>NC_080687.1:15349453-16728953 GCF_030445035.2 Dasypus novemcinctus | reverse complement strand
TAATTATTTAAAATGACCTTTTCTTTATAATAATGTATAGTGGGTATAGCAGTTTGATATGGTTATGAATTCCAAAAAGAGATATTGGATTATGTTTGTAATCTGGTCCATACCTGGGTATGATTAAGTTATGATTAGGGCTTTGATTGGGCCATGTCATTAGGGCATTGAGCATCCACCCACCAAAGGGTGGGGACTCACAGATAAAAGGCATGGCAAAGGACAGAGTTGAGGGTTTTTGATGCTGAAGTTTGATGCTGAAGCCTTAAGCTGGAGCCCTGGGAAGTAAGCTCACAGATGAAAGAGAAACAAGCACCAGGAAGAGAGGAACCCTGGGCCCAGGGAAGAAGCAAGCCCTGGGAAAAGAGGAACCCTGAACCCAGAAAGAAGCAAGACCGTGGAAGGGAGGAATCCAGGAAGCCTGAACCCTCACAGATGTTGGCAGCCATCATGCTCCAACACGTGAAAATAGACTTTGGTGAGGGAAGTAACTTATGGTTTAAGGCCAGGTATCTGTAAGCTCCCACCCCAAATAAATACCCTTCATAAAAACCAACCAATTTCTGGTATTTTGCATCAGCACCCCTTTGGCTAATACAGTGGGTAAATTATAAAATGATAAAATATTGGCAGTTCTTATATGTGGTAAAATAGAATATTTTAAAATGTTGCCAATTTAGCTATTCATTTTTTTTCTTTTTCAAATGACTTCATTAATATCAACAATGAAATATACTTAACACAAGTGCACCTACTAAATCTTTCCTATAAAATAAATATTCACATTAGTGTTTTCCTTTAAGTTGGAATATACATTTTCAAGTCACATATTTTAGAGAAAAAAAACAAAGAATAACTGCTAAGTCTTTCCTCAATATTTTTTCCTATGTCACTTATAAATGTTATTTTTTTCTACCCACTATCAAATCACATGAGGCTTTATAGCTAGAGCATACAAAAGGCTTAGTTCTCTCATTGTGTTAGGTTCCCTCACAATTTAATACTTAATTTAGTTATCCTTTGTTTTCATTTATTTGTTCAGTCAAAAAATACTTATTGAGCATATACCACATGCCAGATTCTGTGCTTAGACCTCAGAAGTTTATAAAAGAAAGGCTTGGCCTTCTCCTGCAGGCAGCTCACAATCTAAGAGAGAAACAGATGATGATATATGCACAAGCATTTACAAAGCAATGTGGCTGGAGGGATATATAAAGGAGAAGGAGAACACAGAGGAGGGATCAGCTCTGTCTCACTGAGGTAAACAAAACGTTTCAAAAAGGCAAAACTTGGGCTACATCTCTAACATAGCAGAGGGAAGAGCATATGTAGAGGATAAAAGCTAAGCTAACATGGCACATCATATGTAGAATGACAAGAGAGGGAGAAAGCAAGTTTGTGTAGTGCTCAGACCACACAGGGCTTCTAGGCTATACTAAAGGACTGAGATTTTACCTATTAAGTGACAAAGTCATTTACTCAGTTTCCTGTAAATTTTCCAGAAGTATGGAGAAAAGAGGATAAATTAAAAAAATATTTAGGAGGCAAGATTGGAAAGATTTCTGCTGCATATGGAGGTTGGGAAGGGAAAAGAGAGAGAAGAGAGGGGTTCAAAGACACCTCCTGAGTTTCTAACTTGAGCAAGCTGGGTGAGAGGTGTCACTAAATGATACCAAGGATATAGGATGAGGGGAAAATGATGAGTTTAGTTGGGGACAAGTTGAATTCAAGGTAACTGAGAGATACAAAAGCAGGTGCCTGGATACTAGTTTGGATGATGCTCAGGAGAGTAGCCTGATCTGGAGACATTTTGAGAGTTATCAGTATACATGGAAGCTAAAACCAAAGAAGAGGAAGGAGAAAAGCAGTAAAGCAAGCCAAGGACAGACTGCTAAGAAGTACCAATGTGTAGTGGTCATGGGGAGGAGGAAAAGCAAATGACAGAAAGAGAGGGACAAAGAGCGCGAGAAGAGTGTATTTCAGAGGAGCCAAGAGAACTTGTGGCATGTGATTTGCCTGATGCTAAGTGAAGCCGGTATTTGGACAAATGGTAAGGTAATAGTTCTTACTTCCCTTTCATGATGTTCTAACTCCTGTAATTATGCAACTCTGTTCTTTTCCCTTCTTTTCTCTCTCAAATGCTTTTCTTTTTATCGTTAAACCTTATCTTTTAGTCCTGACTTCCCTGCTAGTCCTTTATTAATGAAGTCTGTTCTTTATACACTTTTGTCTGAATGGTAGGTTTAACTCTAATTTTCCTCCTGCAGCCTCCTTTTTATTCCTTTCTTCCTGACTTTGAAATGCATGCAAACTACATTATCTATCCTTGCAGCCCTCAATTATTGCTTCCAGTTCCTCATAAAGCATCTATCTATCTATCTATCTATCTATCTATCTATCTATCTATCTATCTATCTATCTATCTATCAAATCATCCTTTCCTCTATTTCTCACATGAATAGCCTTGGACTTTGCCTTAGGGGAAAAAAAAATCAAACTTTCTGCTGTGGACTTCCACTATCTGTTTAGTTTTCTAACAGTCCATTAGTAAGGGTCTAATCCCCAATCGACCAGAAATACTGGTTTTAATTCTTCTTCAAGAAATTCTGGAAATGTGTAATGTCCCTGTTCATTCTGAGAATATAAATAGACCTCCAGCTACGTTAACAGGGAGTGAGAACTATCCAAAGAGGAAACCATTGGGAGCAGACTGGTGGATTTATCTTCTTATTAAAAAGATGTGTAAAAAATAAGAGTGTGTGTAACTCAAAGTTGAAGAAAATTCAAAAGAAGTTACTGAAATCCTTCTCATTATCTTCTGAGAACAAATACCTATTTTATCCCCCTCATAGAAGAGGGCCAAAGGTGATAAAGAGATATAGATTTACAATCCTTTTCAGAGCCCAGAAGCACAGACTTCCAGATTTAGCTATACTTTTAACAGAATTTTCTGATTAGGAAGTGGTGGGACTACCCTCTCCTAACTTCCCATCTGCCAATATAGAAAACTGCTACACAGATTCTGCTGCTGTAAGCAGAGGCTGGATGGAGAGAACACTGGTATTAATTCCAGGAAGAAAACAAGGAACACCTACTAGATTTGTTTTGCTAGTGTGAAGAATTAAGACTGTACCTAAACAGTTTGGAAACTGGAATAACTTTCTACCGTCCTCTTCAAATCTTACTGTTGCTTTCAAAGCCTCCATAACCTCTTTTATATAATCTTTATCAGTACTATCTTTTTCATATCAAGAGAATATTTTAGTCTGCTTACTGCTCTTTGAAATCCCAACTCTCATATCATACTTTATGCCTCAAAAATACTACCTTTGATTTGTCATGTCGCTTCCCCACTTTCTTCAAAGTTTGTTAAGTCTTACCAATTATCTCCTGTAAGATACAGGAGTCCTCATTGCTCCTTTAGGATTGACTTGTCAGCTCCCTCATTCAAACTCACCCCATTCTAATCATCTAATTATTGGATTCCTAAGTTTAGGAGGATCTGGTTGAACTTTACCAGTTCAGAAGACAACTGATACTTAAGTTTGTCAAGCACTGGCAGGCAAAATGCAGGAAGGGGATACAGAAAAAGTCTGGTCTATTCAATAACTCTGGGACTTAGTAATTACTTTTGTCTAAGGGAAGATCCCTGGAATGGTCTTTTTAAAAGTTTCTGTACTCAGGCATTTGGCTCTGACCAAGCTAGTAAGAGCTGGGTCATTCTTATTTATTTTGTACTACATACTACACTAGAATGTGGGTATACAGTAGAGAGAACACAGAGCTGGTCCCCACCCTTCAGTTCAGAGGGGAGGATAGACAATAAGCAAGTAATAAAATATATCATTACAATTTGTTATAACTACCATAATGGAAACAAATAGAGTATTATGGTGAGCCAGATATGCTGGATGTCCTGGTGGTTGTAGAAAATATGTTCCATTTAAAAAGAATGGTTAGTTCATGTAAAATACAAATATGAGTGATATTGCATATATAAAACTGTTTTTACAAAATATAAATATGAATAAACTAGAGAGAAGCAAATAGAATAGCAGCTTTGTATGGTAGAGAAAGCATAGAGACTGAGAGGTGATGAGTTTAGTTTGGTTTATGTTTTTTGTGTTATTATTACTAGAATAATGAAAATGCTTTAAAAATTATTGAAGTGATGAATGCACAACTATATAAATATCATTGATTATACACTTGGATGGATTTATGCTTTATTAACATGTATCAATAAAACTGATTTGCTTAAAAAAAAGAAAAGAATGTTTAGGGAGAGCCTTTCAGATACTCAGGCCTCAAAGATGAGAAGTGGGGGCAGGGTTGCAGGCAAAAGAAAGACCTTGAGCTGGGAAATATTTTCATTTGTTCAAAAAATTGAAAGACGAGTGTGTGAGAAATGGATGGATTTCAATAACATGAGATGAAGCTAGAAAGATTATGAAAGTAAAGAGTTTAGACTTTATTATATTGCAACAGATTTTATTCTAATGCACTAGAGATTGCTATGCTTAGGAAGAACACTCTTGCTACCAAATAAAGAATAAGCTAGACAGGCAAAGAGTAGAAGAGGGAAGACCAGTTAGAATGTTATTACTGTAATGCAGAGGAGATATGACAATGACTTAGAATAGGACGGTTGTACAGAGATGGAGAGAAATGGTTGGATTCAAAATTCATTCTGAAGGTAGAAAAACTACTTAATATTTTTGATATACATATTTTTAAAACCATTCACTACCTCAACATCCAATAATATAGATTAGGTTTTTGTGTTTTTGAATTTTACATAAATGTAATCATCTAGTATACATTCTTTCATGATCTTTTGCTCAACAATAAGCTTGTATGATTCAACCATGTTGTTGCTTATAGGATATCCAAGTAGGAGTAGATATACAAATGTATAACTGAAAGGAGAGGATTGGGATGGAAGTTTGGAGGGTAGTGGCATTAGACAATATTCAAACATGGATCGTATCACTAGAGAGCATATGGAGGAAGAAGGTCCAGGAGTGGGCCCAACATTTTAGTAGGGGTTACAAACTTAGTAACATGATGGTTAAAAAGTTTTGAGTCTGAGTGGCCTTTGGTAGGGCATATGCTGTCTGGTTCACCAGAAGCTTCATCACCTTTCCTATCACACCCAGTCACTTCTTAGATGTGTACTATCTGCTGGCCCCTGTAAATATTTGAGTTTTAAATCCTTTTACGTCTTGGGTAGAGGAAGAGAGCCTGTGAAGGAGACAGAGAAGAAACAAACCAGATGGTAAGGAAAAAACCAAAACAATATTAAAAAAAAAAAACCCACAAGAAAGCATGGAGCATGTTGTGGTTTGAAACTGTATGTATCCTGGAAAATCATGTTCTTAAAGCTAATCCGTTCCTGTGGGTGTAAACATATTGTAAGTAAGACCTTTTGAATGGGTTACTTCAGTTAAGGCTTGGCCCAGGGTGGTTCTTAATCTTCTTACTGGAGTCCTTTATAAATAGGATGAATACGGAGAAAGAGCCACAGAAGCAAGAAGCTGAAAGCAACAGAAACTGGAAGAGAAGGGAGAGACCAACAGATGCCACCATGTTCCTTGTCATGTGACAGAGAAGTCCAGGATTGCTGGCAGCCACCCTTTGGGAAGAAAGCATCACCTGATGATGCCTTTGATTGTTCTCAACCTCAGAACTGTGTGTTTGTGAAATATATATCTAAAAATGATTAAAACGGGAAATGTTAGGTAATACATATATGGTAACTGTGGCAGTTTGAAGCTGGGTGGACCCGAGATTATCATGTCTTTAGAGCTAATTCATTCCTGTGCATGTAAACCTACCGTAGATGGGACCTTTTAATTAGATTCAGTTAGGGGACCTTCCTTTTGATTAGATCGTTCCAGTAGGGCATGGCCCAGGGTAGGTCTTAATCCTTTTACTTGGGTAAAAACATGCATAGCCACATAGAAAAAAATGGCAGAGACAGGGAAACCCTACTCTAAGAGGCTGAGAGGTCCCAGAGGCTGGAGGCTGGAGTCAGCAGAGCACAGAGGCATGGAAGGAAGACCTGGAGAGGCTCAAAGAGATGAGATCCAGAGGAGGGAGGAGAGACGCCATATGCCTGATCATCTAAAACTGAGCCTGGGGAGAAAGTAAGCCTGGAGGACAAGGCAGAGACCAGCACAGCTGCTCTTATGCCCTTTCATGGGCCTGACTGTCCACAGCTGAAACTTGGTGAGACAGCATCTCTCTCTTTTTTTTAAAAAGATTTATTTATTTATCTGTCCCCATCCCCCCATTGTTTTATGCTACTATCTCTGTTTTTTTTTAGGAGGCACCAGGAACTGAACCTGGTACCTTCCATGTGGGAGGGAGGCAGCTAATCACTTCAGCTACCTCCACTCCCTGCTTGTTGTGTCTCTCATTATGTTTCCTAGTTGTGTCATCTTGTTGTATCAGCTCACTGCACCAGCTCGTCGAGTCAGCTTGCTGTCTTGCTTGGCTTCTTCGGAGGCACCAGGAATGGAACCTGGGACCTCCCGTGTGGTAGGAAGGCACCCAAATGCTTCGGCTACATCCATTTCCCAAGAGGCAGCATCTCTTGATGATGCCTTGATGTGGACACTTCCATGACCTCAGAACTGTTAATCTTTTAATCTAATAAATTCCCATTATCAAAGCCAACTCATTTCTGGTATATTACTTTTAACAAACTACTATAGTAACAGAATAAAAATTTTTTAAAACATAATTTTTAAATCAATGTTTCATAATCATTATATTGAAGACAGAAGTTTTCATAGTAATTTCATGAGATTTACATTCTCAACATTTGTTTTTAAGTGACAATAAGTATGTCATGTAACATTTCATAGAGAAGGAAAATAAAACATAGTAATGTTGGCATCTGAACCCCAAAAAGGAAATATTGCTTATCAAATAGCTTATTTGTTAATAATTACCAATTGTGGCCCCCACTTCTTAATTCCCCAAATCTGTCTTCAGACCACAGAAAAGATTATCAGTTATTAATTTATTGTCAGCTTCAGATGAACATTTTTCTATACTTGTCAAATATAGACTTGTTTTTAGATAAAAAGGACCAGGGGAGATCCTTTGCCTATATGTAAAATAGTATGAACATATATAAATATATTTGAATGATATTTACCGAAGTGAAATTTTTGTCTTATGTTTGTCTGGGAATACTATTTGGCTTGAATTAGGGAATGCATTTATGAACTGTATTGACTGGCTATATGTGACTTTGGGCAGGCTACTTAACCTCCTTGTGCTTCAGTTATCTCATCTGCAGAACAGGAATACCGAATAACAGTACCTTCCTCAGAGGACTGTTGTGAGAATTAAATGTATTACTACATGTAAAGAGCTCAGTATGGGATCTGAGGCACAGGAATCCCCCAATAAATATCTGTAATTATTAGTGCCATTATTGATTACATGCACTTATTTTGAAGGCATTAAAAGCACATACTGCTACTTATCCTTTCTATTGCCAATTATTCCACTTGTGCTCTCAAGACAATCCTTTCTCATATTTTCCAGGATTTTGAGCTATTTGTACTTTCTTTCTGCTACAGTTTTCATCTTTCTCTCTCAAAAGCATGAAATAGGCTCAAGTCTCTCCATCAAAACAAAAACCAGGGAAGCAGATTTGGCCCAACGGATAGGGAGTCCACCTACCATGTGGGAGGTTCAAGGTTCAAACCCAGGGCCTCTTGACCCATGTGGTGAGCTGACCCATGCGCAGTGCTGATGCATGCAAGGAGTGCCCTGCCATGCAGGGGTGTCCCCCACATAGGGGAGTCCCACGCACAAGGAGTGCACCCCATAAGGAGAGCTACCCAGGGCGAAAAAGTGCAGCCTGCCCAGGAATGGCGCCACACACATGGAGAGCTGATGCAGCAAGATGACGCAACAAAAAGAAACACAGATTCCAGGTGCCGCAGACATGGAAGAACACACAGTGAATGAACACAGAACACACAGTGAATGGACACAGAGAGCAGACAACTGGGGGAGGGGAGGGGAAGGGGAGAGAAATAAATAAAAACAAAAACAAAAACCAACATTCCCTTGACCTTTTTTTTCAATTTTTTTGGTCTTTATCTTTTTAATGTTACATTCAAAAAATATGAGGTCCCCTATACCCCCTACTCCCTACTTCCCCCCATAACAACAACCTCCTCCATCATCATGAGACATTCATTGCACTTGGTGAATACATCTCTGAGCACTGCTGCACCTCATGGTCAATGGTCCACACCATAGCCCACACTCTCCCACAGTCCACCCAGTGGGCCATACAATGTCTGGTAACTGTCCCTGCAGCACCACCCAGGACAACTCCAACCACCGAAAATGCCCCACATCACATCTCTTCCTCCCACTCCCTACTCCCAGCAGTCACCATGGCCACTTTCTTCACACCAATTCCACATTTTCTTCGATTACTAATCACAATAGTTACTTATTAGTAAGTTCACTCTAATCCATTCTCTATTCCTCCATCCTGTGGACTCTAGAATGGCCGTGTCCACTCCACATCTATATCAAGAGGGGGCTTAGATTCCACATGGATGCTGGTTGCAATTCTCCTGCTTTCAGTTGTAGGTACCCTTGACTTTTTAGTTCTTCCCCTGCCACTGCCCTCTGTTCTCTCTATTCACACCTACATCTCTTGGGTGTACTTAATACCATGTTACTACTCATTTCTCGATGCTTTACAAACTGTCTTCATATCTTATTACATCGTTGAATCTGTGCTTACTAAAGTGTCACAAACTTGCCACTGAAATTAATTAGTGGATAATTCTCATTCGACCCCTGAATTTACTTGATCTTTAAATATTTGATAACTCCCTTTCTTTAGCATTTTCTCCACCTGGCTTCTGTG
This sequence comes from Dasypus novemcinctus, assembly GCF_030445035.2. Lineage (NCBI taxonomy): Eukaryota > Metazoa > Chordata > Mammalia > Cingulata > Dasypodidae > Dasypus > Dasypus novemcinctus. The sequence goes on along the minus strand of NC_080687.1, from coordinate 16,720,039 downwards.
ATAACACTCTACTAGTTTTCCTCTGTTTTTCTGATCACCCTTCCTTAGTCTTCTTCATGGGCATTTCTTCTCTCTTTTTTTTAAAAAGATTTATTTATTTCTCTCTCCCCCCCCCACCCCAGTTGTCTGTTCTCTGTGTCTATTTGCTGCATCTTCTTTGTCAGCTTCTGTTGTTGTCAGCGGCACGAGAATCTGTGTTTCTCTTTGTTGCGTCATCTTGTTGTGTCAGTTCTCTGTGTGTGCGGCACCATTCCTGGGCTTTTCACGCTGGATGACTCTCCTTACATGGCGCACTCCTTGTGCGTGGGGCTCCCCCATGAGGGGGACACCCCTGTGTGGCAGGGTACTCCTTGCGTGCATCAGCACTGCGCATGGGCCAGCTCCACACAGGTCAAGGAGGCCCGGGGTTTGAACCGCAGACCTTCCATGTAGTAGACGGACGCCCTAACCTCTGGGCCAAGTCTGCCGCCCATTTCTTCTCTTTTAATCCCTAAGTGTTGGTGCTCCTCTGGATTCTCTTTGAGGCCTTCTTCTTACCATAGATACTATGCCTCATTCCCTTTCTAGTTTCAGTTAACACTGATGTTTTAATAATTTGTGTGTAATTGTTGAAAGAGTTTGAGAAAGGCAATTTCTCCTTAAACATATATTAAATGATTACATTCTCCAGGAAAATTCTCTACTGTTTATTTTATAATGTACAGTTACAAATCTCATACCTTAATTCCTTTGGTTAAATAAAACACTTAAGTAGAAATTTAAAAATGAATCAAAATTACCTTTATCACCAAGGTCTCTAAAAAAGGTTGATCCACAATGAGCTTTTCTGATTCCTCCCAGCACGTCCTCGATATCCTTTGAATACACACATTAAAATCTTTCAATTTACCATTTTTTCTTAGCAAAAGAAGAAAGGAAAGGAAAAAACACATTGCTTACCTTTTTTGTCAGCTTCCTGACTGAACTTTTACCTACAGGAAGGAAGAAACATTATTTAGAACCCATATTTCTTGGTTGTACTAGTAAAACACAACTTACATTAAGAAAGAAAAACACTTAAAAAAAACAAAAACAAATATTTATAAAAATAAAGTTTGGGCAATTTTAGCTAATATTTTTAAACTAAAATTATGAACCAGATAAATCTGAGTCTAAACCCAAAGATAACAGTTTTTTTTTTTTGCAAGACCTCGTTTCAATTTTACTCATCCTATCTCATGCATATGCAGTCATATAACCATCTTTGACTTATACCTTTTCACATCCTAAACTCTTGTCAAACATGATTCTTTCCTTCATATGATTATACCCACAGAATAACCAATGGAATACTGAATTCCCATTCTGGTGAGTCCTCCTACATTCTCTCATTGAGTGGCAAGAATCTCTAGAGTACATGGGTAGTGCCTTGCAAAGGAGGACAAACCAATATGGCAGGCCGTTGATATTGATGCTTGTAGTTATGAACCTTGTTCTTGTGAAATTCAAACTTAGCCTAGTAATATATATTGCCTTAGAGTTACCTCCTGCAATCCACCTTGTTGCTCAAATACTGTCTCTCTCTAAGCCAAACTCTGCATATAAATTCACTACATAACCATCAAAGAGGGTCATGACTCCCAGGGATGAGCCTCCCTGGCACTGAGGGATTATTACCAAGAGCCAACTAGTGATGCATTTGGAAAAACACCTATACCTTCAGGGGGAAATATTAAATACAAATGAGTTGTTATGGCTAAAAGCTTTCAAAATGAGTTGGGAGGTCATACCAGAGGTTATGCTTATGCATGTCTCTGTAGGAACTCATTGACTGCCACAGTAAACATGTCTCCAACAGGGGTACTCCTGAGAACTCTAGAGACATCTGGACACTATAAGCAGGGCAGGCAACCCCAGGAAATCAGCACACTGTTGGTGGGCCTTACCTTGGAATATATGATACTTATCTCTCTAATGTATCAGAATTACATTCCTTTATAATTTTTCTATACATGGTTCTTCTGCCCCATTTATTTGAATCTATAATTAGCACTATACCCATTAAATATGTCCCAGAGACCTAAATCTTCCAGCTGTTCATATGCTGGTTGAGCCCTGAATCTCAGCAGAGTTGTAGCCAACACCTCCTCTCCAGTTCATCAGACTTTCCAGGACAACTAACGAAAGGATAATGATGGACAGCACCCATAAAAAAAAAAAGAGTATCTGCAACTGCAAGCAGAACAGTTCCATCCATCTGCTTCACAGGATCTAAGACCCCTCTCAAGTGGAAGCACATTGGCATCACCATCCCCAAATCCTCGAGATTAAGGAATGAACAAACATAAGGGGGGAATGCAACAATGGATTAAAGTAGACTTATTATTATTCTAATAATGGAAGAACTTGTAACACTGATATAAAGACAGTGGTCACCAGAGGTTCTGAGGGAAGGGAGAGGGAATAACAGGTCTAACACAGAGCATTTTGGGGACACCGGAATTGTTCTGCATTATGCTGCAAAGCTGGATACAAGCCATTATCCATTTTGTCAAAACCTATAAAATTGTGCAGTACAAAGTGAAAACTACAGATCCTCCTAGTAGTAATGCTTCAATATGTGTTCATCAATTGTAACAAATGTACCACACTTATGAAATGTTGTTAATGGGGGAAAGGGGAGGGGGCAGGGATGGGTTATATGGGAATCACCTATATTTCTGATATAATATCTATGTAATCCAAAGCTCCTTTAGAAATAAAGTTTCCTTTTGATTTCATTGGTTTTTAATAAACATTCATGTTTTAGAAAGCTACCCTTTTCAACCTTGAAAAGTTATCTTAATCTTACATCAGTCAAATTTAAGAAGCTAGTCAACACGACTGTCCATTCTAAAGCAACGTACTTTTTTAAAAAAGATTTATTTCTCTCCCCTTCCCCCCTGCTCCCAGCCCCAGTTGTCTGTTCTCTGTGTCTATTTGCTGCGTGTGCTTTGTCTGCTTCTGTTGTTGTCAGCAGCACGGGAATCTGTGTTTCTTTTTGTTGTGTCATCTTGTTGTGTCAGCTCTACGTGTGTGTGGCGCCATTCCTGGGCAGGCTGCACTTTCTTTCACACTGGGCTCCCCTACATGGGGGACACCCCTGCGTGGCATGGCACTCCTTGTGTGCATCAGCACTGTGCATGGGCCAGCTCCACAGGGGTCAAGGAGGCCTGGGGTTTGAACCGTGGACCTCCCATGTGGTAGACGGATGCCCTAACCACTGGGCCAAGTCCACTTCCCACAGTGTACTTTTAATAATTTCCTATTGGGTAACAATTTCAGGTTTACAACCATGTTCTTTACTGTCTATATCACTTTCTTCCTATCCGCCATAACTGTGAAGCAATCGTTTGTGTTTGTTGTTCTTGTTGGGGCATATTCTGATCAGGCATTTTATACATCAAGTTTTGTTCATTTAGTTTCTCACAAAAACCACTGCCTCACAAACATCCCTTCTTGCTCTCAGGATCATCTCATCTATGAAGTTCCTCATAATTATATAGTCTTTGAAGATTCAAGGGACAGATTCAAAGTAAACGAGTGCTTTTAGATGTCTTTTCTGGAATTTGGGCTACTTATTTTGGACTGAAAATCTACTAGGGACAAATTCTATTATCTGGTGTTAATAAATTGTCAAGTATAATTTCAAATTATTAGTCAAACATTAGTTCTGAATATTATGATTTTCCCTTTTGTTAGGCAGAAATAAAATTTATAAAGTAATTTTTAGAAATCTTTATGACCATGTATATAAGCTTAGGTGTTACTAATTTGGGATAATTTTTATTATGTGAAAAACTATTATGTGTCATCCAATAACAAAGAACTTTAGATTCTAATGTCAGGTGCTGTTTTATTAGGAGATGATCAAATAGACAAGTTACTATTTAATTTATAAAACTGTGTGAATGTGCATTCAGAAATATGGAGTAATGTAATACTGAAAACAAACCCCAGAGAGTTGTAATGTATGTATTTTACCTATCTTTGTATATTTTATTAAGTTAAAAAAAACAATAAACTCATTGCAATTCACATGCCTTACAATGCTTTTCTTAAAGCTATGTTACAAATTATTCATTACCATGTGCACTTTTACTTTTAAACAATTATGGTTAGACTGATCAGTTTATTTATTTTTTATTTTCAGATCAGTTTTTTAAAAAGAGATTAATCCTTGTACCCAACTCAAAAAGTATTAGAAAGTAACAATGTATACTTGGTAGGTAGAAGATGACCAGGTACTTCTTTATAGATGCTTTCTAAGGTTTTCTTAGAAATAAGTTTATCGAGGGGTTTTTATATCTGCTTCATAGCCAGTTTCCTTTTTAGTAATTATATCTTTTCAAAAAATTGTGTGCTTAATGAAAACAAAATCTTTACTTGAAACGGAATAAGGAGAGGGTTACTGTTGTATTTTGTTCTCATGGTATGGATTTTATTGGTTTAGTTGTTTGGCAACCAGACTTCTAGCTGTGGGGAAATAGAAGTTACCCTCTCCTTATTCAAAATGGAGAAATCATGTACTTAGTGCAACTTACCTTGTAAATAACATTTTTCAAAAAGGAATCTATGATTAGAAAATGATAATGGATTAGCTTTTCTTTGTAGAAAGTTTAGAAGCACCTTTTTTTGTTAGAGATTTATTTATTTCTCCCCCCTCTCTCTACTGTAGGCACTGTGTGTCCATTCGCTGTGTGTTCTTCTGTGTCTGCTTGTATTCTCATTAGGTGGCTCCAAGAACTGATCCTGGGGACCTTCCAGAGTGGGAAAGAGGCGATCATTCTCTTGTGCGACCTCAGCTCCCTGATCTGCTGCATCCCTTACTGTCTCTCCTCTGTGTCTCTTTCTGTTGTACCATCTTACTGCACCAGTTCTCCGCGTGTGCTAGCACTCCTGCGTGGGGCAGGTACTCTGCACAGACCAGCACTCTGCGTGGGCCAGCACTCCATGTGGGCCGGCTTGCCACATAGGCCAGTGTGCCTTCACCAGGAGGCCCTAGGCATCGAACCCTTGACCTCCTATATGGTAGACGGGAGCCCAATTGCTTGAGCCACATCCACTTCCCAAAGCCACTTTTTTACACAAAATGCCTTTTCAGATTAAAAACTTTAAAAAGACAAGGTAGGTACTAGTAGTGAACACCTATTCTTCCTTGCCTTCTTTTCTCCTAATTTAATGCAGTTTTCCCTAAATAAAAGTAGGGGTTGTGGAGTTTCAAACCCACAGAAAACCCTGGGTTTTTTCAGTAGATGGTCTTTGTACCCAGGCATAGCTACTTTTATGCTGCTTGTTCATGGACCAGAGCAACAAAATAAGAGGTCCATGACCTGATCTCCTGCCTGAATCTGAAGCGCCATGAAACCTTGTCCTTCTGACAACAATAACCACACCAGGCCACATTAAATACACCCAAATATTTTGGGGCCACATTTTTCTATCTGCAAATCATTATGTTTGTTTGTTAATATTTATTGGGGTGGGGAGCAGAAAGGGGACTCTGGCCTCTCTCTTTGGCCAGTTCTACACTCATATGCATAAATATTTAGTCTCATTACTTTCATAACTAGTTCATATATGTTCATGCACTTATATATGGAAATAACAAAATGGGGTAAAAAACTTAACAGCAAATAAGGCAGACGTGGAAATAATGAAATGAGTGAAAAAAACAGCAGCAACTAAAGCAGATCTAGGGTTGAGGCTGTGATGTTTCACTGTACAAGTAAGAAAGAATGGAAAATACATTATGGTTTTTTTTGTCAGTTTTTTTTTTGTCAGGGCAAGTTACAGATCTTCAAGCATTATGATGGAATTCTGGCTCAAGTACTAGAATGTTTTATAGGTCTCCACCTATTCTAGAGATTCTACCATGTGTTTTTCACTATTTACAGAGGATTTATGAAGTAAAAACACATCATTTATGAAGTACAAGCATATCTTGTTACAGGTGAAAAACATTTTTAATACTTAAAATAAGTATAACTGCATTAATAAATATTAAGTTTTGTTACAGGTCAAATAAATCTTTGCCTCTGGCCAAAATAAAGTTATTTGATGATTATAAGGTATAACACATTACCAAAAGTACCTAATGAAATTTCATATTGCTGGAGGTTAAATGTTCTTTTGATACATAAAAAAAAAATAGACAATAGAGACATTTCCATCATTTCATATCTTTTTCATAAATATGTGGAACTTGGCATCAGTGTTAGAATTAGCACTCCAATACTTGCATATACTTAGTTACAGCTATCATGGAAACCAAGGCAGAAAATGACACATTAGTAAAACAACTAAGCCCCCAATACACAAATAAAAGTATATATTATACACTGATAAATGTGGTAACTGGAGAAAAATAAGGGGGCAAATTCAACAAAGCACATGTATTATTTATTTTTGCTGGAATATTTAAATAGTGAGTGCAAGAGCTCTCCTCTGGTTGGTATTTTTTCCTGGAGGAAAACAAATGACGATCTCTTAAGTTGCCTAAAACTAGCCTACTTGCCAACTTTGCAAGGGTCTTGAAACAGATTTAACTTGTTCTGGAAGAATAAAATAAGAAATCTGACTTCAAATTCAAGCATTATAAGAATATTATACACAACAAATTAAGTAATTAGAGTTTAAAAACTAATAAAATGGAGATGTACAGCAGCTAAGAAAATATATAATAGAGGGACATAATATAGCATGGAGTTAAGCAGAGAAAGCTACTGCAAATAAGAGATGTTTAAGGTAAGATCTGCAGTACTACAACTTAGTCCAGGAAAGTGGGATTAAAAGCATTCCAATTAGAAAAGTAGCATGTGAATCAGTTCTGAGATGGGAAGGTCTCAGAATGGTCTAAGGACAGACATTAAGCCCTATAAGTGTCTCCTACTGTGATGAGAGGGAGGGAGAGAACAAGTGGCATCAAGAAGCTGCAGTAGTCCTTATCTATTGACTTCTATTTTCTCTACGAGTAAGCAATAAGGTCATGAGCTAGAGTGTGGGGGAAGGTGTAAGAAATTTAGCATAATGCATCTGAGATTCCTAGTTTAAAGAAACAATACCCTTGACCTTGATAGACTCACTTATTAGTTCTAGCAGCTTTATCATTTGTCGATTCTTTGGGATTTTCTGTATGAATAATTATGCTCTATTTTTTACATATATATTTTCTTTTATTATTTTATTTCTCTCCCTACTTCATTGTCTGCTCTCTGTGTCCATTCACTATGTGTTCTTCTGTGTCTGCTTGTATTCTCATTAGGCGGCTCTGGGAACCGATCCTGGGACCTTCCAGAGTGGGATAGAGGGGATCATTCTCTTGTGCAACCTCAGCTCCCTGATCTGCTTCGTCTCTTATTCTCTCTCCTCTGTGTCTCTTTTTGTTGTGTCATCTCATTGTGCCAGCTCTCCGCGTGGGCCTGCACTCCCAGATGAAGCAGTACTCTGCGCTGGGCAGCACTCCTGAGCAAGGCAGCACTCCACATAGGCCAGCTTGCCTTCACCAGGAGACCCTGGGCATTGAACTCTGAACCTCCGATATGGTAGACGGGAGCCCAATTGCTTGAGCTATGTCCATTTCCCTCCCTATTTAATGATTTATTTTCTAAACATTTGAGGCATGCTCTTTGAACTCATGCATGCTTCCAAAGAACAAAAATACTTATGTAACCAAAGAAATAATTGTTAATGTAAGCAGTAGTTTTGTCTCTACAACTAGAATGAAGTCTCTCTGAGGGCAGAGCTCATATCTTATTAATTGGCTATATTCTGGAAGGTCTGTATTAAGCATTAAATATCAGACTGATCTGAGCTGCTTGAGGAATCAGGGTTATATGTATCTAAAAACCCCCAAAAAACCAGATATCAAAACAGCAAGGAATTAAGAATCCTTCATATCAGAAATACACTACAGAATGAATTTGGGAACATAATAAAATGTTTCAACTGTGAAAGGGGATAGGTTGGATGGACTACACTTTTTGGCACTAGTGAATAAATCTTTTAGGCTAATGCTTCTTGATGCCACACTCAAACAGTACAAATTTGTGTTGATAAATGACCTTTTAAAAATAAGAGCAAACAGTTCTTCCAGCTTATTATAAATACCACAGAAAGTGAACCAGAAGTCATGTGTATATAAACACAAGAAAAGGGAATCCAAGTCTATTTTTCTCTTGGCAACTTGAATAATTTTAGAATTAAATGCTTTAATTTATCTACTTTTACTTTGTTTTGTTTTATAGAAATTCCCTCAAGTAGGATTCAACTGGATGGAATTCCAAAGAATCTTATATTCAGAATTATTTTATACATGTTAGAAGAAGAGTAATAAAAACATGCTTTGGGCTTTAAACTCATATTTTATCACAGCTCTGATTATCATATCCCTTTATTTTCATGATTCCTTTTTATATTATTCAGAGGAAAAAGAGTGCTCCCGTGACAGGAACAATGAATAATTTGTTTATAGGCACAAAAATGTCTGCAGAATATAAGGAAAGAAGGGAAGGCATCCTTCCTGAGTATCCTTTCAGAGAAGTCCAGTCTTAAAAATACGTTTTAAGATATGTGTGATATTGCAGTATGGCAATTAGAAACCTCTTTCTGGGCTCATTCTTGGAGGAAAGTGTGTGTGTGTATGTGTTTAGAACAAAGCCCAGAGAGCAGAAAATATATAGAGATATTGGAGAACTTGAGACTTTTGAATGATGTTTAATGTGTGAGCAAAGTAAGCTTCTGGTACAGGTCCACCAGACCTGTTCATTTTTGGCTTGACTGGAGAAATGGGATAATGGGGCTTCTTGGTGAGTCCTTGGAGGCCTACACAGCTAATTTTTTTGAAAATGAATTTATTACTAATCTATGCTTCTAAAACTTCTGATACTATAAGCAGCTGGATCTCATGAATCAGTACACTATCCTGTTAGAAGTGTACTAGATGAATGTTTTGGTTTACATACCTGCTGAGATCTGTAGTGAGTTCTCTGATATTAGAAAAATAAGAACCAGGTTCTATTATTTTGGCATCATTCTTCATTTATTTTTCCCCCTAAAATATGATATTTAAACATTCTATTTTCAATTAGGAAAAAGGATTGGTATTTTTTAACTTAATAATTTTTACAGCTTTATTAAGAGGTATTTCATGTCCCATAAAATTCATCCATTTAAACTGTATAGTTTAGTGGCTTTTAGTATATTCACAGAATTGTACAACTACTCCCATAATCTAATTTCTGAATATTTCTGTCACCTCTAAGTAATCTACTTTCTATCTCAATTGATTTTCCTATTCTGGATATTTAATATAAATGTAATCAACAATGTGTGGTCTTCTGTAAATGGCAATTTTCACTAAGCATTATGCTTTCAAGATTCACCCATGCGTAGCATGTTTCAGTACTTCATTCATTTTTTATTACCAAATAAAATCATTTGTATGGATATATTTTGTTATCCATTCATCTTTAGATATTTAGGCTATTATGAATAATGCTGCTATGAACATTTGTGTACAAGCCATTGTGAAGACATGTTTTTCATTTCTCTTGGGTATATACCTAGGAGTGGGTCATATGGTAACTATGTTTAACATTTTGAGAAACTGCCAAACTGTTTTCCAAAGTGGCTACGCATTCCTACCACCAGTGTATAAAGGTTCCAATTTCACCAAATCTTTGTTAAAAAAACCCGAGTTTATTGACTGTCAGAGATTGGTATTTAAATGGCAGAGTTTTGAAGCATAACTTTAAACAAAAGGAAATTCAAAACAACCTGATATCACGATGGTCTCTGTAAGACAGCACTGTCATGGGTGCCCCAACTACAAAACTGATGGCAAAGACACATACTTCAAACACAACTAACAAATCAGTAGGAAGCACGAGAAGTCAGATTAATTAAGAACATGGCATTCTAAGAAGAGTATTCAAATGTAGGTTTTATTATTGTGGAGATGTAAATGAGCTTAAACACCTCTGAGGAAGAAAACCTACAGCAACAACTGTGTTCAACTATTAGTGACCCTAATCCTGATTCTTACCCTAAGCGTAACACTAAGCCTAATAACCACATTTAAAAACCAATGAAGCAATGGAACAGCAACAATCCCCCAAGTGCAATGGCAAAGACCAATAAAGATGGATGGTCCAACAATAAGCCCTTGATACTGATGGATACGATCATAAGTTTGTATGCCTGAAATATGAACTACACCTAGAGGCGCAGGGGGCCTAAGAGTTACCTTCTGAGAGCCTCTATGTTGCTAAAATGCGGCCACTCTCTAAGCCAAACTCAGCATGGGACATTAATCCCAGGGATGAGCCTCCCTGGCACTGAGGGATTTCTACCAAGCACCAGCTGATGATGTAACTAGAAAAAGACCTTCAATAAAGGGGTCAACTCAGACCAGCAAAATATTTCAGCCTACATGTAATATCAGGTGTTAAAAACTGCTTTTTGACTTTGGGTAAAAGGGGGAAATGGAAAGGACAAATGAGTTTATATGGTTATGAGTCTCCAAAAAAGAGCTGGGAGGTCATCAGAGGAGTAACGCTTACACATGCCTCAGCAGGGTACCGGAGACAGCCAAAGTAGATAGAAACCCAGGTACTGGTTCTGCTGAGGGCTACAGAGACCCTCAGGTTCTACGGTCATGACAGATGACTCTGGAGTTCAGTGCCATGTCAGTTGGCCCTCCTTTAGAGTTTGTGTTTCTGAGTGTTATAGAGTTGGACTCAGATGTGACCTTTCTACATATGCCTCTTCTGTTACTTTTACTGGACCTGTGGTTGGCATTGGGGTTGGTGTATACTCAGGAGACCTGAATCTCTGGACTGTCCATGTGACAGCCAGGCCCTGAGCCTCAGAAGACTTGCAACTCCTACCCTCTGGTTTATTGGACTTACCCCAGCCATCTAACAGGGAGGTGAAAAAGGGCAATCACCACACCAGGGAACCAAGAGTGCCTACAACTGCAAGCAGGAGAACTGCATCTATCATCCATGTGGAATCTAAGCCCCTCTTGATGTAGAGGGGGACCAGACATAACCATCCCGGGGTCCACAGGATGGAGGAATAGACTATGGAGTAGACTGGACTTACTGGTGTTCTGCTGTGTGATTAGTAATGGAAGAAATTGTAGCACTGATGTGGAGAAAGTAGCCACGGTAGCTGCTGAGGGTAGGGAGAGGGAAGGGGAGATATGATGTGGGGGCATTCTCAGGATTTGGAGTTGTCCTGGGTGGTGCTGCAAGGATAGATGCTGGACATTGTGTGTCCTGCCATGGCCCACTGGGTGGACTAGGGGCGAGTGCAGACTACAATGTAGACCATTGTCCATGCAGTGCAGCAGTGCTTCAAAATGTATTCACCAGGTGCAGTGAATGACCCATGATGATGGAAGAGGTTGTTGATGTGGAAGGAGTGGGGTGAGGGGGGTTGGTGGTAGATGGGGACCTCATGTTTTTTGAATGTAACATTTACAAGAAAATAAAGAAGAAAAGAAAAACCAATGAAGCAAATATTCTGGGTAATCCATCAAAATATTTTCACTGAAAAAAAAAGAAAAAAGAAAAGAAACTGGAACCAAAATAACTAAATAGGTAAATTAAAAAGTCTTCTTGGGAAGCGGACTTGGCCCAGTGGTTAGGGCGTCCGCCTACCACATGGGAGGTCCGCGGTTCAAACCCCCGGCCTCCTTGACCTGTGTGGAGCTGGCCCATGTGCAGTGCTGACATGCTCAAGGAGTGCCGTGCCACGCAGCGGTGTCCCCGCATAGGGGAGCTCCACGTGCAAGAAGTGCGCCCCGTAAGGAGAGCCGCCCAGCGCGAAAGAAAGTTCAGCCTGCCCAGGAATGGCGCCGCACACACGGAGAGCTGACACAACAAAAAGAAATACAGATTCCCGTGCCACTGACAATAACAGAAGTGGACAAAGAAAAACACGCAGCAAACAGACACAGAGAACAGACAACTGGAGAGGGGGAGGGGAAAAAAAAAAGTCTTCTCAACAAATGATGCTTGGACAACCAAATATCCACAGGCAAAAGAATGAATTTGAACCCCTACCTCACACTATATGTAAAAATTAACTCAAAACAGATGAAAGACCTAAAAGAACTAGAAAACTCTCAGAAGAAAACATAGGTATAAATCTCATGACTGTGGGCTAGCAAACAGTTTCTTCAGTATGCAACCAAAAAACACACGGAACCAAAGGAAAAGCATAAACTTGACTTAACCAAAATTATAAAAAACTTTTGTGTCTAAAAGGACACTGTTTTGGTTTTCTGGGCTGCTCAGAAAATACAACGCAAAGGGATGGCTTAAAATATGGGAATTTATTGGCTTATGATTTTGAGGCCAGGAAAAAGTCCAAATCAAGGGATCATCAGGATGATGCTTTTTCCTTGAAGACTGTGGCATTCTGTGGCTGGCTGCTGGCAATCCTTGGTCCTTAACTAGTCACTTGGCAAGGCACATGGTGGCATCTCTGGTCTGTCCCTTCCCTTCTGGATTCTGTTGATGTTCAGCTTCTGGCTTCTCCCTCTGGATTTTTTTTTTTGTGTCTGAATTTTATAAAATTTAAATTTATATAATTGTAAAAGACTCCAATAATAGTTAATTAAGTCCCATCCTGATTAAGGAGGATCACACCTTAACGAAGTAGCCTCATCAAAACACCCTACTTACAAAGGGTTCACACACACAGAAATGTAATTAATAACACTGAATTACATATTTGAAGGTGGTTAAAATGGGAACTTTTATGTTGTATATGTTACAACAATAAAAATAAAAAAATAAAGGGAGGTAGTCTAAAGCCAAAGGTCATGTTTTTGTACTATAAACAAAGGAATGTAAATTTTAAAATTTCAGCAATGCTTTAAGAGGAGAAATTCAAATAGAAGAAGTAAATTTGATGCATTCTATACCATAGTTTTGAGTTAATAAGACACAGACAGGTTTAAAAACATGTTTAAAAGATACTTGGAAAATGAACTGAGTGTCTGAACTAAACCTGAATATTGCTTTGTCTGTTTCCTCATTCTAGGAAGATGGAGCAAAAGTATATTTTCTTTTAATTAATTTAGTGATAGTGAGAAAGGAATTGAAAAAGAGGTTTTTCCTTAAAGGTAATGAAATAAAACATTTTTCAATAAGACATGACATTTTAAGAGTCCATATAAATAGTGAAAAATAATATATACATTTATGTGTATATAAATGGATTCAGAAGTACTAGGAGGCAAATGTTTCAGGATGATAGCCTTCATTAAGGCTCATTTGCACCTTAAAAACACCAACAACTATTTTGGTGATGCTCTTTCAGAATTTATAACAAATGTTGCACAACAATGCAAGGTGGTGGTGGTGGTGGTTGGTGGGGTGATCTATGAGGATATGCACGCTTCTTTTTAAGTTTACAACTTTTACATACATTATGTATGTTCATGTATGAATGATATACTTCAATACATTTTTTAAAATAAAAAAACCCACAACCCAACAACTACCAAGGTAATCTTATATTAATGTTTGATTTTTCCTTGTGTTCAACTCTAAGATAAGAATGACATATTTTGTAAAAGCTGGTGGTTTGAGTACTCATTTTTCTGACTAAATTTTCAATGACAAGGAAAGTGTTTTGTTTGCTAAAGGCTGCCAATGCAAAAACCAAAAATGGGTTGGCGGTTTTAACGGGAATTTATTATAGTCAAATCTTACAGCTCTGAGACTGGGAAAATGTCCAAATCAAGGCATTCTGAGAGATGCTCTGTCTCACCAAAGGCTGCTTTGCTGATCCTGGATTCCTGCCACATGGCAAGGCAAAATGGTGGCCTGTCTCTCTTTCTCCTCTAGACTCTCTTGATTTCCTGGGTTCAGCTGTGGGTGATATGCTCATCTCTCCCCAGGCCTCATCTCTTCAACTTTGGGGTGCTCCGCTGATTCCAGCATCTGGCCTCTCTCTCAGCCTCTCAGGGTTTCTCTGGCTTTCAGCAGCTGTAGATGATCCTGGAGTCCTTTTTCACACGGCAGAGTAAAAATGGCAGCTGTCTTTCTCTGTGTTCTTTTCTGTTTATATACGACTGCAGTAAAAGGATTAGGACCCCTTTGGGTCCTGAAATATAATCAAAGGCCCTTAACTAGAGTGATCTAATCTAAGGTGATCCAATCAAAAGGTACCACATAAAATAGGCTTACATGCATAGCAATGGGTTAGCTTAAGAATATACTTTCCTGGGGTCCACAAAAGGACAAATCAGAACAGAAAATAATTCTAAAACTTCTCTACAAAGATATGCCATCTTAACTAGGGGAAGGTGATGGTTTGAATATTTAAGAAGAGCTCAACTGTTACTTTTTTTTTTCATACAAGAAACAAAAATAGTAAAACAAAAACTGAAAACACAGGTAAGGTAAATATCTATTTTATTTCATATATTAATCATAATTCCATGACAGTGAAAACTTTAACAATATAAATGATTCTACAAACCTTTTTGATAAATATTTTGTAAAGTTTATCAGATTCTCCCATTGACTTCTTTTGAAATCTATAAATGAAATGTCTTATCTTAATTTTTGAATAATTTTCAATTTGCTGTGATTTTTTTTTCTTTTTTTAAAAAGATTTATTTATTTCTCTCCCCTTCCTTCCCCTGCCCCGGTTGTCTGTTCTCTGTGTCTATTTGCTGCATCTTCTTTGTCTGCTTCTTTTGTTGTCAGTGGCATGGGAATCTGTGTTTCTTTTAGTTGCGTCATCTTGTTGTGTCAGCTCTCCGTATGTGCAGCGCCATTCCTGGGCAGGCTGCACTTTCTTTCGCGCTGGGCATTCTCCTTACAGGGTGCACTGTTTGCGTGTGGGGCTCCCCTATGCGGGGACATCCCTGCATGGCAGGGCACTCCTTGCGCGCATCAGCACTGCGCATGGGCCAGCTGTGCACGGGTCAAGGAGGCCTGGAGTTTGAACTGTGGACCTCCCATGTGGTAGACGGACGCCCTAACCACTGGCCCAAGTCCGTCGCCTGATTTTTTTTTTTACAGATTTATTTATTTCTCTCCTCTCCCCCCCCGCCCCTGCCCCGGTTGTCTGTTCTCTGTGTCTATTTGCTGTGTCTTCTTCTTTGTCCGCTTCTGTTGTTGTCAGAGGCATGGGAATCTGTGTTTCTTTTTGTTGCATCAGCTCTCTGTGTGGGCGGCGCCATTCTTAGGCAGGCTGCACTTTCTCTTGCACTGGGCGGCTCTCCTTATGGGGCCCACTCCTTGTGTGTGTGGCTCCCCTACGTGGGGGACCCCCCTGTGTGGCACGGCACTCCTTGCGCACATCAGCACTGCACATGGGCCAGCTCCACACGGGTCAAGGAGGCCCGGGGTTTGAACCGCGGACCTCCCATGTGGTAGGTGGACGCCCTAACCACTGGGCAAAGTCCGCTTCCCTGCTGTGATTTTTAAGCTAACTTTAAGTTTATATAAGGGCTTTAAGTCCCTTCATCAAAGATTTCATGGTTTGTCTGTAAATTCCAATGGACAATGAATTAATTTAAAAGCCTTTTTGAAATAAAGGAATCGTTTTTTAATTTAAATATTCTGCCCTTAATACATCTATTTTTCAAATTCATATTTTTATATATTGTTTCTCATTTTCTTAATACTGATCTAACTATAACTGCTGTGTGGCCCTTTTTCACTTTCTAGGATGCCACAGCAAAATACCATTTTCTTTTCATTCAATAGGCAGTAAGAAAGGATTTGAAAAGGAGATTTATGCTTAAATATAATGAAATAAAACAGAATTTACTACTAAAAAAATGATGATGAATTTTCCAGTTAAGAAGGAGAAATCAATACGACCGGCAATTTGGTAATATACTTCAAAAGACTCTATTAAAATGTTTATATTTTATAATACCTCTAGAAAATTATCCTATGAAATAATCAGAGTTACTCAAAGATCTATGAAAAAGTATATTCACTATAGTAGTATTCATAATAATGAGAAAATATAGACAACTAAAAATGTTCTAACATTAGGGAACAAATTAAACAAAAAAGTATGTGTATTGTGTAGTCATTAAAAACAACCTTTTAGAAAAATGTTGACCAAAAATTGACCAAGAAAACTGCTTATGATATACTAAATGGGAAAAATTAGGTTGCAAAGCAATATGATAATCTCAAATTGTAAAAAAATGTGTGTTAATGCTGGTTATTAACACATTATTTAGGGAAGCGAACTTGGCCCAATGGATAGGACTTCTGCCTACCACATGGGAAGTCTGCAGTTCAAACCCCAGGCCTCCTTGACCCGTGTCAAGGCCCATGCGCAGTGTTGATGAGCGCAAGGAGTGCCCTGCTATGCAGGGGTGTCCCCCGTGTAGGGGAGCCCCACATGCAAGGAGTGCGCCCCGTAAGGAGAGCCGCCCAGTGTGAAAGAAAGTGCAGCCTGCCCAAGAATGGCATTGCACACATTGAGAGCTGACACAGCAAGATAATGCAACAAAAAGAAACAGATTCCCAGTGCCTCTGAAAAGGATAGAAGTGGTCACAGAAGAACATACAGTGAATGGACACAGAGAGCAGACAACTGAGGGGGAGGGAAAGGGAGAGAAATAAATAAATAATAAATCTTTTAAAAAAAACAGAACACATTATTTAGTTGTTAATGTCTTTCTGAGAATGGTTAAAACTTAATATGAGTTTTGTGCATTAATGGCTTTTTGTGCATAAAAGGTTCCTTTTAGTCTTTTAATTATGAATATTAATTATAATTGATAGTAGCTGTACTTTTCTCACATTTTCTAATTTAATCATCACAATAAGACTATTATAATAAGGTAGATACTAGTATTTCACAGATCAGGAAACAGAGACAGGAAATGTTAGGTATCTTACCCAAGATCACAGTAAGGCTAGTTAAGTGGTGGAGATAATATTGATTCCAGGCCCTGTTTGACTCTGAAATGCCATCCTGTGCCTTGATTACACAGATAGACACATCTCAAAGCATCTTCACACATATTGTTAAATATTTCTCAAACTTATTTGATCAAAGCAATTCCCAATTAATCTGTGTTAAAAATACAGGAATATAGAAGAGAGAGAGAGGTAGGTAGGTAGGGAGGTAAGTAGACAGAGACAGAGATGGTAAATAGATAGGAGGATGGAGATGGTAATTCCATGGGTCCATTCCAGACTATCTGAATCCAAAATTTGGGGGGAGATGTGGGAAGAGCAGGACTTCAGACTTTTTAACAAGTCCTCAAGCGAATTTACTATCAAGAAAGCTTGGGAAATTCTGTTATCACATTTGAGTAGAAAGGATGAAATGATACTCATTTTTCAGAGCAGTAAACAATCTCAGATTAACAGAATAGACCAAAGTCAACAGCTATAAAGCTGCAAAGACAAGAACTATATATTTTAACTACAGTAACCTTTACATTTAAGAGGTATTTTTGGAATTTCAAAGGTCCAAGGTAAATCCACAATGACTGGGACCACATGAGCATCTTCAGCATGTGTACCATAATAAATTTTATAGTCACCCTAATTATAAACTTTTCAGAGTAAAGTGTTAATGCCAACAGGTTAAACTTACTTTCTTTTCCTTTTCTTTTTTTCTTCCTTCTTCTCTCTGCCTTTCTTTCAATCATTTAATTATTCCCTTGCATTTACTACCTAGTACCAGCTAGCATTGCAACTGGAAAAAGACCTCAAATAAAAGGTGGAAAAGGTAAAGACAAATGAGTTTATATGGCCAAAAGACTTCAAAGTGAGTCAGGAGGTCATCCCAGAGGTAACACGCACATCTCAGCAGGATCTCATAAAAGAGCCAAAGTAGATACTATCCCAAATAGTGGGACTCCTGCAGGCTCTGGAGACCCCCAGGTCCTATGGTCAGGACAGATAGCTCTGGAGTTTGGGCCTGACTTTCGAATTTGTGCTCCTGAGAGAGACAGAGCTGGACTCAGATATGGCTTCCCTACACATGGCTCATCTGTCCCTTCTACTTGAACCTATAGCTGGTGCTGGAGTTGGTAGGTATACATCCAAGAGACTTAAATCTTTGGGCTGTCCATGTCCCAGCTGGGCCCTGAGCCTCAGCAGAGTTGCAACAACTACTCTCCAGTTCTTTGAACTCACCCAGGACAACTAACTAGGAGGTAAGGCTGGACAATCACCATACCAAGGAACTGAGAGAGCTTACAACTGCAAGCAAGAGAGTCCCATCCATTGGCTTGTGGAATTGAAGCACCCTCTCAAATAGAGGTGGAGGGGACATCACTATCCCAGAATCCTCAGGACTGGGGAATGAAATATGGACTGGAGTAGACTTACTGGTATTCTACTATAGACTTATTGAGATTCTAGCAATGGAAGAACTTATAACATTGATGTGGAGGCAGTGGCCAGTGGAGGCTCTGAGGGCAAGGAGAGGGAAAAAAAAGGTATAAAATGGGGACATTTTGGGACTTGGGAATTGTCCTGAATGACACTGCAATGACAGATATAGGCCATTATATATCTTCCCATAACCTACAGAACTGTGTGGGAGAGAGTGTAAACTACACTGTAAACTATAATCCATGCTCAGTGGCAATGCCCCAAAATGCATTTATCAATTGCAATGAATTTACCACACTAATGAAGGATGTTGTTTATATGGGAAAACACGGGAGGTATGGGGAGCAAGGCATACAGCAATCCCTGTATTTTTTAGGTAACATTTATGTAGTCTAAGTATCTTTAAAAAATATATACTTAAGAAAAATTATTCCCTTGCATTCACATCAACACCATCCTCTTTTACTTTGTCATATGGCCTTGGCTGACCCTACTGGTCTGACCCAACTCTCTGCCTATTCTATATCAGTAGATGTAGAATGTGATTTCTTATGTGATTTCTCAGTAGCGTTTTCACAGTCGACCATTTCAACCTCCATGAAATGTTTTCTTCGCTTGAATTTCACAACACTATAATTCCTGGCTTTACTTCTACCTCCTTATCTGCCTCTTCTCACTTTCCTTTACCAGTTTCTCCTCATTTCTCTAACAACTAAATGCTGGAATACTTCAGGACTCAGTCCTTTGACCTCTTTTCTGTCTAAACTTACTTTTGCGATCTCATATAGCCTCATAGCTTTACATAGCACTTGTACGTTGAAGATTCATAAATTTACATCTCCAGTTCATTTCTCTCCCCTACTTGTATATCAACTTGCTTACTTAACATCTCCACTTGAACATTTATTATGTACCAATTACTATTCTGGGCATTTGGTTATGTCACTGAGCAAAACAGACAAAATTTCCATGGTCAAGGAACAGGAATTCTAGGAAACATTTGTGTGGTATTTGAGGAAAAGCCAAGAGTCCAGGATGGCTGGACTGGCATGAGCTAAGAGGGTAAGAGGAGCTGAGGTCAGAGAAGTAATAATAGAAGTGGTGGTGGTGGTGGTGAGAGAAATGGTAATTTATACTCTAATGTTAAATTTTTTTAGTTTGGCCTCAAGAACCCATCTAACTTAGATTTATGGCACTGTGGCAGCTGACTGTATGCTTACGAAAATAGTGTTTGGACAGAGGCACAGGACGTCAGGTTGTGGCTTTAGTACTCAGGTAGTCCCTTCACTGTTCTGAATACTGGGAAGGGACTTTTAGCAGTCTTCCTTATACATCCATTATGATGCCTGCAAATGAGGTGTGGCAGCTTTGGCGCATACTTCACCCACTTTCAGCGTGCCTTGGTTTGGTTAGCTACGTAAAAATGCAGCTCTGTATATTCCTAAATGAATAGAAATAAAGTATCCTTCAACAAAATTTACCAAGGTGGAAAGACTGCATCACTCTTCTACCTATGCTATTATAATGCCATTAGTTCTAAGATAGAATTGTACACATTATATCACAGAATATTGGAATGCTAATCATTAAGGCAAAAAAGGAAATTAAAGCTTGACCACAAAATTTTCATTTTCTAACATTATATATAACATAATATAAAAATATAATAACATTTTGGTATTCCTAAATACATTTTCAACAAGCTTTAATTCTGAAGATGCCAAAATTAATTTATTAAAACTAAATGTGGGGAAACGGACTTTGGCCCAGTGGTTAGGGCGTCCGTCTACCACATGGGAGGTCCGCGGTTCAAGCCCTGGGCCTCCTTGACCCGTGTGGAGCTGGCCCAAGCGCAGTGCTGATGCGTGCAAGGAGTGCCGTGCTACACAGGGGTGTCCCCCGCGTAGGGGAGCCCCACACGCAAGGAGTGCACCCATAAGGAGAGCCGCCCAGCGCGAAGAAGGGAGCAGCCTGCCGAGGAATGGCGCCGCCCACACTTCCTGTGCCGCTGACGACAACAGAAGCGGACAGAGAAACAAGACGCAGCAAAAAGACACAGAAAACAGACAACCAGGGGAGGGGAGGGGAATTAAATAAAATAAAAAATAAATCTTTAAAAAAAAAAACAAAACTAAATGTGGGAAACAGATGTGGCTCGACCAACCGGGCTCCCGTCTACTATATAGGAGGTCCATGGTTTGATGCCCAGGGCCTCCTGGTGAGGGTGAGCTGGCCCATGTGGAACTGGCCCATGGGGAGTGCCAGCCCACGTGGGAATGCCGCCGAGTGTAGGAGTGCTGCCCTGTGTGGAATGCCACCCAGCATGGGAAAGCCACCCTGCACAGTAGTGCCGGCAACGTAGAGATCTGGTGCAGCAAGATGATGCAGCAAGAGACACAGAGGAGAGAAAATAAGAAGACATAGCAGAACAAGGAGTTGAGGTGGCGCAAGAAAGTAATCACATCTCTCCCACTCCAGAAGGTCCCAGGATCAGTTCCCGGAGCTGCCTAATAAGAATACAAGCACACACACAAGAACACACAGCAAATAGACAGCAGACAACAGGGGGAACAGGGAGTGTGTGTGTGGGGGAAATAAATAAATCTTAAAAAAACAAACAAACTATAATGTGGGGGAAAATACAACAAACATTATATTCTACTGAAATAAGCAGCATGCTTAAATTACCTTAAGAAAAAGTCATAAGAAATTTGACTATTTGGGGACATTTTCTTCAAGTAAATTTATGTGGTTTTCACATGACGATATGTCATTACTTTATTATATAGTTTTATTATTGAATAATTAGTTTTGAAATTGCTTTGTATGTCTGAAGGGTGAAATTCAGAGGACAGAAATAACCATAAGTCAGAGCAAGAAGGCCCTGAGGGTTAAGCTTAAAGAGCATGAGAGGATGGATCAGTTGGTTTGGAAAACAGAGGTCCAGACGAAAGGAAAGGAAGCAACTGCAGTTATCTAGGGGAGAAATGCTGAAAGCCTGAACTAAGGCAAAGGACATTAAAATGGAGAGAATGGGACAGATAAAAAAATTAAGGAAACAGAAGAAGCAGGCCTTGGTGATGGATTGGATATAAGAGACGAGCAAGATGAAGATGACTATGAAAAATTCCGGACAAGCTAGATGACTTAGGAAAGTGATTGTAGTTGTGCCACCTCTGAGAAAGAGAACACAGGAAAACAAAAAGTTTGATAAGAAAGATGATGAATTCAGTTTCTAGTAGATTGAGTTTCAGGTGTCTGTAAGAATAACACACAAATGTTAAGTGTCTAAGAGGTAGCAAGATATGTACTTCTGATAGCCACAAAAAGTTCTGGACTACAGATGGAAATATGCAAAGTTAGAACCACTTAAGCAGTTAAAGTCATGAGAGACAATAAAATCATTCACAGATGATCTTTGAAGGGAGCACATTAGGAGAAAAAGGATCCCCCTCCCTCATTCCCTAACACACACACACACACACATACACAGAGAGAGAGAGAGAGAGAGAGAGAGAGAAGGAATGCATACAGAAGAAAGAACAAAAGCAGAAACTTTCTATCACAGAAACTTAGGGAGAAAAGAGTTTCAGGGAGGAAGTGGTCCACAGTGGTAAATGCTGTTAAAAGTTTCATTAAGATTGGGCAGAAAAAGTGGTCATTGAGACATTGGTCTTGGTAATTTGGAGGTTATTGGTAATCTTAAAAAGAAAACATCCAGTAGAGAGGTGAGAAAGCCAGATTTTGGTGCAGCAAAGAGTAAATGTATTGTGAGAAAGTGAGAGAAGAAATACGGATGGCACTTTTAGGAAATCTGTCAGAAAAGAGAAATGGCAATCAGATGTGAGATTGTAGTCATGATTTTTCAAGGTAGCAAAGACATGAGAATATTTGTAAGTTTAAGAAAATGAGCCACTTAGAGATAGAAAGAATGATAGAGGAAGCAGATATAGTTCAAGTGACTGAGCTCCAACCTACCATATGGGAGGTCCCAGTTAGGTTCCCAGTGCCTCCTAAAGAAAACGAGTAAGACAGTGAGCTGATGCAATGTGCTGGCGCAGCAAGTTGATGCAATAAGATGATGCAACAAGGAGACACGAATAAGAAAGACAATGAGAGACATAACAAAGCAGGATGCTGAAATGGCTCAAGCGATTAGATGCCTCCTCCCACATAGGAGGTCAGGTTCAGTTCCTGGTGCCTCCTAAAAAGGAAAAAGAGGACCAGCACACAACAAACAGACACAGCAAATGCAAACAATGAGGGGCTGGGGAGAGAGAAATAGATTAAAAAAAGAATAAATCTTAAAAAATAAAGAGGGAAACGGACTTGGCCCAGTGGTTAGGGCGTCCGTCTACCACATGGGAGGCCCGCGGTTCAAGCCCCGGGCCTCCTTGACCTCTGTGGAGCTGGCCCATGTGCAGTGCTGATGCGCGCAAGGAGTGCTGTGCCATGCAGGGGTGTCCCCTGCGTAGGGGAGCCCCACGCGCAAGGAGTGTGCCCTGTAAGGAGAGCCGCCCAGCGCGAAAGAAAGTGCGGCCTGCCCAGGAATGGCGCCCACACTTCCCGTGCCGCTGACGACAACAGAAGCGGACAAAGAAACAAAACGCAGCAAACAGACACAGAGAACAGACAACCAGGGGAGGCAGGGGGAATTAAATAAATAAATAAATCTTTTTTAAAAAAATAATAAAGAACGACGGAATAGAGGAGAGGATGGAGGAATTAGGATGATGAGCATCACTGCCACTTAATGATTGCGGGGGCTCTAGGTGAAGCTGAATACCATGCTTGTGGTGGCTCCAACCTGCACAATTACGTGATTTTCTCCAATACTCATAGTAAGCTAGGTTCAATAGAAGGACATTGGAGAAAGATATTTGAAAGTAGTTATTAGAGAGTGGCAAAATGACAAACCATATAGCTACAAGGAAGGAAGAAGATCCGGAAGGAGCCGAGAGCTTGGGAATAATTGAATAGTTGAGGCTAGAAGTTTTTAGAGGTGGGTGTCAGAAAGTGAGTAAAGTGGATGGGTAACAGATTGTTGCTAGAGGGTGAGATTCTTAAATTTTATTTTTTTAATTTTTTATTTATCCCCCCCCCCCCAGTTGTCTTTTCTCTGTGTCCATTTGCTGCATGTTCTTGTTTTTGTCTGCTTCTGTTGTCAGTGGCACCGGGAATCTGTGTTTCTTTTTGTTGCATCATCTTGCTGCGTCAACTCTCCGTGTGTGTGGTGCCATTGCTGGGCAGGCTGCACTTTCTGTTGCACTGGGTGACTTGCCTTACAGGGCACACTCCTTGTGCATGGGACTCCCCTATGCAGGGGACACCCCTGCTTGGCAGGGCACTCCTTGCGTGCATCAGCACTGTGCATGGGCCAGCTCCACACAGGTCAAGGAGGCCCGGGGTTTGAACTGTGGACCTCCCATGTCGTAGGCGGACGCTCTAACCACTGGGCCAAGTCCGCTTCCCAGATTCTTAAATTTTAGATTTCAAAACTGGAACAATTCCAGGTAATGGGCATAGGAAGTGAATGGTATGAATGAAGGTAAGAATCACTGGACCTGAAGGGATCTAAAGAATTGTAAGGCTAAAGGAAGTCAGTAGAAAACAGCATCAAGAAAGGGAAAATGGTGTTTCAGCTAGATAACCCAAGGTTCAAAGGAGCACATTTTTATAGTTTTTAAGAGAGTGCAATAGGGGATTGAGGATGAGAATGATCTCCCCACAACTCAGCATGGATTGAGGGAAAATAAGCAGCCAGCCTCCACTCAAAAGAGGCATGAAGAGATTGTTTAAATAAGGCTCATCTACTACTATTAATAAAGTATATTATTTGTAAAAAGGCTAGAAAGATGGCTATCAGGTAAAAATTAGTTTAGGATCTAATAAATCTTGGATGGTTTTATTTTCCTACTGTTTACACACGGAGATCATGGGTCAGTGGGTTGGCCCTGTTTTTCCCTTGTTTTGCTGGTTCATCATGATCTGGAGGAATGCAATCAAGATTATTTTTCTTCTTATCCATGATGAAAAATGAAGATAAAGTATATCATCTACATAAAGGAGGTATTATTTGGCCTGTAAAATTACTGAATTTTTGATTTAGCTAAATGCCTTCTGATAGAGTTTAATTGCATTCCAATGAATAATACAAGTGGAAATGTTGTAAGAAACAAAATTGATTTAGCTGAAAGTTACATAAAATCTTGAAACAAAGAAGAAAGTCATGGAAACTTTGAACTTTATTAGAAGAATAGCATGGACTTGTGCATAAAATAAGGTAGACCAAAGTAAATATTAGATAAAATAAAAGGATATTTAAAAAAACGGGAGAAAATTCTTTAACTGCATTAAGCACAAGACTAAAAAATAGTTGATGTCAGATGAGGAAGAAAAGTACAAATACAAATACCTAATGAAAGAAAGTCAAAGGATGAACTGCTGAGTTAGGTGAAAAGAAAACAGATCAATACATATTATTTACAAGTATATGAAATATTTATATTTCAGAGTGTTGATCATGTTTCTACAGCCTCCACTTGAAATCTGAATGTGAAAAATTGAGCATAAATTATACTAAGAGATACAGCATAGATATTTCTGATCATCAAGGGTTGTTGAGCTATAAAATATTTCTCAAGAATTCTTTCATTACACTTCTTCTCACACTATCATCCTCTCTGTTTAGGACCAAAATTCTTAGAAAAAGTAGTCTATACCTGCCATTTTCACTTCCTTCTCATTCTCAATTTATCTAACCACCATGCTTCTGAAACTGATCTACCAAAAGTCCTAATGACCCATGCTAGTGACCAAATCCAACATCCTCTTTCCATTTCTCAATCCACTGGATATTTCTGTTAACTCCACACCACTGAGCAAACCCTCCCTTCATGTCAATGCCAATGCATTCTCATTCTTGGTCAATGGACATATTTTTAACATCTCTGTAATTGGCTCTTCTTCCTTCATTTTCTTTTAAAATATAGATTTCTTTAAGAACTGTTTTCAACTTAACTTTTTCTTTTCATACAAGTTATGTTTATTGTGGATAAAGAAGAAAATCATGTGAGCAACAGGAAAATATAAACACTGATAATTCCATAAGCAACAGTGAACATATTTGCAATTTGGTGAAATCCTGACAGACCCTATTTTGTTTATAAACATGAATATATAACAAAAAAATGCAATTAATTTATATATACTTTTTTCTAACCTGCTTAATTATGTATATGAACATCCTTTAATGACAACAAATATTGTTGTACAGAGACTTTTTAATGGCTGCATTATATAATTCACTTTACCAATGCTTTATTATTATTATTATTTAAAAAGATTTATTTACTTATTTATTTCTCTCCCCTCTCCCCCCCCACCCCGGTTGTCTGTTCTCTGTGTCTATTTGCTGCATCTTTTTTGTCCGCTTCTGTTGTTGTCAGTGGCACAGGAATCTGTTTCTTTTGATTGCATCATCTTGCTGTCAGCTCTCTGTGTGTATGGCACCATTCCTGGGCAGGCTGCACTTTCTTTCACACTGGACGGCTCTCCTTATGGGGCACACTCCTTGCGCGTGGGGCTCCCCTACGCGGGGGACACCCCTTCGTGGCATAGCACTCCTTGCGTGTGCATCAGCACTGCGCATGGGCCAGCTCCACACGGGTCAAGGAGGCCGGGGGTTTGAACTGCAGACCTCCCATGTGGTAGACGGATGCCCTAACCACTGGGCCAAGTCCGCCGCTCCCCAGTGCTTTATTACTGAATATGTAAGTTGCTTCAGATCTTCAGTCATGACATGCAGAATTACCACAAACATCCTTATAAAGCCTAGCCTTTGTTGCATTTTCTGAATTATTTACCAAAAATAAATCTTCGAAATAAAACTGCTATACCAAAACAAAAACACTTTTTAAAGGAGTTTGATCTGTGGTCACCCCTCGGGCTGAAGTGTGGTTTGCTGACCTGACGGGGGGCGGCGGCCACAGTAGGCCTATTCCAAACCGCTGCCCCTGTAATAGGGTGGTTGATCGGGCCCACCGCCACCCCTGAAGGAAGCTCGGCATGGGCGCAGAGTGCCCTCGGGTCTCCCCTTCTCGGCAGCCATGCTTCCGTGGCCGCCCCTCCTCCCAGATAGCGCCACACGATGCCTTCTTTCTCCCTGCGCAGGCGCAGGGCGGAAAACTCCAGTCTGCCCTTTTCCCTCCCCCCCGACAGCAGCAACAGCCAGGCGTGGGCGGGAAACTCAAGTCTGCCCTCTACCCCAGCAACAGAAGCCACCAATCACTAAACCCTGCCACTTCCCCCAGCAACAGCAACAGCCAATCCCTAATCACCACCCCTACCCCGTCCAGTACCTCCCACTGACCTTTCTCCCGCAACCAATCAGAACAGGGCTTGGCTTCGACCAATCAGCCTTCCCCAGCCCCTATAAAACTGTTGCCTCTCCCTCAATAAAGTTGGACTTGCCTGTTTACCTTGTCTCCGAGGTAGTTCTTCTGCCGTGCGCCCTCCAGTCCTGGGAGCCCCCGACAAGGGCCTGGCCTCTCTTGTCCCCAGTTTGTCGCCTGCTTCTCCGGGCGACCCCTTCGTCGCCGGCTTCGCCGGGCGACCCCGTCAGCCGAACCGCGCAACCCCTGTGAGACCGACCCCTCGTCTGCTGCCGGACCGACCGCTCGTCCCAAGTGGGACCGACCCCTCGTCCTAAGCTGGACCGACCCCTCGTCCGCAGCCAGACCCCACCTCTACCGACTAAGCAAGCCGCCGCATTGATCGAAATTTCCAAAATTTGCTTAGAAAAGCTATACCAGTTTACATTTCTCCTAGAACATATGTGAGGGTCCATTTCCAAAACACTTGCTATCACTGAGTATTACCATTTTACCTGCCAACGGGTATCTCACAGTAGTTTTACTATGTATTTCTTTACTGAAGAGGCAGAACATGACTTTATATGTTTATCACTTTCTTGTTTTCCTTCTTTGGGAATTACTTTTCATATCTTAACTCACTTTTCTTTTTGTTGATGTATAAAATTGCTTTATATATTAACCCTCTCAAAAGTTTTACACATGCATAGTATAGTAACTAAGCAACATATAGCAGGAATAAGGAAACTATGGTTATACCAGGGAGTAAATTTCTGTTATGGGATATCAGGTTAAAGTACATTTAGAATCCTGAAATATTTTTGCTTTCTGAAATTGTGCATTCAACTTATAGAGAGTAGTTTTAATATAAACTGATATAATGTCTAGCTTAATCTCTTAACTATAATATTCCACAGTATCTGGTTATTAAAGTTTCTAACATGACTTCTTTAAAATTTAAAGAGTCACCTTTGAGTTTTAATATTTTCAATCAAATTTATTTTGTATTCCTCACTATTTTCCATAAACTTGAAAAGCATTTTTCTTTCTACTGTTCAGTTTTTAAGACAAGTCTTTATTATTTCCATCTGTTTTCATTCTACTCTACAAGTCATCAGGGAAGTTTAATTTTGTATTTTATAAGGTCTCTATGCAATATCTGTTGACAAGGCAGTGGATGGTCTGTTTCCTAGACTGAGGAGATGTCATCAGCCAAGTACTCTAAAAACAATATTTGAGAGATGAAGCAATATGGTTATGGGCATGGAATAAGTTCTAGAAGAAATCCCTTTTTACTATACAAAGGTTTCCCTGCTGCATAAATAAACCAACCCGTACTTCCCAAGTATATTCCACAAAAACCTAGTCCTTTTAGATGCTCAAAAAAGAATTCCATGTTAAGTAAGTTCTTGGAAATACATCCACCTGGTGAACACTGTGGACGTTAGCAAAACACTGCCTACTAGTCTCTTATTACTTATAGAAGACGGACAAAGCAGCTTAACAGCTAACTGGACACTCATTAAGAACAACTGAAATGTGATGAAGGAGGGGCTGACATGGGGTGAGTACAGAGGACGGACATCCTATCCCCAGAATAGCAGTGTCACTCAAGGTTATTTCTTCAAATGTGCTCTTTCTCACTTCCTTTTCTTCATTGCAATTATTATTTTTTTTACTTGGAATGACTTCCCCCTACTTCACCTGGAGAATATTTACTAATTCAAGGCTGGAGTGAGGCATTGGGTGTCCCATAAAGTCTCTCCTGAGATGTTCCTCTTTCAAGGTTAAACTAACCATTCCCTCCTTTTCCCCCATACCAAATACATACCTTTATTACTGAATCTGTTTTGCTTTATTCCATTCATCTGTTTATATTAAGGCAAGGATCATAAATTATTCTCTTGCCATTCCTAGCACTTAATAATATGCCTGACACAAACTGGACACTCAATAAACATCTGCTGAATAAATGGATAAGTGAATGAATGTAGAAGGGTACAGTTACTATAAATCCTATTAACCTCGAATCCTTTATTCATGGTTTATTTTCTATCTTGGTTAATGGCTTCCACTAGGAATCTAGAAATATGGGGCATTTCTTAAGCACAGTGCTTACGCATTATACTATACTTGTCTATTTAAATAGATTATTATAAGAATTATCTTGTTTTCTATCACCAGTACCCAGCACAGTGCATGGGAATCAATGTTGAATGAAGTCATTCTAGGATACTCCCACCTTCTCCCCTGCTCCTCACCACCACGTTTAACCATTCATCTATCTAGTTCTACTGATTCCAATTTCTAAACTACTTTTAAAATGTCTTTTTCTTTCACCACCCTGACACTGCCACTGCCTTAATTCAGGTCCTTGTTTCCTTCAGCCCAGACAGCCACCACCTCCTGCCTCTGAAGCTTAAAATCCTCCCAAGGCTCCCTGCCACATTCAAGATGAGTCTACTTCTTTAAGATGGCATCTAAGGCTCTTCTTCACAATTTAGGCCCTGCCTACTTGCCCAGCCTCGTTTTCTGCCACTCCTCCATATGTACTCATACTCAACCATTGGCCATATCTCTGAATAGGTCCTACTGTTTTGAGATGGCGACTATGTAAAATCTTTATCATGCACCTGGCATGCTCTTCTCTTCTTAATTACTATGTGGACTCCTACCTACTAAATTGTTTTCATTTTATTATAAATTTAAGTATATCATTTGATACATCAGAAGATTCTATGTATATATATCTCTAAATTCATCACCCAGTCCCAAAACTAGAACATTATCAGTAGCACATCTACTGATGTATCTCTTCCCATGCCATCCTCAACTTCTCCGCCAGAGGTACCCACTACCTTACACTGTGTCTCATGATCCATTAATTTTAAAAAATTCCGTTTTATTACAAACACTTAAATGTTCAAATATATTTATTTTGAGCTCCATAAAACCTGTTTAATACTACACACAATATTTTGGAACTTGATTTTTTACTCAAAATTTTGTCTCCAAGATTCATCCATGCATTCAACTATATTCACTTTATGTATATAAGGACTATTCATTCTTTAAACAGCATTACTGAGATATAATTTATAAACCATACAATCACCATTTAAGGTGTACAATTCAATATAAACCTTTTTGTATTTTCAGAGATATGTGCAACCATCACCACAGTAAACTTTAGAATATTTTCATCACCTCTAAAAGGAACTCTGTACATTTTAGACATCACCCCCCCCCACACACCAGATCCCACAACTGTATGCAACCACAACTCTACTAATCTAGAGTGTTCTAAATTGGTTTTGTGTATGGTGTAAGGAATGGTATAAAAAATGGTTAATTTTTTCCCATATGAATATCTAATTGTCCTAGCACCATTTATTGAATAGGCCTTCCTTTCCTCACTGATTTGCAATACCACCTCTATCGCATCTCATAGTTCCATATCTGCCCACATGTTTCTGGGCTCTCGATTCTGTTTCACTGGTTAATTTGTCTATTCCCACAAAAATGCTTCTCTATGTTAATTATTATAGCTTTATAAATCTTATTACTTGATAGGACAACTTCTCCATTTTCTTCTTTTTCAGGAGTGTTTCAGCTAGTCCAAGCCCTTTGTTCTTCCATATAAGTTCTCAAATCAGCTTGCCAAAGAACATAAACACACACATATACCCCTACACCCCACCCTACTGGGATTATTACTGTAATTGTATTAAGTCTAAAGACTAGGGATTATAAACTGGGGCCTAGAGACCTGATTAGGCTTGAAAAAATGTTTAGTTGTGTAGCAGAGTACTTTGAAAAATGTTTCAGTATGAATGCCTTAACAAGGTCAAAACGCTCCAGCTGGGGAGCTGGTGTAGCTCCAGCAGTTAAGCTACTGCTTCTCACATATTAAGTCCTGTCCAGGGTACCTCCTAAAAAAAAAAGGCTCTCCAGTTAAATTATATAGGCCTCCCACTTCCACTCCAGCAGTGGAGTGGAATTAGTGTGTGAACTGAGTCACACGCTAATTTTCTTCAGCTTGGTCTTGCAAGTTTTTGCCAGAATGGTCTCGTTCTTCTAGACCATTCATTTCCAGGGTTCTCGTCTAGGGTCCTGATGCCCTTTCTCAAAATGACAGCTAATAGCTCCAAAATTCCTATTTTTTCATTATGTAGACAAATTTAACATATTTTGGTCTAAATCTCTACCATGCAAAGAGCATTAACTTTCTTAGCTAGAAAGATCCCTTAAGGTATTTTCTCCAAACAAAAGAAGACTTTTTTCCTCAAAGGGATTCTCAGATCTTAAGGCTACTTAATAAAAAAAATAGCCAACTTTTAAAATAATTTCTTCCTTTCTTTTATATAGTTCTTACAAAATGGGACTCACATGATATACAATACTTTTTAAAAGAAATCTTTTTGCATCTCTGATTATTTACTTAGACTAATTTTCTATAGTAAACTTACTTTGCCAAAGGGAATAAGTATTTTTAAAGCTTTTGATACATACTACCAACATACTCTCCAAAGAAGCTGTTTCAAAATAATCTAAATATATTTTTAATATCTTAATTTCCTGTTCATAAACGTTCAATGCTCCCTCTTTTGATTCAAAATAAAGACCAATGACTCCTGAAAAATATACACTCCTCTGGTGGTTGGATAGGGTCACTGAAATCCCCTGTACAATGTAGCTTTTGTTTGTCTTTCAATTTGATTTCTCATTACTCCCCAACACAATACTTTGGTCCCATCGACTAATGGACTTATTGTTCCTAGAATATGCTTTGATCTTTTATTTTGTTTTTTGTTCATATCATCCTTCAATATCTGAAGGCCTCCCTAAGTCCTCAGCCTTTTTCAAGTTAGTCTATACTTCTCTTAGTCTTTACCATGGCTTAGCCCCATATTAGCTGTTTATAAGGCAGTACTTCCAGTGTGCTTTAGAAGATGTCAGGAAGTCAAGAATCTTTATAGAATGCTGCTGCAGTGTGGAGCAGAGAGGATAGGGTACATGCCTACTCTTTGCAGAGCAAAAGGGATTAGTTTAGATAATAAAATTAAGAATTTCTGACACTTAGAATAATTGAAAATTGGCTATATATGAAAATTATGTAGTTATAGTTTTTAAATTTTTGCTTCTCATCATATCTTTCAGAGTTAGTTATATATGGCATCATGACTTCATTATATGGACCTCATAACTGCTCTAGTCTAGTTTCATTTTTTTTCTCAAGTTAAAACATTAATACTGCCTTAATATCCCAGAAAATTAATTATTCTATTAATAATATATTTAGTGACATTTAAAAACTTACCTATTTTTCCCTCTTCTCTATAGAAAAACTCATATATAAAATAATAATTTATAAGATAGATATATATGTTTAACCTTACTTTTGCACAAGGAATGAAAAGGCTAAATAATAAGTAAATGCAAGGTACAAAGAATGATATATTAAAGTAAAGAAAAGCTGATTTTTGAGTCCCAAGGTTTAATTATTTTCACTTAAAAAAAAAACCAAAAAACAACTCACGTTCCACTTGCTCAAACATTACTGAAAAGAGGAAGTCTCTTGGTGTCATATAATATTCTCCTTCATGTTCCAATGAAGAAAACTGCAGGAAGCGCTGTTTTCGAAGACATAGTTTCCCTACCATCTGCCCAGAGTCAACATTTTTCTAAAAGAAAAAGAAATCACAATTTAAGATTTTTTTTCAATATTATTTCCAGAGCTGGCTATGATTAAAAGGATTCTAAGGTATAATTTTAGTCTTTAAATCAACAACTCCCCAAATTTTAAAGCATTCATTTAACAAATATTTGAGTTTTTACCATGCTACTAAGCACATTGAAGATGCAGCAGTGAGCACGACTGCTCTGACAAAACTTACATTCCAGAAAGAGAAAATGACAATTAGTGAATAAATGTACAAAATAATGTGAGATGCCATGAAGAAAGAGGAAGCAGGCTCAGACAGTGATAAGGGATTCTATTTTAGACAGTATAATTAGGAAGGCCTTTCTGAAGAGGTAACATTTAAAGAGACTAAAGTGGAGCTAGTGGGCTCACTGGAGGAAGAACATTTTAAAAGCAAAAGGTAAAGAAAGAAGAGACTGTGAGTTGATAACCTTGGTGAGTCAAGGAACACCAGGAAGGCCACTGTTACCAGGGTGACTAGGTAAGAATTGCTTTCCTAAGGTACCTCTTCAACTTGAACCACAACATCCTTCAATGTTTACTCTCAATTTCTATGTCAATCTAATTGACTTGGTTATTTAGTTTAAAAATCCAGAGTATATTAAAAACATTAAATTATAAATGCTAGAATCAAGTACAGTAATGGCAAAATGGAAATCTAATAGCCTGAGCATGAAGTAGGAGAGAAAATACAAAGCAGATATGGGTACCATAGTCTGGGACCAATTAATGTTATTGCAACTGCCTCAAAGTCTATTCATGGTGATAATCCTTAAATCACTGAGAAACTATTAATTATGTGAAAAATATTCTGTTTGAAATGTAGGAAAACATTCAATGCAGTTTAACTGTTGTTAATGTAAATCTTTCATAAGAAAATATTTTATTGCATACAAGGGCAATTTTTGTTATCTGGAAAATTCACTTAACAGAACACCTGTTACCTCTTTGATGCTGCATAAATTAGGCATTACTGTCTGATCTACTAAATATTCAAAGCACATTGTAGAATGAATGTAATATAAAATACCAGAGTTATGTTTACATAAACTGAAAATTATTAGAACTGTGAGTAAAAACAGAATGTCTTTCAGAAAAATTCAAGTGGATATATATTGGGGTTGTCATCTCAATATTATTACATGTAAAATAAAATTAGACCACAAGATGCAAATCCTTTCATTTTTCCAATACTGTTAACCTAACATTTTTAAAAAGAGTTTACCATTAGTGCATTCTTAGATATAATGAGGTGTCACTTATAGAATAAGGATGCTGTATGCCCACACATTGGTGTATGGATTCCAGGATGCCAAGAGAAATGTGACTGTTGTTATCCCCCACAGCTAAATTAATTCCTTACAAGGATAAAAGGTATTATAAGGCAAACCATAATGTTAAGCAACTTATTTAAGATATAAATTTCAGTATAAATGTTGCTGTTAGTGCCTAAAATCTCTGTTAAGTATTGGAGCTGTTATTAGGCTATGGAGAGAACATCAGTACTAGAGGAAGTTGGAATCTGCAGGCATTATAGGATCTGCTGCATAAACCAAGTTTTAAATTTCTTTTTTTCTTCTTCAGATTTTTGGTTTTTAGTTTCAATTTGTATAGGAATCCACTTGGAAAAAAAATCCAGAAAGGCCCTTTCTCTATGTTAGTTTTCCCTAAGACCATGTATAATGTACCTTCCTGAGAGTTAATGCTTAAAAAAATCAGATTAAAAAAAAATCCATAAATTGGTAAGAAAGCAGAAAGCCAAAATTTGTAAAACGGTCCTCCCCTAACCTGACCAAACAAACAAACAAAAACAAAAACAAAATTAAGTAAAAACAGCAATGCTAAAGATAGCTCCTAACCTTCCACTTTAAATTTGTCCTGAAAGAGTCACCTGGATACTGGTAATTTGGACAAGACTGTCAGACACCACCAGAATTGAAGACCACCTCTTCTCCTGGCGAGAACTGCAGTATAATGGAACGAGGATGAAATTCTGAACACTTCAATGATGAGGATGTGTTCACTTCAGCTGTGTCTGCACACAGCTATGGAGCAATTCACATTATCATCATCTACAATTATTTAGCTAAGTGGAATAAAGTGCTCTAAGGAAGCAGGTAGTGCTGTCACTGTTATCTTCCAATTTGCAGGGACCATGCAAGCCAAAAAAAAAAAAAAAAAAAGTACAGAATGTGCCACTTGAAGTTCCTGTCACTCACTGCACTCATTACAGATTCAATGCTTGCCATTTTTTCCCCTCTTGCATTCTGCCAAAAGGTGGATGATGGATAGAAAATAATTTCCTAGAACAACTGTGCTAGGCGGCTAGCAATATAAGTATACTTTGGGAAGGTAGAGGAAAAAACTGTATTCATGGCCATAGTAACTAAAAATCTATGAACTGTGAGGACTTTTTTCTTAAGTTGCAGGTACCCCAAAAGGGGGAACAAAGTGAAACCCAAAAACCATTCCCATAAGATGGGCTAAACCCCAATTTCACAGAATAGGCAGTAAATCTAGGACATACATGTGTTGCCCTCTGCAACAGTCCATAGCTCAGCTCTTTCCCAAATCCTTCAGGCAGCTGAACGGCTGAACAGTTGTTATAAACTATTAACATTCTACGCGTTAGCTAATATTTTAATGGAAAGGAAAAACAGTGCTTCGATCAAAAGGGAAAAGAGCCAAAGATACCTATCCACATTGTTTTTGGCAAATAAGAAAACTTGATCAGAACATCCCATTTAAAACCCCAGGTGAGGCATGTGTAAAATTCTGCACTCAAATAAAGTGCTCCCAAGGGCCCAAGGGACGTCCAGACAACATGGCAAGGCACACAGCCTCATGAAAGCAACATCCCACGGCAGGTTCTACTGGGAATATATGAAAAATCATTTCCTCTATAAAACATAGTTAAATTCATTAATAATTCCCCTAACCATGATTCTTCTACTCCTTTAATTTAAACCTATAATTTTCAATTTACCTGTTACGTATATTTCTTAAATCTTCGGATTGTTCACATGCTGACTGAGCCCTGAAACCCAAGAGTGCTGCAGCCAACTCTCTAGTTCTTTGGGCTTGTTCTGGACAACTAACAAAACCATGATGATGGGCCAGTCCCATCCCCCTACAAGGAGAACCTTCAACAGCAAGCAAAACAATTCCTTTCCTCTGCCCCATAATATCTATGTCCTTTCTCAGGGTGAAGCAGCCAGAGTGGACATCGTCCCAAATCCATCAAGACTGAAAAATAAACAAAGATAAGTGGGGAGTGTAACCATGGACCAAAGCAGATTTATTGTTATTGTAGTTATTATCTTGCCCTAACAGAGTAACTTGTAACATTTATATACAAAAAAATAAGACACATACTGCCCTTAAATATTATGCAGGAAAACAAAAGCGAGAGGGATAACAACATTCAAGCTATTCAATACAGAAGGCTAAAAATTTTTTTGCCTACCTCCACCCCAACCTATTTATCGCAGTTATTAGAACTATGCCAAGAGCACTGGGACAAACAATATCAATTTTAACCTTTATCTGAATAATGAGATTTCCTAAGATCTATAAATCTATTCCTTGACCAATGTATACTGTTACATATAAATAACCAATGGACTGGCATGAGAGAAGCAGCTGTCTAAGGAACCAGCTAGGCGGAGAGGGAGGACTCAGTACGGAATGCAGTGGCAGAGATCAAAGAGCTACTTACAGCGTTATTGGTGATTCTACTATCCTAAACCCACCTTAGAACGAATTTAGAGTGTTCACAGGTAGAAAGAGGTTGGAGCAGGGGATAAATTCCTCTGTTACCACAATTATCGATTTCTCAAACCTACATTTAAAGCTAAATATATGGGAAAGGAGGAACAGAAGAAATGTTGGAATATGGGACTATGCTGAACACATGAGAACCATCCACATGGTTCTGGTTATATATAAAATGCTCCATGGATTTCAAGGATTACTTGTAATGCAGTAAAAAATGTGACAAAGGAATTAGGAGCAGTGAGTGATGTGAACTGGATAAAAGAGATCTTTGAAAGCTGATGACTTCTGTTAAAACATTTCGCTAGTTTATTGCTTTTAAAGCAACAGGTGCTTCACCATTCTGTCTCTACTTTTTATCCATGAAATGACAAATTGGAAAAAGTAAGTTCTCTGTTCTTTGTTGAACATTCTTTGGTCTTTGCATTTCCCCAGGAAGAAAGCGGGAAAAAGAAAGGGCCTTCCTTACCATGTTACAGCTAATACTTCTAATATATATACATTGCATTAAACAAATATAGTAAAACCTCATTCATTTGGGGCCTTTATTTTGGCATTTGTAATAACACGGATAAAACTTAATTGCTTTATTGCCTTTGAACTGTCTGTGGTGTAATTGAAAGAATAAGTTCTCTTAAAAGAAAACTTTACAATTGGAAAATTTCACTCATTGGATAGAACTTTTCTACTTTATTCTCAATTGGGGAGATTTTATTGTGTATGAAACAAAATACTGCCTGACTAAATTAGAAATACTCACTGCATAAGCCACATCTCAATAATAAACTCTACAAAGTGATCAAGTGTTAGCAAAGGAGACAAAAGGTAATCCTAGGGAACGTGGAAGCTCTGGGAACTACTCCCTGGTTTCTGAAAATATATTATCTGACCTAGTAGTGACGGTCTAGTCTAGACTTATATCCAGAGGCTGGAAAAGAGCTAGGGTATCTTTTATTAGATGAGTATGAGAAAAGAAAATGGTTTTTGCCTACATAGATTATTTAAAAACAAAAACATAGAATTCTGTCTAGAGATGAGTGACCACTGATCACTAAAGAAACAAGCATCTTCCCTTCTAGTAATTGCTTTCTCTCATTAGGATACTGTACAGAGCACCTATTTCCCCTTTCTCCATAATTACCTTCTAGGAGTTACATCACAACTACATGTATTTTTTGTTTATGTTCAAAACAGAAGTTAAAATTAGGTTTCAATTGATTAAAAAAGGCTAGAGTTTTTTGTTTTTTTTTTAGGCCGTATGAAAGAGAAAAATACTACTTGTGAACTCTATAATTCAACATCAATTTATTTAATAAACAAACATGTCTCCCGTGGCCACACATTGTATTGGACATAAAATAACGAAACAAGAGGCGCTCTCACTTTCTAGTGAGGGAGGCATAAATGAAGGTAGTAAGGGCCGTGAAAGAAGCAGGACAGGAGCAACCACCATTTCAGCAAATGTGTATGTCCAAACATGGTTTAAGTTTCAAACTCTGATGTTTTATCTAATGTTATTTATCAACCTTGACACTTTCATCACTTCTTATTTCTCAAAATGAGAACTATACCAGCTAATATTTTTCAACTGTATATAATTTAAGTAGAAAACTAGTCACAGGTCTAGAATCAGTAAATTTATCTGAACCATGATGTGTCTTCTTTGGGTAATGGAAAGGTAGATCCAGAGCAGCAACAAGGAACTTTTTGTGATATAAGCTATGACCTAATCTCAGGAACAAAACAAGAACCTCACACATACATGCAAAAGGGTCTCCTTGAAATTGAGAACTTTTAAGCAAGCTGGAAAGTACAGCTATCAGAGGGTGGAGTCATAAACAAGAGGCTACTACTAGGGATAATAACATTTAGGATACTATATCTTACAATATAAAATGGCACCGTAGGAAGCAAAGAAGGATTGGATTAAAGGATCCCTCTCTCCTTCCTCCCATTCCTTCTAAGAGAACAGCTGCAGTCTGTAGCTGTAAGTATTTTTATAGTTTGGGATTGAAGATGGAAAATGACTCATCCACATAGTATTTTGCACTGCCTTTTCCCCATGCTCCCATATTTGTTGTGACCCACTCAGACTTCAACATTCTCAATACCCAAAAAATGGCTGTACCCTCCTTTTGATTCCTCAGCTTATAGGAAACTCATACTGAGGATGGCTTTTTAAAGCTTGTAGCTGAATACTAATGGCAGTTTGCCTCTCTACCACCAAGTAACTCAAGCCCCATAATACCCTAACCAAATTTCGGTCAGAAACTGGAGTTATTAAAAAAAAACTTCAATGACTGCTTATTGCATAGAAACAGAAATTTTAGCCAAAATAAAAACAGAACAAATTAAAAAAAAAAACTTCCTGATAAACAGAAAAATAGTAAATGAAAGCTAGAATGCAGAAGCAAATGTAGATTTCTTACTAAAAACAAAAATTTGTTTTTAAAAATTCCTTTCTAGTGTTATTTTTATATGTTTTGGTCTGTACAAAATTATGAATTATTGAAAATGCCAAGCTTATTCTTTTTTTAAAAAAAAGATTTATTCCTCCCCCCCCCCCCCCCCCCCCAAATTGTCTGCTCTCTGCATCCATTCTCTGTGTGTTCGTCTGTGTCTGCCTGTATTCTCATCAGGTGGCACTGGGGATCTGTGTCTCTTTTTGTTGCGTCATCTTGCTGTGTCAGCTCTCCGTGTGTGTGGCACAACTCCTGGGCAGGCTGAGGTTTCATGCTGGGCGGCTCTCCTTGCGCAGGGGCCACTCCTTGTGCAGGGGGCACCTTTATGCGGGGGCATCCCTGCGTGGGCCGGCACTCCTTGTGCACAGTGGCACTGCACATGGGTTAGCTCACGACATGTGCCAGAAGGCCCTGGGTATCGAACCCTTGGAACTCCTGTATGGTAGGCGGACACTTTATCTGTTGAGCCACACCTGCTTCACCCAAGCTTATTCTTGATTACTGATAACACGATTTCTCAAAAATTCATTCGTTCTTAGAGTCAGTATTCACTTTGCTACAAACTTCAATAAAATTTCATTGCATACCTTTCGAAAAGACAGATTAAGTAATCACATGCTTCTGTTTATAATTAAATGTCTTCACAAAAAGTAGTGACTATGAAGCACAGAATATAGTTCGTTGTTTCTTGGCCCCCTTATCCTGTGGCTCACTTATTCATTAACATTTAACTCAGATTTAACTCCTCTAGGAGTCCTTCCCTGTGTACCCCTTTTGGAATAGGTATCCTCCCTGTTAACACTTAAAGAACCTTGAATAAACTTTTATCAAAGCCTTAATGACTCTCTACTGGAATTATCTGTCTCCTACCACAATGAATTCCTCAAGAACAGAAACTATCTTTTTTCTCTGTATCCCCAGCACCTAGTACATACAGATGGTTTGAAAAATAAAATACATGCCAGGAACAAATGGATCTTTATGAATGGGAATCAATTCCTAATTCAAAGTGTGATACTAAAAAAATAATGATTTTGGGAAGCAGATGTGACCCAAGCAGTTGGGCACCTGCCTACTACATGGGAGGTCCTGGGTTTGGTTTCCTGTGCCCCCTTAAAAAGAAGATGAGCACAAATGAACAGGCACAGAGCAGGCAGCAAGCACAAAACAATAGGGGGTAGGGGTGGGGGTGTGTAAAAATAAATAAATCTTAAAAAAAATAACAATTTTAAATATTTCAGCTTTTGGATTAATATGAAAAGTTTGGTTTTGTGCTTATATAGCTTAAACCCTATTAGCAATTTAGTAAAATATCTTTAGATATGTGGGTATGTACTCTGCCATATGCAATTTCACTAAGGTATACATACAAACAGAAACAAAGGCCCTTTAATTCTTTATATTATATTCACAAATTACTCATTCTGCTAATTACTTTAGATTTAAAAAATACCTTCCTAACAAGGGGAAAAAGAGATAAAGCCATTAACAGGCGGTGGGACTGATAATTGTACCAAAGGATACTGACTTACTTTCTGCCTATACCAGAAACCATGGAATGTCAGCGACAGAATGCTCTGACTGGATTACACCGGCTGCTTCACATCGACTTCTGCAAATCTAAATGAATAAGCTGGTGGCTCTCAAGACTGAAACCATGGTTGATATAGGTCTTAACTGATTTTTTTTGCCTTCAGCTTGGAGTTCAATGATAGAACTTACTACACTACTTATAAAATTGTGCTATTAAACATTATTTTAGTAGATGAGCAACAAATAAGCCAGACATTTTACCAAGCCTTGGCAAAACATGTAAAGTTTACTAAAAAAAGGTACTAAGATGCAAGCCATTCATGTTTCTGTTGGTATTTAAAAATTAAATCATTACTAAATAAGTAATGATATGCAGAAATCTGATTATATATAATAATATTTTGGCAAATTAATTCACTCTTCAAGCAAAGCTCTGCTTTGTATCTGTGATGCACTAACACAGAACAAATCATTTGAGTTCTGGCAATAATTTGTCAAAACCTCCCTTTCCACTTTTATAAAATTTTGACATATTTCATGATAAGATATTCACACTTTCATGGATTTCTGCAGCTACTTTTAACAAGGAAGATGAAAAAGAAATTGCACAGTGGAATTTGCTGAATGATTACGAGAAAACCCAAACAGATTTTTCTGCTTTAAGGTAGGACATTTACACCACTTGAATTGCCACTATTAATAGTACCCACAGGCACTTTTATCCTTCAACTATCTTTCCCCTTCTTATAAAGATGGTATCAAATGGGGAAAGTGAGTTCTACATCTCAACCTTCACAGAATTTCAAATGCAGGAAAGAAGTATTCACTGTGTCAGTGAATCATCCTAAGGTAGCACAATCATTACTATTTGACCAGACAGCACTGATGTCTGTACCAAATAGCAAGTTCTGTGGATGCATTTTAAAGAAAAATCTTTTTCCTGGTTCCTCAGAATTTCAGAATCATATACAAGAAACAAAACTGGTGAAAACTTATGTTATGATAAACTGTTCCACATTTACTTTAAGATGGGCGTGAGACACATGGGTAATCTTTTTTTTTTTTTTTTTTTTTTTTATTAATTTTTTTATTTTTTATTGACTTTGTAATAATATTACATTAAAAATATATATGTGAGGTCCCATTCAACCCCACCCCCCCCACCCCCCCTCTCCCCCCCCCCCCCCAACAACACTCGTTCCCATCATCATGACACATCCATTGGATTTGGTAAGTACATCTTTGGGCACCTCTGCACCTCATATACATTGGTTCACATCATGGCCCATACTCTCCTCTATTCCATCATGTAGGCCCTGTGAGGATTTACAATGTCCGGTGATTACCTCTGAAGCACCATCCAGGGCAGCTCACATGGGTAATCTTTCCCTTTAAAAAATCTGTTTGGTGAATTTATTCCTAAATTCACCAGTTAGATCTTGAGAAAAGGGTGGGAGAAGAGAAGGAAAAGATATTTGTAGCCTAGAATAGACAAAATCTGCAGTTCTGAAATGATCCAGGCAACCCGAATCTCCAAACCTGAATTGTTTGTGAAGTACCAAAGCAAAACTCTGAATATCGAAAGGCTTAGGTGGATTTTGTCAAAATGTTTAACTTAAAATCGTCTCTAAATTTTTGTAGGCCATTGTTTAGATAGTCTCATATTTTTGGTAAAACTTTATTAAAAAAATCTAACTATCAGTACTAATAACCTTCCTATGAATCTATGAATCTGTTCATAGGTAAATTCCTTAGACTCTAAGATACTTGAATAACCTAATGCACTTATAGGATAGAGGGTAAATATTATAAACGTGAATAAAACCCCTTGGAAGATGGATCTTTATAATTTAAAGAAGGAAGAAGAATGTGGTGACAAAGGCATGTTGTTCGAAACCGGCGGGGGCGGATTCCAGGGGCCTGTGGGAAGAAGCGGGGGAAGGGGGGGATGGAGGCAGGAGACGAGAAGAATGGAGGCAAGACAGGATTCTGATCAAGCCTCATTTACTGGGGGTAGAACATGGGGATATATAGAGAGGGAAGGGAACGTGCACATAGGTGATAGGCTGGTCTTGTGGGTGGCAGACGTCCAAGGAAGGGATTGGCTGAAAGTTTGTGCTGGGTCTGCGGAGTTTCGTGCCTTGCGCATGCGTATTGCTGTGGTCACCTGAGTAGTGGCGGGAGGGGGAGAACAAAGAAGCAGGGAGGAGAAGAATAAGGAAATGACAGGGCAGATTTGTGAACTCCACCATGTTGTGAGAGGCTGTAAACAGACCTCACAGTGGGTGGCTCCCCACAGCATGTGTTGCACTTAAAAAGGTGTAAACAGGAAGCGGACTTGGCCCAGTGGATAGGGCGTCCGTCTACCACATGGGAGGTCTGCAGTTCAAACCCCGGGCCTCCTTGACCAGTGTGGAGCTGGCCTATGCGCACTGCTGATACGCGCAAGGACTGCTGTGCCACGCTGGGGTGTCCCCGTGTAAGGGAGCCGCATGCACAAGGACTGCGCCTCGTAAGGAGAGCCGTCCAGCACGAAAGAAAGTGCAGCGTGCCCAGGAATGGCGCTGCAGACACGGGAGAACTGACGCAGCAAGATGACGCAACAAAAAAGAGACACAGATTCCCATGCCACTGACAACAACAGAAGCAGGCAAAGAACGTGCAGCAAATGGACACAGACAACAGGGGGTGGGGACGGGGGCGGGGGGAGAAATAAATAAAATAAATCTTAAAAAAAAAAAAGGTGTAAACAGTATAAGATAGAAAACAGAACTAACAGAATATATACTAGGTGTGGTGGCTTGGAGCTATGTACATGTTCTTAATTTTAAACCATTCCTGTGAATATGAACACACTGGGAATAGACTTTTTGATAAAATTTCAGTGAAAGTGTGGTATAAATGAATCAGGATGGCTCCTAATATTACTGAATGCCTTATAGAAAAAGCTACAAAGAAAGAGGCCTGAGAGGGCAGCCCGCAGCTAGATGTCAACAGAACCCAGAAGAGTATCCAGGAGAGGCTGCTATGTGCACTGCCATGTGACAGAAAAGCCAAGGACCAAGGATGGCTGGCAGCCAGCCCCAGAACACCAATCTTCTAAGAGAAAGCATCACCTGGATTTTGAAGTTCTCCTAGCCTCAAAACTGTGAGCCAATAAATCCCTGCTGTTTAAGCCAACCCATTGCATGGTATTTGTTTTGGCAGCCAGGAAATGAAAACATTGGGCTAGGACAGGGAACATACAAAGTCAGGACAGAAGGGAAGAACAGTTGAAAGGTAAGAGGCAAATATCATAAATGATCTGATTTGATATCACCCAAAAGCTAGGAGTTATGCTGATCAAAGCAGTGAACTGGAAAATAATATAGATAGAACATTTGAAACATTTTATGATGTGAAGGGAGAACATAAGAACCAGGAAGGGAATGACATAAAAACTTAGAACACAGGCTCTTAACCCCATGCTACAAGTTATACTTCCAGTGTTCATAACTCCCTGAAAACATAGGAAATGTTTGTATGTGTTTTCAGAAAAAAGAACACACAACTTTTATCACATTCTCAAATTCACAACCTATGCAAAGATAAAAATATATGATAAAGCATCAGCAAATAT
The DNA here is from genome assembly GCF_030445035.2 of Dasypus novemcinctus. Classification (NCBI taxonomy): domain Eukaryota; kingdom Metazoa; phylum Chordata; class Mammalia; order Cingulata; family Dasypodidae; genus Dasypus; species Dasypus novemcinctus. The sequence goes on along the minus strand of NC_080687.1, from coordinate 16,676,207 downwards.
GAGTGATAATATGGTAAAATGTAATAATGATTAGCAAAACAAAATGCTTCAATTTGAAGTATTGCCCATTGTTAAAGTAAAGTAAAATGGCTATCTGCATTGGGCATTGCTAGGAGAAGGCCCCTTTCTGAGAATAGCTTTTCCAGGGACAAAAAATTGACCTGCAGGGATTTTCTAAGAAAAAGGCACACTTCCTATAAGATTGCTAATAAGCAACACCTAGTGATAAAACTAATTCAATCCAGCAGAAAAGTTTCTCAGAATGGATAAGCACACCATACTAATCAATATATATCTGCTCCTTACTTTTTAACACTCCCTTCCCCCGTAAAAATGGCAACTTAAAGTCAGTCAATAAGTACATTTCTTCATTTGCTTTTGCAATCACCCTATATGAACTTCCCCATTTCACTCTCTCAGCGGAGCGTCCTACTTTCCAAATGGGATGCTGCCCATTGATGAATCACTTAATAAAGCTGTGAAATCTTAAAAGCTTATCTTTTACCACCATTTTAGAACATATAGTTAATGAACTTTAAATAAGTGACATGAATATTGGACAATTTTCTACATATAGTAGAGGTGCCTTTTAAAATTAAAGAGAGAGAAAAAAAATCTTCCCCAACATGACTAAGTATGCTGAGAAACTGAAATGAGAAACCTCTTCAGACCAGGACTTGTAAAAATGTCCCACATTTAATTAAAATTGCTAATACAGATTAATTAAAATAAGGAATACACAACTGCTGTCTATACAGAATAAAGCAAAATAGGAGAGAAATCATTGCTGTAGAGAACATTCAAATGAAAACAATAAAATCCTATATGAAAATATGCAAAATTCTGCTTTTTGTTTCACTATATTCTTTTACCTCCCCCCTCCCCCACTGTATTAAATAACTTGTGGGTTTACAGAACATTTATGCATAAAATATAGAGTTCCTCTATACTACCCCACCACTAACACCGTTCATTGGTATGAAACATTTGTTACAACTGATGATAGCACATTTTTATAATTGTACTATTAACTATGAGTCCATGGTTTAATTTAGGGTTCACTGTTTGTACAGTGTATTTCCATGGATTTTTTAAAAAAATACATTGTCACGATATTTATTATACAATCTAACAATTCCCCTTTTAATCATATATATATATATATATATTTCAGTGGTGTTAATTGCATTCACAAGGTTGTCCTATTATCACCACCATCACTACCAAAACATTTCCATCATTCCAAATACCCTGTACATTTTAAGCCTTACTTCCCATTCCTATCCCCACCCTGTCCACTAGTACCCTATAGCCTAAATTCTGACGCTATGAGTTTGCTTATTCTAATTGTTCCAAACCAGTGAGATCATATATTATCTGTCCCTTTGTGTCTAGTTTTTTTCACTCAGACATGATGTCTTCAAGATTCATCCACGTTATCACATGTATCAGGACTGGATTCCTTTTTACAGTTGAACAATATTCCATTGTATGCCTATACTGCATTTTATTTATCCATTCATTGGTTGATGGACACTTAGGTTGCTTCCATCTTTTGGCAATTGTGAATAATACTGCTGTGTTCAAATATCTGTTTGAGCTTCTGCCTTCAGTTCTTTTGGGCATATACTTAGTAGTGGGATTGCCAGGTCATATGGCAGTTCTATACTTAGCTTTCTGAGGAACTGCCAAACTGTTTTCCAATGTGGGTGGAACATTTTACATTGCCACCAGCAATGGATGAGTGTTTCTATTTCTCCGCATTCTCTCCAACACTTACTTTGTTTTTTTTTTTTGTTTCTGTTTTTTAATAGCAGTCATTCTAATGGGTGTGAAATGGTATCTCTCTGTGGTTTTGATTTGCATTTCCCTGATGGCTAATGATGTTGATGACATTTTCTAGCCATTTGTATATCTTCTTTAAAGAGAAATCTATTCAGGTCTTTTGCCCATTTTTTAAATGGGCTGCCTTTTTGTTATTGAGTTTTAGGACTTCTTTATAAAATCTGAATATTAAAACCCTTACCAGATACATGGTTTCCAAATATTTTTCTCCCATTCTGTAGGTTTCTTTTTATTTTGATGACAAAGTCCTTTGATGCATAAAAGTTCTAAATTTCAATGAAGTCCCATATATTTTTTGTTTTGCTGCTCATGCTTTTGATGTAAAGCCTAAAAAAACCATTGCCTAACACAAGGTCCTGTAGATGTTTCCCTACATTCTCTTGTAGGAGTTTTATAATGCTTGTTCTTATAATCCATTTTGAGTTAATTTTTGTGTGTCGTGTGACGTAGGGGTCCACCTTCATTATTTTCAAACGGAGATCCAGTTTTCCCAGCACCATTTGTTGAATAGACTATTCTTTTCCAATTGAGTAGACGTGGCCCACTTGTCTAAAATCAATTGGTCATCGACGTGAGGGTCTATTTCTGAACTTTCAATTTGATTCCATTGGCCTTTTCTCATACAAATTTGATCACTGACTTTTCCAGTTCTGCAAAGAAGGGTGTTAAAATTTTTATTGGGATTGCACTGAATCTGTAAATCACATTGGGTAGAAATGACATCTTGACAGCAGTCACCCATTCCACAAATATGGACTATCCTTCCATTTATTTAGGTCTTCTCTGATTTCTTTTAACAATGTTATGTAGATTTCTATGTATAATTCTTTACATCCTTGGTTAAATTTATTTTGAGACACGTGATTCTTCTAATTTGTCTTATGGGATTTTTTTTCTTAATTTCCTCTTCAGTAGACAGAAACACTACTGATTTTTGAGTGCCGCTCTTGTACCCTACCAAGTTGTAGATTGTACAAGATTTTCAATTTCTGTCTTTTGACTGGAGTTTAACCCATTTACATGTACATTAACTAACTACTGGTAATGTAGAACTTTCCTAAGCCTATTTTCAACTTAGTCTTTGCAAGTCTTATACCCTTTTTGTTCTTCAATTCTTCCATTATTCCCTTTCACATTTATTTGCTTGCTCTGTCTCTTCGGACAATGTTTTTTACTTTTACCATACTTGGTAATTTTTTGTTGAAATACTGACAATGTATTTGATAAAGCAAGCTGAGGTAAACAGGCTTTTGGTGTGAGGTTTTTGTTTATCTGGCTATGTTTTATGTTTATCTACTTGCTATAGTTGTAGGTGTCAGGACTAAAATTTCCTCTAGTGTCCTTGTTTTTGTCTCCACTATTGTCTTTGGGTTTACCTAGAGATTTCTATAAAACAGGGCCTGAGCTTTGCAGCTTCTTCAGCTGTAATTCCCTGTCATTACTGATGTGGTGGTTAGGTATGGGGTTAGGGAAGCATTCTATAATCCTAATATTAGGTCTGTCTTTCAGTGACCTCTACCCTTGAGCTGTGACCTTCATTAAGTATTTCTCAAAATTCTTCTGCCTTCCTGAAATAAGATATGAAGGCCAAAGGGGGTTGGAACTAGGTATTTTCCTTCTCCAACATTAAAGGTGAGAGAGGGCTAGCATTGGGTACCCTTTCCCCCATGGCAGTCCGCCTCTGGTAAAATTCCTTTCCTTGAGGACATGCTTTGTTAAGAGTAGAATGCTCTGGGTATACTGCAGATTTGGTTACTTTCCCCCTCTCCCAGTCCAAAAGCATTAGGGGCTTCATCCTTAAGACTTAATGGCTTACTGGAGGTAAAACTAATGCAAGTGTAGGTCCCCCTAAATCTCGTCCCCAGGAATTTTTATCTCTCAAGCTACTCTGGCTTAGGTCTAGAAAATTAGCCAATTATCCTGTAAGTGTTGCTACTAGTTGCTGGCTCTAGTGGCAGCTTCTATGCCCAGTACAAGGTGATTCTCTGGATTTGCCTGTTTTCCCATTATCAAGCAACAGTTTGCCCTATGACTGCAACTCTCTGAAGGAAGTAAGATTATCACTGGAATACTTTACTACTTTTTTATTGCAATAGTTTCCTGGCTAAATTCCAATTCTTCCTTATAATCCTTTTCTGACTTGTCATTAAAGACTCTTACTCTTGGTTAATCTGAGAATAAGAACTATTAGAAGAAACAAGTCTTTTATATACATGTTAATGTATGCCGGACTGATAATTAGATGAACCTTTAGGAGGTGTTCAGCTGTTTACTGTTTTTCCTTTGCAGTATGGCAGTCACAACTATGCACCTACTGAAGCAACATTTAAAGCAGTTCTACACTACCATTAGAGCAATCCCCTAACCTAGATGTCAATCCTGGGACAAGTCCAACCATTCTAGAACTCCCCAGGACTGTGGATTTGAACAGAGTCAGATGCCATATTAGGGATCTGCTTCTGATTTGAGCTGGTTCTTCACTGGGCAATTATGGCCAAATTAAACTGAAAAATATTCTGTCTTTAAAATACTCAGTGAGAGGGGGGAGCAGATGTAGCTCAAGCAATTGAGTGCCCATCTCTCACATGGGAGGTCCTGGGTTCAGTTCCCAGTGCCTCCTAAAGAAGGCAAGCAGATGCTGCAACCAACTATACGTTGCAACCTGTAGGCACCAGAACCGCTGCAACCACCGCAACCAGCAGAGTGGAAGTGGCTTAAGCAGTTGGGCACTTGCCTCCAAAATGGGAGGTCCTAGGTTCAGTTCCCCGTGCCTCCTAAAGAAGATGAGCAGACAATGAGCAGGCAGTGGAGGGAATCGGGGGGTGGGTGGGGGGAATTAAAAAAATAAATTTTATTTGAGATTATGTCCAGCGTAAATACATTTAAAATAGTGTGATTTAATCTCTTGGTATTTATGTTGTACATACACAAAAACACAGAAATCAACCCAGTTATTTTTTATTTTGTTTCCTGATTGTGTATATACCCCTGAATGGAAAAAATGGCAAGATAATCCCAAACGGTAGGTATACAAATATTTCCTTCAGAGTATCTAAAACAATTTGTGGAGAAACTTTGTGCTTTCCTAATTGAGGTTCATTTTGTCTAACTTTTAAAATGGTCTGCATTTCTAGGGCAGAATACCATCTAAGTGATGAGGGACTGAAGAGGAAGATGCCTGGAACTGTAATTTCTAACAGGAAACACACTTGAGAAATAAAGTTTCTAGCAGATAACAGATAAAGCATATAATATACATGTAGTTAAACTTAAGATTTTGTAAGGCCTTATTTCTTAATTTTACTGGTAATTACAATTTTTATTTCACACATCACACATTTATGGAACTTTTGTAGATATCAATGAAGATTTTCTAAATATGACTCATTAAATATTATTTCTATACTAACATTATTTAACCTGAGGATGTTTATAATAATAATCTTATTTGTGCAGAGTAGATTATATATTCCTTGTTAGTTTACTCTGACAAATATTTACCACTTTTTAAACTATGAATACAACTTTTAAATTCTTATACTTTACTAGAAATTTAGGATGTAAGAACTGTCATAATTCATAAAATTCCAAAATTTATAGTAACAAAAGCATTAATTTTTTAAAAAGATTTTTTTAATTTCTCGCCCCTTCTCCCCCAACCCCCCCGCCCCTGTTGTCTGCTCTCTGTGTCCATTCGCTGCATGTGTATATTCTTCTTTGTCCGCGTCACAGGAATCTGTGTTTCTTTTTGTTGCATCATCTTGCTGTGTCAACTCTCCATGTGTGTGGTGCCATTCCTGGGCAGGCTGCACTTTCTTTTGCGCTGGGCGACTCTCCTTACGGGGCTCACTCCTTGTGCGTGGGGCTCCCCTACACGGGGGACACCCCTGCGTGAGAGGGCACTCCTTGCGCGCATCAGCACTGTGCGTGGGCCAGCTCCACACGGGTCAAGGAGGCCCAGGGTTTGAACCGCGGACCTCCCATGTGGTAGACGGACGCCCTATCCACTGGACCAAGTTCGCTTCCCAAAAGCATTAATTTTTATACATTATCTACTAGAACATATATTTTATAGAATATAAGCAAATTGTAATAACTTTTTATTTGGGTTCCACTGAACAAATATAATTGCAAATTGAAAGATTAAAATATGCTTCTGCTTTTATATTATGCTGTTTTCTTTTTTCCTTGTTTCTCCCCCTCCCCACCAGAAAGTTACTTCTTTTAATACATGTTTATAGGATATATAAGTACTTTCCCTCTATTATAAAAGGAAGGAATATAAGACAACCTCTCATTCATGCAGGGCAAATAACTATGTCAAAAGCACAAATTACATCTAATTACAGGGTATAACTTTATCGTCTTTCTTTTCATAAACTAGCCATTTACCCACTTTAATTTTTGACTTCCATTTGGGTTTATTAACATCAAAGGTTTGTCATCACCTATTTGTTTCTATAGACATTTTTACCTGAGGCAATAAAGTATAAAATCTTCTTTGCATTCTTAATTTCCTGCTGCAAGAAAGCCTCAGTATTCACTGGGCTTACACTGTTTCACGGTTACTGAACTTCTGTATGTTGCTGTTCCGTTTATTGCCTTTGGCATAGCAATTTTAAATGCACGACCATTAAACCCAGTGAATTGCACACAAACACATTAGCAGTATGTGCCAATAAGTTCTAGTTTTACCCATTGTTTTGATCTTATTTTTTTTTCTTTTTCACACACACAAAAAATCACCACAAATATAGTGAGAGCTCAAAATATAAGAAAGGAATGCCAATTTAAATTTTAAATTGTTTAGGGCTCTTACAGCAAATTAAAATACCTCTTATTATTTAGATTTTTAAAACTTTCATTGATATGGTATGAAAAAGAGAGGCCTACATCTAATTAAACTCGCAAGTTCTCTTCCAAAATCAATATATTTCATTTGATTGTTTAAGCATAATGGTCCACATTTCTTGCTCTGTTATTTAAAAGTTGTGACCATTAGTTTTAGTTAGGTTGCTCTTACAAAATAAAAAATATAAATCAAAATATGAATTTAAATAATAACAAAGAAAAACAATCTTTGGTATTCTCTTACTATTTTAGAATTTTAATAATTTTTAGATTCAATCCAAGATGCATTATTTACTTGTATTAAACTTATAACACCAAGGTTTCATAAAAATAACTGTTAGTACTTTTAAAAATATATTTATTTATTTTTATTTATTACCGCCCCCGCCCCCCATTGTCTGCTCTCTGTGTCTATTCACTGTGTCTGCTTGTCTTCTCTTTAGGAGCATGGGGAACTGATTCAGGATCTTCCAGAGACGAAGAGAGGTGCTCATTCTGTTGCACCACCTCAGCTCCCTGGTCAGTTGCATCTCTTATTGTTTCTCCTCTGTGTCTCTTTTTGTTGTGTCATCTTGCTGCACCAGCTCTCTGTGCAGGCCAGCACTCTACCCAGGGTAGCACACCTAAACGGGCCAGCAATCTGTGTGCGCCAGCTTCCATGTGGGCCAGCAGGCCTTCACCAGGGAATCGAACTCTGGACCTCCTTTATGGTAGACAGGAACCCAATTGCTTGAGCCACATCTGCTTCCCACTTGTTAGTACTTTATAGGAACATTTATAAAAACCCAATGAACTGATATATTAAAAAGTAAGCTATTACAAGTCTGTGACAATTGGTCCTATATTCATATATTCTTTAACAATGTCAGAGAGGGTAGATCTGTAAATCTATGTTAGTAGGTATGTTAGATCATATGGCTGCCAGTTAGGATGGCATTCCTTACAAGGGGCTGATTACAAGGTTCCTGTCCTCATTTTTCAAATTCAGTGTAGGAGCCCAGTGGTCCACACAGACCAGCTCCAGCAGCACCATCAGGCCACACTCTCCCACCCAGTAGGTGAGTCTGTATAGCAGTTCCAGGCAGCCCCCACATTCTGGCATTGGCAAGCTTCTTCTACAGATCAGGTTTGGCCTGTGCCACCTGGCAAGTCTCCTCACCATTGGCAACTTTTCTATTCCAGTGGAGCCTTGCCCTCTTCAAAAAGGCTGGACTCAGCCTTGGAGGTGAGAGAAGAGCTCTCCTGAGTCTTTGCTGCCTTCATTCATCATGCTCCCTCAGCCTAGAGAGAATAGCTACTTTTAAAACAATACAATTACATATTACATAAAAATTCTGTAACTCACTCTTTACAAATTTATCTTCTAAATTCTTTCAAATTCATTCAATAACTTAGCCATCATCAAATCTATCCTGATTATAGCAACAGTTTCCCTAACTAATTTTCAGTTAACTTAAAGTTTTGATACTTTCTCCACAAGTAAGACTGTCTCGAATCCCCATACTCTGCACACTGCCTGCAGAGTAGGCACTTCAATAACTGTAGATGGAAGAAAGGAAAGGAAGATTCCAGCTTATTTGTTGTTTCACAACTATGAATTCTACCCTTAACTCTTTATTTATTTATCCCCACTCCCCCATTACTGTCTGCGCTCACTGATGCTGTGTCTGTTCGTTGTGTGTGCATTTTCTTTTTTAGCAGGCACCAGGGACTGAATCTGGGACCTCTCATTTGGGGAGGGAAGCGCCCAATACCTTGAACCACCTTCGCTCCCTGCTTGTTGTGTCTCTCAATGTATTTCTTCATTGTGGCTCTTCATTGCATCATCTTGTTGCATCAGCTCTCTGTGCCAGCCTGTTGTGCCAGCTCGCTGTCTTGCTTGTCTTATTTAGGAGGCATGGGAACCAAACCCAAGACCTCCCATGTGGTAGGTGGGCACTCAACTGCTTGAGCAACATCGTTTTCCAACCCTTAATTCTTGACTGACACACAAAGCAAGTGGCTGGTCACAAGGGAAACCTGAAAAGTGTATGGCTTGACTGATATACATTCATTATCTTTACTGGAAAAATCACTTGGTGTGATGGTTCAAAATGAAAGATATTATCACTATTAATATAGATATGTATCTATATTATCTATTACAAGGTATTACCATCTTGTAATAACAAGTAAAATAACTATAAACATACTAATGCATAAAATAAAATGGGGGGAGTAGATGTAGTTCAAGTGGTTGAGCACCTGCTTCCCATGAATGAGGCCCCAGGTTTGATCCCTTGTACTTCCTAAAAAACAAACAACTCTCTTTGGGAAGTGGATGTAGCTCAGGGGTTGACCATCTGCTTCCCATGTTTGAGGTCTTGGGTTCAATTCCCAGTACCTTCTAAAAAAAACCCAACAAATAACAAACAAAAAACATAATAAAAAGAAAATTAAAAAAAAATGTTATCAAGAGATGGCTTATTTTTTAATAAATAAATTTTATTGGTATTAATAGACATACAATTTGGGAAGTGGATTTGGCCCAAGAGATAGGGGGTCCACCTACCACATGGGAGGTCTAAGGTTCACACCCAGGGCCTCCTGACCCGTGTGATGAGCTTACTCAACAACAGCGCTGATGTGTGCAAGGAGTGCCGTGCCACGCAGGGGTGTCCCCCACATAGGGGAGCCCCGCGCACAAGGAGTGCGCCCTGTATGGAGAGCTGCTCAGTGTGAAAGAAAGTTCAGCCTGCCCAGGAGTGGCGGCTGCACACAAGGAGAGCTGATGCAGCAAGATGCTGCAGCAAAAAGAGACACAGAGTCCTGGTGCCGCTGACAAGAATACAAGTGGACACAGAAGAACACACAGTGAATGGACACAGAGAGCAGACAACTGGGGCAGGGATGGGGGAGGGAAGTGGAGAGAAATAAAAATAAACCTTTAAAAAAATAAAAATAAACATATAATTCATCCAAAGGATATCATCAATGATATTTGCTATAAACACATAGTTTATTCATCACTTCAGTCATTATTAGAGCATTTCAATATAATAATAAACAAAAAAAAACCCAAAAAACAAGAAAATTCCATACCTCTCAATCTCTCTGTGCTTCCCCCACCATACATAGCTACTGTTTCTGGCTATTCTATCCAAAGTGTATAATCAATCGTTTTTAGTATAATCACAATGTTGTACATTTTCATCTCAAAAATTTTAGAACAATTTCAATACTCCAAAAAGAAAGACTACAGACCCTTAGCATTCCTTCCTCGGACTTATATAACCACTACTCTCCTTTCATCTTTATAAATTGATTTATATTTGCATTTTACATAAATGGAAACACACAATATTTAGTACTCTGTGTCTGGTCTCCTTCACTTAGTATAATGTTTTGGGTTTTTTGTCTGATATTAACATTTTGTACTATTAACTTATATCTGTTTAGCTTCAAAGAAAAACGGTCTTATATATGCAATTCTACCCATATTAATATTTCACATAATATATTTAATTCATAATAGGGCAATCATACAGTATTTGTCCTTTTGTGTCTGCCTTGCTTCACTCAACATGTCCTCCAGGTTCATCTATTTTGTCATGTTTCATGATTTCATTTCTTCTTACAGCTGCATAATATTCCATTGTGTGTATATTTCAAAATTGTTTATCCATTCATCAGTTGATGGACATCTGGGTTATTTCCAACTTCTGGCTCTCATGAATAATGCTGCAATGAACATCGGTATGCAAATGTCTGTATCACTGCTCTCAGGCCTTCTGGGTACATACCTAGCAATGGTATTGCTGGGTCCCATGGCAAGTCTATATTCGACTTACTTAGGAATTGCCAAACAGTCCTCCTCAGTGGCTGTACCATTCTACATTTCCACCAACAAGTGAATATGCATTCCTATCTCTCCACATCCTCTCTAACATTTAGTTTTCTGACTTTTTCATAGCAGCCAGTCTGAGGTTGTCAAATGGTATCTCATTATAGTTCTGATTTGCATTTCCCTAACTGCTAGTGATGATGAACATTTTTCATGTTTCTTTGCCATTTGTATTTCTTCCTAGGACAGGTGTCTTTTCAAGTTTTTTGCTCATTTTTTAATAGGATACTTTGTCTTTTTATTGTTGAGCTATATGATCTCCTTATATATCATGGGTACTAAACCCTTATATGTGATTGCCAAATATTTTCTCCCATTGAGTCAGCTGCCTTTTCACCCTTTTGACAAAGTCCTTTGAGGTGCAAAGTGTTGAAGTTTGAGGGGGTCCTATTTACCTAGTTTTTCTTTTGTTGCTCATGCTTTGGGCATAAGGTTCAAGAAACTACCACCTACCACAACACCTTGAAGATTTTTCTTCTAGGAGTTTTAAGGTTATCGCTTTTATATTTAAGTGCCTGATTCATTTTGAGTTAATTTTTGTATAAGGTGTGAGATAGGGGTTTTCTTTCCCTCTCTTAGATATGGCTATCCAGTTCTCCTAGCACCATTTGTTGAATAGGCAACAGCTGGGTGGAGTTAACAGCTTTGCCAAAAATCACTTGATTATAGCTGTGAGGGTCAATTTCTGGATTCTTGATTCTGTTCCATTGATCCATCTGTCTGTCCTTATGCCAGTACCATGCTGTTTTTACCACTATAGATAACTAATATGCTTTCAAGTCAGGAAGTGAGAGTCCTCCAACTTTGTTTTTCTTTTCAAAGACTTTTTTTTTTTTTTTTTTTTTTTTTTTGCTATACGGGGCCCCTTACCTTTCCAAATAAATTTGATTATTGGGTTTTCAATTTCTGCATTAAAAAAGGCTTTTGGGAGTTTTATTGGGATTGCATTGAATCTGTAAATCAGTTTGGGTAGCACTGACATCTTAACAATATTTGGTCTTCCAATCCATGAACACGGAATGTCCTTCCATTTATTTAAGTCCTCTTTGGCTTCTTTTAGCAATGTTTTGTAGTTCTCCAAAAACAGGTCTTTAATATCCTTGTTAGGTTTATTCCTAAATATTTTATTGTTTTAGTCACTATAAATGGAATTTTTTTTCTGATTTCCTCCTCAGATTGAGTATCAGTAGTGAGTAGAACTGCTATTGATTTTTGTGTATTAACCTTGTATCATGGATGCCAGCTTATTAATCACCAATCTTGGTAATTCTCAGGTATGCACGCACGCCCCCAAAGTAGTGGTGGTGAAGAAGGGGCTAACAGACCTCTCTTGGGAAATCACTGATGATTTTCAAACTATAGGCCCCCCAACCTGTGCTATATTAAGCCATTATTGCTAAGAAGAATGTGTGGCACTCTTTGGTGGTAAAAGGATGAAACCACTGTTATAAATTGGTTCAACCACAGATTAAACAAATGCTGTATCAACAGAACTTGTAAAACGATAATAAAATAGTTCCTGTATAACTTTCACTAGGTCAAAAGTGCCAGACTGAGGAGAGAATCCAAAATACTACACTGATGTAAAGTTTTTAGAAGCCCAGGGGACATTTCAGGAATTTAAAAATAAACAGACCAGAAATAGGGGAGGAAAAAAAGGAGATAAACTAAATTTTATCCTTAAACTCGGAGATAGAAAAGTTCACCTAAAATTGTCAAGTGTGTCTTTGTTCCCTTACTCACTCCTCTTCTCACCCCAGCTAGTCTCCCATAAGTCTATTTCAGGGACAATTCAGACGCTAGTAGGGGCCTTAGCTCAGTAGTACTATATTTCAATCAACACCATATTAGTCTTACCATTAAGTTCACCTGACTCTATTATTCCCTACTGACAATTTACAGTATTATTTAAGTAATTATTTAATAATGGCCTCTACCATTAGATTCTAACCTTCATGAAGATCTATAACTGTTTTGCTTAGCACTGTATTCCCGGTGACTAGCATTACAATAGATACTTGCATTAGTTAAGGTTCCCTGAGTTTTAAGCAACAGAAGCTAACTCTGCTATCTTAAGGGGCTTGAGGAAGCAGAAATTTTCTGAAAGACACTGGATGTTTCATAGAATCAGAGTTAAACTGAGGCTCAAGAAGGGAAGGAATAAGGACAGATTTATGGACTGCAGCAGAAGTTCATGGCTATTGATGGTGCTATTAACAGGGATTTGCTTCAGTAATTCCCTAGTTTCTATTTAACTGTGTTCCAATTTTCAAATTCTTTTAAGAGAGACTGTGTTTGGCCAAATTTGGGTCATAGATTTTTCCCTTGAATCAATAACTATGGCTATAGGGCAGGGTTTACACAGTACAACTATAACCACCGGGGGTCATCCCTGAGTATTGGAAACCATTCCCAGAAAAGGAAGAATTATGAAACATGTGGCCATCAAGAGAAATCTACTTTAGCACTTTACTCAATATTCTTTAATGAACAATCTGTGTTCCTAATTTATCATCCTTTGTAGAAAAATGGAAAAGCACACTTTGTGATAATGCTGCAAATAGGTTTTTTGTTTATTTTTGTTAATAGAAGCAAGGAAATAAAAGGCATCTTAGTCTCCCAGTGCTGCTGCAATCAAGTACCACAAACTGGTGGCTTAAAACAACAGAAATTGGGACTGAGTTTCTGTTTGGCCTGATGAAAAAGTTGTGGTAATAGACGGTGATGATGGTGTCTCAATTACACAAATGTAATTGATATCACTGAATTGGACACATACAAATGCTTAAAACTGAAATTCTGTATTGTATATTTGTCATCATGAAAATTTTAAAAACAAAACCAAAACATCTGTTCAATGACATTAAGCTCCATTCGTCCTAATTTATATTCCTAAAAGTAAAGGTTTTTATATATGCTATTTATTGTGGTACACACTAAGACCAGAAACCACACATAGTTTTTATTATAATTTTTGATGATTTCCTTCATGTTATACAATCTGGACAAAGTGAAAGATACATAAATACTTGTTTATACTTCTCATAGCATTTATCATAAAGCACTAAGATTGAATGAAAGGCTTTAGTTGACTAAGGCAAACTAGGTAGGATTTGAGTTAAACCTAGTAGCATAAATATGATGCTGTCAGTCACTGAAGGAAACAAGCATTTAAGTTGGTGAGTGAAGCAGGGGACAAGGGCACAAAGGCTTTTGAAATTGTCCCTTCTAAGAAGACCAGGATTTATGTCTTACATATCTGGACTGACAAGAGTCCTCAACAGTATTTAGCATATCATTTGAAAATTGTATGAATAAAAATCAGAGTTTAAAAACTGGTATGGTGGGAAAATTCAAGTCATAGACTGGGGTCAGTAAGTGAATCATTAAGGTTGGAAGGTGTATCTGAGTAAGAGTAGGTCAAAAGGCACCTATAGAGGGCTCTGATGGCAAAGCTTAAAAAATGTGGGTTTTATACTCATAGAGTGAGGCACTAATACTTTTGGAGGAAGAAAGGTCCATTATGTGGTTCAAGTGGCATCTTGGAAGATTAAGAGTCCAAAACAGGATGGATTAAGGAGGTGAGAACAGAGACACAGAACCCAATGACGAATAATAAATTGGATTGCTTGACACAATAAAAATGCTAGAAAACACTAGAAGATAGTTTCTACCACCTGTGATCAGAAATGGTGTGAGGAGGGGAGTTACTGTATGTGTTATCTACATGGCATCTTAATTTAATCCAAGTATAAAATAGCATTTGTCAACATTTCAATTCACAAGGTCTACTTTCCTCTCTTTTGCTGTATCTGAATGTTCCTTGAGCTTTTCAGTAGGCACAATGTAAATCTAACCAATAAACAGAAAAATAAGATACTCCTTTTGCTTTTCAACAAAATTCACATACAAAATCTTATTAAAACTTAAATGTACTCATGAGGTTTCAGAAGAATTAATTTTTGCTTAGTACTTGTGGCCAGCATTAAGGTTTATGTTTATGATCATATAAATGTTCTTTACGTTGACTTAATATCTGGAAATTATCAACAAGTTAATATTTATGGTTGACATTTTCATGATTAAAAAAGTCTTCTATTAAGGGCTATATACGGAACCAGTCATAAAACTTGTAGTTATACAGGCTAACAAAGGTATATGAAGATGATCTCCGGGTGGGGTAACTGGACATATACCTACCCCAGATCCCCAAATCTTAGCTTCATCAATGACGGAAGAACAACGTACAGTGAAAAAACAAATCAAGAGAGTTAAGACACGCCCATACTATCAACACCAAATTTGTGTCGTCAACTTGTTGTTCACTGTATTTAGCTTCGCGGGAATAATCCGGGGGAGGCTGAATAACCCGGTTATGACTCAACTGCTCTCACGGGCCTCTCGTGGGGGCCACGGCGCGGAAAGAGAATCCCAGGGGTCTCCTGCAGCTGAGCCTAGACTCTAGCTCCAAAAGACAGAAAGGCCGCCCCGCCCAGACCCCTCCCAGCAAAGGGCGTCTGAGCAGGGAGGGGCTTGGCTTGGCCCGTAGAAAAAGTCGTCCCTTACCTGTGCTAAGACCGTGACGCTGACCCGAGGCGCCGCGGCTTTCAAGCGACCGCTGTACCAGGCCACTCCTGCTCCTGTCAGGGCCATTCCAGCCACTGCCGCCGCTAAGGGACCAGGACTCAGCCAGGTTCGTGTGCTGGGGACCATCCCACGCCGCAGCCTTCCGCCCCAGGCCGCCAGGCGAGGACCGAACCCCGCGGCCGCCGCCATTTTTGCGGAAGTGCGCCTTGGACAGCTGGTTCGACTTCACTGCCGCCCTCCGCCCAACTCTCGCGAGATACACGGCGGCCTCCGCTTCCTCTTCGCGGGCCTGTTTCTTGATTGTGGCTGAGATGTGAGGCTCGAATTAGAGGGGGGCGGGTCGCCTTCTCCTCAGAGCTAAGGGAAAATGGTGCCCTCTGTTTGTGGGAGCACCAACCTTTTCAACAAGGAAATGTGTCTTTATGTTGGTCACTGGCGGAGAGTCCAGCTTTTGCTGGGTCCTGCGAGGGCGCTGGAAAGGAAAGCACCAAGGGCGCGAGATAGGCACCTCAGACAACCAAAGGCAGCAGGGGCGTGGTACATGGGGTGATTTGCCTTTATGATGGATTATGATCTTAAAAGTAGAATCCCACTCCAGAAGGGGCTGGAGTGTGAAACTGAAAAATTCTACATCTTCCTGAAAATTCGATTTGCTTGAAGCACCTTCACAAGCCCTATATTGAGAAATTTTGAAAACAAAACAATATATCATGCTATTCAGTTGTCCGCATATAAAGTGCAGATACCTTCTCACAAGTCATTTTAAATAATACCAATTAGCTTGCCCAGTTCCTAGTAAAACAACCCTCCTTAAGAACATAAGTTATGTGTGGTCTTCTATTTGGTCGGTCTCACTTTAGCAACTAAGCAAACTTTTTTTAAACACTCTCTACCCCATTTGTCTTGTTTATCCCCTCCTATGTACATATTCTTGACTTCTCTTTCCTTTCCACTAAACCATACCCTATCCCAGCCTTCTAACTCTGATGAAATATTTTCTTAAGAACACCCAGACAAAAAATAGCCATTTCTATTTCAGGAAATCACTATTTGCTGTATGCTAAATTTAAATTCTGTTCCCATAAAGTCTTTGTGGTAGACTACTATCTCCCCCATTAACTCTGGGGGGTCCCTGTCATCAGAGACCCAAATGTTTTCCCTCCTGCAGGCTTGGAAGAATATCCCTGGCCTGTCTGACATGGTAAGACTTGGCTTAGTTGAGGCAGAACACTCAGTTTTTTGTTTTTTGTTTTTTGTTTTTTTTACAATCTTATCCTCCATTCTCTGGTCTTCACTTTCCCTTATTAAATTAATTTACTTAATGAACTTTTGTTCAACATCTAAAATTTCTCAAGCTGTTGGAAACTTTACTTGGGCATGCAGTAACCCAATGTTAAAGGTGCCAAGGCTCCTAAACATAAAATCACTGCCACCAGGAAGCAGATGTGGCTCAAGTGATAGAGCTTCCGCCTACCATTTTGGAGGATCCGGGTTCAATGCCTGGGGCCTCCTGGTGAAAAAGAAGAAGAGAAAGCGTGCCCATGTGGTGAGTCAGTGCCCACGTAAGTGCCCTTATGGTGAGCCAGTGCCCTCCCAAGTCAGTCAGCAAAATGATGACCCATCAGAGAGATGAGGGAGAGTCAAGGTGAAGTGCAGCAGAAACCAGGAAGTGAGGTGATGCAATTGACAGGGAACCTCTCTCCACATCAGGGGTCTCCAGAATCTAATCCAGGTGAATCCTACAGGAGAGAAAAAGAAGATAAGACAACACACAGACAGCAAAAACAGCAGGACAGGAAGAGGGGAAGGAAGAAGAATAAATAAATCTTAGGAAAAAAATCACTGCCACCTTGAAATTTTGCAAAAAACAAAACAATCCCCTCCTTCCCCCCCCCCCCCCCCCCCAAGTGCTGGGATGTCAAAGACACATTCTCAGCATCTATCTCCCAGCCCTGGCCTACATCTTCCTTCCCTACCTGGCCCCCAAGCACATATATCTATTGTGTACATATGTTTCTGTTTGTTTCCGTTCTACAACCCGGGAGATGTTTGGTTTAACGAAAAGGCCCATCTAGACTTAAAACCTGG
Source organism: Dasypus novemcinctus (assembly GCF_030445035.2). Classification (NCBI taxonomy): domain Eukaryota; kingdom Metazoa; phylum Chordata; class Mammalia; order Cingulata; family Dasypodidae; genus Dasypus; species Dasypus novemcinctus. Next base: position 16,658,953 of record NC_080687.1, on the reverse strand, counting down.
AAACTGAGAACAGGATGCTTAATCAGGGCAGGCCCTCTCCCCCTGGGGTGGATGCACAGATTTGTCTTTCTTCTCTGATGCAAAGTGGGGCCTGTGGAGCTACCGCCCACTGACCCTAATCCAAGCAGTTGGCTTCCCCTAGGGACTATCCATGATGGAATCTTTTCCCCTGTTGTTTTGAACTCTTCATGCTATGTAAGTAATAAAGTAGTCATTTGCTGGAAGTTTCTGTGGTGTCTAAGCCTGTGTTTCCGTGATGCACCCTGTAACAACTTGCTTCATATGTTGAATCTGATTTGACCACCTTATGGAAGTTCCTTGGATCATTTTCTCATGATCCACCCTTCATCCTTGCTTCCTTTCTCTTGGCTGGCTTGTCTAAATTAATCAGCAGTTAGAGCTTTTCACTCTTCCCCAGCTGCTGAAACCACTTTCAATGTGCCTTCCCAGGCAGGAAGTGAATAGACTAGACTCATGGTGCACAGACTTGTGAGCCAAACCACAGGGTTTGAATCCTGGCTCTACCAGAATGATCAGTGTGACTTTGGGTAAGTTACTTCATCTCTCTGAGTCTCAGTTTTCTCATCTGTAAACAACTCTTATGGTTTGGCAGATTAAATGAGACATTCTATATGAAGTGACTAGCCAAATACCTAGCATACGATGAGCTCAAAACAGATGTGAGTTTACCTTCTTCAAGATTTGGCTTACTCCTGCCCTCTGATCACAAATGAGCTTGACTGAAAATGTCCTTGACAACTTGGACCCAGATCTCTAGCCTGTCTTAACCCCTGAGTCTTTTCTGTTCTTTCATATCTAGCCTGACCTCCCAGACCTGTGATCTGTTTTTCACCTCTGCCAACTCTTGGCATATGTCTTACTTTCCTGGATTATTGATGTCTAGCTTATTTTTGTCCAATGGTGATTATAGAATCTCTAGAATATGTTTTGACATCCTAAATGTCTTACCTTCTAGCCTGTTGTTTATCTCCAGAGACCAGAGTCTTTACTTTTCTGCTTTAAGCTGCCTAATTCACACTGTTCCTCTACCCATTTAATGAAACCAGACAACTATTGCTCATTCATGGCCCCAAGCCCAAGATAGAATATAATATTTCAATTATAACATTTGGCACATTTTAAAACATTGTTGCGTTTCTCCCACAGTTTGAGATCTTTGAGGACAAGTAGGTCTTATTCCTTTCTATTTCCCCAGCACCTATTACAGAGTTCCCTAGGCACATATTAGATATTCAATAATGATTATATGAAAAAGTAATTAAATAAATGTCACAATTGTGGTGCCTATTTCCATTCTTTGGGTGTCAGGCATACAGAAATATATTATTCCTTTGGTGTACTTTATTTTCCAAGACAGAAGCCCTAATTTTTAATCATTTTCTTTTGCTGAAAATCTCTGAACCTATTTGGAAAACTGCTTTGTAATTAGTTTTTGTGTGTGTCATGTGCCCAGGCCTCTAGAAAGCTCATTTAAGATTCTATGTATTCAAACTTTTATTTTGCAGAAGAATCAAATGCTTATAATAGAACCAATCTCAAGCCAAGTAACCATCCTAAGTCTGAAATCTTCCCTGGCAGCTGCTGACATTTGTCTAAGCACATTGACTATATTGGTCTTTTTAGGGTCCAGCTTTGTTCATTTCTTAATTTTCAGCTGTACAGAAAGTTTTTGGCGAGACTGTATTTTCCACCATATAGTTTATAAGTCAATTCCCAAACAAGGAACTGCTTTTAAAACTACAAGTTTTATGCTGTTTTAAGTGGTAATTGGAGAAAAACAGAATAAACATACTGATAGTTTGAAAGTGTGAAAATTAGAAAATATAGCATTTTTAATTCACTTACTCTGTGCTCTTTTTCTGTAAGAGGGATAAAAACGATATGGCAGAAAAATTCTTCTCAAGGAGCTTTCTTTTCACTGGAAAAGACTAGGCCTTCATTTCAAAACAGTGCAAGATGGTCTTTAATTGTTGCAGTGTAAAGAGGCCAACTGTGATAGTCTAGAACAGTCAGAAAAGCACTTAAAGAGAAGAGACTTGATCTGGAACTTGGAAAGTGGGGGAGGTTTAGAAAGTTGGGTCTCAGTGAGGCTGTCCAAATATGACTGAGAGCATGGAGGATGACTAAATATAAAGTGTTTAGGATAGAGAGAAGAGTTCTATGTGGCTTGGAGCAGAAGGCCTGGCTTAGAACAGGCCTTGAACAGCTCGGTGGCCGAACGGGGGCCATACATTGATTTTCAGTGGTATATGAAGCAGTCGCCAGTCCTCTCTTTTTTTCTTTTGTTTTTAATATATTTTTTACATTTTTTTAAAGATACGTAGATTACACAAAATGTTACACACACACACAAAAGGGATTTCCATATGCCCCACTTCCCACACCTCCCACCCTTCTCCACATTAACAACTTCTTTCATTAGTGTGGTAAATTCATTGCAATTGATGAACACAATTGGAGCATTGCTACTAAGCATGGATTATAGCTTACATTGTATTTACACTCTCTCCCACTCAATTCTGTAGGTTCTGGCAGGATATATAATGGCCTGTATCTGTGGTTGAAATCTCATTCAGGACAATTCCAAGTCCTGAAAATGCCCCCATACTTCATCTCTTTTTCCCTCTCCCTGTCTTTGGCAACTCCAGTGGCTACTGAATCCACATCAATGATATAATGTTCTTTTTCTTTCTTTTTTTAAAAAAAGATTTATTTATTTCTGCCCCCTCCCTCCATTGTCTGCTCTCTGTGTCCATTTGCTGTATGTTCTTCTGCGTCTGCTTATGTTGTCATTAGGTTGCCCCAGGAACCAATCCTGGGATCTTCCAGAGTGGGAGACAGGCGATCATTCTCTTGTGCCACCTCAGCTCCCTGGTCTGCTGCATCTCTTATTATCTCTCCTCTGTGTCTCTTTTTGTTGCATCATCTTGCTGCATCAGCTCTCCATGTGTGTGGCACCACTCTCGGGCAGGCTGCAGTTTCATGTGGGGCAGCTGTCCTTGCGCAGGGGCCACTCCCTGCATGGGGGCCACCCTTACACGGGGGCATCCCTGCATGGGCCGGCATTCCTTGAGTGCAGCAGCACTGCACGTGGGCCAGCTCACCACACAAGCCAGGAGGCCCTGAGTATTGAACCTTTGGACCTCCCGTATGGTGGGCAGACGCTCTATCTGTTGAGCCACATCTGCTTCCCTGTATTTTTTTTTCTTGTATGTATACCTGTATTAGTTTCTAAATTCTTTTCTCCAGTAGCATGTAATATGTCTTTGGTTAAATTTCACCTTTTTTTTTTGTCTTTATTTATTTTTTTAAATGTTACATTCAAGAAATATGAGGTCCCCATATACTCCCCACCCTCCTCACCCTACTCCTCCCATAACAACAGTCTCCTCCATCATCATGGGACATTCATTGCACTTGGTGAATACATCTCTGAGCACTGCTGGTCCACATTATAGTTTACACTCTCTTCCAGTCCACCCAGTTGCCAGTCCTCTTGACCCAATACACAATTGTCTTTGGGATACTCATGTCTCTTTTCTGACTTTCCCACCCCATCTTGTGGCTGATCTCCTCTGCATCTCAGACACTCTACCCAGTGATTGTCTTCTGCTTGTCCAAACTTTATCCTGGCCTTACTTATCCCACTATCCCATGTGCTTCTCTAAATCATTTTTGTTCCTACCAATATCAAAACTTTGCTTCCCTCTAGGTTGATGGTCTTGAGAAACAAAGAGATCAACTTGTTCTTATCAAAAACATTCACTCTAATGTATTTCCATCTTAACAGAAGAGATTATTAACTCAACTGCATATTTGATCTTAGCATGTGTAGGGAAGATAAACAAAAATTGCTATCCTGATTCTCAATGATTGTTTACTGTTATATTACAGAATAATGTGTGTTAATATTGGTTATATTAATGGAGCAGAGTAAATATGAAGGATCTCAAAAGATAAGTTAAAGAGGTTGGACTCAGTTCTATAGTTATAGAGTAAATGGCATATGAATGGACATTATTAAGAACCATTGCTTGGAATAGATATAGTGTGGACCATATTTATTCATGGATAATTGTGTAGCATGGAGGGTATGAATCACTTCCAGAGGCCCTAGATGAGTCAAAAGAATTGCTAATCATGTCTTTTTGTGTACTTTGGGGCTGTGGGTAAAAATATCTGGGTATCATGATTGATAACAGCATGTGTAGAAATAAGTTAAGATTAAATCTTACTGACAGTGAAAAGCACTGCCAAGAGTCATATTTTCAGTGTCTTTCAGATCCTCCTCTGCTTTTCATTCCATTCCCATCATCCCTGTCTAAGTTCTCATTACCTCATGCTTTGATTATTGCAATGGTCTCTTAGCATGCGCCTTTGCTTCTAGTCATTTTCTTCTCCAAAGCATCCCATATATCTATGTCAGATCAATCTTCCTGAAAACATTTCTTTCACCATATATCCATTAGCTGAGTGATTTAACCTTTCTAAGTCTCTCTCTCCTTGTTGGAAAATGAGAAGATTGGTTTCACTGTATTTGTCCAGTTTTAAAATTCTGATTCTATGCCACTGACAAAATGGTCTTTTTTTTTTTTTTATTCAGCAAACTTGTATTGAGTGTGAATTATATGCAAGCATAGGCCCTCGGCTTGAAGATACAAAGACAAATAAGACAGAGTTTTCCCTCATGGTGCTTGGTCAAGTGTAGTAGTCTCCAAACATTTGTTTGTCTCCCTCTCTGTATAAAACATTTTTAAGCATGTACCCCATTTAGTTATTTTTGTTTTATTATTAAAACTACAACCAGTGTTTTGCTCTCTCTAAAAATATTAATATACTTTAATGAAACCAGTGTGATTAAATGAGCTTTGCTAATTTGGAAAGTTCTGGTTTAAGTTTCAAGTGATAGAAATATAAAGGTCTGTTTTTGTGTTCAGTTAATTTAGATATTAGATTTTAATGACTGTTGTAGCTCAATAAGATATCTTACACAAATATATTGATCCAAGTAGAAGTGAGTATAATATTAGCTGAAGCAATAAAATAATTATATTTGCATTTTTCAAGCTTTGTATTATGAAAAATTTTAAATGTATACAAAATTAGAGTGAATATAATGATGAACCTTCATGAACTTTTAACCCAACTTTAATAATTATCAACTGTTGTTTCATCTAAACCTCCTCCATTTCTCCCAACTAGATTATTTGAAGCAATTGCTAGAAATCACATCACTTTATTTTAAATATTTCATTATGTATTTTTAAAAGATAAGGACTCTTAAAAAGAAAGCCCACATACCAAATGTATTTTTTGGTCTTGTAATCCAAAGGACACACAAAACTTCACAAAGAAGAAAAATTGCATGTTTCACAAAATACTAGGAAGTTGGGGGGGGGGGGACATCAGGTAATGAGATGAAGTGGATTAGAAAGTCTTGTCCAAGTGCTCTGTAACACTTCTGCATGACAGAGAGAGGGACCTGTGCTGTAATGAAATGTGCTTCCAAATGAATCTGACTTTGCAACCAGGATTTTCTTAGAAAACACATTTTTGGAACAGATTCTGTATGTCAGGGGAACTTGATGATTTTAAAGTCAGTTATAATATCGCCAATGTTCATTATATCCCACCAGGAAATAAAATAACATTTTCCTTTCCTTTGCTTGTTTTCAACCATAAACTGTACATCCTTTGTATACTGGGAACAAATAACATGTTTTCTAGGTTTCACAGGTTCACAGACTGAGGGGAATCCACTGAAATATTCCTTGGTCCCAAGATTTCAATAAAAATTCTCAAGTATGTGCACCTCAAGACATCCAGAATATCATAGACAAGGGGGCAAAGCACCAAGCCACTAAGTTTGTGCAAGAGCTTTGAGATTTTTATTTTCTTAAAAAGCAAAATTAAAAAATTAATTCCATTACACTTCTCTTTTCTTTGCAAAGAAGAGAGAGAAACCCATCCCCAAGCTGTCTACTGAGTGGAACTGGTGGCTGACAGTCTTCCCCTAGTTGCTACGGAGACTTGCTGTCCAATGGCATTTCCACAGATCTGTTTGCTGCTCTGAGTTGCTCCCTGGCAGCTGTCCCGTGTGGATAAGCCATGTTCCTCAGGCTTTGGAGTACATTGTGGGTGAAGGCAGGACTCAGTTTGCATGAGTAGCACTCTGCTTGCACCAGGGGCCAAGTACTGTTAGGATATTTATTTTAAAATTCCATCCACCAATTAGGAAAAGTTTTGTTGGTGCTCCTAATTTTCCCACTTCTCTGATGTCATTCACTTGTTTTTTCAAACTTACTGGGTTCAAAACTCACCCCAAATCTTCATTTTCTGAATAGCGTATTTTAAATTCTTTTCTTGGCTTCATACCATCTACAGCTAATATCTCAAGGCGCAATACACATTTAGGATTAGATTCCTCATTAACAATAGTGGATATAAATCTGTTTTTCAAATAATTTTCTTGATAATTTCTATTTCTTCTCATTTGGCTGGCTTTATTTGATGAGTTGTTTATGTCTCGTAATCAAACTGGAGCACTTAAGCATGAGCCCTGCTGTTTTTCTTCTTGTTAATTAGTGTGTGCATTTCAGTATTGCCTTCTTTCTGCAGTGTGTTTGCAGGGGTCTTTGAACGCCTTTCATCCATTATTGTCAGGGTTATTTTTTTATTAGAACTGACAATGTAACCAGTAAATCCGCCTAACTGGACACACATAAACTGAAACATCTGACAATGTTCTGAAAGCTCATGATCAGGGGAGGACACTTCTAGCAATCCCTCCAGATTGTGGAACTCTTCCTCTTCTCTCAGGGTCCTTTGCATATCGTGGCATGTGACCATCTGACTTACAGACTATGTATTTTCTTCTCTTTTTTTGGGATTAAAATGTAACAACATTTAATATTATGTTCCCCTATCACCTGGTGCATTCCTGTGGCATGTACATTCCCCTTTGAGAGTCACACGTCCCATGCATTTGGGATCAAATCCAATATCCTTGGTCTGGAATTCTCAGTTGTGGCAGAGACAATGTTAGAAGTCAACTTTATTTTCCTCTTCCAGGGCACTGGGGAAGTTACATCCCCAGGTTCCTTTGCAGTGAGGCATGGCCCTGTCACTGCCTTCTGACCAATAGTATGTAAGCAGAGGTAACGTGTCAGTTCTGAGTCAAGGTGGTTGAGAGCCAGCATACCTTCCACCACGCTGTGCGGCAAATTCTGCAGGGAACTTGGAAGTGATGTGTTTCAGAGGATGTAGCTAATGGGGAGGATAGCTGCCAAGGAGAAACACATAATTTACACTTAACTTTGTCTTTGATTGTATTAAGCTACAGAGAGCTTTCGTGGTTGATCTTTAGCAGTGACTGGCATTAATTACCCTAATAGACAAGATATCTATTAATAATTCCCATCTAACTTGTCCAACGTAGTTCTCAATTACTTGCTGTGTTTTGTTGCCATTACTGTAAACAATGTTGTGCAGCAAAATGAAACTATTATATTATTAGAAGACTCTCATTGAGGACCACTACTTCATATTATATCTCCTGGTAGAATCCATAGTAGGAATTTTTCTTGGTTCTGGAAATGATAAAAGGGCCCTCACCTGGGCACCTGGTCCACTCTGCATCTTGTGCTGATCACATTTCCCTCAGTGCCAACTTTGTGCTAACTCTAGTAGCTGTATAAGCCTTTATGTTACACGTGACTCTGATTTATTATCTTTCTTTTTCTGTCACCATACTCTCTTATAAAAAATATAAATAAATTCCTTTTTAATGTTTCTTTAAATGACTAAAAATTTTTTTTTGGTAAAGATCAAGTATAAATACATAATAAATTTTAAAATATATAGATTTTGTTAACTGTTTTGTCATATTCTTCAGTTGGGATATAAACTCCTTGAGAGTTTGTACCATGTCTTCTAGATTTTCGGTAGTTCTCCCAATTACATTTAATAAATATTTCTTGGTAGATTTATTAATAAAAATGTTAACATATGTGGATCTAAAAATGTTAAGAAATTTAAAATGAAATTAGATGAAACCAATGGAACATACTTTAAAAAAATGGGGAACTTCAGACAAGGGGCATTATAGTGCTAAACAATTCGATATTAGAATCAATCTTTTATTAGAGGTACATGATGCACATATAGTTTTGCTTTTCTATATTTCATTTCAAATTATCTCAGCGTGTATTACAATCTTTTTGGATGAAACGTTTCATTTCTCACTCAAATGGAGATACAAAGAAAGCATAATAATCTTAATTATTATTTAGGCAGAATATAGTGCTTACAGAATATCAACCCATTCCTAAAAATCTTTTAATAGTGTAAGAGATGCACAGTAGTTAGATAACACATGGGGCACTATTCATTAATGTAAGAATTTTATAAGCATATTTTAAACAGATTTTTTTCCCTAGGGCAAATTATACTGAAGGACTGTATTGTGATTTTTAAAAAGATGTTGGCAATGATGAATTACATGTTCTTGTAAGTGCAGATAAGTCTGTGACATTAACGGTATCTGAAGCCTGCCAGTAGTAGATGTGAAGGCAGCTGTGCTGTCCTTTAAGGCCCATCAGGACAGCCAGAAGGCAATGGAAGCCATTTCCACACTTCCCTGGAGACCCACGCAGATCCTCTGGGATGGGCTTTGAAAAATCACCCTGGCTGTGGTTATCGTAGGCGAATATCAGAAAAATAAATACATATGCTTATGTAAGAATGATAGAAGCATAACATTTGCTTATTTGTGAACAAATGAATATCGATTTGCATTTGTTTGCATAACGTATCTTTTTGTATACAATAATATGATGTGTTCAGAATTGTGTAAAACTCAGGAATAAAGTACTATACATCCATATATAATACTATGCATAAAGTATTAAATTGTATTGGATAGATCTGAGGCATTCTTGGGGGTAGGGGGAAATAAGGTAGTCCTTTGTTAAAATTTCACAGTGCTTCTCTTTTTCTGAAGCCTTATCAAAGTTCTAAATCCTCTTTCTAGCATGTGTGAAACTCTTCAAAAATACACTCCTCAGAGATCAAAATTCTAAATTTCGCATTGGATTAAATACATTTTATAATTCATCCTGCAGCTGTTGGAGCTATAAGGGAGTAAAATGAGAATTGCTTTTTAGGGCATATTTCTCAACAGCACAGTTTTGAAAATGAAACCGAATTTTCATGCTCCACTTGACTTTGGAATTTAAACTTATTTTTACAGGCTCCACTGGAGTTGCTATTTGAAACATTTTAAAAGGTATTAAAATATAGTAAGTTAATAGTTAAGACAAGTTTTCTTCCAACAGCTTGTTCAATAAATAAAAAACAAATTATATACTCTTATGCACCTTTCATTGTTTTTCAAATTTATGCTTTAACCAAATAACACATTTTCTTGTGTAAAATGTTTCAGATTCGTTGTCTTGGCAGGTAAAGCTTTTTTAAACTTTAAAATATGTTTGGTTAAAGTAGAGGTAATAGATGCAAATCCTTAAAGGAAAAACACATTTTCTCTGAATGAAGTTTGGGATCTAAATATAGCATTTCTGTGTCCCAAGAACATTGAGGTCCTGGAAAATCTCTAGGTGTCTCTATTGGGGACAGATCTGCTTTCGATTTTACAAAGTAGTGACTGTATGAAGTTACTGAAGCTGAACAGAAAAAGTCTGCACATTCATGCGATAGAACTAAACAGAACAAAAACACGAGCAAAGGAAGAACTGTGTCCATCTCCTTTTTTCCCCCCTTGAATCAAACGACATTTGACCCCTAGGCAGTAGTGTAAAGTAGATAGCCTTTGTTTTTGTCCTGTCCTACTTCCTCCTTCCATTACCTCCCCCTGCAAATAGCCCCTGCACCGTTTGCGGAGGGTCTTACTCTGACCAAACTGCCAACTAATCCCCGGTAAGGAATACATGAAAGGCTCTTTTCAGCAGGGGGTCACTAGCTGTCTTTAATCTCCCTTGACTATGAGAATCAGGCTCAAACTATACCTTAAAGATTGAAGGATTTAGGTTCATTTACAGTGAAGACTGTTAAATATCAGTTCTCTATTAATTCCGGAAGTCTTTAAAAATGAGAGAATTTCTCATGTGTCTAAAATGACTCAAATCTTGACTTCTCTCATTTGGAAGTCAGTGAAGGTCTGCTAATTTAAGAGCAAATTCTGGCTAACTGTATCATGGCTAAATGTATGATTTCAATGTTACACTTTTTTTAAATACAAAAAAATAGTTTGTTGTCTTATTGTTACTCTTTTGTGACCCGGATTTGGGAGCAATGAGTAGAAAGTCCTTATTACATAAATTTAAATGAATAGTAATTAAAAAATAAAACCAAAATAACTGAAACCATGCAAAATTAATGTCTTGCCCAAAGTTATATAACTAGATAATAACAGAATCATAAAGAGAAAATTCAGGTTTTCTAGTCTAAATTTATCACTCTTTCCACAACAAGGTACTACTTTTAAATTCAAATTATGATTAATTAGCGAATTGATGATTCATTTCTTTATAAATAATTTAATACCCCATAAAATATAAGCCCAATACCAGCCTATTAAATCCTATAACAAGACCAAATATTTATTGAAATCAGTGCGAACATTCTGAATAGTGTAGATCAGTACATTTCAGTACCTTAATGTGCAAATGTCCTGGGCATTGTGTTAAAATGCAAGTTCTGATTCCATGGGAATGGTGGAGCTTGCATTTCTAACCGGCTCCCAGGGGATTCCCATTTTGCTGGTCTGAAGCTGTACGTACCCCAGAAAAAATGTTCTTAAATTTAATCCATTCCAGTGGGTGTGAACCCATTGCAAGTAGGACCTTTTGATGAGACTACTTCAGTTAAGGTATGGTCCAGCTCATTCAGAATGTGTCTTAATCCTATTGCTGGAGTCCTTTATAAAAGAATGCAATTCAGACAAAGAGAGGAGAAAGCCATGGAAGCAAGAAGCTGAAATCAACGAAACACCTAAGAGAAGAGAGAGACCAGGAAATATCATCATGTGCCTTGCCATGTGGCAGAGGAGCCACGAGTGACTGGCAGCCAGTCTTTGGGAAGAAAGTATCGTTTTGATGATGCCTTAATTTGGATATTTTCTGAGCCTTAAAACCATGAGCAAAGAAATTCCCATTGTTGAACCTGACCCATTTCATAGAATTTGCTTGGAGCAGCCTAGGACACTAAAACAAGCAGCAAGACTTAATGCTGTGCACTGAAGACCATATGTGCCCTAGGAATGACATGGTTTTTTTCTTCAAGCTGCTTATAGTATAAAACAGTAGATAAAAAAAACAAGAAAAAAAAAATAAGGCAACAGATAAATGTATATTATTTCTTTGTGAATGACAGATATTCCCCAATTAAATAAAAGCTCTTCCTGATCAGGATCTTTTTTACTTTTTACAGAGTGTCTAGAAAACCACCCTGTATATAGCAGCTGTTAAGAAATGCTGACCGACTGATACGTCATTGGAAATATCAGATGAAAATTCCAGGTGGAGCTGGGTAATTCATTCTTCTGATAAAATTCCTTTCAGCAATGGATTATCTGAGTGTCTGCATGGCAGGTTACTTTGCATCTTCGTAAATTCCCCAAATATTTGCTGCTTCATAGGCAGAGTAGGGGCAGGCAATCTATTGATTTTGAGTATAAGGAAGCAGGAAATGGAAGCAATGAAATAGATGGGTTTCCTCGAAAATACTCTAGAGCTTTGCTATTCCATACAGTACATGTCCAGTATGTCACATGTGGCTATTTATATTTAAATGAATTAAAATTAAATAAAAATTTCAAAATTCAGTTCTGTACTAGTGCTAGACACATATCAAATGCTCAACAGCCACATGTGGCTAGTGCCTCCAGATTGGCCAGCACAGATACAGAACATTTCCATCATTGCAGAAAGTTCTTTTAGACATTGCTGCACTTTGAGAGGCATAAAGGGATTAAAATGGTGATTAGGGGTTATTGAGGAAATGTTTCAGACAGTGTTTAAACTGGAGGAGAAGGGTAAGGGAAGGGGCAGTTTCAATCACTTACCATTTTCCTTTTGGAGGAGACAGAGGGAGGATAGGGTAGTGACAGTCTTCAGGTGTAGGGGCAGAGGAGATTCTCATGGACTGTAGTATGAGAAGAACAATGAATGGCACAAAATCATGCACAAAGCAGACATCTGATACTCTGTTTGAAAGGTAACACACAAAAAAGTGTGGGGGAGAAAAGAATGATGAAGAAATACTCTTTACTCACATCATAACCAATTAATTTGACCTATTATAAAATAATAAAATGGTTTATGGTATTTTCTGATAATTCTGCTTCTATTCGTTCATTCAACAAGCATTTATTAAGTACCTACTATATGCAATATTTGCCTACTCTTGTACTACTTTCTTCTCTTCTTCACTGACAGCTTCTTTCGTCTGGTTGAGATTTTAAACAGTAATAAAATGAAGTTACCCCGTCAGAACTTAATATTTAAAATATTTAGTAAGTAGACAAATGACAATGTTTAGAGATCTGGGCCAACTGGATTAACTCTATCTCAGGAAGGAGCATGTGAACTTTTTACAATTCCCTTCTTTGGTCTAAGAGCTTTTTCAATTACTCAACATGCTTAGTTACCTTAAATACACACATACATGTACATGCAGGTCATTGGTTTTGCAACAAGGAAGGTAGCAAGGAAACAGGAATGTGGGGAGAGCATGAGATTTAACAAGAGAGAAGAAATGGCATTACTCTGACCCTTGGTCCTTCCGGGGAGCAGATGAGACAAGCCGCGAGAAAGATCAAAGACGGCCCAGGACCGGAGACTGGAGTGATGACACACTGTACATCACGCAGGTTGTAAATCACTTCTCATCCTTTTAAGTTGCTTCTTGTGCTTTTTATTCTCTCCCACCACTCTTCCCGACCCCTGGCTTCTTTTCTGTCTTCCCTTACTCTTCTATTTTCCATTTAGTTTCTTGGTAGTCCACAAGCAAGGAGGAAATAGATTATGTGTTCAAAGAACTTCCAAAGCACATTTGCATATTTTCCACTAGGTTATTAGTGCTTTGTGAAATTGCTCATCTTTCACAAATAAAACAGCTTCAATCCAGCATTCTGAGGACAAATTGTGGGGCAGGGTTTGTAAGGTTCTTTATGTCTGATGGGAGCTAGGTTTTCCTTGAATGGATTTTCTCAATTCTCCATCCTGTCTTATTCCCTTCCATAGCACATTGTAGCAATCTACAGCATCTTATTAGTCAATGCATAGACATGAAAATAATTGAGAAAATAGGGAGGCCATCTTCTCTTAGAATTTCCTGAGGAGTTGGTTCATGCTATTTGTTAATCTACTCTGATTTTAATGAGACTTTTGTTTGTTGTTATTACAAGTATTTATAAAGTGCCCACTATGAACAAAGGATTTTGATAGAAGTTATGGATGATGCATAAGTAAATAGGCCACAGTCCCTGGTTTCAAGATGTTTGCAATTTAGTGGAAAGAGAATGGCTCATATATAAATAACTCGTAAATGAATAACTCCATAAATAAATATAAGGTAAAAATGGGATAAATGTGACAATAGAGGTTCAAAATGTTTGGAGGGTATTTGGGGAAGGAGGGATTATTTATGACTTGCAGTGTTCCTGGAAAAGGTGATGGGGCTTGCAGGAACTCAAGAATGGAGAGTATGTCAACTAGCAGATACTCCTTGAAAGGCGTTCCCCTCAGAACTCCCTGACTACCAATGTTGAGGGAGGCCAGAGGAGACGATGTTCTGGAGGATATGGCTCAAGGGACGTGTGGTGGAAGAAAGCTGATTCACTCCAGGATTGAAGGACCTTGCTTTGAATTCTAGACTGAAGTGTTTGGACTTTATTTTATATTTAATGGGGAAACATCAAACTCTGTAATTGGAGTTCTAGAAGACCAGCTAGAAAGCTGTTGAAATGGCCCAGGAGTCAGGTGGAAGAGACCTGATCCAGGAAAGGAGCAGAGGATGTGAAAAAACAGGGGCTTTGGAGCATTTTGTGGAGGTAGAATCAAAAGAACTTGATAGGCTATTGAAGTTGAGGGGAAACAGGAAGCACTTGGAATCTTGCCATCGGCATGGAAAAGGCAGGGCAGCAGAGTTGGAGAAATTTTATGCTAAGGAGAAGGGACGCGGGGAAGAGGGGAGTAAAAATTCTGTTTTGGATTTGTGGAATCTGAAGTATTTGGTCAACACTGATACAGAAAAGTCCAGCAGGTAGTGAAAATGCATGTTTGGAATTTTGAAGAACAGTCAGGACTTGTATTTCTGAGCCCAGAGATCAATATTGTGAACAACTAAGGAATGGTTTTTAGAGAGAAGGGAGACGGCCACACTTTACAATACACTATCCACATCTAAAGTAAACTTACCATATTGGGAAGATACTGAGGGACAAAAGCAATAGCATTTACTAAACATGACTGAATTCAGGAATGAAAACATATATAAAATAGAAAACATTAATAGAGTAAGGAAAGATTTAAGGATTCTAGGGAAAGAACCATATATCCCCTTCAGGATTTAATCTAAATAATTATTTGTTGATTGATTCAAGGAAGTCTTATTATTGAGGGGTTTTTATATTTTTTAATGGGTCATTGAAAGGTTGTAGAATATATTTGCAAAAAAATATTACAATATTATTATTTGCATGGGACTCTCAGAAGAGAGAGCTGTGTTGGGAGATGATGAAAAGAAAAACTAATTTTGCCTTCTGAAGTGAATCCTTCAGGCATTTCTATTTTTATGTAATTTGAAAGATGAATTTCCCGAGAGTTAGAAATGCCCAACAAGGGAACCAGCTTCCTTAGGAGGCCTTAACCTCCCTCCTCAGAAAGTGTTCAAGAAAAGTCTGATTGGCTGTTTGCTGAGGATACTTTAAAAGGCATTCTTCCTTTGGGTGGGAAATTGGCCTAAATGACACCCTAAGATTCTCAGAGCTCTTGATGTTCTCTCCAGGATTAGGAGGTAAAGTCTGCCTTAAGCGCTGCACTTTGAGGTTGGAGGTTGGTTACTGTCCTCTGGTTCCAAGGGCAATCCTGTTGTTGATTCTCTTAGAAGCCAAAGTTGAAAGGATCTCATGAGACTGTAAATGACTGTAGTGCCTTTCATCCTTTCTCATAATTCTTATTTTCTTACCTTTTAACATTTTTCATTCTTGGGAGTGGAGATTAAGAGTGGAAATATTTTAATGAGTATTTTGTTTTATTTGAATTTCGAAGGTAGCCACCAAGCGTTGATTTAAAAGTAAGATCCTTAAAATTTTATTTCAGGCCAACTCTTGGAGTTGAAATGGAAAAATGATCAAAGTATGCGTATGTTATAATAGTTGAAGATTTGGTATCTATACAGAAATGACTTACTGTAAAAAAATTTGACTATAACACTGACAACTTTATATATAAGTTGCACACTTCATTATTTAATTTACCTATTTTTAAATTTTAATCTTAACCTATTTTCTGTGCTTGGAGTGTGTATGCTTACTATTGTTAGTCTAATCAGATATGGAAAAAACAAAAAGTCTTTGTCTTAAATACAAAGATAAAATATAACTACTCATGTTCTCCTACTACAATATTATTGAAATAGATGAAAAATAAGGTAGTGGTTCTATCATTTGATAGATACAAGTCAAAATTAAGCCAATTTCTCCTGATTAGTGACTCATAATCTCATCTACTTTTTAAACAATAGGTGGCACTAGCGCACAAGCATCTCCTCTCTAGCCAATCCAACAGAAATATTTATTGCGAGAGTAATACCATATTCAAAATGTCTGAAGACCAGGAATTCAATTCCAATGACTATAGATTTTGGGGAGCCATGCTGAGATAAGTGTAGTTCTGGGGCAGGAAGATATTTCAAACATGGATATAAGTACCTACATATATTAGAGAGTCTGGACTTTTGTTGATGAGAACTATAATAAAAACTGGCTCTTTTGGAGAATGTTTAACTGGAAAATTTACCTAATTTTCAAAATAATTTAAAAAGAATGGAGGATGCCAAGCATCGTATCTCTATCACCCACTACAGTACCAGCAGAGGTAGAAGTTGTAGAAAAGCAAGGGGAAGAACAAAAGAGAGAAGTTTAGGAAGTGGTAGTAATTGAAAACCCTAGGTTTCTTCAAACATCATAAATGGGATCATATTTTACACGCTATTTGTTAATCAACTTTTTCATTCAATGGTTTATTTTGGCCATCCTTCTATGTCAATTAATGTCGTCTGACATTTTTATTTATTTATTTTATTTATTTCTCTCCCCTTGCCCCCCCAACCTCACCGTTGTCTGTTCTCTGTGTCCATTTGCTGCATGTTCTTCTTTGTCTGCTTCTGTTGTTGTCAGTGGCATGGGAATCTGTATTTCTTTTTGTTGCATCATCTTGCTGTGTCAGCTCTCCGTGTGTGTGGCGCCATTCTTGGGCAGGCTGAACTTTCTTTTGCGCTGGGTGGCTCTCGTTATGGGACACACTCCTTGCGCGTGGGCTCCCCTATGCAGGGACACCCCTGCGTGGCACGGCATTCCTTGTGTGCATCAGCACTGCACATGGGCCAGCTCCACAGGGGTCAAGGAGGCCCGGGGTTTGAACTGCGGACCTCCCATGTGGTAGACGGACGCCCTATCCACTGGACCAAGTCCGCTTCCCTGACATTTTTATTAATGGTTGCATAATAGTCTATAATAAATAAATGAGACTTTTAAAAGAAAGTGCTACTATATATGCTATCTTCCTCCCTCTTCCTAAAAAGTATAGATAGTGTGGCTACATAAATTTCTAAGAAAACGTCCTCTGGGAAGAACAAAACTACGAAGATGAAGAATGACTGTAATTATCATATGAGGTTTGCTGTCACTTTACAGTTTAGAATTTGCAAAACTAGATCAGATGAAACTGTCTTTCTTAAATTGCCCTTAAGTAGCATTGCAAATTGGGTGGTCATGAGCAGGATGGTGCCAACCACAGTCAAGCAAAGGCTTTTCTCTAAGCTAAATTTAATTTAGCCACCATAAAATATAGTGGCTATTAAGTTTTTTTCTTTAAACTAAAATCTTCATTAAAATAAGAACACAACAATTAATGGAGTCATTTGATCCCTCCAGGTCTCCTTTATCTTATTTGTAAAAGGAAGGGCTATATTATTTTTAAGATTCAACTATTTTATATGACATTGCAATAAGGACAATACATGATTTAGAACAAGATTTAAAGAAATAGAAACAGCCAGGGTACAACCAAGTATCTTACTATTAATGCTTATTAATCATTTAAACTTTATTCCTTCTAGTTATGTGTTGACAAATTCATTTTGCATCTTTTTCTAATGTCAAACATCTATAGGGGTATAGTTCAGGTGGTTCTGAATTTCCATGGTCTTTGGAGTAAAAATATCTTGCTTTGAATATATTCACGTTACATGATTATCTTTTGCTAATAAAATATTTCTTCTCTCTCTTATCTGCTTTTCCTGCTTGCCTATTGAAATTATGAGTATGTTTAAAATTCTAATTTTTATCAAATACTTATTAAGATTACCAATTCTCCTTAATAATTCATAAGCTTTGTATCCTACCTTTCACATTCATCAAAGACACAAACTACTTTGGACATGAGCTTTAAAAAATAACTTTAAAAGAACACACACTACCCTTATATAGTTTTAAGGGCCAACACAAATTCTACATCTTTTTTCCTCATACTCCTAATTATCCAACTTGATGATATTTGATAATTGTCATCTTAATTTGTATATGTAACTTTCTAAGGAAATCATAAGGTACTTGAAACCAAGTTATTGTCTTATGTGTTTGACTGATTTTTTTGCTCTATTTTCCCTTTGTTCTTGAATTCTTATTGGTTTGATATCATACCGCCTAGATTATTTTTTTAAGTTGTATTGTGGTGACACACAATATAAAATTTCCCATTTTAACACTTTCAGGTGTAAAATTTGGTGGTATTAATTACATCCACGATGTTGTGCTACCCTTACCACCATTCATTACCAAAACTTTTTCAAATACGTCAATAGAAAGGCTGCACCCATTAAGCAGTGACTCCCTGTTGTTTTCCCACCCCAGCCCCTAGCAATCTTTGTTCTACTTTCTGTCTTTATGAATTTGCTTACTCTAAGTATTTTCATAGAAGTGATATCATACAATATTTGTCCTTTTCGGTCTGCCTTATTTCACTCAACATAAAGTCTTCAAGTTTTCATTCGTGTTAAAGCATTTATTAGAACTTCATTCCTTTTTATGAAGGAAAATTAGTAATATTCCATCGTATGGATATATCCCAGTTTGTTTATCCATTTAACTGTTGATGGGCATGTGGGTTGTTTCTCCTTTTTGGGTATCTTGAATAATGCTGCTGTGGACATTGGTGTATAACATCTGTTTAAATCCCCATTCTCAATTCATTTGGATAAATACCTGTCAGTGGAATTACTAGGTCCCATGATAATTCTGTATTTAACTCTCTGGGGAAAGGCCACATTGCTCCCCACAGCCCTTATACCATTTGACATTCTCACCAACAATGTGCAATGGTTCCTAGTTCTCCTCATACTCACCAACACTTAGTTATTTTCCATTTTATTGTTGTTGTTCCTGTTTCGAGGGTAGAAAGGGAGAGCTGGGTTGAGCTTTAGATGTCATCTTAGGTTTATTTTGAGGTACCTGACAAGACCATTTAAGTAGGTGACTCTGGTATTTTGGGAAGATTATCTGCCTTTGTTTTCTCCTCACTCTACCAACCAACTGTGGGATCTTGGGCCTATCTTCTTCCTTGCCTTCATTATCCATCTTGTCAACAAGGTGTATGAACTAAAGGTTCCCTAAAGGCTCTTCTGTCTTTGATGGGCCATGATTTTACATTCCCTTGCCAAGTGAGTACACAGCAATGCTGGAGTGGGGGACCTATCCAAGTTGAGAGAAAATCTTTTTTATTTTGTAAAACATGATAATTAAAAAAGAAAAGAATCCTTATAGTTTCTTTGCTTTTGTTCTTCTCTTTCAGAAAAAATTTACATTTTTGTTTTTTCATCTCCCTTAAGGAGGGTCCATGGTTGGGTCCCATTAGGCATGGAAATGAAATCAAATGAGAGAACAAATGTAAAAGGAGTTAGCAAAAAATGAACAAACAAAAACAATGTCAAAACAAAAATCAAACTCAAAGTATAATTCAGATCATGGAGCTTAAGTAAGTCTAAAGTCTTAGTTCTGTGTCTAAGATTGGGCTCCTGCCCTCTCACATATGTACTGTACATTGGTTTTCTTTATTTTATTTTATTTTTTCAAACACTCTGCCTTTCCCCTGCCCTGCACTTCCATCCCCCATTGTAAACTCGAATTTACTTTCTATCTCTGTGAATTTGCTGTTTCTGTTCTCTAACTGATATCATACAGTTTTTATCCTTAAGTACCTTGCTTATTTCAGTGACAATAATGTTTTCAAGGTTTTCTTTTTTTTTCAAATTCTACTCAATTTATTCATTTTTTAAAAAATATTACATTCAAAGGTCCCCATTCACCCCCACCGCCCCCACCCCACCACTCCCCCCACAGTAACACTCTCCCCCATCATCATGACACATCCATTGCATCTGGTGAAAGGTTTTCTTATGTAGCGGTGTGATGGTTAAGTTCATGTGTCGACTTGGCTATGTTATGGTGTCCAGTTGTTTGGTCAGACAAGCATTGACCTGTAAATTACCAGGAGGATATTTTGTGGATTTAAATCATTAGTCAGTTGATTGCATCTGTGGCTGATTACATCTATAATCAACAAAGAATATTGCCTTGAGCAATGAGAGAAGTCTCATCCAAAACCACGGAAGGCCTTAAAGCAAGAATTAATTATTTCAGCAGTCAGAAAGAAGAATTTCTAATTCTACTTCAGCCAGCCTGCCTTTCTTAGGAAATCTGGGGAGCTCATTAACACCTTTATTGGGGTTCCCAGCTTGCGACCTGATCTACAAAGTTCGGACTTACACACAGTTGTGTGATCCAAGTCCTATAATAAACCCTAACATATTAGAATATTTACGTATTTACATACACACACACACACATATATATGGAGATCCCTGACTAATACAAGCAGCATGTCTCACACTTCATGCATGCTGATGGTTGAATAATATTCTGTTGTATATATATACCACTTTGTCATTCATTTGTTGATACATAGTTGTGTAGTTTCCAGGTTTTGGCTATTATGAATAATGCTGCTATAAACATTGGTGTACAAGTACTTGTTTGTGATACTATTTTTACTCTCTTTGGGTATATACTAGAGGCAGTATTGTCTGGCCATGTGGTAAGTATATATTTAAATTTTTGAGGAACCCCCATATTTCTTTCCATGGTGGCTGTACCACTTTATGTTTCTACCAGTAATGCAGTGGAATTACAATTTGTCCTTATCCTCATCAGCACGTTATTTTCCATTTTTAAAATAATCATCATTCTAGTTGGTGTGAAATGGTAATTTATTATGGTTTTGATTTGCATTTCCCTAATGCTAATGATTGTGAGCATTTTTTATGGTGTTTATTGACCATTTGTATATCTTCTTGGGAGAAATTTCTCTTCAGGTCTTTTGACCATTTATAAAATTGGGTGATTTATCTTTTTTGTTGCTGTATTGTGAAAATTCTTTATATATTCTGGAAGTTAAGCACTTTCTGATATACGGTTTGACATAATTTTCTCCCATTCTTTAGGTTGTCTTTTCACTTTCTTGACAATCTTGTTTAATGCACAAAAGTTTTAAGTTTTGATGAAATCAAATGTATATATATATTTCTTTTGTTGCTCATGCTTTTGGTGTCACATCTAAGATTCAATTGCTGAATCCAAGGCCACGAAGATTGCCCATATGTTACCTTCTAAGAGTTTTAAAGTTTTAGTTCTTTTTTTTAAAAAAGATTTTATTTATTTCTCTCCCCTTCCCTTCCCCCCTCTCCCGTTGTCTGCTCTCTGTGCCCATTCGCTGTGTGTTCTTCTGTGTCCACTTGTATTCTAAGTGGGACTGGGAATCTGTGTCTCTTTTTGGTTGTGTCTTCTTGCTGCATTAGCTCTCCATGTGTGGTGCTGCTCCTGGGTGGGCTGCTCTTTTCTTGCATGGGTTGGCTCAATGCGGGGCACACTCCTTGCATGTGGGGCTCTCCTACACAGGGGACACCCCTGTGTGGCATGGCAGTCCTTGCGTGCAGCAGTGCTGTGCGTGGGCCAGCTCCACACGGGTCAAGGAGGCCCGGGGTTTGAACCGTGGACCTCCCATGTGGTAGGCAGACGCTCTATCAGTTGAGCCACGTCCGCTTGCCTAAAATTTTAGTTCTTAATTTTAGGTTCTTGAACCATTTTGAATTGGTTTTATTATATGGTGTGAAGTAGGGGTTTAACTTCATTCTTCTGCATGTGGACGGCCAGTTTTCCAATACCACTTGTTGAAGAGACTATTCTTTCTCCACTGCTTGTACTTACCACCCTTGTCAAAAATCGATTAGCCATGGATGTGTAGATCTGTTTCTGGACTTTCAAGTTTGTTCTGCTAATGTATTTATCTATCTTTATGCCACTACCACACTTTTTTGATTACTGGCACTTTGTTTGTACAATTTGAAGTCAGGAAGTATGAGTTCTCTAACTCTGTTCTTGGTTTCCAAGATTATTTTGGCCAGTCAGGGCCCCTTGCAGTTTCATATGAATTTGAGGATTGCTTTTTTTTCCATTTCTGAAAAAAAAAACTGCTAAATTTTTATAAGGATTGCACTGTATCTGTAGGTCATTTGGGGTAATATGGGCATCTTAACACTATTAACTGGTCTACTTGATGAACATGGGATACATTGCCTGTTGTTTGGGTTTTCTTTAATTTCTTTTGTAGTTTTGTAGTTTTTGGTGTACATGTCTTTTCTATCTGTGGCAGTTTGAGATTATTTATGAATGTCCAAAAGTGAAAGATTATGTTTGTAAACTAATCTGTTCTTCTGAGTGTGATGTCCTGGGATTATATTAAATTCAATTGAGAGGCCTTTGATTAGATTGCCTGTTAAGATTGCTTTGGAGGCTTTTTGATGGATTTAATATAAATGGACACTCAGACAGACAGACAGAGAGGGAGAGCTCTGTCATTTTTGATCCTGCCACGTGACAGAAAGGAGAGCCTCAAACAGCTGAAGCTGAAGGGAAAAATGAGACATTTTTGCCTGATAGCTTACAGCTGAGATTCAGAAGAAAGCAGAACAACTGAGACTGATGTAAGAGGCCTGGACAAAAACAAACCCTATGCCAGGAGAGAGAGGACTTCAGTTAAGCATGAAGCCTTAAGAGGTTGGGCTTATGGAGCCTCAAGAGGAAGGGGGGGAAGCAGATGTGGCTCATTGTGACACATTGCTTCTCTCAGAGCTTTTAAGATTCTGCCTTTTTCCTTTGTATGCCACAACTTGAATATAATGTGTTTCAGTATAGATCCATTTGGGTTCATCCTGCTTGGCATTTGTTGTATGTCTTGGATTTGTATATTTGTTATCTTTTATCAGATTTGGAAAATTTTCACCCGTTATTTCATCAAATATTTTTTCTGATCCTTTATCTCTCTCTTCTTCTCTGACCCTTTATCTTTCTCTTCTGCCTGTGATGCATACATGATATACTTGATGATGTTCCACAAGTTCCTCCAGCTTCCCCCCCCCACCATTCTTTTTTCTTTCTGCTCCTCAACCTTGACAGTTACACTTGTTTTGTCTTTGAGTTTGCTGATTCTTTCTTCTGCCTCTTCCAATCTTCTCTTGAACCCCCACATTGAATTTTTCACTTTGGTTATTGTATATTTGAGTTCCAAAATTGCCTTTTGGTTTTTCTTTATAATTTCTATCTCATTACTAAAGTTCTCACTTTGTTCATGGGTTATTTCCCTGGTTTCCTTTAGTGATTTGTCCATGTTTTCCTTTAGTTCATTAATTCTATTTATGAGAGTTGTTCTAGAATATGAACATTCTCCAAAATATTTGCTGTCCAATTCTTTTTTTCTTTCCCTCTAACTGAGCCTTACTTTCTTGTCTCCTTGTATGTTTTGTAATTTTTTTGTGGGCACTCTGGAAATCTGGTTCTCCCATTCTTCAGTCTGTAAGACAAAGAAAAGAAAAAAAAAAGCAAAGAGAGAGAGAGAGATGGAAGAAAAAAATGCTAGCAAACAGACAAAACATACACATACACAGACACACAAAACAAGAAAAAAAAATGAAGTGATCTACCTCTCCAATTCTCTTGTTATGTGCTAGTGGAAAGCTGAAAGCTGCTGCTTTTGAGGCAAAAACCTAGGCCAGTATCACCGCTCATCCCTCAGGTGTGTAAAAATACAAAACAGAATGATAAAAACCAATAAACAAAAAAAATGAAAACAAAAAAAAGGTGTATTGGCTCTTTATGTCCTGGTAGATGTTGGTGTAAGTTCAGAAGACACTACTGTAGAGAGAAACTACAGCTAGCATTTATACCGGTCCCTTGGGGGATCTGCCAGACTAACTAAGAAAGAAAGAGAAAGAAGTAACTCAACCAACAAAATGGTGCATTGGCTCTTTAAGTCCTGGTAGATGCTGGTTTGAAGCCAGACATTGCTGCCTAGAGGGCCAAAACTAAGGCCAATGTTGGTGCTGGGCCTCTTGGAACTGCCAGAGCAGGAAATACCTACACACAGGAGAAAAAGAAAACAGCGTAAGAAGGTGCACTAGCTCTTTATGACCAGGTGGATGCTGGTGGGAGACCGGAAGTGCTGCTGCCCAGAGGACCAAAACTGAGACCAGCTTTTGTGCTGGTCCCTCACGGTTCCTCTAGATCGCCCTCAACCCTCAACCCCAGAGTTTCCTCTGCCAGCCCTGACTTCAGCCAGCTGCTCCTGGAATCCAGGACATATTGCTGTCACTGCAGCTATTTTTGCTGCCACTGCCATGGGACTGAGAAATGAGAGCTGATCATTGATTCATGCTTTCTTTCACTCATAAAATTTGAACTAGCTACAGACTCTTGCTTCCTCTGGCATTCCTGTGGTTCCAAATACCCATTTGGGTTCCAGGGTTACCACCTAGTTAATTCCAATCTCTTTTCCCAGGTCTTCAATTTGTAAAAATTCTACCATTTTCCCCTTTTATTTTTCTTTTAATAATAGCTATCCTGGTGGGTGCAAAGTGATATCTCTTTGTGATTCTAACGTGTGTTTCTCTAATGACTAAAGATGCATCTTTTCATGTATATTGACCGTTTGTATATTTTCTTTGGAGAACGCTCTTTTCAAGCCCTTTCCCATTTTTAGATTGTGCTGTTTTCCATTTTGTGGTTGAGCTGTAGGATTTCTTCATAATTCTGGATTTAATGCACAAAAAGTTTATAATTTTGATCAAGTCCAATTTCTCTTTTTCTTTTTTGTTCATGCTTTTGGTGTAAAGTCGAAGAAACCACTCCTAATATACGGGCCTGAAGATATTTCCCTATATTTTATCCAAATTTTATAGTTTTAGCTCTTATGTATAGGACATTGATTCATTTTGAGTTATTTTTTGTGTGTGGTATAAGGTAGTAGTCCACTTTCATTCTTTTGCATGTGGACACACAGTTTTCCCAGCACCATTTGTTGAAGAGACTATTCTTTCCCCATGGATTCAACTTGACTCTCTTGTCAAAAATCAGTTGGCCATGGATCTGTGGGTTTATTTCTGTGCTCTCAATTCTATTCCATATGTCTGTATGTTTGTTCCACGGCAGTACTGCACTGTTTTGATTACTGTAGCTTTGTAATAAATTTTGAAATTGAGAAATCTGAGTTCCCCACTTTGTTCTTTTTCAAGATTTTTTTTTTTTTTTTGCTATTCAGGTTCCCTTGACCTTCCATATGAATTTTATGATTAGCTCTCCCATTTCTGTGAAGAAGGCTCTTGGAATTTTGATTGGGATTGTGTTAAATCTGAAAATCTCTTTGGCTAGTATGGACATCATAACGATATTAAGTTTTCCAAACATGAGCATAGAGTATCTTTCTATTTATTTGGATCTTCTTTAATTCTTTCAGCAATGATTTGTAGTTTTCTGCATACAAGCCCTTTCCATCCTTGGTTAAATTTACTCCCAGATATTTAATTCTTTTAGTTGCTATTATAAATGGAATCGTCTTCTGGATTTCACATCTGAATCGTTCATAGAAACACCACTGATTTTTGTGTTGATCTTACATGCTGCCACTTTGCTGAATTTATTAGCTCTAGCAGCTTTCTGTAGTTTCTTCTGTATTTCCTATCTATAGGATTATGTCATCTGCATATATGGATAGTTTTACTTTTTCTTTTCCAATTTAGATGCCTTTTATTTCTTTTATTTGCCTAATTGCTCTGGCTATCACTTCCAATACAATGTTGAATAGCAACAGTGACATCAGGTGTCCTTGTTTTGTTTCTCATCTTAGGGGGAAAGTTTCCAGTCTTTCATCATTGAGTATTATATTAGTCGTGGGTTTTTCATATGTGCATTTTATTATGTTAAGGAAGTTCCCTTCTATTCCTATTTTTCTCAGTGTTTTTATCAAGAAAGTGTGCTGGATTTTGTCAAATATATTTGTGTCATTCGAGATAATTTTTTTCTTTCACTCTACTAATGTGGTGTATTACATTGATTTTGTTATGTTGAACGACCCTTGCATACCTGGAATAAATCCCTTTGGTCATGGTGTATAGTCCTTCCAATGCACTAGTGGATTTGGTTTGCTAGTGTTTTGCTGAGGATTTTTGCATTTATATTCATAAGGAATATTGGTCTATAATTTTCTTTTCTTTTCATGTCTTAATCTGGCTTTGGTATGAGGGTGATGCTGGCCTCATGGAATGCCTTGGGAAGTGTTCCTTCCTCTTCATGTTCTTGGAGGAGTTTGAAATGAATTGGTGTTAATTTTTGCTTGAATGTTTGTAAAGTCTACCAGTGAAGTCATCTCGTCCTGGATTTTGGTTGCAAAATTTTGATTACTGATTCAATCCCTTTACTTGTTATTGGACCATTTAGATTTTCTATTTCTTCTTGAATCATTTTAGGTAATATGTATGTTTTTAGGATTTTGTCTATGGTTATCTAATTTGATGGCGGGTAATTGTTCATAGTAACCTCTTATAATTCTTTTTATTTTGGAACCCACCTCCTATGTCTCACCCTTTCATTTCTGATTTTAGTTGTATCCTCTCTCTTTTTTTCTTTGTCAAACTAGCTAAAGGTTTGTCAATTTTATTGATCTTTCCAAACAAAGACCTTTCAGTTTTGCTGATTCTCTCCAACAATTTCTATTCTCTATTTCATTCATCTGCACTCTAATCTGTATTGTTTCCTTCCTTCCACTAATTTCGGGCTGAATTAAGTCTTATTTTTTTAATTCCTCCAGGTGTGAGGTTAGGTTACTTATTTGAGATCTTTCTTCTTTTGTAATATAAGCATTCACAGCTGTAAATTTCCCTCTGAGCCCCGCTTTTGCTATATTCCTTAAGTTTTTTTATGCTGTTTTTGTTTTCATTCACCTCAAGATACTCTACAATTTCCCTCAGGATTTCTTCTTTGACCTACTGGCTGTTATGAGTGTATTGTTTGTGAATTTTCCAACTCTCCCTCTATTACTCATTTCTAGCTGTGGTCAGAGAAGATATGTTGTATGATTTCAATACTTTTGAATTTATTGAGACTGGGTTTGTGACTTTCCTGGAGAATGATCCCTCTGCACTCAAGAAGATTGTATATTCTGCTATTGTTCTATATGGTGAAATGTTCTATATGTCTGTTAGGTCTAGTTGATTTATAATATTTTTCAAGTCCTAAAACCAAGGTGACAATCCATCTTTTATTTGGCAAGCTTAGTCCATTTAATTTTATTGTGATTATTGGCAATGTTTTAGTTTCCTAGGCTGCTCCCCCAAATACCATGAAATAGATCAGCTTAATCAATAGGAATTTATTAGCTTACAGTTTTGAGGTCAGGAAAATGTCCAAATCAAGGCATCAAGGTGATGGCTTCTTTCCCAAAGACTGACCGCCAGCAATCCTTAGCTTCTCTGCCATATGGCAAGGCCACTTCCTTCTCCTCCAGGTTTCATTGATTTCAGCTTCTTGCTTCCTGTGGCTTCTCTCTCTCTCTCCTGCTGTATTCTTTCTGGTTATAAAGGGAATTTGTTATTCCTTTTCTTGACTGTTTCTTTTTAACATGGAGTTAAACTATAAAAGTATGTGTGTGTGTATATATATATTTCTTTCTAGTCCGTGACATAAACTGAATTCAAGAAGCATAATAAAATGTGCCAAGATGAACAAAGTTCATGTGATATATGTTACTCCAAACTCTAGTAAGATTTTTAGGATCTCTATCTTTAAGTGTTATGTGAGCTACATTTTTGAATAATTGCTATCTCTGCAGCTGGGGGAAAAACTTAAAAAGGGAAGAAATCTATTACATCACAACACTATTAAGGAAACAAATATAGAATTACTAGTGTTTAAATCTATTTTCAGTATTTTAAAATTATATGTTGCATGAAAATGCTAAACTGAAGAAGCTTATTGAGTCTCTAGCTTCTTTGTCTGAGCAGCTGCCAAGGGCTAATGATCATAATTGGTATTATTATTGTTAATAATAATAATTAATAGTAAAGTCTATCTTAAAATGTGATGCTTTTAAAAATAATATTGAAGATGACAAAGTGTATATAATTTTTTCCCTCAATAAAGTTTAAGGTTGTAAAACTATATCATAATTATTTCCTCCAAAGCATGTTGTATTTTAACCGTGATTCTTTCCTCTAGTCAAGATATTTAAAGAAAACACTTACAAAAACATACCAACCTCTTTGGAAAAAGAGGGGCTATCTTAATAGAATGAAAGGTATTATTATTTTAATATTTGTTTGTATAACAAGAGGGAAAGACCTGTTTGTCCATTATATGTATCAATATGAATGCTTGAATTCTCTAGAAGTTCATTTTAGTTTTGAATGACTATTTAATTGACCTCAAAAAAGTACTCTTTTCCATGATGCATTTGGGTATAAGACTTTGAAAATTTCTTAAGTACCAACTAACAACAACAAAAATGTTTTTCTGGGAACTTAAGTATGGTTTAATAGCTAACATAAGTGATTGCCACAAGCCTGGCACTAATATAATGCTTTATATACACGAGCTCATTTTATCTTCTCAACAGCACTATGAAGTAAGCTATTGCATTTTACTGATGAGGGAACTGAGGCACAGAGAGGTTAGGCAAGTTGTCTGTGGACACGAAGTAATGGCAGAACCAAGATTTGAACCCAGCTGGTCTGGTTTCAAAGATATTCTTTCTTTCCCATGTTGCAACCCACAGATCTGCACCCCACCAGGAGTGCCTTGTATCTCCATGTCTCTGGCTGCACAAAATGGACCCCAGGCTGTAGAGTAGGGAGAATATTTTTCTCCCTATGCCAGTGTGAGCCCCATTTCCTTCTTAACTATGGTGTTGTACCACCTTTCATGGAAGAAGTAATCAAACTACACTGTCAATATACTGCTCTTTTTAAACCTACCCTCCACCCCTAACGAATTAATTTTTAGTTGTCTTGTGTGTGCACAATACAAATAAGAGAATATATTTGATAATAAAAATAAAAGTGAAATATTTGGCCCTTCTCAATTTTTAAAGGAATTATATAATTTTAAGTCTGGGAGAAAATGTTAAAATTGTTCCCTCTCTTAGTTTACAAATGGAATGAAAAGAACCCAGAGACTTTAAGTTATGTGTGCTGAATCCAGCAATATAACCAGGTCTGCTGATTCCAGTTAAATACTTTCTTCTAGATAAGGATTTTACCTTTTTTAATGAGTAAAAAATAAAGTTAAACAATTTCTTACTAGGCTTTAAAAATATAGTCTAGTAAGTGATCATTTTAGATCGCTAATGATGAAAGTCTTGTTTAATTCTTATGAAATCATCAAGAAACTGTATGTCCTACCTGCAGTGTTTTCTTTTTCCTTAGCTGTCTTTCTTGCTTAATTCTGATACAACTGGGCATCTAGTTGGTTGAAATGGAAGGTAACAAGAAGATGCAGCTCAACCATTTTTGACTGATTAAAAAAAAAAAAGATCTAAAAACACATGCCCTACATGTTCCCGAAAAACCTTCAGAAACTGTTTTACCTCATTCACATCCCTGTCGTGTGGTCACCAACCCGATGGTACTGATGACAATATTTGGGGGCCAGCCTATTCCCGATGCCTCGAGTAAGTTTACTCAGTGAGGATACTGCTTCTCTAGGCCGTATTGTCCTCAGGTTCTCGAAATGACCATGGCCCTCTCTCCAGCCCCCTACTGAGTAGCTGTCTTAGCACAGTCTAGAGTTCGATGCTCTCGACAGTTGGAGCACCACGGCTTTTAGTTTGTGTCATACTTAGGCCACAGAGTTTTAGCTGCCCCCAGCCTTTTCCCTCCCATCACCTCTGCTGTCTTGTGACTGGCTACTGAGGAACTTCTTGCCATCCTGACCATAATTCTTTCATGCATTTGCTGTTACCACATGCATGTTACTATCTGGATGGTTCTCTTGGCTGCTATTTCCAGCAGAAAAATTTGGATATCAAAATGGGATTTGTGCAGCCGTAATTGTTAAATTACAGCTGGGAACCTGTGCAAGGTACTGAGTGCGATAGTCAAAAAAGACAGCCCATAGTCCGTCTCCCATAGTCTAAGGAGAGAGACGGACAAGGTACTAAGCAATTAAAATATGTCCCTACAAATGCTCCAAAAAGAGCTCTTGCCCTGTCCCATGTCTTCCAAACATAAGAACAGCGCTCATTGCTCTTAACTTAATGACCACAGATTTATGCATATCAAGTTTTCTAAAACTGACACACAATGTTTGCTAAAGGGGGAGGCCAGGGTTATTAGAAATGAAGTGATAAGGCTCTGATGGCTTCAGTATGTCCTGGCAGGGGCAGAGTTTAAAGTGAGGCATGCAGGAATTGCCACAAGGCAGGCCCTCCCAGGTCTTGTCTGAAATTCCAGTAGAGGAAGCACTACATGTACGGCAGCCTCAGCAAATTCAGGGCTCTGGAAACTCACAGCTTGTTCAGTTAACCCAAGAGCTGGAATTTTGGGAGGCAAGGCCTCTGACTGCAGAGCAAATGAAACAGCCATACCTTCGCCTCGCAGGACAAGTATTCACTTGAGCAATAATTAGGAAGTTGAATGTTTATGAGTCTGGGACAGTCTGAAACTTAGAGGTGGTAATATTAGATCTTTCCACAAGAGGGCGCCTATATGCTTTGTTTTCATTTTCTCTCTTGAAGTAACAATTTATATTTTCATGCTGCCTCAGAATAAACAGAAGCCTGACTTATGTTTTACTACTTAAAGAGCTGATTTCATGTAATTCCGACAGTTCTATTATGTTCCAGTAGGTTAGGATAATAGGAAACCATGGGGCTGTCTCTCCCACTAGTGTCTTTAAAATATCTGGGTGCTGCTTGGATTATCTGTAAAAATCTCTCCTTCATCAGTACTTATGAACAAGACCTATCAAAACAATAACAGTCCCAAAATATTCTTCTGCATATTTGAAGGAATATTTACATAACACCAAAAACATCTTGAATGACGGATTTTCTTATTCAACAATTACAGCATTATGGAGATATACCTTTTCCTCCTAAAATTAATATGATGTGGAGAGGGGGATGGTCAGGTTAGATTTTAAACTCTGCAGTTTTCTACAAAGGTTAGAGATATTAAAATTTCCTAGATTAATATCAAAGTCCAGTATAGAAGAAAGAATTTCCTTGCAAGATGTGTTAAAAACAAACAAAACAAAAAAATCTTTCAATTATGCTAGACATTTCCTCTAAAAGTCTTCTGTGGAGATAGAAACACTCGGTCTCCCTTTAAATTAACATGACCCAGCCTTCACATGGCTGATTATCAGGTTGACATGCCTGGCTGTGAGAAGATTTGGGGGTCCGGAGTTTATTTCTGTGGATGTAA
This sequence comes from Dasypus novemcinctus, assembly GCF_030445035.2. Lineage (NCBI taxonomy): Eukaryota > Metazoa > Chordata > Mammalia > Cingulata > Dasypodidae > Dasypus > Dasypus novemcinctus. The sequence goes on along the minus strand of NC_080687.1, from coordinate 16,627,831 downwards.
TCAACAGAGATCATGAATGAGAGGAATGGTTGTTGGAACCTCTGAAAGTTTCTAGTGTGCTCCATGTTTTGTTATTATCTAGGGGTAATTGGAGTTGAGAGGGTAGGACCTCTAATGAGCTGCTTCTCTTCCCTAATGGATGGGAGAATGGAAATTAGTGCGGCTCCCACTGTTCTAGGAGTGAAGAGGGGCTGCTGGGGCCCCCAGGGTGAGCCCCTCCAGGAAGTCTTCTGGCAACTGCCTAATGGTAGCCTTGATAATGGCAACAATTACAGAAGAGCCATTTCAATCAGGCCAGTGTGCATTAGTTAGAGACTAATCTCATTGAGCAATACCAGGCCTGAGATAACGTCTATTCAGGGACTAGTACTCGGGCTTTGTTAGCTAGAAGTGGTTTTCATGTCACCTGGAAGTGGAAGAGCTCCTGAGAGAGTGAAAATAGATATAATGTGGAGCTAACCTCTTCCTGTTTGCAGAAACAAAGTTGGAATACCAAGTGCGAAAAGAAGTGTGCCTTCTCTCAAAAACCGTTGTTCACAAAGGCACCCCATTTCACAAGGCCAGAGCTGGGAACGGAAAACAAAACCACTTGCCCTCCCCCAGCCTCTGACTTCTGATTTATCTGTCACGCTTTAGAGAGAAAAACGCAGGGACAAAGGACCGAAGAAGGTTCAAGGGATGGAAATCCATAAAGAGGGTTGAATTCTCTCCAGCTGTGAGTCAGCGCCGTTCAGTGCTGTTGGAAATGGATGAACCTGTTTACCAGAACAGGTTTTTAACACCACACGTGTGACAAATGTGCTTCCAGTCCCAGCTATGGGAGCCACCGTATTCTAAGGTCCCAGCATGGTTTACTGTGATCCCATGAGGATGGGGCTGAGCTTGACCTAATCTAGTAGAATGACCAACCTTGCCCACTTAGGGGCTTGACCCTGGTCAAGGCCAGGAGCAGGGCGAAGCTGTTGAGACACGTAGTGGGGAAAGTTTAGGGAGGCGCACTCTTAGGGTCGTACAAGGGCACGCTTGGCACCTGACAGCAAGGGCCTCTGCAATTTTGTGCTGTAGGTCCCTGCCTCACTTGCCTCGCTCAGGTCTTGGCCCTGAGAAGAACTGCTTAATTTTCAGCCATGAAAACTCTTTCTCTTAACGATTTAATTTATTTTTACTGAATTTAATACATTGGTAGTTTTGGCACAATGTTTACACACAGGTGTTGAATGAGTGGCAGAAGAGGATTTTTTAAAAATATAAAAATTAGATAAAAGACAGCAATTTGTTTTCGGGAGAAATTTAAAAATTAGCTGAGCTTTTTTCACCATAATAATTTTTTTTTAGATTTATTTATTTATTTCTCCCCCCCTTCCTCCATTATCTGCTCTCTGTGGCCATTCACTGTGTGTTCTTCTGTATCTGCTTGTGTTTTCATTAGGTGACTCCAGGAACTGATCCTGGGACCTTCTGGAGTGGGAGAGAGGCAATCATTCTCTTGTACCACCTCAGCTCCCTGGTCTGCTAAGTCTGTTATTGACTCTCCTCTGTGTTTCTTGTTGCGTCATCTTACTGCAGCTCTCCACTTGGGCCAGTACTTCTATGTGGGGCAGCACTCCTGCATGGGGCAGCACTCCTGAGTGGGTCAGTACTTTGTGCAGGCCAACACTCCGCGTGGGTCAGCTCGCCTTCACTAGGAGGCCCTGGGTATTGAACCTGGGACCTTCTATATGGTAGATGGGAGCCCCATTGCTTGAGCCACATCTGCTTCCCCATAATAATTTTTCTTGAGCATAATTGACTGACTCAAGTCATTTTTGCTTGGAAAAAGAAGAAAAGTGTGGGAACCTTGAATCTGTTTCTTTCAATGCGTTTATGTATACTTGTTGATTTATTATTTTAGAAAAGTGAGGGTGGGAGAAAATCACATATATATTTAGTGTACAAAGTTTTAAAAGAGTCCTTGCTGTCATTCTTAGGGTTAGGCATTTGTTTTGGCCATAGCATGTAGACACGAAAATTGCTCATAAAATATAATTTCACTGGAAGGTGATCCTTTATTCAGTTCGATTAAGCAGACAGTTCTGAATCCAGTTCTCAAATGACCAATTTAAATTATATTATTTGTGCATGAAAATAACTGCAAGTTCAAAAAAGGGAGGGGACCTTTTTAAAAAAACTGGCCTTAAATAGGCAGTGAGCTGGCAATGATGCCCAGGCTAGTTGGGTACTGTAATATTAGTTCTCTACTTTGGCTTGAGTCATTTCAGTAACTTGTAGCTTTAAAGAAGAGGAAGCACAAAGAAAAATAACAGACCTCCTCTTATTTAAAATAAGAGCTTTCTATTGATTTCATTTGACTCTTTCCATTGCAGAATTTGGGGGAAAACAAGCACTCACAAAGCACCTATTTCTGATTTGAAATACAAGTTGTGGTTTCCCACTCATTAAACATTTGCTATATTTTAAAGACACTTTGGCTAAGAGTTGATAAAGTGCTCGTAAAGTAATCGTTGTTGGGGCAGTTCTGAAATTCTCCAAGGAACTAATTTTTGTTGTTATTCTGCTGATAGAATGGGAGTTTGACCAAGATTGCAGTGATTTCCTGAAGTGGTTTGTGAATGAGAAGTAGATCTAGGACACTAAGTCACTTTTGTGTATGATTTGGGGGAGCTAAGGAAAGCTCAACAGGATCCTCTTCTTTAGGGAAATAGAAAAGAAATCCCCTGGATGTGGTAAATGTCCTTGTCTCCCATAGGTTAAATCCATAGACTGGGACTTGATTGATAATTAAGGGGCACTAGTGTACGATAATGGGTTTAGGTACATTACCAGGCCCACAGACAACCTCACACACTTGAGCAGATGCTGAGTGACCCCTGGCAACCATCAGGCAGTGAGAACAATGTGCCAATTTCTGGGGAAAACAGCTAGCAGTTTCTACGCACCCATCAGGAGATATGAAAAACAGGGTTGCATACATTTTTAAATTTAGTGCATTTTTGCTGCTCAATAAATGTATAATAATAATCATCACATTTTTATTAGACACTGTGTATTTATGAGCAAGCTTGGTGGTCTCTTGGGCCTCTGCCAAGGTCTAATGGAGCCTCCATGGTTGTTCAGATTCCTTCTATAATTCGTTTTCCTCTTCTCTGTATAATCTAAGGTAGCAACAGTAAACCCACCTAGAGTAAAGGGGCTAGATTTAATTTTATCTGAGGGTCAATCTACCACTTTTTTTTTTTTTTCAAGCCAAAGACATTCTCCTAGAAATTAAAATGCTCTATAACAAAAGTCAAACAGAAGATGATTATTCACAAAGAAAAATAAAAGTGTTGGCATTCCCTTTTATTAAAAATTGGTTTCTGATGCATATCTCAACATTCATAGACCTATAATGCTAAATAATATGGTTATTTATCAGTAATGGCAGAACCAGGACTTGGAACAAGGGTATCATGTTGCTTTTTAGAAACCAGAAATGAAATATAGCTGAAGGCAAACCTAATGCCATAACTTCAAGATAAATGCATATAAAAATAATAAAAAATGCCTCAAAGTGGATGAGAACATTTTAGAAAGTAGCTATAAGAAGTATATTTTATAGAACTTGAAAATTTATCTCCTTGTAATCTAGCAGATAGCTGTAATATATAAACAAGCATCATAATAATCAACATACTTTTGATCAGGAGGGGAGAATTCCATTATTTGGTATATTACCTTAATAAATACATTTATCAGATATAATCAGACCTGGAACAGAGGAATGTGAGACAGGAACATTCATCCTGTCAACAAATATTTATTGAGCACGTAATATATATAATGCCTCTTTTTGGGACTTGGGATATATCAGTAGACAAAGAGTTGGGGAACATACCTTACAGAAGAGAAAGTTCAGAGGAAAGCCAAAAATATAATTTAAGGTTGGAAGGTGAGGAAAATGAAAAGGAAATAAGGAAATCAATGTTACTTTGCTTGGGAAGGCACAGTTGGCCTGAGACTTAGAGATAGCATTCAAATACAGGAAGAACTGGGATCTTCAAGAAGACAGTGGCCATCCCCACTGAGTAAAGTACAAAAGGAGCCAAGCAACCTGTTACAAAAGAAATCTAAATTCAAAGAAAGGGAAGAATGGCAACGAGAATTTTGCAGTGCAATTCTAATGGAAGGAAAAACAATGAGTCTGAGGTAGTTTTCCCTAAAACTGGGGGGGCTAGGTGGTCAAGAAGCATTGTGGTAGTTTGAGTTTTTGTGGACCCTAGAAAAGTATGTTCTTAAATTGGTCCATTCCTGAGAGCCATTTGATTGGATTGCTTCAGTGGGGCATAGGCCAGGGTGGGTCTTGTTCCTTTTGCTGGAGTCCTTTATAAATGGGAGAGAGGAGGCTGCACAGAAACAGAAACATCCAGGAGAAGGCCCCAGGAGCCAGAAGCTGAAATCAATGGAACTCAGAGCCGAGAGGAGCCACTGAATCCAGAAGCTGAAAGCAAGGAGGCCTGGAGGAGAGGAGTGAGATGAGCAGCTATGGGCCTGATCGCTCACAGCAGCAGCTTGGAGAAGAAGCATCTCTTACTGATGTCTTGATTTGGACACTTTCACAGCCTCAGAATTGTAAGTGTACAAGTTAATAAATCCCCATTGTAAAAGTGAATCCATTTCTGGTATATTGCCTTGGCAGCCTCCTTTAGCAAACTAAAACCAGCATCTTTAAGCTTTATCTCATTCTCTCTTTAAAACTTGTAACAGATATAAACTTATTTAACATACATAAATGCTGAGTCATTGTCTCAGAGTGATGAACAACAGAATGGTAAACCGTGTATAAGAGTTCTGTACATTCAAGAATATATTGCGTGCCTAATTTGTAAGTGGGTGAATGTGCTTACACAGAGGGAAAATGTTTCTTCCATCTGAAATAACATAACATCTGCATATAGGCTGGATCAAAATGGACTTCTAGGCGTGATACACACATACACATATGATCTCAAAATATTTACGAGTGTGTAATATACAAGGACACATTGTTTGTTTTTTACAAGATATACAGTCAACTTATATCCTAGAGGAGAAGATTTTGAGAGGTTTTAAAAGTGATTTAATCTCTTGAAAGTCAGGCAGGTACTAATATAGTAGTTAGAATAGACTGGGTGGCATAACTAGTAAAGGTTTACACCCAGGATAAGATCAGGGCCTGATGAGACCACCACATCTACCTCTTTCCCTCTTCCCCAGTATGTTTCTCTTACTAGAATATCACTTAATCCATAGCATTATGGTGAATTCCTTGAGGGCTGGGACCATACCTTATGTAGCTTTGAATCCCTAGCATCTAGCTCAGGGCTATGCATGTAGTAGGAGTTTAATACATGTATTTTGTTTTGTATTTTTGGACTTCATGAAAAGCTGTGGTTCCACAGTAATACAAAATTTCCCATTTTAACCACTTTCATGTGTACAGTTCAGTGGCATTAATTATAGTCACAATGTTGTGCTACCTTCACCACTATCTATTAGCACATCTTTTCCCTCACTCCAAAGAAAAAATGCGCCCATTAAGCAATAACTATTTCCCCTCTTCCGAGGCCCTACTAACCTCTAATCTACTTCTCTCTCTGAATTTGCCTATTCTAGATATTTCATAGAAGTTAAATCATATAGTTTTTTGTCCTTTTGTGTCTGGCTTATTTCTCTCAACATAATGTCTTCAAGGTTCATCCATGTTGTAGCATGTGTTGAGTACCTCATTCCTTTATGGCTGAGTAATATTCTATTCCATGTCTAGACCCACATTTTGATTATTCTCTGTTGGCAGACACTTGGGTCGCGTCGACCTTTTGGCTACTGTGAATGATGCTGTGAACATTGGTATGTTCAATCCATGTTTGTTGGACTGAAAGGTATATTATAGACAGGCAAGGACTGCTTCATGGGGAGAATTGCAACATGAAGAACTCTGCTAAAGGAACAGTCTCTTTGTGCAGGATTCCTGTGAAGTGCTCGGTCCTAGCAGCTCAGAGCACCCTTCAGCAGGGTCACAGAGTTGAACAACTCCAGAGGGCATCTTTCAAATTCTTGCAGCGCCTCTTGCAACAGTTGTGCCAAGACGGGTACAGCTTCTAGGATGGAACTATACCCATGTTTATAGGATCTTGCATGTTCATTGTGGCAGAGTGTGAAAAACTAAGTTATTCCATTTTTTAAATGGAATCAACTAGAAGTAAGCAAACAATGCTTAATGTAGGTTCAGTTTGAGAATGTTTAGAGAAAAATTGAATAAACTACCTGAAATATGTTAACTTCTAAATTGATAGTGTAAATTGTGTACCATTATAAATTAAGTAACTGCAGTGTGGTAGACATGTTATACATATTTAAAATTAATAGTTTAACTATAATCAATAATGACTTTGACCAATGCAGAAAATTAGTGTTTTCAGTTATTTAAAAAATGGATATGTTTACTTCATTTTATCCTTTCAAAATAACTAAAATCTCTGCCCAGATTTTTTTTTTTTTTTTCAGTTAGGCCAGTAAAAATTTATTTGGGAAATGAGGGAAAGAACAGAGTTTGCTGAGAAATGGGAGAAAAAGATGGAAATACACACCAAGATTTGGTGCGGGCTCCTCTAGGCAGAGAGTGCCTCTGAACAGATTTTGAAGGGCAATTTTTGCAAAGTGGACACTAAAGGTTAAGAAAATTCAACAAGGTTATTTCCTCCACAGACCGAGTTTTTGAGGAACTTGACTAAAATCTGTGGTAGAATTCAAGCGAGTATTGTCTGGATCAGAGTTTAGGTAGGATAGTTCTTGGTATCTGGAGACTGGCATGTGTATTATAAGATGTTTAGCAGCACGCCTGACTTCTACCAGTAGGTTCCCCTACTCAAGACAACCAAAAAAGTCTCTCGATTGCCCATTGTCCCCTGGGGGCAAAAGGACCCTGGTTGAGAATCTCTGGTCCAGATACTTGGGACATGAATAAGGCCAAAAATGTAAATTGTAAGGGACTAGAACCCAAAATACATTTAAATAAGAGATTGCCCAATAAAAAGAAAGCTTAAGAAAGGACAACAATCGCACAGAATTTGGAACCTCTGGTGTGAGAATCATGGCCGGTCTCCACAATTTGCCTCCTAATTTTTGATACTGTGGTTAATTGGGAAGCGAAGTTTACTTCTCATTGCCTTTTCTGATCTCTCTCTACTGTGGTTTTCTCCCCCATTAAAGCAACAGCCTACCCAGAATAAGAATACTGTCCTAACTTTCTAAGCCATTCTCTAGTGAAAGAGTTTTTAAACCTCTGAGATCTTGAGTTTGTGTTTGTTTTCAGGATGGTTCAGCTAAGTGTGAAGCGCTCTACTCACCATATACGTGTCAAGGAGGCTTTGGGAAGGAAGTGAGGGATTTACCCGAGGTATTTCCCGTGGTGTCTGAAATGAGCTGAGTTACTAGTGGTTTTATGTAAACTCGGAAGTAGGAGAAAATGAAGAGAAATGTTAAGTGACTGATAGTTGGTTTTATTTTATTTTTTTAAAAGATTTATTTAATTTTTTCTCTCCCCTTCCCCGCCCCCCCAGCTATCTGTTCTCTGTGTCCATTTGCTGTGTGTTCTTTTTGTCCGCTTCTGTTATTGTCAGCAGCACGGGAATCTGTGTTTCTTTTTGTTGCATCATCTTGTTGTGTCAGCTCTCCATGTGTGCGGTGCCATTCCTGGGCAGGCTGCACTTTCTTTCGCGCTGGGCTGCTCTCCTTACAGGGCACACTCTTTGCGCGTGGGGCTCCCCTACGCAGTGGACACCCCAGCGTGGCAGGGCACTCCTTTCGTGCATCAGCACTGCGCATGGGCCAGCTCCACATGGGTCAAGGAGGCCCGGGGTTTGAACCGCAGACGCCCTATCCACTGGGCCAAGTCTGCTTCCTGATAGTTGGTTTTGTATGTTAATTTGACTAGGCTTTAGAACCCAGTTATTCCGTCAAACACCAATCTAGGCTTTGCCGTGGAGGTCTTTTGTAGATACGATTAACATCTACAGTCGCTGGAAGTAAAGATTATCTTTGGTAATCTGGTGGACCTAATCTAATCCATTGAAAGGCCTCAAGAGCAGCACTGAATTTCCCTGAGGTAGAAGAAATTCTGCTTCTAGACTGCAGCCTCAACTCCTGCCCTATGGATTTCAGACTTGCCTAGCCAGGCCCCATAAACATGTCACCCAGTCCTTATCTGGTTCTGCTTCTGGGTGGCACCCTGATTCAGTGACCCATCAGGCTCAAACAGGTTTAGACAACTACCAGCATTGTTAGTATGCGGGATGTAGTGCAGAATGGATCCTATCTCATTGATTTCGTTTCCTCCTATACACAGCTCTCAATAAATGAAGACTCAAATGAAATCATTAGCAATCACTGCAAACAGCTCTGGAGCATAGAAAACAACAGTTCGAATGCCTCTGTTAGGAAGTATGCAATTTGTTATGGAAAAAAAAAGAGGCATCACTTAGCTTTTCAAATTTCAAACTATATTTTTTCATTATGTAGGTAGTATAATCACACTAGTGAAAAAATCTGAAAAATAAAGGCAGCAGCAATAGGCTTATGACCCAAACAGACCTATTGCCAGCATTTATTTTGGGGCATCTCCTTCAGGCTTCCTCCACAGCACCACCCCACGCCCAGATACACTGTTTTTGTAGGGTGGCAATCAAACTGGATTTAGATCTTTTCTCCTGGCTTTTTTCCTGGCTGTTACTTAGTTTTCTCATAATTTTCTTTCTTTTTTTCCTTTTGAAAATAGCTTTACTCTTCAGGTGAAATTATTTTTTGCATGTTAATAAGAATTACCATTTATGAAGCCCTTTGTAGTTACCAGGCCCTGTACTATGAAGTTTCCATAGTCTATCTCTTTTTATTCTCAAAACAAGTGGGCGGCAAGTATCATTATTGTTCCCACGGTAGAGATGAGGAAATTGGCTTTGGGACAATGAAAGCGCTTGCCTGTCCTGCCAGATGGGAGAATGTCTAAGAAATATGTTCTTTCCACCCTGTCCTACTATCCCTTTTTGCTTATTTTCTCTTTCCTTTTTTGGATTAAGGTATACAAATTATGAAAGAGTATTCCTTTTCATCTTGTTTGGTGGAAAAGAAAATGTGCAAAGACTCTGGTTTCATATTTTACCGTATATTATAAAGGTTTTTCTAAAATTCAGCAAAATGAAACATCCCCTTTTTCTTTTAGGTGTGTTGACCATTTATGCTCCACTTCAACTCATGTTTTCAAATTTAGTTTACATTTCAATAATTTTTTTTTTTTTTTAGGTACTAGGGGCCAGAGACTGAACTCCAGACATTGTACATAGGAAGATGGCACCATGTTGGCTTCCCTGAATTGATTTTTTTCATTTGTTTTGTTTTTGTTTTTTTTCAGGAGACACTGGGAACTGAACCTAGGATGTCCCATGTGGGAAGCTGGCACTCAACTGCTTGAGCCACATCCACTCCCTCCAATAATTTTTACTGAGGAAAAAGCCATAGACTTTTTAGACTAGTCACTGATAACTAACCCACACAAAATTCACGTAATCAGATACATACTTGAGGTTGACAGAAAAAGTGCTGCATAGTTCATCCAACTCAATTGGAGGGACATTAAAAAAAACAAAACCCAGCTATCATCAAAGATTTATAATTAGCACTGTTAGTTTTTTATATGAGGAGAAATTCAAAATACAGAATTCTCTCCATATTTACATATGTTTAGGAATACTAATCAATTTTTATTTTTCTTTCACTGTATATTCATCATACTGAATAAGCAATACCACACTAAAGTAAACAATCCCAAATATGGTAGGTCAATTAAAATATGTACATGATCAAATTACATCAATGTAGAGTAGGAAGCATAACCATTGTTGACATGTTTAAACTTGTTTTCACTTACTTTGCTTTCAAGAAATATTGCAACTAAGAATGCCATGCCAATGTTGACTATAATGGTGTCGTATGCTGGGATTGGTCATATTTTCCTATTCTTCTTTGAAAACATGCTATTCAATTATTTTTGTGTAGATGCTCACCCACAATTTCCTATCTGTTTTGTGTTCTAGGTTTGGTCAGTTCGTCTAGGTCTGGATAAGAGTGTGTACTTTACTCTGTCCTCTGATTATTTTTTTTTTTTTTTTAATCAAGCTAATGTTGGCGGAGAAGTTTTGAGCACAGGGACTTACTGATCTCCTTTGGAAGATACTACATAAGTACTGCTCACCATCATGCCAAAGGTCAGCTCAGCTGAATAGCAGCTACAACGACACAGTAAAAGAGGCGTTGTTGAATTACAATAGCTATCTAGAAGAAGTTGCTTAAAGATGTTGCACATTCCCTTTCTTAGAAGGGCCAGTTTGGTCCTTAATTCTGCTAAAGGGTATAATGAACTCCTTAAATTTATGATTGATGTCCCTTCACCAGTTTTGGAAAATTTTTGATCATTATGTTTTTGAAAATTGCTTCTTCTCTCTCTCTTCTTTTTTTCTGTTTTTGTTAGACAATTTTTTCCCTGTCCATTTTTGTCTCTATGCTTCAGTTCAGGCATTTTCGTTTGATATTTTTTCCAATTCACTAATCCTATCTTCTGCTATGTCCATTCTGCTATTTAACTGATTAATTAAGTTCTTTATTTCAGATAATGGTTTCTTTTAGTCTTATAATGTTTTATTCTTAGTAGATTTCCATTATATGGTGAAATTTTCTATATTTTCACCTATGTTGTCCATCTTTCACTCTATTTAATTGAGCACATTAATGATAGTTATTTTTTTATCCCCCCCTTGTGGCTTTTTTTTGTGTGTGGCTGTCTGCTCTCTGTTCCCATTTGCTGTGCAATCTTCTTATTTATTTTATTTCCCCTCCCCCCTTGTGGCTTGCTTGCTGTCTGCTCTGTGTCCATTTGCTGTGTGCTCTTCTGTGTTTTCGCTTGTCTCTCTTTTTTGTTGCGTCACCTTGCTGAGTCAGCTCTCCATGGCATCTGTAGGCTGGGTGGTGCTCCATGGCACTTGCGGGCCACCTGTGTGCAGGCAAGCTTGCCTTCACAAGGAGAACCCGGGACGCGAACCCAGGGCCTCCCAGATGGTAGATGGGAGCTCAACTGATTAAGCCACAGCCGCTTCCCTAATTATAGTTAATTTTTTTAAAGTTCTTGTCTACTAATTCCAGTAGTGGTTTTTTTTCATGTGGTCTGCTTCTATTTTATGGGGGTTTTCTTTTTATTATTATTATCATTCATTATTTTACTGCCTCTTTGCATGTCTATATATTGTTGATTATGTGCCAGACATTGTGTATAAAAATGGAACTCTCCAAACGAAGTTGTATTTCATCAGGGAAAGTATCCCTTTTCTTCTTTAAAACAGACTGGATGAGAGGATAATCACCTCAATCCAATCAGGAATTGAGTTGGGTTAGGGCTAGGATGCAGTTTTACTATGACACTCCATTGACTTTTGGCTCGTCATTGTTTCTTGAAACCAGGCCTTCTGGGATTTTGATGAAAAGCCTGGTGAGTAAGTTTCCTCAGCCCTGAAAGATTGTGGGAAAGCTATCTCTGCCCTTCAGAGGTTCTCAAGCCAGCTCTCCAGCTTCCTTGACCCTTAGAGTTTCAAAATGTGGCAAACATTTTAAAAGGGAAACCAGCCTTATGTTTAGAGCAGGCTTTATTCCCCAGAGTCTTCTTGTTTCCCAACCATCATGTACGTGTGGAAGGTTTTATTTGCCTTTTAGAAACCTTCAGGCTCACTTGCCTAGCATCCTGTAGAGCCCAAGAACTCAGCAAATATCCTGTGGAGAAAACCCAGCATTGAGCCTGATGTCCTCAAGTTTCCAATTTGTCACAGTAGCCCTGTGTTGCTTAAAGCTTTGCTGGTTTATCTTTCCTAAACAGAAGCTCCCTGACTGAGCAAAGCCCAATTCTCAACATGGTCAGAATCAACAAATTCCCCTAGGACCAAAAACAAATGTCAATCATCAGCTTGCCTTGGAACAGTTTTTTTTTTCCTGCCATAATTTTAGTTCTTCCCGAACTCATTTCTTCCACAACTCTCAGATGCCTTTAAAAGTATGACTTTTGTAATTTATGCAGTTTTTCCTAGATGGTACAGAAGGACTACTGACTTGCCTCAACCAACTATATCCTGTCCCAAAGTAGTCATCTCATCTTTTAGTTTTGAAAATGAACAAATTATGTCAAGGATTCTATCATATAGATCACAGTGTTTTATAATTTTCAAAGGTTATACACATTGACTATCTCAATTTACCAGGCCTCTGACATAGGTATACTTGATTGCCTGGGTCAGCAAGAATCTCTGAAATCATCCTCCCTGGGCATGACTGTCCATGAAAAAGTCCAGGAAGCCTTTCCTTTAGTAAGTTCTGAGCCCCAGCTAGTCTACATGCTCTCCCATCTAGGGCATAAAAATAAATGAAAGATTATTTGTCAGCTAAACAACATAGTCTTCAATAACTTACTAGCATTTATTAGTCTTCACTTAAAAAACCACATGGGTACAGATTCAAGTTAAGATTAAAAAAAAAACCATTTTATTAAAAAAAAATATTTTAAAATAGGAACACACACCTGAAGTTAAGATTTAAAGTTATTAATGGGGGAAGTGGTTGTGGCTCAACTGAGATAGCATCCGCTTATCATATGGAGTGTCCAGGATTCTATACCCAGGGCCTCCTGACCCGTGTGGTGAGCTGGCCCACATGCAGTGCTGATGCGCACAAGGAGTGCCATGCCACCCAGGGGTGTTCCCCGTGTAGGGGTGCCCCACGTACAAGGAGTGCGCCCCACAAGGAAAGCTGCCCTGCATGAAAAAAGCACAGCTTGCCCAGGGGTGGCACCGTGCACACAGAGAGCTGATGCAGCAAGATGACGCAATAACAACAACAACAACAACAACAAAAGTGACACAGTTTCTTGGTGCTGCATGATAAGAATGCAAGTGGACACAAAAGAGCACACGGCGAATGGACACAAGAGAGTAGACAATGGGGGGAAGGAGAGAGAAATAAAAAGAAATCTTAAAAAAAATAGTTATTAAATGGGTTGTCTTTTTAGATCTTGGTAAAAGTGCATTTACAACACTTATAAAACAATCACCGCAGACTGTGTTTTCCACTGAGCGGCTGATTAGAGAAAACACAGAATCAAATATATTTGATCAAATGCTTCTAAGGCTAAATAGCAGGGAAATTGTACCCATTATGAAGCTCCTAGCTCATTAATTCTATGAATTATAACAGATGTAGACAACCTCTAGATAACTGTCTTGCCTTCTCAATAGTATAGAGGTGGAGGATATGTTCAACTGATTGGATGAGGCAGGCCACTTACGTTATTGTGGGCAATCTTTACTTAAAGCCAATGCATTGTAGATATTAATCACATCTACAAGATAAACAACATATAGACTAGGGCTTGACATAACAATGGGGCACCATAGTCAAGCCAAGTTGACACACAACATTAACCATCATATCTTGTTTACTTGCTTTTTATCTGTTTCTCTCTACAAAATACAAGCTCCACAAGAGCAAGGGCTTGGTTATGTTATTATTGTAAATATGATTGTCAGTGATAATTACCGTGAAGAAAAATAGTGATAGTGAGTGATAGGAGAAGAGCTATTTTCAGAAGAATAATTAAAGAAAACTTCTCTGAGGAGGTGACAGTTCCTTAGAGATTAGTGATATGAGGGAAAAAAACCATGGCTGCTGGAGGGAACAATGTTCCAAGCAGGTTAGCCATAACGTGGGAAAGGATTTGGCATAGTTGAGAAACAGCAAGGAGGCCACTTTTACTGGGGTAGAGTGAACAAGTGGGACAGTGGTAGGAGATGAAATCAGAGTGGGAGCCAAGCCAGATAATGAATGATGTTATAGGTAATGAGGTGTATGGGCCCCAGGAGGCTAACATGATCTAGGTTATGCAGCTTGTAGGTAAAACAATTAAGCAGGGAGACTAGTGAGGAAGACATAGCAGTAAACCAGGTGAGACTTGTTGGTGACGTGGAACCAAAGTGGCAGCTGTGAAGATGGTAAATCTTGGGAGTAGTACATGGTAAAAAGAAGAGATCTGATAACCAATCCTGTAGACACTCCAAATGTTGGATGTTGGGAAGAAAAGGATGACTCAGCAAAGGGAACTGAGAAAAAAAGGTCGTTGAAAGGAAGAAACCTAGAATGTTTGCTGTAGTCATGGAAGACAGATTTTAAAAAGTGTGTCTGGGGAGTGGACGTAGCTCAGTGGTTGAGCACCTGTGTCCCATGTTCGAGGTCCTGGGTTCAATCTCTGGTACCTCCAAAAAAAAAAAAAAGAGTATATCCAAGAGGAGAGAATGATTGACTCTGTCAAATTCTGCTGTGAGCTCAGAGGATAGGTTGAGAACTGAGAATTGACCTCTGGATTTAGAGAGCTGGACATTAATTTCAGGAGACTATGAGCAGCACCAATGAAAAGTGACTTGCTATTTGTTCTTCATCTTTCTCAAAGGATGCTGGGGGTATTCCATCAACTATCAAGGGAAAAGCAAATATTGAAGAGGCCTTTAGAGAAAAGGGGAAAGCTCCCCAACCCACCATATGTTCAGTGGAAGCTAGGCTATTTTACTTTACTGTTAAAACACATAGCATATCAAAATAGTTGAGAACCCAGGCTTTGATGTTGCAAAGTCTGTGCTAGAATTCTGCTCCATCATTTCCCAGCTATGTGACTTTGGTCAAGTGTCTTAACCTCTCCAAGTCTCAGTTTCTTCAGCCTTAAAAAGTAGAGATAATAATGTCTGACTCATAGGAAAATGAAGTTTAAATGAAATAATGGATGTGAAAATCTTTGCATAGAGTGCTTGATAAATACTGTTGTTGTTATTAGTTATACCCCCATCTGTATCCTCAAAGTAGGGAAATAGGATTAGAAAGAGTAAAATGGGTTATGTTGGAGTACCAAAAGAAGAGTGAAGAAAAATGGAAATAAAGAGGAAAGCAAGGAACAGGAGCTCAAATTAGAAAGTTGTAGAGTTTTAACGGCCACAGTAAAGTGGGAGTGGGAGATGATGGGTCATTTTGAATGGGCAATGTGATGTAAAATTGGAACAATTACAAGCAGGAAGGAAATTGCACGACTTTGTCACATTTTATGACAGAAGAACAAGGAGAGGCAGGGAAGATAAATGGATAGGAAAAAAAGTTGGAAACTGTTCAAGAAAGAACTAGAGTTACAGTGGAAAAGATGGAAAGGAATAGGATTTTGCAGAGCTTTCCCTGACTGCCTGATGACTTTGACTTTATTACATTTTCAGAGATGTGTCAAATCATGCACGTGAAGTTATGTGGAGGAAAATGGTTGGAGTTACAGCATTTGCTTGCATTCTTTTTTCCTTAACAATATCTTCTGGAGATGAGTTTATATCCGTATACAAAAAGAGCGTCCTGTTTTGTTTTTTTAAAAACAAGCTGCATAGGATTCTATTCTATGGATTTACCTAATTAATCTAGCCAGTCATTCCTTGATGGATACAGGGACTGTTTCCAATCTTTTGCTAATTGCAAAGGATGCCACAATGAGGATTCTTACGCACACAAGTTTTTGTACATGTGTGCATGGATCTCTAAGATAATTTCCTGAGAGACTGCTGACTCAAAGGGTTTGTGTATTTGTAATTTTAATAGATATTATCAAAGTGCCTTTCATCAAGGCCGAGTCAGTTTAATCTCCACTAGCAACACAGGAGAGTATGTAGATTCCCCAAACTCTAACAGTGTTTTATTTAACTTTTTGATATTTTGCCAAGCGTATAGGTTAAAAAATGGTATATGGGCATAGTTTTACTTCACATTTCTTTTATTATGAATGGCATTGAGCATGTTTGTTAAGGTTTAAGAGTCATTTGTATTTCCTTTTCTGAGCTTACTGTTCTATTGTTGGCATTTCTCTTGCTAATTTGCAGAAGTTCTTTATATAGTAGGAAAATGTCCTTTACCTTGACATGGATGCATATTTTATTCCTTTTTGTCATTTCTGTTTTAAATTTACTTTCCCTTCCCATGAAGTTTAAAAAAAATATTTTGATGGAATTCAGCATGAAAATTCTCACTTAGGCTTTGGATTCTCTCACACAGTTAGGCCTTCGCAACTCAGATTATAAAAAATTCTCCCACTGTTTCTTTTAGTAATTGTAAGGCTTTAATTTTTACATTTAAATCTTTGTTCCATTATAGATTTTATCCTTATATAAGGTATGAGGAATAGATACTGCTTATTTTCTCCCAGATGTTTATTCAGTTGTTTAAAAAACCATTTACTCAATAAGTAATTTCTCCCATTGATTGATTATCAGATATTAAACTCCCATATGTATTTGGGTCTATTTTTAGAATTTCTATTCTGTTATTGCTTTATCTGTTTGTTTATAGCTAATATCCCTCTGTTTTAATTATCATAGTTTAAAAATATTCAAAAATATTGTATGATTAGTTGCCTCATTTTTCTTTAGAAAATGTCTTGTCAATTAATTTTCCTATATTAACTTTAGCATCAGTGCATCTAATTAAAAACTTGATATTTTTATTGTGAGCATGTTAAATTTTAGCTCAATTTAGGACAGATTAGCATATATATGAAATTCAATTTTTCTATACAAGGACCTTATATGCCTTTCAATTTGTCCCAGTCGTCTTTTGTGTCCCTAGGGAACTTTAAAAATATTACTTCACATAGATCTTGCACACTTTTTTGGGTTCATTTTATTCCTAGGGAATCTTTTTTTTTTTTTCCTATTGCCATTGAGTTCTTTATGTCTTTTAATTGGCTGTTATTTAATATATGTATGTAAGCCATTTATTTCTGCATGTTTGTTTTGTGGAAATATGCTATTTTTAAAATTTAAAAGTATGTGTCTGTTGTACTAGAGGGCTGTGATGCACAATGGGGCTCGGGGGTCAATGGACCGTTTATTAGCACTGTGGCAATAGGTATGTTACTTCAGCTCTATAAGCCCCAGTTTTCTCATCTGCAAAATGGGGGTAATAACAGTGCCTATCTCATAAAGTAGTTTTGAGGATTAAAAAGACAAAGCACAAAAGCACTTTTTCTAGTGTCTGGCTTACAATAGTTCTATCCTCTTACCAGTGAAGCTCAGTCGTAGTCTGTGGGATCAGACAGAACAGACTTCCAGCTCCCCAAACCAGGTCCCTCACAGTTCCCCAACAAAAGCTCCTTTGCATATCAATGCACCGAAGTAGATTGTAGGGTGGTAGGGTGGGAGTGGGGGAGAGTGGGAGGGGCAAGGCACAGTTACTCTTTTACCCTTGTAGGAAAGGATGGAAAGGATCCTGCGGTGCCTGCATTTGGGAGTGCAAGGATTTCGAAAAAAGAATCACTGATGTGCACTAGGGGAGATCTGTGCTAATGAACAAAGCAGTGGAGGCAAATGGAGGCTGCCACTTTTGCTTACGTGTAGCATAAACTGACCTTTACAGCAACCCACTGGGCAGATGCGGAAAGGCCTGCAATCCCACACTTCGTGGGTGGAGAGTTGGGGACAACATATCCCAGAGCAGCTGACTCTTACTTTAGTGCTCAGTCCTCTTCACGCCCTTCTTTACTTCTGTGATGACTTACTCCGGGCCGGGCCTAATTATTATATTGAAAGCAGAAAGGCTGGACAATAAACTTAATAGAAAACACAGGTGAGGGGAATAAGGCTTTTGAGGCCAGATAGCCTAGGAGAGCTTTGGGATTAAAATCAATAATAATAGTTGCCGAATACCCCAGGGGTAGAAATCTGTGGGGAACTACGTAAGGAAAAGTAGAATAATAGCTATGTCTTGAGTATCTGTTGTGTGCTACTTGTTTTATGTGCTTTCCTTATCCCTTACAACAATCTTCCAGGACAGGTGTCATTAATCCAGGGACACCACGTGTCTCTCTTGTGAAGCCTACTTACAGGCCTGAAGACACATCCACGCTCAGCGTGCGGGGCTGCGAGAGAATTTTGAGAAAGTCAGCTGAAGCAAGTGGACGAGTGCCACGGAAATATGATGCGGTCAGTGACAGAAAGGGCACTGTTCCCATTACCCTAAGAGCAAAAAGGACCAAATGGGGGGGGGGGGGGGGGGGGAGGCGGCAAAGCCGAGGGGCAAGTCAAAGAGCAAGAAAGCAGCAAAAGCTTCCCGAAGCTGGAGTTAGGGATGCAGGGGAAGTGTGGACTGAGCTAGCTGCAGTGGAAGAGAGGTCCCTGGAGGAGCCCCGCGTCTACCTGGGAAAGTGCTGGATCAGCGACTTCGCCCTCTCGCGCACTGCTGCATCACTTTTTAAAGTGACAGTAACGATGTTGCAGGATCCAGAGGCAGAAACGGTCTTGGCTCATTGGCTGACTCTAAATTCCGGCTGCGAGAATGTGGTTGGAGAGGGGGGTGGTGGAAATGTCCGCGTGCTGCTCGGCTCTCTCCTGAGCAAGTATCTCCCAGTCTGCATTTCTCTCTCTGCCTGTCTTTCTTCTATCAGGCTTAAAAAAAAAAAAGTAACCCACCCTGCACTTTGCACCCAAGTGATCCAGTAACGCGCCTGCTACCCCAAGCCCGGGCGGCTGCCTCCGGTGATTATTGTGAGCTATTCGGGTGGTTTATGAGAACTGACACTTCCTCCCCAGCCTCTTTCATCTGTCACTGAGCAGTTAACGTTAGAAGCCCGCTCTGTACCACCAATGATGTGACTGTTGTAAATACCGCGGGGCAGGGCACTTGTGCTTCAAACAGCGTAAGCAAGACGCGCAGAGCCAGCAGCCCCCACACTCAGTGACCCGGGACTGCGGCAAAGACGTGTGGGAGTGGAAAGAGGGGCGGACCGTCCTACCCTTTCTCTCTTTCCTCCTTGTCCTGCGGTTTGGAGCACTCCTTCCGCCCTGGGGGGCCGGGGGAAGGTCGCTCCAGGTCACCCGCATCTCCAGCGCCCAAGAAATCTGCAAATTCATTGTTCCCTTTCATCTCCCTGTGAAACCCTTCCTTGCGCAGAAGTGCTTGCCTGGGTGGCTCCTGTCTCGGCTTTTAGCTCGACTACTGGGGCGAATTCAACTTCTCGCCCCTGAAAACACTAGGACTCCCTTTCCCACTGGAGGGTTCCCTTCTCTGCTTTCGACTCCTTCCTCGCAAGTCCTGGGGGCCAGAGCTGCTCTCAAGTCTCGGCAACTTTCATCCTCTGGACCCGAGAGCTGGGCATTTATCAGACACCGGGAACAAAGAGGAGCCGGGGAGCGCGAGGGGCTTGCGGGTGGGCTGCGGGGTGCCTGGGAGCGGGGTGGCGGCGCCGCGCTGCTCTGCGCGCGGCCGCCGCTAGGGGAGTCCCGCGCGCGCGGGCCGGCAGCCGGGAGCGCAGTGCGTGCCTGCGGCTCCGCGGCGGGGCCAGCCGGGCGCGAGCGGGCAGGGCCCCCGGGGCCCTGTGCTGCGGTTTCCTTTGTCCCGTGCCCGGCTGGGCGCGGAAGGTCGCCGGCCCGGAGCGGACTTTCAGCCCGCGGTCCCCAATTCCGCTTTCCACGTGCGTCCCCCGCGGTGGGGCAGGAGGAGAAGCCGGGCCAGCTCCGCCCGCGGCTCCGGGGCCCAAAGGGCTCGCACCAGCTCGAGCTCGGCTCTCCCCGCTCCGCCCCGGGGTTTGGGACTGAGGGAGGGACTGAAACTAGCTTTTAGCTTCCCGAGCCGAGGCCGCGCGGAGGGTGGTATGACTCGTCCGAATAGGGTAGTTGGGAGGCAAAGAGGGAACCCAACTACCTACACCTCCACGCACACCCGAGGCTGGGGTGCAGGGGAACTCAAGGACAGGCAGTTCTCTAGCACCCCCTCCCCCCATGCGGTGCTGCAGGACTCCTCGGCAGTGGGTGGGACCCGAAAATAGCCGCAACCCTTTCATTCTCCAGAGATAACCTATCCACGCGCTCCGAACGCCACCGAGAAGGGTGCCACACTGCGGGGCGTGTGTGCGTGAGCAAGAGAGGAGTGGGACCTCACTGGGTTCAGATCCTTCTTACCTGTTCGCGCGTCTGTGTACCTGGAAGAAGGAAAGAGAAACTGCCATGTTCACCCACTTCATTAATTCCCTTCCCTCAAACTTTCGGGTCAATCCTCTTTTATAATGCAATGCAAGATTACAGCGGCCAAGTGAAAACCAGTTCCCCCATGTAAGTCTGAGCCTACACCGGTGCTTCGTTTCCATCTTCACAGCGAGCAAGATTTTAGGCCAGCAGCTTCTAATCCACAGGCAAACTTTGCGTCTAAGGAGACTCGTGGCTTCTGCCTCCCGCCTCTCTCTGTGTGCATCTTTCCTTTGCTTTCATTTTTTAGAGCAAGTGTCCCTTAGTCATCCCCCCCGCAGTCCCGCGCCCTAGCTCCCGCTGCACCCACTGCCGCAGAGTGGCGGGCGTCGGCGGGGCTCGAGCCTCGCGCGGGCGAAGGGGTGTGCTGCAGCCGCAGGTGCGGGCGGACGCTAGGACCGCGGGAGGCCGGCGGCCGCCGCGGCGCTACCTTAAACCCTGCCCAATGCCGCTGCCTGCGCCACTCTGCGCGCAGGCGGGGGATGCGCTGGAGCCACCGCTGCGCCCGACACGGCGCTCCCGGAGCCGGCGCGGGCGACACCTGTTCACGCCGGCCAGGGCGGCACGCGAGCCCCGGACGCCTTCTCCTTCGCCCGCCGCTCTCCACTCAGCCCGAGCCAACCGACCTCTGCGGACCCGCTGGAGAATTCTGGATATTAGCTTTGGACGCCTGAAGTTTTTTTTTTTTCCTCCCCTTTTCATTTTATTATTATTGTGATTATTTTTTGGAGAGGGGAACGGGAGGGGAGCTTGGTCTCCGCCAACAACGTGAGATTTTTTTTTCCCCCTTGAAGGATTCATGCTGATGTCTGCAGAGTCCGTTAGAGAGTAAAAACAGCGCATGCCTTCCTGGAGTCAGGATCCGTAAATTCTGACGTAGCCCGTGCATCTTAAAAATCCCTATAATAACGCCTAGGTATTTAAGTTGCTATGGTCATTCTGATCTCAAACCCAATGGAGAAACTACGGATTTTTTTCCTTATTACGGTTGGATGGGACGAAGACCTTACTGCCTGCTAAGAGCTGGGGATCTATCCATAGAGATACATATATATGTTTATAAATATGTCAGTGTGTGAGTATAAAGTGGTGGTTTCTTAGACTATCAGTGGTTTGACCTTGAACCTGTGCCAGTGAAAACAGCATATTACTTTTATTTATGCATTTAATGGATTGAAGAAAAGGACCTCTTTTTTTTTTATCTTTCTTTCTTTCTGCAACTGCGGTAAGGGAGGAGAGTTGGATATACCTCGCCTAATATCTCCTGGATTTGACACCATCGTTATTGTTTATTCTTGTGCTCCGAAAGCCCAGTCCTCTGATGGCTCCCTTAGGAGAAGTTGGGAACTATTTCGGTGTGCAGGATGCGGTACCGTTTGGGAATGTGCCCGTGTTGCCGGTGGACAGCCCGGTTTTGTTAAGCGACCACCTGGGTCAGTCCGAAGCAGGGGGGCTCCCCAGGGGACCCGCAGTCACGGACTTGGATCATTTAAAGGGGATTCTCAGGCGGAGGCAGCTCTACTGCAGGACTGGATTTCACTTAGAAATCTTCCCCAACGGTACAATCCAGGGAACCAGGAAAGACCACAGCCGCTTTGGTAGGTACACCATTAACCCTTTGATGGCCATGCGATGCAATGTTGGGGTTATAACGACCAAGGAGGTGGTGGCTGGGAGGGGGATGCAGGCAAGGGAATCTGTCTCTTGCCAGCTCAGGGGAAAAAAAAAAAAAAAAAAAACTCCTGAATTGCAGGTCTGCTGCTGGTACGATGCAGGTCTGAACTGAGAGGCCTTTCGTTCTTTTTTTTTTCCTATGGGGGGGGGGGGTCATGATTTATAAATATAGCCCAAGTCCCTAGCTCTTATGCAGCAGATGCACGGGGAAGATCCGGTTTAGGAAGTTTCTTTTGAACGGACTGATTCCACGAGTTTTAGCTTTCATCATTACCTACTAAACACTTAAAAATGCATTCAGGTTCCTGTAGGCAGTGGTTACCATCAGGTGCCCAAATAGTTTTTGCCCACCTTTTCCTTGTCCTCCAATAAGTGTACTGCTGGAATTGTAACTTAAGCGTATTGTTTATTCCCACCCAGTAGGCGAAGGTCGCTGACTGATGGTTCTGTTTGGAGGAGTAAAGTCCTATTTCAGGCTCAGCAAGCAGCCCTGGGAGAGGGCTTGGGGGAAAACGACTTCCGAAGGGGTTTGTCCTTCCAGCTCTCCGGTTATAACCTATGTGTTTTCATTTCTATAGTGCTCGGCGCAGCGTGGGCTTCCTGAGTGGGTCTCTGATGTAAGTGTGTGTGTGTGTGTGCGCGCGCGTGCAAAAGCCGCGAGCTAATTTTAAAGGGCATTCCGAGGATTTCACTTCCAGAGGCCGGTGTTTGTGACTCAGCATTGAGGGCTGCAGGCTCGAGGGCTGGCGACTTGGTCCACTTGTAAGTGCCCGCACACACGTGTCTGCCGAGGCAGCCTTAGCCCCGGCAGCGTGAGCTCAAGTAGCTGAGTCCCGTTGGGGGGCGCTGGGTTTTTTGTTTTTTTTAGTTTTTCTTTCTTTAAAAAAAAAAAAAAAAAAAAATTAAGCCCCCCGTTTGGGCAAGCAGATTGCTGGAAGGAGTTAACTTCTTAGTGAACTCACCTGACAACACTTAAACTAGGTCGTAAAAAACAAAGTCCTGTGCGGATTTTTAAAAATGCCAGATGTGGAGCATGATCTCAACTCTCGGTTGAGGATCCTGGGGCTGTAGGTGATGCTAGTCTAGAGATCTAGGGAAGGTGAGGAGGAATCAGGCCTGGCGCGGGGGTGGTCCCAGACCCCCCGGGATTGTCCCCCCTTTGCTCAGCCCGCAGCCTCAGCCGAACCTGCTAGATTTCTCTGGGTCGTCTCCCCTCCAGGCTTAAAAACAGAACTTGGTGACTCCTAGTTTTGCCGTTACTCAGTTGAAAGAGAATTCCCACCCCGAGCAGCCGAGGCAGCTCCAATTGTTCCAAAGTGAGGAGGAAAGTTTCCCGAGCGCCTCGGCTCTCGGGCCGGGCCGAGGGCCGCCGCCGTGCCGAGCGCTGGCCGCAGCCCCGCAGGCCGCGAGCCGGGCGGGCGGCGTGGGAGCCGGGCTGGCGGCGCGCCGTGGCCTCTCCCGCTCCGGTGGCGCTCCCGGGGCGTCGTGCCCGGAGGGCGGCCGGGGCTGCGGGCCGGCAGGTGCCGGCGGGCCCGCGGCGCGCACGGGCTGGGCCCGCCGGCTCCGCGGGGTCCTAAGCGCGCCCCGTTTCGGGCTCTCGGCCCCGCCGCTCCCTGTGCAGCCCTCGGGACCCCTTGGCTCGCCGCAGGCGGGGGCCGAGAGCCTTCCACCCGCCTCTAGGCCACCGAGTGCCCGGTTTTCGCCCAAGTTCAGCCCCCGGGCTTCCTCTTTGTGTGCGTGCGGGGGGAGGAGTCGGCCGCGCCGCTGTGTGTGCCGTGGGCACGGCTCCGGCGAGCGCCGCGGCCGGAGCGGAGGGGGCGGTGGGCGCTGGGGGCTGACCTCCCCCCGGCCTACGGAGGACGTGGCGGCCCTCGGGCGGGAGGTGGGCTCCGCGGGGACCCCGGAGGCGGGCCTGGCTCCCAGCGGGGGCGGACAAAGGGGCGCGCGGCGGGCCATTGTGCAGCCCCGGCGCGGAGGTGGGCGGCAGGCGGCTTGGCCCGCGCTGGCCCCTCCGCCCGGGGGAGCCGGGAGCGCGCGGTGGGCCACGGGCGGGGGCGGGCTGCATTGTGCGCGGCGCCAAGCCGCGGGCCAGGAGCGACCCCTGCGGTCCCCCTCCGAGCAGCACAATTGGTCCTGGCGTCAAGAGAGGCCATTGGACGCCCGAGTTCGGTTCTTCCACGGCCCCCGCACCCCCGCTTCCCCGAGGCCCCCTCCTTTTTTGATGCAGTCACCTTTAGGATAGGACGTTTGTCGCACGCAGTTGAGTCATTATAAATCCAGGAACTGGCACCCGGGAGAGCGGGGATGCGAGGGCCGCCAGGCTGGGGCGGGGCGTGGGAGCAGGTGAGGGGCGTTCTGGGGTCAGCGGCAGAGGACGGCAGGTTCAGGGGCATCCGCCACGGAAACTAGACCCTCCCCCGAAGGCCGGAGCAAGGTGTCGCCAAGGAAGTGACATCTCAACTCCTTAGACAAGCTCGGCGCCGTCACCTTGGGCGGCGGGGGTGGGAGGTGCAGCCAAAGCCAAAGAGGCTCTGCGTGGGTGTGGGTGGGAGAGAGTGGGAGCCCGGGCCCGGGAGGGGCAGGGGGCGCGCGCGCACCGGGCGCCCCGCTTGCCACTCACCCTCGCTGGGATGGAGCTGAGGGTGGCTGCACGCGGTGGGGGCGGGGAGGAGGGCGAGGCGGGAGGGCTATTTAAGTCTTTCATCCGGTTGCGGTGAGGAGCGGGCCCCCGGGGTGACAGCAGTGCCGCACGGTCTCCCGCTGCTCCCACTGCGGCAGGTCCCAATATTAGCAACCCGGCGCAGAGCCGCCGGGTGTGCGTGCGTGCGCCGGGAGCTGCCGCCCGCCTTCTCGTCCCCACCCGGAAGGAGGCTGCTCCGAGGCGCGGGAGCAGGGGCGGCGGCGAGGGGCACGGGGCCTCCTCGCACCTGGCACCCCAGCGCCCTGCCGCTACTTCCCCTTCTGCCCTCTTTACTCCGCTCCCATCTAGGGACTTGCTCCTCTTTGCCAGGATCTCTTCAGATGCCCGAGAAAAGGGCGGCTCTGGGTAGGGGGGTTGTGTCAGGGGTGGTGGTGGTGGGGGTTTACACCTTGATTAAAATAGAAGGTGCCTTTTCTACCTGAAATGAGACGGCAGAAGGAAACGTGCTGGAAACCGGGTTTTGCCACGCCCACACAGACGCAGGTGACTGCAGCTGCTGGCAAGCCTGGTGGTGACACAGCAGCAGCAGTGCAGGGGACATGGGGTGGGGGAGGAGAGTCTTACTGTGGTTCCAACAGGAGCTGCGGCAGTGACCACTTAGGTGGGAGACCGAGGGAGCCCGTTGTTTTCCTTTGGGGCTCCTAGTGTGGTGATAAGGCTGAGCCTAGAGAGGGGCAGCTGGGAATTAGAGCTCTGGGGAAACAGGTGGAGGGGAGCAAGAGCTAACGTTTCATATTGCTTCATCTTTGAAAGTCCCTGAACTTGCTAGAGGGAGAAAAGTGAGGCCAAAGCCAATGGGGGGAATGGTTAGGCAGAGCAAGAAGAAAGCGAGTGTTGGCCCTGATGGCCTGTTTGACTTGGATCATTTCCACATACCAGGTGATGCCTGAAGTGGGGCCACTGATCTTCTGGAAGGATGGAGTGCTTTCCATTGCCGCGCCTTTTGGTCTGGGGTGACAGTTCTGCAAGGACCCAGATGAGCACCGAAACGGGGCTGCCCATTCCAAGGGGGTGAGAGGGAAGTTGTACTAGAGGGGAGAAAGAGGATAGATAGTGTGATATTTTCTAAAGGGGAGATAAGGAAAATCTTCTGACCAAGGTTTGCACTTAAAAAAAAAAAATGTGGCCTATGGATCTGGTTCTTCAGTTTCTCAGGAAGGGAACAGCTAGCAGCTCTTCTCACGATGGGTTCAGATCTTCGGAGAGTTGGTGGCCTTATAACTCCCCATTCAGTTTGTCGTTTCCTAAGTCAGTGCTGAGACTTGCTGAATTTGGTATAGACTCTGACTTACTCTGACCCAGGGCCCTGGAATGATTGATTTGGCAGCCCTGGTATAGAATTCTCTGGCTAACAGGAAGCTCTGTAGGGAGATCGGTCAATAATCTCTTTTCAAAAGCCTCATGTCATGCTTCTCTCCACAGTCTGTATACATTTTTTTGTAGTCTTAAGACTGTGGCTCTGTTAAACCTGGTGTGCTTTTAGGCTGGAGGGCGTTTAATAGGGACTGGTGTGGAGCAGTTTCCCACTGCCCCTGCTGGCCTTTGTGTGGCCTTGTGAGACCCAGCTCATATGGGCTCTGGGACCTGGGCCAGCCTTGGGTTAATGGTCCATTTGAACAGAGCTAAGGGAGTCAGATGAGCTCTGGGGCTGACCCCTAAAGGAGGAAGGTTTGCTGTGGTCATTTTCCAGAAGTCTAGGAATGGATCTGGTCTCTTGTGGACCAGGGATGATCTCTGACCTCAACAAAACCCGTGGGGTCCCACGGTCATGTCCTCAGGCAGGACTGTTTTGTGCTGTGGAAGAGAAGAGAGGAATGACACGAGTCACAGACTCAGTGTTTCCCATGCCCTGCTGTCACTACCCATCACTGTACCTTTTGGAGGCTAGGCTGTCCAGGTGGTGTCCACCCAAGAGGAGGGACAGGTTGCCATGCACACATGGTAAGGTCCACAGCCTTCGTGTTCTACACAAGCCCCACTCCCTCCCTTCATGCCCCCCTCTTTCCTTCTTGCCCTTCTCTCCCTTTGATCACTAAACATTGGGGAGTTTCTACACAAAGCCTTCTCCTGGGCGATGGTTGAGTTCACCCCTGTGTTGCACGCTCATGTAAACGGAGGACAGGGGTGGTGGGCTATGCTCCCTGGTACACTCGGAAATGCTGGCTTGGCTCAGGCCCAGGCCCGGAGAGGGAAATCAACCTGGTTGAAGTTCCGTGGTTCCCTGGGGATAAGATAGGTACCTTAAGGCTAAGCTTGTGGGCTGGTTGGGGTGGGGGGGTGTCACCAGCTTGCCAGGTCTCTCTGACCTCACAGCATTCATTGGCTCTCTCCGAGTGTGATGGGATGACTGTGACTCATGCATCTGGGTATTCTGCTTGTCCTTGACCGCTGAGGTGACCGCAGAAAAAGTCTGGACTGTTATTTTTGAAGTCTCTGCTTTTCCAGGGAGCTACAGAGATATGTGTGGTAATATGAAGTGACAAAATCTTTTCTGGTGTTTGGATAGCACCTTGGAGACTTTTCCTGGGTATTTTTTCTTTTGCAAGGCTCCTCGAGCTCCCCTTCTCACAGATGATTGAGCTGCCCATCTTTGGACCCTGAGCAGACCCTGTACATTTCCCTCTCATTGTATTCACCACATGATTACATTTCTCTGTTTATGTATTTGTCCTTACCTCCCACTAGATGGTAAGCTCCTTGAGGGTACAGGGCCTAGGCTAGAGCTTACTCATCTTCATATACTCTACTAATGGGTGTGGTGCTGGGCTTGTGGCGGTCATTCAATAATAGTTTGTTGAATAAATAAATAAGTACGTATGAATTGCAGCTGTCTTGTCAATGCCAGAAGAAGGAAGATAGACATCTTAATGCTTTCATGTCCAAATTGTATAACGATGATGATTAGGTCAACAGCAACAGTATTTTGAGCCCTTAAATCTTTCAAGCACGGTGCTAAGTATTCTAAATAACCTCATTTAATTCTCATAAAGTAATAACTTCTTTGAAGTGTTAGGGCAGGAGCTGATGAATTTCACCTGATTGTTTTAAGTGTCCACTTTTGGACATTTTACAATACATCTTAAGGGCTCTTTGTTACTCCAGGTGACCAAAGTAGTGATGCTGACTTAAAAAAAAAAAAATTTAAAACAGTTGTGGGTATACAGAATAATCATGCATAAAATAGAGGATACCCATACCCCACCTCATCCTCAACGCCTTGCAATAACTTAGGGTTCACTTGGTAGTATAGTTCCATGGATTTTTAAAAAAAGTTTTTATTCTGTTACCATATATACCATCTAACATTTCCCCTTTTAATCATATTCAGATATATATAGTTCAGTGCTCTTAATTGCATTCACAATGTTGTGCTGCCATCACCACCATCCATTACCAAGACATGTCCGTCATTCCCTATAGCAAACTGTCCTTTTTTTTTTTAAAATTATTTATTTATTTATTTTTTTAAATTACATTATGAAAAATATGAGGTCCCATTCAACCCCACCGCCACCGCCCCCGCCCCCCACTCCCCCCACAGCAACATTCTCTCCCATCATGACACATCCATTGCACCTGGTAAGTTCATCTCTGAGCATCACTGCACCCCATAGTCAAAAACTGTCCTTTTAAATTAAGCCTTGACAATGCTGACTTTTTGGTCCTTGGGAACTCGAGGCTGCTGGATGAATGTGCCCCTCCACCCCCCCCTGTGCATTTCTCTGGTAGGGAACGTCACAGGCCCACCCTTGGCTCCACCTGTCCTGGAACCAAGGAGAGCTGGAATGGCTTTCTTGGTGGGGTGGGATCCTGGGGGAAGGCTGGAAGAGGGATGATTTGGCAGTTGAAGCTCAGCCTCTGGTGCTGCTCAAGGCAGAATGTCACTACCAGGAAAAAGACTGTGGGAACTAGGCCTAAGAAAGCTTTTCCCCTCTTTGAATACAGGACATTAGTAGTAGTTTTCTGAACTTGCAGATGAAACTCCATTTAATGAAAGTGCTGAGAATT
This sequence comes from Dasypus novemcinctus, assembly GCF_030445035.2. NCBI lineage: Eukaryota > Metazoa > Chordata > Mammalia > Cingulata > Dasypodidae > Dasypus > Dasypus novemcinctus. The sequence continues at coordinate 16,599,316 of NC_080687.1, read as the reverse complement.
CGTCACAATTGCAGCTACCCAGAAGCTTCCAGTCTCTAGCACGCAGGAGCATTTGCCAGGCTGCCTTGGGAGTTGATCTTGGTGTGAGGTTAATTTGATGGGAACGTAACTTGGCTCCTGTGTGTCTTTTCTGTCTCCAATATTGAGATGTTTTTTAGGCCTTACTTTAAGATGCATGTGCATAGCCAACTGAAGATTTCTAGTGGTTGATTCAAGCAGACATTCCTATTTCAGAGTGATAAATCCTTTCTTTTAATATTGGCTATTAAATAACCCAGAATTATTAAGTCATAGGTATTGATGACTGAACCAGTTTCAGAACTTACATCCCTTAACAGAAAAAGCTGTGGGCTCTGCATACAGAAATATTTTGAGGAAATGGTCTAGATGCAGGTGTCTACATTCCCAAGTTCTGCATGGCGAGTGAACAGCGCTCGGCCTCTCTGAGCCCGTGCTCTACCTGTGGACCGGGCTCAGTCCAAGAACAAACCTCTCCTTCCCTCCACTACTTTCAGGACTGCCCACTGGGGCTTTGGATTCCGGTTTCACTACTGCATGAAGCCGGTACAGAAATCATAGACACTGAAGGAGTTCCCAGTGGGGGTGGGGGAGGGAAGCAGATTGGCACAGGCACACAATCGTTAAGGACAAGGGCTTCAGAGTCAGATTGCTTGGGGGCAAATTATTTAACCTCAAACCTCACTTCCCCCCCTTTGAGGACTAGGAATTAAGCTGGTATAACGTCAAGGGTTGTTCTAAGAATTAAGTGAGGAGGCCTCTCATTTGGCGCAGACTCCGGCTCAAGTACTCCAGCTCTTACTGTTAGGATGTTGTGCAGACCAGACAAATGGTTCTGGGAAGTCATGTAGATGATGGGCCACCTTGCCTAATGTTCATTGTTGGGTCTCAGAACTGCCTCAGGTCTAGGCAAAATGAAGAGCTCATCAATGTCCTCTTAGAGGATGCAAGGACTTTTAGTTTTATGGTGAAACCTTTCCTCACTGAGCTGGCAAATTACACTGTTCAGACCACAAAAGGGGCAAAATGCTTCCTATATTTCATTCTATAGTGTAGATTGGACATTGACCAACTCCTCCATGTTCTCAGGATAACTAGGACCCATGTGGTGCTGCTTTCTCAGATAGCCAAAAAGCGATTCACATATATGCGACTCCTAATAGTAATAAAATGCCACAATTTTGAACATTTGGAAATGAAATTAATGCCATGATATTAAATGATTGCCTCAAAAACAGAGTGCACCTCATGTGAACTGAATCATGTAGAAATGTTGCCTAATTTATCCTTCCATTTGTTTTGTGAAGTGGGGATAACTAGTAATACGCTGGCTTTTTGAGCTATATCTTTCATGATATACTCATAGATTATCAGATCTAAAACTTAAATTGTAATTTCTCTTTAATTTTTTCCATACACTATTAAAATAAAGAAGTTTGCAGGTCTAGGTAAATATATAGTAAACTATTAGCATATTTGTTACATTTTGTGCTTATAAAATAATTAGGAATACTCTTTCAAAAGAAATATCTCTTCTTTTTATGTAACCTTGGAATGGAGTTTTCTCTTGTGTTCAATCATTAGATTTATGTAGTTCATGTCTCCTATTGATTGCTGCACAGTCTGTTTTGTGAGAGTTGCAAAATTAATTGTTTAAAAAATCCACGTAAGTGCTTTTTTATTAGTCACATGAGACTGACTATAGCACAGTGTTAGCCTTAGTTTTTTCCTAAACTCTTTAAGGTAAGTAAACTTTTAATATTTGAAGATATTTTAAAAATGAGAACTCAGCATTAGCTATGTGTTAATACAAGCTCTACGCAATGTGTAGCACTTTATAACAAAAAATGAGAAAATGGCTGAGCCCAAGTAATGTTAGCATTGTTCTAAATATATTGTGGGGTGATCAGTTTAAAACAATATAGTTAGAGAAGTTGAAGCGGTTGTGTGGCCATAAAATTCTGGATTTATGTCCAATTGAAGTGTTGCTATTCTGGGTGAGCTAAGCAAGAGGAGAAAAGGAAATAAAAGATCAATATTTTTATTTGATTTCAGGATGTAGTTATTCCATGCCTTTTGAAAATCAGGGTGTTTTTGGAACCAGCATTGTCTCCCAGAATGTTATGTTGTCTTAATTGTTTAATAATCTCTCTACGGTTTGGAATAGTATAGCAAAAATCAATACTGAGCATGTGTGTGGGTTTCCAGATGGAGCTCAGTAAAGTTATACAATTGAGGACTGGATAATTTCCTGTATAAACCAATCAAGATTTGAGTTGGCACTTCATGCTTTTTATTTTGAGAGACATAAAACAATTCTCTGAAAAGAATTTTTAACTGATGTATGGCCATATATAAATACTTAATTTCACATTTTTAAAGTAGGAGAAAGTTGTTTTTCTGTTAAATGAAACTCTTCTAGGTTAATTAGAATATATTTATTGATTTGTCATACCACTTCTTAGCCTAATTAACATCTACGTCGATCCTAGCTTTGAGAAAAATATTGTGGTAATATATATACAACGCAAAAGTCTCATTCAGCCCCTTCCAAGTGTACGGCTCAGTGGTATTATTCACATCCACAATACTGTACCACCTGGTTTTTTTGTAAGTCATCATGCCATTAGGTCTCATCTCATTAGTATGCGATTGAATTTAGTTGAAAAGTCAGTTCTTCTAGGCAGTGGCTTTACGATAGAAGACAGTTCTTCAGTGGGAGATGATCAGAGTTGGGAGATGGGCACAGTGTCCTCTTACAAACACCGTGTGATGCTGCGATCCTAATTATGACTTGTTCTCTGCCCCTTGCCGTTGTTTCCCAGGCATTCTGGAATTTATCAGTATAGCAGTGGGCCTGGTCAGCATTCGAGGCGTGGACAGCGGACTCTACCTCGGCATGAACGAGAAGGGCGAACTGTATGGATCGGTAAGTGCTCTGGGAGAGAGACTGCCCACTTGTACGCCCCATGTTTAGTTTAGACTGTATTTTCTCTGCACTAAAAATAGCTAGAAATTAAAGTGAGTCTGTTTGGGAGAAAGAGTTTAAGTCTTTAATTACTTTTTGAAGGGAAACCATTTCGTTTTTACTTAATAGGTATTGGCACTGCATCTCCACTAGACCCAAGTTTATGAGAAAAAGGTTTATTTATATGCCAGACCATCTTCATTATCAAGTAAATAAAAAATTGGCAAGTGTGAAAAATCCCATCTCCTATTGAATGGGAGTTATTTTTGAAATGAATCGAAATGATCTTTTTCCAGCCTTGCCAAGCATGGTAATTAAAATTAGAAATAGACCATGAAGTGAGTTTAAATCCTCTCTCTGAGCTACATAAAATTTTCATTATGTGCGGAGAGGAGGGAGATGGAAATTGTTGTCAGATATTCTTGTATGTGAAGAGCATTGTAATTATTTGCAAGTCCTTGAGTTTCTTGTTCCCCTCTCTTACTGTCCATCTCCGCTGGTTTGTAAGCAGTGTTCATTTGACTGGCCAGGTGCCGGGTGCTATGCCAGGTGCTGGGAGCACAGCAATGAATGAGACAGAGACCCTGCCCCTCATGGGACTTGGGTCTTGTCCAGAGAACTGACTTTGCATATTTGTATCTCTTTACTAAGACTAAGCCTCAGTGCATGGGATATGATAGGAACTTAAACTTCTAAATATGTGAAGATGAATAATTATTAGTTATTAACACACTAAATTGGGGTTTTCACATTAAAACTTGTAAAATTAACCTTTAGTTTTTCATTACAATTATTGGTGGTCAAATGAGAATTTAATCTATATTACTTGAAATATAAGAACTTTGGTTAGAGCCCACAAAAGGTTGAAAATAAAAAGAAGCTTGGAATGAGAATATTTCTGGAGTCCTCAGGTGACTGAAATGAAGAGCATTTTAAGATAGAATCAGGAATTTTTTTCTAGATATACTTGAATTGTTCTATCTATATACTAGTAAAAACATATACGCAAGGACTAAAAGGACTATCAAAGTTTTACTCAAAAACTCCAGATGATAGTAACTCATGGCTGGTGTGATTTGGATATAACACATACCATTTTTAATACAAATATAATTCTTCTGCCTTGGTAAAGTTTTAAACTATAGACTGGTTGGTATAATTATATATTTAAGTCTTTTAAGAAAAGTCCCTCCTTGAAAGCAAAGGTTATTTTAAACGTTTTTAAGTACAGGATTGAGTTTAGTTTTTTAAAAACAGTACTTGATTTAGACAAAGTTTGCTTTCTAAGTAAGTTTTGTCAACATTTTAAATGCAAAGAAGATGAAGAAGATACAAGATGAAGGAGACTTTTACATTTTAAAACTGTAAAGTGATGCTCTCATTTTGTCACAACTTCAGGATTTTTCAGGACTGGATTTGATTAATCCAATCACACTTGAACTCATTAAATGCTTTTTTGGGTATAGAACTGAAATTCTGACTTCTAGTGGATGGAAGGGACTAGTTTATCACAAGAGTCTCCAAACGTTTTTAACAACATACTCCAACCAAAAAAATGTTTTCTTTTTTTTTTAGTATGATCTCAGCATATATGTATTATTTAGAAATTCTATCTATAAAATGTAGTTGAAAAATATTTACAAAACTTGCATTAACGTAAAATTTGAGAAGGATAAAATTAACAAATAAACACAAATAGAGGCCGTACTTTTTATCCCTCTACCCCGTGAACCACCTATGCGGCACACTCGCCACTGACAATCTATCAGATAACATCACTGGCGTGATAAGAGACTTCTGAGATCTTTTGGTTGGCAAGGAGAGCAGATCTAACTTGGCATTCAGCAAAGTTGCCTCTACAACTGCGTCCCCGCCGAGTCTTTTCTCTGCATGAGGATTATTTCCGTGGCTTCCTTACTAGTCTCTTCCTGTCGTGCTGCCTCCTGTCTCTGCCTTCCCCAGTTGGCACCTCAGTGCTGGGAGCAGAGTCACCTGGTGACATGGAGAGGTGGTGTGGAGCTCAAGAACTGCCTTGGTACGTTTTCTGTGAATCCAGACAGCCACGTTTAGGATTTCCTAACACGCAGAATGCATGGTGAGGAATGGACTTATCACCTCACACAACCAGATGACCATCCCACTCCTGAAATCCCAGTGAGGCCAAGGGGAGAAGCCAAGAAAAGCTGCTTGGGAAATGCAGTCCACGTGTGAGGAGTGTCAGCAGGCTTGGGCATTGCCTGAGGAACGTAGACAAGGAACACTTTGCCCTATTGTGATTTCCTTGTGGAAAAATATCTCAAGCTGCTTCTCTGCATCCAGTTTCCCCCATCTCCAATCCATTCTCCACACCAATGGCACAATTACCTTTGGAAACCCAGATATGAGTGTCATTCCTCGGTTCAAATCCCTTCACAGAGAAGCCTTCGAAGGATGATGTCCACATTCTTGGCGTAGCATTCAGTACTTTTCACAAACCACACTGCCTGGCTCTCCTTGGCCGGTGTCATCTCTTGTGACTCTTTCCCCATGTAATTTGAGTCGGTGTGTTTGCTCTTCTCCAAACATGTCATGCAGTCTGGTTTGTACTCGGGGCCAAGTTAGTCCCTCCTTCTGGAATGCTTTTCTCTTCCTTTCTCTGCGTGATGAACTGGCACTCTTTCTTTAAGGTCTGATGATACTATTGCCTCTTCTGCTAAGCCTTCACCAAGCCCTAACTTTAACCCTTATTACTCGAGTCAGCATTACTCATGTTTTCCTCTGGGCCCCCGGAATACTTGGATAATATTTCCATTAGCCCGCAAGTAACTGTATGGTTTATAGTCTGGTCAATTGTATTTCTGTTTTCCATAATGTAGCTCAAGGGCATGGGCCGCATTTTTAGAAAAATGTTGCCTGATGAATAGCAATGGGACTTGCATTTTCATGGGACTGAAATGAATGAAAAACTGTCATTAGTTTATATCCTTCATTAAATATGTAGATTTGGATCTCTGTTTCCCTGCTTGTATGGCCAGGGAATAGTCAGGCCTCTACTTGGAGGAAGAGTCACTGCCTTCCATTCCCATGCTTAATTGGACTGTGTATATGTTGTCCCTGGTGTGTCTGGCCCAGGGGGGAAATGGCTGAAGCTGGAGAAAAAGGTAGTGTAGTGGAAAGAGCATGGGCACAGGAGTCTGGAGACTGAAGCTCTCATTCTGCTTCTGCTGCTCACTAGGTATGGGCTCTCATTTTCCTTATCTGTCAGAGGAAGTGCTTGAGTTAGACGACTGCATGTCGTTTTACCCCCCGCATCTCAAGAAGTCTACATTTGGGATAGTTCAGGCTGTGTTGTTGAGTCTTCTCTGCCTAAATCATGTTCTCTGTGTACACAAAGGGTTCATGCAGCCAGATCTTTCTGCCTCTGATGTACAGAGCTGGGAGGGAAGCTCCCTGGGCGGCCAGGTTTTTTCCCCTCTGGTCTGTATCTAATGCAGATGAGTGGGAGAATGATGATGAGAGGATCCTCACTTCTTGGGGTGGGAATATCACATTTTCCACTTGGTTGAGGGTTGGCAGTGGAATAAGGGGGGACCAAAATATCTCATTTTCATTGTGATGAAACTGAGAGAAGGAAAGAAAAGAAGCAGGCAGTGATCATGCTATTAAATACACTGAAAATTGTAGCATAAAGAATCTTTACCTGTGTTGAAGTTGTGTAGAGCAGAGTAAATTAGAGTGGACAAATTTTATTTCTAAATATTAGAGAAACCTTGAAAAGACTGATCTCAGAATGAAGCAAGGTGAATAGGGATTTGGGGGAAACTGCAGTAACATAAAGTAATTTAATGTGTAAGCATAGTAAAAATTCACTAAAAAATAGGTATTTTGGATTAATTACATCCATTTTTCCCCCTCCAAGTTTACCTTCAGAGTAGATCTAAGAAGCCCGAGGTCTTGGGCTAATACTTCTTCAGAAAAATATATAGGATTCTGACTTCCTATTAGAATGGGAAAATAGGAAAAACTACATTTTTCGACTTTTAGAAGAAATCCTGAATAATTCTAACTCTGAAATGGAGTTTGATTATTGCATTCATGTGCTAATTCATTTACATGCTCATTCATTCATTCCACACATTTATACCTACTATATTCCTGGTACTGTGCTAAATGCATAACAGTGAAACAAATATCTCAAAATCCGGTAGGGGAAATATAAATAATCCAGTGCAATGTGAAATGCATTGTAGTAAAGAAATGCACAAATGTCTTGGTGGCTCAGAGGAGTGAATGTTTAAGTCACCACTTTGGAAGCTGGGGGTAAAATTTAAACTTGAGAGATGAATAGGATTCTCAGAAAAGGAAAGGCAGGCAATTTTGGGCACATAAGCCTTCAAATGTGAAGATCAGAACATCCTCTCTGAACGAAATTTAGAGAGGGTTTTAGGTGACATGCATGCACATATGCATGCATGCATACATGGCCAGAGGACAAATTACATTTGTCGCTTTTGTTTTTATCAAAGAGACCAGAGGTAAGGCTCAGATTGTTACACTTAGGGTCTTAATCTACATATCTGGGTACTAGCAAGATAATTGATCACAATAAATGTCTTATTAAAAAATAATGCTATGAACAGATGGATCTCTTTAAGAAGCTTGTATTTAATGAAAGGTGACTAACCTTTTCATTTAAAAAGTAAGAGTTATTAAAATTGGAATGATATAAAAAGTATAGCAACAGAATCTGCAACAAAGGTGACGCAAAAGAGTATCATGCAGATTGGGAAGTGCAAGTACTTCTGGGTTTATATACTTTTTATAGCACTTTATTTGGTCCAGAATTTTAATTCATGTTGGTTCCTTGACTGGAGATACCTGTAAATATTAAGAGATTTTTATAAAAATTGTCTAACATGACTGTTGGGATGCGCAAGTCCAGATTACATAGGGCAGGCCTCAAGCTGGGAACTCGGATGAAAGTTTTTGATGGATTCCCCAGGAGAGGCTGAAGCAGAGATGAAAATTGTCTCCTCTGACTGCTGTAACCTTCACTTCTCCTTTTAAAGCCTTCAACTGATTGGAAGAGAGTTCTTTCATTGTTGAAGGCAATCTCCTAGGTGGAATCTAGATGTAACCAGCCATAGAAGCAATCAACAAACTGATGATTTAAGTCATGAAATGTCCTCCTGGTAACAGTAAGGCCAGTGCTTGCTTGACCAAAGAACTGGGCACCATCACCTGGCTAAGCTGACACATAAACTTAAACATCACATTATTCTCTCCCACTAGATTAAGTTTTCTGGGGTCAGAGTCTCTGTCTTTATAACCTTTTTGTTTCTTAAAGTACCAGCATGACACTTTCTGTGCAGTTGGCACATAGTAAATGTTTATTGACCTAGTTCTTCAACCGACCATAAACCCCACAATGCACAATCTTACCATGTATTAGTATCGTGCAGTGATAGCACTATTTAAAATGGAGTTGCCAGTTTGTAGAGCCCAGCTGTTTCCATATTAACTATCTCATTTAACTACCAAATCTGAAAACTAGAAAGGTTGAGCAACTTGATCAAAGGTACTGAACTTGTAAATGTCAGCGTGAAGACTCAAACCGAGTTCTTGTAGCCCATATCAGTGCTTTGGAACCCTGTTGTCTTACTGACGGAGGTGCTTGTTAAAATAGAGTTTTACTGGTAGATTTGGTTGTTGTATTTCCAGGGATACAATTCGGCCCATGGTTTATGTGAATCTGTATAATCAGTAGCCAAGTCATGATGCTATTTTGCCTGTGTTTACAATGTGTGTAGACTTTCTTTTAATAAATATGACAGAGCATTTTTGTCTGTTGGGTAAAGGTATGTGAGCCAAAGAAGTTCCTTGCATTATGTTTCCATAGGAGAGTAGAGGGGAGGAACCCTGTAGATCAACTTGTCCCAGAATTGAGTAATATATCAATCCCTTTTAAGGGAAAAAATAAAGTATCCCAGCCTCCTTAAATTCCTTTTATGTTATTTAAATACAAACATAAAGCTAGATACAACTCTTTATAGTCTCCCTCTTACACAACTGTAATTCCAAACATTTATATTATTCAAACTAAGGTGTAAGACAGATAAAATCCAAGTGAACATAGTTGATTGAATGTGATGGATGCTGTGGCAGATTGAGATTATTTATGAATCCCCAAAAGAGGACTGACAGGGTGATACCCTTTGATTGTATTAGATTCAGCTGAGATGTATTTGATTAATTCATGTTAAGGTTAGGGCTTTGATTCAACCATGTCAATAGGGCATAATTCTTGGTTGAGTCCCTGCCCCCTTGGTGTGATAAAAAACGGACACTCAACTCAAAAAGACACATAGGAAGAGCAGGGAACTTGGTCAGTTTTGATACTGGAGCCTTGGGGGGTGATGAGCCATTGGCCTGATTGTTTGCAGCTGAAGTGAACAGCAGCTGAGAAGGCCTGGAAAGAAATGAGCCCTCTGCCAGACTGATAGAGCCCTGAGAGATGAGTCCTGTGCCAGCCTCCAGCTGAGATCCGAAGAAGTTGGGCCCACAGAGCCTTACGAGGAAGAAGGTCTGAGAGCACTCGCCATCTTGCTTCAGCACGTGGCAGCTGAGGTTTGATGAGAAAGCAGCCTTGAGTTGGACTCTCTAGGGCCTTGTAACTGTGAGATTTTACCCCAAATAAATACCCTTTATAAAAGCCAACAGATTTCTGGTACTTTGCATCAGCACTCCTTGGCACACTAATACAGATGCTCTTGTTTGACTGAAAATGACCTCCCTGTGAATATGGCACAGGTTTGCTGGAGCTGAGCTTGCCTGTTCTTCAGAGGACACCATGATCATGCCCCCTACCTCTCTCCTTTACCTGAATGACTGGGAAACCAAATTATGTCAGCTGGCCCTCACTCATTTCAAACTTACCACTTACATCCTAAGCATGTCTTTTGCTTTTCCTATTAGCCCCCGCTGGTTGGAATGGAACTACTTAGTGCCATATAAGCTTTAAATATAAATACCTTCTTGGATGGCGGTGTTTGGCTCTTGGGTATTCATCTGGATAATCTAGAATATGCTTAAAATGGTTCTTTGTTTTTTCATTGCAATGAAAATAGAAAAGTAAAGATTCTATTTTAGTATTATTATTAAGCAGTTTTATTGAGATATATTCACATACCATATGTAAAACATTCTTGTAGAGAATTTGTAACCTCCAGCTTCTGTCTTTGTCTCCCAAGGATCTGCAGGTGCCGGTGTGGAAATACATTATGATAGAGGTGAAGCCCTAGGAAGGAGGGTCACTGATTGGTTGGGGAAGGACCTCTTCCTTGGCACTTACTGGAGGCTTTCCTGTCTCCATTAGGTTTTCTGAGCAACTTTTGAACAAGGAGAATAACCTCGTGTGTTTATGGAACAGGATGCTGTGCCCAGTGGCAAGGCACCCCCAAGCTTGATATTTCGTTATTGTATTGTGTTGGTTCAGATTACTTTGATGGTAGCCGTTCAGACATGTCCTGTATCTGGAGTCTCAAAAGAATGCAGTTCATATAAAGGAAATGAAAAAGGTCATTTGTTTGGTATGCTCTGGAAATGGGTGGTTTTAGATTGATCTTTGGTTAATTGAGCGTCGCCTTATGTTACATCAGTCCATTGACAGTTTTCAAAGAATTCAACAATAGTTCTTTGATGATTGAGCAGGCAGTGCCTCAGAATAGCATCTTCTGCTGTATCATTTGATTTAATCTGTACAGTGTCCTTAGTTTACAGATGGGGCAAGTGACATTTTAGTGGCTTAATGACTTATTTCAAGGTCCAGAGATAGTGACAAATGAGGATTCGAACATAGTTCTGCTGATTCCTCCTTTAGTACTTTCTAGTATGCTACAGAAATCTGTGACTCTTGTGTGACCGTGTTAAGAATGACTTTGATTCTTTGGAGTGAGAAGTGATTTTACTAGAACTAACTACATATTGGTGCAATATTTTATTACTTACTTCACAGACTTTTTTTTCAGTTTTTCATTTTCTTAAAAATTTTTTTGTTTTTCTTGTTTCGTTCTCACAGATATAATTCTGAAGCTTTTTTCTTTTGATTAGCCTAATTTTGATTTAGTTTCATTTGTATCCTTAACATTTATACTGGTGGCCATTAGTTTTTGGAAACATATCTTTTAAAATATTTGCCATCTATTTATCTAATTATTTTTGGTTAAGTTTCTATTTTTTTAGCAAGGAAGGTACATTTAAAACATTTCAGGTTGGTATGGCCAAAAAGTCTTTATCCATCCCTCTGTCTATCTCACTTGTCTGGCATCCCCAATATATTACAGGTTTCATGAGGTGTTTAGTGGGCTCATCAGTATAGCTGTTCACCTAGTCTAGTGCTTGGCACACAGTAGGTAATCCATATTTGTGTAAGACAGAATGCGTACGAACTTTCTCCCTTCCTAGAGGAGTGCTTCCTATTGGAATTCCTTTTCTGTTTTTTTTTTTTTTTTTTTTTAGAGCAGTTGTAGGTTTACAGAGAAATCATGCAGAATTCCCATATACCCTCCTCTCATAGACACAGTTTTCCCTACCATTAACATTTTGCAAGAGTGGTACCTTTGTCACAGCTGAGAAAACAATAGGACTGTAATTATGCTGTGTGCTATGGGGGAGGGGTTTATTTTTGATCATTAATTCCTCTGACTACAAGTTCTCCTTCCTCGGGGACGAGAGGTAGGAAGAGGTGGTTCTGTGTCGCTGGGGGATGCACTCAGGAAGGGTCTTTCTTCAGCCGCAGAGGGCACAGCTTTTACACACCAGCCCAGCTGCTCTCCCTCGCCACCCTCGGCTTCAACTCCTATTCCTCCTGCTGCACACCACGGCGTTTTCTGGCATCTCCCTGCCTCAGCGCTAGGCATAAAGCGTGTTGAGGAAAGCTTGATGGAGTCACTGTGGGAAGCGCTGGGTCAGACCTGTACAGAGCCCTGACTCTACCCCAGTTCTTCAGTGTTCCTGAGCAAACTCTATGAAGGCAGGGACTTGGCTTCTTTGTTTCCCATTGTACTGCCAGCTCCTTGCATATGGTTGGCACTTAAATACTTGAATGAATGAATAAATGAATGAGCTCATTGTCAGTGGGATGCCAAATCACCTGTGTCTTCTTTGTACAAAAAGGGAATCTGGCAGTCCCTGGTTTATGAGCAGCTAATACACGAGCAGGTACCAGGAGCTGGAAGAGTAGACTCACAGACCAGTGGTTTCTGATCTCTGGAAGGCTCTGGGGTAAGGAGCTGGCATAGGCTCCTTTGTGATAAAAAGCGTAAGGGATGGAAAGTGGACTTGGCCTAATGGATGGGGTGTCTGCCTACCACATGGGAGGTCCAGGTTCAAACCCCAGGCCTCCTTGACCCGTGTAGAGCTGGCCCATGTGCAGCGCTGATGTCCCCTGCGTAGGGGAGCCCCATGTGTAAGGAGTGTGCCCTGTTTTAAGGAGAGCCGCCCAGTGTGAAAAAAGTGCAGCCTGCCCAAGAACGGCGCTGCACACACGGAGACCTGACACAGCAAGATGACGCAGCAAAAGGAAACACAGATTCCCGGTGCTGCTGGTAAGGATAGAAGTGGTCACAGAAGAAAACACAGCGAATGGACACAGAGAGCAGACAGCTTGGGGATGGGGGGAGGAGGAGGGAAGAGAAATAAATAAAAAAATCTTAAAAAAATGCATAAGGAGTCTCACACAATAGTAATTGTACTTCTCATCTCAATTGAAAAAAAAACCACATTATGACAAAAACTCCAGTGAATTCACTAACACTTTAAAATGAGTTTGTTACAGAGTAGCCTTTCTAGATGTTTGAAAACTGCTGTGTCTGCTTGGTGGTATTTTACTTAGTTTACTGACAGTGCCTGGTGTGTGAATGAACTCTTGGCTCCCTTACCGTTAACTCCTGCTTTTCCTCGCTGCACACATGAGGAATCCAACTAGTCTGTAAACGGGGCCTGTCAGTCCGGCAGTAGAAAGCAGTGCTGGGGAAAACAGAAGCTGCCTCACAGCCTCTGAGTGCTTCCTGCTGCTTCTGCCTCCTCACCGACCTTCTAACGTCCTTAATTCCATTGGGATCCTCTCCAGGGTTGCCCCCCTTTTCAGAATAGACGGAAGGTGGGGACCATCCTGAGCTAGCCCCTCAATAGAGCCTTGGCTTCTTACATGGTTTTTGAACTGCCAGGTTTCCTGCTTCTCTTCTGAGTTGTCGACAGACCAAAGTACATTCTTCTTCCTGAGTCCTGGGAATGAACACTGCTGGGCAATCTGGTAGGGATTGGGGCTCATGCTGGAAGCACTCTGCCGTCAGTCAGTCTGTCAGCCATACACTCGCCTGCCGTCTCTGACACACTCACGCATGTTCACACACATACTTGCCCCAACACTCGGCTCCCACACTCTCACACCCTTGCTCCCACACCCTCTCACAACACACACTAGTTCACTCAGTCACATGCCCACTCACTTTCTTACACACTCATCCCCTCACACATTCTCACACTCATTCATTCATTCTCAGTCCCTTACTTTTTCTCGCCTTCACAAAGTCGGCAGACACTTGTGGATCACCTCCCACAGCGTAGGTGCTGGAGAGACATACAAATGCACACTGTACTTTGTCTTGTGGGATGGTCTTAGAACTGGCTCGGGAAGAACTTTCACCTTTGTTGGGGAGAAGCATATAAACCAAGAATGATAGTTTGGTGTGATAAATGCTCCCATCGCGGGATACACAAAGGGCTCTGGAACTGGGACGAGGGAGCTTAATTTTCAGGGTAAGGGAGAATGTCAGGACTCTTTACAGAGATGGCTGGAGGAAAACAGGAATGTGTTCTCTGCAGAGAAAAGAGCTGTGGGAAGACAACTTGTGGCAACGTTTGGAAACTGGGTGGCTGCTCGATGTGTTCTGTGCGGGCTGGTTCTGGCATCCTTCCTTTTCTTTCTCCCACCTGCTGCCAGAAGCTTTTTTTTTTTTCCCTTTATTTTCTTTTAAATGTTACATTCAAAAAATATGAGGTCCCCATATAACCCCCCCCCCCCCACCAATATCACCCCTCCCACATCAACAACCTTTTCCATCATTGCGGCACATCCCCTGTACCTGGCGAATACATTCTGGAGCACCGCTGCACCACATGGACAGGGGTCCACATTGGTCCACACTCTCCCCCAGTCCAGCCAGTGGGCCACGACAGGACACGCAACGTCCAGCATCCGTCCCTGCAGCACCACCCAGGACAACTCCAAATCCTGCAAATGCCCCCACACCGTATCTCTTCTTCCCTCTCCCGACCATCAGCAGCCACCGTGGCCACCCTCTCCACATCACTACTACAATTTCTTCCCTTACTAATCACAGTAGTTCCCCAGCGGAACACCAGGAGGGGAAAGGGTCCCACCCTGTCAGCATCATTAGCCGCCCAGGGGACGATGCTGCTGGGTCCTGGCCTGGGAGGTGCCCTCGAGCCTCACCCCAAAAGCCAGCCCCAGCGGGAATGAGGCGGGAGCCCCTGGCCAGCCAGCAGCTTCAGCAGCGCCTGGCTACCTCCCCCCACCCAGGGCCTGCCTGCCCCCCCACCCAGGGCCTGCCACTCCCCCACCCAAGGCCTGCCTCCGCCCCCACCCAGGGCCTGCCTGCCCCCCACCCAGGGCCTGCCTGCCCCCCACCCAGGGCCTGCCACTCCCCCACCCAAGGCCTGCCTCTGCCCCCACCCAGGGCCTGCCTGCCCCCCACCCAGGGCCTGCCTGCCCCCCACCCAGGGCCTGCCACTCCCCCACCCAGGGCCTGCCTCTGCCCCACCCAGGGCCTGCCTGCCTCCCACCCAGGGCCTGCCTGCCCCCCACCCAAGGCCTGCCACCCTCCACCCAGGGCCTGCCACCCCCCTACCCAGGGCCTGCCACCCCCCCCATCCAGGGCCTGCCCCCCACCCAAGGCCTGCCTCCCCCCCGACCCAGGGCCTGCCACCCTCCACCCAGGGCCTGCCTCCCCCCATCCAGGGCCTGCCCCGCCCCCAGGGCCTGCCTCCCCCCCACCCAGGGCCTGCTTCCCCCACACCCAGGGCTAGGGCCTGCCTGGTGCCTGAACAAAAGCATCATCCTGCAGCCTGCTGGCCTGCCGTGCCGGCTGCATCAGCATCGTGACTGACACCCCTGTTGCAGAGGACCCCCCAAGGATTCAAGGGTCACGGTGCTAAGTGGGAGCAACGCGCACAGAGCTGGCTTCTCGCCGCCTCTCTAGAGGTGGTTAAATCCTGACATAAACGGACCTGCTCGCTCTTAATCTCTGTCTCTCTCTTGTAATTCTTCATTGAAATCTCCACTGCAGTTGCTTCTCCTTTGTGATGAGGAGCCCAAAGCTTAATGCAGTATTCTCAGAACAGACTTGCCAAGGTCATGCCAAAGACGTCGCTCTCCCTGTGGTGCACAGCGTGATTGCTTTGCCGTAGCCTGGGTTACTTTTGCCTTTTTTACCTGCCATGTTGTATTATCTCATATAATTTGCTGCCACTCTCAGCCCTAGGTTTCTTTCTACTTTCCTGGCTTGATCTCCCTCCTACTCCTCCCTCTTTCCTTCCCCTCTCTTGGAATTTTCCACATGGATTGCTGTGTTTCAGATCATTTCCTTCCTGGATGTCTTGACTCGGCTTGTCTTCTTTCTCTCGCGCTGTCTGTAAAGTGGATTTTCAGTTGATTGTGTTTTGGTGGAGTATTCCAGTCCCTACTTGTATTCTGTGCCATCTGAACTTGAGATTAAAGCCAGGGGTCGTGGAAGCTCCGGGCTGCAGGTGCCACCTTGACTGCCAACACATTGGGCGACTTTGCCCAGTCTGCTTAAGTGTTCTGAGCCGTGGCTGTGAATCGGGGCTAACGGCGACTCCACAGCGTCGTTGTGAGGATTAAAGTGGTGAATGCCTGTCAAGCAGCTGGCACAGTGCTGGGCTCACTGCAACCACTTACCAAATGGTGATTCCCGTGGCGTGGGATTAGTATGGTTCTGGTGCAGCTTTGTGTGGGATACCCTGAAATGTTGTTTCTTGCAAGTTTGAATTTTGAAATTAAGATCGATGTCAATAGTCTCTGAAAAGAAAAATTTTCCTTCAGATCAAAAGATGACATCCCTCAAATTCTGCTGTAAAATGTTAACCATACAGGTATATTTATCAGGATGAATTTTACATACTTTGTTCTCACATGCAACTCATTGTTAGAGAAATTTCTTTTAGTAGGAATTGATGTGATTATTGGTGAACTCACCAGGTGGTTCTAGCACATGGAATGCCTACCCTTAGAATCATTTTATCGGGGTTAAGGCATTATTTGTCAAAAGGCCCATGGCAGATGTATACAAGTTTGGTATCTTGAAGGAATCAAATGATCTTAGACCTGATAAGGAATAGATGTGGGCTGTTAGCATAGAGAAAGGTCCTGAGAGAGTTAGACACAGTCTGAAAGCAGGACAGGTCACTGTCTAGCGGGTTAGGGCCAATTTATATATGCCGTGGTGGGGGCTGGGAGGGCAGGTTTGGTCCCAGAGAAACCTGGGGCTGACGTAAGGACAGTGGCATCTAGGCATTGGATCCGGGGACCCAAAGGGTATGGGGAATGCCGGAGGCAAAGTTCACCTGCCGAAAATTTTACTCAGGACTTCTCTGTCGGTGTTAGGTGGAGATGCGGGGAGAAGCTTGGGGTGTTTGAAAAAATTCAAGGGTCCTTGAATATATCAATTAATGGCGAGAGAGTCCTGCTATTATTTCTCTTTGGCATTGCATTTTACCTGCCTTTTGTACATGTCCAGCATTCCCCCTACCACGTTGCTGGCATTTGGTTTTCTTACAGGATTTGCTTTTTCTTCCAAGGAAGTTCTCTCAGGGACGTTCGTGATGTAGGGTTTATTGGTCAGGCAGATATTACATTAAAGAGCAATGTTTATTGAGGTCAAAGTTGAGAGAGAGGGGGATTGTAGCAGGCCCCAAAGTGCAAAGAAAGTTGTAGGCAAGATACCTTCAAGGAGCATGAAATCCTTATGGTCTCCCAGGAACAGGAAAGGAGTCATTCTTGTTGTCGTCCCCCCGCCCCCAGGCTGTCTTCTTCCTGTCCTTTTCTCCTTGAAAGAGCAATCCCTTCTCTTGGCTGCTTCTAGAAGCATTAATTCAGTCCGCATTGTGACCCACTTCACCCTCCCCCTCTGCAGTGGACTGATGCAACACATCTTACTTGGGTTCTTTCCCTTTTTTCCACCTTCGTTGCAGTTTCTTTTTCATTTCCTGTTCAATATGTCCTTCCAAAGTTATTGTGGATAACATATTCTATGCTCCACATTTTAGTGTTTGTAAGAGTGGGTTAACAGAATCTGAGTCCCAGAGGGACCTTAGAAATCTCCTAGTTGAATTCCCTCATTTTACAGATAAGGAAACTGAGTCCCAGGAATGTTCATCAACCCACCCATATTTGTCAGAGCCCATGTGCGTATTTGTGTAAGACTGGCACTTTTTGAACTAAGGAAATTCTGTGACTCTTTAAGTCCTTCAGACATTTTCTTTGGGCTTAGACGCACATTATTTTTATCCATCTTCCAGTTTCTCTAATTTTATTTCTGTAAACCGAGTCCTGAATTTAACCCTCTTTGTCTGTTTTTGAAAGTCTTGGGTGCATGTTTGTTTTTTAATCCTCACCCCTGCAATATATCTATCTGATGATATCATGGAAACAGAATAGTTGGACTCAATTGTCTCTCTTTTAGTGCCTTTGTTGAATTCCTGACCTTTCCTTAATTTCACCTCTCAGTGTTTTAGCTTTCCATTTCTCCTCCATTGTCAATCTGAGCTTTCAAGGGCATTCTACCTTTTTTTACAAAGAGTAGCATTTAGTTGGAAGTATTCTCAGCATTTGGATGTCTTTGATGTGCATTTTAGCTGGTCATTGAATGACAATATTACTCTTATCAGATAATAAAGTCCAACAAATGTTACAGGTGATTTTTTTTTTTTAAACCTGGTGTTCCGAGATTGAAAAAGAGATGATGAATTTTTCTGGTTGGCTTGTTTGTGGAAGAATTAAATGTATATTGATTACTCATTAATGCAAGCAAAAATATTTCTTAAAGTGAATGTTGAACTTCTCTAATTTGAATTCTTGAACAAGATATTTTTCCCCTGTGGAAATTTAGCTCTGAAAATGTTTTGAAAGTTGTAAAAATTTAATATGATTTGCTAAACACATAATCATTTTATATTCAACTCTGAAGGAAGGACTCTGATTTGTAAAGGAGGTCAGTCTGTCATATAGTTGTCAGGTCTGTCCTGGACAGCATTATCGGTGCCACAGAGCTGGTGAGTGGGGAGCATGGAATGGTGTGTGTGTGGGCGCGTGCATGTGTGTGTGCACATCTACGTTCACATTGGGACCCCCCAATCTTTGAGTCCTTAAATACTCAAGTGAGCAGTTTATTGGGAGAAGTTTGTTCGTTTGTTTTTAAAGGTGGGATAGGAGTGGGAGAATGTAGGAATTCTTGCTTTTCTATTTAATGAAACAAAATGAATAATTGTCTACCTACTGATTTCATTTTGTTTACATTGACCCAACATAACTGATTCAGTTGTTGCCCCAATCCCAGTGATTATTATGAACAGAAGCATGGCCACCTGGAATAGAGGGTTATTTAAGAGGTGTTGAAAAGCAGGACACAAGGTGAGGCATAGCAAGGGCACAAGGGGGTTGGATGTGAATTGGAGCTTCTAATCAAATAAGAAATAGTGCCCTCTTGCCTGTTCTCTCTGGGTTTGTTGCTTTCTGTCTGGTCGGGACTTCTCCCAAGAGACGGGAGTTAAAAGACCTGGCTTCTTATTAATGGTCCTTTAGTCATGATATTTAATCACCCCCATCCGCGCAACAACTCCCATTAAGGCTTTACTGCTAGATTATTAATGAGGAAGAGTACAGCTGTATGAGTAATCGTGGTTAAGGGAGTTTTAAATACCATGACTGTAATAAACAGCAGATATGAGCATGAGTGATTGCATCAAATCATTAACTTCTAAAATGTGCGGGAACTCTACAATTAAGACAGGGTCTGTATAGCCACTGATCGTGGATTTATGTGTTGTAGTAGTTGATGCAAGTAGTTTAAGCAACTCATTGGGTGATTTGAATAAAGGCAGCTGTTTGGATGGTGTCATTAAAGCACCATACAGATGTTAATATGGAAATCATGCTTTATAAGAGCAACTTGATCTAAGTCTATGTATTTTCGATGAGACCTATTATTGAGTCTCAAATTTTGAAACAGCTTCAATTTCTTTTCCTTTAATGGGCATGGAATTAAATTGGGCATAATGCCCATGTGGACTACACATTATCAAATTTTCCAATATTTCAAATTGGTGTCCACCTCAGTTTGCATCTTATAAACATAGCTAAAGGGTTTCTGGGGTGTACTGTAATTTTCACATAATTATATTTTGTTTTTTGTAGGGTTGGTAAAAGTTTTGATGTTTTAATTTCAGTTTTCCTCATTGCTCAGAATTTGATGATATAAAATGAAAAGAGGTTTCCATTGTTGCTAACATTCACCAGATTTTGTTCCAAAGCATAGACTTTAGTAGACTTTTGAATTAAATCCACATTCTCCACCTAAACCTAGTGATATAATCCAATAGTTCAAAGATAGGTATGCCATAAACAGCTACAGTTAAATAATCTAAAAAAGAAATTAAAACATGGAAATACAATAAAACAAGAATTGATCACTTTATAGTGGAATACTCTATAAACTGTCTGCATTGGAAACATGTGGTGAGTTTTAAAACATCTGAGTTGTATAATTCTAAAGTGTATGAGTTTCTTGAAGGCAGACACTTTTCTTTCTTCTTTGTATATGTGTAATAGTACAGGTTAATATGTTTTTTTGCTGTCCCAACTTGAATCATTTTATTTAGTTCTAAGTTTATAAAAGGCATTTTGGAATACAAATATATAATATATAAATATTCTTCTCAACTAAATATTTTACCACTAAGTACTGAAGTGTGGTCATAAAGAGATTAATTCCGTAAATCTCAGTACTCTTTTTCTAGCTTTCTATTTCCCTATCTATCCATCATCTATCATTTGTCTAAAGCAAAAATTACATATTGACATAATCCCAAATAAGAGGAGGAAATTATTTTAACACACACATGGTAGAATAAAGGAACAAGGTCTTTAATTCTCAATGACATTTTAAAATTTGAAGGCATGCAAGTCTGTCTGAGTGGCATTGTATACTAGTGTAATAATTACAGGAGCTGAAAGGTACCCGTGGTTCTGCAATGTCATGGCCGCGTAACCACATTCACCCTTTTAAGTGAAGCTATACAATCCTCCACTGGCTGAGATGACTGAACTCTTAATCATCGTGAAAAATGTTGGCTGTAGATGTTACTGCTTAGATGGAATAATTCACTTTATTTCCTGGGTTGTCTAGAAAGTTATATGATGCTATGATAGCCTGCCAGGGGAAATAGAACAGTGTTTACTGAGCAGCAAAAATGCCACTTTGATTTCTTAGTTTATTCAACATTTTTTTCTAACAGGTTTGTTCATATTCTGGGGGGAAAAGGGGTAGATGAAAACCTTTTTTTAAATACTGAAAACAAATTAGGGCCCCATTCTTAGACCGCATCACCTCTGTGACTGTAGAATTTGTGTCTTCTGGTTTCCTCCTCTCTCCACCCATTCCTCCTTTTGAGATAAAAGAAGGAAGGAACACGTGACTCTTAGAAGAACCACTGCATTTAATTCCTGCCCGTGCCCTGGGAGCTCACCCCTTTCCCTGCTGGAGCCCTCTCCAGTGCCCGACTTTGGAAGCCTCAGGACCTTACTGGTGGAGTGTACCTGGAGGCATTAAAGGGGAACTGCAGGGGGCGCTGTCACGAGAGGACAGCGTCTGGCAGGGCTCCTGGAAACTTCTAGCTCTAATGGCTTCATTACAGTAATAACAAGATCCTGTGGTCTGGACCCTGGGCAAATCATTTCACATCTGGGCCTCACCGTCCCGTACATGGAATGGGAAAAGTGGACTAGCTGCTTTGGGAAGTTTGTTCCATTTCTGAGAGAGTCTGACGTTAACACAGTGCCAGCGACCGCCATGGTTTATTGAGCTCTTCCTGCCTGCTGGTAGCTGTCTGTGATTTCATCTTTTTAAAGCGCCCTTTCTCAAATTAACTTTAAGTAATCTGTGTCAAAGGTGAGGCTCCTGAGAGGTAGAGAGATTAAGTAACTGGTGTAAATGTCCTGCAGCTAGGGAGGGGCGAAGCTGGGGTGAGAGTTTGGCTTTTGGCTTCAAAGCCAGCATCCTGACAATTGTGTACACTAGCTCTCGGTCCTGAGGTCCCTGTGCATGTATTTCTAATCTGAAAACCATCACCGTGCTACAGGTATGATTTCTGTGCATATGAAATATAAATTTGTGCATAGCTTATGCTTCCAAAAGGAGGAGGAAGTATTCAATTTTTGAAATGAAGATTAATTTCACAATGTTTATGTGATTTCCTGCTGAGAAAAAGAAGGCTTAATGTGAATTAGTTTTCATGTCCCTTGTAGAACTAAAGGCCCAGTAGACGATTCCGTACTTTGGTCTGTTGTATAATTTAAAAAGGCAGATAATTTGTTCAGAAAATTCACTTAATTGCAGCAAATTCAAGCCAGCCATTTTAGCCAGGAATGATCGTGCCTGTGAGGAGACTATTTATTACACAGATGGAAGTATAGACTAAAATAGCTGTTAATGTCTTTAACACACTATTTTTGTTCCGACAGTTTTAATAGAGATGAAAGAGGAATTGCAGTGAGCCTGGTTCTGCCCACTGTGGGAGGAGTGTGGGTTGTTGTGTATCCACAGAAGAATGTCCCTCCAGGTTTACAAGAAGAGGAAGGCAAAATATTGCCTCTCCACTGTCCACCCTCCCCCCGCTGCAGTGTAGAGCTTCTGCTAGCGAGCCCCAAAACGGGACCAGTCCAGTTGTGCAGCTATGTATAACTTCTCCCTTTCTGCAATTCATTTTGCCCCTATAAATTCAGCATCAGCAACTTGGGTTTGTCTTTTTTTTTTCTGTCCTTGCACCCTGCATTGGTCTTCCTTTCTGCTTTCAACTGTTTCAACTCCTTTAGCAAAAATTCTTCACCAATTTTGAGATGAAGATATTGTTAATCTCCTGCTCAGTGCTTTGAATCACTAGGAAGAGCTCAGGCTTTATTCTAGGTGGGTTTTTAGACCCTGGGTAACTTAGCAGAGCAGAGCAGCGTGGTCTGATGGTTTTGTCAAATTTCCCTTCCTGTCCTCTACTGACTTACTCCACAAGCACTTGGAGATGTGGGCTGTGCCCAGTGGACCTTGATGAACTCATGAGACTAAATTCCCTTCTTGGCTGTGTGCATTTTAGTAAAAGGATGTCTTTATTTGGGGGCTGTGTAAATTTTGCTGTCTGTCCCCTGGCCCTGACTGAGAGAAATGGAGGATAATGTCCTACTGTTTTTGGCTCTTAGCATGTATGTGTATTTATTATCTTATTTACGTACGCTCCTCAATGGCAAGAGCCTGGTAAATATTTTTAAAAAGTCATTTTTTAAATGTACTATCTAGGTAGATATTTGAAATGTTTCAGTTTAGTGGCGAGAAGAGGCAACAGCCCACTGAGTCCCCCTGCCCTTTTCTCCAGGGGCTAGCACGTAAGCCCCCCATTCTGCTAGGAGCGTGTACACGGTTTCTGCATATGATGTGCGGACAATCGCTGGTGGAGCCCGTAGCCAAAGGAGCTCTAAGCTGTGGGGTTAAATGGGACTCAGGCTTTCATCAAGATTGAGGGGAAGGAGAAGACAGGGAACTTTTCCCTCTGGAAGTGTAGGAATAAGTGCAGCTCTCTCCTTGGTAGCTGTGTGCCTGAGATGAGGAGGGGATGGAGCCTTCTAATGCCAAAGTTGGAAGAAATTGGAAGACGGGAATATTTGCTTTTACTTCTCTCTACTCAGTCACGAGAGAAAGTCATACTACCTTAAAATGTTTACCGAAGATTATCTGCCTCGCCCTGCCCAGGTGCCTATTAAAAATGCCTATTTTGAGATTTTCTGGCTCAGAATTGTAAAGGGTTGGTGCTCAGGAAGCTGCATTTTCAACAAAGCAGCTCAGATGATTCGTCTGCACACTGATGTCTGAAAAGCGCTCTGAAAGAGTAACAAATAGATCCCGTAGTTTCAAAGGGCGGAAAATACCTGCCATCCCGGGAATGTTGCAGATATTGGTCTGCGTAGCAAGTACTTTATAAAAAAAAGATATTAAAGATGAAGCAGTGATCTGAATTTTTGGCTCTAGCAAACGTTCTCACTCTCAGGATGTTCACCATCCTAATTGCTGTAGGAGAAATGAGAACACCCCATTACTTTCGTTGTCCTTTGCCTGTTTGACTCATTTGAATAATTGGCATGTGGCTTGAACAGATTTAGAAGCTATAGCAGCTCCTGTTCTTGGAAGAATGTCCTCAGTTTAACTAGATAACACCCAGAATCATTTGTGCTTTAGGGATTGCGGGTAAGAAATGAGAATGTAGTTAAATTTACAGAGTTAAGCAATTTTTGCCAAATGGATGAAAATCAGTGTTTTCTCATCAGGGTTATATTGTGCCGCAATCAAATGTTACTTTAAACATGGAAAGCAGCTAATTTTTGCAACATATTTATTTGTGTTTTCTTTTTACAGGAAAAACTAACCCAAGAGTGTGTATTCAGAGAGCAGTTTGAAGAAAACTGGTATAACACGTACTCATCGAATCTATATAAACACGTGGACACTGGAAGACGATACTATGTTGCATTAAATAAAGATGGAACTCCACGGGAAGGGACTAGGACTAAAAGGCATCAAAAATTTACCCATTTTTTACCTAGACCGGTGGACCCTGACAAAGTACCTGAACTATATAAGGATATTCTAAGCCAAAGTTGACAAAGACAATTTCTTCACTTGAGCCCTTAAAAAACGTAACCACTATAAAGGTTTCACGCGGTGGGTTCTTATTGATTAGCTGTGTCATCACTTCAGCTCCACTGTGGCCAAACTTTGTCGCATGCATAATGTATGATGGAGGCTTGGATGGAACATGCTGATTTTGTTCTGCACTTAAAGGTTTGTCCTCCTGGAGGATTGCCTATGCCCACTTGCTTGATTTATTGTGAGAGAAGAGGGACGAGAGAGCGAGAGTGAGAGCAAAGGAGTGAGTGTGTGAGTGAGAGGGGAAATGGAAGCAAAAGCAAAGAGGAAACGGCCTGATGCATGCTGGGAAATAGACACGCTTTTAAATTTTTGATCAGTTGTACTTCATCGTATATCAGCATAGCTGCCATATTTCGACTCATCAGGATTTTGGCTGGTGACCCGCTCAAGGCTACGCTGCATTTTCAAAGGCATGGAGGGTGCAGTCTTACTTAAAAGACTTTTTTCAGTTAATTCTCGCTGGTGCCATCCCAGTGAACTTAAAGCAAAGACCTCTTAGTAAAAAAAAAAGTTAAATTTATTTATAGAAATTCCAAAGGCAACATTTTATTTATTTTATATATTTATTTATTATATAGAGTTTATTTTTAATGAAATATGTACAGGCCAGATAGGCATTTTGGAAGCTTTAGGCTCTGTAAGCATTAAATGGCAAGTCCGCTCTGAACCTGTGGTAAATTCATGCAAGAAAATATAACGGTGCATGGATACGAGAAATTCTAAAGACCCTGATGTACTAAGGCGACAATCTCTTTTGTGCCCATATTATTGTAAACGTATGCACATCACTCATGACACTGAGCATCACTCTTTACACTGCTTGTTTCATAGCTTACCCCAGAGGATTAAAGATGAACTGGGTCTCGAACTTTTATTCTGTGTCTGTAATATTTCCTCTCTCATAAGTGACTTATTCCTTCATTGTAACTTCACGGTTGTGGAAAGTATAAGGATTGGCATAGTTCCTATTTGTTAAAAAAATCTATCACAGAATATACCAAAGCTAAACAATAACTATTTTAGCCAATCTCCAGAATGACAGGAGTAATACATTGTACTAATTTAGAAGTCTCAAGAAATAAAAAAATAAAAAATAAAAAGCTTAGCACAGATTTTTTTTTTTTTTAAGATACAAGAATCAGATTAGCAGGATCATTCCTGTAAACTTTTATTTGTGCATTTGGCTATCAAATAAGAAATTATACAAGTACCATAGGGGTCATTGTAACATCTATGGAAAATGGCTTTCCATGTGAACTGTCCTAATACATGGTAATAGCACCCTTCTTAAAGTAAAACTTGCAAAATGAAACTAATAAATCTTTATCAATAATGATAATGAGGGGGAAAGTATTATACTTGTTGACTGTGTTTTGTTTTTTTTAAATGGTCTTCACAAGCTCAGATTTTTTTAGAGGGGAGGTTACTGTATAGAATATCTTTTACAAGGCTTTTATAACGTTTTATGCTGCAAGGCATAAGGATACGTATTTCTTTAGTAGCAATAACTTTGGAGCTTGCCCTTGGGCAAGGAAGACTGTTTGTTACTATATACTAAGGAGAAAAGAGCCAACTTCTTAAAGCAATATTTAAGAAAAAGGAATTTAAAACAAATTCCCATACCACATAAAACACTTTCTAGCCAGTTATGCTGGAAAATTGAAAGTGACAGTTAAAAAATGGGTTGGGATTTATGTCGGTAACTTTAAAATTTAATATTCCAACTTTGTTTTGCTCTGGTGCACATTCTCTAAGAAAAATAAAAGTATGCCCCTGGCAAGTTGCAGCTATATGAGATAGAAGCACATGACTACTGCCAGGAGCCCTGTAGTCCTCCAGGAGTCCAAGGCACAGTATGTCGCAGTGTCCTGATGGGCATTGAGGAAAACTGAAGTCTAGCATTTGGAATTAGGAACTGTTGTGGGGCCAGGGGGCAGAAGCAATGTAAAATAGTCCATTTATTTAAAGGTCAGAATGTCTTCTTCCTTTGATTTCTTGGGATTTTTTTTTTTTTTTCTGAACAGAAATTGCATTTAATTCCAACAGGTAGTATCCTTCTTTGCTGCTACTCAAATATGCAACTATTCAGGCTTTAGTTTTTCCAAAAGCATTTGATTATATATATATATTTTTTTGGTTGAAAAACGTCAACAATCTGACCACAGGGAAGAATTGAGATTCTAGGATGTCATAGGTATGATGTTTCGCATTGGAGAAATTGATTTTAGAAGACGGCTAAAACTAAAAGTAGCATGGGAAACTAGATAATCAGCCTAAAAGGGAAAAAAAAAAACCAACTTTGTGAACAAGACAAAAATCTCCACCATTCCTTGTAGAATGCTACACTTTTTTGAAAGAAAAGCAAGATGTTATATGCTTTTGGCAACTGATACAATAAACTGTAATGGTCTGTAAATAAATAAATACTGACTTATGCAATTTATGTAAATAGGCATTACAGAGAGAGTAGAAGGCTCAGGGTTTCCTTCCGCTTGCTGTCCTGTTGGGCAGTGGGGGGCATCATCCCAGCTCTCACAGGTTTGCAGCCAGTTCTTACCCTAAGAGACCCAAGCCTAGTGGACTGCAGTCCATGAGCTAGAGAGTTGTTTGGCAGACAGATGCTCAGCCAGTTAAAGCAGTACCTTGTTGGGCCCGCACCTGCACCCTGGTCGAAGACTTAATGAGCATAGACTGAACCCTTCTCCCCCCGTCAATGCACCCAAGCAGTGTTGAAGGCCAGGCCAGCTCAGTGTGGGGACCCTGCCCTGCCAGGTCCTGTTTTGTAGTAAACGAATGGCTTCAGTTGATGGTGTTTTCATTCTATTTCATCTCATTACCAAGACGACATTGTGTTCCTTATTTGATAATCTGTAATTGTATGTAAATACATACAGGATTATGTAATTTGTGTAAATACATGATTACAGACTTTTGAAAACTGGTATTTTTTACTCGATGTCCATTTTGGGGCTGCTTCAGATTCTGTGCCTACATGAACCAATGGAATTTAAAACATGCCGTCCTTGCACATACAGCTGTTGTGTGCATGTGGAGGGCATGGGAGTGGGGGTGGAGAAGGGAGGAACAAGTATGTCCAGATGCCTCTTCTGTGTGTTAGATGAAGAAGCAAGTTATCTTCTGGGATGAAGATTTATGAATCTGCAGGAGGCAAAACGCTGTGTGTGCGTGCACGTTTATATGGATGGGTAGATGGACAAAGGGATTTTGTTTGAGGTCAAATTCTGTTTGCTGCGTCATTTGACCTTGAAATGTGCCAAACTTAGATCTGCTCTTCCTGGTGGCCACTTGTGGGAAAGAACAATGAAATGGTGTGTGTGGGGGGGTGGGGGTGGGAAGGTGGGGGTTATCCAAATGGATTCAGAAGATATGTTGCTGTCAAGTCTCTCTCAGGTGTGGGTGCGAGTGGGTGCGTGGGTGTGTTTTATAGATGCTCTATAATACCCACATTTATCCACAGACATTTCACCTATTAAAACGGATATTTTATTTTTACAATTGGAGTGGGGAGGAAATGTATGAAAAATGATCCTTACCTCCTTCGGTATGCCACCCAAAATTCAGGGATTCGTTTCATAGGTTGGCCCTTGGCCACAAAAGGTTTGGTTGCAAATTTGTTAACTGGTGGCTTCGGAGTGTGATTTCTACCTTTTACTTCCAGGTTGCCTCGGCGCCTGCCCTTGGGTCTTTAGGAAACATTTTGATGTAACCTTTTCTTCCTCAGGGAGGAACGTGCAGAGATAAGAAATAGGCTTTTCTATACTTCTCTGTAAGTGAAAGATTATCTTCACATGTCCTCTTCCGCTTGTCTGCCTGCACAGCTGCAATGCTCAGGTTGATAGCCTGGAAGGTGGGACAATTACCATGAAGGCCACAAGGCAAGCAAGGAAAACACCAGAAGAGAAGCCTCTCTCCTCTTTGGTTAATAGTAAACGATAGTTTGCTTACTTAGAATTTCAGTTATTCTCAAATTTTACTCCAGTTTGCCTCTTGAAAAATACTTTTTAAAAAGAAAATTGAGGAAAGCACATTTTTATAGTTGTACAATTAACTCTAGTCTGTGGTTTCACTTAGGGTTCACTGTGTTGTGCAGTCCATGGATTTTAAGAAAATTTTTTATTCTAGTATAATATATGCAACCGAATGCTTCCCCTTTTAACCACATTCAAATATAAAATCCAGTGCTGTTAGTTATGTTCACAGTGTTGTGTTACCATCTCCACCATCCATTACCAAAACTTTTTCATCATCCCAAATAGAAACTCTGCACACTTTAAGCCTTAACTCCCTATTCCCTACCCCACTTTGAAATTTTAGTTTTAATTTGAAACATTTGTAGGCATACCAGATATCTCAACAGCCTTGGCAAGCTGCGCCTGCACTGGCTCTTGGTTTTCTTCCCTGTCCCCTTCTGAAGCTCCTTTTAATTACTTCTGGGATTTTGGTTATGATTCCCATTGCTATTGGTGGACTTAGGAAAATTTGATGCTAGGAACTAAGGGGTTAAAAAGCAAAAAGTTGGGTAATGAGAATATTCTGAGATGAACAGCTGGCTCTGCCCTCCTTCCACCGGGAAGGGCAAGCAAGTATTATTGACTATGTTCGTAGCGCAGCTTGGAGAAACTTATTTTTAAAAACACTCATGCAGGCTTTTCCTAACCATTCTGTGGGATGTTGCAAAACATTCTGTGAGCTCTCCCTGGCTGTTGCCTCTGGCTTCTAGTATATGCCTATGTACAGGGTGGGTCAATGACAGCTTTGTAAGATTTGTTTTTTTCTAACAAAAAGAAGGCTTTCCCAATCTTTTAGTCTGTGAAGATATTAGAATTATTTATATTTATATGTATTTTTATTAGAGAAGTTGTAGGTTTACAGAAAAATCACACAGAAACAGAGTTCCCATACCTCCCCCCCCCCCCGTTTTCCCTTTAATTAACACTTTGCATTAATGTAGCACTTTTGTTATAACTGGTGAAATTATATTATTACAATTATTAACTATAGCCAGTAGTTTACCTTAATGTTCATTGTGTTGTACAGTCGTATGGTTTTAACAATTTTTTTATTCTAGTAACACAGACACCTAAAATTTCCCCCTTTAACCACATTCAAATAAAGTTATTAGAATGATAGCTGCTCTTTCAGAGGGCAGCAGTACTCCAAACTCCCCTCTACTCTAGAGCTGACCTCACTCTTCCTTTCTCCTTCCCTCTCTTTCTGTTTTTTTTTTCCTCCCTCCCTCCACTCCTTTATTCATCCTACTGTGTGGAGCTAGCATCAGTGGTAAAGAAGACCAGCACACTTCCTGATGGCATACACAGGATTTAAACAAACAGGCATCACAGCAGAATGTGATAAGTCCTGCAATAAAGAAGGTTCTGGGGGCGGTGGAGCATTAAGTGCACCCATATCAGACTTAGGAAGACCTCAGTGGTGATGTCTAAGCTGAAATGCCAAGGATGAGTAGGGGTTCCAGAAAAGAGAACTCTGTCTTTCCTGGCATTCTCAATGTGTTGTGAAAGTGCTTTGGGAATTTGGGCTCATTCTATCTCTTACTGAGGTTTTCCTGTAGAGTGTGGCTGAGTCTAATGGTGTAAAGTGTGGACAAATATTAGTCTTGGGGGGTTTCCTACTCTTGTGGTGGGTTGTTGGTTTGTGGACGTGATCAGGACCCAGTCTTTGAGTCAGACCAGCCCTGCTGCCCTGGACTTGCCCATGGCCATGTTCAGAAGGCACTTTGAGGCTTTTGGCTTCTGCCCAATTAGCTGCTGCATTAATATTCCCCCTCACATTTATCTCACATTATAAACAAAATCTGCAATAAGATGCAGGATAATACAAGGTGAAACTAACATAATCTTTTAAATATATCTTTATTCTTTTAATAAAGGTTTTGCACAGCTGCTATATGACGTGGAATGGTGTTGAGGATATCGTAGTAGACAAATCAGACAAAAATCTCTGTCCTCATGGAGCTTACATTCTGACCTTATTACTTAAATGCCATCTGGGTTCTATGTAATTGATTATGTAAACACATGGTACTCTTAAGTCTTTGGGATATCCAAGGCAAGTGGGCCAACTTTAACAATTTTCTAGGAACTTCATCTCTTTTCAACTATGCATTTAACTTATACTAATATATGAGAACCCAGTTAGAAGCAGCCTATTCGTCCTATTGCTTTACGTAGGACAACTTTTAAAAGTGTGTACTCAAATATGATGATACATATTCTTTTGGTAGATTAGCTCCTTTTTGGCAGAAAATGAGCCTGGTTTGAAATAAACAGAATGGATCCCACCCCATTTTTTTTTCCCTTTGGGAAAATCCAAGGGAAGAGGCAAAGGAAATCCAAAAGTTTATCAATTGTAGATTTGTGTTTTAAGACTATCAGAGCTCAGTGAAGACGTCATTTACTGGGCTAAAAGAAATAATGAAGCTTTGGAAAATGCCTAGTCTGCTCCCACTGAACCCATCAGATTAAAATATAAATGGGCATATCACCATAACTTTAATACCAGAGATGAAATTATGTATTTTGGTTAGATGGATAAAACCTTTCATTTTATTTGTCTTCACCAGAATTACAAATCTGTAGTTAATCGGTTTCCTTGTGGCTTCCTTATGTTTGCTTTGGTTTCCTTTTCTAGTTATAGGGGTAACATGACTTCCCACTCTCTTGGGATCCCCTTCTCTCTAACCCACATTTAAGGAGTAGACATGTTTAAACACATGTTAAAGAATAAGAACTGACAGAGTGTGATGGATGGTCTTTAGAATTTCCCCAGAAGAATTTTATGATCTTAAATTTGGCTTAGGAGATGAGGGCTAATTGAATTACAACAGTATCCAAAGCAGGGCATATTGGCAAGAAAAGAAACTCTCCATTCTTCAGCACATACATCATGACCATCCCTGGTTGGGAAAAATCTAACTGCAGAACATTTCCATGATGCTGCCATCCATAGAGCATCTGAAGTGCCATCTAGAGATAAATGAAGATAATGAATGTCTCTTTGGTAAGTGGATGCAAAACTAGAAATCAGGCCATTTCTTCTGATGATCTGTTTGAAAGAAGCAAGTTTAAATTTTGTGGTGACTGTAATGTGCCTATATATATGCTTTTTCTTTCTTCCTCCTGGCATATTTCCTATGCAAACAGGCTGAATTTTATTATTCTCATTTCAGAGCTTTCATTTTCTTCCAGATGCAAAATGCCTATCCCTTTATAAATATAGATGATTAGGTGGATGACTTATATTGCATTAACAAAGCTCCTTGTTGAGACATATAAATTAAGCAGAGTAAAAATAAAGCCCATACCTCCAAGCCCAAAGCAAATGTCCATGTTCTGGCCCGATTCTGTGTGCCATGTGGTCCTAAGTGTTGTCAAATGAATCAGTACCTTGAAGTGACCAAACTGGTGCATCTCAAATGAGTTGTTCTATGTCCTAATGAGCTAGTTTCTATAGATACTTTGGTTGTATATTTTCAAATATCAAAAGCTTAGATTGTAGAAGAATTAAACATAAAATATAAATCACAAATATTATTTGTAGTTTGGATAAATAAAAGTTACTTTTTATAGTCATGGGTCACATTTGGTGCTATTTTTAAAAACAAATTTTAAAAAAATTGTTTGACACTTGATTTTTAATGTTAGGTAAACCCAAGATCTTTCTACATGCCTATAATATCCAATGTATGACTTGGAAGCCACCAAAATTTAAGTGAAGAGAACCTTTGATTGCAACTTATTAATTTATTCAGCAAGTAGTTATTGTTATCTACTATGTTCCAGGGATTATGAAGGTGGAACCAGAATTATTAAAATTAGTTATTAGTACAACATGCAAATATTTGACCCATTTGACTTATGCCTTCACCTTGTGGAAGTGTCCTAAGCTAATTGACATAAGCTATAAAAAACTCTATACTAAAGATCTATTTGTTACTTTTCTTCTTTTCTCCCTTATGGAAAATATCTATTCTTCCTAGGGAAGGGGACTGGGCTGTGGTTTAAATCAGAGTATCATCTCTTTAAAGGAAGCACTTTAAATAATGGACTTATACCATTTGGAGATCTTCTTTCAGTTCCTATTCAACTAGTGTTTAAAATTGCTCCACAAAGGATTTATTCTTGGTTTGACTTTGAATTAATAAGTGTCTCTGAAAAACGAAACATGCATAAAGTTAATATGATGTAATACAGCATACATTTTGGCATGCTTTATAATGATTAGTTCTTTATTTTTAGTTCAGAACAGCAGTGAAGTTCCAAAATTCTGTTTAGCTGTTTTAATCTCAGAAACATGTGACAGCTTGTCACAAGTCTATGTTGGGAACCACACCCAATGGTTCTGAGCACAGTGAAGGAACTATATTAAGGACCATTAAATGAATGTATGAACAACTTATAAGCATACTTGATTAGTTACTGCTCTTTAGAAAGTGACAGGGTATGCATGGTAAAGGAAACTACCTGAGGATGGGAAAAGAAACACCTTAAAGGATAATGGGTATCGGTGCTTGGCATTTACAAAGGACCAGAAATAATGTTTGTTTCTCCTAGCCAGACTAGAAAGTGTCTAGATTCACAGTAGTGGGGAATAATCAGCCCCAAACTAAACACTGTTCCAATTTCATGTAACATATTTTAGAAGCATCACTCAAAATGATCAAACTATTTCCAAGTAAGTTAACATCAAGTCAGAATAAAGATAAAGAATATTTATGGAACTAAAAAACATATCCAGCACCCAGCAAGGTAAAATTGGCAATGTCTTGCATACAGTCAAAAATCACCAGACATGGGATTTCATCAAAATTAAAAACTTTTGTTTATCAAAGGACATTATCAAGAAAGTGAAAAGACAACCTACAGAATGAGAGAAAGTAGTTGCAAATCACATATCTGATAAGGGTTTAATATACAGAATATATAACAACAAAAAGACAAACAATCCACTTAAAAAATGGGCAGAGGACTTGAATATACATGTCTCCAAAGAAGATATGCAAATGAACAATAAGCATATGAAAAGATGTTTGACATCATTAGGGAAATGCAAATCAAAACCACTATAACATACCACTTCACACTCATGGGATTGCTATAATTAAAAAACAACAACCAGAAAATAATAAATGTTGGCAAGGATGTAAATAAAATAGAACCCTCATACATTGTTGGTGGGAATGTAAAATGGTGTAGCAACTATGAAAAACAGTTTGAGAGGTTCTCAAAGTTAAACACGGAATTACCATATGACCTGGCAAATTATTTCTAGGTATACTCCTCAAGAATTAAAACAGGAACTCAAGCAGATACTTGTGCACCAATGTTTGTAGCAGCATTATTCACAATAGTCAAAAGGTGGAAACAACCTATAGTGTCCAATGACAATTGAATGGATAAAGAAAATGTAGTACATACACACTATGGAATATTATTCAGCTGTAAAATGGAATGACATTCTGAGACATGCTACTACATGGCTGAACCTTGAAAACATGATACTGAAGAAAATAAGCCATACACAAATGGAAAAATATTGTATGATTCCACTTAAATGAAATATCTAGAATATGCAAATTCATAGAAACAAAAAGTAGATTAGAGATTATAAGGGGCTGGAAGAAGGGGGGATGGGGAGTTATTGCTTAATGGTTACAAAGTTTCTGTTTAGGATGATGAAAAATTTGGAGGAATGGATGGGGTGATGGTACTGCAATATTGTGAATGTAATTAATGCCACTAAATTATATAGTTAAAAAGTCAAATTTTGTGTGATATGTATGTTACCACAATGAAAATTCTTTTAAAAAGTCATCAGACATGCAAAGAGACAGGAAAATACAATCCATATGGGGAGAAAAAAAATCAATTGAAATCTGATCCAGAACTGACAATTATGTTAGAATGAGAAGAAAAAGATAGTAAAAGAGTTGTCATAGTTATGTTCCATATTTTCAAAAAGTTAAATAGGGAGATGAGTGATATTAAAAAAAATCAAATTGGACTTCTATGGATGAAAAATGCACTGGATATGATTAAAGACATTCTAGAATTGTAAAAGAAAAGATGAATGAACTCAAAGTCATAGCAATAGAAATTCTCTACAATGAAAGATACAGAGGAAATAGAGTTGAAGACTAATTGAACAGAGCATCAGTGACAACTAATGAGACAACTTCTAGCAGCTCAATTTACATATAAATGAGTTCCAAAGAGAAAGGAGAGAAAGGACACAAAAATATTTGAATAATGTCTGGAAATTTTCCAAAATTATCAAAACCTATAACACACAGACCTAAGGAGTTCAAAGGACATAAAGTGTAAGGAACATGAAAAAACAAAAACAAAAACAATGCCAAGCCACATAATAATCAAATTACTCATGACCAGTGATAAAGAAAACATCTTAAAAGCAGCGAGCAAAAACCATGTTACTTACAAAGGAACAATATGAATGACAGCAGATTTTTCATCAGAAATAATGCAAGCAAGAAGATAGTGGAACTACACCTTGAAAGTCCTGAAAGAAAAAGCTGTCACATTAGTATTATATACTCAGCAATGATATAGTTAGAAAACAAAGGGGAAAACAAAGATTTGCTGTCATACAAAAACTGAAAGAATTCTATACTATGCTATACTATAAGAAATGTTAATCATTCTATAGGAAATGGTAAAGGAATCATTCAGGAAGAAGATACCACGTTGAAATACGGTGCTACATAAGGGAATAAAGAACACTGGAAATGATATATGTATATAAATGTATATAAGATTTTAAACAATTATTTAAATCTCTTTAAAAGAGAACTGGCAGTTTAAACAATAATCGTAACAATGTGGTGTGGAATTTATCACATATGTGAAAGTAAAATGTATGGCATTTTAGCATGCATTTAGTACAATGCTGGGAGGTGAGAAATGGAAGTATATTATCGTAATGTGATTATACTGTATGTGGCATAATATAATATCACTTAAAAGTAGACTCTAAGTTAAAATGTTTGGTATTAACCCTAAATGTACCACTGAAATGATAAAAGAAAAGGTTTTATAAGAAGATGATAGAATTAAACCTAACCATACTAATAATTACACTTAATGTAACTGGTTAGAATAATTCAATTAAAAGATAGAGATTGTCAGGTTGAATAAAAATAATAAGATCCAACTACATGCTGCCTACAAGAAACACACTTTAAATATAAAGACACAAATAGGTTAAAAGTAAATACATGGAAAAGATATACCATGCTAATACTGATTAAAAGAAGGTAGGAGTGCCTATATTAATACCAGACAAACTTGATTTCACAGCAAAAATGCAAGGATAAATAGAGAAATTCACAATTATAATAGAAGATTTAAAAAACCTCTTTCAATAATTGATAGAATTAGCTAGAAAATCAGTTAGCACGTGCAAGATATAAACAACACAATCACCAACTTGACTGAATTGACATAGAAAGAAAACTACTCAACAATACATGTTTTCCTCAAGTTCAAAAGGAACATTTACCAAGATATACTGTATTCTGAGCCATAAAACAATTCTCAATAAATTTAAAAGGGTTTAAATCATATGTTCTCTCACCACAGTTGAATTTAACTAGCAGAATGAGTTCTGGAAAATCCTCAAATACTGAAAACTACATAATATACTTATAAATAACCCATGGCTCAAAGAATAAATAAGAAGTGAAATTAAAAAGTATTTTCAAATGAATAAAAATAAAAATACAACATAGCAAAAACTGTGGAATAGTGCTAAACTGATACTTTTAGGAGGAAATTTATATCACTAAATTCTTATATTGGAAAAGAAGACTATTCTCAAATGAATAATCTCAAATTTATCCTTAGAAACTAGAAAAAGAAGAGCAAATTAAACTTAAAGTAAGTTTTAAAAAAAGGAAAAATAAAAATCAGAACAGAAATCAGTTAAATAGAAAACAGAAAAAACAATAGAAAAAATTCAATGAAACAAAAAAATGGTTCTTTGACAAAGTCAATAAAATTGAAAAACTTTTAGCCAAAATTATCAGGTGCAAAACAAAGAGGACACAAATGAAGATATCAAAAAAGAGGTGACATCACTACAGATACAGTTATTAAAATATAATAAGGGAATATTACGAACATTTGATGCCAATAAATTTGACAGATAAAATGGACAGATTCCTTGAAAGACACAAACCACCAAAGCTTACTCGAGAAGAAATAGATAACGTGAATAGCCGTGTTTTATTAAAGAAATTGAATTTATAGTTAAAAACCTTTCTCACAATGAAAAACTCTAGGCCCAAATAGCTTCACTGCTAAATTCTACCAAACGCTTAAGGAAATGCCATTTTAAGATAAACTCCAAGAATATTAGAGAGAGAATACTTTTTAATTCTATAAGATCTAATGCCAATACTGAGAAAGACATTAATGAAGAGAAAACTACAGATCCATATTCATGACACACATAAATACAAAAATTCTAAACATAATTTTAGCAAATTGAATTCAAGTATATACATATATATAAAAGATAAATCTGTTTTAGTCTGCTAAGCAGCTGAAAACAATACACCAGAGATGGGTTGGCTTTCACAATGGGGCTTTGTTATCTTACAAGCTTACAGTTTAAAGGCTGAGAAAAATGTCCAAATCAAGGCATCATCAGGTGATGCTTTCTTCCCGAAGATCAGCTGCTGGTGAATCTGGACTCCTCTGTCACATGGCAAGGCACATGGTGGCATCTGAGGGACTCTTCCTTCTTTTCAGGGTCTCCTTGCCTTCAACTTCCTGCTTCTGTGGTTCTCACTCTTTCTCCATATTCATCCCATTTATAAGGGACTCCAGTAAAGAGGACTAAGACCCACCCAGAGCTACACCTTAGTTGAAGTAACCTGATCAAAAGTTCACACCCACAGTAGGTTCACACCCACAGTAGGTTCACACCCACAGGAATGGACCAGCTGTAAGAACATGATGTTCTGGGTACATACAGTCTCAAACCACCACAACGTCCAGGTTGGGTTTATATCAAGAATGCAAGGTTGATTTGAGGATTGAAACCAATCAATGTAGTCAATCATAGTAACAAACATACTATTATCTCAAAGAAACAGAAAAAGCATTCAACAAAATCCAATATAATTCCTGATAAAACTCTCAGAAATCTAGGAATAGAAAGGTACATCCTCAAGATCAATATGCAAATATCATGTATGTTTCTATATATTAGCAATGAAATAATTGGACATTGAAATAAAAAAATCATCTAATAGAATACAAATTATGAAATTTTTATGGATAAATGTGACAAAAGAAGTGTAAGAGCTATACATTACAAACTACAAAACATGGCTGAAATAAATTAAAGAAGACATAAATAAATGCAGAATACCATATTCATGTATTGCTATGACACTAATTTCCCCTAATTTAGTCTACAGGTCCAAGGCATCTGCAATCAAAATCTCACAGCATTTTTTTTAGATACTGAAAGACCAATTAAAAAATTCATCTGGAAATGCAGAAAATCTAGAAGAGCTAAAACAACTTTGAAAAGGCACAAAATTAGAGGACTAACTCTGCTTGAGTTCAAGATATATAAAGACTATGTAAATTAAGTGTGGTCTTTGTGCAAAGATAAACACATCCATACAAAGGCATATGCAGCTTTATTTGTAGTAGTCAAAAACTGAAAAAAAAAAAGTATATCAACCGACAAGTAGACAGCAAACTGTGGTTTATTTACATGAAGGAAAACTGCTCAACAATAAAATGGAATGAATTATTGAAACACTGCAGCACTGAAATCTCAAAATAATTGTTCTGAGTGAAAGATGCTGGAAAAAAGTGTACACGCTGTATGATTCCATT
Source organism: Dasypus novemcinctus (assembly GCF_030445035.2). Taxonomy (NCBI): domain Eukaryota; kingdom Metazoa; phylum Chordata; class Mammalia; order Cingulata; family Dasypodidae; genus Dasypus; species Dasypus novemcinctus. Next base: position 16,561,373 of record NC_080687.1, on the reverse strand, counting down.
TAAATAAAATTCTAGGAAACAAAACGTAACATATATTCCTAGAAAGTAGATTGTCTGGGAATTACCAAAGAGCATGAGAAGACTTTTGGGGATGATGGATATGTTAAGGAGTTTGATTTAATGGGTGTACACAAATGTCAAACATCAAAATTTAAACTTCTGTGCAACAATTTGTTTGCCAATTATACTACAATAAAATGTAAAAATATTATAAAAACAGGGCAACCAATATCGACTTTATAATGATGTCATGTAGAAAAAAATGTGATAATGGAAGCTAGCGTGACCACATCAAGGTGGTCAAAATAAAAATCCTTTTCCTTTTCTTACAACTACACTGAATCTAGTCTGCCTGATGTTTTTCTAACAAGAAAGAGCAGCTCAAATTTGCTGAACAGCTGTGTAGGTGAAGGATTCAGAGGAAGGAAAATAGTACAATCGTGCCTCTTAGTTACCACTTTCTAAAATTCATCTCTGGGTTGGAGTGATTTGCTAGAGAGAGGCAGATGAATCTAGGGGCAAGAGAGAGCTTTTCCTGAATGGTGACAGCTAAACGAATCCTTTGCCTTGATTCTAAACCACACCTCTGTGTGGGAAACCACACCCTTCATTGGAGAAGTAACTTGACTTAAAACATGCAACAAAGGGGATGTGGAAGCAAAACAAACAAACAAAACAACAAGAAAATCAAGTCACCATGATGTAATGCAGCATATCTTTTTGGCAAGTTTTATAATGATTTTTTTCTATATTTTTAGTTCAGAACAGCGGTTAAGTTTCAAAATTCCAGTTTAGCTGTTTTTATCTCAGAAACACATGACAGCTTGTCATAAGGCTATCTAAGTTGGGAACCACACCCGCTGCTTCTGAGCACACTCAAGGAACTATATTAAGGGCCCTGAGACAAATGCATGAAGAAATGATAAACCCATACAATTAGTTACTAGTTACGCTAGAAAGGGGCTGAGAATTTGAAGCAAACGCCAGAATTCAGACATATGCTGTGAAGTTCATGACATGAGAGGGAAGAACTAATATAACATGTGATATAGGACTGAATTACCCATTCTTAGGACTATAGGAATTTATATTTAAGATAGGATTATAGAACCCTGTGCTCTGGAAACAAGTTATGTGTAAAGGAGAGGAGGTCCCATCAAAGCCTCTTTTTTCGCTTTCTATAACTAGACATGAGAACTTTTCACTTGGAGGGAAGTACATAAATGAGTTATGCATTTGCTGCAGTAGAATTAGGCTGTTTTGTGCCTTGTCAAATATAGAGTTGTGCCCAGCGCTAAATGGGAATCTACTGGATTTAAAGATTACACATTCCAACTTTGGTGCCTCACTATTTACAAAGGAGATTTGAACCCATGGAAATAGTCATAGTTTGTACTGGTGCTAATTCTCATTTGGATAATAATAGTTTATAAATCATATTTACTTGTAATTTCTTATGGGATCCTGACTGTTGAAAATCAAGGAGACTGAACAATGTTTTAAATATAGTGCAAGTTACAGTTGTCGTATTAGCCTTCAACATTTATTAAATACTCTCCACTTGACAGTTTAGCATCGTGTTTAAAAGCATGGGCTTTGCAATCAGATTGCTTGGATTTGAATCCCATTTCCACCACATTTGTAACCTGGGGTAAACTTACTTACCTCTTTGTGCCTTAGTTTGCTCTTCTTCTGTACCTACCTTTTCAGGGGTTGTTGTCAGGGGTAAATGACTTAAGATGTATAAAGCATTTTGAATAGTGCAGGGAGCCTAGTAAGCATTTCTCAGTTCTTAGCTAGTTCTTAGCTTAGTTCAAGGCCTAACCCTTGGTGCTGTGAATGAGACCTTATTTGAAAATTGGGTCTTTGAAGATGTTATATAATAGTGAAGAGGAGGCCAAACTGGATGAAGGTGGGTGCTAATCCCCTAAGCTGGCATCCTTACAACAAGAGTAGCGGGGACACAGCTTGACAGAGGGGAGCACGCCATTCAGCAATTGAAGTCCAAGGATTGTGGGCCATGCCTGAAGCTAGGACGAGGCGAGAAGGAGTCTCCCCTGCAGATTTCAGAGTGCTAGCTTCCAGAACTTTGAGACAATAAATGTCTGTTGTTTTAAGCCACCAGATTGTGGTGCCTTGCTACGACAGCCCCAGAAACCTAAGGCACATACCCTATATTTGAAGGCTTAGAATAACATAGGAGAGGAGCTAGGTTATCCCTATTGTAAAGACAGCACAATAGCTAGTTCACCCTCTAGCTGTTTTGGAAACCTAGGCTTTTTGACCTAGGCCTTAGCTTTTTTCCTCTACAGTAAATTGCAACACAAGAGGATTACTGTCCACCAAGATTTTTATTTTTATGGAAACTCCTACCTATAACTTTTCTTAAACCGCAAAGAATTTCTGTGTACTCCTCAGGACTATTTGCTTTGGCAGCACAAACGAGGAGTCCCCAAAGTCCTCTGCAAGCTGTCGTGCCTATTGGAATGCAAAGAGAGGACAGGCGTGATCTCACCTTCACCACCTTCCAGACAAGCGAGGAATGGGGCCACCATTTCTCTCTCTCTCTTTTGAATTGGAAACAAATGGAAGTCAGAGAAGTGCAGTGATGTTACCAGATTTCATTAATATGTTACTGGATTTCATTTAGGTTCTTCAACTCTGCTGGAGAAATGAATTTCAAGAGCACGTCTGGTGAGTTAGGCCAGTAATTTATTTAGGTAGGGAGGGAAGAGAAATGGGAGAAAATAACAGATAAGGTGCCCAGGTAGAGAGGAAGAGGCTGAAAAGTGGTAAAGAGGACTGATTTCCAGGCTACAGTTTCCCATTACTGGTTAGAAATGCCCAGGTTTTACTTGTGTGGTCATCCAAGTGGGGGAGAGGCAGCTGGAGTCCATCCAGGTCCAGTCGCAAGAGAGCACGAGAGAGCATGAGAGCTCGTTTAGGCCTTGTGCCTGACTTTTGAACTGTTAATTATCCCACCCCTTTGCTAATTGCAGGGGAGGAGTTCTAGCTGTTTACTGTTTTGATAGCTTATTTTCCCCATCAGTCTCCCAGGAGGGCCCAATGAGAAAGTCCTTGGGGAATATCTGGGGCTTCTCCTGGCTTCCAGAGGAAGTCTTCTTCTGAGTGGCACAGTCTTGGGGAGAGTTTTCCAGCAGCCATCTTGGGGTTGCTGATGTCCATGTGGACTTCTTGCCAGGTTCCAGACCCATCTATTAATTCCCTATCTTGCTAGCCTGCTTCAGTGAGTTATTTGATTTGGTTTAGTTTCCACTGTGAATAACAGACCATCTTAGAACCCAGACTACCCAGTTTTGATTCTTTCCCAAAATGTTCCATCTCCTTCCCCTCTGTTTAATCATCTAAATCCCTTTGTTTCATCTTCCACACTGAAGAGGTCTGGCCAGATAGGTAGTCCAGGAATCCTGGGACAGTTCCAGCCAGGGCCAAACTTGTCCTTGGGTTCGATGGTAAAGATGGCGGGCTGTCCACGAAGGTCTGTTCTTGCCTTCCTCCACCTAGTGGGTAGTCCAGCCCATGGTGACCCACCCAGGGTCTAAATTCTCAGCCTTCCTCCCAGTTTTGACTGCTTGACTAATTTCTACTTGTGGAATACGAGCAGAAGAGATTTATGGCAACTTTAGGCCTGGGCCTCAAACTTCCAACATACACACCCTTATCTTTCTCCTCACAAGCAGTACTCCACTTGGACCATACAGAGAAGTCCAATGTCCTAAGGGCTGCAGGGACGGTGGAAACAGAGAGGAAAGAAACATTGTTTCCTTAGCTATGCTTGTGGAATAGAGTGCCCAACTCACCTACCTTGGGTTGTTACATGGAAGAGAAATAGACCAAGTTGATCTCTTTGTTCCATCTTAGCCTTTTACCATCTCAGATAAGAGAGCCTATCCTTAGGTTCTCTATCTCTAGCAGTTTTTTTTACTTTCTTTCACAATGGAGTTTTCTCTACTTTAAATTCTAGTAACAAATTCTAAAGACAAAAAACAAAGAATGGCACAAAAGTAGTGCTGTCTATCTACATTCATTGAGTAAGAAGAGTTTATATCATAGAAAACAAGTTTGCAATCTGTGGTAAATCTACTGTTTATTTTTTAGCTCCTAAGCTACACCTTTGAATAAAGCCATCTTGTTAGAAACTCTTTGCCAGGTACATTATTATGCATGCTGTACTGTTTGGAATTTGCAAGTTTAGTGCTAGGGGCCATGCATGTGTTTTATAAATGGCTTTTGAAACCACTTCAGAGATTATCTAGAGAAGAAAAGAAAAATCTGTATATAAGGAGCAAAGCCCTAGGAGAAGTGAGTGAGATGGTGGGAGGATATGAGTGTTTCATCATAAGGTCTACCTAAACTTAATAAAAAGCCAGTTTAGAAGACCATATAATTATTTACTGCATCAGTTTCAAAAGATGCACAGAACCACATTCTTTTGCCTTTAATTCAACGATGTGTTTGAATTTTATTGTTACGTAATGGTGCTTGAATTGCTACCATGCTCATCTAATAATTTGTTTTTCTGGAATTAACAAAAGGGGAAATGGGTGGCAACAACCATGCAAAGTAGTGGAAGCTATACAAGGATAGCTACTTGGTACTAACTTTGTCCAAAGGCAGCAAGGTGCTTTGTGTGTGCCCAGCACCGGCCAGGGGAGCAAAGAGTTTCTGGGGAAGCCAGGTAGAAGGAATAGAAAATTAGAGTAACTTAGGAGCCTTTTCTCTGCCTTCCTGCACTCAGCCTCAGTTGCTTATGGAGAACCTGGTTGGTGTTTGTTCTCTGCCCTTCTCTCCTTGCTGAATGGAAAAGAATTCTAAATTGCCTTGTGTATTAGCCAAAGGGGTGTTGATGCAAAATACCAGAAATTGTTTGGTTTTTATAAAAGGTATTTATTTGGGGTAGGAGCTTACAGATACCAGGCCATAAAGTATAAATTACTTCCCTCACCAAAGTCTATTTCCATGTGTTGGAGCAAGATATCAGCCAATGTCTGTGAGGGTTCAGGCTTCCTGGGTTCCTCTGGGCTCATCTCCTGTTTTCTTCACAAGGACAGCTGTAGACTATGAGGCCCTCTAGGCTTTGCTTCTCACCACAAGGTCAGCTGTAGACCATCAGGCAAATGGCTCAGTCACTTTCCCCAGGATCCAGCTTAAGACTTCAGCATCAAACTCCAACATCAAAACTCCAATATTAAGAACCCACAACTCTGTCCTTTGCCATCTCTTTTATCTTTGAGTCCCCACCCACCAGGGGGCGGGGACTCAATGCCCTAATCATGTGGCCCAATTAAAACCCTAATTGTAACTTAATCAGACCCAGGTACAGATAAGATTACAAACATAATCCAAAATCTATTTTTGGAATTCATAACCATATCAAACTGCTACACCTCTCTTCCCTCTTTTTTCACTTGAGATCAACCCATGAAATTTTAATTTATCACCACTCATTGCCAAACATCTCCTCTGAGCTTGTGACTTGTATGTCCAACTCCCTGCTGGACATCTTTATTTGGATGATGTCTTAATGGCACTTCCAAGTCAGTATGTTCAAAACAGAACTTACGATTTTGCCCTCTAAGCCTGCTCCATCTCTTGGAAGCACCATCTCAACTATGGCTCCACTATCCAACCAGCCACCCTGGAGGAAATGCAGAGGTCCTTGTTTCCTCCCCTCTCTTCTCCAACCCTACATCTCACAAACACTAAATCTTGGTGAGATTATCTCCAAAATGCTTTTCAAAATTATTTCCTTTTATTGCAGTCACTGTTTCAGTGCTCCATTGTCACCTGCATGCCCGGCAATAGCTGATGGGGATTCCTGCCACCAGTCATGACCCCTCACGTCCACCCTTCATGGAGTTGCCAGAGTATTGTAGGTCCTCAGTCTGGGGCCTGCTGTGCTTTGGAATCCAGAATTTTCCAGATTTTAGAAAGGTGATATGGTATACTTACTGTATATTGTGTAACAGCCGAGAGGGGTCTGAGGTAGTGCTCAGCTCCAACACATGAATATTTCTGCATGGAAAAAAATCCATCACATTAAGTGGGTAAGTAAACTCTATAAATAGCTTCAGGCCAGGGCAGGTCATTTTTTGCAGTCCCAAATTCAGATCGGGTCTGATTCTGTGGCCAAAGCCTCAGTAAATCATAGTGCTGCAGTTCTGGCTAGGATGGCATTGTATCACCTTGCGCAAGTCACCCACCTTCTTGGTGCTCCACGTTCCTAATCTGAAATGACAGTGTTGAACTGGAATGGCAGTTCTCACCTATTGCATCTCAACACACAGATCCCAGGAAGGTGTGAGCAGTGGAGCAAACATTTTGTTTTTCAAAAATACATGAAAATATTTCTTTGGCACCTAGGAATGTGGTAAATCCTGGGTTAGTGCCAACAAGACAGGCCCTGCCTGCAGGGAGGATAAACTCTAATAAGGAGGTCGATTTTGAAGAAATAATACACAGGGATAGTCAGGGAGGATTAATCAAAAAGTCTGTGAATTATTTACTTCTTTGTCTTTTATCAATTCAAGTGGCTCCAGAGTTGTTCATATAACAATGTCACTCTCATTTTGATGCATTCAGGTAACCTTTTTTTTCCCCACAATGGCAAGTAAGGGATGGAAATATATTAGCATCCTGGAAATTGAGCATAAACAGAGGTGTGGACACAAACTGGTTTGGAGAAAAAAGGTTGTGAATCATTGAAATACTGGACTTTTAATGACCTTTCTAGACTTAGAACTCTATACTGTACAATCCATAGCAATGAGCCTCGTGCTCTTTGGTGCTTTAAGACGACCAACGTTACGTATCATTTTTGGTAGCAGGTACGTTTTATTTATTCTATTTTTTTTACAGTAGTCATTCATTTAGTTTTCCATTTGTCCAATATTTAGTGGACAACGACAATGAGCAGATACCAAGTAAGTGCTGGGGAGCCCACAGGAAGGAAAAACGGATGCATTTCCACTCTCACTGACTATGATTTAGTGGACAGGGACATTAGGTAACGAGATGACAACAAAGGGTTATATAATTGTAATAGTAGATGCCCAGAGTAGCCTGGAAATCCATACGTTTTTAGAAAAAAAGGATTTCCTCCTGCTGAATTTGAACATTATCCACGGTATCTTTCTCTTCTTGCTGTCAAAAAAGAAAAGAAAAAAGAAAAAAAAGAAACCAAACAAAAACCAACACCCCCCTGCCAAAGTTTCCCAACATTCTTCATAAATTGTCCTTGTCTTCATCTTCCCCTCGTCACCCAGAGCCGTGCCTCCTTGTACCATGCTAAGTAACTGCTCCGCGGGTGTTTACATGCTTCAATTATTTATAGGCTGCTATGTTTCCCCCTTTGCTCCTCACCACCCAGACGTGCTGTACATCGTTAGTTATTTTAATCTTTCCTAGTAAATCAATTCCTCCAACCTCCCCTTCATTTTTATTACTCTTCTCTGAACTCCCTTCTCTCCGTCTTTATGGTATTGAAATGCCTGGAATTTAATGTAATTTTCCAGGTGGGGTTTGAGAAAGGCTATTAAAGGGGGACTCTCCCCTCTGTTCTCTGCTGATGAAACCACTGGGAACAAAGCCCAAAACTACATTAGGCCTCTCGCTGCTGTATCAGCTTCAGTAACTCATATCTAATTTTCTTTTCACCATCACCCTGCCAGTTCTCTCACACAGCCTTCAAGGTTGCTCGTTGTACCCAACTGGCTCTGACGTTTCTACAATTGGCTTTACTAGTTCCCAGCTTTCCGCCAGGGCTCAGCACCAGGAGTCAGAGAAAGGCAAACGGACCTGGAACAGGGACCCACAGAGCAGTTCCAGGACTGTCACTAGCCATGGTGATAATGATGGCCGTGTGCAAAGTCCTGCCGGGGACAGGCTGGGGGCTGTTAGTCACCTATTCTCCCACTTAATACTCGTGAGGATTCCGCAAGAAGAGGGAGGGAACCGAGGCCCAAGAGGCCGCGTGAGCATCCAGAAGTCTCAACTAGAGGAGGCACAGCCGTTTGGGTCCCAAGCCTGCTTGACTCTGAAGCCTTTGCTCTTGGAGCCAGCACTTTCGAAAGGGTAGCGAGGGAGGTAGGCACGATGGGAGTGCTGTAGGAGGTGCGTAAGGCCTGGGGCAGAGAGATGGGGGCCCAGCATTTCCTCCGGGATGCTCACTGGCGGGCTCTGGGTGAGCCTTGCTAGCACGTTGTGATGAAGTCTGGGTCCTCTCGGGACCTTGCGATCTTTAAATAAGTGAGACGAGGTTAAATTCCTGCATGCAGTAGAGACTCAATAAATGGTAGCACTCCCTCTCCTCCCCCAACGACATCAGCCAAAAAGTCGTTTCAGGGGTATAAGGAGTTGCCCAAACACAAGCAGAACGCAGAGATCAGTGAAATGGATCCTGGCAGAGCTTATCTTTCAAAACTTTACTCTGGAGGAATAGAATTAGTTAATACCTGAGGGTATGTATAAAAGGAGCTTTACTTGAAATGCCTCTTAACGGCTGATTTCCAGCTCTCAGCGGTAACCCCGCTTCATGACACCTCACTTTTTTATGTCAAAGTCGAAATTGAGTGATTCGACTTTGTTTCCCCTAACACTCATGTAAGCCATTGATCAGGTTTAGATGGGAAATAGAGTTTGATGGGGCGATTAGGATACAAATGGTCTATTTAGTGCATGCAAATATGGACTTTAATGAGAAAAAAATAAGGTTCGTATTTTGAGATCATAACTTCATTGGAAAAGCCTTGCCGGGCTTCTCCTCTCTACATCCATGCATTTTGTATAGGTTTCTTTGTGCAGCAGCAGAGTGTCGTGGAACAGGTACAGTTATCGGAGTCATGCAGATCTGACCTTGAACCAGGCACCAGGCAGTGCAATTTTATGCAGTGTTGTAAAATGGACTAGTCATTTAATTTATTTGATCTTAAGTTTTCTCATCGTTAAATTAGATGTGCTTGATATCTGAGTAGGTGTCCCACAGATGTTGGTTTTCACTTCCACTTCTTATAGCTACCTCTTATTCTCCTTTATAATTCTTGTAGTGTATTGTTCACCAGAAGATCCACATGTCAAAAACTATTCTTAAATTACACAGTGTTTCCAGAACTGTATGCTGCCTACCACCACCACCACCGTCCCCACACCGCCACCCCCCCCGCACCCCCCCCACCGTCCCCACGCCGCCCCCACCGCCCCCCACGCCGCCCCCCACCGCCCCCACACCGCCACCACCGCCCCCACACCGCCACCACCGCCCCCACACCGCCACCACCGCCCCCACACCGCCACCACCGCCCCCACCGCCCCCACACCGCCGCCACCGCCCCCACACCGCCGCCACCGCCCCCCACACCGCCACCACCGTCCCCACACCGCCACCCCCCCGCACCCCCACCACCGTCCCCACGCCGCCCCCACCGCCCCCACACCGCCGCCACCCCCCCCCACACCACCACCACCACCCCCACACCACCACCACCGTCCCCACACCGCCACCCCCCCGCACCCCCACCACCGTCCCCACGCCGCCCCCACCGTCCCCACGCCGCCCCCACCGCCCCCATGCCGCCACCGCCCCCCACACCACTGTCCCCACACCGCCACCACCACCCCCACACCACCAACGTCCCCACACCACCAACGTCCCCACACCGCCACCCCCCCACACCCCCACACCCCCACACTGCCAACCCCCACCCCCCCACCACCGCCCCCACACCACCACCACCAACCCCCACACCGCCACCGCCACCCCCCACACCGCCACCGCCCCCACACCGCCACCACCACCCCCACACTGCCACCCCCCCACACCACCACCACCACCCCCACACCACCACCACCGTCCCCACACCGCCACCCCCCCCGCACCCCCACCACCGTCCCCACACCACCACCACCCCCACACCACCGCCCCCACACCACCACCGCCCCCACACCACCAACGTCCCCACACCACCACCGCCCCCACACCACCAACGTCCCCACACCACCAACGTCCCCACACCGCCACCCCCCCCACACCCCCACCACCGCCCCCACACCGCCACCGCCCCCACACCGCCACCGCCACCCCCACACCGCCACCGCCCCCACACCGCCACCGCCACCCCCACACCGCCACCGCCCCCACACCGCCACCACCACCCCCACACTGCCACCCCCCCACACCACCACCACCACCCCCACACCACCACCACCGTCCCCACACCGCCACCCCCCCGCACCCCCACCACCGTCCCCACACCACCACCGCCCCCACACCACCGCCCCCACACCACCACCGCCCCCACACCACCACCGCCCCCACACCACCAACGTCCCCACACCACCAACGTCCCCACACCGCCACCACCCCCACACCCCCACCACCGCCCCCACACCGCCACCGCCCCCACACCGCCGCCACCGCCCCCACACCGCCACCGCCCCCACACCGCCACCCGCCCCCACACCGCCACCACCGCCCCCACACCGCCACCACCACCCCCACCGCCCCCACACCGCCCCCACCGCCCCCACACCGCCACCACCGCCCCCACACCGCCACCACCGCCCCCACCGCCCCCACACCGCCCCCACCGCCCCCACACCGCCCCCACCGCCCCCACACCGCCCCCACCGCCCCCACACCGCCGCCACCGCCCCCACACCGCCACCACCCCCACACCGCCACCACCGCCCCCACGCCGCCACCGCCCCCACACCGCCACCACCACCCCCACGCCACCACCGCCCCCACACCGCCACCACCGTCCCCACACCGCCACCGCCCCCACACCACCGTCCCCACACCACCACCGCCCCCACACCACCGTCCCCACACCACCACCGCCCCCACACCACCAACGTCCCCACACCGCCACCACCCCCACACCACCGTCCCCACACCACCACCGCCCCCACACCACCAACGTCCCCACACCACCACCGCCCCCACACCACCAACGTCCCCACACCGCCACCACCCCCACACCACCGTCCCCACACCACCACCGCCCCCACACCACCAACGTCCCCACACCACCACCGCCCCCACACCACCAACGTCCCCACACCACCAACGTCCCCACACCACCAACGTCCCCACACCGCCACCCCCCCACACCCCCACACCCCCACACTGCCACCCCCCCCGCACCCCCACCAACGTCCCCACACCGCCACCACCCCCACACCACCGTCCCCACACCACCACCGCCCCCACACCGCCACCACCACTGCTCTTACCTCCATCGACACCACTACCGCCTTTACCACCACCACAACTGCCACCATCACCACCATCAAAACGGAGAGCATATATTAAGCACAATTATGTGCCCCGCCTAATGTCGAACACTTTATATAGACATGTACTCATTTAATCTTCACAATTAGTCTGTGAAGTAGGTCTTATTTTTATTCCAATTTCAAAAATAAGAATACTGATTCTTAGAGAGGCTAAACAACTTACTCAAGGACATACAGGGTGTAAGGGATAAAAAGGAAGAATAAGCCAAGAGCCCTACCTGGAAGAAGCGTATGATCTAGTTGGGAAGCAAAATGAAAGCATATGAAAAATTAGTGACCTTTAGAAGATACTATGTACCTTTAGAAGTTAACAAGTAAAATTTCATGTTCAGACCAGAAATGTTGCAGTTGTTCAGGGAACAACACCTGGTGAAGGTCAGTGTGTGTTTGTTAAGACTCTTTCGTTATAAGAAACTAACACTCAGGTTCCCTGGAGTAATTGGGGTTTACTGGATAGATCCATGTGGAAAACAGGAATCTCTACCAGTCATTCAGACATCACAAGAATCCCAGGAAAGCCCTAAAGACGGTTCGTGAGGAAACCAGAAACTGAACTAGAGTTGGCCTCGTGGAAACTGGGCTTGAGAAGTTATACCAGATCCAAGCCTGGCAGCAGCAGGAATTCTGACTTCCTTCTCTAAGGATCTACTGAACAACTGGCTGATTTTTCATTTCTGCTCCTGTAAGCACTCTCTCCCTGTATTTTCTGTTCAGATTTCCAAGAAGGGAAATCTCATGGATCTACCTACCCCTCATCATCCTTTTTTAAGCATTGTTTTTGCATCTGGCAATCTCAAAAGAACTTAGAGACTACTGACCTACTTATTGAGTAGGCTCAATAGGCTAGGACCTAGGTTAGGGACCCATCATCATCCAATCATCTTTGGCCAGAGGCCTAGTCATGTGGGACAGGGCCACCTACATTGAAGGAACTCCTTGGGACAGCACTCCCAGCAAGGTGCAGGTCATAAAGGGTTCCGTCATTGTAGGCCTCTGGGTGTGGCAGGCACCTTGGTTGGCCTGTTGAGTGCAAGTGAAGAAACTCTATGAAAGAGCTGGAACTGCATGGGCAAGAGTTTTGAAGAGGAACATTCTAGTTTGGGAGAAAAAATATATTAGAAAAGGCATACAAGGTGGACTGATATTAGCTCTCAGTACAGAGGATGTAAGGTGAGCAACAGTGGGAATTAGGGAGGGCTGTGTTGACCAGATCAAGGGTCTTATGGGCAAGGCAGGAAGGTTTGGACAGCAGTTGTGAGGCTCTAGGGAGCTATTCAGGACTTTGGAGTAGAACAGCAACGTGAAAATGGTATTTAAGAAGAGTAAGTCAGGCAGAGGCATGCAGCATAGGTTGGAGCAGATGAGGCCAGGGATTCTAATCAGGAATTGGTTGTGTTCATCTAGATATGTGTCAAGGAAACATGAAAACATAATTTTTTCCAGAGATTTTTTTTTTAGTTTCTTATGTTTAGGCACCTTTTTGGATTTCTAGCACTCTTTCGGACTTAGGCAATTAACAGGTTCACATGATCCTCTGCTTATTAGATGTGCACGCAGTCTGGTTTGAACAACCAAAGAAAGGTTTATTTGAATGAATTCAAATCATAGAGTAGGTTGGTAATCAGTCACGAGTTGTTTTAAAAATAGCTGTTTCGTTTAATGCATTCACTTGTTTGAATGATGCTTCCATAATATTTGCTATCACATTTTCACTCCTATATTTTCCCATTCTTTTAAGAACTCCACTCTTGTTTTTTGCAGAACCTACCTCCATTAGCATATTGTCTATCTTACCCCTTTGTTCTAAAATTTTTATGTGTTCATATATTCTGCTGCTTGAACATCACCAAGTTAACTACCCAAACCTCTGTGGTCCCTACAGAAAACATGATGGACTGAAAACATAAGTGAGTTAGATTAGCTTTTCTTCAAGGAAGTATTTCATAGACTATGAAAGCTCCCCAGGGATACAAGATTTTAAAATATGATCAGGAAACAATACACGCCAGTGATGGTTTTCCTCTAAACTAACTTGACTCATTCTATGTCCTATTGTTTTTTGAACACACACAACTATGCTTCATGGAATCAAAGATGCCATTTTTTGTAAGACACAGCATTATTAAATGCACTGCTATGGCCATGAAATAAAGTATACTGCCAATTAAGCTAGGGCACGTGAATGTTTGTAAGATATATCTTAAAGTTAGAGATGTTAAAATGGAAAAAAATGTCTTAGAATTGAACTATAATGGATTATATGAATCTTTTGAATCATGTCTCAAAGGGGAGGTAAACCAGCAATAGCTGTAATCCTAGGCTAAACCGTAATCTGACCCAAATTTGAATCCTAGGTGGCACCTAACCCTATGGCTAACTTATTTCCTAACCTTACCCAGCCCTTCTCCTTGCACCACCCCTATTCAGCTCATCACTAAGTTCTTTCAATGTTATAGTAAAAACTGCTTGTGTTTGAGATGACTTCCCAAATCTACTGCCACTACCTTCAGTGGGATTTATATCCTAATTTTCCTGGGTTCTGTCGTGGTTCATCTACTAGTCTCTGATCCCACCCTCGTCTATCTCCAGGTTGCAGCCATTTATCTTTTTAAAATGAAAATCTGGTCATGTCAGTCTTTGTCTTCATTTTCCAGCGCTTCTAAGACAAATACCACACGATGGTTGACTTAAACAAGAATTTATTGGTTGATGGTTTTAGAGGTCAGGAGTCCTAAATCAAGGCATTGACAAGGCCATGCTTTCTTCAAAGTTGGTAGTGTCCTGGAACTGACTTGCTGCAATCCTTGGGGTTCCTTGATTTGCTTCTCTGTCTCCCATGGCAGGGCAATCTCTTTCTCCTCCTGTTTACTCTTCTGGTTTCTTCTCCTTCTGGCTTTCTGTTACTTTCTCTGACTCCTACTGGTTTCTGGCTTTTCCTTAAGGCCCATCCTGGTTTGGTTTGGTCAGATCCAAATTAGGATCTTAGAAGTTTCCAGTCACTGATGAGTCCACCTCTTAGCAGATAATACATCTTCAAAGGGTCCTATTTTTTTCCACAGGAACACAGATTAAGATTAAGAACGTCTTTTGTTGGGGTTTGTGATTCAATTGACCATAGTCTTCTATTTAGTAAATTCCTTCCTCTACCTGCAATGCATGCTTTTGTTTTCTTCTCTGCCTGGCAAAGACCTATTTGGACTCAAATTATAGAGTTACTTGTCTTCTTTGTGATGTCTTGCGTGATACCACATATTCTGTTGCTGCGTCCTTTATGCTCCCATTAGCACTTTGTCCAGAAATAAGATCCAGGGTGTAGTGTTGTGTGAAGATGAAAACTGGGGCACATGCATGGTTCATGCTGGTAACTGATGAGAACAAAAAAGGTTTGGTCCATGATCTGAGTACTAGGGTTCTGGTGATTATTGAAGACCAAAAACTGTGGTTGCTAAGAGACCCTGACGTGAATCAAGAGGTTCTACAAGTCCTAGCCTCAGGAGCTGGAAGGTCAGGACTAGAAATGCATGCCTGGTTGAAAGGGTGACAAGATTAATCCCTCCACTTGGCCCTTTCTGGTCTGTTTTTCTCGGGTCTTCCATGCTGGGGTGGCTCTGGATCCAAGGCGGGGCTGGCAAACTACAGCCCATGGACCAAATTCCCCCACGGCCTAATTTGGAAATAAAGTTTTATTGGAACACAGATGAGCATACTCATTTATGTGTTGTCTATAGCTCCTTTCACACTACGATGGCAGAGCTGAGTCGTCGTGACAGAGACGGTGCGGTCTGCAGAGCCTAAAATATTTTCTATCTGGTTCTTTGCCGAAAAGTGAGCTGACCCCTGATAACACAGCTTAAAGGCACTGTCCTATGGTATCTGACACGTTAAGCAGTCCCTTCTTGGCCCCATTTTAAAAAAAAGTAAAAGATAAAAAGATAAGCACATAAAAAGAAAAATGAACTTAAAAGTAGCACATAAAAAGAAAAATAGAAAAAAATAGTAAAGCAAAAGAACTGCTTAAAAAAACAAAACAAAACAAAACAAAACACAAACCCAAGGTCCAAGCCAAGGTCTTTGTCTGAATTAATACCTTTGAAAGTGCCTGGAAAATGCTGTCCATGTTGTAGGGACAAGCCGGAATCAACGACCAGGATGGGGGGCTTCAAGTGAGCTGTGGGTAGGCAGACTTTGGTGCCCAATGGGGAAGCTTCTATTTTAACCCATGGAGGCCAACTCCTCACCATCCCCCCCTTCCTGCCCCCTTCCTCCCTGTCCACCCTCTTCACCCTCGGCGGGCAGGACCCTCTTGGACCCAGCCTGTGCCACAGACCTGCTCCCCGCTTCCTGCCTGTGTTTACCCTCAGCACTCAACTGTGAGGCAGGGGCAAGAAACTGCTGTGTTCAGAGGGTGCAAACCTCCCGCCCAGCCTGCAGAAGGGCTGTGCCATTCCTGAGAGAACATATGTCACTTAGGAAAGAAGCAAATGTGGGTTCACGCAGAAACGATCATCTGATTCCTTGGCAGGCTCAGTCCCAGGGGCCTGGGGCCCCGCACAGGCTATTTCAGCCTTCTTTCCCAACTCCTTTCTTTGCAGTTTATATTCAAATGTCATCTTTTCTCAAAGGTCTCTGGTGAGAAGAGGTCATGGGTGTTCTCAGGTAAGCAGGTCACAGCACAAGGACCAGCCCCCTGGATAATCTGACATGTGGCTTACATCCAACAGGGCCATATGTCAGGTAATCCTAACCTGGACCCTCTGCCAAGGCAGGCTATTCTTACTGTCACTCAGAGGACAGGTTCCAAAAGGAAAAGCCGGAAGGGCGTGTGGTACTTCGCCTGGTGGAGAGGGTGTCTCCAAGTCAGAATTTAAAAATTGTGCTTCTGAGTTAGTGTAGAGTCAAACTAGCCTGTTAGTCAAGTGGCAGATGCTAGGAGTAGATAGCTTGGGATTGGTTGGGGAAGGAGGTAGGCAGGTGTATGGGGATTCCAAGCGATTGCTTGGTCCATATTATCCAGGGATGGTATGGCTCTAAGAAGTGAGTAGAGAGGAGATAAAACCAGCCCTCCTGCTCATATACCTATCCAGAGCCTACCTGCTGTGCCTCTCTATCCCCACCCATTGTAAGACCTGGGAGGGAACTCCCAGTTGCTCTCCCTTCTCATGCCACTGTTGTTCTTTTGTGATTCATTTTTCTCCTCCATTCAGTTAAACACTTTGTAACATGGACCTACTTGGTTCACTCTACACAGATCCAACAATATTGGGGCTTGAGGCAGGCTGCGTGTTCCTGCGTGCGTGTGTGTGTCACAGTAAATATAATGCAAGGCGAGAGAGAAATAAAAGCTGGTGGAGGGGTGAGGAAAGTGTTTTTTGGAAGTGAAATATGAGATTTGAGATGGGTCTTGAGAGGGAGATAGAATTTCAATAAGAAAAAAGCAATCCAGGTGTAGTATGAGACAAGTTAGAGAAGGAGGAAAGTAATAACACATTGGGGAACAGCATGAAGCCAGGGGTGAATAAGGGATAGGGTATGATCAGGAGGGTGGGAAGAGGTGTGTAAGGTAGACTCTTGATTAGTGAGGAGTAGTTTTGGCTGGGAGCTGTAGAAAACCAAAAATAACCATGGATTAAATAAGATAGAAACATAGAATGTCCAGTGGGTTCAGGGCTGGCATGGTCTGCCATTCTGTCAGGGACCCGGTTTCCTTCCTTTTAAGTGTGGGCACATGCTTGATGGTCAAAGATTGTAGCATCATTTTCTTGACATCAGGATCAAGAAAGGGACAAAGAAGAAGGGGCCATCAGTCTGCTATGGCAATGGGTTGGTCAAAACAGGCATTTATTGGCTCATGGTTTGGGGCTTGAAGTCCAAAATCTAGATATCAGCATGGCTTGCTTTGTCCCAGAAGACTGTAGCATTGCAGTGCTGGCTGCAGGGAATCCTCGGGACTTCTTGGCTTTCCTGACACATGGTAATAACCTCTCCTTTCTCTTCTGGGTTCCTGCTGACTTTTTGCTTCTACCTGTGGCCTTCTGTGACATGGCTGCTTCTCTTTACAAGGCCTTCATTAATCAGGATTAAGGTTTAGCTTGCTTCATTTGGCCACACCTTAACTAAAAATAGCGTCTTTAAGAGGTCCTATTTACAAAGGGTTCACACTAAGAGGAATGCAGATTAATATCAAGAGCATATCTACATTGGGGTACATAATTACATCTACCACAGTGTGTGCAGCAGTTTGAAACTTTTGGAGATCCCAGAAAATCCTGTTCTTAAAGTGAATCCATTCCTGTGCATGAAAACCTACTGTAATTGGAATATTTTGAATAAATTTCTTCAGGATGGGTCTTAGTCCTCTTACTGGAGTCCTCAATAAATGGAGGGATACAAAGCCCCAGACACAGAAAAAAGCTGTGGAGACAGTGAGAAGCCTCAAGGAGTTGAAATCAATGAACTGGGAGAGAGAAAAGCCATAGATGGAGCAGCCCAAAGCTGAAAGCAATGAGACCCAGTGGGGTGGGGAGAGACAAGGAGATGCCATGTGCCTGATTGCCCATAGTTGCAGCTCTGGAGGAAAACATCTCCTGATGAGGCCTTGAATTGGACACTTGCATGGCCTCAGAACTGTAAGTTTTTTACCTCATAAATTCCCATTGTGAAAGCCAACCCATTTCTGGTATATTTCTTCAGCAGCTTTTAGCAAACTGAAACACTGGGTGAGGGACACATGTGTCTTGACTTTTGAAGATGGTTCCCAGAAGCCACCCCAATGAACTTTGCATTCATTCCATGGCCATGGCCACACTTAGATGCAAGGGATTCTGGAACATGTACTTTTTTTTTTTTTTTTTAAAGATTTATTTATTTTATTTAATTCCCCCCCTCCCCCAGTTGTCTGTTCTTGGTGTCTATTTGCTGCGTCTTGTTTCTTTGTCCGCTTCTGTTGTCGTCAGCGGCTCGGGAAGTGTGGGCGGCGCCATTCCTGGGCAGGCTGCACTTTCTTGCACGCTGGGCGGCTTTTCCTCACGGGCGCACTCCTTGTGCGTGGGGCTCCCCCACGCGGGGGACACCCTTGCGTGGCACGGCACTCCTTGCGCGCATCAGCACTGCGCATGGCCAGCTCCACACGGGTCAAGGAGGCCCGGGGTTTGAACCGCGGACCTCCCATATGGTAGACGGACGCCCTAACCACTGGGCCAAAGTCCGTTTCCCTGGAACATGTACTTTTTATGTGTTCATCTTCCCTGCAAATCATGCGGGGTTCCATTAATAGAAGAAGGAGAGACTGGGTATTAAAGACAACAGGAAGCATCTGCCTTAGGACCATAATATGGTGGGCCTTGAATGCCAGGTTGGGAAGAATTTACTAAACCTCAAAGGTTATAGGAAGCTGTGAAGCTTTTGCGTAGGAGAGTGATTAGAGAAGGAACATTTTAGGAAGATTACTCTGTCAATAGAATGTAGTTGGACTGACATGAGCAGAAAAAGAAGTTAGGGAGATCAGTAAGCCTAATGAAACATTTCAGTGGAGACTTAATGGTTACAATGGGACTATAAAGGAGCATATAGATTCAAGAGACCATTGCAAAGATAATGTAGCAGAGCATGTTAGTTGAGAGCAGAAGTAAAAAAGAAGTTGAGGAAGATCCTAAGGTTTTCCTTAGGAAGAATGGTATCAGCAATATAAGAGGAACCGGGTTAGGGAAGGTGATAATGAGTTTTGAATTTGAGTATCCAGCAAGTCTTTCAAATGAGACTTTGAATGGCTCGTTGAACTCGTGTGTCTGGAGAGAGGTGGTGAATTAGAGCTGAAGCCATTGAAATGAATGAAACCAAGAAGGGGTAGAGAGTAGATGAAAAGAGGAGTCCAGAGACCTTAGGGCATGCCCACATCTAGGAATCCGAAGCGCAAGTGGAGGTAGGAGGAAACCAGAGAGGTAGAAGTGGTATCAGAGAGGTAGAAGAAAAACCAGAGCAGTATCACGTCATAGGAACCAAAAGAGGAATGATTTCAAGATGGAAATCAGTCAGTGTCAAATCCTGCAAAAAGAGGGAGGGAAATGAATCCTGGCCAAAGGCCATTTGTTTTGGAGATTAGTCTTTCAGAGTTCCAGTGGAGTGGTGAGGGCAGAAGGCAAATTGAAATTCTGCTTTGATGTTCATTGTAATCTGAGTTCATCTGTATAAAGATATTGGGGTGTAAAAGAAGGTAGGGCACACCTGTGATTGCTTTAAATTTCTCACTCTCCTGGTTGGTAGCTCCAGGTGAAGACTAGATAGGAGACCAATTGACTTCTCCAGGAAGGAAGTTAATTATTATAGTCCATGTCTATTAAGTGCCAGGCTTTTAAAATAAGTTCCCTCATTTAATCCTCACAAAAACCTTCCTATTACGGCTCACTATTTGTATTTTTACAAGTGAGAAACTGAAGCTTATAGAGGTTGATTTGTTTGAAGTGATTTACACAGTAAGAAAGCTGAAGCGTTAGGATATTAATGGAACTCTATCATGCATGCTCTTTTCCTACACCATCCAATTCCATTGTCCTCTGGAAAGGGCTCAGATACCCCTATTGTCTGGTACTTAGATCTTAGCATCTAAGACTATTGTCATAGATATGGTCAGCAAAACCTCTCTTTTCTCACCACTTTTTAGCACTGGTTCATTCATCTTGCTCTAAGTGCACCCTGAAATGTTTAAAAGACAAAGTCTTCAGGCAAAAATAACTTGTTTATTTTTAATAAAAAACTGTGCTCTCCCACCTAGCCTGCATCTTGTAACTTTGGGAGATGCAGCTAGTGTTCAGAAGTTCACATCCTCAAAAATCTCCCCACTTCTGTAATTATTTCTTTTTTTTTGGGGGTGGTGGTGGTGGAGTGGAATCATCAACATCTATCATAATAATAGCTCTCTTTTTTGAGCACTTATTGTGTGCCAGATACTGTGATAAGTATTTTGGCCTGTATTCCTTCCTTTTATGTTCACAACTCCTTTTGGTAGGCATTCTACTCCCATTTTATAGATGAACAAACTGAGGCTGAGAGAGGTACAGGATTTTGTTTAAGGTCACACAACTACTTGGTGATGGGGCTAGGATTAGACTTTACTCTTAGCCCTGTTACTACGGGGCTACTACGGAATTAGCTGTCCCATTTGTAGCTGGAATCAACTGGTGTAATTATCAGTCCTTCTTTTTAGGCAACACGGTAACCTGGTGAGATTTGCTTAACCTGAGACTCAAGAATTGCTTCTGTTGTGGATTGGCTGGCTCTCCTATGTGGAGGTGCCACTTCACTTTGACTTCCAAAATGGGGGAGTAAAAACCAAATGATGGATCCTAATATCTGAGCCCAGAACGAGGATGCACAGTCCAACAAAGGACTGTCCTCGGACGTGTGCAATTATGTATATGAGAAATCTTGCCAAGGAATAAATATGAAAACATATTTGCTTCTATATTTAACAATTTTGCTATGGAAAAGATCAAAATGACAACAAAAAGTTGAGCTCAGCCTGAGAAATCTGGAGAGCCCGCTTGCCTCAGAGGGACCTTCCATCTCCTGAATTCTAAGAACGGTTTCGTCAGGTTGGATGGGGCCCCAGATAGCCTCTCGTGCCCAGATTGCGGCACAACATCTACATGCAGATGGCCTCTCCTTTGGGAGGTAGCAACGCTCGGTAATGGACCCCTTGTGTTAACAGGAAACATAAGGTGGGGATGGGCAAGGGACTTAACAAGGTATTTATCACAGCAATTGTGCCCAGGGGTTTCCCACAGTGATTGCTTCATAAATTTCAGTAATCTTTCCTCCTCTGATTTATGTGGCTTTTATAAAGGGCATTGTTCAGCGGTACATTAATGTGGATGCTAAATATAGCTGGAAAGAACCCAGTCCCCGGTGTCCCAATGCCCATCGGCAGGCAGGCATCTGCCAGTCAATAACCTACTTTTGTTCCAGTCTATCTGGCTAGTATATAGCATGCCGTAGAGGCTATTTATATCCGGGAAACCTTCTGAAAGTTGTTAGAAATCCTTGCTGCTGCAGCATGCCACCCTCTCAGGAGCCGTTCAAGTGAAAATGTGCAGCCAGGCGTTCTTCCCAGCAGCGCCTGGCCTGAGTGACCTTGATGGGCTCCATCCTTTCCTTTGAAAACAAAAACATGAACTTGGAATTTTAATTAAAAGGCAGCCAGTGGGCTATCAAGCCCGGCGTGTTGGCTGCACTGATGTTCATCGCAGTGTGGACTTGAGGTCACCATTGTGCAGCCGGTCACTTTAACTTATCAGGGAGAACACATCAGCTCCAGTTTCTCTCCAGGTTCACCAGGAGGGAGAGAACCTTCTTTGGCGCAGGAAGGCTGGCGCGGTTAAGAGCCCCGGGGTTGAGATCAGACCAAGGCCAGCGGCCCTCCCAAGGCAGGGAGCAAAGGAATCCATGCGCCTCACACCCTTTCGGCCGCCCCGGGTGGAGTCTGTCCGTCTGCTGCTGCAGAGCTGCCCAGCCTCGGGGGATGTGTGTGATGGCACCACCTGGCAGCTCCGCGCAGCACTCCGCAGGCTGGTGGCGCGGCCTTAGAACTGGCCCATAAAATGAATTAAGTCTGCTTAAGTGGGTTGTCTTGCATTGAAAAAGTTATTTAAAGCCTTTTAAAGATAGCGTTATTGGAGGCTGTTATTGGTTTACGTGACTTTGTGAGGAGGCACACACGTTGTTTATTGCAAAGATCTCCTGCTTCCAAGGTTTATAAAAACAACAACACACAACTCTAAATAAAGGGATCATCCCTATCTGCAGATCTTCGGACCCCAACCATCTTGAGTGGTGAGGCAACTGCACCTGGAACCAAGAGACACAGCCGGGTGGTTCCCACGCCGAGGTCAGCGCCAGAAGCCCTGGGGCCTTTAAAAAAACGCATATTCCTGGGATATTCTCATGCAGTGGACTGGAATCCGTGTTTAAGGCATTTTCCCAGAAGATTTTGGTGATTAATCAGATATGGAGTTATGGGTTAAGGATATTCTTGCAGTCCAATCTACTAAGAGAATAAAAATAACTGGGATTTTCAGCGACAAGGGGAGGAAGGAGGACACATGGTGAGCCACCGTGAGTGGCTCCTGCTTCTCTCTCGAGGTGACAGTGTGGGTAGCCATGGCAGCAGGACCTTGCTCGGCACCCAGCTGTCAGACTCTTCTCTGTGCGTTGCTTCGCTCAGAACTGACCACCCTTCAGCAGCTATCGGTCATCCCCATTTCATAAATAAGGAGTCTGTGGCTTAGTGCCTTACAGCAGGGACCCAGGGCACTGGGCTGTGGATGAGGAGGGGGGTGTTGGGACTTGGCCCACTGCCCGCCTGGCCTCTGTAACTTACGTCTGTGAATGAAGCAGTGTCAGCCACACACTGTCAAGCCAACCCAGCCTTAGTCACCATCCATTTTTACAGAATGGCATCTCCCCTGTATTTATAGACTGAACGAGTATGTGGGGAACTAGGAAGGTACCGAGAGTTTGCCTCCATCCCCCAGTCCCTCGGCCGTTCACAGCAGTGAACATCAATCAAACCCAAGGCCTCGCTCTGCATTTGTCCGCTGCCGTGACAGTGTGGGCTGGGGTCCTACCTGCTCTCTGATGGACCCAGAGGTGGGGAAAGGAGGAATTGTAGACCCCCCACCACTGCTTTAGCAAGGATGTGGGAAAGGGGATATACCGGAAAATGGTTAACACCTGGCGAGTGGCTGGGGCTGGGGGAGGCCTGAGTGGTAGGATTGGCCAATTTCCATGGTGTAAATACTCTAGTCATGGCTGATTTAAAACTTCCAGGGGCTTAACATCTGGCTTGGAAAAAGTTCTGGAAAATGGGACACTGCAAATTGTATATCAGCAATTAATCATGTGCCTTGTGGGGGAATGGACGGTTAATGCTTAGTGGGAGTAGAATTTCTGTTTGGGGTGATGAACACATTTTGGTAATGGATGGTGGTGATGGTAGCACAACTCTGTGAATGTAATTAAGGCCACTGAATTGTCACTTTAAAAATGGTCACAATAGCAAAATTTATGTTATATATGTATGTTACCACAATTAAAAAAAACCCAAAAAACTAAAGCGCCCTGCATGTATGGACAACGTCGATGCCACGCTGGTGGCCTCGGCCTCTCATGTCCCCCTCTGAACCTCATGGCGCTCACTGTCCCTCTCTGTTGGGCCTCTCTCCTGCCTTCATGCACACTTTTGTGGTTATACTACCCTCTTCCTCCTCCATTGCATTGTTGGACTCACCCCTGCATGTTCTGTGTATATCATGCTAGTGTGGCGACTTGCACACAGTAGGCTTTTAGTGGATTGTGGCTGAATGGAGTGGACCTGGATAGTTGTTAGGTCTAATTCTGGCTGCCCCAATGACAAAAGCAAACCTCTCAGTATCAGGAATCAGCTGAAGTTGCAGTGTTAGAGCGTCACATATCTCAGGTGTCGTGTGTAGGCATTTCTCTTGCCGGGCTATGTACGGCCTGAGATGAGTGGGGGGTGGGGGGCTGTCAAAGACATGCCCTAGGGCAACCTGAAAGCAACTCCATGCAGTGCAGTCCAGAGGAAACCTGCTGAGCTCTAGGACAGCCAGAAGCAGGCAGAGATGGAGGTGACTCCCTTGGACCCAAGGCCCTATATGGAGAGAGTTTGGGGCCGAGTGACAAGCAGAGCCAGGTGCTATCAGGAGCAGCTGCAGCTGCACACCAAAGAACAATATTTATATGTGCACCATGTGGAAAGGATTGCGAGTTGGACACTGGAATTTGTAAGCCATTTCTGTCCACTCCCCACCCTCCCTCTCATACACCATACCCAGAGACTTCTTAGAACAGGAAAATTGTGGCATAGATATGGTCGTCTCTTGTTTAAATATTGTTTAGTAATCCTGCACTTAGTATAATGTTCGCTCCCACATCCAGCTGGGCCCAAGGCCTGATCTCGTGCTTATCTCCAGATTTGTCCATCTCGGTCCATCCTTGCTGCCTCCGGCTCTCTGTGCAGACCTTCGTAAAGCCTCTGCCGGTTGAGCCAGTAGGGTCTCCACTGGGTGTTCCTGCCCTGTTCTTGTCCTCTTCTAATTGGCCCTTCACCCTCTGGAGGGGATTTTCTGTAATGAAAACCCAATTATTTCCTTCAATAACATCTCCACTGTCTTCAGGGTAGAGACCAAAGTCCTTGGCAGGGCACAGGAGACCTCTCAATGTGGCCTTCACATGTTTTTTCTGGATTTATCTCTATGGAATTGGATTAGGTACCCCAGCAGGGACATGTTTTTCATCTCAATCCATGTTCTTGGGACTGTGAAACCAGCTGTAAAGAGTATCTTTGAATATGTTAAGGTGAGTCAGGGTCAGGACTCACCTGTGATAGGGTCTTCTAAGATCCTATTTAGGTATGGCCCAACTGAATGAGGGCGCCTTGATCCATGTGACTGGAAGCATTACAGAGAGAAAGCCACAAGGAGAGGAGCCAGAAGACGGAAGTCAGGGGGAACTGGAAGAGGAGACACAAGAAGGAGAGAGCCATGTGACCGGGGGGCGGGGGGACAAGGCCAGAAAGCCCAAGGATTGTGGCTGCTACAGATGCTGGGAGGAAGCAAGACCTGGCCAATACCTGGATGTCAGGCCTGTAGCTTCTGAAACCGTGAGGCAGTAAGTTCATGGTGTCCATGCCCTTCGATTGTGTGGTATTGGTCTTAGTAGCCTGGTAAACTAAGACAGTCTCCAACTGTGTGCCTGCTGTCATCCTGGGCTCTAGCCTAGCAGACTGCCCTGTGGTTTGCCGAAGGTGCTTGTGCCAGTTCTTCCTTGGGGACTGCCTGTGTCCGATTTGCTCCCTTGGCTAAATCCTGCTTGCCCTTTGAATCACAGTTCTAACTTATCTTCTCTTGACAGCTTTTTCTAAACCTGTTCCCCTCTGCCTCACCTTGCTGGATCACCCCTGTGTTGCCACTCTGTGCTCGAAACACCCTGCATCCATAGCCAATTCCCACTGGCGCTTCCCGAGGGTGGGCGCAGCATCTTGTCACTCAAAGTGACAATCACCTATCAAAATACTCCATGAGGAGCAGGCACAAAAATATGTGCCCGGATCATTCACCTTTTGCATGAATCTGGGCAAATTGGAACCTTGTCTCAAAGGCTCTCTTTACAGATCATTGGGCTGAAGCAAGGGGGTGCAAGGAGAATTCAGGGAGCGCTGGGTGCAGCTAGGTAGTGTGGGTGCGACTAAGTGACAGAGAATGCTTGTATCATTTATGCCCCCCCCTTTTTTTTTTATCCCTGGGACTAAGTAACTGATCATTGACTGCACATCTTCAGCAGCCTATTAGAAGTCCCTAAAAGACAGAGAACACATATACATACTTTGCATCACCTAGGACCTAGCACTGTGCCATGACCTGGAAAACACTCAGTAAACACTCTGACAAGCCAGCGGCTATTGTGTGTGTCTGCTTTGACCCTGGCATTGAGCTTTGACCTCTGGTTGTAGAGTATCGTCATCTGTGGACAGCCTCATTTCAAATGAGGGGATATTATTGTGAGCACACACCAACAAGAGAAATAAACATCTGTAGTGTTGTGTGACCTGGCTTTCATCTTGTCCCAGACAGAAAGTGGGTCGTTGGAATTTGGGTAGAAAACAACGCAGGTGATGCCTCTGCTTGGAAACAGGAATGATTTAAGTCCGCTAGAGTCGTTCTGGTACCAGAGGCCGTGATCCTGTGACGTAGATGGCAATGTTAAAAGGACTAAGACGCAAGCCTTTCTGGGAGACCTTGGCCCTTTGATGTGTCAGTTTTGATTTTTATGATTGATGATGCAGTGGGTAAACACAATAATAACACCACAGCAGCCTATGAGGAAATTGTGCTCAGGGGCCATTCTGCTTTCATTCTCCATCAATTTACCGAATGGCAGACCCACGTGACTTTGAAGAAGCAAACAAATAAACCCAGAGCCTATGAGACCCAATGTGTCTTGATTGCAACTGGCAATTTCCTGTTTCAACCCCAGCTTCTTTGTGTCCTGGGCACGTGCTGATTGGACTCTACTGCGTTTAGGGGAAAGAGGGAGTCCCCGAGGAGTGTCTCTCCCTTTTTAAAAATCAACTTTGCTATTTTTTGTGTGTAAGTAAATCATATTAGATTTCACAAGTCATTTAATAAAAGTTTTCAATGAATAATAACTCTAGGTAGGCAATAAAGGGTAAAACCTTCATCCCAAGGCCCTGTGACTCCTCCATAGTTCCCAAGGAGACATATTAGTGCATTGGTTTGTTGAGAAGTCTTCTCCAAAACCTTCTTCATAGCCTCAAGATCCTTTTCACTTGATTCGTTGATAACAGAGGAAGTTTTGGCTTAAAATTCAGTAAGTTGCAAGTTATATAGCTATTTGGAGGCATGATGCTTAAGCGCTGGAGCTCCAAAAGTCAAGTTTCATCAGCTGTAAGTTTACCAACAATAATGATGTCTTTAAGCGTTGAATATACATCAAGAGCTTTCCATGCATTGTCTCATTTACTCCTATGAGGTACTTACTATTATTATCACCGTTTCACAGATGAGGAAACTGAGGTTTATGTATGTTGTCAGAAATAATTCAAAAAGAGGCAGAACCATGAGTTGAATTCAATATGACTCCAGAGCATATCAAAAAAAAAACAACCCACTGTCCTTACTTTCTGAAAATGTCGTCATGGCAGTGGGTGGCAGCACTTTATGCCATGGGCAAGCTAGAGACTCAGACAGATGGTAAAGGGAACGAGCACTGTGATGAGAAAGACCTCCACCTCTGGTTTCACTCTTAAGGTGAAGATAACAGCTTTGTGATTTGCCATGGAGTTGCTTTGTGACCCTACCTGGTAGAAAGCCGGGAAAGCTGATCTGCAAAGTGGTATCATGGCCCTGGTTTGTGTTCCACAGCGAGAGCCTGGAGCACTTTCCCACCTCTCTGCTCCCCTTCCCCCTGGATCAGGCAGGACCCCAGCCCATTGGGGTGGGCTGTGTGGCTGTGGGGGCCTCAGGCCTTCTGGACCCTGGTGATGTGCGACTCAAGTTCCTAGAGCCGTGGTGCTCCAAACTTCGGGGCCCCATAGGGCTCACTGGGGAGCCTTCCTGAAAACATGGGTTTCTGGGCCCTACACATTCTGCTTCATGGGTGGCGCCCGTGCACGTTTTTTCTTAACAAGCCATGTGATTCTGCAGTGGAGGCTCCCGCTGAGTCAACCGTGACCCATGGTGACCCGTTGATGGTCATGTCCATCAATTTCATCTTCAAGACTATAGAGTGTGTTTTGTAAACTTTTTTCATAGCGCAAAAAGATGCTTCTTTGTCACTGTAAATGGTGAATAAAGACAAAGAAAAAAAAAATCCATGCTACCAGTTTTGTAGGAGAGGGTGTAAAAGAAAAGGGTCTTGAGACAGTGTAACAGAAAAGGCCCCTTGCTATCTCGCACACCTGGCTGGGCTGGGAGGCCAACATTCGGGTTTACACCCCGTCTTATCTTTATTACCTTCTTTATCTTTAATACCCCAGTGTTGGCCCAGTTGGAGGGGGGTGTGTTGTTTTGAACTCAAAGATACAACCTAGTAGAGTTAGAAATAATTTTACAAAAGTTCAAGCTTGCTTTTGGGACTCCCACACCTGCAATCCCCTCTGCGGCTAAACACAAATCTGACTCTCCTCAGATCACTTCCATGGCACCCAGTGTTCTTCAGGATAGAGTCCCAACTCCACAGCATCAAGAGGCTCCTATAAATGGGACCTATCTGTTTTCCCTGCCTCACACCCCCAGCTTCACCTTCTGACGTTCTCCATCTGCAACTAACGCTTTCCTCTTCAACTTCTACCTACCCCCCTTGTTTTACAAGTTTACTTTCAGTTCTCACTGGAAGTCACTTCCTCTGGGAAGGTTTCCCAACCCTTTGCTTAGTTTCCCAGGGCTGCTGTAACAAATTACCACAAACTGGGTGACTTAAAACAATAGAAGTGTCTTCTCCCATAGCCTCACAGTTCTGGAGGCTACAAGTCTGCAATCTAGGTGTTGCTAGGTGGTAGTTAGGCCATGCACACTCTGGAGACTGGGGGGTCAGGGTCTTTCCTAGCCCTTCCAGCTTCTCTTGGTCTGTGTCTCCCCTCCCAGACAAATTGGTTTAAGACCCAGTCTATACCAGCATGACATCATTTTCACCTTGCCTAGTAACAAGCTTATTTCCTAATAAGGTCACATTCTGAGGTGCTGGAGGTTAGGACGGGAACATGGCTTTTGGGGAAGACACAACTCAACCCACACACTTTTCAAGGGCCCTGGTGGGGCTTCTGCAAAACCCCAATACCCTATCGTAGCATGCATCACACTGGTTGGAGTACCTGGTGCACACCTAGGAAATCCTCTCATCTGTGGTTTCCCTGAGGACAGGGGAAGTGTTCACTCAGTGTTGTATCCCCAATACCTGGCACACTGTCTGATAATAAGAGGTGTTTGGGAGATGATCTTGAGCTGGTGGCTCTGGAATGTTCCCAGCTCTCCCACTTAGTCTTCAATCCTGGCCAACTCTTGCCTCTGGTCAGCCTCTTGGGGCCAGCTTTTCCTTTTCCTCAGCTCATGTGCTTGGGCTTCTGAGCACAGCTAGAGTAAAGCACCAGCTGTGGTGACTGTATTCACTACCAGTCTGCAGATTCTAACCACTGGGCTTCTCAAAATCCTTTTATCCGTGCCTTGTGCCATGCCACGCTTCACCGCAGCAATTCCAACATTCTGCTCCCAGTTCCATTTCCATGTCTTCTCAGAGGGGAAGCTACCCCTGGGGAAGCGACCCCTTCTTTCAAACTCTAATCCTTCTACTATCCCCTTGATGGCCTCATGTCTTTTGAAGCTCTGTTTATTAGGTATGTTTGGATTTTTATGTCCTCTTGATGCATTGACCCTTCTTTATTCTTGATAATATTCTTTGTTTTGAAATCTAAGTCTATTAATATAGCCACTTGAGCTTTCTTTTGCTTAGTTATCATTTTACATTTTTTTTTTTTTTTTTTTTCCTCTAACGGCTCCATGGGCCCAGCCTCTTCCCATCTCAGTTGTAGGCTGGCACAGAGCTCAGCTGCTCTGTTCTCTTCAACTGCAAACAATCAGGCGATTGACTCCTCTTTCCTCAGGGCTCCAGGATCAAAACTGACCAAGTTCTCTCCTCTTCCATTGTGTCTTCTTGGGTGAATGTTCATTTATATCAGCCCACCAAGAGAGTGGGGACTCAATCCGAGTCATGACCTACTGATGATTTTATCAAGTAAACTTACAACCTTTGAATTTAATACAATCGAAGAGTATCACACCCAGAGGAATTTTAGTTCACAAACAGAATCTTTCTCTCTTTGGGATTCATAAATAATCTCAACCTGCCACAGTGCTGTACATTTGTTCATGAGAGAACATTCTCGTATTTGTACTGTTAACCACAATCCATCATCCACCACAAGGTTCATGGGGTTATACAGTCCCCTGCCTTGTACAATCCATCCAAAGTGGACACTCAGTGGCTCTCAGATACATCACAGAGTGGTGCTGTCATCACCTCAGTCAATTTTAGAACATTTTCATTACTCCAAAAGAAAAAATCCTATATCCCCTTGTTCTCTCCTATTGTTGACCCTTAGCATTGATATAGTACCTTTTTTGCCCTTGATGAAAAGTATTACACTGTTACTGTTAACTATGCTTCATATGTTACATTAGCTGTATTTTCCCATGTATCACGATATTCTTAACACCTTGTAATAGAAGAACATTCTTGTGTTTGCACTATTAACCACAATCCTCATCCACCACTGAAATGACTATGATATGGAGATAATGTTTCTTTATATTTAAAATGCGTGTCTTGTAGGTGGCATATAATTGGGATATATATATTTTTAAAATCCAATCTCTGCCTTACTTATAATTGAGTGCATTTAAAACACATTTTTAATGTGATTATTGATATGACTTTAAAAATCTACTGCCTTGCTATTGTGTTCTATTTGTCCCATTCTTTTTTCCCTTTCCCCTGTTCTTTTCTGGCCTTCTTTTGGATCAATAGATTTTTTGTGATTCCATCTTATCTCCTTTGTTGACTTAATAGCTATAAGTTTTTGTTTATTATCTTGTGTTTTTTTTTTAGGGTTTATAGTATACATCTTTAACAAATCAAGTCTACCTTCAAGAAATATTATACCACTTCATGTTCAGCATAAGATCCTTACAACAGTATAGGTCCATTCCACCCTGCCTTCTTGCCTTTGTGCTATTGTCATATATTTTACTTCTATGTATGTTTTAAACTGCACAACACATTATTATTTCTGCCTTAAACAATCAATTATCTTCTTAAAGGGATGTTAAAAACAAGAAAAATGTTTTATATTTACCCACATATTTACCATTCCCTGGGTTCTTCATTCCTCTGGGTAGATTC
Organism: Dasypus novemcinctus; assembly: GCF_030445035.2. Classification (NCBI taxonomy): domain Eukaryota; kingdom Metazoa; phylum Chordata; class Mammalia; order Cingulata; family Dasypodidae; genus Dasypus; species Dasypus novemcinctus. Next base: position 16,530,572 of record NC_080687.1, on the reverse strand, counting down.
AGATGTCCATCTTCAACGATTTTCCTTCTGCTTGAAGGGCTTCCCTTGACATTTCCTGCAATGCAGGTCTGCTTGTGACGTTATTTCACCTTACGTATGTTTGACAAATCTTTATTGCCCTCATTTTTGAAATACATTTTTGTTAGGGGTAGAATTCTAGATTGATAGTCTTTATTCTCTAATAATATCCTTCCACTGTCTTTTGGTAAACATGGTTTCCAGTGTGAATTCCATTGGTGTTCTTGTCTTTGTTCCTACAGATGGAATATATCTTTTTATTTCTATTTAAAAATTGTTCTCTTTATCACTGGTTTTCAACAATTTAATTCCCAAGCAACAGTTTTCCTTGTTTTTCTTGAGCTTGGGGTTTGTTGAGATTCTTGGATCCCTGTGTTTATAGTTTTCATCAACACTGTGGTCTAGGGCATTAGTTTTTTTTTAAAGGTTTTCTTTTTTTTTTTTTGTCTCCTCCTTCCTCTCTCCACTCCTTTGTGAATTCCAATAAACACGTATTAGGTCACCTGAAGTTGCCCTGAAACTCACTGATGATTTGTTTATTCTTCATTTTTTTAAGTAATCTTTCTCTTTGTGCTTTGTATCGGATAATTTCTAATGCTGTTTTCCAGTTCATTAATGTTTTTTTCTGCAGTGTGCAACCTGCTGTTAATCCAATCTAGTGTGATTTTCAACTCACACACTGTATTTTCACCTCTCATAGTTTGATTTGGCTCTTTTTCAGATCTTCCATCTTGTTACTTAACATGTTCAATCTTTCTTCTAGTTTCTTGACCATTTAGAATGCAGTTAAGTCAATGTCTTAATGTCTACTAATTTCTAAGTGTGTTTCTATTGCTTGTTTTCCTCCTCATTATGGGTTACTCAAACGAATGCTGGTAATTTTTGGCTGAATGTCAGATGTGAATTTTACCTTTCTGGGTAATTGCTTTATTTGTATTCCTATAAATATCCTTGATATTTTTTCTGGGGTGCAGATTAATTATGTAGAAATGGTTTGAAGCTTTTAAGGTTTGCTTTTAAACTTTTTAAGTGGGACCAAAGAAGTTTCCAGTTTGGGGTTACTTTTTCCCCCACTGCTAAGGCAATGCCTTTCTCCATACTCTGCTCTAGGCCCCATCAGTTATGAGGCTTTCCTCTCTGGCTGATGGGAAGATGAACTACTCTTGATTCTGTAATCAAAGATTAAGAATTAACAAATAATTATGATTACTAAATCATTATATAGATGCCTTTGTAGTATAAAATAGCAAAAGGTTAAAAGCGGAAATAACTGAAGTTGTCTACAGTGGCCCCAACTCCCTAGCCAGCTGGCTCCAGACTTAAGCTCAGCATTGTGTGTGCTTCCTATTGGGATGGGAATTCTAAATCGAGCACACCCTTGTTTATGCTTACTAGTGGGATGGTAACCCACCCTCCTCTGTTTAATATCCACCTGGAAAACCTTGTGACTGATCTCTACTTTCCTATCAGAACCTTGATCTCTGATAATGATTGTAACTTTCAAACTCCTCCTGGTTTGGGGTCCACCCCCAGTTTTTTCACCCCTTAATGTTTAATTAATGAAGGAACCTGTTTCCAGTTCCACCCCAATTATTCATTAGCACCCTGATGTTATAAGATATTAGAATTTCTGCAGTTCAAGGAGGCAGTTTTTGGGTTGTCTAAGGCAACTGGCCTCCTTTGCTTGTGCAACCAAATAAGTTTTTACACTCTCTGAAACCTTGGTGCCTCAGGAATTGACTTTAAAGATGCACTGGGAGAGAAGAATCCATTTTTGCTTAGTATCCGTTCTGTGTAAGCTCTGGGAATTGGTTCCTCTACTCCTTCTGGGTGATTCTTTCCTTCACTTTGTGTAGTTTCCTCATATGCAAGTGCTGATCAGTACTCATCTGAAGAAGTCTCTAGAGCTTGCTCTCTGTGTGACTCTCTCCTCTTCAGTACTTTGCCCTGCAAATTCTAACTGCCTTCACTTCCCCAGACTTATAGCTTCATCTCCTTAGTTCAGGGAAGGAGATGAACTCCACCTGCTTTCCTGTTAGCTGCACTGTGGCCTGAAAACTCTCTCGGCAGTAAGCTAGAGGAATCATGAAGCTCACCTCATTTGTTTCCTTTCTCTCAGGAATCATTGGTGTTGCCTGATGTCCAATTTCTGAAAACCATTTTTTCATTTATTTAGTAGTTTCTGGTGAGAGCATAAATCGATCCCTTTTAGTCCCTCCTAGCTGGTAGTGGAAGTCTCATTAACATACATATTATGCCCCCACAACCCCGCCCCGTAATAATATGACTTAGTGTCAGGAGCAGGCTTGGTTCTGTTCAAGGCAGTGAAGAAGACTTCAGTTCAATCCGTGGGGCTCATCATGAGGGTTTCAAGTACCTCATTAAGTACTTAGAATTTGGCCATTCGGGAAACTCATGGAAACAAAAAGCATAATCTCTCTCTTATGATGTTTAAAATATTAGGCTCATAAAGACTTCACAGTTTCCTGGTGAATACTTACTGAATAAACAAGGGCTACTTCCAAAGCTATAGTGGAAAGGAGGGACTGGATTCCTGACAGTGCAAATGGGAGGGAGCACATCTGTAGGCTCCCCTCAGGGGCAGCAATGAACTCTACCTCTGACCAGTAGACAACTTCATGTTAGCTTTGGGTGCTACTGAAACACGCAGATCTTTTTGAGATCAATATTGTGTGATCTCATTTACATGAAATACCTAGATCAAGCAAATTTTCATAGGCACAGATAGTATATTATAGGTTATCAGGGTGAGGGAGGAAGAGAAACATGAGTAATTGCTTATAGGGGGCAGAGTTTCTCTTTGAGGTGATGGAAAAGTTTGGGTAATGGATGGTGGTGTCCAGAAGAATGACATGCCCAGGGAAGTCTCATTGTAGTCATCTCAGAAAACAGGCGGCAGTCAAGGGCAAATAATGCTCAGTCAGTGCTATGTGTGAGGCAAACTCAGATGTCAAGTATTTGCCCAGCCTAACTCATACACGACCCTCCAGATCAATTCATAGGTCATATTAATAAATATAAAACTGAGGGGATTATAAGTCCAGGGTATAAATAGTAACATCCTAGTTAAAAAAGCAGACCTAATAAAATGGTATGTGAGAGAGCCTGCCACTTTATGGCTTCTTAAATGTTAGTTGAAAATTAATCTCTCATCTCTTTTCTCAGGAACTCTTCTCCTCCTTGTATCCATTTCCCAAAGGTCTTAACACCCATTAAGCTACCAATTATTAAAAGAGATTAAGTTTAAACAGCATTATGTAACCCTGAACTTCCAGGAAAGAATGGCAGAGTGAACTCCCTTTCATAGCACTTCTAAATTGACATTGAAATGATGATATTAAAAAGGTATAAACCCAGCAGGTCAAAAAGAAAACGAGGGAGAGGAGAGAGAAACACATCTACATTTAAATGTATTGAAAGGGGTTTACAGAACTAGGGGAGTATTTGAATCTGTATTAATGATAAGTACATGGATATATGAGCAAAGGAAAAACAGATAAGTATTAATTCCAGGGAAAGTAAACTATTGCTTAGGCAAGGAAAAATAACTACTGGATACTTTGAATACTCTGAGAGTAGCATTAACATAGATATAATGATGTGATCTTTGCATATCTTTTAACATAAATTACAATATAACTAAATTGGAAAAATGATGGAAAGAAAATGTATATATGGTGTATATATATATAGTGGGGGAAAAGTTAAATCTTTATCTGCCCTTCCTTAGAAGCCAATAGAGAATAGCTAAAACAAACAAAAACACAAGCAGCAATATATGCAAGTTATTTAGAGTCATAGAGGTACATATAAAAATAATTAACTAGAAGGTTTGAAAACTGTTGCCTTTGGGGAGCTGGGCATGGGGTGGGGACTGGTTACTGTTGCTTTTCATAACAAGTCTTGCAGCACTATTTGACTTGGAACTAAGCACGTATCAACTTCGATAAAAATAAAAATGAAATAAAAAACTGAACCTGCAATTTCATAAAAGAAAGTGTTTCATTTTTAAGGAGTAAAATGAAATAAAAAAAAGAACTCTCAGCTTCACCTGAAATTAGAGGCAACCAATGGGAATTCCAGTGGACAGCCAGCCCCAGGCAACAGTCAAGCGGGCTTATCCTGCCCTGCCCTGAGCCCGCCCCAGCCTGCCGGGCCCACTTGCCTCTTTCCAGGTGGGGGTCTTGGGTGGCCTGAGTCCCCGGAAGGGCTTCGGCCCAGACCTGGCCCTGCGGCTGGGGCCTCCCAGCCTTCTCTACGCTGCCTGCCCTTGCCTCCGGAGGTCTTCAGGTTGGGGAACAGCTGCCCGGTCATTTGTTCTTGCTTTTTGCAATCAAGTTCACCTGTTTTCCATTTAACTGCTTGGTTTTCAACCTACAACCGGCCCTGGCCATCTAGACAGGAGGTGGCAAATGCCTGCCAGAGGGCCAAATGCTACTGGTAGAGGTTGTTATTTTTCCTATACTTTTTGGTAGAAATATCCAACTTAAAATTTCCAGTTTTAACACATTAAGTGTACAATTTGGTGATATTAATTACGTTAGAAAAAAACAAAAGAAAACTGCTACTATCACCACCATCCCCTACCCCAATTTCTTCATCACTTTCAACAGAAAACCCTGTACCATTAAGCAAAACACTCTCTCCCGCTCCTCTGACCCCTGCAAACCTCTAATCTATTTTCTGTCTTTATGAAATTTGCTTATTCTAGGAATGTCCTATAAGCAAGATCATACAATGTTTTTGTGCTACCAGCAAAGTGTTCTTGAAAAATCTGACTGTGAATACATTGGGCTGGCGCGGAATCTCCTGACTCTCCACAAACGCTCCTTCTTTATTCTCTTTCCCCAGCCAAGCTCATTCAGGTACTGTTCTTCCTCGGCCCCTGAAACCTCTGTGCTGCTGATCCCCATTCTAGACGCTTAACCCTCGACGCGGCTCCTCACTGCGTTTCCCAGTGCCCACCTCCCATCCCGTTCATTTTAACTCCACTGTCAAGGCCTGCAGCCCAAAAGCAAACACAAATGATTTCCTAATTTTCTGTTATTTTTCATGGCCTGTCAAAACATCTATGAACCTACCTTCCCAAATCTGTAAAATAACTAGAAATCATTTCTATGACTTCTAGGCAAATCATAGAAACGAGAGAGTTAGACCTCTGGTTACTAAGACTCACACGATAGAGTGATGTGATGGAAATGCTCCAGCCTTCCTTGTAGACACGGCCAGTCTGGGTGAAATCCATGCCATCTTTACACTACATCCCATTTATTATAATTCCTTACTTGACCATTAAATTAACTTTGAATGCATTTTGTACCTACATGTTTGCTCATCTCTATCAGAAAATTCACTTTCTTGAGACTCAATTTTAGGCTTAGCTTCACGGTGAAAACGTACCTGCTGGGCACTGATACTAGCTTGCTGTGATTCTCTGGTTGTTTCAAAACGATCAGCATGTTTTCAGCTCTCCAGTGTGATGGTGAAGTTTTCCAGGAGAGATTTCTTTTTTCTATTGAGTTCTTTCTTTGGTCTTCATGGTATGTATTCCTGTTTTAGGCACACACTGGGATCTCAGGAAGAATGAATACTTTCCAATAGACTTTCATTTTTACTAAAAAGTTAAGAAAATAAATACGTTAACAACATTTAGCTTGGCGAATTCCTGCAGTTGACACTCATTTGAAGATTCAAGGTGAGAACATTGTTCTATATCACCCTCGCCATCATTTAGCATTATTTGAAGTTATAAGTTGGATTTTTTTTTTCAGGCTACAAACACCAAGAGACTCTTAACTTACTCTTAATTCCATCTGGTGAAAAATGAAGCGATAAAAATAAAAATAATAGCCCAAATTGGTGCCTAGAATTGAAAACCCCAAAATGATGGATGGTTTTCCCTCTTTACCATGGTTTTTTTTTTTTTTTTTTTTTTTTTTGAGGTACTGAGGCTGGGGTTTGAACACAGGACCTTGGATGTGGGAAGCCAGAATTCAACCACTGAGCTGCATTGACTTCCCTGAGTTGGTTTTTTTCCATTAGTTTTGCTTGCTGTTTTTTTTTTCCCTAGGAGGCATCAGAACCAAACCCAGGACCTCTCAGGTAGGAGGCAGGAGCTCAACTGCTTGAGACACATCTACTCCCTTCTATAGTTTTAAACCTAACCATTGTCATGAACAAAATTGTTTTTTTGTCTTTATGACATAGTATAAATATTGGATCACCTTATCAATATAATGGATTTTGTAACCATTGTCTGTTCTTAGGCAAATATTCCTGTAGCCTTTCCGGAAAGCCCATACCTATTTAAAAATTGTTATAGGTTTCTGTGTACTGTTTTCTACCTTTGTTTCATGCTCCTAACTAGATGTTGATTTATGCTGGCATGGTGTGTGCAGTGGTGGCACTTAGTTTTTTCTTTTTTTAAAAATCAAACATTTTTTTCTAACCCCATTAAAAAAGCTTTACAAATGCTAATTCATTTAATCCTCCTAGTTTCCTCTGAGGTTGGAATCCTGCAATACCCCTATTTTACAGAAGAGAAAACTGAGGTGCAGAGAGCTTAAGTAATTTGCACAACATCACACTGTTAGTAAATTATAGTGCCAGCTTCAACCCCAGGAGGTTTTGTTCCACATTCAGTTCTTAACCAAGATGTTATGCTGTGTCTCAAAAAACTTTGCTGTTGATGGTTTAAATTGAACAGAATTTTTACATTAAGGGAGCAAGAAATTGTTCTCCTTTTTCTCACTCCCAGACTGGGGCTGGAGTACATGTATAGATTTATACAATGTTTAATTAGGACACTCATGGAATTTGGCCTGCAGTAAACATGTATTTGATTTCCAGTTCTTTGCAAAATGCAAACAAGCTCTGTTCTTGTTTGTCTTAGAGTTATGTCTTGGCCTACTCTCCCAGATGGTCAAATGAGAACTTTGAGGTTGCAGGAGTCATAGATGAATTTAATGGCTATACAATTAATAGAGTCTTTCTTCAGTGCCTTCAATCTCTCTTTCCATCTCTCTCTGGTTGAGTGGGGATTAGAAATTGGACTAATATGAGAAAAACAGGAGTCTGTGTAGTGTCGTATCTGATACTGGCAGCCTTCTGCTCTGAATAGGGTTACTCAGGTTGCATAACCAACCAAGATAGGGTTTAGGATGGGAAAAGGAGGATTAAAAAGAAATGCTCGTTGAGCTTGTATGGGGAAGATAGAGTTTATTTTAAATTTAGCCATATCCATGGAGATTTGTAAATTTTTTTGTTTGTCTTCGAACTCCTAAGAACTAGGATTATAGTACCAAAGCTTGAGTGTAACAACTGTGATTTAGTAAAACAGATCCTGAGAAGTGTACATAATTTTCCCACAAATGTCTGAATATTAAGCTGTAGGGACACTCAGTAAATGTGATAAAACATTAACTATAAATGGACATTGTTTGAAAAAAATTAATTGCTAACATGATTTTATACGTGGATGACATCCTTGAAAATAGAAAACCGCTCAAACTTTTCTAACTCTGCCATATTCCCCTTTATCACCATTGTTTAGCAATTGTTTATTATTCAGTTTGGTTAAGACATTACAACTGGAGAGCCAGCAGACAACTTTAGGGTGGAACTAATCAACTTGTCAGCAGAAAATCTAAATGTCTTTTAGTTTAGGATTTGGATATGGGACCAGAGGCTTAAGAGTCCGATTATAATCACTGGGGTTGGGACATGGCCCAAGGATCTGGCCCAAGTCTCCATGCCAAAGCTAGGAGGGCCAGGAGCAGTTAGATCTCCATTTAGATCGCATCAAAGAGAGGAGTTTTTAAAATTAACTTGGAGTTTCCTCTCTGGTTGGGCACCAGGAAGATGCCACTGGCATGAGTCACAGAGGCTCCGTCCCCACCGCACATGAGTTTGTGGAGACTTTTGAGCTCTTCCACATGTCACTTGATCCTTGGTGATCCAGAGATTTAACGATGTGATCAGGCACCAAGAACTTGAAAGAGAAACATTGACTTAAATGTCAAAGCCGGTGGGTACACACTCCTCCAGTTCCCACACGAGGCAATACTCGTCTTTAGCGAAGCTCTGGGGCTTTGATGAGGCAGGTGCCATTTGCCAATATCCTTCAGGATGCCCGAGGTTTTCTTGGGTCGGTCCCACTCACCTGTGCTCTTCTGCACATCTTAGTTTTGGGGAAAGCTTCCTTTCAAGGAAAGAGTGTGGAGTTTGGAGTCAGGCAGAGCTGAATCCTAGTCTTGTCACTGTCACTACTGGCTGTGTGATTTTGGACAAATTGCCCTTTCTGAGCCTCGATGGCTTCTTCTGTTCATGAGGGGTTAATTAAGCTCTGTGAGCAGGTGCCTTTGTGGTACTTAATACAGATTGGGACCCCCCGCCCCTCCTCCAATGCTATTCTGGTGTGTGGATATTGGGTTAGGGAGTCCAACTCCAAGGGGTGCCCAGAGAGGGAGGAGGTGGTTTATTTCCCTTTGAGGTGGTCCATTCTCTGGCGTAGACACAGAGAGGCGAGCAGGGGCATCTGGGGACCGCTGCTGGGTCTGGGGCAAGAACGTTTTTCTCCTTTTCAAAACCTTGCCTCTTGCCCCTGGTTCCTTTCTATACCTTTTAAACCCAACCCTCAGCAAATCACTGTGTTAAAACCTGGGGGCTTATTCTAAAATCTTATGAGGCAGAGATAAAGACTGTTGTCACGGCCCCAGGCCAGCATCTCCAGGGCGCTGCCTCTTCCTGTGTGGCGGGTGGCGCTTGGAGCGCAGGCTCTGGGCCACCCCAGGGTTTGATGGACCTGGCATTGCTGGGAGGTGGGTGTGGTGGGCCGTGGGGACCGGGAAGACAGCTGGAAACAGGTGGACGCTCAGGGTAGGGAGGGAGAGGAGGCTGAGGGCCACTGTCGAGCGGGGTGTCTGTTATTCCTCCCTGTGACTGGAGGGGGACCCGCTGCCTCGCCCTCTATAGCATGGCCTGGGAGAGGCACTAATCTCTCGGCTCCATCACAGAGACCCCTAAGAGCCAGGGCAGGGAGAGGGAGGCTCTTCCCGCCACCACCGGCCGAGTGTGGCCTCGGGACACCCGGCAGGCCCATCGGCTTCTGCTGCCTGAGGAGGCAGTGCCTGTAGTTCAGTCACCGTGGGAGGTGGTCGCGTGGCTCGGGGCTTACTGCCCTCGACAAGGGACACCTTTGTGCCGACAACAGGGAGCCTCTCCTCCTGCGGCCTGGTCTTTGGTGTCCCCCAGGAGCGGCAGGGCCTGTTTGAGCTCCCACAGCCACTGCTTCCTGCGCATCCGAGGCCCGAGCCCCAGATCCCAGCGGGAGCAGGGGCAGCAGGAGGGCAGGATCCCGGGGGAACTGCCATCCTGAAGTGGGGGCTCTGCAGCTGGTGGGTGGGGACAAAGCTTCAGAAGGGCTGCAGCGGCCCGTTCCGTTCCTGAGGCCCCAGTCTTCCCCTCAGGCTGGGATGACCTGGCCCCCGCCTCCCTGGTAAATGAGTGTGCAGATGACTGCTCTTGAGGAAACCACTGACAAAAGGAGACTGATTGACAGGCCGTTGATGAAGATGGTGAATGGGAATATATAAAAATGAAAAGAGAATAACAAAGACAGGAGTTATGTTTAGTAGGAAAATGCAAGCCAGGGTTCAGAGCCTGCAATCTACTTGGCCCTGCGGCCTGAGGCAGAATGCCTCTGCCTGGAGACTGGGGGGGCAGTGGGAGCAACTGACCTACGGGAGTAGCAGGAAGCTGTGCTGGACTCCACCTGCTGTTGTGTGTCACTGATGAGAGAAACTCAGGGAGGCTTAGGGAATGCTGAGCCTGGAGGCTGGAGGGCGCATGTGCGAGCATGTGTGTACATGCACGCGTGTGCACAGTATGTGTGTGCATGCATATGTACATGCATGTGTGTGCATGCACGTTCATGCACAGTATGTGTACATGCTTGTGTGTGATAGTGCGTGTGCATACATGCGTGTGCACAGCATTGTGCATATGCATGTGGATGCGTGCATGTCAACACATGCACAGTGGAAGGTATAGTATCAAAACTGGAACGTAAGAATGATTTTTAAAAAACGTGATCAGGCAACTGAGAATCTGGGATGAAAGTAGACTGGATGTGCTTGCCTGGCTAGAAGCATTTAGAACTAACGTTTTAAAAAATAAGAAAGCTTCTAGTTGGGTAAAGTCAGATTCGGGGAGACCTTCTGCCCGTCTGTCCTTGCCCATGTATACATCATTTATATTGGGGTAAGTACTTTTTCCTCACATTGGGGAAGAAGAGAGTGCTTAACTGATTTAATTGCTTTGTAATTTTTTTTCCTGTGGACCCAATGTGTTGAATTTGACATAAAGAGGGGACCCTGGTTGCAAATGTTATAGTCCATCAAATTAGTTAAAATTGAGGTGAAATACTGGGATGTTTTGATTGTCTCCCATTGTTCTGAAAATGAGACTGAATTGGCTGAGATGGTTTGGAGGATGCCCATGGTTTCGAGATGGGCAGCAGGTGCTTTCCACCTAGGAATATTAGCAGGCAAAGTGAAGTGCAGAATATTATAACTTGTCGAGGAAACTGGATGTATGTAGCTAGTCAATCCTAAAATAATGGTGTCTCTTTTTATAGGAGACTCTTTGATTGATTTTTTTCAAGGTATCTGCCACAACTTGTTTTCTTCATATTCTCCTCAAATCACAGTGGAGAAAGAGGAAGAATTGGAGAAGGAAGAAATGGAAGGAGGGAAAGAAAAAGAAAATGACGGGAAGTAGACTTATCCCAATGGATAGTGTGTCTGCCTACCACATGGGAGGTCTGTGGTTCAAACCCTGGGCCTCCTTGACCTGTGTGGAGCTGGCCCATGCGCAGTGCTGATGCGTGCAAGGAGTGCCCTGCCATGCAGGGGTGTCCCCCACATAGGGGAGTTCCACGCACAAGGAGTGCGCCCCGTAAGGAGAGCCGCCCAGTGTGAAAGAAAGTGCAGCCTGCCCAAGAATGGCACCACACGCATGGAGAGCTGACACAACAAGATGACACAACAAAAAGAAACACAAATTCCTGGTGCCGCTGATAAGGATAGAAGCGGTCACAGAAGAACACACAGCGAATGGACAGAGAGAGCAGACAACTGGGGTGGGGGAGGGGGGAGGAGGGAGGGGAGAGGAAAAAAAAAAAGGAAATGAGGATGTGCTTAGCCAAAGAATCTAGGAAATAGATACTTAGCAATCTTAACAATTAGATAAGCAGGGTTGGATTATAAATTTAAATCTCAATTCTCCCTTCATTTGGGTTTTTATTTGTGCCTGAATTTTTATCCACAGCCCATTGATAATATTTTTGGTTAGACTGTGGGACTTTTCCAGACAACCACCAAGCTCATAAAACTTCCTTTAAAAATGTCCTTTTTACAAATGTGGAAACAAAGAAACACACCTAGATAAACAAAGAAGTACAACTGCGGTACCAGAGAGGCTTGAGAGCAGGTTGATGAAGCAGTTTTCTCAATGAATATGTTATGTATTAAAGCCCTGTACTTAAAGAGAAGAAAATAGATTGAAAGATGATGATGACATTTCAAGAGTTCACAACCCCTTCTGATAACAAAGCAGAATTTAAAAAGCCATTTTAAACACAAGAAAAATATGTAAGAAATACTTGAAACAGAGTCAAGCTTGCCATACCTCGTGCCAGGAAAAATTCATAGTCCCCACGGCAACTCCCTAAGGCATGCCAATTGAGTGCCAGCAAAAGCCAGGGAAGACATTGTGCACAATTGGCCCTAGCTTGGTTTCTTACATTTATTCTTGGCATTTTCCATAGGACGTGCTGTGAAGCGAGTAGATGTATAGATCTTTGAGAGGTATGGTTATGACCATCTACTTCTCTATCTCTTGCTCTTTAGTGTTTTCTGTTACCTGATATCATAGTACTGAAAGTTCAGATGCACAAAACAGCTTAGAAGATAAATGTACCAGGAGAGAGTTTTCCCTTTCACCTCCCGAGAGAGCAGCTTTAAAGAGGCTACCCTTCTATCAGCGGCCCAGATTTCTCATCTGAAGAACAAGTGAAGACCTGAACACCCAAAGGAAGTCTTCCTCTCTACCTTCTTTTCTTAGTGGGCCTTGGCTTCCAGTGAGTTTCTCTGCAGACTAAATACGGCATCCAGGAGTACAAATACAGGAGCTGGTAGCGAAGAACAAGGAGGTGGCATTTCAGGTTTTTTTGAGCTTGCTGAGAGAATTACTGCCAGTTTTCACACCTGCCTGTCATTCCTGCAACTAAGCCTTATTGCACTACGGTTGGTTTTCCTTGGCGTTTCTACCTAAAGCAATGCAAGTTCCTGACAAGGGGTGAGTGGCCGGTAAACGCTACCTTCAAGAACCTTTTTCAAATCAGTGCAGTACATCTCTGGGCCTTTCATAAGTTAATTGCTAACTTCCAAGGAAAAATACTGTTTCTTACTTTCTGGTCTCTTATCAAACATGCTGAGCACGGCTTGGTTAAGCAGTAACTCCCACTGCTATGCAAGTAAACAGAATTCCCCACCCTACCCCCCTTTTTTTCCATACTAATCTAAATGAGTGGTGCATGAGAACTTGGAAGAAAATAATCAACAGCTCTTAATAACAACCCCACTGGAAGTGATTCAGTTCCTTTAACACACCTTGAGAATATTTACATCCGTGGAGGACAGAGTGTTTATAAGGATCTGATGCTTAGTTACCTGAGAACAATTTTATGGAAAAGTAGCTTTGAAAGAATGACACTGGGGGCATTTTTGGGCCAGGATCACCCTTTAGCAATGGTGGGCAGTTACTTGAGTAAAAACCTCAAGGTTACGCTGAAATTGGCCCTTACTTTTCAGAAGCTTTATAAATGGCTAGCACCTGAAGAGCCAGACGTAGTTTTGGGACTTGGGAATGGGGTGAGGTTCGAAGGGAGTCACACCTTGGATACAAAGAGAGTTGAGAAATGAATACCCCGCCAAGGCTTTGCCATTCAAGCAGCACAGGAAGCAGGCCACCTAGACAGAAAGGTCTGAGAGTTGCCAGAAAAGCCAAGTTCAGGCCTCTCTCCTCAAAGACCTACCTCAGAGTCTATACTTTAGACCATCTGGGGTTAAGTATGGCATTCAAAACATTTCCTTTAAAAATGCAAAAACACTACCTAAAGGAGGAAAGGCAGCACATATCAGCACCCAGACACCTTCATTGAACCTGTAGGGTCTTGAAGGCAGTGACTGAGGAATAGCACTCCCTGTGTCAGGAAGGGGCACCATCATCCTCTGGCTCCCGACCACAGCCCAGGATGTGGCCTGGAGTTCTCCTTCCTACTCCTCCTCGGCTTTCATCTCCTCTCCTCAGCACCTACAGGTCCTGACAAAGCATCTGTGCATTCTGGAGCTTACCATGGTAATGTTTACAGTCAGGGTTGGTTTAAGACCTTCAGAGGCTCTAAATACGGAAAGCATTATGAATATCTTCCCCTTCCTCCGCTATAAGAAATTCAAATAAAAACTAATTCTTGGAATCAAATCGAGGGCTCTGAAATCAATCCTCACATCTAGGGCTAGCTGATTGAAAAAATATAGATATATATATACACACATATTTTTATTGAAGTATACCATTCATACATGAACACACATAAACAATATGTGTGTAGTAAAAGTTGTGAACTAGACAGGCATGATATTACACAGGGGTCCCATACATCACCCTTCTGCCAATACCTTGCATTGTTGTGAAATATTTGTTACAAACTATGCAAGAGCATTATCAAAATATTACTACTGACTATAGTCCTTATCTCACATTTAGTGATTTGATGAGGTGGCAAAGACCGCTCAATTGGGAAAGAACAGTCTCATCAACAAATGGTGCTGGGAAAACTGGATCTCTATTTGCAAAAAAAAGGAAAAAAAAAAAAAGAAAAAGAAAAAAAGAAAAAAAAAGAAAAAAAGGAGAATCTCTACCTCACACCATACACAAAAATCTACTCAAAATGGATCAAAAACTTACATATAAGAGCTAGAACTTTCAAACTCATTGAAGAAAACATAGGGAAGCATCTGTATCTTCAGGGCCTTGTGTTAGGCAATGGTTTCTTCAACTTTACACCCAAAACACCAGCAACAAAAGAAAAATAGATAAATGAGTCTTTATCAAAATTAAAAACTTTTGTACCTCAAAGGACTTTAAAAGTAAAATGAGGGAAGCAGATGTGGCTCAAGCAATTGGGCTTCTGTCTACTGTATGGGAGGACCTGGGTTCTATGCATAGGACCTCCTGGTAAAGCTGTGTAAGGCCCATGTGATGAGCGATGAGCAAGATGAGCAACAAAAACAATAAAGAGAGATGCAGGAGAGAGCCAAGGTGAGATGACAGAAACCAGGAACTGAGGAGGCACAAGCAACAGGGAGCCTCTCTCCCACATTGGAGGTCCCCGGGATCAAATCCTGGTGAAGCCTAGAGGAGAAAATGAGAAGAGAAGACAGCAAGAAACAGACATAGAAGATGACACAGTGGATGGACACAGACAGCAAAAACAGCAGGGGAGCGGGGAGGGAGGGAAGTAAAATAACAATCTGTACAATGGGAGAAAATATTTGGAAACCACAAATCCAATAAAGGTTTATAAAGAATATATAAAGAAATCCTTCAATTTAACAACAAAAAGACAAACCATCCAATTAAAAAATGGGCAAAAGACTTGAATAGACAGCTCTCCAAAGGAGATATACAAATGGCCAGAAAGTACATGAAAAGGTTTTCAACATCATTAGCCATCAGGGAAATGCAAATCAAAACCAGAATGATGTTCCATTTCATACCCATTAAAATGGGTGCTATTAAGAAAATGGAGGGAAACGGACTTTGGCCCAGTGGTTAGGGCGTCCGTCTACCACATGGGAGGCCCGTGGTTCAAGCCCCGGGCCTCCTTGACCCGTGTGGAGCTGGCCCATGCGCAGTGCTGATGCGCGCAAGTAGTGCCGCCCCACGCAGGGGGTCCCGCGCGTAGGGGAGCCCCACGCGCAAGGAGTGCACCCATAAGGAGAGCCGCCCAGCGCGAAGGAGGGAGCAGCCTGCCCAGGAATGGCGCCGCCCACACTTCCCGTGCCGCTGACGACAACAGAAGTGGACAAAGAAACAAGAAACAAGACGCAGCAAGGAGACACAGAAAACAGACAACCGGGAGGGGAGGGGAATTAAATAAATAAAAATAAATCTTTAAAAAAAAAAAAAAAGAAAAAAAAAAGAAAATGGAAAATAACAAGTGTTGGAGAGAATGTGGAAAAATGGGAATACTCATTCATTGCTGGTGGGAATGTAAAATGGTGTAGCTGCTGTGGAAGACAGTTTGGCAGGTCCTCAGAAGGCTAAATATAACCACCATATGACCCAGTAATCCCACGACAAGGTATATAACCAAAAGAATTGAAAGCAGGGACTTGAACAGGTATTTGCACACCGATGTTCA
The DNA here is from genome assembly GCF_030445035.2 of Dasypus novemcinctus. Taxonomy (NCBI): domain Eukaryota; kingdom Metazoa; phylum Chordata; class Mammalia; order Cingulata; family Dasypodidae; genus Dasypus; species Dasypus novemcinctus. The sequence continues at coordinate 16,515,046 of NC_080687.1, read as the reverse complement.
TATTCACAATTGCCAAAAGATGGATGCAACCCAACTTCCATCCATAGATGAATGGATAAATAAAATGTGGTATATACATACAATGGAATATTATTCAGCCCTAAAGAGGAATAAAGTCCTGATACATGTGATAACATGGATGAAACTTGATGATATCATGTTGAGTGAAATAAGTCAAACACAAAAGAGTAAATATTGTATGATCTCACTGATTTAAAACAGATAGAATAAGCAGACACATCAAGTCAGAATCTAGAATATAGATTACCAGGGGATAGAGTAGGGATAGGGAATGGGAAGTTAAGACTTAAAATGTACAGTTTCCTATTTGGAATGATGGAAATGTTTTGAATGGATGGTGGTGATGGTGGCACAACAATGTGGACACAATAAGCAGCACTGACATATATATCTGAATATGATTAAAAGGAGAAATAGTCTGTATATATGTTATTAGATTAATAATTTTTAAAAAATTCAAGGAACTACACAACACTAATGGTGAACCCTAGGCTAAACCATGGACTATAGTTAATAGCATAATTATAAAAATGAGCTTTCATCAATCGTAATAAATGTTCCACACCAATGCAAGGTGTTAGTAATAGGGTGGTGTATGGGAATACTGTATTTATGTATGATTGTTCTGCAAACCCACAACTTTTCTAATAAAAAAAAAATAATTATAAACTGCAAAAGAAATATAATGACGTTTAAGGAGGGATTTTCCCCTTGACGACTAGTTTCTTGCTCTTTTTGAAATATAAAACGTGAACCTCTTTCAAAATCTTTCCTGTTTCTCATTTCCTGTTTTGCTAATATCCTGAGCACGTGTCATCTGCTTATTGGGCGACTTGGCAGTCTTTTCATTAAGGCAAAGAATGTACTCATTGCCATAACCTCCATTCCATGGGTCCTCTCCATCACTCCTGAAATCTTTTCCTAGGCAACCTTTCCCCCTTCCCTGGCTTCAATTATTATCCACAAGCAAACAGACCCAATTGTCTTTTCCTTAGACCTTGTCTGTGAGCTCCAGACTCATTTCCTTATTGCCTAATGATTATCTCCCCTTGTATGTCCCACAGGTACCTCACTCTTCCCGTATCTAAAACAGAACTCACGGCCTTTTCCACTGATCTTGCCCCTCTTCCAGTCTTCCCCATCTCAAAAAGTTACCCACTTGCTCTAGTCAACAACCTGGAAGTCGTCCTTCACACCTTCCTCTTCTCTACCACCATGTCCAAGAAGCCCATGATTTTCCCTAACTCTCTCTCAACTCAATGTCCCACTGCCACGAATCCACTGAAACCACCTTACTCTTGCCTGGTTTGTGGCAGTAACCTTCTCTCTGATCTTCCAGCCTCTACTCTTTTCATCTGAAAAATCCCTTCTCCTCATTGCAGCCTGGATGATCAGAGTCCTCATCGCCCTGCTTTACTACGGAGTGGCATCCCAAGGCGTAAACCCTAATGAGATATACAAGGCTGCTCGCGATCCCATCATGCTCTCTGTCCCCAGTCCATTTCTGGCCACTTGTCACCTTGTGTTCTATGCTCCTGTGACAGTGTTGATCAGTTCCCATAAATGCATGCATCTGCCTACAGTTTGGGCCTTTGCACATTATTCTGTCTACTTGGACAGCCTTTCCCCTTTGTATTTGCCTGACTGATGCCTACTCATCCTTTGGCTCAGACAGCACTTCCTCTTGGAAGGCACTTCCTCCAGGAGGAAGGAAAGCATTTCCTTACGCACTTCTTCATACTTCGAAAGCGCCATCGGTGCACTCTCCACACTGTATCCTCCTTTATCCTGTGATCTCCACAGACACTGGGCTGTGTTCCGTGACGAGCACAAAGCTGCCCCAGAGATAGTGCTCAGGAAATGTTCCTTGTTCAGATGAGTGTTTGAAGACATCGAGTGTGAAGGACAGTACCAGGAAGAGGGGCTTGGTTGGAGCTTTGGGTAAGGACTTTAAGCAGGTAGAGGTTCATCTGTATCCTGAGTGTGGGGCATGTGGGTGGAGGGTTATGAGAGTTGGGAGGGAAGAACGCCGTCAGCTTCTCTATGTATGGTGCCTCATGGTGGTCTCCAGTAGAATTTACCCGAGGTTGAGTAACTTCCCCAGGTCCCTCAGCAAATGTGGTGGAGAGTGTGAAGTAGGAGACAAGGTGAAGCCGACAGGCTTTCTTTTCCTAATTTTGCCCAGGTCTGTCTTGGGGGAGGAGGAGTAAGGGTTTTTTTTTTTTTTAAGATTTTAAAATTTATTTCTCTTCCCTTCCCCTCTCCCCACCCTCGTTGTCTGCTCTCTGTGTCCATTCGCTGTGTGTTCTTCTGCATGCTCAGCGGTGGCATGGGGAACCTGTGTCTCTTTCTGTTGTGTCATCTTGCTGCGTCAGCTCTCCGTGTGTGCAGTGCCACTTCTGGGCAAGCTGTGCATTTTTTGTGTGGGGCGGCTCTCCTTGGGCACACTCCTTGCATGTGGGGCTCTCTGATGCGGGGGACACCCCTGCGTGGCATGGCACTCCTTGTGTGCATCAGCATTGTGCGTGGGCCAGCTCACCACACAGGTCAGGAGGACCTGGGTTTGAACCCTGGACCTCCTATGTGGTAGGCCGATGTTCTATCAGTTGAACCAAATCTACTTCCCGGGAGTCAGGGTTAAACACATGAATTGTGTCTAATACCATGACAATTGTTTATAAAATTATCTTCCAGGAGTGTTGCTGTTGTCTGTTATAGTTACTCTGCTCCAATATGCATTTAAAAGTTTGATTCACGACAGCGGTAAGGCACCTATTGGGTGTGTGTGTGTTAAGAGTTTTGCACGGCAGAGAAAGAAGGGAGTTTGGACGCCAAGAGGAACTGGGATAGTTAGTGGCAGTGTTAGCATTTGCTATTTTGAATTACTTGGCCCATTCTCCCAAATGATCACCTCAATTCATGAATTCACTAATTTATTGCTTCACCAAATATTTATTAAATAGAATGCAAGATGAAGTTCTAGATTCTGAGTAAGTACAAAAGAAATGTATCCGATAGTCTTACTCCAGCAAGGAGAGAGCAGACAAACCGACCTTCATTAGTACAAATCAAGAAAGGGTCAGTGTCACACAAATGGTACTGGAGAGTGTGTGCATCTTCAGTGATGAGAAGCCATCTCTGCTGGGATGACTGAAGAAGGTGGCACATGACTGGGCCACTAGCCACTAGTGATTGTCATGAAAGTGTTGTTCAACACTTATATAGGGTTTATAAAGCTATGTACAGCAGAAACTCCATGAATATTTGCTGGTTTGATTACATTTTTATAGTGAAAATATACACACACACATACACACACACATATAAATTTCCTGTTCTAACATCTTTCACATGTACAATTCAGTGGCATTAATTATATTCACAAGATTGTGCTACCATCACCACCATTCATTATCAAAATTTTTCCATCACCCCAAATTGAATTTCTATACCCGTTAGGCAATAACCCCCTATTCCTCTCTCCTTCTAGCCCCTGGCCCTCACTAATCTATGTTCCGTCTCTATGTAATTGTTATTCTAGGTATTTCAGGTAAGAGAAATAATGCAATGTTTGTCCTTTTGTGTCTGACTTATTTCACTCAACATGACGGCTTCAAGCTTCATCCATGTTGTCACATGTATCAGGAGGTCATTCCTTTTTACCACCAAATAATATTCCATTGGGGGCAGCGGACTTGGCCCAGTGGTTAGGGCATCCGTCTACCACATGGGAGGTCTGCGGTTCAAACCCCGGGCCTCCTTGACCTGTGTGGAGCTGGCCCATGCACGGTGCTGATGTACGCAAGGTGTGCCCTGCCATGCAGGGGTGTCCCCACGTAGGAGAGCCCCAAGCGCAAGGAGTGCATCCCATAAGGAGAGCCGCCCAGTGCGAAAGAAAGTGCAGCCTGCCCAGGAATGGTGCCACACACACGGAGAGCTGACACAAAGACACAATAAGATGACACAACACAAAGAAACACAGATTCCCGTGCTGCTGACAACAACAGAAGCGGACAAAGAAGACGCAGCAAATAGACACAAAGAACAGAAAACCGGGGTGGGGGGGGGAAGGGGAGAGAAATAAATAAATAAAATAAATCTTTAAAAAAAATTCCATTGTATGTATATACCACATTTTTTTACCCATTCATCCATTGGTGATGAGTGAATAATGCTATTATGAATATTGGTGAACAGAGATCTGTTCATGTCCCTGCTTTAGGTTCTTTTAAGTATCTATCTAGATGTGGGATTGCTGAGTCATATGGAAATTCCAAGTTTAACTTTCTGAGGAAACTCCAAACTCTTTTCCACCCAGATGCACCATTTTATAGTCCACTCCACTCTGCCCCCCCAGCATAAGAGGGTTCCTATTTCTCCACATCCTCGCCAACACTTGTAATTATTATTATATTTTAAAAGTAGCCATACTAGTGGTTATGAAGTGGTAACCCATTGTGGTTATGACTTGCATTTTTTTTAGGATTTATTTATTTATTCCTCCCCCCCTCCCCCCATTGTCGGCTGTCTGTGTCCATTCGCTGTGTGTTCTTCTGTGTCTGCTTGTATTCTCATTAGGCAGCTCTGGAAACTGATCCTGGGACCTTCCAGAGTGGGAGAGAGGTAATCATTCTCTTATGCCACCTCAGCTCCCTGGTCTACAAAATCTCTTACTATCTCTCCTGTGTCTCTTTTTGTTGCATTATCTTGCTCTGCCAGCTCTCTGCGTGGGGAAGCACTCTGTGTGGGCCAGATGCCTTCACCAGCAGGCCCTGGGTATTGAAACCTGGACCTCCTATATGATAGATGGGGGCCTAACTGCTTGAGCCACGTCCACTTCCCTTCTTGCCTTTCTTTAATGGCTAGTGATGTGGAGCATCTTTTCATGTATTTGTTTTGGCCATTTATATATCTTCTTTGGAGAAATGTCTACTCAAGTCCTTTGATCTGCTTTTAATTTTTTTTCCCAATCTATTTGTTGTTGAGTTGGTGGAGTGCTGATTTGATTTTTTATGTCCATTCCATATATAACATGAAATAATCACAACTGAAAAGAAAGAAGAATTTTATTTATGTCTTAAATTAGTACACTGTATCTAATTAGTCTAGTACAGTTATGATGAAAAACAGTTCATACAGTACTTACCTTACTCCTAAAATCCTTATTACCAGGTTAGGATTTTAAACATAGTTCCCAGAATGCAAAAATTTGTATGTATGTGAAAATATTTATTTCCTGCCTAAAACTTTCATGAGATTCTTAAAGAAGTATGTAATAATTTCATTGTTAAAGATATGTTTAACAAAAAGATAAAGCTGATCTTATGTTTTCCATTTCTTACATATAAATTAAGGCATTATGTATTTTATATTAAGTATTAACAAGAAATTGATGTTATATGTTGTAACTTTTTTCTCCCGAGATGGCTCCCTTGTTCATTTTGCTAGCTGTTTTTGCTTGTCGTCTTCTTGCTTCTTCTTAGGAGGCACCAGGAACTGAATCTGGGGGATTGGGAGGCAGGTGCCCAACTATTAAAGCCACATCTACTCCCTGCTTGTTTTTGTTTTTTGCTCGCTGTCTAGCTTGTTGTTTTTTTGTTCGTTATCTGTGTGTTGTTTTTTGCTTATTGTATGCTTGTTGTTGTTTTTTTCTCATTGTCTGCTAGTTGTTTTTGCTTGATGTCTGCTCATTGTTTGTATTCTTTAGGAGGCACCAGGAACTGAACCCGGGACCTCCCTTGTGGGAAGTAGGTGCCTAACTGCCTGAGCATATCCACTCCCTATGTTGTAACTTTTAAAATGTTATAATTTATAATAGATAATGGGTCTAGAATATGCCATTCTCTAGACTTGGAATAGGAAAAAGAATTAAGTGCTCAAGAAAACATTAAAAAATAAGTGATATAAGAATGATCAAGGCACATCCAAATCCTTAACTCTATTCCATTCATCAACCAGAAATATAAAATCAACAAGGGGTCTACCAGACCCTACTATTTGATTCTCATACTTAACAAATATGCCGAGTGAGCTTTGAGATGTTACTGTTCTCGCAGTCAGCAGGGGCGCTCATCCTGTTTTGATGAGATGACAGAATGAGATGACTGAGCTGGCAGCCAATTTTAACGGGTCATACCTAGTGACCAGGTCAGGTGTCACCTTCTTCTAGAAGTAGATTCTGAGACAAGGATTCCAGTGCAAATAATTGATTTAGAGCTGATTCCAGGAAACACAGAAAGGAGAATAGGAAAGTGAGACAGGGAAGTAAAGGCAGCCAAAAAACAGCCCACTCTCAAGCAGTACCACTGTGGTTATCTGGACCTAATTCCTGCTGAGGAAAGTGGGGCTCACGTGGAACATGCTTTGAAGTCTTCAGACTAAAGTAACTGGCTCAACAAAGTGCTAGGTGCTATGGTGACATATCACGTAAAGGCTTTATATCATTTCTTTTTCCCGCCCTCCCTCCCCCTTTCCTTCCTCCCTCCCTCCCTCCATCCCTCCGTCCCTCCGTCCCTCCATCCCTCCCTTCCTCCTTTCCTCCTTTCCTCTCTTCCATTCTTCCTTATTCTTTTCAAGAACCTTAACTCAGAAAGCTTTTTCTTCTTTAAATGTACTCTTTCCTCCTGCTCTCCTTCCTTGCTCTGAATCTGCTGAGGTAAGGGAGCATATTTTATTGGCCTTTGTAAGGTGCTTAGTAGAGTGGTCGGTATTGAGAACATGTTGCGTGACTGTTTCTCTTGATGTACTGAGACAGAGCAGGCCAGCGGGTTTTCTGGGTGGGTAGAGCTTGGTGGTGGGCAGAGCTCCCCCACCCTTAGAAGGCAGCCTCTCCCTGCACCTTGTGGCCACTCGGTCTGGGAGTGCACCTCTCCTGGGGTCCCTCTTCACTGCATGTAGTGGCCGACCTTGATTTCCGAAGCCAGGAGAAAGCGGAAGTCTTCTCAGATTTAAACAAAGTAAAATTGTTTTTCAAAACCAAAACTTTTCTCTTGAGTATTGGCAGAAACCAATGCTGTTTAAAGACTTTTTATTTCTTTCCAGGAGTTTATGTTTGGCAGTAGAATGTTTTTACTAACTTTGAAATAAATGCCATTTTCCCATGAACCTCCTGGGCTATCCCAGCAGTGTCCTCAGCTGGGCTCTGAACTGCTGCTAAAATGACTGGCACTTCCCCCCCACCCCCCCAGTTTCTCTAAACTCATGCTTATTATTATTTTTAAAATCCCTGACAAAAGTAATGCATGTACATTGTAGAAAATTTAGAAGAGTAAATGTTGATGAGATTATTTTCATAATTCCGTAATACAATGGTTAACATATAACCTAACTGCTGACATTTGAACTAATTGTACTGCTTCCAGTTCTGAAGCTGGCATACAACTCTAGTAACCTCCTCCTGTGAGGTTTTGCTTTTTTTCAAGTTTTCCCCCAAATTACTTTTACTGCAGTATGCTAAAATAACATGTCACTGATCATTTAGGTTTATGTGGTAAGGTTCAGCCAATGAAATCATGACTTGGAATGCAGCGTATTAAAAGGTTAACATAGAAAGGATTTTTAAAAACATCTTTGAATAGTTTGAAATAAATATTTAGAGGGCATGGAGCATAGTCAACTAGCAGCTTTAGTCGGCATGCTGAGGACAGTGCCGTCTAACCACCTGAGATACACAGCTGTTGGGGCCAAGTTTATGATTACAAGTCCCCTGGGTAGAATAGAGGTGTACCTGCCCTTATTTGGTCATAACATCCTTGCTAAAAAGAGGAAGTTCAAGAATAGCCAATTAGGGCTGGTTTATAGTTATTGACAAATGTAGAGGCTAAATAAATGGTCAAAGATGTGGCCAGATACAGCTAGATTTCGGTATTTATTCTACAGAAGACACCTGGGATTTTAGAATGACAATAAGCACAACCTCAACCACGACCATCAGAAGATTTATTTGAAAATTAAAATGGGGACAAAATGGATGACATTTTCCCTGGATTTGCTAAAATATACGTTAAATATTACACAACAATTTAGAAACTTGGACACAGTTACAGAAAGAAACAAAAAGAAACCAGGATCTCTACATTGACCTTGAATGCTTCCCCATAAGAAGTTGCTAATATCTGAGCACACCACGTATTTAGATCTTGGCTTCTAAATATTATGTTCCACTAAAATAAACCAACACTCTTGGGAGAAATGGCTGGTTTCAGAGTAGGAGGAGAAAGCACAAGATGAGCCTGAGGCATCTTGTTATGTCTGTAAATTAGGAAGTGCTCACAGAAAGATAAAGATACATCAAAACGACCCAAGCACAGACCAGGAGGAGATCCCATTGGCCAATTGTGGAACAATCTGAGCATCAAAATCAATGGTGGCAACAATGGATTGTAACTCGTTGAGTTGTATAGGAATCCCTGAGTCCATACTGATAATAAGTAAATAAATGGTGGGAAAGAGAAAGCTCTTCCTTATAATAGAATGCCAACTGATAAATGTAGAAAGACCACCATTTTGCAATCATTGGTGTAAAGATCAATTTAAGCTGGAATCATCAATGGATTCAAATTATTATATGAAAATTTGGAGAGGAACAGGATATTTACCTTGTCTCAAAACCTCCCCACAGATTATTTAATTATAAAGGCAAAAAAAAAAAAAAAAGGTGACTTTTTAGTGAAGAGACCTGGGTGATCCCATCTCATCCAAGTTAATCCAAGTTTACATCATCAATCAAGGGACAAACTAACATCATGCTGCCCTGTTGGGACACATTCAAAACATCCCTGATGGGGCATTTCTGCCCCAAATGCATAACCCAAATCTAATTCAAATTGAGGGACAACCAGCCTGAACTCTCGAAAAACGTCAATGTCACGGAAGACAAGGAGATGCTGAGGAATGGTTCCAGATCAAAGGAGACTAAAGAGACATGGCAACAGAATGCCATGTGTGATCCCAGATTGAATTCTGAATTGGGAGAAAACTGATGTGAAAGGAATTGGTGAACTCCAAATATAAACTGCAGATTAGCTAATCCTATGGAATCAGTATTCAAATCCCTGCATTTTAAAAATTGTTTGTGGCAATGGAAGAGAAGGTTATTGTCTTTGGAAAATGCTTGCGGAAGGATTTGGACGTTAAGAAGTAGGAGGTTTTCAGCTAACTCTCAAAAGGTTCAGAAGAAAATAAAGTGTTATTAGTAGAAAAGGAGTGATAAAGCAAATGTGGTAAAGTGTTAATGTAGTGAATCTGAATAAAGGGTGAATGAGACTCTTTTTGGTGTGTGCTATTCTTGCAGCTCTTTTGAAACTGTTCTAAAAGGAAAATTAAAATCTAGAGTCAACAATATTGTCACAGTTTGGGGTAGAGGAAAGAGAGAAGTCAAATTCACATCTCAATTCATTTCTTCTTATGTTCCCTGTTTTCCTTCTAGAGTCTCCCTGCTGAAACCAACTCATGTGTCTTTCAGTGACCCTGTCTTCCTTGCTGCTCCTCCAGCAGGGCTGCCAGACATCCTCCCCAAGGTCATGGCAGTGGCCACGCTCAGCTGCACCTTCCTTTCCTTTGGTTCCTGCTACTGCTGTTGCTTTGCGGCCCCTTCCTCATACTAGCCAGGAGCTCCCCTTTCTTCGGGTGCCAGGTGGGAACATCAGTGCCTGTTCTGAGCCCTGCCCCCCGCCCCCCAGTTGCTCTCTACTGCATCGTTCCCTCCCACGTGGCTTGTTACCTGCGCCCTGTGCAGTGGCCCTCAGCCTCAGGCTGCTTGGTGCTGCTTAGGGCCACCTCTTAGCTGGGGACCCATGTCTTCCTGGTGCTCTGCTCGGTGGGACAGACCCCTCCCAGGAAACACTGTCAGGCGGGGACACAACTGGCTTCGTCTTGGCGTTTCTCTTCTCTGGCGTTTTTCTTCTGCCTGTCTTTTCTACCGAGCCAAGCAGCAGAACCTCAAAGGCCACTAGATGTGGCAGGGAACTGGCGTCAGCACTTGCCCTTCTGCTCTGTTTGGACCCAGCGTAGGTCTTGACAAACGTTCCCTCACTCTAGCATTACGTGGCTATGAGGGCTGCCTGGTTAAAACAGCTACCATTTTACCCCATGCTTGGTAACAACGACTTTCACATGGGGGAATGTGACCATCTTGGCATTAAGGTCATTTATGGAAACGCTGTAACCAAGATCTGGAAAATGCCAAGTTTTAGTTTAGGCACCTAAGGGGCTATGGATCTTAGGCCAGCTGTAAGTTACAATAAAATGTCAGACATTTTAGAATTTCCCTGTCTTAACTTTTTAATTTTTTAAAATTTTGTGCTAGGAAGAGGCATTTGATAGAGTTTCTAGAGCTTTTAGGACTTGGTTAAATTAGGCAATTGTTTTACCAGGGAGCAGGGGTGTATATCGTTCCACTAAGCAAGTGTCCAAGACTGAGGGACTGTGCAGTACCCGCGACGGTTTCTGTGCCTGATACAAGAAGGTTTCTATTCCTGATACGAGAGCCATCTTCCACACACTTTGCTTTCATACATTAATTTTTTAAAATTCTCTTGTTTGTTAGTTTACTAGTTCATCTTCTACTCGAGCAGAATGTGGGCACCACGAGGGCAGGGATTATGAGCCACGCTCCCTGCTGTCCTGAGCCGGGCCCCGGGCTTGGCAAAAGGCCCGTGGGGCGCTATAGAACCAAGAACAACTCTCCCCCAAACGACGGCCGTTGGGCCGCTCTGAGGTTGTTTTACTGAGTGTAAAGGTTTGTGCTGGGGGTGGCATGGGCTGAGGCCTGATGGCGACCTTAGGCTCTGAGGTCCCAGGGGTCCCTTGCTAGGGGTGGTGGGAGCCGGGCACCCAAGAGAGGGACGCTACTCCCAAGTGGGTCTCCGGGCCTGGCTGGTGCGGCTGGCTTGAGCCATGCGTGGTGAGTCTCTTCTTCCTCTGTCTTTCATCATCTGCCCTGTGATGGTCCAAGTGTCCAGAAGCTCCGGCTTGTGCCAGCCTCCCACCGCACCAGGCCCCACAGACGATGGCGAAGGCACGGGACTCCTTGAGTCCTGGGAGCTGCCCTCCCCCCACTTTTAACTCATGAGATCACCTGTTTATTGATTTTCTAAAAATACTATACCTTTAAGGAAACTCATAAACTTCAAAGTTGTAACGTGCTTGCTGAATATCATTCATTCAATCTTGTTGAGAACAAATTATTCCTGTGTCTGCATCAGGCAGTGGCAACGTTCAGTGGAGAGCCGCTGGTCAGTTCCAATTGCTTTCCTCAAACCTCCCACTACTCTCTCTTTTCTTCCTTTCTTTTTTTTTTTTTAAACTTAGAATTACTAATCAGTATGTTGCCCTTATTTTTCAGAGGCTCTGAGCGCTGCATCTTTTGCCCTAAACCAAAATAAGGACCAGGTGCTGAAAATTGCATTGTTATCCCGAATGCTCAGCTTGTGAAAACAATGTTATGGCTAAAAATGGAACAAACAGTCCTTTACAGCAAACATGACCACTGTAAAGTACTCAGCTTTGATAATGTCTTCTTTCTCTATTTAGCCTTGACCTTGGCTGAGACAACATGATTTATGGCATGAGTGCATGTCTAGAGGGCAGAAACTATGTCATACGTGTTCTGTGCTTGCCACTTTCTGTTTTAAATTATAAATCATGTAGCATTTGTATTAAATAAACTAGAAAGTTTGTGTATGAGGTTAGTTGCTTTCTAGATTTATTTCATGGGCTATATAGAATATACTTTTGATATATTATGATTTTTGAGTTAGCTTTTAAAAGTTAATTTATTAAAAAAAAGTAATACACGCTCAAGGTTAAAAAAATAAAACTTTAGCATCTAAGGACCTATGATAAAGAGCAGTGGTTTCTGAGTTCCTCCCTCCCCATCCTTAGGGCCATTTCTTAGGGGCAACTACTTGTATACCTTTTTTAACTGTTTCTTATGTTAGTTACCTCCAATCTCTAAATTCTATATTTATACTGCTATTTCTTTATTGTTACAGGATAGATGAGGATTTAGTTAATCTACCCTTCACCATCACCCTGTCTTCCAATATCTCAATTTAGTCATAGCACATTTCAAGCCCCTTCTTTGTTGGGACTTAAAGCAACTTTAAGTAATGTAAGTGGACCTCCATTTCTTATACTAACAACAGAGAATATGTCAGCTTCTAATTGCACCCAGCCTGAGAACTGGCAATGTAATTTTTAAAACCTGATAGAAAATGAAAATGCAGGGCCGCTTGTTTGAATATTATTATGAATTTCAAACTGGTGACAGCTGAGCCCCACCAAGCAGGGGCTTCCGAAGTGTGGGCAGAGGTCGCACACCCTGGCCCTGTTTGCACCTTATTTACCCCTCAGCTCTTCCCTTTCTGGGTCTTAATTTCCATCATCTCTACTTTTATGGTTTTTTTCAAATTTAATTTCTGTTGAGGTGAAATTCACACAACAGAAAATTAATCAAGGTAAAGCGTACAATTCGGTGGCATTTAGTACATTCACAATATCGTGAAAGCCTTACCTCTATCAAGTTCCAAAACATTTTCATCACCCCAAAAGAACATCCCACATGCATGGTCACTCCTCATTCCTCCCTCCTCCCAGCGCCCAACAACCACGAAGCTGTTCACTGTCCCTATAGCTCTATCCATTCCAGACATTTTATACAAATGGGATCATACGCTCTGCGTCCTGTTATGCCTGGCTTCTTTCACTCAGCATGTTTTCTTGGGTCACCCATGTTGTAGCAAGTACCAGAACTTTGTTCCTTTTTATGGCTGAATAATATATATTTCATTGTATATACCACATTTTGTTTATCCATTTATCCATTGATGGACATTTGGGTGGTTTTGACCTTTTGGCTGTTATGAATAATCCTGCTATTAACATTAGTATGAAAGTATCTGTTTGAGTCCCCGCTTTCAATTCTTTTGTGTATGTACCTAGGAATGGAATTGCCAGGACTTAAGGTAATTTTATGTTTAACTTTTTGTGAGCCATTAAGTTATTTTCCACAGCAGCTGCACAATTTTACATTCCCACCAGCAATGTTTGAGGGTTCCAATTTCTCTACTTCCTTTCCAACTCTTGTTATTTTCATATTTTTTATTATAGCCAGACATTCCAGTGGGTACAAAGTGGTATCTTATTGTGGTTTTTTTAAAAGATTTATTTTATTTATTTCTCTCCCCCCTTCCCCCCCCCCCCACCCCCCGCCCCTGCTGGTTGTCCTCTGTGTCCATTTGCTGTGTGTTGTTCTTTTGGTCCACTTCTGTTGTTGTCAGTGGCATGGGAATCTGTGTTTCTTTTTTTTTTGTTGTTGTTGCATCATCTTGTCGCGTCAGTTCTCCGTGTGTGCGGTGCCATTTCTGGGCAGGCTGCACTTTCTTTTGCGCTGGGTGGCTCTCCTTACAGGGTGCACTCCTTGCACCTGGGGCTCCCCTACACAGGGGCACCCCTGCGTGGCACGGCATTCCTTGCGCGCAACAGCACTGTGCATGGGCCAGCTCCACATGGGTCAAGGAGATCCAGGGTTTGAACCATGGACCTCCCATGTGATAGACGGATGCTCTATCCACTGGGCTAAGTCTGCTTCCCTTATTGTGGTTTTGATTCACATTTCCCCAACAACTAATGATAACAACCATCTTTTCATGTGTTTGTTTGCCACTGGTATATCTTCTTTGGAGAAATGTCTATCCAAGTTCTTTGTCCATTTTTGATTGTGCTGTTTGTCTTTTTGAGGCTTAGTTGTTAGATTTCTTTAAAAATTCTGAACATGAGAACCTTATCAGGTATATGCTTTGCAACTATTTTCTTCCATTCTGTAGGCTGTCTTTTACTTTCTTGATAATGTCCTTGGATGCACAAAAGTTGTTGAATTTGATGAAGTCCAATTTATCTTTTTTATTTTGTGGCTTGGGGCTTTGGTATCATATCTAAGAATCCATTGCCTAATACACAGGCTTGAAAATACTATACTATATTTTCTTCTAAGGTTTTTATGCTTTTAGTTCTCATATTTGCTTTCTTAAACCGTTTTGAGTTATTTTTTGTATATGGTGTGAGGCAGGGATCCATGTTTATTCTTTTGCATGGGAATATTCAATTGTCCCAGCACCATTTGTTGACGAGACTATTTTTCTCCCATTGAATGGTCTTGGCACCCTTGTCTAAAATCAATTGACCATAGATATGTGAGTTCATTTCTGGAATCAATTCTACTCCACTGGTCTATATGTCTATCTTTATGCCAGTACCACACTGTTTTGATTACTTTAGCTTTGTAGTAAGTTTTGAAATTCACAAGTGTTAGTCTTCTAATTTTGTTGTTTTTCTTCAATATTGTCTTGGTTATTCAGGGCCCCTTACAAGTCCATAAGAATTTGAAGACTGTCTTTTCCATTTCTATAAAAAAGGCTGTTGAATTTTAATAAGGATTGCATTGAATCTATAGATCATTTTAGGTCATATTGCCATCTTAATAATATTAAATCTTCCAAACCATGAATATGGGATGACATTCCATTTATTTAGGTCCTCCTTAATTTCTTTAGCATTGTTTTGTAGTTTTCAATATTCAAGTTTTTTACCTCCTTTGGTTAAATTTGTTCCTAGGTATCTTATTCTTTTGGGTGCTTTTGTAAAGATTTGTTTTTTAAATTTCCTGTTTGGATTGTTCACTATTGGTATGTAGAACTGCAACTGATTTTGTATGTGTGTTCATCTTGTATTCTGCAAATTTGCTGAATTCATACAATAGCTCTAAATTTTTTTGTAGATACTTGTAGACAACATATAGTTGACTCATGTTTGTTTTTACTGTCCTACCAATCTCTTCCCTTAAATAGGAGGTTTTAATTCAATACACTTAAAGTACTTACTAATAAGGAAAGACTTATTTTTGTCATTTTACTATTTGTTTTCTTTTTGGTATATCTCTTATATTCTTCCATTACTCCTTCTTTTGTGTTTAAATGTTCTTTTGTAGTGCACCATTTTGATTAATTTGTCATTTTCTTGAATGTATATTTTTTAGTTATTTTCTTAGTGTTTACTCTGGAGATTACAATTAACCTCTCCAATTTATAACAGTTTATTTTGAATTAATACCACATTAGCTTCAATAGTATAAAAACTCTGCTCCTACAGTACTCCATTCTTCTCCCTTTATGTGGTTGTTTCAACAAATTACAACTTTATACAAAGGTGCCTATTAACATAGATATAGAAATTTTATATCATACATTTGTCTTTTAAACTGTATAGGAAAAAAAAAAGAGGAATTACAAACCCAAAATACAATAATAGAGACTTTTATGTTTACCCATTTAGTTACCTTTAAGTGTTCTCTATTTCTTTGTATGGCTTTGGGGTTCTATCTAGTGTCTTTTCATTTATGCCTGAAAGTCTATCATTAGCATTTCTTATAGGATAGGTATAATAACAACAAACTCTGGGTATGCCTCAATTACTCTTTCAATTTTGAAGGATAGTTTTCTGAATATAGAATTATTGTTTGATGTTTTTTTCTTTAGGCACTTTTAGTGTGTAATCCCACTGTCTTCTGCCCTCCATGGTTTCTGCTTAGAAATCAGTTGTTAATATTATTGCATAACCCTTGCAAGTGACAAGTCACTTCTGTTTGCTGCTTTCAATAATCTTTCTTTGAGAATTGCATACATCATCCATGTGGAATCTAGACCCCCTCTTGATGTAGAGGGGGACTGGACATAGCCATCCCAGGTCCACAAGATGGAGGAATAGAGTATGGATTAGAGTGGACTTACTGGTGTTCTGCTGGGGAACTATTGTGATTAGTAAGGGAAGAAAATGTAGTAGTGATGTGGAGAGGGTGGCCACGGTGGCTGCTGATGGTTGGGAGAGGGAAGAAGAGGTATGGTGTGGGGGCATTTTCAGGATTTGGAATTGTCCTAAGTGGTGCTGCAGGGATGGATGCTGGACATTGTGTGTCCTGTTGTGGCCCACTGGGTGGACTGGGGGAGAGTGTGGACTACAATGTGGACCACTGTCCATGTGCTGCCGCAGTGCTACAGAATATATTCACCAGATGCAGTGGATGTGCCACAACGATGGAAGAGTTTGTTGATGTGGGAGGGGTGGCATTGGTGAGGTGGGGGTGGGGGTATATGGGGACCTCATATTTTTTGAATGTAACATTTAAAAGAAAATAAAGAAGAAAATATATCTCTCTTTGTCTATGGCTTTAGAATGCTTGTTAATAATATGTCTCAATGTGGATCTCTTTCAGTTTATTCTTCTTGGAATCTGCTGAGCTTTTGCTTAGATTTTGTATAGATTCAACTTTTATCAAATCTGGGAAGTTTTGATCATTATTTTTTCAAATATTCTTTCTGCTCCTTTCTCTCCTCTCTTTCTGGGACTCCCATTATACATATGCAGGTCTTTTAGGCTATGTTTATTTTTCTTCATTTTGCTCCTCAGATGGATGAATTCAATTGACCTATCTTTAAAACCACTGATTCTTTCTTCTGCCTGCTCAACTCTTCTGTTGAAACCACCCACTGACTTTTCCATTTCATTTATTGTAATTTTCAGACTTTCTGTTTGGTTCCTTTTTTAGTATTTCTATGTCTTTATTGACATTGTCTATTTATTTAGACACTGTGGTAGTTTGAGATTATTTTATGAATCCCAAAAGCAAAATATTTTGTCTATACACTAATCTTTTCCTCTGGGTATGATATCCTTTGATTGCATTTAATTCAGTTGAGGGATCTTTGAGTAGATTACCTGTT
Source organism: Dasypus novemcinctus (assembly GCF_030445035.2). NCBI lineage: Eukaryota > Metazoa > Chordata > Mammalia > Cingulata > Dasypodidae > Dasypus > Dasypus novemcinctus. The sequence goes on along the minus strand of NC_080687.1, from coordinate 16,498,250 downwards.
AATTTTGATTTAGGGCTTTTAATTCAACTATGTCAGTGGGTGTGATTAAGGTTGATTCTCTGCCCTCTTGCTGGGTCTGATATAAACAGACAAAGACAGACACAGGAAGAGAGAGCTCTATCATTTTTGATCCTGCCATGTGACAGAAAGGAGAAGGCTCAAACAGCTGAGGTCCTGGAGACAGATGAGCTATTAGCATGATAGCTTACAGCTGAAATTGGAAAGAAAACAGATCAGCTGAGACTGATACAAAAAACCCTAAGAAACAAGCCATAAGCTAGCTTGCAGCTGAAATCTGGAAGAAAGCAGAGCAGCTGAGCCACAGAGAGAATGTCTGAAGGGGATGAAGAGACCAGGCAGAAATCGCCCACCATCTTACATCAATATGTGGCAGCTGATGTTGGTGAGAAAATACCTCTTATGGTGCCTTGAGCTGGACTTTTCAACTTTTATCCCAAATAAATCCCCTTTATAAAAGCCAATATATTTTCTGGTACTTTATATTGGCACCCCTTTTGCAGACTAAAACAGACATAATTCTCCTGGTTTCCTTTAGCAATTTGTCTATGATTTCTTTTAGCTCTTTGAACATTTTTATGGATTGAATTTTGTCCCACGCCTCCCCAAAAATAAGTGGGAGTTCTAACATCCAGTATTCAGAATGTGATATTATTTGGAAATAAGGTCATTGCAGATAAAATTATGTAATTTTAAATGAGGTCATAGTGGAGTAGGGTGGGCCCTTAATAAAAAATGACTGGTGTCCTTTTAAGAAGAGGAAATTTGGACACAAATAGACAGACAAGGGGACAATGCCATATGACAACATAGATAGGGAATGGCATTGATTGCTTGCAGCTTTGCAAACCACTGCCAGAAACCAGGAGGGAGGAATGGAACAAATCCTTCCCCACAGACAGCAGAAGCATTGTCCTGCTGACACCTTGATTTTGAACTTCTACTCTCCAGAGCTGTGACAAAATAAATTTCTATTGTTTTAATCTACATAATTTATTATATTTTGTTAGAGCAGCCCTAGAAAAGTAAGACAAATATATTTAAGACTGCTTATTTATTGTTTTGGTCTAGTAAATCAATGTGGCACTTCCTCAGGGACAGTTTTTGTGAATTTCATCTGTGAATAGGCCATATATTCTTGTTTTTTGGCATGCTTTGTAATCCACTGTTGAAAACTGAACATTTGTATTATTATAATGTGGTAACTCTAAATCAGAGTCTTTTCCCTTGTTATGGGTTGAATTGTGTTCCCCAAAATAACATGTTCAATTCCTAATCCCTGTTCCTGTGAATATGACCTTATTTGGAAATAGGGTTTTGAGGGTATGATTAGTTAAGATGAGGGCAAACTGGATTAGGGTGGACCCTAAAAAAATATGATTGCTGTTCTTATACGAAGAGGAAATTTGGACACAGGCACAGAAAGATAGTAAGGAAAAGATCAGGTGACAATGAAGGAGGCAGATATCAAAGTGAAGCGTCTACAAGCCAAGAAACACCAGGAATTTCTGGCAAACAGCAGAAACTGGAAATGCCAAGGAGTGATTATCCCTTACAGGTTTCAGATGGAGCATGGCCCTGCTGATACCCTGATTTCAAACTTCCAACTTCCAGGGCTGTGAACAGACAATACATTTATGTTGTTTAAAGCCATTCAGTTTGTGGTATTTTTTTATAGCAGCCAGAGGAAACTAACACATACTCTTCAGGGTTTGTTTTTGTTGCTTGTGTGGATTGTAGATTTTTGTTGTTGTTGCCTAGTGACTTTTCCGAACAACTTTTTATCAACATTGTATTCTTTGTTCAGTGAGGTCTTTGACATCTCTGTTCCTCTAACTTGTGACCAACTACACTTTTAACAGAGATTCCCTTAATTGTCTACAGCAACAATAACAACAAAAAGAACCCCCAAATCCCTCCAGTCTTTGCAGATAGGCTCTGTGTTTGGACACTCCTTCAACATTTAGCCAGACCATTTCCCAACTCTGCCTTAGCCTTCATTTCCTGCTTGTGCTGAGCCTAAAGGTATGCCAGAGGTGACAGCTCAAGGTCTTCTCAGGTCTTTTCTGAGCATGGGTCTTATCTTGGTCATGTATATATATATATACACACATACACATATACATATATATATTTACCTTCCTAAATTCCTTGGTATATGCAGTAGCTTGTCCTATTCTCCAAACAACCTCCCTCCTCAGCTTTTCCTCTCAGACTATTAGTGCATCTATTATTTGCCTCAACTGTAATCTTTTGCCTCAGGTGGCAGTGTAATCTTTTGCCTTTCAGTGTTTTCAAGGGCTCCTCTTTGGGTGTATTTTTCTCTCCTGAGAGTTCTGAGTTCTGAGTCAGGTGAAACAAAGGCATGTGCCTTTCATCAGTCCTTCAGGTAGTTATTAGGTAGGTCAAAAGGGAAAAATACGATTATTTGAGATAAAGTCTGCTCTTTCCAGAATCAGGGATCAGGATCACCCTGGGAAAACAGGCTACCATTTTCAAGACCACTGCTGAGATGTGTGGGGGTAGTGGGGCAAGTAAAAACACTATAAAACTGCTGACCATTTTTAAGTGCTTCTTTCTTGACTTAGTATTCACTTGATTGCTGTGAACATTTGTCTATTTTCCAGAGTTCTGGCAAAGTTGGTTAGGATCGTTTTTCTCAGTTTTTTGGTGTTTCTGGGGAGGGATATGCCCTTGGAACTACCTTCACCATTTTTGGTGACATCATTCTTAATTTTTACTTTTAAAATATCAAGAATAATAGGATTTTTATTTTGGTCAATGACCACAACTTTCTTATTCATATATTCTCTATAAGTTGAGTGTTTAATTTGAAAGTTAAAAGCTTCATTATTGTGACAATGCAAATAGTATTCAATGAAGCACCAAGTAATACCCTACATACATTTCCTTTCTTGTATATCTTTTTTAAAAATGCATTTCCCAGTACTAATTTTTTTCTTTTTAGATTTATTATTTTTTTAATTTCTCTCTCTGCCCCCCGCCCCCCCCGCCCCAGTTGTCTGCTCTCTGTGTCCATTCGCTGTGTGTTCTTCTGTGACTGCTTCTATCCTTATCGGCAGCACCGGGAATCTGTGTTTCTTTTTGTTGTGTCATCTTGTTTTGTCAGCTCTCTATGTGTGCAGTGCCATTCTTGGGCAGGCTGCACTTTCTTTCGCGCTGGGCAGCTCTCCTTATGGAGCACACTCCTCGCGCATGGGGCTCCTCTATGCGGGGGACAGCCCTGTGTGGCACGACACTCCTTGTGCGCATCAGCACTGTGCATGGGCCAGCTCCACACGGGTCAAGGAGGCCCGGGATTTGAACCACAGACCTCCCATGTGGTAGGTGGATGCCCTATCCATTGGGCCAAGTCTGCTTCCCTCCTGGAGTTTTTCATTGCATTTATTTTTGTTTTGCCCCTTTTGCCATGCTCAAACTCTCAGTTTTTACCAACTTTGTCCATCTTTCTAATCAGGTATTCCATCTAATTTTCCACAGAGGCCTCCCTTCACCCCACAGGCAGAGTTCTCACTCCATCCTCCTTTTCCTATTTGCACTTCTTTCTCTTTAGGCCTGTTACACAGCTGTAACCATGGGACTTTTCCTTATTACTTTCTTGGTTCAATCATACTCTCTCCTAGACCTTGAATTTTAGTTTTTCTTTATTAACGACTGTGTATATGCTCTAGTGTCTCCTCAATTAACCTCATAATATAGTGTTTGTGTGAAGAAAGTTTCTAACTTCTTCTATTTTTGGAGATGCCTATATTTTATTCTCCATCTCGATGAATAGCTATGAATATAATTCTGGTTAAAAATCATTTTCTCTCAGATTTTCAGGGTGCTACTCATCATCTTCGGACATCCACTGTTATTGATGAACAGGCCACATGGATGTTTTCAATTTTTCTTTTCATCACTATTATTCTAAACTGTGATTTTGTGCCCAGGTGTTGCATAGGTGTGGGTCATTTCTCATCTATTACTCTGTGCATGTAGGTAGCACTTTAAACCTGGGTATTGCTATCCATTATCTCTGGAAATTTCTCTTAAATAAACAGTTTACTAATTTCCTCCCCTATGTTTTCCTTTGTTTTCTCTTTCTGAATATCCTGTTAATTGGATCTTGGGTCTCTTGAGGTGGTTCTCTATATCTACTATCTATTATTTCAATTTTGTCTCTCTGTCTTTGGTTCTCATTTTTTGTTGTTGTTGAGATTTTCCCAATTTATCTTCTAATCTTTCTTTTAATTTATCACACTTTTTAATCTCTAAGAGTTTTGCTTTTTCTCTAATTTTAAAATTCATATTCTGTTATTACTTTAAAAAATATATTATTTTTTAAAAAGATACTTAGATTACACAAAATGTTACACAATAAAATATCAGGAATTCCATATGCTCCGCTCTCCACACCTCCCACCCTTCTCCACACTAATAACTTCTTTCATTAGTGTGGTACATTCATTGCAATTGATGAACACATTTGTAGCATTGCCACTAAGCATGGATTATAGTTTACATTGTAGTTTACATTCTCTCCCACTCAATTCTGTAGATTATGGCAGGAGATATAATGGCCTGTATCTGTCATTGTGTTGTCATTCAGGGCAATTTCAAGTCCTGAAAATGCCCCCATATTATACCTGTTTTTCCCTCTCATTGCCTTCAGCACATACAGTGGCCACTGTCTCCACATCAATGATATGATTTCTTCCATTGCTAGAATCCCAATAAGTCTATAGTAGAATACCAGTAAGTCTACTCTAGACCTTAATTTATTCCCACTCCTGAGGATTCTGGGATGGTGATGCCCACTCCACCTCTAATTGAGAGGGGGCCTTGATCCCCTATGGCTGACGGATGGGACTGTCTTGCTTGCAGTTGTGGACTCTCTTGATTCTTTGGTGTGTTGGTTGTCCATCCTCATCTCCCTGTTCGTTGTCCTGGGTTATCCATGCTATTACTTTCTGAATGCAATAATTTCTCTAATAAGCATATAAATTAGAGTTTCAAATTATTCCTAAGTATTCCATATTTGTTTCTATTTATTTACCCTGAGGTAGGTTTAAGTGTTGTTGACCTTGTTTGGCTCTTTAATTTTAAGGCGGGGCCCTAAAACCCTGATGGTGAACACTAGATACATGAATGGCATTTGTGGATTAGTGGGATATGAGTTAGGGTGATAGATGTTGATAGAGCATTTTTACTTGGAGACTTCTATATATTAGAATGATAAATCTTCTGGAGTGGTCAGATGTTTTAGAGTGAAGTTTTTGATTTTTAATTTTTTTTTTTTGCCTGGAAGGATATGTTGGTTTGAAATTGTAAGTAGCCCCAAAAATCATATTCTTAAAGCTAATCCATTTTTAGGGGTGTAAACCTACTGTAAATAGGGCCTTTTGATTAGTTATTTCAGTTAAGGCATGGTCCAGTATGGGCCTTAATCCTTTTATCAGAGACCTTTATGAGAGAAAGAAATTCAAACAGAGAGAGAAAGCCACAGAAGCAAGAAGCTGAAAGCAATGAAACCTAGAAGAAAAAGGAGAGACCAGCAGATGCCACCATGTGCCTTGCCATGTGGCAGAGGTGTCAAGGATCTCTGGCAGCTGGTCTTCTGCTCCTCACCATTGTTGGTTTGTAATTGCTTCATTTCTTTACCATCATTTAAGTAAGGCCTTAAAGAAGGAGGATGCCATCTACCATCTTTATCAGGAAGTCCTTCTTCTTTCTTTAAATTTCCCATGGCATCTAAATGTGAGGAAGATGGTATTATCTATTAGGTATCAACTGCTTTCATGCAAACACTATTTCATTTTTATCACATCTCTAACTCTGTATAATTGGAAAAAATCCATGTAAATTTATATAGGAAAACCATAGTATTATGCCAATCACTTCTGATGGATATGAGAAGGGAAGTGGCTCAAATAGGCAAAGCATGCTTACGGAGTTTCAGAGAGAATGAAAATATTGTCACCTTTGGTAAGATATTTATTCTTCTTAATCAGCATGGAGTTTGGAAAAAATGGAATCTGAGTGGCATTAGGCTAGTACGAATTCTAAGTTTTTCTATCTTAAAACTTATTTATGGGCTAATTGAGATCTAGCTTTATTTAAGTTTGTAAATATGTTGTTTGGTAAAATACACACTTTTCCCCCTTATTTTTAAAGAAGTTTTAGTTTACATAAAAGTTACATTGAAAATACAGGGGATTGGGAAACGGACTTTGGCCCAGTGGTTAGGGCGTCCGTCTACCATATGGGAGGTCCGCGGTTCAAACCCCGGGCCTCCTTGACCCGTGTGGAGCTGGCCATGCGCAGTGCCGATGCGCGCAAGGAGTGCCGAGCCACGCAAGGGTGTCCCCCGCGTGGGGGAGCCCCACTCGCAAGGAGTGCGCCCGTGAGGAAAGCCACCCAGCGTGAAAAGAAAGAGCAGCCTGCCCAGGAATGGCGCCGCCCACACTTCCCGTGCCGCTGACGACAACAGAAGCGGACAAAGAAACAAGACGCAACAAATAGACACCAAGAACAGACAACCAGGGGAGGGGGGGAAATTAAATAAATAAATAAATCTTTAAAAAAAAAGAAAATACAGGAGATTCCCGTATACCCCTCCTCACATTTCCCCCTATTAATAACCCTTTCCGTTGTTACTGTGGGAAAGTGTGGGAGGGGGAGGGATGAGGAATATGGGAATACCATTTATATATAAATTTTAAAAAATCTTTCATTAATTTGGTACCTTTGTTACAACTGATGAACAAATATTGAAGCATTGCTACTAACCATGGCCTATAGTTTACATTATGGTTTACACTTTGAACCACATAATTTTATAGGTTTTGACAAAATGTATAATGGCCTGTATCTGTCATTCAATATCATGCAGAACAATTCGAATATCTCCAAAATGCTCCATGTTATGTCTATTCTTCCCTCTTTCTTCCCTCAGAACCTCTGATGACAACCGTCTTTATATCAATGTTACATATTTTTTCATCCAAGGTTTAGGGCAAATGCTGCAGAAGCAAAGTGTAAAACAAGGGAATTAGTTAAACTACCAACACTTGACTTATAGCCCTTTATTAACTTTTTATTAATGGTTGCATTGGTGATTTACACTTGTTTAAACTAGTTCCTTCTTTCTCTCATGGGGAAGTGTCTTCCTCAGTGTACATTTCGGCATTAGTCTAGGAGGCATCTCTAAGCTTTCAAAGACCTTATTAATACCTCACATAAATTTCTGTCATGGAGAGATTTTTGCTTCCAAAGAAAGCAAAGTGGCTAAGAGCTTGTAAAGACCTCTTTCTGCTCTTTTTTTAAAATTATACACCAGACGATGATAATAGTTTGCAAATATTTCTGAGAGTTAATACATATGTTGGGACATTAGTTCATTAGCTTCATGGTGAGGCTATGGGGAAAATGGCTGTGAAATAAAGAAAAATGTGAACTGTAATAAGGTCAATGGATACTTTATCTAAATATTATGGACGGAGAAAAAATACATCCATAGATTACTGACTAGGAGAATATGACATTAAGTGAGAGCAATTTAATTTGGATAGTTAAAAAAATCTGTTAGTTATTTGGGTTATATATTTATTTCTTTTTATTCATTAATTTTTTTTTAAACAAAACTTATAAAGCACTTGCTAGGTGTCAGGCAGTCTGTGGACATCTCATTGAATAATCACTCTTGACATAGTTATTAGCATCTGCATTTTACAGATGAGGAAACTGATGCTCAAAGAGGCTGGAGACCTAATACTCTGTGGTTGGGCATAGGCAGAACTATCATCTGAGTTTGACTTGAGGGCCCAGAATCCTTCCATGTCGTCTTGCCTGCCTCACTTTATGTCTCTGCAACATTTGTATGATTTGTTCTTTTGCTGGTAACATCCCCTTTTAGTTAAGGAAATTCAGTTTCTCTTTCAAGTCCTAATGTAAAGATAGCATAATGTATGCATATACTTTAGAATCTCAAAAAACGTTAGATTCTTTTGCTTTATTTTCCACGGAAATTTCCCCAGCTCCCAACCTGACATTCTCTCTCTGTTTTGGGTTCCTATTATACTTGGTTTGTATCTCTTTGCTGTTCACCATTATTTATGTGCATGTCTATCCCCATTTTAGAGCATATGATTTCTGAGGCCAATGGATGTCTTCCACTTCCTTCTATTTAATCCCCATGGGGTGATACAGTATCTTTTACATGCCTGACACTATGATTTTGAGGTGACTAGACAGTGCTGGGCCATCCTAAGTGTAGGATTGATTTTTACCGTAGGATAAGCAGGGACTAGTTGTATAGGTATCATTCCTGCCAGTTTTTTTTTTTTTTTTTTTTTTTAATCACTCAGTTTTCTGGGAAAGATAGAAGACTCCATAAAAGCTACAGGACTGTTTAGAAAAGAACAGATGAATGTTTATTAGACTCTAAGCTATTTGAAGGCAGGGACCATTTACTGCTCTTCTGAATGCCCTACTCAACAGATATACATTGCCTTGTATACACAAGTCTGAGTTATTTAAAAGTGAGTTGATTGATAAGCCAACAAGGACAAAGGTTGGACCTCCTGGTATGGAGTATACTCGTAAATAAATTTCATCATCATTTTAGTTTTCTAAAGGCTGCCAAAGCAATATATCAGAAATGGATTAGCTTTTACAATGGGAATTTGTTAACTTACACGTTTATAGTTCCAAGGCTGGGAAAAAGATACAAATCAAGGCATCAGGCAATGTTTTTCTTTAAGACCACTGGCTGCAAGTGATCCTGGACTTCTCTGTTACATGGGAAGGCACATGGTGGCATCTCCTGGTCTCTGTCTTGTCTCCAGGCTCCATTGCTTTCAGCTTCTGACTGCACCTTCTGTGGCTTTCTCTCTACCCTGTTCCATTGATTTTGGCTCCTTGCTCTGGTGGCTTTCTCTCTCATCTTCTGTGGGTTCCTCTCTGAGCTTCTGAGTAATTTCTCTCTCTCTCATCCCGTTTACAAAGGACTCCAGTAAAAGGATTCAGACTCACCTTGGGCTAAGCCTTACTGATGTAACCTAATCAAATGGCCCTTAAGTGAATACAGTCAAAAGGTCCCATCTACAATAGGTTCACACAGAGAGGCATGGATTAATTTAAGAAAATACTTTTCTGGGGTCCACAAAAGCCTCAAACTAGCACAAACGTATTTACACCGCCTTATGCTGACCTCTTGATAGTGTGGGATTTCTAAGAGATTTTAACTGGGCTTTTTAAAAAAAATGCTTTAATGAACTCCCTCTGGTCTTTCATCCTCATTTCCTACAGCAGTTTTCATTCTTATGGTTTTCTGTAATTGCTGGATATTAAAAGACTGTGTTGTGAAACAAAATTGTATTGTAAGAATATTCTTATCCTGGGGTTTTTGTTTTCTGTGATACTGTGAGGAATCTTTTTTCTTTTTTTTAACTCCTGTCAAGTTCTAAAGAGATTTTCATAGCTAATTTTGGATAATAAAGACATTCTGACTGTAATGCAGCTATTCTTTTTTATATATCAGTGGCTTCTGTTCAAATTTGCCTAAACTGAATGAAATTGACTATATTTTTAAAAAGAATAAATTCATTTGCATACCTCATCGCAATCCTGCCTATCAACCACCATTTTCCAAAGGACAATACAATTCAGCATTGAGTCTTGTCATACAAAACAGCTCAAGTGCTGCCTAGTTTTACTCACTGTAATAAAAGTAAAAGGGACCTGAGAAATTAGGGGTCATGACATTGTCATGGAAAATAACAAAGGCATGATATAATTGAAGAAAGTGGACCTTGTTTCCAAAGTAAGAGGATCAGGCTGTGGGGGAAGAAATCCAGGGCCCGATAAAGGGGTGAGAAATGAAGGGGTGAAATCTAGGTGTGCTGTATTTGAAGTGCAGCTTGTTTTTGCCTGGAAGTGAAATAGGCAAGGGGCAATGGAGGGTTAGTGAATGTTTCACTTTGACAATGTGTTGCATGGTCATTAAAAATAAATTTCCATTAAATGTATGAAGCACACCTTGTTGTGTGTGCTTCTTAGATGTTGTATTGGTCAGGGTTCTCTAGGGAACCAGGATCAACAGGAGACATCTGTCAATAGTATGAGATTTTATAAGAGTCTCTCACGTGGCCATGGGGATGCACAAGTCCAAGTTCTGCAGGCAGCCGGCAAACCAGGGTCCCCCTGCCCCCAGTGATGAAAGTCCAGTGAAGGTCTTTGATGAGTTTTCGGGAGACATTGACTGTCCAAAGACGAGCTAGGAAATTCTCCCTGAATGTTGAAATCACTTCCCCTTTTAAGGCATTCAGCTGATTGGATAAAACTGACAGCAATCTCCCTGATTGATGTAGATGTAATCAGCTATTTATGTACTATAGTCACTGGTGACTAAAGTCCATAAATGCCCTTGTATTACAATTAGCCCAATGCTTGCTTGACCAAATACCTGGGCACAATTACCTGGCTGAGTTGACACGTTAGCCTAACCATCACAGAACTTAAGTAATCTCTGTCCATCCTTGACTTCCTGTCTTTGTTTCCTTTATATAGGAAGCACAAGAGCTTGATATAAAGTAGCTTTTCCTTTCCTCTCCTCATCTGCCTTTGTTTCTTTCCCTCTGTTAGGGCAAACTACCTAGGGCACGATCCCCTCAGATCTACCTCCTCCCGCATCAGGTCACTCCCCTTTTAAAGAAAATGGTTCTTTCTGTATTTCACATCTGTATTTTACTCCCAATCACACTTACTTTGGTGATGTAGTAGGAAAGTGCTCTTCATTAGTTGTGATTATTCTGATTTTTGAAGAATAATTTTTAAAATGATAATCATCAGGGTATTCACTGGCCTGAGTTCATTATAGAACTTCCCACTGTTTCCCTCTATACCTGGCCCTCCAAGGCTCATTCATTCCTTAGTGATTCTGTTTTGAGGTCCTACCACATGGATAGTGTGCTCAGGACTAGAAAATAGGTGACCTTACAATTAGGGAGGTAGGGAAGGAGAATTGTGAGAATGGTAGCTATTTTCTCATTGCTTCTACTTTTTTCTGAAGATTGTTGATTGAATTGAATGGTTTTACAGAGCAAGGGTTGGAAAAGCATGGGAACTCATTCTCCAGATGGTCTTCCTCTTAGATGATTATGCTTTAAGCAAACACGAACCTTCCAGGGTTTATAATGCAGGATGCACATTTCAGTTTAGCAGGTTGCAAGTCTTAGTGGAATATGCCATGATGGGTAGCTCTTCCTCACTCTTAAGGGTCAGCCTGCAGCTTACCTAGATTAGGGACTTCCTGTACCTTCCAACAAAAGGAATGAGAAGGGAGCTAAGTTGCTGGAGTGCAAGGGTGGTTGTGGGGTTCAGAGGTAATGATGGTCCAAAGGAGACTCTGGGATTGAAAAGTGGCTGCTTGATTGGAAACTGGCTGCTTAGGATCTGGCCACCTTCCCTGGAACCAGAGAACGTGGGTCTCTGGTGCTGTTAGATACATATATGTTAATCCTTTAGACAGATGGGAACCAGGCTCAGCAGAAGTATCCCCTGAATATTGAAGGGAATTTGTGGTAAGATAGCTCTTCTTTAAAAACAGAAATAATGAAAATAAGATTTTATTTCAACAATTTTTTCAGCTTCTCTGGTATGTACCTAGTCTATAAAATAAGAAATACTTTTAACATAGCCCAAGAATTCTACGCTTTTATTGTTTACATTTTGCTGCCACATCACCTTTGAGTTATCCTCTGGGCATACGCAAAGTTTTCTTTTGGGCTCTAAACTTTCTTAACCATTTTTTTTCTAAACTTTCCTCAATTTGCTTTCATTTCCCTACTAATTGTGGGACTGACCATGAGTCTTTGAAAATTTCTGTCTTGGAGAATAGGAGGTGGAAAGACGACAAGACAAATTCATGTCTTACTTCACTTCTTCCTGAAATGGTTCCAATTCCTATGAAGCTGAATATGTGTAGACTTTGCTGATACCAATTAAGAAATGGAATATCTTCCTGGTTCTGGTAAGGGTTTGGAAACAGACAGACTTTCCTTCAAATCCTAATTCATCTTTTACTAGCTATGTGAATTTAGACAAATTAATTAATTACCCAGCTGTTCAGCCTTCTTATTTAAAGCAGGACAAATAATGTCTATGGCATAAGGTTATTGTGAATATTAAATAAGAGAAGAGATATAAAAGAGTAGGTGTTCAATAAGAGTAGGTGTTAAACTATTGGACATTATTATTATTAATTATCACAGACCATTTTTTCCCCAGGCAAGGAAAAGCCACATTATATCCTCACTAAAGACTTTTTATGTCTTCCTCCTTTTTACCCTTCCTATCTTCTTCCTCTGATTTCATAATAATAAAAGGTGATAAAAAGCTAAAATTGTTTTAGTCTGGTAATGTTATGTAGTTTGCAGAGAAAAGAAATCCATTGGAATTTAAATAAAATTAAATTTAAGATTCTTTACCATTCCTAAGTGTCACCATGGAGAGAAAAATGTGTGGTCACTATGGGGACTTTTATCAGCTCTCCCCACCTGAAATTATTACCATATAAAATAAGAGATGGCTGCTGTTAAACAAAGGCAGAGTATAAGTAAGTTGAACTATCTTGATGAAAATGTGGGCCAAATTTGGTAAAAGTGTTGTTAAATAGTGAATTGACACCTGCTAAAATCTCACACCACAGACTTTTGGCTCTCCCCTCTCACTTCTAGGCTGGCAGATGCTTAGATGGGATTGTTTCTTGGCTCTTCTTTATGCTCTGGCCTCCTTCAAGGCAACTTTCGCATGGCTTTGCTTTTTTATGGCTGCCTTTGTGTTACCTATTGCATCTTTGAAGTTACGCTTCAAATTCTCAGGTTTGCAAAAAAAAAAAAATCAATCATATGGCTTTATTACAACTCCTAGAGACATTTAATTAATAAATAATGTAGTGATTTTATTTTAGGTAATTGTTTGTGAAAAAGAGATTATCCATTCTTACATAATGTGCTAAGATATACCTCAATCTACCTCACAACCCAGCACAAATTACATATCTAAAATGACTCTTTCTGTATTGAGAAATGAATGATTCCCAAATGTACCTAGGTCAGTAGCTTATCTAAATGGTGCAGAAGAGTCTCTAGTGGGGTGATGGCCTCCTAGACTCAGGGGTTGGCTGTGTTAAGGAGGCAGCGAGGGCACAGTAGGCAAAGAGCATGCAGGGACAGTAGGCACACATTGAGTAGACCTGATATCTCTGAGGAAAACAATGTGCTTTCAGATTTTCCATGGTTTCAAAATAGTACCCAAATGTTGAGTTATTTAGAGACCTTAGGACATTCTTAAATAAAAACACTTTGGAGTCAGGTTTGACATTTCGAAACAGAAGGGGCATCTCTTCAAGTGCATTTTTCAACACCGTCTGGGAAGGCTCAGATGCTGTGTTTGAATGGATAAATGAGCTCTTGTTTATTGGTCTCAGGAGCAAAATGACTTCTTGAAAAGATATATCAATTCTTACAAAAGTACTTTCTAAAGCACAGTATTCCTCAGAGGAATGAACTTTGGTTCTTTGTGGGTATACCCCAAAGGTAATGGTGGCTTCCACATGGCATACTGAGCAGATTTCTGGGATTTTTTTCTGGTGGATGTGACATCTAGTTTGTTGAATTGAGTGCTGACTGCCAATTCAAGGGCTTGAGTTCTTGAGCCAAACCTGTTCCTTTGGATCTGGGGATTGTTTTCCCTGGGCAGAATGTTGACCTCTATTTCTAAGAAAAAGAGTCTTTGAAAACTCTTTGGACATTGAAGTAGCTCTTACAAAACAACATTTGGTGCTTTAAAGTGTAAACTAATCAGAAACACATGATTTCAGCTTCCCATAAATTACAAAAGGTTTTGCCTAAGAGAAAAATGCATGGCAAAATACATCACGGATAAACAGTTTAAGGTGATAATCTGGTTGCACAAGTAGGTCAAGGATTGAGGAAGGTGACATAGACATTTGCATTCAGGTTGAGTATTAGCTCATATTTGGTGAAAGACATGCCACTAGTCATGTTCTTCTAGGGTGAGAGAATGGGCCTTGGCTCCTTGTCCTTTAATTGGAGCTAGAACTGTCTAATCTGAACTTTTATTTGGAATAGTTGTAGAGACAATAAGACTGAGTTACTAAAAATCCCAATTACCAAATTTATTAAGGAAATGAATTCTTACTGCTTCTCAAATAATCTGGTGTGATCATTAAGCTATTGCTCACTAATGAGCACATACACTAATGGATTGAGAAGGGAAATTTAAAATCAGCATACGTGAGCAGAGCTTCTGAACTTACAAAGGTCTTTGAAAACACAGCCAGGATTTAAATGTTTTATATTTGATATTTTTGGCATTGTCATTGCATTATTTGTGAAGAAAGGCTTTTCAAAGGAAGGTCCCTGGTGAAATGATCACAGTGTATGAATTAGTAGAGTCCAAATAAATTTGGCTTTACTAGAGTATATGTATAAAACATTCACTTGACTTGCATTTAGGTTGTGAGATCTGTTAGGCATTTCCTGGAATCTCTTGACTCCTACGCAAGTATTCTTTAGAGAAGCTGGGGAATAAGGGAGTGAGGGGTAAAATAGTGAGTGCTTTTAAATGTGTCCTCTTTATCAATACTTGCAGGAGTCCTTTAAGATGGGTTAGTATCTTGATTTCACCCTTGATGGAAACAGAGACTGGAGAGGTTAAGGTCATTTAACCAAGATCTACCAAGATCCACTGTGACCCCCATTTTCCCATATAGTATTGCGCAGTATCATCCAGGACTGGGAGATGACTTGAATGGATCAAGTCATAGTTTATCAGATTTGCAAGATTCCCTGAAGATGGACTTGCTTTGCCTTGGCTTTGCTCTCTTCTCCAAGCTGACAGATGGGACACAAACTAAAGGTGCAGAAATTTGAACCCCCTGCCCCTTTTTTAAGTCTTAATCTTCTTTTTTACTTAAAAATTTCTTTGAGAGAAATCTAGAGATGTAAGCACTATTTTCTCTATCAAGTGAGCCATGGTGTTGGTCAAAGACACGAGGAGCATCAGAAAGTTCAGCTTCTACCCCCAACATGGTCCTCACAGCAGGGCAAGTTTGTCAGTTGGCTTGCTTATGAAATTAAAAAATCAGAATAAGTTGTTAAATGTATCTAAAATATATGTAAAAGAAAAATGAAACAAAGGGCTCAGCTTTCAATGAATCTCAATATTTAGGGGTAAGTATTTACGAGGCTAATGTACTACTACCTAATAAACTGCAGTTAGTGCATCAGCAGTGTCGTGAACTAACAAAACCTTTGAAACTGTAATCCTTGGAGGAAGCTGATGCAGTTGTCCTCTTTCTGGTGCCTTGGTGGTGAGCATGGTTAGGGGTTGGCAGGAATGAGGGTGCAATGTGTGCTTCACGACAAACATTTCTCCAAGGGCTTTCTCAAAGCGTGAGAAGTTCCTCCATTTGGTATGTGGCTGTTTGGAGCACAGGAAATGTCTTTCTCAACACAATGAAAGCTGCAGCATCAATTGGTTAATATTAATGACCCTCTCTACCCCAAAAGGACTTCATAGGTAGGGCCGAGAAACAAATGACAAAAGTCTAGTCAAAATCCTGATCTGTGTTCATTTCCCTTTAAGACTGACTCAGGACTGTTTAATGACTGTGGCATCAGAGGATGACATTAAATTTCTGTGGCATGGACAGCTGCTTTCATCCTAACTTTCTATTACACCATTGGTATGGGCTATATCATATGCTGAAAATGATATTTCCTGCTGATAACCTTTTTAAAAAAAATCTTGAAACACTTGAGTTTTAGTAATTTTCTAGATGTACAATTTAGGGTAAGGCTAACAGGGTCATTTTTTTTTCAGACTGGGAAATGTTGTTAAACTTTGTATGAAAAACAAAATAATTTTGAAGGAACTCTTTTTCACTGTTCATATTACTTTTCAAAGCCTAAATTCAAACCTGGGCCTTTTGTACTGGTTCCAATAAGCAATGGCAGGAGAAAGCAAAAAATGATGGTTTCTGGATGGTGACCACATTTTTGTTCATTTGGCAATGTTGTGCTCACAGTCTGTTAGACTGTGACCAATTTTTTTGACCTGATATTTTAGAAGACCCTGTTGCCCTCAATGGGAGCAAAATTGTGGAGAGGACTTTCTCTTACTTTGCCAATTTATTTTTCCAAGATATGCATTTAAAAGTCCTGTCATAATGTCATAAATACCATAGCGTCTATACCTTTAATTTATTATTCCAAAGATGAAGCTTTTGGAGCCAGTCTTCCTCCCACCCTCCCATGCTTTATCCCTTCTTCCCTCTCTCTTTCCCACACTCTCTTCCTTTCCTCTCCCTTCTTTCCCCCCTCTCCTTTTCCTCTTTCCCTCACTCTCTTCCTCCCTTTCTCCTTCTCTCCCTTCTCAAAGCAAGAACTTGCCTTAACTTTTTCAGCTCAGAAAGGGTTCCAAGAGAACTTTCCAGTGCTTTTCAGCGGAAATTGTTTCTCTTTCCCAGTTCCAGTGTCAGTTTAGACCACTTGTTAGCACTTAGCATTCTCCTTGACCTAGTGAACAGTATTTCATGCAATAAATGTTAACTGAGCATCTACCACGTGCTGGGCTCTGTATCTGGCACATTTGGCTGTGAGGGTAATGGTGTTGAACAAACCAGTCATAACCTATGGGAAAGACTGATATTGAACATGTAATTAATTGTGATGGCACTTGGGAAGGGGCAGGGCAGGGTGCTAAAGGGGACAGGGAGAGCCAGGGAAGGCTGAGCCAGGGAGGGATGTTCTGAGGAGGAGATGATTCATCTGAGACCAAAAAAGTTAGTCAGATGAAGAGTGGGCTTGGAGATCAGAGGCATTGTGGAGGCTTAGGGCAGGAGAATGGGGTGTGGCTGTCTCACTGGGAGAAGTCACAGACAAGTGAAGCAGAAAAAGCAGGGAGAGGGATGGTGGAACAAAAATGAGGCTGAAGAGCTGGGCGGGACTGATGGGAGTGTCACTGTATGCTCACTGGTGTTCTCCCCTGTTGGAGGGTTAGCTTCCAAGAACATGGGAGTCCACTGTATGCTTGTGAACAAATGATCTTTATTTACGTTTAATCAATAACTTATGGAATGATATAGTTTCCAAAGACAATTCCAATCCAGGCACCAAGAGATTCTGATTTCTGTGTAATCATCATCATCCCTCTGAAATGGACAATCTCCAGCTTTGGGAAGGACAGTTGAGCATATAGGCACAAGGTTTTAGGGTTTGAAAAGAGAATCTCAAAAGGCATCTACTGTCTATTTGATAGTGGCATTACAATTTAGCACTTTTGAGGGAAGTGAGCATTTTTAGGAAATTATATATAAGGGAAAATTCTTGCTTATAAAGGATGTTTTTGGCTCTCTTTCCTTTCCTCTCCAATCTTTTTCATATCCCAAACCATTTTCCAAACTCCAATAACTTATAAATTGTTAGGAGTGAGAGGCACATATCAGAGAGAATCTCATGGTGTAGGTGACTACCTATTATCTAACATTTCTCTCTCTTTTTCAACCAACTATTTATCTATCATCTTTCTATCTGTTCATTATCAGTCTATCCATCTATCTATATCTGTCACATTCTATCCATCTACTATCTATCTATCTATCCATTATCACCTATCTATAAATCCATCTCTCACTCCCTCATTTAATTATTTTTTTAAAAGATTTATTTATTTATTTATCTCCCCCCCTCCCAGTTGTCTGTTCTTTGTGTCTATTTGCTGTGTCTTCTTTGTCTGCTTCTGTTGTCATCATGGCACAGGAATCTGTGTTTCTTTTCCTTGCGTCATCTTGTTGTGTCAGCTCTCCATGTTTGCGGCGCCATTCCTGGGCAAGCTGCACTTTCTTTCACGCTGGGCGGCTCTCCTTACGGGGCGCACTCCTTGCGCGTGGGGCTCCCTACGCGGGGACACCCCTGCGTGGCAGGGCACTCCTTGTGCACATCAGCGCTGCGCATGGGCCAGCTCCACACGGGTCAAGGAGGCCCGGGGTTTGAACCATGGACCTCCCATGTGGTAGATAGATGCCCTATCCACTGGGCTAAGTCCACTTCCCATCCCTTACGCTTTTTATCACAAAGGAGCCTTATGCCAGCTCCTTACCCCAGAGCCTTCCAGAGATCAGAAACCACTGGTCTGTGAGTCTACTCTTCTAGCTCCCGGTACCTGCTCGTGTATTAGCTGCTTATAAACCAGGGTCTGCCAGATTCCCTTTTTGTACAAAGAAGACACAGGGGATTTGGCATCCCACTGACAATGAGCTCATTCATTTATTCATTCATTCAAGTATTTATTAAGTGCCAACCATATGCAAGGAGCTGGCAGTACAATGGGAAACAAAGAAGCCAAGTCCCTGCCTTCATAGAGTTCGTGCTCTAATGCAGTAGAATTTGCTCAGGGACACTGAAGAACTGGGGTATAGTCGGGGCTCTGTCCGGGTCTGATCCAGTGCTTCCCGCAGTGGCTCCATCAAGTCTGCCGCCCCTCTCATTTAACTATTAATAATATATCTATATCTATCTACCTACCTACCTATCTACCTATGAAACAGGAATCAAAGAGTAGTATGGGAGAGAAATTTATGTACAACTAATAAGAATCTGGGAAAATTGTCTCCCATAAAGAAATTCACTATCAGGCAAAACAGTCCAAGAGTCTTTCAAGTTAATCTGCAAAGTGCTTTTTTTTTTTTTTTTTTTAAAGATTTATTTATTTATTTAATTTCCCCCCCTCCCCTGGTTGTCTGTTCTTGGTGTCTATTTGCTGCGTCTTGTTTCTTTGTCCGCTTCTGTTGTCGTCAGCGGCACGGGAAGTGTGGGCGGCGCCATTCCTGGGCAGGCTGCTCTTTCTTTTCACGCTGGGCGGCTTTCCTCACGGGTGCACTCCTTGCGCGTGGGGCTCCCCCACGCGGGGGACACCTTGCGTGGCAGGGCACTCCTTGCGCGCATCAGCACTGCGCATGGCCAGCTCCACACGGGTCAAGGAGATCCGGGGTTTGAACCGCGGACCTCCCATATGGTAGACGGACGCCCTAACCACTGGGCCAAAGTCCGTTTCCCTGCAAAGTGCTTAATGACTTCTCTTTATGTGAATATTTTTGTGAATGTCAAAGGAAATGGGCAAAGAAACCTATAAGGATAGATTTCCCCACAATCACCCATTCATAGTGTGTATTTAGGTTTGCATTCTACATGGCATGCTGGGTGCTAAACGTATGTAAGACGTTGTAGTAATCACAACAATAAGAATTTTTTTCAAATAAATTTGATTATGAAATAATTAAAGCATACAGAGAAGAATGGACAGAAATATAACATGTTCTATATCTTTTTAAAAAGAAATAGAAATGGAGATATAGTTGAATGCCCACCACATTCCCTTACCCCCACTCTAGCACCTTCCCAGGCAGAGGTAATCTTTACCTTTAAGAAAATGTGTATTATCCACACATATGCTTTAATACCTTAACTATAAAGTTAATACCTGATTCTTCTTGGCAGCTTTATTATGTATGCTTAAGATTAATGAAATATATATGGCATTTTTTGTTTTTTTAAAATTTTTAATTTTTATTGAAATATATCATTCATACATGAACACACATAAACAATAAGGGTATAGTAAAGATTGTGACCTTATAAAATAAACATACAGAACATCACACAGGGGTCTCATACATCACCCCTCCACCAACTCTGCATTGTTGTGAAACATTTGTTACAAACCACATGGCATTGTTTTTGATATTTAAAAAATTACACAAATGGTGTCCTACAATGCAGTTTATGTTTTTGAACTATTTTTCTCTCTCATTATTATGGTTTTGATACTTAGCCATGGAAACTCATGTAGATAGAGTTAATTCATTTTAACTGTTTTTCTTTATTCCATTGTGTGAACCTATCATTACTATTATCCATCCTGCCTTAGTTTGCTAAAAGTGGCTGGGAGCAATATACCAGAAATGGCTTGGTTTTTATAATGGGAATTTGTTAGGTTAAAAGCTTCTAGTTTTGAGGCTGTGAAAATGTCCAAATCAAGGCATCATCAAAGATGCTGTCTCACCAAACGCTGGCTGCTAGCAACCCTGACTCCTTCCACGTGGCTGGGCACATGGAGGCACCTGTTTCTTTTCTGTTTGCTTCAGCTTCTGGCTGCTTTACCTGTGGCTTCCTCTCTCCTAGGTTCCTGAGCTCCTGGGTGCCTTCTCTCCATCTCTGCAGCTTTTTCTCTGTGTGTCTCTGCTTTCAGTCCTCTGTTTACAAAGGGCTCCAGCAAAAGGACCAACACTCACCCTAGGTCATGACTCACTGAGACAATCTACTTAAAGTCCCCCCACCCTCAAGTGAATCCAATCCAATCAAAAGGTCCCTCATCCACAGGAGTGGATTAACTTCAAGAACATGATCTTTTCTGGAATCCATCAAAAGCTTCAAACTGTCACACACCCCAACTCATGCTGTTTTTGGCATTTTTCTGATTAAAATGCTATGAGCATTCTTGTCCATGTCCCCTTGTGCACAGGTGTTCAGAAGGTCTTTAAAAGTTAAATTGTTGCATCTGAGAGAATGGACATCTTTAACTTTGTTAGAAATTACCAAATAGCTGTCCAATGTGGGTGTACAAATTTATGTTCCTGTTAATTTACAGAGTATACAGTTCTCATGGCTCCACATTCTGTCCCTCACTTGATATTTCCAGACTTTAAATTTTTGCCTCTTTTATGAGTGTGAAAATATATTTTGCTTCATTTTTCACTTTCTTTATTACTAGAGAGGTGGAGCTTCTTTTTATATACTTATTGACAATTTAGATGGTCAATAAGTATATAAGGTTGATAACCTTTGCCTAGTTCATTTTTTTTCTTGTTTGCTCATGAGGCATATTTACATATTCTGGATGGTAATTTTTGTTGGGTATTTGTATTGTAAATATTTTCTCTTGGTGTGACTTTCTAATAGAAGACAAGCAGAGGAGGGTATATGGAAAGAAGACTTTTTGAAGAGTCAGAAGATGATTGTTGCCCTTATTTTGCTACCAACTTGCTGCTTGACCTTGGACAGATCATTTAATTTTCCCAAACCTTAGCTTCCTTAACTTTAAAGTGAGATGAGTTGATCCCAGAATTTCAAAGTCTCTACTACATATACTATTCTATCATAGTTAATAAAAATTAGAAAGATCTAACCAAATGAGTGAAAAGCCTAAAGGCTAGAATATTTGAAAATAGACTACGTTTTCCTGCTTTTAAGAACACAACTGGGATTATGTTAATAAAGTTGATCAATGCTTGAACAGCAATTTGCAGTTTTCAGAAACAGCTCCATATATATACTTCATTAATTTGACTAGTAGGGTCTCATAGTAAACTACATTTAAAGTTCCCTTTGGGCAGAGACCACATATGTTCACTCTGCCACTGAGTACCCAGAGCCTGGGAGAGTAACTGGCACATGGAGGACACTCAACACGGAATTATTTGTTGAATGACTGAAAGACTGGTGATTAAGCTTATTGACTATGAAATTAATAACTTACTACTTCTTTCTCTTGAGAAGTAGTACTTGAGCAAACTCGAAAATGTTTTACATTTTCCCTCATAAGGTCTTTAACATCCATCCCTCCCCAACTCTAGTTTACTCTATTAATGAAAGAATAACTTTGGCTTTCTTTATTATTATTATTATTTTTTAAAGATTTATTTTTTAAAATTTATTTCTCTCTCCTTTCCCACCCCCCCACCCAGTTGTCTTCTCTCTGTGTCCATTCTCTGTGTGTTCTTCTATGACCGCTTCTATCCTTATCAGCGGCATGGGAATCTGTGTTTCTTTTTGTTGCGTCATCTTGCTGTGTCAGCTCTCCGTGTGGGCGGTGCCATTCCTGGGCAGGCCGCACTTCTTTCGCGCTGGGCGGCTCTCCTTACGGGACACACTCCTTGCGCGTGGGGCTCCCCTAAGCATGGGACACCCCTGTGTGGCATGGCACTCTTCGCGCACACCAGCACTGCGCATGGGCCAGCTCCACACGGGTCAGGGAGGTCCCGGGTTTGAACCGTGGGCCTCCCATGTGGTAGGCAGACGCCCTATCCATTGGGCCAAGTCTGCTTCCCTTGGCTTTCTTTAAATGAGTATAAACTTTGTACTAGAATTCTTCCTAGGACTCAAAGTGACAGAGTTGTTTTAGCCTGTTGGTACTTTTGTATTTTCTAGCGGGCATGAAAATGAACATAGTGGTTAACAAACCCCCTTGTCACTTTTCTTGCTTTGGCTCCCAAAAGGAATTGGAGACATATACCCTAACTTATTTATTTATTTATTTGTTTATTTATTTATCCATTTATTCCCCCCCTTCCAGCTTGTTCCTTTCTTTGCTGTCTCTTCTCTGTGTCCATTTGCTGTGTGTTTCTTCTGTATCTGCTTGTCTCCCTTTGTTGCGTCATCTTGCTGTGTCAGCTCTCCATGGCGCACAGACCATCAGTTCTCTGTGGTGGGTGGTCCAGCCTGCCTTCACAAGGAGGCCCTGGGATGCAAGCCCAGAGCCTCCCATATGGTAGATGGGAGCCCAACTCATTGAGCCACAGCTGCTTCCCTACCCTAACTTTTTAATGAGAATATCCATCTGGTTTCCCCTGTGACAATCGTCTCCATTTTAGGAACATGAATTTGAGCCCATTTCATCTCCTCACATTTTTGAATCAGAATAGGAAATGGCTGTCACCTTCCCATAACAACTCTCCTGTTTATGCAGCTGCATCACCAGGGCTGTTGAGCATTCCCTTAGGACTAGGGTTTATTAAACTCTGCTCTGTTTTCCATTTCTCTACAATGGACCTTGGGATCTTCGCTTTATGAGTCCCTCTACTAAAAATTTCTATTATTTCTCTATATACTATTTGAGCAGAGTGGCTGACTAAACTTCACATCTCATTCCTAAATCACTTTTTTCCTCATGTAACTGGTTTATGACCCCTCTGTAGATCTGCCTTTTCAGTGAGAAGTCATGCCTGCATGGTAAAGCAATAGCCTTCCCGAGGAGCTAGTGTAGTTCCACCTGGAGGGTAGGGCTCAAGAAACACTAAACTTGCTTCCCCATTGTTATGTGGGAGAACTCTTGCTTCCCTAAGAAAGGAAGGGAAAATATTTGCTTCCTTACCCATTTCTGGATTTTTTTTTCAGCTGGACTTTCTCCATGAGTGATGGCTCTGTTGGTAATAGCAAAGAAATGTGCTCCTACTGTCAGGAGAAGGGATTGAGCAAATTCTCCCTCAAATGCAACTCCTGGGTGAACTGGCGTGAGGGTAAAGTCTCTGTCAAAAATGCAAAGCAAAATAGTGAAAAGAGCAAACCACCCAGATACTGAATGAAGTTTCCCAGTTAGGAGACAGAGAGATGGAGATATTTTTTCCTGAGGTCAAGTCATATGGCAATTATGGACCATCCTCAGTGGGTTCATGCCACACTGATAACTCCTCCAGCGCCACAGCCTTCCAGATCACCAAGGCTTTCATCTCCACTCCACCCCTGCTGGATAGTCAGCTATGGTTCCCGGAGATGTCTCATACTCAGACGAGCTAAAATAGAATTCACAACTTCCATCAGCTCAGCTCCTTCTTTTCATTTGCACAATATATAACTTTGAAACTCCAGTCTCATTGGTCTTGTTTCCTGCATCTCTAAGCAGTACTGACTCCTACAGACATGTGATTAGTGCTCAATGCTTGAACTCTTTCTTTTCTTTCCGTCTTCTCTCTCACAGGGATCACTGAACTGCAGCAATGCTTTCCTTACCAATCTCTGTCTCTTGGCCTTCCTCTTAAGTTTATCCTACACCCAATTTTTGCCTAATCATCCTTATGCTTCACGTTGATCATGGAATTCTTCTGATCAGAACATCTTTGGTGACTCTCTGTTGCCAAAAATAAACTCCAAACTTATTAGCAGGTCCACTTGTAGAGTTCAGTGATTGGGCTCCAGATTACTCTTCCAGCCTTAAAGTCCAGCTAACTCTACTGCTCCTGGCACTTTCAAACCCCTGAGTTGTTGTTTCTTCTGGCTCTTTCCCAGGACAGCTCTTTCTTCTTTACCTTTTCATCTGTTGAAATTCTCTTTATTCTCTAGGACTTAAGGTAAAATAACACTCTTTCATAAGCCTATTTTTGCCACCCTGAATTACTGAAAATGACCCCCACAGTTTCTGATTTATGTAAAACTTTACAACCCTCTTACAAATGTTATTACATTTATTTAGATTGTATTTACATGGGATTGTGTCTTATTTACTCTACAGGATTATAATTCTCTTGAGGGCACAGAACATATACTCATCTTATGTCATTTCCAGTGCACTTAATCGCATTATTTTTTTTTTAAGATTTATTTCTCCCCCCTCCTTCCATTGTCTGCTCTCTGTGGACATTTGCTGTGGTTCTTCTGTGACTGCTTGTATTCTCATTAGGTGGCTCTGGAAACCGATCCTGGGACCTTCCAGAGTGGGAGAGAGGCAATCATTCTCTTGTGCCACCTCAACTTCCTGGTCTGCTGAGTCTCTTATTGTCTGTCCTCTGTGTCTCTTTTTGTTGCATCACCTTGCTGCGTCAGCTCTCCGTGATGGCCAGCACTCCTGCATGGGGTGGCACTCTGCATGGGGTGGCACTCCACGTGGGCTGGCACTCCATGTGGGCCAGCTCGCCACATGGGCCAGCTTGCCTTTACCAGGAGGCCCTATGTATCAAACCCTGGACCTCCTTTACAGTAGACAGGAGCCCAATTGCTAGAGCCACATCTGCTTCCCCCTAATTGCCTGATATATGGGCAATTGATTATGTTCTTAAAGGATCGAAGAATGGAGTAAGTGAGTTAATGAAAAAAATGTTCCCACTTGTAGCTTTAATAATAATTTTTCTAAACATTACTATATAGGTATATTCTATTAAATACAATAATTATAGTTGCATTAGTTAATGCTTATAATAAACTATTTAAATAAAGAGTTTGATTTAAAAGGAAAAAACCTGGAGAAAAATTAGTTTTTTCACTTAATATTAGCTATACCTAAGAGACACCAGGCATTCTGTATCACAAGGCTGTTATTATTCAAAACATATCTATAAATGCTTCCAGAGCCAGTTTATGAATCATACAAGAGAATCAGCTTAATTACTTTTTAACAAATCTCATTTTTAACAAAAAATTTCACCATCTTGATTACACATCTTGTTCATAGTTACATTTGAATTACTTTTAGAATTTCCCAAAATATAGTTTGCTGCTGTAGAGGGTACAAAAGAATGTGCTGTGGCAAAACCCAAAGGAGAAGCAAGGGTGAGGGCGGAGGCAATGGCAGCATCTTTGGAATAAATGGGCATTGTCCTAAGGGAGCAATTTTGGAGGCCCATCCTCATTTCAGCGGGGAAGCTCTGGCATATTTCTTTAGATAAGTCACATTAGTTCATAGTCACATTGTTTACCATGGAATAGTCAGTGCTTTGCAAGTAAGTCAGGATCCAGTGGATATTATTTTCTGCCTATTTACCATCAAGGGTTATCCTGAAGTGAAAGAGTCAAAACAAACACAATTCCTGTGTTTATTTTTAATGGAGGTTGAATAAGAACACTCTTTTTTTAATGAAAATAAGTGGGATGTATTTGTGTGATGGTTAATTTCGTGGTTAGGTTATGAGGTCCAGTTGTTAGGTCAAGCAAGCACTGGACTGATTGTTACTGTGAGGGTATTTCGTGGATGGACTTACATATGCAGCCAGCTGATTGCATCTACAACCAATGAAGGGGATGGCCCTCAGAAAGGAGGGGAGTTTCCTCATACAGTCAGTTGTAGGTCTTAAAGCCAGTACCTAGGATTTCAGAGGTCAGAGAGAAGAATTTCATCAGTCCTTCAGTTTCAATGTCAACTTCATCAAGTGTCCAAGTTGAGACCTCTCCTGGGAAATTCAACATCAACTTCATTGGAGTTTCCGAATTGTGGCCTGCCTACAGAATTTGGACTGGTCAATTCCCATGGTCATATGAACCAATTCTATGATACATCTCTTAATATCTAATATCTATCTATCTAGGAAAGCTAACGAGGCTCAAGCAATTGGGCTCCCATCTACCATATGGGAGGTCCAGGGTTTGATGCCCAGGGCCTCCTGGTGAAGGCAAGCTGGCTCATGTGGTGAGCTGGCCCATGCAGAGTGCTGTTCTGTGGGGAGTGCTGGCTGTGCAGAGTGCTGCCCCATGCAGGAGTGCTGCCCCGCACAGGAGTGCTGGCCCATGCAGAGAGCTGGAGCAGCAAGATGATGCAACAAAAAGAGACACAGAGGAGAGAGCATAAGAGACACAGCAGATCAGGGAGCTGAGGTGGCGCAAGAGAATGATCACCTCTCTCCCACTCTGGAAAGTCCCAGGACCGGTTCCTGGAACTGCCTAATGAGAATACAAGCAGACACAGAAGAGCACACAGCAAAATGTTCACAGAGAACAGACAATGGGGGATGGGAGGAGAGGAGGGAGAAATAAATATTTTAAAAAAATCAATCAATCAATCATCTATCTATATCATATGTTTTCTGTCAGTTCTGCTTCTGTGGAGATCTTGGACTAATGAATGAAGAGAAGCTAGGTCATTCTGCAGGAGTGGCTGGCC
This sequence comes from Dasypus novemcinctus, assembly GCF_030445035.2. Classification (NCBI taxonomy): domain Eukaryota; kingdom Metazoa; phylum Chordata; class Mammalia; order Cingulata; family Dasypodidae; genus Dasypus; species Dasypus novemcinctus. The sequence continues at coordinate 16,471,502 of NC_080687.1, read as the reverse complement.
CAAATCAAGTTTATTTCCTTCTTACCAAATATCTCTGCTGGTTGAACAACTCTCTAAGACAGTAATACATGGGTGGGAAAGTGGTCTAAACTGAATTGATCTTGTATCTCTTTCATTTCAACATTTCAACAGAGGCTTCTATTCTCTCTGCAGTAGGGAAAGAGAAAACTGCCTGGAAGTGAGATGTGTTTGGGTAGAACTGGTCTTGTGGTCCTGCCAAACTTCAAAGGGCTAGAAGTATAGACTGCTGTGTACCCAAAAGATGAGTAGACTTGAATGCTGGTGAGCATCAATGATTTCCACCACACATGATAAACAGGGTAAAAGTTGTCATTCATATTTTTCTGTTGAGTGAATATTTACTGAATCAATACTTTATGTTTAGTACTTTTAGGGGCATTTGGAGGGGCACAAAAGTATAAATGAGTCCTTACTCTCATGGATTCAGAGCTTTCTGAAAAAACACACAAAACACTTGAAATAATTTAATAGAAATGCAAGGTCTTATTTGAGGACTTTCCTAAGTTGATTCTTCGGACAGTATGTAGAAGACAGAAAGATGGTCAAAAGAAGGAGAGAGATGGGTCTGTGTAAAATGGGTGCTATGCACTGTACTCACACCAAGGGTTGTTTTGAGGATTAAATGAGATAATACAGTCAAAGCACTTATAAGAGCCTGATATATAGTTTAAAAAAAACCTCAAAGCTCAATAAATATGAACATTGCCATTCTAAGAGTCATGAATTAGATTGGGCCTGGATTGCAGAAGAGTTTGGACTTTCTTCTGTGCACAAGGGAAATCTTGGCCTAAAGAATATTTCCTGGAATCTGCTTAAAGTTTGCATTATATGGTAAATTTCCATCTTCTTTACTATCTGCTAACTTTAAAGACAGCTAAATCATATTAATCTCATCCCAATTGTGAATGCACGTTTTCCAGTCAGAAATTGCATGGGGACATTCCTCTTGTGATCAGAGTCTCCTCAGGTCCATGATGGCATGTGGCCCCTCAGCTGGGCATTGCTCCTTCCTCATCTCTCCATTCAGTGCTGCTTCCTTGGACTGTCTTATGTTTATGCCACTCTGTGGTAGATACGAAGAAATATAATGAATGCATGGCTCCTGCTCTCAGGGAACCTGCCAAATGGTCATATCAAAACTTGGTTTTCCCAAGTCCATATTTAGAACCTTTTGTTTCAATGGAATGAGAAACAAAAAGTAAAAATAGCCCAAGCAGGCATTTCAAAGGTGTCTTAAATTGGCCTTCATTCATTTTCCTTCTTAAGTTGTGAATATCTTTAGCTCCTACAGAGGGACAAAGAAAAGAAACGTAAATTCCTAGCATCAGTGAATTCTGTATTTAGATTCAGCAGTGCATTATATTTCCATAGAAATAGCTCAGGGAGATGGACAAGCCTGTTTTCAGGCAAATTCAATTCTGTTTTGTGGTTATTGACTGTCTTTCTGTATTTTCAAATATCAACTGGATGGATGCTTTAAGAGGGAATATATTAATACACACTGATTTATCTAGAAGAGGGGATGCTGGGCCTATAGATTAAATACCAGATACAAATTCTGCCAACCTGACTCCATTTCCTCTCCCTGGTCGATTTTCTCAGAAAAATGACAGGGCTTGGGCTTTGACAGATGATTTGCCTGGGAACCCTAGCAAGTCTAGGGCAAAGAGGCATGTGTATTTGTTGATAGAACTTTGATAAGTGCTATATTCTCTTTAACCTTGAATAGTATGAATCTATCACAACAAAGGAGTTGTGTGTTTCCCCTCTTAAAACATCACCTTCCATTGGTTTGAGTGAGCTTGACAGTGTTTTAAAGGTCATTGCTCTGCTTTTTCACAAAAACAATTTTTTTCCTGTTTATTCATTCATCATGATTTAGGACAACAAAATATAAAATATCAATCACCATATTGAAAAAACACTTTTCTAATTAAAATGGTGGTTAGTGTTTATGTTGGAGAGAGGAGGGAATTATGGTCACAAGACCCATCTGTTATTGTTTGGAACTTACTTTGAAGGAGTAATAAAATGCAAGCTGTGCAGACAGAAATGTTACATGGTCATTTCTCCTGTGGGCAATGAGTTTTCTGTGTCCATATTTGTTTCCATGGAGCTGTGTATTATTTAGGGCACAGATAGAGAACAGAGAATAATTGAATTATGGGGTCTTTCCTCTAATGTAGACTGAAGCAGAAGAGACTCGAACAGTAGAGTGTTCAGTGCTGTAGTTCAGAGTATAAGCATTGGCCAAATGCTTGTATTTCTTTGGTTGTTACAGCTACCATTTTGGTACTTTATTTCCAAATACTTCCTTTTATGAATTGGAAAACCAGCTTAGTTTGACAGGCTGCTATGACAAATAGCCCACAGTGGATTGGCTGAAATAATGGGAATTTATTGACTTTTGGGTTTGAGGCTAGGAGAAGTTTAAAAATAAGGCATCAGCAAGGCAATGCTTTCTCTCAAAAGTCTATAACATTTCTGGAGCTGGCTGCCAGCAATCCTTAGGGTCACATGGCAATATCCTTTCCTTTTTCTTTTGTGTTCTGTTGTCTTCTGGCTTCCATCTCATCCCTGTGGCTTCTCTATGTCTGATTTTCTTCTGTTTATAAAGAACTTTAGTAATCTGAATTAAGGCATACCCTGATTCCATTGGACAGCACCTTAACTAAATTAACATCTTTAAGAGATCCTATTTACAAAGGATTTATATAGAAAGGAATGCAGATCAAGACAAAGAACATGTGTAAATTGAGGTATCTATCAATCCAGCACAGAGACTGGGTCCTGCGAGGGGTTGGAAGGCATCTTAAGGTCCTTCTCTTTTTATGCCTCTATATTATAACCACCTACTCATTTTAAGAGCTTCCATTTATTGAATGGCTATTCTGTGCCAGGCACTTGACCCTTCTCCTATAATTCCCACCAAAATCCTAAGAGAGAGGAACAATGGTCAACACTGAGTACTTTGGATCATCTCACCTTATATTTGCAATAACCATAAGAAGTAAAAATAATATTATTAAACTCCTTTGCAGTTGAAGAAACTGAGGCTCAGAAACATTAAACAACTTGACCAGAGTCACATAGCTAGCAAACTGTAAAACTGGGATTTGAACTCAACGTGAGTGAACCCAAGGTCTATGTTATTCTCACTACTTTACGTGGCTCAGTGAATGACAGAACACTTCTCTTTGATACAGAGGTCCCTTTTGTAGTTGTGTTCTTAAGAGCATTGTGGCAATGGTTAAGAGCTTCAGAAATGTGCCACAGTTTGGTAAAAGAATATTTAAGTTTTAGGGGTTTTTCTACAACTGTGTTTGCTATATTATATTTTTGTTATCAATTTTATGCAAACTGATCAATCTCTTCTTATAATTTTATGATAGAATTATTCTTTATTTTCAATACATATTGTAAGTATACTAAGAATAATTATCCCACTTAATTAATTATCCCACTTCACTTAAGCCAAGAAATACATTTGCTTAAGAGCTATGGCATATTGTCAAATATTTTGTAATTCTTATCTAAAGTATTTATAGTTTAGATTATAAAAGTTCCTACTTTTTTACTGATAAAAATATTCAGGCAAGGTATAAAATTTACTTATACTTAAAATATAAAAATGGGACCAAGGTGGCAGCATAAGGTGTATGAGGGTGCCATTCACCCACAGAATCTTTTGGCTATCAAAAACCGACAGAGACACCGTCCTCAAAACTCTGGAAAACAATTAAACGGCTGCAGTAACTGGGCAAGTGCCAATCCCCCAAAAAACACAGCTTTAAAAGTGATAAGAGAAGCTTGTGGCACCCTTGCTGTTCCTTCTTCACCCCTCCTTAGCATGGTATGGAGCCAGCCTCCACTTCTGTTGTAGTCTCTGGCTCTTTTTTGGCAGGATTAGACTAACCCTTTTGTGCATACTGGGATACCGAGATGCTGGTGACAATCAAGGGTGACAGCCTAAAGATTGAACTAGGAAACTTGCTCTCCCAGAACTTGCCCTGCAAGGAAAAGCAGCTTCTTGTTAAAGAAGCATAAGAAACTATTAGGTCAAATGGCCTGGGGCAAAGGATTACCTAATTTAAGTCATAACAGTAGAGCACCCAGGATGGGGAGAGGATCTATTTCATAGGGAGTATAGAAAGCAGTCACATTCCTGTAAATAGAGGAATTCTTAAGGCCATGAGCAAGCCCAGGGCAAAACAAGACAGAGAGGACCCTGCACTTTGCATTTGCTTCAAGCTGATCTTCTTGATAGGGGGGCTAGACTGTAAAGTAGAGCACTATCCAATGCACAGCTGATTTGCAAAGACTGTGAAAGGTGTATTTTGCTTCAGTTTGTTTGTTTTTGTTAGATCCTGGCACAATAAGAAATCTTTGTTATATCCTTTGTTATGGATACAAACTTAAGGAACTGACAGCTTAGAGACTAAATCCCCAAATTAATACTTTAAAATATTAGAATGTACACTGTTCAACAAAAGATTAAAAAGCAAAATAACAGGAAATGATGGTACATCCAAAGGAATAGGATAAAAATCCAGAAATCATCAACAAAAAAGACCAGGCTCTCAAAATACTGCACAAAACTTTAAAAAAGTAATCCTCAAATTGCTCAAGGAGATAAAGGAAAACACAGAGAAAGAACTACAGGAAAATATCTGTAAAGAAACAGAAATTTTAAAAAGGAGTCCAACAGAAATACTGGAGTTAAGACCCAATAACTGAAATGAAAAACTTTCTAGAAGATTTCAACAGCAGATTAGACCTCACAGAGGAAAGAATCAGTGAACTCAAAGACAAGATAATTGAAATGATTCAGGCAAGGAGGAAAGAGAATGAAAAACAGCAAACAGAGACTAAGAGACAAGTGGGGCACACCAGGCATACCAATATATACATTATGGGAGTTCCAAAAGGAGAAAAAAAAAAAGACAAAGGGACAGAAGGACTGTCAAAGGAAATAATAGCAGAAAATGTCTCAAATTTAATAAAAGACATGAATATACTCAATCAAGAAGCCCAATGATCCCTAAGCAGATCCCTAAACTCAGAGAGAAACCAGGCACATAGTAGTCACACTGTTGAATGCCAAGGGCAAGGAAAGAGTACTGAAAGATGCAAGAGAAAAAACAATGTGTTATGTACAAGGGAGCCCCCAGACGATTAAACCAATTTCTCATCAGAAACGATGTGGACAAGAAGACAGTGGGACTAAATATTCAAAATGCTGAAAGAAAACCAATGCCAATCAAGAATTTTATATTTGGTGTTACTGTCTTTCAAAAATGAGTGAGGGGGAAGCAGATGTGGCTCAAGTGATTGGGCTCCCATCTACCATATAGGAGGCTCAGGATTCAATTCCTGGGTCCTCCTGGTGAAGGCAAGCCAGCCCACATGGTGAGCTGGCCTGAGTGGAGAGCTTGCCCATGTGGAATGCTGGCCTGTGTGAAGTGCTGGCCTGTGCAGAGTGCTGGCCCATGTGGAGAGCTGGTGCAGTAAAATGACAAAACAAAAAGAGACAGAGAAGAGACAATAAGAGATGCAGCAGACCAGGGAACTGAGGTGGTGCAAGAGATTGAGCTCCTCTCTTCCATTCCGGAAGGTCCCAGGATCGGTTACCGGTGCTGCTTAAAGAGAAGACAAGCAGACAGAGAAGAATACACAGTGAGTGGACACAGAAAGCAGACAGTGAGCACAAAATAATGTGTGTGTGTTTAGAAATTAAAAAAAAAAATCTTAAAAAAAATGACTGTAAGATTAAACATTAACAAATAAACAAAAACTGAGGTAGCTCATCATGACTAGACCTGCCCTACAAGCTTGCTAAAGGGAGTTCTTCAGAATGATAGGTAAAGACACTAGACAGAGGATCAAAGTGACATAAAGAAATAAAGACCTCCAGGATGGGTAGCCATAAGAGTAGTTACAAACGCCAGTATAATTGTATAATATTTTTTGATATGTAACTTCATTTTTTATTTTTTTACAGTTTCTAAAATACAAATACATGAAAAGCATGATAATCTATGGTTTTGGACAAATAGTGTATAAAGATATAATTTCTAGCAAGTACAACATAAAGGTGGGGGCTAATGGGGTATAGAAGCAGTGTAACTGAAGTTGAATTGGCAGCAGTTCAAGTCTGATTGTTATAGATTTAGGAGAAATTTTAGCCCCATTGTAGCCACAAAGTAAATAAATGAAAAATATACACAGGAAGAAATAAGAAGTCAAATAATTATGACTTATAATTATTAATCTTCTGTATAATTACTTATTAATTTTTCCATTAATGTCTATTATTATTATAGGCATTATTGGGAGAATTGAGGGACAAAAATGGTTTGAGACTTACAAAGACCACATAACACAATGAGAGAAGAAGTCCTGCATTATCAGTAGTTACTTTAAATGTAAATCAATTAAACTCTCAAGTCAAAAGGTAGAGATTGGCAGAATGGATTAAAAAAGCATGACTCAACTATATGCTGTTTCAAAGACGTTCACTTTAAGTTCAAGGACTCAATTAGGCTGAAAGTGAACAGATAGAAAAAATATTCCATGCAAAGCATAATGACCAAACAAGAGCTGGGATAGCTATACTGATATCAGATAAAAATAGTTTTTAAGTTAAAAAATTGTTATGAGGGACAACTGAGGACACTACATACTGATAAAGAGGTAAATTATACAAGAAGACATAACAATTATAAATATATATGCAATTAATGGCAGAGCCCTTAAATATATGATGCAGATATTGGCAGATTTGAAGGCAGAAATAGACAACTCTACATTAATAGTAGGAGACTTTAATATACCACTTTTAATATTGGATAGATTGGATGGAACATTTAGAAGATAATAAGGAAATAAAAGAATTGAATGACACTATTAATCAACTAAACCTAACAGTCACAATAGTATTCTGTGGCTCTTGGGTGAGAATACCTCACCCAAGAGCCACAGAAAACACATTCTTTTCTAGTGTGCAGTATAGACCATATGTTAAGTCACAACCTAAGTATCAGAATATTTAAAAAATACTGAAATAATATAATGAGTCTTCTTTGACTACAGTGGAGTGAAGCCAAAAGTCAGTTACAGAGGGAAAACTGAAAAATTAAAAAAAATATGTAAATTGCATAATGTACTCTTCAACAACCAATGGGCCAAAGAGGAAATCACAAGGGAAATTAGGAAATATTTTGAGGCAAATGCAAATGCAAATGAAAACTTGTGTGATGCAGAAAATGTAGTGCTGAGAGGGAAATTTATAGCTCTAAATACTTCCTTCATTAATGAAGAAGGAAGATCTAAAATCAGTGACCTAACTCAGACCTGGAGAAACTAGAAGAGAAGAATAAACTAAACCCAAAGTGAGCAGAAGGAAAGAAATAATGAAGAATAGAGCAGAGATAAATGGAATAGAGAATAAGAAACAATTGAATCAACAAAACCAAAAGTTGGTTCTTTGAAGAGATCAATAAACTCAATAATCCTTTAGTTAGACTGACAAAGAAAAAAAGAGAGGATGCAAATAGCTAAAATCAGAAATGAACAATTTGAATGTAACATTAAAAAAATAAAGACAAAGAAATGAAAAAAAAAAGAAATGAACAAGGGGACATTACTACAGAACTTACAGAAATAAAAAGGCTTCTAAGAGGATAACTATGAGTAACTGTATGCCAACAAATAAGAAAAACAAGATGAAATGGACAAATTCCTAGAAACATAAACTACTTACAGTGACTCAAAGGAAATAGAAGATCACAACAGGTCAATAACAAGTAAAGAGATTGAATTGGTCACAAACTTCCCGATAAGGAAAAGCCCAGGATCAGATGGCTTCACTGGTGAATTTTACCAAATATTCCAAGAAGAATTAATACCAGTACAGTTCAATCTCTTCCAAAAATTGAAATGAATGGAACAGTCCCTAATTCCTTCTATGAGGGCAACACCACCCTCATATCAAAGTCAGATAAAAGATACCACAAGAAACAAACTACAGACCAATATCCTTATGAATATAGATGCAAAAATCCTCAATCAAATATTAGCAAACTGAATCCAAGCAAACTGAAAGAATTAAGCACCATGATCAAATGGGATAGCCCAGGTATGCAAGGGTAGGTCAACATAAGAAAACCAATTAATGTAAATCACCACATTAGTAGAACTAAGGAACAAAGACCACATGATCATCTCAATGCAGAAAAGACATTTGACAAATCCAGAACCTCTTCTTCATAAAAATATCAGGAACTAGGAATAGAAACTTCCTCAACATAATAAAGGACATATATGCAAAACTGACAGATATCATATTCAATGGTGAAAGACTGAAAGCTTTTCCTCTAATATCAGGAACAACACTGATGTTCACTGTTACCACTATTATAAAACTTTGTATTGGAAGTTCTAGCCAGAACAATTAGAGAAGAAAAAAAATTAAAAGGCATCCAAATAGGAAAGGAAAGAGTACTTCCTGTACATAGAGAATGCTGAGAAATCTACAACAAAGCTACTAGAATTAATAAATGAATTCAGTCAAGTGGCAAGGTACAAGATCAAGATGCAAAAATCAGTAGTATTTCTATATACTATATTGAACAATTTGAGGAAAAAATCAGGAACAAAATTCCATTTCCAATGGCAACTAAAAGAATCAATTATCTATTCATAAAATTAACTAAGGTTGTAAAAGACTTATACACGAAAACTACAAGACATTGCTAAACAAAATCAAAGAAGACCTAAATAAATGGAAGGACATTCCATGTCCATAGATTGGAAAACTAAATATTTTTAAGATGTCAATGCTTCCCAAAATGAATATAGATTTAACTCAATCCCAATCAAGATTACAACAGCCTTCTTTGCAGAAATGGAACAGCCAATCATCAAACTTATTTGGAAGGGTAAGGAACCCAAAGTAGTGAAAACCATCTTGGAAAAGAACAAAGTTGGAGGACTCACACTTCCATATTTTAAAACTTATTACAAAGCTTCTGTGGTCAAAACAGCATGGCACTGGCATAAGGATAGACCTAGATGAATAGAATTGAGTTGAGAGTTTAGAAATAGACCTTCACATCTATGGTCAATTGATCCCCCCACCCCAAGATGGCTACCTCATTTGTTTGCTCATTGTTTTTGCTAGTTGTTTGCACTCCTTGTCTGTTCATTGGTTTTGCTCATTGTCTGCTCATTGTTTTTTGCTCATTGTCAGCTCATTGTCTGTTTGTTTTTCTTTAGGAGGCACCAGGAACCAAAGCTGGGACCTCCCATGTGGGAGGCAGGCATTCAACTGCTGGAGCCACATCTGCTCCCTGATTTTGACAAATCCACTCAATTGGGAAAGAATATTCTCTTCAACAAATGGTGCTTGGAAAACTGGATATCCTTACATAAAAGAATGAAGGAGGATCCCGACCTCACACCATACACAAAATTTAACTCAAAGTGGATCAAAGACCTAAATATAAGAACCAGGACTATAAAATTCCTAGGAGACAACATAGGGAGGCATCCTCAGATGCTGTGGTAGGTGATGGTTTGTTAGACTTAACATCACCAAAAACACAAGCGAAAAAACAAAATAAGGATAAATATTGCAGGCAACTACTGATCTCTGCTAATGTAGCATGAAAGTAGTCATGGATAATAGGTAACAAAAACAAATTTTCTCTATTCCAATAAAACTTTATGTATTAAAACAGGCAATGGGCTGGATTTGCCTGTCATAGTTTGTTCACTCAATGTAGACCCTGTTCTCATAAGAGGAACTGAAATGGGAAAGGAATTGTTACATAGTCAGATAGTTTTTTTTTTTTTTTGGAACAGGTAGGACCATATTCTTTCTAGAGCAGGAAAGGAATGTTTGTTGAGGCATGGCAGTCATAACCCATGTCTGGGGCAAGAAGAAATGGGTGGGCACTCTGCGTCCGATGGGAAGCTTTGTTTTCTTTAATGATGGGAAGAATGGTCTAATTAGTGGGGGTTGAGGGCACTTATGAAGAGTTATACACCCACTACTTGGAATTAGAAACTCTAGACTACCTAGAACAAAAGCTTTCTGAGCATTGACTTGCCATTTTCAGTGGAACACAAGGAGGCTTATAATTATGCAGCCTGAGCTAGGTTGTGGATTCAACATGACACACATGACATTTGCAAAAAGGAAAGAGGAGGGGTATGTGCTGCTTTTTCTGAGGGTCCAAAATTAATAATGAGGTTAGCATGGAGGTTCACACATTGCACTGAAATGAACAGAAATAAAATAGGACACTGTGTCTGGAAGGAAAAGACTTTTCTTCCTTCTCATACCCGTTAAATTATTCAACACATAATTATTGAGAGACTATTTTGTGCAGGCACTGTTCTAGGTCCTGGACTCATGGCAGTGAATAAGAAAAATAGAACATCCCTGCCTTTATGTTCTAGTAGGTAGACTCTAGATCACTGAAAACAGGCATGTTGCAAGGGGGCTGCAATTAGGTCTTCAGTGTTAGGTCTTGTGTGGCTGGATGGTGTATTCTCTTGCACTCTAACTTATTCTCCCTATATGTAAGTCCGAATAGGGTCATGAAACCTGGTCTATACGTGGGTAAGAGGTTCTGCAGAGAGAAGAGTATAGGAAGAGGTAAGTTATTTTGCTGGTTGCATTGGACTCTGTGGGTAAGGAAGAACTAGTGAAAAAGGTTTGCCCCATGAAAAACTAAAGACCGAGCATAAAACATTGGAGTTTAATTTTAGTGATGACTGAGTGTGGCCTGCAGAGGTTTAGAGCCAGAAGATTGTTTTAGTACCTGCAGGGAAGATAGTGGAAAACTTGGGAAAGTATGGGTAAGACTAGCCTGGTGTGCTGAGAAATGGCCTCTTCAATGATTCATTCTTAAAATTTATGGGGTAGGGAAACAACATGATAAGAGTTTCAGGTCTAGAGGAAGAGGAGATTTCTAAAGGGTTGGGAGTGGCAGGAATGTAATGAGAAGGGTGATAAAAGTGAAAGGTGTGGTCAAGGCAGATGCAGGGGCCAGTGGCTCATCTGTGGCCTGTTAGGCTAGGGTGAGAGCCATCCTCATATCTGCTTTTAAGTACAAATTGAGCAACCAGGAAAACTAATTTGTTAAAACAGTGCTTAGCCCCAAGAAAACTGAGAACCTATGTCCACATGAAAACCTGTACAGGAATGTTCATAGCATTATTCATAAGAACCCTGACTATGTCTAAAAGAAACTGATTATGCAAAAAAATGAACAAAGTTTAGGAAAAATTCAAACGTCTGTCAAGAGAAGAATGGATAAACAATATATGGTACATCCATACAATGGATATCAATCAGCTGTAAAAGGAATTAAGTACTGGTACAGGGTACAACATGGATAAACCTCGAAGATATTGTGTCGGGGATAAAAATTGTATGATGCCATTTATATGAAATGTCCAGATTAAATAAACCCATAGAACCAGAAAGCAGATTAGCAGTTGTTGAGTGCTGTGGAAAGAAGCTAATGGGTATGCTGCTTCTTTTTGGGGTGATGAAAATATTTTGGAATTAGAGAGTGGTGAAGGTCACACAACTTTGTGAATATATAAAATCCATGCAATTGCGTACTACAAAATGGTGAATTTTATGCATGTGAATTATATCTCAATAAAAAGGTGTCTACTTAAAAGAGCTCTATTAAATATTGCAGTTTTTCAAATTGTGTGTGCTGTGTGCTAATCTTTGTATTTTAAAAAAATTGCAGCTAAATGCATCATGTGATGACTCCAGCTTACAAAAAGAGCAGTGTCAGATGATGTCCTATAGGGACATGTTTTGTTTCTCATATTAAGACTTATTACAAAAATTGATAATAGAGCATGATGTTAGAAATAGTTTTGCTTTGGATTTAGACTTTTAATTGAAGGCAAAGCTTTGGCAAATTGATGTGGTCCACTAGAGTGAATGACACTTCTAGGCCCCAAACACTGACGTATTATGCAACAACTCAGAAATTGTAAAGTAGACATGTAGATGTACTTACTGGTAGGCCAAAGCAGTTCCATGGAAGCAGGTAAAAGCTGAAGGCCTGTCTAGACCTGGAAGTGGGATTTTTTCAGTCAAAGGTATGGGAAGCTTGTGAAGCTACAAGAATCCATTCTAGGGATAGAGGAAGAGTTGGTAGCTCAGTACAGTGCATTCCCAGAGTTTTAAGTTTTTCAAGGGGGAAAGAGTTCTATTTCCTAAAGAGAAGTATAGAAAATATCAGGGACATTAAAAAAATTTTTTTGAATGTGCTTCAAACAAAATAAAAAGAGAGAAGGGAAGGGGAAAACCTATTCAAAATTTAATTTGTGCCCTTTCTTTGGATCCCTTTTTTGACATAGGCCCAAGATGAAGCATTAATTTCTAGCTGCTCTAAAATGTCTTTTGAATATGTTTAGAAACTGATTGTGCATTTAAAAAAACAAAGTTTAGGAAAAAAAATATTGTGATCCTGATATCAACAGACGTTAACATCTGTTGTCTTGTTTGTGACTCTGATTACATTAAAATATTGGTTGCGCCTTTAAAAAAAAGAAAAGGACCATACTATGGGTTTCACTGCGGACTTTAATGACAAGAACGTTTCACCTTTCACCTCTAAGTAAATGAATGTCATGTTGTCCCTTATTGCAGATGTCAAGCATTCTCCACAGTGGGTGAAAGAAGTGAGAGGGTTGGCAGGCTAGTAAGTCTAATGTCTGCTTATACTTGAAATGGGTTCTGAATAAACACATACATTTGTCGAGTGGAATGAATTTTAAAAGAGAAACTAAATGACCATTTTAGCTTCTCTTTTCACCATCTTCATTTTATTCAACTCATTTTGTTGCTTTCTATTCCTAGCAACCTTACCAAAAGGAAAAGTCAGCTTAGAGTTTGAACAATGAAGGCATATTTTATATTTTTAGCAGCATTTGCAGTTTATTTGAAAGATATTTTTTTTGAGATTTAATTTCTTTTACTAAAACTATTTGAAAGTATTATTTTGAAAATATTAATCATTTTTAGCTGTTTAATAAAATCAAAATGTTGTTTAAAGAAAAAAAATTTTTTTTCAACTACATGTAAGAGTTTAACTGCAAAATAAACCAAGCTTAGGTGGTTTCTATATGTTGGCCTGAGAAAATTCCTATAATTCCTGCTCTGAGGTTGTTTCTAAGGGATGGCCTATTTCTGCCTGTCTCATATTTCCTCAACGCCTCATTCCTCTTAGAGCAGAAAGTATACATCATGCACAATTGCTCATACAAATGCTCAATTGTCTTTCAGGATGATCTGAATTCTGGTGAATATTTAAGTCTATGAGATTTCACAAATTTTTTTTTAAAGAAAGTGAAATTTTGCCTATGATTTGGACTCCATGGCATAGAGTTGGTTGGTTGCTTTCATGACATGGATTCTGAGAAATGAAATACATTTGGTTTTTGTTGTTGAGTGAGCAGTGGGACAAGAAAATGGGGTCCCTATCAGCCTATGTTGCTGGAGCAGAGGTGATAGGTGCTTCCCCAATTTATGTTCTCCTCTTTCCTCCTTTCAGTACTCTGGATCACTCCTGTGGGGTGAGGGAACAGTGGGGGTGTGGTGCGGGAATGGGCAAAAATGGCACCACCAGCTTCTGTGTTTCTAAATAAATAGTAAGAGCCAGATGATGTCATTCAGTTGAACGATTTCTTTTTTTCCTAAACTCTTTATTTTGAAATAACTTTCAACTCACAGGAAAGTTATAAAAACATTACAAAAACAATACACACAGAACTTCAGTATATCCCTTCATCCAGATATCCAGATTTACCAACTTTTAGCACTTTGTGACATTTATTATATCTTTCTTTCTCTCTCTCTTGTAAACATGTGAGAGTAGGTTGCATACATCATGCTCCTCTAACAACACTTGCCGGTACATTTCCTGAGAACAAGGACACTCACTGTGTAACCACCTTCAGACAATTATCAAGTTCCAGAAATTTAACATTGATATAAAAATACAGTCTATATTCCAATATTTTTAGTTGTCCCAATAATGTCCTTTTCTTTCCTTGTTGGAAGATTTTAAAAAATTTTAACCTAAAATTTCTCTTTTAGCCACATTGACATAAGTAATTCAGTGATGTTAATTACATCACCAGCATCCATGACTAAAACCTTTTTTATCATCCCAAACAGAAATTCTGTACTAATTAGCTTTAAATCCCCATTCCCTACTCCCTCCCCAGCCCTTAGTAACCTGCATTCCAGTTTCTGACTCTATGAACTATGTCTTGTACAGGACATAATAACAGTTTCTGTAAAAGATTACAAAACTTAGGAGGGCAACTTACAATCTCAAAGAGTACAAATAAATAAAATGGAGGGAAAGTTATGATCATGTCCCAAGAGAGGTCTAAGACTGTGTTTGGAAGGAGGGCAGAGCCAGTGGGAGGAGAGGGTCTGAACAGGCTTCACGGAGGAAATGGAATCTGAGGTGGGCACTGCCCACTGGTGCAGAAGAGGGGAGCTGTACTCTAGGGAGACATTATTCCAGGAGAAAAGAAGGAAAATGCACAAATAGAGAGACAGAAGAAGATGACCATGTTCAGCAAATAGACTGATACTAGTTCCTGAATAAGTCTTCCTTGTAATCTTTTTTTTTTTAAATTTCTCTCCCCTTCCCCCTGACGCCCAGTTGTCTGCTCTCTGTGTCCATTTGCTGTGTGTTCTTCTGTGACCGCTTTGATTCTTATCAGCAGCACCAGGAATTTGTGTTTCTTTTTGTTGTGTCTTCTTGCTGTGTCAGCTCTCCGTGTGTGGCACCATTCCTGGGCGGCTGTACATTCTTTGGCGCTGGGTGGCTCTCCTTACGGGGCGCACTCCTTGCGTGTGGGGCTCCCTTACGCGGGGGACACCCTTGCATGGCATGGCACTCTTTGTGTGCATCAGCACTGCACATGGGTCAGCTCCATGCTGGATTTGAACCGTGGACCTCCCATGTGGTAGGTGGACGCCCTATCCATTGGGCCAAGTCTGCTTCCCTGTAATCTTTGATTTATAGAACAGTGATGATGAGCAGACTAGTGAGAACTGCCTCATGCCTCCTCCTTTGAATACCTGTGTAATTTCGTTAGGCCACTTCTCAGGCTGCAGTTCCCTCTCATTTGTTAAAAAAAAAAAAGACTTCTGTGATGTTTTCTAAGGTCCAGTTCTGCTCTAGTATTTTCTGATTCAAAATGTCAGAGATGATGGGATGCAGATTTGGCTCAACAGATAGAGCATCCACCTACCACATAGGAGGTCCAGGTTCAAACCCAGGGCTTCCTGACCTGTGCGGTGAGCTGGCCCATGCACAGTACTGGTGTGTGCAAGGAGTGCCGTGCCACGCAGGGGGGTCCCCGCGTAGGAGAGCCCCATGTGCAAGGAGTGCGCCCCTCGAGGAGAGCTGCCCCATGCGAAAAAAGCGCAGCCTGCATAGGAATGGCGCCGCACACATGGAGAGCTGATGCAGCAAGATGACACAACAAAAACAGACACAGAATCCCAGTGCTGCTGACAAGAATGCAAGTGGACAAAGAAGAACACACAGCGAATGGACACAGAGAACAGACAACGGGGGAGGGGAAGGGGAGAGAAATAAATAAAAAATAAATATTAAAAAAAAAGTCAGAGATGAGTTGGAGGTCTGCAATATAAGGGTCTAGTTGGCATGACAGCCATGGGAACAGAAAGCAGGGGAAGATATGAGGGAATGAGTGTACATTACTTGAAAATTCTTGGATGTGGGAACTGAGATGGCGATTTCAAGCCTACCTGCTTGGGAAAATGGTGATGCCATTAAGAGATAAAGGAGGGAAGTGGAAGTGGCTCAACTGATAGAGTGTCTGTCTACCATATGGAGGGCCCAGGGTTGATCCCCAGGGCCTCCTGGCCCATGTGGTGAGCTGGCCCACGCACAGTGAAGTAGTGCACAAGGAGTGCCGGCCATGCAGGGGTGTCCCATGCACAAGGAGTGCACCCTGCAAGGAGAGCCTCCCCATGTGAAAAAAAAGCACAGCCCGTTCCAGGGTGGCACCGCACACAGGGAGAGCTGATGTAGCAAGACGACGCAACAAAAAAGAGGCACAGTTTCCCAGTGCTGCCAGATAACGCAAGCAGATGCAAAAGAACGCACAGCAAATGGACACAGAGAGCAGACAATGGGGGCAGAGGGGAGAGAAATAAATAAAAATAAATCTTTAAAAAAAAGAGAGGGATAAAGGAAAGTCGGAGGACGAGCTAGTTTTGCAGGGAGGAGGAACTGAGTCGTAGACACACTGAGTTGGAGTTGGATGTTGTGTTTTAAAGTCCAGATGGATAGGTTCCGTGTGTTGTAGAAAAAATGCTTGGGGGAAAAGTTCAGGCTGGAGAGGTCTTGGGAGTCATCTATATGAAGGGAGTGTTGATAGTCTGAAGGGAATGATGAGAGCAGAAATGAAAGAGCTAGAACCTAGAATGGAAGCAGAAGAAGTAGAAGGAAAGTTGGGGCAGGGAGCGAGCAGGGGCATTCAACAGTGTGACTGCTGCTCAGAAGGTGAAGGGAAGGGTCTCAGGGGTATGGGAGATGAGAAAAACCCTTGTAAAAGGGGCTTAGGGAATCACTAATGGGTTTCTTTCTACTAGCTGTGGGTTCATTGAAATTCAAGAAAAGACAGGAGAAAAAGAAGGGAAACCAACTGTGAAATGTGGGAATAGATAATTTTTGGAAAATTTTAGAGAACTCTTTGTTCTCATTTTTCAGTTTTCTTAACATCGCTCCCTTTCTCTCTTCTTGATACAAAACTCAGGAGCTCCCGGGCCTCGCACGTAGCGAAGCCTGGGCCAGGGCACTGTCTTAGGTCCCCAGGGCTGCCCTAAGGTGGAACCACGTGCTGGCCGCGTGGCCATGGCAGGCACTTCTGGTCTCATGGGCCTCGAGGCTAGCAACCCGCAATCTGTAGGGAAGAAACGTCCCTTGTTCTTGTGGCCGCCAGCCCCGGGGCTTCAAGGTGGGGTCACAGGGCCGGCCCCCCTCGGCGCCCCTCCCTGCCTCTCCTGTCCCCTTCTCAGGAGGACATTCGTGGTACTGGGTTAAGGGCCCACACTCCTCCAGCCGGACCTTGTTTTAATCGGCTAATTCCATCTCTAATGGCCCCATTTCCAAATAAGATCAAACTCTGAGGTTTTGGGGGGCTGGGACGTCAGCCTATCTTTTCAGGGGACACAATCCAACCCAGAACAGGTGTATTATAGCACTGTCAGAACGGATGAGATGTAAAAGTAACACAAACTCCCTCCTTCCCCCCAAGGGGCCAGAATGAGACTTCCTTCCTTGGAGTTGGGGGTCAGGCACTTGGCACAAGCATCAGTGGGAGGAAAAAACCACCACCCACAACCCCCGCCCCAACACTGCAAACCTAAGAGCAAACTCTCACTGCTTGGCAACAGCACCCAACTACCGATCCAAGTGTCCCCGACAAGTGTGCTCATTTCTTTTCAGGGCGAAGACCAGGGAAATCACAGACGCAAGTCAAAAGGTGACGGCAGCGGGGACACCTGGCGCGGCACACCTGAGCAGGCGGGCGGGGCCATTCGAGCGGCGGGGGCGACCTGGGCTTCCCTCGGCCCCTGCTCGCCGCGTGGGGCCGGGTAACCCGAGTGGCTGCGCCTCCCCGCGCCCTGCTCGGCCAGCGCGTGACCGCGCAGGGCTCCGGGGCTAATGGCCCGGGTTTGGATTTCAGGGGCTGGGGAGCTTTGGGGAGGGCGGCCTTGGCAGGCTGCCCGGATTCTGGAATGTGCGCGCTGCTCGGGGGGGCTGGGGAACAATAGCCCTGTGGCTCCCGGGCTCATTAGCTGGGTGAGAGCCGTGCAGGCCGCGCCCTGCTCCCCGCGCCGCCCTTGCCTGGGCCCCCCAATCTCCCCGTCCCCGCCTCGGAACACTTGCTCTCTTTGGGAGCCCTGAACGCGGAATGACGGATGGGGGAGGGCGGGTTTGGAATCGGAGGTCAGAGGGCAGGAGTGAGAAGTGGGGCTCTGTCACGTGTGTGGCCCCCCGCCCCGCACTGGGCCGCTGCTCAGGTGACTTTAGAGAGGCAGGTGCCGTGGTGCCCTGGGCGAAGGCCTCGTGTTTTCTTTGGGCACCTGTCCATGAACTTCCTGCCCCATCGCCAAGCATTTTGGATGTCACTATTTTATTTGATGAAAGACGAGTAAATGTTTCTATTCCATTCGCCTTAAACGTGTCTAAATATTTGTGTGGGAGGTGAGCTGAGAGAAGGACCAAGGAATGGAAGGCTCATCGAGTGGAATCTTACCTGCGGGAACCTCAAAAAGGTTTTGGATGTGTGACAGGGGACAACGGTATGTTTCATCCGGCGTCACCTAACCCAATTCAGGACAATTCAAACTTACATAAAGTTAAATTAGGCATGTTACAGTTTATTTGACACAACTATTTACAATGAGGTTTTTTAAATAAGAGGGCTTTCCTAGAGGCTGTGGAATCAGATTAGAAGTTTAATTTAACATCTTTTTAGGTATTTATCTAGTTTTTTAAAAAGTGAGGGGCATCTTTGTGCTCACCTTTAAAACCTCTTCAGTCTAGATTGAGAAGCCTTAGAAGGTGTGAATGAAAGGAAAAGTGGTTCTACATTGTGTTGCAACACAAAAACCTGGCCTCTTTCCCTAGGCAATACACTTGCACCTGTTTTCAAATCATTTCCACCCCCTCTCATTAAGTGTCTCCCTCAAGATTTGAGACTTAGACCCTACATTAGTCAGCCGCAGTAGGGCTATAGCTGAGGAAACAGATATTTAAAATATTTTCCCCCAGAGTTCCTCGAGAAAAAAAAAAAGCTGAAGTTGACTCATTATTTTTCAAAAGGATGAAGGAATCAACGCTTGTAAATGCGTCTGGGAAGTCTTGCCCATTGTAGACCTTCCCTGCACACGTGGGTCCGGGCATCGACAGCTTGGGCCTCACCAGGGGCTTGTTAGAAATGCAGACTCTCAGGCCCCACGCAGGCCTGTTGAGTCAGGTTGCATTTTAACAAGGTCCCCAGGCGATATGTAAAAAAGGGGGAAAAAAACCAAACAAACAACAAACCAGCCTGGGGGTGTTCGGGTGCCTAAAATTCTCTCTCTTGGTCTCATGAGCTCTTCTCTCTCTTTTGCTCTCTTTTCTGGACAGTTTTGTTCCTGTCAGCTTAGACTGTTAATCCAGGGAGGTGCACTGGACCACCCTTGGGGGACTGGGATTGCCCCCTCCCCCACCCCCGTATGATGCCTGCGAGGTGACCTGACAGGCGGAGACCTTCCGGTTAACAGCCCTTATAATAAAACATTCCCCCCAACCAAATCCAACAATTATTAACACGTTTAAACAGAAAATGATGTTTACCAAGTCATTCTTCCCGAGGTGTAACATATCCTGGGAAGAGGGTGGGGTGAGGGTGAGGGGGAGATAAATGGAAACTTTAGCTGTACACTGGGGTCAGGGAAACGCCAGAAGTCAAGTTTTAAGTAAGAAAAACGCTTCCTTATAAGCTGGAGGTGAAGATTCCTCTAACATGTCCAGCTGGCCAGTGATGACCCTGTCACTGGGGTGACTCCATTTAGTGACTAGCGCGTGTGTACTAGCAGAAACTCTCCCTTTCCCCTAGTCCTGCTCAGACCACCCTTGCGTCAAGGCCGTGGCATTTGGAGCAGGTGGACCTGGAGCCCCACGGTGCCTGCGCCCGCACCTCGCCCCCTTGACTCTCCATCACCGCGTCCTCCATGCCTGGCACAAAGTAGATGCTAAATAAATAGTTCCTCAGAGAATTGCAGCCGTCATTCCAATTCGTGTCTGGGGCTCAAAATGTTAGGCTCTTTGTTAACAATACGAAGATTCTTGTAACGGATGGGGCAGGCCGCGCTCCGCTATCAAAACAGTCTGATGAGATAGGCCCGTCTCCTCTGATGCGTGTGGTTTCTTTTCCTGTCATGAAGGGATTTTGCAAAGATGATGTGCAGCTCTATAGTGTGGACGAAGAAAATCTTGGGCTCCTTGGGAAGGACTTCAGGGGCCATCGAATTCAGACTTCCGGTGCAGGCAGGAACTCCCCCTCCAAGGTTCGCTCCTTGATTTAGCAAACAAGGCCAACGCAAGCCAGGATTTACAGCAGCATGATGGTGAGGACATGAAACACAGTTCCTGATCCCCAGGGGCTCACGGTGAAATGGGAGGAGGCACGCTTTAACAAACAACAGCACTGGTTATTCTTTAAGAAAGGGTAGAAGTATATAAAAAGTACTATGTAGGAATCCAGAGGAAGGAGTGTCCACCTCTTTCTGAGAGGAGCGTGGGAGGACACGGGAGCCTTCCTCAAAGTCATTCCCTGCTGCTTCTTAAGAACCAGAAGACACACTTGAGGCAAACATCAATTTACTAAGGGTTTACTACGTGTCAGGCACTGCTCTAAGTGTTGCATGGGGGCTAATTCAGTTAATCTTCCCAATAACCGCTTAGTTAATTGTCCCCATTTTGCAGATTAGGACACTGAGCATCAGGAGGTAAGGTAACTTGTGCAGCTGGTAAGAGGCAGAGCAAGAATCTAAACCTCGTAGTGTAATTCCAGAGTCCTCACTCTTAGGTGCCGTGCATGCTCCATCGTGCTTAATTGCTTTCTCTTACACAGAAAGACCCTCCAGGCGAGGAGAAGGCATGTGGATGGCTGTGGGGAGGGAGGGAACAGGATGTTCTGGCCACTGTACGGAATTCAGCGCAACCTGTGAGCAGAGCTTGGAAGAGTTGTGGGGGCAGGTCCTGATTTTAGAGGTCCTTTTAGGGAACTGTATTCATCTCTACAAGAGAATGCTGAAGGACTTTAATCTGGGGATAGATCTAGTTAGATTTACATGTTAGAGAGAGAGAAGAAGAAGAAGGAAAAACAACTCTAGCTGCCTGTGTGGAGGTTAGAATGAATGCGGGGAAACCAGAGACAACTTTTTTTTTGCCTGTTGTGATAGTGCAGGTGAGAGATAATGTGGGGCTGGATGAAGGATGTGTTTGGAGAGGATAGGAGGAGGGACAGTTTCAAGAGGTAGTGAGGAGCTAGAGGCCAGAGGATTGGGTGACTGGTAGACTGGCACTGCAGGTAAAGGATACTTATCCAGGGCTTTCTGTATTTCACCTGATAATTGGGTGGATAGTGGGGAGATAGGGTCCACCAGGAGGAAGAAAAGATATCAGGAGGTAAATGCTTCAGGAGGGCTCCTCTAGAAATTCCATGCCACGCTGTGTATGTTGTGTGCGTTTTCTGGGTGGGAGCATCTATAGCTTTCTTTAATTCATTACGAAGTCTGGTTGAGTCAAAACTACATGCTGCATGGGCTGCAAAGAGAATTGACTGGAGCAGCTTATAGAAGGGGAGGGTCAGGGGGTCAAGAGCACAGGTGAAGTTAAACTTGGGGAGAGGAACTACTGCTTTTCTAAGATAGTGTAAAGATGTAGATCCTTTTTCTGGCTGAGCAGCGCGGTGGTGGTGCAGATAAGTTGAGGGAACTCTCCTCAAATGTTCCTGCAGTGGTGTTTGTGAAGTAGGAGGCCAGGTGTTCCTGGTCCTCTTAGTCAATAAAGTTTAGTGGGTGAGTGGTCATGGAAGAGGTCGAAAGAAGGGGAGAAGCTTTAGGATTACCAGCTGTGGAAATCAGAGCATGTTTTTGGAATTAAGAGTGAAAGAACGAAGTGAACAGTGATTTTGAGCAGCAATGAGGTCCTAAATGAGCACTTCCGCTGTGGACAATGTGTGTAGCTGCCTGCCCTTGGGGATGGCACTCATTGTTAAAAAGGTGTCTCTTGTTTGAGTCCAAATCTGTTTTCTCATGTAGTGTGTCTTTCCTTTTTCAGGCTAGACTTTCCCACTTCCTTTCATCGACTCCATAGGATGTGGTTTTCAGAGAATGCTCTCGATGAGGTCTGATTGGTGAGATTCACCTTCCTTTCTCCAGCTCTGAACTTTTATTAATCCAAGATGAATGTTACTGATCCACACAGCCAAAGACCGTGGCTCTCCTACCTTCCTGGCTCCATGCAGGCATACAGTAAATATTTGTTGAATGCAGGAATGACTACCTTTGCAGAAATTTCTATAAAATGTGGAAAGTAATCTTTCCTTCACAAAATTGAAGTAAGAAGATTAAATGAAGACGAAGTAAAATGATGTACCTGAAAATACATATAAGCCATAAAGCACTACACACATGCTAGTTATTATCTTATTTTCTATTTTTGGTAACCTAGGTGTGGTGCTCCTGAGTTCAGATCCCAGCTTTTACCAGTAGCTACACAGCTTCATCATAATGTTTGCAGGTCTCTTCACAGCTCCTGCAATCCAGATGTTCCTGCAGCTGTTTTGATGATTGAAGTGGGTTCATACTAAACATCTGAAAGTTCAGTTTGTATAGAGGGTGCTTTCCTTTCAGCTTAAAAAGTGTCTGTCTCAGGTGCATCTATATCCTAGTTTATCTTAGTATTTGATTTAGTGAAGAAGGATTGGAAACTCTGATTACATTAAAGTATTTTATTGACAAAAAATTTCAAACCCACAGAAATGGGGATTAGAAATATAGTGAGCCCCGGAATATCTATCCCCCAGATGTGACTGCTATTGACATTTTGGTGCTTTCCTTAAACTCTCCTTTTTAAAAATTTTTGTTGAAGGCATTTAAAGTCTTTTGCCCCACAGTTTCATTTTACTCCTACATTCTTCAGAGGGTATCTCTATAAAAAGTATGGACATTTCCTTTTATAACCACCATGCCATTTGCACACCTGAGTATTAATGTTAATTGCCTAATCAGGTTTCCCCTATTGCCTCCAAATGTTTTCTTATACTCAACCTGTATAGTTGAGGCGCCACAAAGCCTCCACACATCGCATCTGTTTATAATGCCTCTTGAGTCTCTTTTAATACAGAGCAGACCACACCCCCTTCCTACCACTGTTGCAAAATGGGTCAGCTGTCCCAGAGAAGGTCCCCCATTCTGGAAGTATCTTTCGCCTTCCTTGTTCAATTATCAAACTTGTTCCTCTACTTGCCATATTTCCACTAAATGAAAGTGAGTTTCAGAGGATTGATGAGATTCAGGTTCATAATTTTTGGCAAGAATATTTCATAGACAGTTCTGTTTGCTTCATATTTCTTATGTCCCACAAAATCTGGTTGTTCTGCCTTTAGAGATGCAAATGGTTCAAGGAGTACCACTGGCTACATGGTGATCTATAAAAATGTATACTAATAAACTACTTTTCTTCTTATTCTCAAATTAACACCTAGTTATAGTAAGCATTTTACAACATACAGATAAGCAAAATAGAAAAGCCGTTTTCAAATCCTATTCCTGGAAAACTGCCATCAAGATTTTGGTGTAGATTCTTGTAGTAGTTCTTTATGTTATATATTATTCCATTATCATCTTTTTCAATTACAATCTACTGTAAATTTTTTTAGGAGGTACATGTGATTGAACCCGGGATCTTGTACATTCGTACATGTGAAGCAGGCACTCAACCCCTGAGCTACATCCACTTATTAAATATTCTACAATGGCACTAACTGTCTAACATTCGTATATGGCTGTACCAGAATGTATTTAATTAATCAACTAGTTTTGTTACCGGTCATTACAGTTGCAAGTGCACTGCCTCAAATGCTTGTTCAGATTTGGCACAGACTCGGCCTCTGAGAGCCCACGACAGCTGATGTTAGGGCTCGCTTAGGGCCCTGCTGCTCTTCTCCTCGTGGGGCGGGGGGCAGGGGCAGAGGGGAAGGATACTGGCGAGGTGTGATTTGAGAGTTTTTCTGGTGTTGAAATATATTTTCCGTGCTTTACTAAATAACCTGCCTTGTCCTGGGGCTTAGGATTCCATTCCGCAGTGGAAGAGCTGATTTAGTGTGCCCTTAAGCCCTTGTTACTCAGAGAGTGGTCACGGCCCGGCAGCGACAGCAGCAGCTGGAGCCTCTTGGAAATGCAGACTCTCAGTCTCCGTTCCAGACTCCTGAACCAGACTCGGCATTTCTACAAGATGCCTGGGGGCAAAGTTGGCGACACAGTGCTCTAAAGGACTTTTGCTTAGCTAATGCCTGGAGAAGCGCGTCCCTTGCAGGACGCAGGTGGAACGAGCATGTTCAGCTCAGCAGAGGAGACCGTCTTCATTAGGAGCCAACTCGGCATGCTTTCTTTCTAAGGGTGAGGGAAAAGGGCAGGGCCTTTTTTTAGAGAGGAAGGTTTTGCTGTGCAGACCAATTTGGGTTTTGAATCCAGGCTCTATCTGTGTGACTTTCAGGAAGTTAATCAATACTCCGATCTTCGGTTTCTGCCTTGGTAAAATATGGAGACATGGTGCTGATTTCATAGGGATGGTCTCAGATTTAAATAAAACCACATGTATAAAGAGCTCAGCAAAGTACCTGGCACATGGTAAGTGCTCAGCTAGTGTCAAGTCTTGTTATAAATCATCACAAAAATGTGAACTTTTATGAAGCAGCATTGAGAGCAAAGGTTAATTGAAAGCTATTGGTTTTGGAAATACTAGGATGTAGAACTTTTCCTCCTAACTTCATCTACAAAAAGACACCGGCAGTCAATTTCAGCTAATGGTTCCAGGTACAGAAAGTGATAAAACATTTTAGGTTGAATAAATAATGTCCTGTTTCAACCAACCACCCATTATGGACTATCTTATTCTTTCACCCCAATGAGAAAAAAACAAACTCAAACTTCTCTCACTCTTTTTAAAAAGGCTTTCCTCTTTAGTACAAGCTGAGACTTAAATATGCTTTGATTCCAAAAAGATTATGTTTACAAAGAACCTTCATATTTAAAAAGAACTGTCTAGTTGAATTCTACAGTGGTGTAAGACAACCACAAAACAGAGAAAGTCATGATGATTTACACAGTTGACTGTACTTTTTGAAGTTAATGAAATAAAACTACCACTAAATGTAGTGTGGGCTTTTTCAGCCCCTAAATTAAACATTTACAATAGCTGCCCCAGCGGAAGATTGTGTCTTGGTGGCGTGAGGACATGTGGGCGATGTTTGATTAATACCTGATAGCATGTTTCACAAAGATGGATCTTCCTGACAATTAGAGGTCGCATTCTTATCCTGGAATTGAGCCAGAATGTGTAAAATACTTTCAGTAGTTAAGTACTCCCTCATGTGAGGCATTATTCAGACACCAGTGAAAAGAAGCCATCCCATTGCCATCTGTAAAAATATGTTTTCTGTGTACGACTGGCGCCTCAACGCTTTGACTTCTCTAAAGCAGATGAAGTAGCATCTTAGGTGCTCTTAACCTCAGAAAGCTCCAGGCTCCTCATTGCATCTGCCACCATGTTCCTCCCAAGATGCTTTCCTGCTTCAAGGTGCTCGTGAGGGAGGATCTGACTTTTTCACTGTGGAACTGATTCCAGGCCACTATGATCTGCTGTTTGCTCTAGATGATCTGGTGAGTGCTGTTCACAGCTCACTCTCCTGACTTTCGATTCGATCCAGTCCACAGCTTTCTTGCAGTCGGTCCATGAGCAAGGGTGGGGTCCTGGCCCCTGTGTCAAGCTGTTCAGAACCTGCATTCCAGGCTCCTGAACCTTGTCCTGTAACGTACCTGCTTGGAATGTGTGCATGGTGGAATCAATAACTACATACAATACATTTCTAGAAGCACAGGAGGATGATTCATTTGTGCAAAATCTGTTGCAAAATGTATGGCTGGCAGTCAAAAAGTAAGGGGGTGGGGTGAACCTTAATGTAAACTATGGACTTTAGTTACTAATAATGTATAAATATTGGTTCATCCATTGTAACAAATGTGCCACAGTAATGCAGCATGTGAATAAGAGGGGGCAACTCTCGTGTGGGTGGGGAGTCGGGTGGGGGAGAGGACTGGAAACTGCACTTCCTGCATAAGTTTTCTGTAAACCTAAAACTGCTCCAAAAAATGAAGTCTATTAAAAAGTGAGGAAGAAAGTAAGGGGGCTTATTATCGAGCTATTAATGATAACTTAATGAATTATATTCCTGCCCAAACTAATTTGTACTTACATGTTTAAAAATATTATTAGGCCCAAGCAAAATCACAAAAAGGGAATTTTCCACTCCCGATTTACCAGTATCAATGCTTCCTGATTATTTTGCATCTTTCTCCCTAGTTTCCTATGTGTCCCAAGGCTAAGATTTCAGACTTGCCTACTCACAGCTCAATGCCTTTGAACTGCCCCCTCCCAAAGACAGCGCACCCAATTTTCTTTCCACTTGTGGCTTATTTTCATTAATACTGTACAAATTTCTCCTAACTCCCAGACTAGGAGCCAACACTTATTTTCCTAAGAAAGACATCTATTATTCCTTGATCCCTCTTTTCTTCAAGTGACTATATTTTCAAAATCAATCTGAGATCTTCATTATCACAAGCTTAGAAATATTTAGAAATGGCTTTCTGAGACATTTGCTTAAGCCTCATGAAAACAAGCGTGGAAAGGCTGCAGCTCGCTGGCTGTCTTTTCTCTGAGCCAAGCATAACTCCTGATGTTTCTGTGTTTCTTCAGAAAATGTTCTCTGGTTCTGATTGTTGTCTAACTGGCAACTTGGTTCAAAAAGCCTGGAAGGATGATTTTTGCAAATATCACTCAGCATCCAAAACTTTTGCTGTGGGGATTGGTAAACAAAGCCTTGGGTTGGGGGAAAGTTACTATTTTTATTTTAAAACTAATTGGTTATAAGTCCAAACAACTTTAGGTTAGGTGGAAGTTCAGTTCTTTTGCCATATTGGTAATGATGCTGTCCAAATGAGGTTCTCCCAAAGGTCCTCTGGCCTTGGGAAACTCAAGACTGAAGACAACTGTGCCAGCCCGTCAACACCCACTGCCGTTATGAGGGGGCATTGTACCAAGCCTGTGCTGAATCCTGTTTGGATGCGCTGCCGGGGGAGCCCCAGGTAGCAGGACTTGACATTTACTTGCTGAGCCCTCACCTGGAATTTACCAAAGGCTGGTACGGGTGCTGAAAACCAGATAGATTGTGGAAAGCAAGGGTGTGAGCAAGTCCCTGCCTACATCAGCGAGGAAGGCTCTCTAATCAGAAAAGCCTATTTCCTTAGGAGCACCATCTGGATTCTGACTTCAGTCTCTAGATGTGCTCTAACTACTATAAGGAAAGTAGTTCCTCACAGTAACAAAACATACTTGGGCACTTTTAGCTCTTTTAGAAAAAAAGCTAAAATTCCTTTTTTTCTCCCCTCACATTTCTTTGAAACTGGGGACTTAACATGATTTAGGCTTGTGAAAAGCCACGGGTCGCATGCACTCTTCTTCAACCACTTACAAGGACCTTTACTCCCCACCACTCTCTAAACACAGATAATTACCATGGTAACCACAGGGCTTCAAGACTCTTACACATATACTTACACCTTTCTTAAAGAAACACAGAACCTAACAATGTGGAATTAAAATCGTAAATCATTTGAGTGTTTTTTATTTGTTGTTGCATAGTTGTCAGCATTGAGAGAAGAGCTGGGCATTGTCATCCACTATCAATTGTACTCGGAGAAAGTGGATGTTTGGCTGGGCCCTTTGACATCTTGCCAGAAAATTGGGTATTGTTTGTAACATCGTGTAAGGAAAGACTGATGGATTTCTGGATTGTTATGGTCAGAAGCCTATCCAAGAGGAAAATGTCATTAGGAACATGAAGTACTGAATAGTATAGATTTTTTACATGACACATTCACTGGGCCAACTACCTTCAGTTAAGTTGCAGTTATGATTACCCTAAAGTTGGTAAAATTTGGGCAAGCTGGCTTTTTTTTTTTTTTTGGTAGCATCTAATTTTATCTTTGGTTGTATTTGGAATCAAATACACAAAATGCACAACAATTTTCTTGTGCCTTCGAAAGTTTCTTTTTCCTTTTTTGTTTGGCTATGTGAACCAGTCTTTTATTGCCCTGTGAATACTTGATGAGTGGTCAGCAAAATGAAACCCAGATGATGCTTTCACCAAGAGTCATCTCTAAGAAGCTTCTGACTAACTGCAGCATTTGGGGCAGATGTAGGAAAGCAAAAGACCTACATGGCTGAAGATGAGTAATTACAGAGACTTTTAGCAAGCCACCTTCCTTCACTTTTGAATGTTTCACATATTTCTTTTGTCGGCATATGAAAAGAAGTATCTTTCTGTAATTCTCCATGTAATGAGGACAGGCTTTGCTTCTAGCTAATGGAATGTACCTCTGATTTCTCTATCATTAGCTGCCCTGTGTCCAGGATACTAGTGTTTTGATGAGAGGAAAGAAAGGACCCTCTTCTGTTTGATTGTTTTCTTTTACGTTAAATGTAGCAATAAATCTAACTCAGTCAAAATAACTGCTGAACATTTCATATTAACACAGCAGTGAAGATGAACTTGGGCAGTGCATGATAAATGTTTCTCTGTGCTTAGATTGGAATGCCTCCAAACCCTTAAACTCCCACACCAATTTGGAAAAGCCTACCTGAGGTTTTTATATCCTTGGCCTGGAGATTCATTTTTCATTTACAAGAGAGAGCCCCTAAGTTTCAAGGACAACCATGCTATATACTTCTCTGGAGAGTGTGCAGAGATAATGTTGGAATGAGAAAGGTTTTTAAAATCTAGTGAATACAGTCTATGTCTTCTAAGTTTACCATGTGCAATGCATTTTAGTCTTTTCTATAATTTGTTATAATTCTATAACCCTAAATTCTACGAGGTAATAAATAAATGAATTGACATCTATTTATGTGGGCTTTGAAAACAGATGTGACAGCACTCTAATCCATCCACTCTGTCTTATCAAAGAAAAAGGTGCATGGCATGCCAACACGAAGTAGCCCCTTTCTCAGCCCAAACAGTCAAATTGAATGTTCTCTGCTTTCTTGTGTGTAGGCTACCATAGTCAGGGCATGCTGTGGGGAGGAGGTGAGACCTGAACAGGTGTGTGGAGAACGGATAGAATTTGGAGGAAGCTCAGGTGGTAAATGTGATGACATGATGAGAATTCAGTTGCTTGATGGACTTTGTTTAAGATAATCATGGCTTGTTTCATTTCTGCGTTTGAAAGAGTCCCAGATGACAAATGAACTAGAGACCTCATCCTACAGATCTCATAGGTTAGTTGGGGAGGTAGTGCCGGGAAAGAATTGCAGTGCTGTGGGAGTGAATGGAGGAGTGTCCGATTCAGACCTGGAGCATCAGGGCTTCTTCAAGTCTCATGTTGGCCATAAACTCTCTCACCACAAGGAACCTGCCCATGTTCTTCCCCCCACCTTGATTGTCTTTTTACTAGACAATCTTTCTCCTCCTCTCAGTTTAAATGTTTCCTGGAGGGACACTATGATTTCTCTGGAAAGGTAAAAGTCAACTTTCCCTTTATAGGCATCATAATCCCTTCTTTGTACTATCTTTTGTACCCATAGTTGCAATTCTACTTTCATTTGTGTGATTATTTAAATTTTGACATATCCCCTTGTATCAGTAAGGGTTCTCCAGAGAAACAGAACCTACAGGAGAGGGAGAGATAGACACACACACACACACACACACACACACACACACAGACTATTATTATAGGAATTGGCTGATACAACCATGGGGATTGGTAAGTCTAAATTCTGTAGGGCAGGCCACAAGCTGGAAACTCCAATGAAGGTGAAGCAGTATTCCCCAGGAGAAGCTGGTTGGATAAAGAAGAGGCAGAAAGTCTCTCTGATCTCTAAAATCCTCCTTCTTGCTTTAAAGCCTCCAACTGATTGGAAGGAGAAACTCCCCTCATTGCTGAAGGCAATCCTCTTTGTTGATTGTAGATGCAATCAAATGAATATAGATGCAAACTCCATCTATGAAATAACCTCACTAAAACAATCAGGGCAGTGCTTGCTTGACTAAACAACTGTACACTGTAACCTGGCCAAGTGACACATGAAATTAACCATCACACTCCTATTAGGCTCTACAGTCCATGAGAGCAGATATTTTTGTCTGGTTTTGCTTAACACTGTATCTCTAGTAATGAGCATCTAGTACCTAGCACTTGGCACATAGAGGGAACTCAACAAATATTTGATGAATAAGTATTGTTGAAACAATTGGGGTGGATTCTTAGTAGAACTCCTATGGGTTTACCTCTTAATGATACTTGGGAACTTTTCCGCAACATCTGGGGACCACCTGACTCAGACCTCCCCTTCTGCCCTGGACTCCTGCTCTAGGCTTCCAAATGGTTTTGCTCTCTTACATTTTGCATGTTTTCATTTAAGTATCTGCTTTTTAAATGCAATCTGATTTGAAGCTCATGTCCCTCTCCACCCAAACCCCTCTGTGATGAGGCCCTCTGCTTTCCTTTCCACCTGAAGCTCCAGGCCCTGTCCCCTTACTCCTGTGGCAGAGCCTCTTTCCATTTCCTTACCTCTGTGAGATTTCCCACTTCTCTGTCTTTGCTTATGCTGTTCCTCTAGCCTAGAATGTCTTTTCTCTCTCTCTTTCATCTGGAAAACTCATACTCATTCTTCAAAACCCACCCCAAATAGTGCCCTTCATTAAGAGTTCTCCAATCAACTAAAAAAAAAGTTGATGATTCCTTCTGTGTTATCTGCTGTGCCAAATAAATAGTTCTGTAGTTTCCTCTTATCACATTGCACTGTGATTAGTTGTTTACTTGCTTACCTCACTTGCTAGATTGAGTTCATGGAAGGCATGGATCATGCTATTCAGTAATTATCCCCATTTCTCCTCCCTCACTTAATACAGGGTCTGGCACTTATGCAATATGTTGAATGAATGAATGAATAAAAGAAAATAGTCTCATTGTTCTTACCCACACCTTAGTTACAAAAAATCACCCTTCACTTTCTCAGGAATGTTAGTGCCTCTCCTAAGTTAGATTTCAGGGTTTTGGAGGGTAGAAATAGGATCTTACATATATATTCTTATATATCACTTTGGGCTGGTTGCACACAAGGACACACTGAACACTTACTCATTGACTGAACACTAGAAAACATCACTTTTAATGTTGTTTTGTTATTATATGTAGATATATTTTGAGTTATAATAATGTCATTA
This sequence comes from Dasypus novemcinctus, assembly GCF_030445035.2. Taxonomy (NCBI): domain Eukaryota; kingdom Metazoa; phylum Chordata; class Mammalia; order Cingulata; family Dasypodidae; genus Dasypus; species Dasypus novemcinctus. The sequence continues at coordinate 16,440,320 of NC_080687.1, read as the reverse complement.
GGAAAATACCAAGAAATGTAACCAGTCACATAGTTGTGGAAAGTGTCATTTTTAGTAATACCTCTCTAATCTTTTTCCTGAGAGGTATTTCTAATCCTATTGTATTAATGCATAAAATTCCAACTGATCCTTTGAAAGTTTTGCAAAATAAATTTATTCCAGTTAATAAGATTTCTTATGCAAGTCTGTAACTTTTTCTAAAACAAGAATTAGAGAGTTAGCAACATAGTTTCAAATGAAAAATTGAGATTCTTAGAATTGTGAATGGTTAAGTAAGTTAGATAAAGATATCTATCATTGAGAATCTATGAAACAATAAAAGATTCATTAAGAACTGGATCTCAGAGTAGAGTGGGAATTGTTGAAAATTGTATAGACCAGTAGTTCTCAGAATGTTATCCCCAGACCAGGAGCATCATTTTCACCTGAGAACTTGTTAGAAATACAAAGTCTAAGGCTTCATATCAGACCTGCTGAATCAGAAACTCTGGGCATGGGGCCCAGAAATATGAATTTTAACAAGAGCTCTAGGTGATTCTGATGCATGCTAAAGTTTGAGAACCACTGCTTTAGTTTAGGCTTTTCCAGTTCAGTGATTGCTTCCCAGTTTTCTGTTTGGGGCTATTAAACCTCTTGTTGACTCTCCAGTAAGTAGAGATCCATGATCACAGAATGTAGGAAGCCCACCCCATTTTTTAGGAGATTTGCCTGGTAGAATATTCTATCCATCTCATTGTAACTTCCATTAACTGAGTTAATTGTACTTTCTGGTGCTGTACAAACTAAATAAAATTTTCCAAGTAACAACCCAGAGCTCACATAGGCCCTCTCTGTATTCTTTTCCAGGTGAAGCAGTCTTATCAGCCAATCCACATAAGACTTTTTTTCCCCCCAGTGTCTGCATTAAACTCTCTAGATGAAGTTCTCTTTGTCTGGATCCCCTGCAGTGTTCCAACTTTGACCAGTGCAGAATGCGATCTGGATGCAATTTCTCGATGTGGTTGAAAAGTGAGTTCACTTTTTTTTTTTTTGTTCAATCATATCATATTGTTGACTCATTGCCATAAATAAAAACATAAGCAAACAAATAGAAAAACACCTCTAAGATGTTTTTACATGAGTTATAATTGCTGTTATGTGGGTGCTCCCCTTCTGCTATAGATTATTTTTTCAACTTGATTGATTATCCCTTAGTGTATCTAATATTGTTCTATTTGGCTCATTGTTCCATTCTGCTTAGATCTTCTAAATCTTGATCCCACTATCCAACCTATAATATAGTGTCATTCATTGACTTGAGAATTGTGCTTTCCATATTTTTGTTTTAAATACAAATGCTCACCAAGACAGGACCACAAACTAAAAAACTTATCACTCATGTGATGGTTGATTCTGTGTGTCAGCTTGGCAAGGTTATGGTGTCCTGTTGTTTGACCAAATTCTGACCTAGATTTGCTGTGGAGGTATTTTGTAGATGGAATTAGCATCTACAATCAGTTGACTTTAAGTAAGGAAAGTATCCTTAATGAATGGGAGAGCTTCATCCAATCAACTGGAAGGTTTCCAGAGAGAAGAAAAAATTTTGCCTCAAGACTACAACATCAACTCTCCTTGGAGAGGCCACTGAGGAGATGGGAATACCACAGGTGTGGATATTGACACCCCAGGTTCAACAAAACTATCTGGGCTAAAGGAATAAAGAATGACCCATACAGTACCCATGTATGTACAGTTGTTCAGAAAATACAATGAGAATGAAGATTCACTAAACAAGCTCTATACATTGGCTAGCTATATACCTGACACAACTTTCAAATCCTACAGACAGTTAATGTATATGAAAACAGCTGATTAATATATAAAGAAATCCTACAACTCAATAATTATAAAGACAATCCAATTTAAAAATGAGCAAAAGACTGACATTTCTCCAAAGAGGATATACAAATGTCTAAAAAGCACATGAAAAGATACTTAAATTACTATTAGGGAAATGCAAATTAAAACCACAATGAGATACCATTTCACCCACTAAAATGGCTACTATTTTTAAAAAAACCATAAAATTAAAAGTGTTGGAGAGGATGTGGAGAAATAGGAACATTCGTTCATTGCTGGTGGGAATGGAAAATGGTGCAGCCTCTGTAGAAAAGTATTTGACTGTTCCTCAGAAAACAAAATATAGAATTACAATATGAACTGACAAGGCTTCTACTAGTTTTATACCTAAAAGAATTGAAAACAGAGGCTTGAATAAATATTTGCACACTGATGTTCATAGTGGCATTACTTAAAATTGCCAAAAGATGGAAGCTACCCTAAAGTGTCCATCAACTGATGAATGGATAAACAAAATGTGGCATATACATACAATGGAATATTACTCAGCCATAAAAAGGAATGAAGTCCTAATACATGTGACAACATGGTTAAACATTGAAGACACTGTTCTGAGTAAAATAAATGAGAAACAAAGGGATAAATATTGCATGATTTCAGTGATATGACATAATTTGAATAAGCAAACTCATGGAGTTAGAATCTAGATGAAAAGTTAGCCAGTGATAAATAAATCTTTAAAAAAGTTACAAGGGGCTGGGTTGGGGGTAAGAGAATAGGGAATTAATGCTTAATTTCAGAATTTCTATTAAGGTTGATTTTAAAGTTTTGGTAATGGGTAGTGGGGATCTTAGTATAATATTGAGTATAATTACAGCACTGAATTATATATGTGAATGTGGTTAAAAGGGGAAATTTTAGATCATATATATGTTACTAGAATAAAAATTATAAGATAAAACTTAGAACTGTATAACACAATGAACCCTATTGTAAATGATAAACTATAGTTAATATACAAGTATAAAAATTTTCTATCATGAATTGTAACAAATGTACTGTACTAATGCAAGGTGTTAATAATAGATAGTATATGGAGAAAATACACCTAATGTGAACTATGGATCATAGTTAATAGTATAATTTAATATTCTTACATCAATTGTAACAAAGTTACCACATTAATGCAAAGTGTCAAGAATGGTGGGGTGTATGGGAATGCTGTACTTTTTACATGATTTTTCCATAAACATACAACTTCTGTAATTTAAATAAATTAGGAAACGAATAGGCGATTATCAAATAAAGTTATAAGAGAGTAACCAAAAAAAAGGAGAAATGAAAGCATTTACAGATAAACAAAAGCTTAAGTAAGTTCATTACCAGAAGACCTTTGCTACAAGAAATACTAAATGGACTCCTTCAGGCTGAAATAAAAGGACACTAGACAGTAACTGAAATCCATAAAAAGAAATAAAGAACATTGGTAAAGGTAACTACATAAATATATATAAAATCCTGTATTATTGTCCTTTTTGGTTTGTAACTGCGTTTTTCCTTCTTTATGACTTAGGCAAATATGTAAAATACTGTTCTAAATCTATGTTAATGGGCATAAGATGTGTGAAGATATAATCTGAGACATTAACAATATAAATGGGGTCAGACAGTGATATAAAGGAGTAGTTTGTATACTACTGAAACTAAGTTGCTATTCATTTAAGATGTTCATTGTAATTATAAAGGTAATGAGCATATAGTTAAAATGATTTTATGTTATGTATATTTTGCCACAAGTAAAAATAAACTAATTTAAAAAGAAAAAAATAAAATAAATTGGTTCACACAAAAATCCTGAAAATACATTAAAGTGTTAATTTTACTTCTAAACTCAGTACAGGTGGAAATTTAAGAGGTCTTAACCTTAGAAGAGCTAAAGGCTTGCACTTGTGAGAAAAACAACAAACAAACATACTGGTTGGCATAGTCAGGTAAAATAAAAAAGAACAACCAATGTTGTCATATTGAAGTGTCACCTGTGAGAGTACCTGTTGGGGTGAAGGAGTGAAAACTGATCCACAATGAGTCCTATAAAATACTGATGGAGGAATATGTTTAGGATTTCTTCATACCTTGTTTCACTTGTGTAAAAAATCTCTTTGCTTCTGAACTATTACTTCTACTGTTTTGGTCAGTGGGTAAACACTATCTTTTTCAAGGCAAGTGACTATACAGGAACCATCTGAAAGAGGAACTGAGGAGAACATGGTGAGAGGGTGTGTGGAAATGGAAAAAAAGAAGTGAACAAACTGTGGAAATGCCACATTTTACACCAAAATAGGAGGATAAAGGAGAGTGGGAGGGAAAGGGAAGCAGGGAATAAGGAAGAGAACAGATGAGATGGTGTGATCTATGTTCAGTGTAGGCAGCTCTAGCTCCTGGTTGGAAAAAGGGACCTTTTGCACAGTGACCTTTTGCACAGTTGAGGTGCCTCCTCCTTTTTCCTGACATTCCTGGGAATTGCCCTCCATTTGTGGTAAATCAGAAGTAGGAAGGCAGGAGAATAGTCTGAATGGGCAAGGAAAGCGGGCTAATATTCTCACCACTTGTGATGGTTACACTCACGTGTCAGCTTGGCAAGGTAATGGTGCCCAATTGTTTGGACAAGCAGGCAGTGGCCAAGTTGTACTGGGAGGATATTTCATGGTCTTAAATCATCCGTGAGCTGATTCTACCTAGGACTACATCTACACTCAACTAGGGAGATTGCCTCCAGCAATGAGAGCCATCTCATCTCATCAGATGAAGTCCTTAAAAAAGAAGTGATTTCGAGAGTCAGATAGAGAATTCCCATCTCTACTTCACACAGCTAGATTCTCCTGGGGAATTAATCAATGACCTTCATTGGAGTAACTGGCAGCTTGCCCTATAGACTTTGGACTTGTGCACCCTAAAGGCCACATGAGTCAATTTTGTAAAATCTCATAATATTTACAGGTATCCCTGTTGGTTTGTTTTCCCTAGAGAACCCTGACTAATACAGGTTGATACCATGAGTGGGGAGGTTCTTGGGAAACAAAATCTTAAAATGAGATTTCTGAATTGGTTCTGGGTTTTTTACAATTGGGCCTCTATTTTGGTTATATTCAAATGCAGTAATGATTCTGTTTCTAATAATCAAGGGCCATTGATAGTTCATGGTATGAGTTGGTGACAGAGATATGCAGAATATCAACACTGGATACATATACTGCCATGCTTTTAAGAATCAAGGCTCTGGGTGAGAGTGTTTTTAACAATGTGGACTTAAAAGTTACAATGATGTTGGGTGATTGTTCCTAAATATTCTGGATACAGTTATAAAAGAAAGGGGTGAACTGAAGGCTTCAAATTTGCAACTTAAGCACTGCATGAATGATGTGAAACTTTCTATGTGTGACCTGAAAGAATATCTTGTCTTGTGCAGTTACAGAGACTTGAGAAATCTGAAAACCAGACCCAGAAGCTCATTGAGTGAGCAGCAGAGTTACAACAGAAACAAAAATCTAAACCATGCAGGGTGTCTACTGTTCAAGTAAGGGCATTGACTGGAAAGGAATGGATTCCTGAAAATTGGGATGGAGACATACTGTTGCTAATGATGGTAGTGAGGACATGGAAAACTTAAATTCTGCTCAGTCTTTGCCAGATAAACCTTTAAGAATCTGCCCTGAGGAAACAAATTCCCCATCTCCAGTCATTCCTAAGGAACAGCCACCTGACCTCAAGTCTGCTCCAAGAAGTGTGCCATCCAACCTCCACATGAAGAGATTAATCCTGTCTCACCAGATGAAACTGCAATGGAATGCCCTGAGGTAATTGGTTTGCAGGACATTTCTAATCCTTCTTGCTACCCACTCCCACCACCCCTCTTTTTCTTCCAGACCTATAACTAGACTAAAGTCACAACAAGCCCCCCAAGGGTAAGATACAAAGTGTGGCCCATGAGGAAGTATGCTATACTCCAAAAGAACTACATGAGTTTTCCAATTTATGAGAATATAGGGGGAATATGTGTGGGAATAAATATTAAGGGTGTGGGATAATGGTGGAAGGAATATAAAGTTGGATCAGGCTGAATATACTGATACGGGCTACTAAGCTGAGATTCTGGATTCAATGTTGTAGTTTGTTTGGGTGGCTGGCTGAAATATGGACCGAAAGATGGTCAAAATTACCCAAGGTTGAAATGCCAAAGCTGCCCTTGTTTTCTGTAGATAGGGGGATACAAAACCTTAGAGAGCTTGGAATGTTAGAATGGATTTATGGGGAGCAGATGTGGCTTAAGCAGTTGAGCACTTGCTTCCCACATGGGAGGTCCCAGGTTTGGTTCCTGGTGTCTCCTAAGGAAAATGGAAAGAAACAACAAGCAAAAACAAATATAAAAACCAACTCAGGGGAGACAATGTGGCTCAGTGGTTGAGCACCGGCTTCCCACATACGAGGTCCCAGGTTCATTCCCTGGCCCCCAGTCCCTCCTCAAAAAAAAAAAAAAAAAAGGTGGCTTTATCATGTAAGACTTGCCTACCCACCCAGGAACGTCCAGAGGACACACATTTCACTGGGACTGTGAGGAATAAATTTGTGAGACTAACTCCATCTTTCTTGAAGAGCTCTGTGATTGCTCTTCTCTGTAGGTGAGGTATTACCTTGGGAACTGCTGTGACTGAACTGGGTTCCTTAAACACTATGAGTATGATTGGATCCCAGGTTGGCAGAAGCCAAGTGGCAGTACTTAGTTGCCAAAGACATGGTGGGCATGCCTACCATAATAGACAGTAGACTCAAATCAACAATCAAAATAGTGTGCATTGCAGAAACCTATGGCATTGGCTAATAGATCATGTACCTAGAAGTAAGATAGATACGCAGTTTACTAAATTCCTACTTGATCTGTATAAGAAGAAGTGTTCTAGGTCAAGTGAACAAAACTCTAACTTTTTTCTTCAGACTTGAGACAGATAGAGACCCAGAGCCCCTTGAATGAGGGAAAGGCCAGGTCTCCCTGGGGAATGACCCTGTTATCCTGCTGAAGTTTTATACTGTTAATCTTCCTCCCAGCCTTTCCCAAGGAGACTGTGATGGTTAGGCTAATATGTCAACTTGGCCAGGTACTTATGCCCAGTTGTTTAGTCAAGCAAGCACTGGACTAACTGTAATACAAGTGCATTTATGGGCTTTAGTCACCATTGACTTTACTGAAGTGGTAAATCATAGATAGCTGATTTCAATTACATCAATCAGGGAGACTGCCATCAGCAATGAGTGGCACTTTATTAAATCAGTTGAATGCCTTAGGAGGGGAAGTGATTCCAAGCATTTAGCGAGAATTTTCTGGCTTGTCTTTGGTTAGCCAACATCTCCCAGAACTTGTCAAGAACCTTCATTGGACTTTCTTCAGAGCCCCTGGCTGCAGCCTGTCTGTGGAACCTGGACTTGTGCATTCCCATGGTCATGTGAGAGACTGATAAAATCGCATACTATTGACAGATATCTCTTGTTGATTCTGTTTCCCTAGAGAACCATGACTAATGCAGCTTGGTGCCTGGAGTGGTTCTTGAGGAACAGTCTTTTTTTTTTTTAATTTCTCTCCCCTTCCCCTTCCCCGCCCCATCCCCCCAGTTGTCTTCTCTCTGTGTCCATTCACTGTATTTCTGTGTCCGTGTATATTCTTGTGAGCGGCACTGGGAATCTGTGTCTCATTTTTTATTGCTTTATCTTGCTGCGTCAGCTCTCTGTGTGTGCAGCACCATTCCTGGGCAGGCTGTACTTTTTTTGCACTGGGCGGCTCTCCTTACAGGGTGCACTCCTTGCGCGTGGGGTTCCCCTATGTGGGGGATACCCCTGTGTGGCACGATACCCCTTGCTCGCATCAGCACTGCATGTGGGCCAGCTCATCACACGGGTCAGGAGGCCTTGGGTTTGAACCCTGTGGTAGGCGGATGCCCCATTCATTGGACCAAATCTGCTTTCCAAGGAACAGAGTCTTAAACATGGGATGTCTGAGGTGGTTCTGGGAGTTTTGCAATTGATTCTTTACTGTAATTGGACTGAAGGGTATTGATGACTCCCTTTCCAACAATGAAGAAGCTGCTAACAGTCCATGGTGTGAGTTGGCAATTGAGATACACAAAATATCATTACCGGATTCCCCTACTTCCTTGCTTATAAGAAGCAAGGATCTGGGTGAGAGTGCTTTCAACACCTTAACAGAGTTTTGTGGAGTCAAATGGTATAATGATGTTGGCTGGGTCCTCCTAGATACTCTGGATACTGTAACAAAAGAAGGAGATGAGTTAAAGGCTTCAAATTTGAAACTTAAACACCACATGAATGATGCAAAAGTTTCTATGTGTACTCTGAAAGAAAATCTTGTCTCCTGTAGCCACAGGCTCGAAATATCTGAGAACCAAACTCAGACTTGCATTATTTGAGTAGTGGAGTTACAACGGAAACTAAAATCTAAATCCTGCATGGTTTCTGCAGTTAAGGTGAAGGCATTGATTGGAAAAGAATCCAGAGAATTAGGATGGAGATGTATGGGATGATGATAATAATGGTGGAGATGTTGGAACCCTGAATTCTGCTGAGACTTTACCAGATAAGCAAGCCTGCGATGGCCTGCCCTGTCCAGACTACACCTTGTCAACCTTGTATCTTCCGGCCTCCAGCCTGCCCCAGGGAGTCTGAAATAACTTCCAGCCCTGAGGTGGGTACCAGCCAAACTGAAGCCTGCCCTGCCCAACCTCAGGCTTGCCTCAGGGAGTCCAGGCAATTATTTGGACAAGCTCCTGTCCCAGATATTGTATCATTGCTTGAGAAAATCAACACTTCCCCTGGTACCTGGTATGCAGCTGTTGATTTGGTGAATGATTTTTCTCAATTGCTGTTAGTAAGGACCACCAGAAACAGTTTGCTTTCAGCTGGAAAGGCCAGCAGTATACCTTCACTGTCCTGCCTCAGGGGTATATCAACTCTCCAGCCCTATGTCATAATATTGTCCGCAAGGATCTTGATCATCTCTCCCTCCCACAAGACATCACACTGGTCCATTATACTGATGATGTCATCTTGATAGGACCTAGTGAACAAGAAGTAGCAAAGACTCTGGACTTATTGGTAAGGCATTTGCATGAGAGAGGATGGGAGATAAATCCAACTAAAATACAAGATCCTTCCACCTCAGTGAAATTTCTAGGTGTCCAGTGGTATGGGGCATGTTGAGATATTCCTTGTAAAGTGAAGGATAAGCTGTTGCATCTGGCCCCTCCTATGACCAAAGAGAGGCACAATGCTTTGTTGGTCTCTTTTGATTTTGGAGACAACACATTCCTCATTTGGGTGTGCTACTCCAGCCCATTTACTGGGTCTCCAGAAAAGCTGCTAGTTTTGACTGGAGACCAGAACAAGAAGAGGCTCTGTGTAGGTCCAGACTGTTCTGCAAGCTACACTGCTACTTGAGTCATATGATCCAGCAGATCCAATGGTGCTAGTAGTTTCAGTGGCAAATAGAGGTGCTGTTTGGAGCCTTCGGCAGGCCCCTACAGAAGAATCACAACACAGACCCTTAGGATTTTGGAGCAAAGCCCTGCCATCCTCTGTAGATAATCACTCCCATTTTGAGAAACAGCTTTTGGACTGCTACTGGCCCTTAGTAGAGACGGAATGCTTAACCATGGGCCATCAAGTTACCAAGAAACCTGAGTTGCTTCTCATGACTTGGTTATTGTCTGATCCACCAAACCATAAAGTTGGGCTTGCACAGCAGCACTTCATAATAAAGTGGAAGTGGTATATACGAGATAGGGCTCTAGCGGGTCCTGAAGGCTCAATGAGTTACATGAGGAAGTAGTCCAAATGCCCATGGTCACCACCCCTGCCATGTTACCTTCTCTCCCCCAGCCCACAGTTTTGGCCTCTTGGGGGGTCCCTTACAGTCAATTGACTGAGGCAGAGAAAACTCAGGCCTGGTTTACAGATGGTTCTACACAATATGCAGGTACCACTGTAAAGTGGACAGCTGCAACACTGCAGCCCCTTTCTGGGACATTGCTGAAGGATAATGGTGAGGGCAAATCCTCCCAGTAGGCAGGACTTTAAGCAGTGCACCTGGTTGTTCATTTTTCTAGGAAGAAGAAATGGCCAGAGGTGCATTTGTACACTGATTCAAGGGCTGTTGCCAATGGTTTGACAGGATGGTCTGGGAATTGGGAGGAATATGATTGGAATATTGGTGATGAAGAGGGATGTGGATAGACCTTTTTGAGTGGGCAAAAATCATGAAAATATTTGTGTCCCATGTGAATGCTCACCAGAGGGTGACTTCAGCAGAGGAAGATTTTAATAATCAAGTGGATATAACTACTCCATGGCTAATGCTCAGCCTCTTTCCCCAGCCACTCCCGTCATTGCCCAATGGGTTCATGAATAAAGTGACCATGGAGGTAGGGATGCAGGTTATGCACGAGCTCAGCAACATGGACTTCCCATTACCAAAGCTGATTTGGCTATAGCCACTGCTGAGTGCCCAATCTGCCAGCAGCAGAGACCCACACTCAGCCCCCAATATGGTACCATTCCTCAAGGTGACTAGCTTGCTACCTGGTGGCAGGTTGACCACATTGGACCACTTCCACCATGGAAGGGGCAGTCATTTGTTTTAACTGGAATAGACAAGTACTCTGGATATGGGTTTGCATTTCCCACATGCAATGCTTCTTCTAAACCTACCATCCGTGGACTTACCAAATGTCTTATCTACCACCATGGCATTCCACACAGCATTGCTCCCAATCAAGGAACCCATTTCACAGCAAATGATGTGCAGGAATGGGCACAAACCCATGGAATTCACTGGTCTTACCATTTTCCCAATCACTCAAGCAGCTGGATTGATAGAACAGTGGAATGGCCTTTTGAAGACTCAGTTATGGCACCAACTAGGTGGCAATACCTTGCAGGGCTGGGGCAATGTTCACCAGGAGGCTGTGTATGCTCTAAATCAGCACCCACTCTGTGGTGCTGTTTCTCCTATAACCAGGATCCATGAGTCCAAGAGTCGAGGGATGGAAATGGGAGTGGAACCATTCACTATTATCCCTAGTGACCGGATAGGAAAATTTTTGCTTCCTGTCCCTGAAACTTCAAACTCTGCTGGTCTACAGGTTTTAGTCCCAAAAGGAGGAGTGCTGTCACCAGGGAACACAAGAATGATTCCATTGAATTGGAAGTTAAAACTGCAACCTGGCCACTTTGGGCTCTTCTCACCTCTGAATCAACAGTCAAAAAAGGGAATTACTGTACTGGCTGGGGTGACTGATCCTGACTATCAAGGGGAAATAGGACTGCATCTACACAATGTGGATAAAGAAGAGTTTGCCTGGAATACAGGAGATCCTCTAGGGCATCTCCTAGTACTGCCATGTCCTATGATTAAAGTCAATGGGAAATTGTAACAACCCAATTCAAGCAGGACTAATTATGGCCCAGAATCTTCAGGGATGAAAGTTTGGGGCACCCCACCAGGCAAAGAACCATGGCCAGCTGAAGTGCTTGCTGAGGGTAATGGAAACATGGAATGGGTAGTGGAAGAAGGTAGTGATAAATATGAACTTCGACCACATGACCAGTCACAGAAATGTGGACTGTAATAGTCAAGAACCTTTCTTCCTTGTTTCATTATGGTAATGATTGTATATGTACACAAAACAAATTTCTTTGTCTTCTTCCCCAAACTTTGCCCTTACCATATAACAAGTTATATCAGTTTCATGTCATAATATTTGAGGATGTCAACTTTAAGAGTGAATATTACCCAAAAACTTGCACCCTATTCTGTATGGAATTAATGTGTTTCTGGTTGTATGCAGGAGAGATGAACATTGTTAGGTGGAAATATATTTATATATATATGCATGTTGGTTATTGTTTTACTTAGAGACTAAGTATGGTTTAAGGTAATGTGTATGGTTGCCAAGTTGACAAGGGGTGGACTGTGATGGTTAGGGTAATGTGTCAACTTGGCCAGGTAATTATGCCCAGTTGTTTGGTCAAGCAACCCCTGGGCTAACTATAATACAAGGGCATATATGGACTTTAGTCACCATTGACTTTACTGCAGTGGTAAATCATAGATAGCTGATTACAATTACATCAGTCAGGGAGATTGCCATCAGCAGTGAGTGGCACTATATCCAATCAATTGAATACCTTAAAAGGGGAAGTGATTCCAGAGTGAGAATTTCCCAGCTTGTCTTGGACAGCCAACATCTCCCAGAACTCATCAAGAACCTTCATTGGATTTTCATCAGAGCCCCTGGTTGCAGCCTGCCTGTGGAACCTGGACTTGTATATCCCCATGGGCATGTGAGAGACTCCGATAAAATCACATACTATTGACAGATATCTCTTGTTGATTCTGTTTCCCTAGACTAATACAGAGACCTACAGCCTTTTACCAGGGAAAGCTGTGCATTGGGGAAAAGGAAATGGTCAGACATTTTGGGCATTTAGACACTGGCTCAGAAGTGACATTAATACTCAGAGACCCAAAATGTCACTGTGGTCCACCAGAGTAGGAGCTTTTGGAAGTCTGCTGATTGATGGAGGTTTAGCTCAGGTTCATCTCGCAGTGGGTCCAGAGGTTTCCCGAACCCATTTTGTGTTTATTTCCCTAGTTTCAGAATCCAGTAACTGGCAGAATCCCCATATTGGTTCCCTGACTTGTGGAATAAGGGCTAGTATGGAAGGAAAGGTCAAGTGGAAGCCACTAGAATGTCCCTACCTAGCAAAACTGTAAATAAAAAACAATACCAGTTTCCTGGAGGGATTTCAGAGATTAGTGTCACCATCAAGGATTGGAAGGATGCAGGGGGTCGTGATTCCCAACATATCTCATTCAGCTTTCCCATTTGGCCTCTTCAGAGAACAGATATACTGTGGAAGATGACAGCGGACTATTGTAAGCTTACCCAGGTGGTGGCTCTAGTTGTAGCTGCTGTTCCACATCTGGTATCATTGCTTGAGCAAATCAAATCATCCCTCGGTAACTGGTATGCAGCTATTAATTTGGCAAATGCTTTCTTTCTCAATTGCTGTTAGTAAGGACCACTAGGAACAGTTTGCTTTAAGCTGGCAAGGCCAGTGATATACCTCCACTGTTCTACCCCAAGGGTATATCATCCCTCCAGCCCTATGTCATAATATTGTCCACATGGCACTTGATCATCTCTCCCTTCAACACATCACACTAGTCCATTATATTGATGGTGTCATGTTGATTGGACCTAGTGAGGAAGAAGTAGCAACTACTCTAGACTTATTGGTAAGGCCTTTATGTGACAAAGGATGGGAGATAAATCCAACACAAATACAGGGCTGTCTTAGTTTGCCAAAGGCTGCTGACCCAAAGGACCAGAAAATTTGGGGCTGGCTTTTAAATAGTAGGGATTTTATTTAGGGTAAAAGCTTACAGTTCCAAGGCCATGAAATGTCTAAATCCACACACCATCAGAGATGCTTTCTCACCAAAGTCAGCTACTGGTGATCCTAGTGTCCTGCCATGGGGTGACGATTGTGGCCAATCTCTACCGAGGTCCCTGACTTCCCTTCCAGAATCTCCTGCCTCCCAGGGCTCAGCTGTGGGCATCCAGGCATAGGGTTTGTCTCTTTCCGTGCTTCTGTTCTCAGCCCTTCCTGAGTTCCGTAGTGGACTATCAGGCATATGGCTGATCTCTTCAGCCTTGAGCTGCTCCATGGGCCCAGCCTCTGGGGACTTCATGCTTAAACCTTGGCTGCTAGAGATCCTTGACTCCTCTCTCACATGGCAGGATCAAAAACAGCAGCTTCCTTTCTCCTTGCTCTCTCTCTCACTCTCTCTCTCTCTGTGCCCCCCACCCTATGTCTCTGTTTATATAAGACCCAGTAAGAGGGCAGAGACTGAACCTTAGTCATGCCTTACTGACAAAGTCCAAACAAAGGGGTATCACACCCACAGGAATGGATTAGTTCAAAACATAATCTTTCTTTTTGAAATTCATAAAAGAAATTCAAATGGGAACAGGGGCTTTCCACCTCCATGAAAATTCTAGGTGTCCAGTGCTGTGGGGCAGGTTGAGATATACCTTCTAAAGTGAAGGCTAAGCTGTTGCATCTGGCTCCTCCTACAACCAAAAAGGAGGCACAAGAAGCCTACCTGGCTTCTTTGGATTTTGGAGACAGCTGCTACTCCAGCTCATTTACCAAATGACTAGAAAATCTGCTAGTTTTGAGCAGGGATTAGAACAAGAGGAGGCTCTGTGACAGGTCCTGACTGCTGTGCAAGCTGTACTGCTAATTGGGTCATATGAACCAGCAGATCCAATGGTGCTGGAAGTGTCAGTAGCAAGTAGAAATGCTATCTGGAAACTTTGGCAGGCCCATATAGGAGAATCACAATGTAGACCACTTAGGATTTTGGAGCAAAGCCCTACCATCCTCTGCAGATAACTACTTTCCTTTTGAGAAACAGCCTTGGCCCCTATTAGGCCTTAGTAGAGATTGAACACTCAACCATGGGTCACCAAGTTATTATGAGACCTGAGTTATCTATCATGAGCTGGGTGTTGTCTGACCCACCAAACCATGAAGATGTGTGGAAGTGGCGTATAAGAGGTAGGGTCCTGAAGGCACAAGTAAGTTACATGAGGAACAAATGCCCATGGCCACCACTCCTGCCACATTATCTTCTCTTTCCTGTCCCACAGCTATGCCTCTTGGGGAGTTCCTCACAATCAGTTGACTGAGGAAGAGAAAACTTGGGCCTGGTTTATGGATAGTTCTGCATGATATAAAGGTACCACCCAAAAGTGGACAGCAGCAGCACTGCAGCCTCTTTCTGGGATGTGCCTGAAAGTAGAGAGAGGAAATCCTCCCGGAGGGTGGAGCTACAAGCAATGCACCTGGATTGCTCATTTTACTTGGAAGGAGAAATGGCCTGTGGTATGTTTGTATGGTTATTCATATGATTTTGCCAATGGCTTGGCTGGAAGGTCAGGGACTTGGAAGGAACATGATTGGAAAATTGGCCACAAAGAGGTCTGGGGGAGATGTTTGTGGATAGATCTTTTTAGTGGGCAAAAAAAAAACCATGAAGATATTTGTTTCCTATGTAAATGTTCAGAAGAGGGTGACTTCAGAGAGGAAGATTTTAATAATCAAGTGGATAACATGACCTGTTCTCGAGATACCAAGCAGCCTCTTTCCCCAGTCACTCCTTCATTGTCCAATGGGCTCATCAACAAAGTCTCCATGGTGGAAGGGATGGAATTTATGCATGAGCTCAGCAACATGGACTTCCCCTCACCAAGGATGACTTGGCTATAGCCACTACTGAGTGCCCAATCTGCCGTAAGGAGAGACCCGCACTCAGCCCCCAATATGGCACCATTTGCTGAGATGATCAGCCAGCTACCTGGTGGCAGGTTGATTACATTGGACCACTTCCATCATGGAAGGGGCCACAATTTGTTCTAACTGGAATAGATATGTACTCTGGATATGGGTTTATCATCCCTTGCAGGACTGGGGTGATGTTTTCCAGGAGGCTGGATATGCTCTACATCAGCATCCACTCTATGGTGCTGTTTCTCCCAAAGCTAGGATTCATGGGCCCAGGAATCAAGGAGTAGGAATGGGAGTGGCACCACTCACTATTACCCCTAGTAATCTAAGAGGAAAATGCCTTCTGTCCCTGCAAACTTAAACTCTGCTGGTCTACAGGTCTTCGTTCCAAAAAGTGGAGACACAACAACAATTCCATTGAACTGGAAGTTAAGACCTCCACCTGGCCACTTTGGGCTCCTCATGCCTCTGAATCAAAAGGCAAAGAAGGGAATTACTCTACTGGCTGGGGTGACCGATCTTGATTACAGAGGGGAAATAGGACTGCATCTACACAATGGAGGTAAAGAAGAGTTTGCCTGGAATACAGGAAATTACCTAGGGTGTTTCCTAGTACTACCATGCCCTGGGATTAAAGTCAATAGGAAATGGCAACAACCCAATCCAGGCAGGATTACCAATGGCCAGAATCTTCAGGTGTGAAGGTCTGGGTCACCCCAACAGGCAAAGAACCAATTCCAACTGAGGTGCTTCCTGAGGTAAAGGGAACTTGGAATGGATAGTGGAAGAAGGTAGTGATTAATATGGATTATGACCACATGACCATCACAGAAATGGGGACTGTAATGGCCATGAGTATTTCTTCCTTGTTTTGTTATGAGTATGTTTGTATATGTAAATAAAACAAATATCTTTGTTTTCTTCCTTATCTTATTCCCTTATCATGTGATGTAAGTTGTATTAGTTTCATATTGTGGTATTTATGGCATAGGATATCAATTTTAAGAGTGAATATTTCCCAAGGACTCTCACCGTATTCTGGAGGGATTTAGTGAGTTTCTGGTTGTATGCAGGACAGTTGAGTATTGTTAGGTGAAAACATATGTATGCTATTATTTTTATTTAGAGATTAAGTATGGTTTAAGGCAGGGGTTCCTAATCAGGGGTTCATGGACCCCAAGGAGTCCATGGAAAGATTTCAGGGGGCCCATGAGCTTGAATTGAAAAAAAATCAACTCGATGAGATGTCCAATGTGATATGCATGTTGCCTTGTCAAATACTACACCACAGTTTAATGTTCTTATTTGAGATAAACAACAGTCTGCACATTGACAAGTCTTTAAAAAATAAAATTTAATTTTAACTTTCCTATATTTTTGATGTATTGGATTATTATTTAGTATGTTAAGAAAGAAGCACATATGTATAGTACTGTATCATATACTTTTTATTTTAGTAGCTGTATTTCAATATATGTAACTGATTACTTTGTAATTTTATTTTATGCATTTAAAAACATTATTCTTGTGGGGCTATGTTGGTTGTAGGTGTGATATATTTATTAAGTAATACACAGTATAGTGTGGACTTAGTATGATTTTTATTTTGATGTAGCATGTTGTGAGTACAGTGGATAACTGCCTGCAAAATGTTTGCTAAGGTGCAGATGGTTTTATGATACCATGGGAAAATTGAATTTCTAAATATTTGCTGAAAATGGCTGTTTGAGCAGATGTTGAACCACGTTAGGTTATCAGGTATTGAAATTATGGGAAAGTTGTAAAATATAATTTTGATTTAAAGTTTGATTTAAAGACATGCCAGTGTTGAGTGTCATAAGACTATCTGCCACTACATTCTGAGAAGAGGGGTCCATAGTTTTTACCATAGTTTTCACCCCTGACAAAGGGGTCTGTGGAACAAAAAAGGTTAAGAACCCCGGATTTAAGGTAATGTGTATGGCTGCCAAGTTGACAAGGGGTGGACTGTGGTGGTTAGGCTTACTAGTCAACTTGGCTGGTAATGGTGCCTAGTTATTTGGTCAAGGAATCACTGGCCTAATTGTTGTACTGTGGTGACATTTTGTGAACTTAAATTATCAGTGAGTTGATTGTATCTATGGCTGATTATATCTACAATGAACTGAGAAGATTACTTTCAGCAATGAGAGCGCTGTCTTATTCAATCAGCTGAAGGTCCTAAAAGAACTGATTTGAGGAGTCAAAGAGAAAATTCCCATCTCTTCTTCAGACAGCTAGCTTCTCCTGAGGAACTCATTGAAGACCTTCACTGGAATTCCTAGCTTGCAGCTGGCTCTACCAAATTTGGACTCATGCATCCCCATGGTTGCATGAAAAAATTTTATGAAGTCTCATAATATTTACAGAAATCTCCTGTAGATTGTTTCCCTGGAGAATTTTAATACACGTCTTGAACGACATCTTTTTAAACCTGACATGGAGTATCAACTGGACAGAAAATGTAGTCAGGAGCCAAGAGGGTAGAGGCGAGGATGGCTTTCTTGATCCCAAGTTGGGTAGATCTCATAGATAAATTGATTTCCAAACCAAGGAGGATGAGGGTCAAGAGCTAGGTTGGGATGCACACTACAAAGCTTCTCTGAATTCTTCACTTCCCAGTAAGTGGTTTCCAAGGTCTTGCTTTACTTGGCCTGGCCAGGTGGTACCTACTACTTTTTCAGGACCCCATCCTGCTAAGTTGGCAGAAGGCAGTGGTACCCACCTTCCACTCACCTGGACAAGATCCTGGAAGGGAATTCAGACTCCAATGGCTGTGGTTCTCTAGTTTCAATTCATTCATTCTATGTACAAGTCATTCTATATACAAGTTGTAGAGTTGACTGTTCTGGAAACATTTCTTCAGGTGTGTGTTCTTTCTTAAAAAAAATGCACATATGAATGCAATTAAAGCAGTATTAATACTACTTTTTTCCTTTTTTTGTATTGTAACATTAATTTAATTTTTTAAAATTATTTTTTACTGGCCTGATTGAAAGAATATTTTCATTGTTTCCATATAATTTCTGGCTGGTGTTACTGTTTGTTTTAAGTTTTGTCATATAGGGGAGGAGATATTAAGGAATGATTTGCTCTCCTGTTAAATACCCTGAATTGGCTACATGTTCAGCAATGGCTTAGAGTGAGTAGTGTTCAGAGCTTCTGAGTGATTATTTGTTAATAATTTCTTCTTTTTTGAAATGTCGTCAGTGCTGGTGCTGGAGACCTAACCACAGGCAAGGTTAACAATCTGGTTTTGTGTGCAGTAAATAACAGGAACATGAAGAGAGCTGGCCCCGGGGTCCTGACGTTAGTCTCCTTTCACTTTAGTGCCAGTCAAACTGCAAACAGCCTCAGTGGCTGAAAACCCTGTTCATGTCACCTCTTCATGTTGCCTCTGTCAAGATGGTACTTCTGCTTTGGCCAAATTTTCTAGCCAACCTTTTGCTTTTCCAAGTCTCTTACAGGGGAACTTTCCAGGTTTCGGACAGGAACTCTGAGGAGGAGGAGTCAAACTGTAACAAGTAAAATTTAAATGGAAAGTGCTGTGGCAGCTATGAAAAACAGGAGACAGCCTGGGCAGGGAGAAATTGCCAAGCCAGAGGAAAGCTGCACATTTTAAGAACATGTAAATTGCAGTCACATGAAATGAAGTTTTCTTGAATGCAATTCCAGGTAATTTTCCTGAAGGCATTCAGCGTATGAAAACAAAGAGATGGTGTATTACAACTCAATTTAAGAGTTGAAGGAAGTTCGTAGATACTTTTCTTTCCTGGTATGCATTCACTTCTAAAACTGATCATTTGCTGTTTTTTATTCAGCTCAAATGACTTATTTGAAGTACACATCACATGAAGGAAATCTCTTTGGTATCATTCATACTATGTGGTGAGCCTGCTTATCTTAGATTCACCAAGACTGTTAGAGTAAGCTGTTGAGAGGACACCAAAATGCTCTTAGTGGGAAGTGGACTTGGCCCAGTGGTTAGGGCATCTGTCTACCACATGGGAGGTCCATGGTTCAAACCCCAGGCCTCCTTGACCCATGTGCAGCTGGCCAATGTGCAGTGCTGATACGCGCAAGGAGTGCCCTGCCATGCAGGGGTGTCCCCGTATAGGGGAGCCCCGCGTGCAAGGAGTGCACCCAGTAGGGAGAGCCGCCCCGCGTGAAAGAAAGTGCAGCCTGCCCAAGAATGGCACTGCACACACGGAGAGCTGACACAGCAAGATGAAGCAACAAAAAGAAACACAGATTGCTGTGCTACTGACAACAACAGAAGTGGACAAAGAACACACAGCAAATAGACACAGAGAACAGACAATGGGGTGGGGGGAGGGGGAAGGGGAGAGAAATAAAATAAATAAATCTTTTTAAAAAATGCTCGTAGTGTGGAGAAGGCACAATGGGGTGCAGTGACCACTGGGCTGGAGGCAGAGCGTAGATTTGAAGCTTTGATCCTAATCACGTCTTCTCTTTGGACCTCATTCTCCAACTGGACAAGAGCCTAATGGTATCCTTTAGTCTGAGTTTCATGATTCTGTGGATTCTCAGCTTACCCAAGTCTTGAGGTAGTGTTTACACAGAGACTCACTCTCTTCCAGCTTAGTGGAGCTGTTAGAAGGAAGAATGTCTGTTTATTCGTCTTTCTCAGCAACTAAATTGTAAGCCACTGGTGGGCAGGGCTGTGCTCTTTGGCCATTGTCTTGCTAGCATCTACAGGGCCTCAGTAAACAATAGTTGAGTAAATGAATGAATGAATTGCTCATAACTGAAGGCAAGAGGACAGGAAAAGCAGCATTAGCAGGAAAAAGTCTCCTGTGACAGTGATGGTGCCGTTTTATTCCTGGCTAGAAAATGCTCTTGCTTATTCTTCTAACAATGGACTTGTACTCAGCAAAGCCTTCCATCCCAAGAGGAGATTAACCTCAAAGTAACACAGTGTGACTGCTCAGGTCCCAGCTGTTTCCCTTTAATGAGTATAGCTTTTCCTGTACTTTCCCATTCTCTGGCAAAGGGGTTGGTGCACTATGATATCCTCTTGCAAAAAGGTCTGTCTTCCTTGTTCTCGCCCCACTTTACAATTGGTTAAGCTTTATTTAGTGAACCAAATCTCCCATCAGGTTTTTTTTTTGACTTATTATTATTAAAGAAGATTTAGATTATGTAAATGTTACATAAAAAATAGGGGATTCCCATATACATCACCCCCTCCTCCTCTACCACTTTCCCCCATTAACATCTTTCATTAGTGTGGTACATATGTTACAATTGATGAACACATATTGAAGCATTGCCACTAACCATGATCTATGGTTTACATTTTGCCCTGCACAATTTTATAGGTTTTGACGATATTTATAATGACCTATATCCATCATTGTAATGTCATGCAGAACAATTCCAATGTTTCGAAAATGCACTATGTTATACCTCTTCTTCCCTCTCCCTCCCCTCAGAACCTCTGGTGGCCACTGCCTTTATAGCAATGTTACAAGTTCTTCCATTGCTGAAGTAATAATAAGTCTCCTTTAGTCCATTGTTGCATTCCGCCCTAGTGTTTGTTCATTCCTCAATCTTGAGGATTTTGGTCTGGTGATGCCTACTCTGCTTCTGGTTGAGAGGGGGCTTAGGTCCCATGGGGCAGATGGATGGAACTGTTTTGTTTGTAGTTGTAGTACTCTCTGTTTTTTGGGATGGGCCTTGTCCATCATCATCCTTTTGTTTGTTGTCCTGGGTGAGTCCGATTAATTGGAGGTGGGTATTGGCTGCAACCCTGCTAAGATTCAGGGCTCAAATGGTATGAACAGCTGGAAGATTTTAGGTTTTAGTGACAGCCTGAATGAAATTATTATCATTCTTCTCTGAAATCTGGAACCTGCTTAAAGCATGGTCAAAATGTGTCCGTGGTCATTGGCTTCTCCAGATTTCCCAGATCACAGTACCTTCAATTGTCCAAGTTTTGTCATACAGGAGGGCACAGCACCTCTCTTCTGGGGCTAACCACAGACTCACCTGATGTAGGTCCCCATCCTCTCTGCAAGTCCCCAATCTGCTCAAAGGGCAGAGGCTGGACTTCATTCATTTCACTGTGCATTGACCCTTTCCTGCACCGTCCCTCAAGAGGCATTTGTTGAACGTGTGAATGAACAGTTTCTAGGGAAGTTAAGAAATAGCAGCAACCATTTTCCATTGTGTCTGGTATATCATTGACATTTAGAGATTGGAGGGGTCTTAGAGATGATACCATCCAAGTTATTCATGTTATAGCCCAGCTGCAATTCTTAGAACAGTCAGGAGGAATCCTCTGACTTCCACATAACTGCAAAGACTTGAGAGATTTTCAACAATACCAAGAGCTGCTGTTGGGAATCCCTTGTTCAGAAAGCAGAGTTGGAGCCTAGCTATTTCTGTGGGGTGGAATGGGGCAGTAGGAGACTTTACCCGTGGAGATCATGTAAATTCAGAGGGATTTGTACATCAGTTTTATAGAGGTGCAGTCTCCTCCTCTCCGTCAGCTTCTACACTTAACAATTTACTCTGCCATTGTTTGGTCTCCTGTGTCAAATAAAGCACCTTTTATGTTTAGTACAATAGGCCCAGTGTCAGAGCTTGTCTCGTCCAAAGTGCTTTACAAACATTAACCATCCGACTCCCCTTGACCCTGTATTTCACACCCTTGTTTAAACACTACAGTTATCCTCCATCACCACTTTAGGCAGCGGCGAAGAAAATTACAGCAGGCACATGAGCGTTTCCATACATATCTGTTAGGGTGTGTTGTGTCCTGATGTTTCTCCTGATGTTAAAGGTCTTAAATCTTGATTGTTTGCAGTTCAGAAGTCTTCCAGAGGGATGATTAAGGCTGAAATGTACAAAATGGGAAAGGCTGGAATGCCTTTTAGGAGGTGAGGGCTTTTTATGATGGACTGTCTAAAATATTTCAAAATAGCGATATCCAAAAATTTTATTACCAAAGTAGAGTTAAGCAACAAATTCTTGAGACTCTCCATAAATCAAAAATTACACCCCCCCCCCAACCAAATCAAAATATCTGGCTGTGTTTTGGGGAGTGAAGATGTTAATTTATCAAAATAACATGTTGACTGTAGCTTGTTCTCAGGAGATTGTTTTTTTGCTCTTCCATCTGAGATGTCTAGCTCATCCCCCCTCTCTGCCTTTGGAATTTGTAATACACTTTAAGAGGGCCATTCCAATTCTATCACAAGGAATGGAATTTGAAGATTTCAAAGTTGTTTCAGCTCTCTATGCTTAAAAAACATTTATTGAAAAAGAGAAATACTGCGTTCTGTTATTAGTAGAATTAAAAAGGATATTAAAAAATTTGAATCACAATGAACATGTGAGTCCTCCCAAATTCTTGGCTCTGATTTATGGACAACCTTTAGCTCATAACTTCAGTTCTGTGGCTTTAGTTTCCTCATCTGTAACATGGAATACATTTGATGAGCTTCAATGGAATCCTGTTGTGGAGGGCCAAGGGTGCTGCTTGATCATGAGCTTTTCCTCTTACAGTGAGAAATGGGTTGACATTGGGGGGCCTAAGCAGCGACTAGGTTATCCTCTTCGGCAGCAATGCGTAAATCAAAAGAAAACACTTCTAAGTTCTACAATAACAAAGTTCTCATTTCCCTCACCATTACTCTTATGCTTTTAAAAATATATCAGATATTAAGTTATCTTGATAATTATTGTTTTGATGATTTGGTGCCATTGTTTAGCTTTAGCTTGTGCTCAGACAGCTATTAGGAGACCTGTGTGGTGCCCATGGGGGCTGAGATGAAGGGGAAATTCTAATCCAATCCGGGGCAAGGGCAAGTATTTTTATAGATTGGTTTTACTGACTTGCATACTACCTATTAGATTATTTCTGCATTGAGGCAGGTGTTGTAAACTATCAGACAGATGCAGGGCCTCACTGAATTCCTGGCACATACTTAGCTTCCCATTTATGTAGAATTTTTCTAACAAAGAATGTAGATATATCAAGGAATAATGCTAATATTTATGAAGTGCATATGTGATAATATTTATATACAGAAAAGTACATAGATGTTAATAAATCTTTAAATAAGAGTTACACAAATTTGGAAAAGCTTTTCACTGTATAATAGAAGATAGTTTTGTTCTGCTTTTTCCTTTGTGTTGCATGTAAATTTTTCTCCCAAGTTTTGTTAGTTTAAATACTCATCCTTTTCTCCCAGAGTGGGTTTTCTTATCTATTTTGTATAAAAGTATAAAGTTATAAAAATGTAATTATGAAAATAATACTATAGCTTGAAACATTTACCTTACTTCAATGAATAAACTGGTAGAGAATCTGGAAAATAGTGGAATTCAGTCTCTACTTTTTAACATTACTATTTAACATTATGTAATACAAACATGAATTGACTGTGGGTCAAATTGTGTTTTCTGAAATTAGCTGGAGTAAAAGCTTGCTACGAAATCATTATGGGGAGTAAACTTAAGTGAACATTTTACGTGGTAAGTGGGTAATAATCTTATTTCAGAATATGAAAGTTAGCAAGTGTTCCACTATGTAGACCTAGGCCCACTATATAAAACTTTAACATAATCTGAGACTAATGGGAAATTATCTTCCAAAGTAACATGAAATACATGAGAATATATTTAAAGTGTTAAATAAAAATAGAGCTTTCAAAAACATATTTATGGAATTAAATGCTGCATAGTAAAGCCCACATCCTCAGAGATTTAAAGTTTAAGGTTGCCTGGGATTTTTAACATTTTCACATGTTACGCAAAAAATAAGTTTCAGTAGTTTCGTAAGGTTTGAGAAGAAAAAGTTAATTTAATTATGAAGTTATGCTGAGATGGAAAACATACTTTGATTCAATATGAAAAATGGCCAGAAATCTTTTTAGTGTGTTTGCATAACAAAAATAGCTGGTGCTATGAATTTCATTTTTGCCAAAATTGTGGCATTCATCAAGGAAGAGACTGGCATATGAACCATCTAATGTGTATGAATTTGTGTTCCAAATTGTGAGGAAACTGCTTCAGCGATTTTTCTTTTTCCAGCTGAGAGTTAAAATTCTCTGTGATACTATGCTGTAAAAAAAATAACTCTGGTTATTGGCTTGAATTCGGAGAATCTGAGATGTTGTCTTGAATGTTAATTATATCTCTTTTTAATCTGTATTGCATTTATTTAGATGCTGCACTTATTATATTGACTTTAGAATTTTTTGTGCCTTTTATGGGAAATGCAACCCCTACAATTATGCCAAAAAAAATCACATGGATGTTAGAATAAAGGTATTTTCCTGCTCTGATTTTCTAGTTGATGTTTATAATTTCTGAGCAATGGTAAAATAATTGCTAATGTCATGCAGTCCACTAAATCAGAATAATAAGCATTTTCATGGCTGTGTCTTAAGGGCTGTTGTGACTTTCTTTGGTTCCCTTTGGACCCTTGGATTTTTTTTTTTAAAGCCATTTCTATACATTTCCGAAGATTGGTTACAAACAGCATTTTTACTAGTTCAGCACAGATTAACCCTCAGCTTTCCATTCTATGGTAAGTTTCAATTATGACCTCTTGGTTTAGGGAAGTTATGTTAATAATGCCTAAACATGTTCCTCAGTGTAGGACTTAGTGTAATGATGACAAAACCACACGATGACTGAGAAGCACATACTGTTTACTAAGCATTTACCTCAAGTGCATGGATAACCCAAAAAATGTAGCAGGCACAACGATTATCATTCAGGGTGCTCTCTCCAAGGAGTGTGTGACACCCTTAGTGAAAAAAAAGTTTCTGTCCTCATGATTTTAGAGGCTCTCTGCTTTCTACATCTGTCAACTCTTCCCTGCCCCACTGTCCCTATTGGGATAATCAACAACCTGTAGCCAGGCATTTCTTCATTTATAGGCTTTTATGGAGTGCCTGCTAGGTGTCAGGGGCTGGCTAAGTCTTGAATGAAACATCTTTCCCCTGCTACCGAGCTCATGGCCAGTGGGAGGAGATCCACTGGGGACTTGCTAATTGCACAGCTGAGACATAGTGCAGCGATGGAGCTATACACAAGCTTGCTGGGGGCGGGCAACAAGGAGAAGCTGGGGTGTCAGGAGAGAGTATTGCATAGTTACGCTGATACCCTAACAAGCAAGAGGCAAAATAGAAAGATGGTTTTCTCCTTCATACTGAAGAAGTACATGTTTTTGAGTTTGCAAATTGCTACCTAAAATAGCTTTGTCAGAATAGTAATAAAAAGATAAACTCAGGCAAAACATACGAACTAATTTTCTAGTGTTTATGTCTGATAGGAAAGCAATTATTACCAGTCTCCAGCATTTTATCTTTGAAACCACGTATCTACTTCATACCTACTTTATGAGAATATTGCTTTTGTGGTACCTTAAGGAGGTTATTTCATGGCTGCTTGTCTCAAAAAGGAAGTCTTTATTAAAGTGTTTACACAGCAAGGATGAAATGAAAATAGGAACTTGCTTCCTTTTTCAAGTCATTGGGCAATTCGTCAAAGAAAACCCTTAAGGCCAAAATAGAGAAGAGTCTTTATTTTTGAAAGGTGTCTATGGAAAGTGTTAGTGTACATGGGCAGATGGGAGATTTGGCTGCCTGCACAAAATAAGGGAGGAACTGATTATTGAGTTATTTTAAGCTTTAATAGTAGGTACTAATTTTAATGTTTTGAATACAAGTTTTTCTGGCTTCTGAACTAATTGGGAAGTTATACCAGTTATTTAGTCCTTATTTTGCAGGTACAAAATCTGAAAACAAAACAAAATACAAAACCTCTCCAAAACCAGTCCTGGCTTTGGGTGGGAAAAGCAAACAAAAATCCTCCCTACAATGTTTCCCAAATACTGCTTTTGCCTGAATATTAGTCTATGGTACCAGAGGGGTTGTAGTTCAATATTTTGAAAATGTCAGTTTTGTGTAATTATTAATTATACACAGTTCTCTTGCCTGTTATCTTTTTTTAAAAAAATATTTTTTATTTATCCCCCCGCCCCCCTGTTGTCTGCTCTCTGTGTCCATTCTCTGTGTGTTCTTCTGTGACTGCTTCTATCCTTAACAGCAGTACCGGGAATCTGTGTTTCTTTTTGTCGTGTGAGCTCTCCATGTGTGCGGCGCCATTCCTGGGCAGGCTGAACTTTCTTTCGCGCTGGGCGGCTCTCCTTACGGGTGCACTCCTTGCGCGTGGGGCTCCCCTACGTGGGGAACACCCCTGTGTGGCAGGGCACTCCTTGTGCGCATCAGCACTGCGCATGGGCCAACTCCACACGGGTCAAGGAGTCCTGGGGTTTGAACAGTGGACCTCCCATGTCGTAGATAGGGCCAAGTCCGCTTCCCTGCCTGTTATCTTATGATCACATAATCCTATTTTTAAAATTTGATTCTTTACCATTATGCTATTATTTCTTGGCCACACAAATTGAGCCATTCTTTAAAAGCTTGTTGCTTTGAACAGTCCAATCTCTTACATTGCTTTTTGAAGAAAATTTTCTATTTTCTATCTATGGAGCTGTTTATCGAGTTCTATGCCTTTCTATCCCATTAGAGAGTCCTTTCCTACCAACCTATTGTGTTCTAGGTCCATCTATTTCATTCGGCATTTTATTGACGTTAAAAAAAATACTCCTAGTTTCTGCTGCCACTGCTTTCACTATTTGAATTAAATCCTATTCTGCCATGTTTGTCTCCTGGATTTTTTTCCATGAAGATCATAAGATTTGAGTGTGGTAAATAACCCTTACAAGACTATAATTGGATGTGTCTTAGGTATTTTCCACCTTTGTCAATCTTTACTAATTAATGGTGACACGTATATGTGTCACATATATTATAAGCAGGTTTAATTTCTTGAAACCAAGGACTTTGATTGAAAGGGAATGCTCATTCAGTGTGTTTGTAGCTAAGTCAAAGGGGGGCAGTTATAAACCCAATATTTGGTGATTTAGAAAACTCCAAAGAGAAAAGCAAATTAAACGGACACGATTTCTAGACGCGAACAGACTTAGAATATACAAATAACTGGTTAGAGATGCAAGTCTAGAGGGGAGCATATTTCTGGGAACTAGACAGATTGCAGAGCCCTGTCAACACACGTGGCTGCGGGCTGAGCCCTGGGCTGGCAGCACTGAGCAGCTGCTGTGCAGCTTTGAACTCAGACCTCAGCGCTCACTGTCTTGGTGACCAGCCACGCTACTCACCTCTATCTGCTCCCTTAGCTGTAAAATGTGAGGGAAAAAAGAAAAGCTCTCCTTGCAGGATTAGACAAGATAACATTTGTGAATGTTTAGCAAAATGCTTGACAGAAGGAATCTCTCCTCACCTGAAATTCCATAGTCCTTATGTGTTCCTCTTTTTGAACACTTAATACTATCTACCTTGTGGTTTAACTATTTCGTGTTCAATGTCAGCTTGCTGAAGACAGGGTCTGTATTAGATTCATCTCTGTGCCTTCCATGATTCCTGGTAGAGTAAATATTCTGGGAATATTTGTGGAATGAATATATGAATGAAACCCTGGTTAAATGTTTTCTTTTAAAAAATTGTTCTGGTAGTCATATTGAGATTTGGTGTCCGAGATTGGCTGCTGTTAATGTAGGATCTGAACACAGAAGTTTGTTCTATCACAGATCTGAACATCATGGGAGGATGCTGGGTGACTGCAGAGGTAAGCTTTATGTTCTCTTAAACCTGGAACCCGGGCATATCGACAATCACCCACGAGTGCTGTATCCCAAATGTTGAGTCGCAAACTGTCTATAGACAAATCTTTGTCAAATTGACGCAGGAAAGTATATTATTAATCTACAAGTGAGGTGTAAAGGTGGTTCAATGTCCTTTTCATAATAATGTATCATTACATGTTGGATTATTTTTAAATCTTATTTCAGCTCTTTGAAATTAGTAGGGTGATGGACAAAGCACCCACATATTGTCCTGTCCCTGAGTGCCCCAGAGGCTTAAAGAACCATCTTTTGCTAGACTTTTAAGAAGACCCGTGTCAGCACTGTACTTTTGTGTGTCACACTTAAAGCTTTGGAGGCCTTGAAGAACATATGCACTCAGTGTTTGTTGTTTGTGGTTCCAGATTTCATTCCATTCTAAATAACAGTTGCTCGACTACATCTTGATCTTAGTGTTTCCAGTCTAAGACTGGCCTCCAATACTAATACTTTTATTTACTTTCATGCTAATTATATTTAGTGTTGTTCAGTGCTTTTTTTCCCCCAAAGGGGAAACTCAGATTAAAATAAATTTAAGCCTGATGCAGATGTCAACTGTATTTTATTTTCTTTCATAGAATCAATGGCTCTGATACAATCCCAGATATTTTACCCTATATAGTTCAACATTGTTTTGGAGCTGTGCAAACCGGTACAGCTTTGCATGCCTCTGCTTTTACAGCCACTTTCTGTATAATTATAATCATCGACTCTGCCTCCTCATTATTTCCCTGAGTTTACATTAGGATCTAGCAAGTCACTGTGTGAAAGGAAGATCAAGGACTTTTTTTTTTTATTAGGAAGGGTGTAAGTAACATGCCCCAAACTCTGCCGAGAAGTTATTTCTGAGCACTAAAAGCAAATCAATTCAGTGTAACTGCCGCAAGGGAAAGATTAGCATCTCAACATTTTTGGTTGGGCCCTGCGTTTGCCAAGTCTTGGCAACGAGCATCTGGTCTATACGGAGAAAGCAAGTTCTGGGCCAGCCTTATGCAGCCTTGAATGCTAGTAATGCCAACATTTCAGCAATCTGGGCTAAAACAGCAGCTTCCCAACTCTCCAGTTTGTTCTCTTACCTTTCAGGAGAAGAAACCTACATTTTAAATCCAGTTCCTTGAATGAGTCTTCCTTGAAACATTTCACTCTGAAACAATCTGCTTTCTGGGTTGAGTTGCAATGGAACCATTTTTTGTTTTTTTTTCCTCCATAAGAAAAAATTTCAGATTTCTATAGGGGCTCAACTGAATCTAAACGTGTTGGCTATGGAGGTGGGAAGAACTTCAAAGATAACTGGGAAGGACTTTGGGAGGTTCAATCACATGGTTGGTGGGGCCTTGTTTCTATTTTGTTTTTTTGTTTTCAAACCAAGGGAAAATAAGAGAAGCTGGTCATGGAAATGTCGTGTCCACAAATCCCCAGAAATGACCTGCATTTTTACTGTTCTTCCTCTCTCTCTTTTTTTGGTCATAAACATGGTTTTGATGTGACAAATGAAAAAGAATGGTGTAGTTCATTAGCTCAGCCAGTAGAGGGGAATGATGCCTATGACGGCTCCTGACCAGGTGGAACTATTTTCCCCAAATCATTTTCTCCAGCTCCTGAGCTGAGGCGATACAGCCCAGCACCGAGACCTATCAGATAGGTGGGGAGGTGACCTTCATTTCTTGAACTGTGTTCCAGTAACTTTCTTTTTAGGTCTGTCTCTGATTACTGTTTCTGAGTTTCTGTCGCCGCCTCCAGGTCCTTCCTTTTGGGCATTTGTCTCTTGGTCAGTCCTGGGAGCTTCCAATCCAGCATTGGCTCTCTCTGTGCCCATCCGACCTAGTGAACCGTTAGGTATTTCTGCGCAAGCCTGGCACAGGTTCGGTGTCAGCGCTGGTGTCGTCTCCGCCTTGTGGGTAAAATTCTGTTTGCCCACAGGTGCATTGGCCCCTATTCAAATTTTATTACCTTCCTCTCTCTTTCCTGTGACTATATTGATTTTTATCCAAATACCCCAGTGCTCAGGATCAAAAGAATACAGTTATGTAAACCACGAACTCTTTTCTACAACACTGATTTTCCTAAAATTCCTGTCTGCAATAGGAAAATACAGGAGAGCTGCCATTTATTAAATTATCTATTCACTCTAGATGTGTAGGCCACAATACATACACACGACTGAGACAAGTCCATAAACAATTTTCCAGACTATAAAGAGCAGACCACCTCAAGGTTTTAGGGTTTATCTATCAGCCACAGAGGTATACTTTCCCAACTCTAGAGTTTAACAAATTCATAGGTGAAAAGTCCATAAACTGTGAAATCTCATGTTCTGAATTTGCCTCTACTTTTCATGAATGTGGGTGCTTGTAAGAACATTCTGATTTTGACTGTAGCATAGGGAAAATCTTTCCCCTTTATCAGGCCATTGTAGTGTTCTATAAACATTCACTGGTGTGAATGCTTGCTTCAAAGTGCATTCTGCTAAAATCAATTCCTGATTGTGTAAACTATAGTCCCCAGTGAAATTTGGTAGAGGATTCCATCTTTCACTTAACAAGCCTGCATGCAGGGTTGAATTGATATTTGACAAAAATTGTTTAGGATTATCTAGAGCCTCTTTCCAACCAAAAATTCGTTGAGTCAATCCGGATGCATTTTTCAGTTGCTAGGCAAATAACAGAATAAGTCATTTCTATTTTTAAAATTAGTCACCAAGAATCCTACATTTCTACAGATGACTTTGAGAATAGTCAAATAATGTGCTAAATAGCAGAAATACAAGAAGATTTGGATGAAAACAATCTTGGCTTAGAATTTTGGGGCATGTTTTTATGTTTAGGGTTATGGTCTGGGAAAGATGAAGAACTTTGATCAACTAAAATCTTATGGCTGAAATAACATGAAGGGAAGGCAAACCCCACTCCTGGTAGGAGGTTGCTATGTGCCAGCCCTGTGCAGGAAGTATTACATGCATCATATCCTGTGAGCATGACAGTAATGCTGGGAGGTAGGCATTGCTACCATTCTTTTACAAATGACAGAAGTGAGACTAAGAGAGGTTGGGCAAAATTTCCCTGGTTATGTCTCTCGTAAGTGACAGCCGCAAGTCACATCCCCCTTGGTCTGAATCCTGGGCCCATCAACTTTCTTCTCATGAGGCTGCCTCTCAGACGCTCCCCTTGGAATTATTCACGTCGTTATCATGGGTTCTGCTTGGCTGTCTGGGTGGTTTCATTTATCTGAATAGGCTGTTCTTTTCTAACTTTGCTCTCAGAGCAACGTTCTTTTCTTGTATGTCTTAAATCATTTTGTTCTAGTTTACAAATGCAGAGATGGAAAAAATATTGAAGAATTGCAAGTAGAATTAGTTCACTTTACTTTAGGCTTTGAAAGACAAGGTGGATTCTTTCACCACTACATCATATGCAGTGCGTTCAGTGGTAAGATTATGCCAAGGTTCTCCTAGTTGCTAGGAGGTCCGGTCGGCTCCACGACTTGAAGCATGCTGAGAATTACAGGGTGCCGCAGAGAGGTACAAGTAAAGGGCTACCAGCAGACGCTTTCGCTCCCTAAATCAGACAGAAGAGACCTCCTACTATTACTGGGGTGGGTCCAAGGTTGAGGACTCCTGCTTGGCAAGGTAGAGTAAAAAATGTGTTTATTAAAGAACTAACTGTGGAGCATAAATGGATGTTGAAATAGACCAGAACCAGGCAAAACAGCCCACCAGCAGATAGCCATAAAAATTAAGGTTACAAAACAAAACACATACTTTGCCCTGCTCATCCGTCTCTGAACTCAGGGTCAGGCTCTCGGCCTGAACCTTGTTTCCCAGCTGGTTTTTGCTTCACTCCCAAACAGTCTTCCTAGGTTTCTCTTCCCAGCCTAGGCGAAGCCAAGGGGTCATTTCTCACCAACTCTTCTAGAATATTTATTTTGTATTATGCGTGTGTTGGATAGCTGTTTTTGAGCTTTTCTAGACAAGATGCAGGCTCCTTTTTGTCACACTAGACTTCTTGGGGGAGGAAGATATAGGAAAGGAGAAGGTGTGTGCGTGTGTGTGTGTGGGGGGGCAGAGTGGGAAAGGGAGTGCCTAAATCCTCTGAGGTGTTTTTATCCAAGAGATCTTAGGAGGTTTTGCCCCAGCCTCGTATACATCACCTCTCTCTTCCGCAAATAATGAATTAATCTCCTTGAAAAGTGTCCTGGGCGGATGACTCTGGCACCATCTGAATCTTGTCCCAAGAAGAATGCAAAGTTTCTTCTTCTCTAGATTGAGAGGCACTTCACCAAATGCCGACATGAGGAGAAATGGCAAAAATCTGATGATAAAGGAGATCCAGATTCCAAATCATCAGTGCCATGCAAACACTGCGGGCAGAACAGGGGTTTTTGCAGAAGTGGTTAAAGACTTACTTTGCCAAAATTAGCCATGGGTCCTACAAGTTTTCAATTTCTGGTGATGCTCTCCTTTCTACTATAGCTCTTTTGTATGTGCGTACCAAAAGGGAAGATATAATTTTAAGAATTTTGCTTTCACAGCAAGATGGCTCAAGTATGGCTCCCACTTCCTATCATTTTCTAAGCATATAGAAAATGTTGGAATTTTAAATTCTCCCCGCCATTATACGTATATATTTTAAAATATAATATCAATTTTATAATATGTTTAAATATCACATAAATATTGGTAGGTCCGTATGGTTTTATAAGAAAGAGATAATTGTGAAAAAATATTTGTCAGTAACTATTAAACTTATGAAGCTTCCCTCATAAGAATAACATTAAAGATATTCTTTACTCTAGAAAAATAACATCTTATGGCACAGTCTTTTGCAATCAGCAATATCAGGTCATGGGTATGAAATTAAGCACAGAGGCTTCCTGAAGAAATTAATTCATTATTATCATTGACTCTTTGAAAACCTATAAATTCAAAGTAAAAGTTAGCCCTGGAGAAGCGTATTAGAATTGCAGGGCATATGAAGGAAGAAAAATGAATACTGACATTTTCTGTACCTGTGAGGATCTAGGCAAAGTAAAGAAAACAGGTCAGGCAATTCGGATCTAATTTACTGCTCTACCTCTTTAGCAGAAAATTTGAGAAGAGGAAAAATAATTTTCTTATATTTTTTATGATGGCTATAAATATCTTCATAAATAAGGCACCTGTTCAAAGGAATGTTTCCTTGTATGTAATGCTAGAGTGATTAAGCCAATGGAAAAAGCCAGGAAGAATGAAATTCCAAGGTTTGATGCTTTCTTGGGAGGAGGTTGGAAGGGCTGTGGTCTTTTTAATTTTATCCCTTGTGATTTTGACACTTACCAAAAAACCTTTTCTAGTAATGAAAAACACATTAGGAAAAAGCTGCGCTGTTTAGTCTGCTTGCTGATATTTGGTACCAAGTAATCCAAGCTTTACAGAACGTTCAATAAAGTATCTGTCATGACTAATCCGTGTGTTGCGCCTCAGTTATTCTTCTCAATGTGTTAACGGCACAGAACATGGAGTAGGGCCCACATTTGCTTGGGAGTGAAGTTAGTGGGATAGGAAATTGGGGTTTCTGAGTTTATACTGGGTCAGGTATCTATTTTGTTAATCCAGGTCCATGAATGGATGGATGAAAGGGATTAAAAAAACTTTTTAGAATTCAGAACGTGGAAAAGAGGTTGCTACCTTCAAGATTCCTAGTTTTAGATATTTGAAAAATATTTTTTTCCTTCTTCCTTCTTTTTTTTTTTTTTAATTTATTTATTTAACCCCCCCGTTGTCTGTTCTCTGTGTCTATTTGCTGCGGCTTGTTTCTTTGTCTTTTCTGTTGTCGTCAGCGGCACAGGAAGTGTGGGTGGTGCCATTCCTGGGCAGGCTGCTCTTTCGCGCTGGGCGGCTCTCCTCACGGGCGCACTCCTTGCGCGTGGGGCTCCCCTACGCGGGGACACCCCTGCGTGGCAGGGCACTCCTTGCGCGCATCAGCACTGCACATGGGCCAGCTCCACACGGGTCAAGGAGGCCTAGGGTTTGAACCGCAGACCTCCCATGTGGTAGACGGATGCCCTAACCACTGGGCCAAGTCTGCTTCCCACCTTCTTCCTTCTTTCCTTCCCTTCCTCCCTCTCTCCCTTCCTGCTTTAGTTTGACACAGGCTGCGGATGCAAAATACCAGAAATGAGTTGGCTTTTTTTTTTTAAGATTTACTTATTATTTATTTCTCCCCCCCACCCCAGTTGTCTGCTCTCTGCGTCCATTTGCTGTGTGTTCTTCTGTGACCGCTCCTATCCTTATCAGCAGCACTGGGAATCTGTTTCTTTTTGTCGTGTCATCTTGTTATGTCAGCTCTCCGTGTGTGTGGCACCATTTCCTGGGCAGGCTGCACTTTCTTTCGCGCTGGGCAGCTCTCCTTACTGGGCGAACTCCTTGCGTGTGGGGCTCGCCTATGTGGGAGACACCCCTGAGTGGCACGGCACTCCTTGGGTGCATCAGCACTGCGCATGGGCCAGCTTCACACGGGTCAAAGAGGCCTCGGGTTTGAATCGTGGACCTCCCATGTGGTAGGTGGATGCCCCATCCATTGGGCCAAGTCCACTTCCCTGGGTTGGCTTTTATAATGGAAATTTATTAGGGTAAAACCCTACAGTTGGGAGGCTGTGAAAATGTCCAATCAAGGCATCATTAGAGATACAGCCTCCCTAAAGGTCAGCCACTGGCAGACCCTGGCCCCCTGCCACGTGGCAGGGCACAATGGTGGCCAGTCTCTGCCTTCTCCTCCAGGCTCACCTCCTCCCCAGGCTCAGCTGTAGGCAAACAGGCACATGGCGCATCTCTCCCCAGGCTCTGTCTTCAGCTTCGGGCTTCTCTGCCCTTTCTTTCAGCCTCTCTGGGTTTCTCTGTCCTTCTGTGACTGTGGGCAATCCTGGAGTCCTCTCTCACCTGGAAGGGTAAGATGGCAGCTCTCTTTTTCTCTGCTTTCTGTCCTCAGATTATGTAAGACTCCAGTGAGAGGAGTAGGACCCACCTTGCACTCTGCAATCTAATCAAAGGACCTTAACCAAAGCAATCTAATGAAAAGTGAGCTAGGGAGTGGATGTGGCTCAAGTGGCTGAGCACCCGCCTCCCACACGGGAGGTCCTGGGTTTGGTTCCTGTGACTCCTGAATAAACAAAAATACAAACAATGAGCAAAACAAAAAACCAACTCAGGGAAGCCAATGTGGCTCAGTGGTTGAGTGCCTGCATCCCACATCCAAGGTTCTGGTTTAATCCCCAGCCCAGGTACCTCAAAACAAACAAACAAACAAACAAAAAAAGCTATCTAAGCAAAAAGGTCCTACATACAACAGGCTTACATGTACAGGGATGGGTTAGCTTAAGCACATAGCTCTCAGGGATCCGCAGAATACTCAAAGTAGCTTCTTCCCTCCCTTCCTTCCCACTCCCTCCCTCCCTTCATTCCTACTCCCTCCCTTTCATCCATCCATTCATCCATCTGTCTAAAGTAATGGAAGCTATGTAACTTAATAAGTTACGTTTCACTTAGCTTAGCTGATAGAAAGCTTAGAGTTAAGTTATGCTCACCTTCTTTAATGAAAATAGCAATTATAGTAGTTAACATTTATTGAGTACTTCCTAGGTCTCTTTCAAGGGGTTAAGTACTCATGTAATTTTTTCATTTAACCCTACAAAGTAACAACCCTACAAAGTAGCTACCAATATAATCTTTATTTTATAGATAAGGAAGTCAAGGTTTACTGAAGCAATGGACTTGTATAGATCACAGCTAGTTATGGTGGAACTTGGTTTCAAATTCTGGTATTCTATCTCAAACTTGCCTCATGTAGTGGTTCAACCTAGATTGTGTTACGAATAACTTCATTTCATAAATCTGGTACTTTTATTTTTTTGATACCCGCTCCCCGCCCCCCATCCCCAGATGGCTCCCTTATCTGTTTGCTCATTGTTTTTGCCTGCTGTCTGCTCGCAATCTTTTGTTTCTTCTTTAGGAGGCACCGGGAACTGAACCTGAAAACTCCTATGTTGGAGGCGGGTGCCCAACCACTTAAGCCACATCCGTTCCCTGCTCATTTTGTTTCTGCTTTCTTTCTGCTCATTGTTTGCTCATTGTCTTGCTCATTTTTTTTGCTCAATGTCTGTTCATTATTTGTCTTCTCTAGGAGGCACCAGTAACTGAACCAGGGACCTCCCATATGGAGGTGGACACCCAACCTCCCGAGCCACATCTACTCCCTGCTCTTTTTATTCTTAATATGTCAATTATAAAAACACCATTTATTGTCAACTGCTTCAAATTCTTTTTAAACTCAGATATGATAGAAATAAGAGAAATAGAATTTCTATTAGACTCTTGCTGAAGTAACAGGTTAAAGAAGGATTTTGGAATGAAGGACTGTGAATCCAGAAAAAAAAAGGGTGGGATATAATAAGTAGTTTTGAGAAAAACTGGCAGATGTGCAGATAAATCTAAATTGTGTTGATGGTAAAACTCTTAATAGTGGTGCCTACTTTGAGGAGATTAAAAACAAACTGAATTTCAAATACTGGGGAGAAATAAAACAGGGGGAAAATAAATTAACATTAAAGCATTCATTTTATTCTCCATTTTGATTATTCTCTTTTTTATATTTTCACATTTTCCATCTTTTATCCCTCTTTATGATGCATTATTGGTGATTTCCTCAGGTTTTCCAATTTAGTAAGTTTCCATTAACCTGAGCATAATCTACAGTTAGACTAACTGAACTTTCTACTTTAATAACTATAATGTTTACTTCTGGTAGTTCTGGTTGGTTCCTTTAATTATCGGGTGGTGAGCTCATCTTTATCAGAGCTTTATCTGTAGGAATTCCTGTTGGGTCTGCACTGAGGACTAGTCCCTAGGACCCAGTTTTACGACTGCTTTTGTGAGAAGCCTGGGAGATGGGCCAGGACTAATCTTCATGTGCTTATCAGCTTCTGGGTCCTAAAGCATGTGAGTATTTTAATTCAAGCCCTGAACACAAGAGTTTTGCTGTCTGGAGTTTTAAGATCTCAGAAGAGATTTTCTTTTTCTTCCCGAGCCAAGGCTGAGACAGACAAGAATCCTGTGTCCCCCGGCTCTGCTGGAGGATCACTGTCCATCCATTAACGAGGGATACGTCCTCTGAGGGTGTGCCTGTAGGCAACCTTTTTGGTTCACACTCCCCACCTTAAATGCTAGGCCTTATTGCCTGCCCTATGTGGGTGTTAAAACTCAAGCCCCAATGTTATCAAGACTGGCCTCTGCTTCCCCTAGCCTACCAAGGCTCATGCAGAATCTGTCCACTTGATTGTCGTGGCCTCTTTATACTTAGCACCTTGACTTTTTCTTCCTTGAAAGCTCGGCTCTCACATAGCAGGTATTTATTACTTTTTTCCCCAACAATTCTAGGTGCTGGTGGTGAAATAATTTTCAGGTTACCTAAGTCTACCGTCTTTCTGGAACAAGAAGTCTGAAGTCCCTGTCCACTGTTTTCAGGGGGCGCGGCTCCCTGTAGACACTAGACGACTTACAGTTTTTCAACGGGATTCTCAGGACGTTGCTGGACCTGGCTCTTCTGAGGAAACCACTCTAGCTTGTGTATGGAGAGCTTGTCCCTTTTTCCTCATCAAATGTCTCTAGGCTCCATTTATCCTTTTTGAACTTGTAGCAACTAGAGCATGTCCCACTTCCCTAACACCCCCTTTTAGAGATTATATCCCTTTTTACCCTTTTCAACTTGCCATTAAAGGGAGCTGATGTGGCTTAGTGGTCAAACACCGGACTGTTGTATAAAAGGTTCCAGGTTCAATCTCTGGTCCTGGTACCTCAAAAAACAACCAATCAACCAAAAAAAAGAAGGATGGTTAAAATGTCATTTCTCCCTTCATATCTCTTCAACCGAGTATCAGCTTCTAAAATGTCAACGTTTTTTTAAAAGATACGTCTCCTGTCTTCCTTTCTTTTAATTTCATTATAAAACCCACCCCTAATATGATTATAAGACAGAGGCATGCTTTTTAACCAACAGATTTCCTTTTTTATTATCTAAGCAAACTGAATTCCTCGATGCAGAATATCCTAACCCTGGCATTTGCAAAAATTTTATTGAGTTGTTTCTTTATAACAATTCAAGATTATGGTATATATATAAATGTGTGTTTATGTGTATAAATATATTTAGGAAGTATTGGGGACTGAACCTGGGATCTCATACATGTGAAGCAGGAGCTCAACCACTGAGTTACACCTGCTCTGCTATTTTTTTCTCCCCCTCCCCCGCCCCTTCCCCCGCCCTGCTGTTTTTGCTGTGTCCATTCATTGTGTGATCTTCTGTATCTATTTCTCTTTGTGTCTCCTCTTCTCATCTTTATCCTCTAGGATTCACCAGGTTTCGATCCCGGGGGACCTCTGATGTGGAGAGAGGTTCCCCGTCAATTGCGCCACCTCAGTTCCTGGTCTCTGCTGCGCTTCACCTTGACTCTCCTCTTTGACTCTCTTTTCTTATGTCATCGTCTTGCTGCGTGACTCACTTGTGCAGGCACTGGCTCACCACACGGGCACTTGGCTTGCTGCGTGGCACTTGTCTCACCATGTGGGCACTGGCTCACCACATGGGCACTTGGCTCACCGCGTAAGCACTTATGCGGGCACTCGGCTCACCATGCGGGCACTTGTGTGGGCGCTTGGCTCACCACGTGGGCACTCGGCTCGCTGCACGGGCATGCTTTTCTTCTTCTTTTTCACCACAAGGCTCCAGGGATCGAACCCAGGTCCTCCATATGGTAAGCAGAGGCCTTATCACTTGAGCCACATCCGCTTCCCTCTGCTATATTATTTTAATAAATGTTCTTGTTCAGTCATTCACTCAAAAAAAATCTTTGAGCACCAACTGTAGGCAAGGTACTTTTCTAGATTCTTGGTGTACATTGGTGAAAACAATCCTTTTGTCTGTCATCATTAGTAGATCTTTACAACCCTGCTATGGATGGAGCTACAGTGCGTGCCTCTGAAGCCTCAAGCTGGGGTCAGATCCTAAGATACCTGATAAAAGCTGTGCTAACCTGAGAGCTTATGGTACGTGTGTGTGGGGGGCGATTTTAATAGCCTTTGAACAAGCAACCTAATGACCAGTGATGGCATTCTCCCTTCTCAGATTCCTCTCAGATTCCTCCTTTGGCCCTGAACTCAGGTAATGGGATTTGGAGAAGCACATCTGTCAGACACGGTTTAAAGTGACAACATTCCCCGGAACTGTGTGGCACACCTGGTGCTAGCCCATCTTTGCGGACTGCAGTCTCTGTGTCTTGGCCTCCCACTCGCAGGCATAGCGGAGAAACAGTACCGGCCACTCACACTTGCTCCATGCTGTCATAATCAAAGAACCTCTTTCCCCCATAATAAAATCCTTGCTCCGGCCACACTGGCTTGCTCAGGCTGTGCCAATACCCTGAGCAGCCAGCCTATCTTCTAAAGCTCCGGTTTGTCCGTCAGCTGGTTAGTGCCCAGTGTAGCCAGTATTTGCTAAATTACAGCCTGTTATGAAATACCCGTAGCTCCAGAGACCTGCAAAGGTTGAAGTGCCACATGACCTACAATTTACTAAAGCTTGAGACCCGTCAAGGGAAAGAGAACGGCCACCTGCATGGCGTGTTGCCTGGAGGGACGTCTTCCTTAGAAGTTTTTCCAGAAGACAAAAACTATGACTTGCAGGGGCTTTCTAACAAAAGAGAACACTGGAGCACACCCAACAGAACTGCAAATAAGCAACACCCCGGGATAAGCCAGTTCCTCCAGTGGAGACAGCTTATCAGGATGGCCAAGCATGCCATGCTAATCAACCGTTCCCTTATGTAAAATGGGAGCCTAACAGCCTATGGGATCGTTTCCTTGCTTGTCTCTGCATTGCCCTATATAAGCTCCTTCTTTCCACCCTCCAGGATGCTGATTCATAAATAGTAAGGTGCTCAAACTCCTACGAATGACACCTCGTCTAACATTTCTTTAAACAGGTTTGCTGTCAGAAGTGGGATGATAAGGAGAACCCTGACAGCCCCTGGAGGCAGCGAGAAGGCCAGATGAAGGGTGCTCACTGAGCCCTGTGTGCTCTCTGCTCTCCATAGCACCCAGAAATTGATGGGTAAATTCCTCTTGGAGCTGAGCTCAGTAAGTGATTTTGATCGCCGACTTTCTTTGAGCAATGCTAAAGCCTGGAGATCAGAATAAGGGTCTGGTTAGAGTCTGAATTCAGATCATAAAAACCTGGGATCTTGAATAGGTAACATGGATTCTTCTTTATCAAAAATTTTAGAATCAGGAGCTCCCCTGGGTGGGACACCAGCTGGTTACATGGTTAAAAACTTTGGCTCCAGAACTTGCCTAATTTTACAAAGGATAGCTTTACTAAGGATAGCTTGGAGCTATGGTAGCTGTGATGGGGAAGTCTTAGTTTAGATGAGGTTATTCATCCGAGAAGTGCCCCAGAGAAAGACAGAACCCCGAATACCCCAAAAACAATGAATGATGTTTTATCTCCTTTTCTAAATTGGTATTTGAGGCATCAAAAAGTGACTCCCAAATAGCTTCTTGAAAAGACTCCTTACAAAAAGCCAATGAAAAACTTGAGAAACAAGAAGCCCAGACAGCTGACAACACCTGTAGACAAACGGACTTGACTATGCCTTCAGCCCCTTCTCTTTACCTTCCTTTGACTAGTTCCTCCGGATCCACTCGCCTTCTTTCTCCTTTACCATTTACTTGGAAAATGAAAAAGAAAAGGAAACCAGACAGATGTCCTTAAAGGTTAGCCCCTCCACGGACCTGGGCATTTTGGCTCCTGCCTGTGGTCCAAGAGGGAACGCAGAGGCATCTAGAATTCTTTTGGGTGCACATGATCCAGGGTCACCTGACCTAGATCAGCTTGCGCTCAGGTTGGTCTGACTCTCAGATGCTAAATCCTGGAAGGCAAAAGCTGATTGGACCTACCCAGAAAGGGACCCACAGAATCCCTTTCCACAATAAATCTCAATACATCAGGGCAAGAAAATCTTAATAATCTCTTCCACAGATATCAGCGGGAAAGCCTTAGCACTCAGATTAAGCACACAACCTTAACTTGCCCAGTCTGCCAAGAACAAATTCTAATAAAAATATAAGAATGGAACAAGCGCAGGAAGTCAGCTATCTTATTCAAAGAAGTGAGTTCTGGATTTCTATGTTTTCTTTATTTCTGTATTTTTATGCCTGCCTTATGACCAAAAGATACTATATTAAAGCTATATGCTCTCTATTTAGGTCTGTGTGTTGGATGTATGATATTTTCCTACATCCAAATGATATTACCAAATCAACTTATGAAACTACTTGTAATCTACTTGGGTATGTTCTTCCTGAATTTATACAGGTTTACTGATCAAATGAACCAGAATTATTTCTACTAGATATTTAAGATGGTGAAAAATAAAAATTTGTGTTTAAACAAATTGAATTATTTTTCTGCCAAAATTCATTTCAAGTGTAATTTGTGTTTGTGGTCTGTTGGCTTGAA
This sequence comes from Dasypus novemcinctus, assembly GCF_030445035.2. Classification (NCBI taxonomy): domain Eukaryota; kingdom Metazoa; phylum Chordata; class Mammalia; order Cingulata; family Dasypodidae; genus Dasypus; species Dasypus novemcinctus. Next base: position 16,398,758 of record NC_080687.1, on the reverse strand, counting down.
GACAGTTTCCAAGATCTTTTTGGTAACTTAAGTATGTGAGGTATGCTGGAGGTGTTTTTATTCAGGAAAGAGACAGTATTTTTGTCCTCAAATAAAAGGACTGTTTGTTGCAGACTGAGAAATGGAAATGTGTAGGACAAAACCTGAATGGATTTAGAAAGTTATAGAAGGTTTGTCGTGGTCAAGGTTAGCTAAGATTTGATATGTTTTAAGATTTTTAAGAGTTTTCTTATCAGACAGTATCTTTGTGCAAAACTAGAATTTGGTTTTCTTTCTGTTAAAATGATACAGTTTTCTTGGATTATTGGTCTGCTCTCACAAGCTACACATTGTAAGAGATTTTTCCTAACCATCTGAGTAATTTGCCTAAAAGACAGATATTCTGTATTTTATCAGCATAAACTCGCATGCCTTATATTGACTTTATCATCCTCTATTGTCATAGAGACCACAAGTCTTCTTGCTTCTGAAAGAACTTAATTTTTTTTACACAATCATGTTAACTCCCTTATTTACTTGTAAAATTTTTTTATTGTCACTTTGATTAAATAGGGAAGCAAATACTGTTCCACAGATACCCATTATCCTAGTTAACAAAATGTTCAAATTCTGATAACTTTTGACATTTTGCTTTCCCAATATCAAACCCTAAATGACATCTTCTTGATCTCTCAAACTGTCTTTGGGATTTTCCAGAAGGCCCCTGGAAAATCACAAAGGATTTATTCTTTAATCTCATAGGAAGGGAGGTGCCAGAAATAGTTAGGTATATTGATATATTATCAGTTGTATGGAAATTGTTGTCAAATTAAAAAGGATTTTTCAAACTTATTTTGGTTAAATTTGTATAGTAAAAAAGTTACTAATATAAATATTTCAGAAATTATATAAAGTTCCTAGAGATATGTCAATGTTCTCACTGTCCATGAGATGTCCTAGGACTGATAGTAGACAACAGCATACTGTCATTGGTTATAATTTCAGTTGTTCTTAAAAAATATTATGTCACAGAGACTACCAAATTTCCTTCTCAATTTTGTTATTTTTGTAATGAACTCTCACCAGAACTTTCACTTTTGTAAAACAGTGATAAAGTTAACCGAGACCATTTTAAATCTTTTACCCCCTCCAGATGGTTTTTTTTTCTTTGAGGGCCCGGAGCAGGGGGTTGAACCTAGGACCACGTATGTGGGAAGCTGGTGTTCAACCACTGAGCCACGTCAGCAGCCCTGAGTTGGTTTTTTGTTTGCTTTTTTTTTGTCGTTGTCGTTTTTAGGAACTGAACCCAGGACCCCCCCTGTGTGGGAAGCAGGTACTCAACTGCTTCAGTACATCTGCTCCCCTCCAGATAGTTTTTATTCTGATGCTTCCCTGAAAACACTTGTAATCCACTACAGGCCAGAGGGCGTCATCTTCCTCAAAAAGGATGGTCCCAGAGACCCTGGAAAGGACTGTGCCAGGTCCTCTGGGGCACAGGCCTCTGATACTTTGCTTCAATGGTGTTGAGACCATATTACTGGACAGGGTCAAAATATCCAGGGTCCTAGTGAAGAAGCCGATGTGTTCATGAGTTTGCTAGTACAAGATCCTGCAGAATAAGGACTAATTACTTTTAGGACTGAGTGAACTGATAAAGAATGATTATAGGTTTTATTTGGATTATTGGTGATTTCTAGTGTACTTTTTTCTAGATATAAGGAACCCTTTACTTTTCTCCCGTAAGCTACCTATAATTCATTAAGCAGTTATCTTTTCTCCCTGCCTTCCCCCTCCAGAATTTGGAAACGCCTATGAAATATTCTTATTTTTATGACAGTATCATTATTTGCATAGGTGCAATTAGAATCTGTCTACCTTGCTAATAAGACGTAATTGGAGACATTGATTTTTAACCAAGGCTTCAACTAGAATGCCCTATTTGAGACTGAAGCTTTTCTAATCAGATATGACCGGACACTTTTATGGAACTAAGACTGTCTTTATGGAGTCAATGTGTACAAAATTTTTTTGGAAAAACCAGTTTAGTACCTGGCTCCAGGGTCCCCAGGCTTACAGGTCAGAAAGTCACTTTCTGGCAGGCATAGGAATCATATTCTACTTTGGGGACCTCAAGAGAGAGGAATTTACCCAAATCTATAGGTACTGCAGGTGAAATGTGGTTTGGGGTTCTTGGCTTGTCTTCCTAGCCTCCAGAGCGTTTTTAAAGTCCAGTCAAAGGTTCCTTATGAAAACATCCAGCAAAGCAAATTTTAAAAAGGCCTGTATGGTAAATCATTCTGGCTGCTCCTATGTAAATAATTAGGCCGATTCTAATGAAACCACCCTAATTTTATGATAAAGAATAATCTTTCTTGAGGTTATCTTTGATAAAAGGAAGGTGACCGTGGAGAAAAGTTTTGTGTTTTGTGTTTCGGTAGAAAACTATAGCACACACCCCTGTGGGTTATCAAGTTCTGCTCCTGTTGGTTGCCTGAGCTATTTTGTATCCCCTTTGTAAACTGCAAAAAACTGCAGGGTTTTGTTTCTTACTGTGATTGGATCGAATCCTGTGATCTTACATATATTGTCTATCCAAAATGCCAGCCAGATAGCTAACTTAGTGACCTTTTGCACATCAGGCTGCAAACTGACAAAAGAGGGATAATACCCACAATCCCTCGACCTACCCTAATACAGCGTTCCACTCTTTCATGCACATCATCGTTTCTTCCTAGGAACATAAGACCCAGGGCGAGCAGATATAAAGAAAGCTGGCTGCTTAGCATCAGTGGTCTTGCAAAACCAAGAGGCTCTAGATACCCTGACTGCCCCCAAACTATGTTATTCTCCCGTTAATAAGTCTGGCACAATGATAAATAACCTAAATGTTTTAAGGACCAAGTTAAAAGGTGTTTCAGGATATCAATTAGGCTCAAACAATTCAATGGACAGACCTATTTCCTGACCTAGGTTCTTGGTATATGGGGAAAATTTGTACTTTGGATTTATGTCTTTAATTGTGATTATCAGTCTATACGTTTTTCTTGTTGTACAAACTGGGTTTCAAGATTCTGTTCAAATTCTTTGACACCCTCTGGCAGATGGTTGCTCTTAAGATAGCTAATCAAAAGGGAAATGAGATAGAAATGGGACTGCCTCTAGTACACTGAGACTAAAAATAAAAATAATATAGACACCCTGACTTGGAGAGAGGGCTGTACCCATAATCCACTCAATTGAGTAAGTAACTCCCCTCCAAGGGTCTTAAATGTAATTCAACAACTACCCAACGGACCTCACTGCAATCAAGAAAGGAACAGAACCTCAAGAAAGGAACAGAACTATCAAGAAAGGAACAGAAAAACTGATGGAGCCTATTTGACCACCCAACTCTTTATGGCCTAAAGAGTTGACTTTACAATTGACCTGCAGAAGCTTTCTGAGCAAATGAAACAATGAAATGCACTCCACCGAATTGCAGATAAGCAACACCTGGTGATAAACTAGTTCCAGTCCAGTAGAGATAGCTTATCAGCATAGACAAGCATGCCATACTAATCAAAGTATATCTTTAAGATTCCCCCCACCCAACTTAAATGAGACCTCAGCATCTGCCAGTCAGGGCATTTCCTCACTTGCTTCCATGTTCGACCTACATAAGCTCTCCCTTCCACGTGTGGTTTCGACGCTGCTTGATTTATCAATTGTCAACTGCTTAAAAACGCCCATATAAATAATATTTTGTTGAGTATTTTTAAAAACAGCCCTAAAGCAGCCTGCACAATGCTGCCTTTGTGCTTGCTAGCTCTTCCATATGTTGTTTTGGTCTCCAAAGGCCAGTCCTGGTCTAATTTTTAAGCTGCCCAGTCTATGCACCAGATACTGGAAATTTAGGGGGTTAAGAAAGAATGCTCTTCCTCTTCATTGAATTTGGATCAATTGAGAGAGAGAAACATAGAGGACAGACAAATGGAGATCCAAATGCCAGCTTCATCTCAGGTAAAAACTAGGATGGACAGAAGAGAGTGTGAAGCCCTCAGCATTGTTTTAAGTATCTATGAATCTTGTCCTTCAAGCAGTGAAGCTTGGTTGTCACTGTGGGCCCTGAGGGAAGGGAGAGAGAGGAAGAGAATGGATGGAAGAGGGGATAACTGAGGGGCAATGGAAGTGTCCCACAAGTTCGTGCAATAATGGATATAAGCCATATTAAATTTTACCAAAATTTATAAAAGTGGATAGTCTAAAATGAAAACCATAATGTAAACCAATAATGTAACCAAAAATTTAGAAAAGTGTACAGTCTAAAATAAAAACCATAATGTAAACCAAAATGGTTGGTAGCTATGTTTCAATATCTGTTCATCAGCTGTAGCAAATATAACATCCATATGTAAAATGATCATTGCTGGGGAAGGGGGAAAAGGGTTTGATGCCTGGTATATGGGAGTCCCCTATATTGTATATGTGACTTTACTGTGACGTAAAACTTTTCTGAAGACAAAATTAAAAATTAGAAAAAAAAAAGACTGTAGACACTGAGGAAGGAATGGAAGAGATAGCCTTGGCACTGTACATACAGGACAATGCCTATTACAGTGATGAAAGGCAAAGTGTCAAAAAGAAAGTTTTAGGATATCTTTCATTTTTTAATACCCCAATTTATTTTAGTTTTTCTAAATTAGTATGTACTCTATTTATAATCTTTAAACCCATCATTTCTATTTCATTTTCCTACTAATTGAATTTGGCAATATATTAGGCTTCATTTTTGAAGAAGTTTTGGATCACAGAGGGGTTCAACTATAGCAGGGGAGGAGCATTGGTGTGGGGTGTCATTGATGGGGGACACATGGTTGGGAGGGAGTTCTCCAGGGCATGTATATAGGGGATATAAAAGTGTTCGGATATTCGTTGGGTATTGTCATAGTGGTAGAGTTACACTTTTGTTATCAAAACAAAACAAAACAAAAACAAAAACAAAACACGAAAAACTAGGGTGACGATGTAATGTAGATCCCTGCATATGCTGGCTTGCTAAGATTCCGCCCCGAGTTACCTCACACCCACTCCCTGGAGCAAACACTGTCTTGAGGACAGCCCTTCTCCAGCACCCAGGCCCTCTGTGGGATGCGAGTCTAAGGAGGAGGAGCAAGAGCCCAGGGCGCCTGCTCAAATTCCTTCTCCAGCTCTCCCCGGCTTGATGCTTCTCCTGCTCTCCTGAGGAGGAGTGAGTAAAGAGGTGGAGAAAAGCCAGGAATGTTCTTCTGATGGAAGCGCCTCCACATGGAAACATGAGGAACGTGTGTGGGGTAAGGGCTTCCCGAAACAATTACTGCACCTGCTACAGCTCTTAGAATTTTGAGTTTCGGCATTTGTTCACTCGTCTGTCTCTTCCACTGTTCGAACTGTGTAAGTATTTTTTTTTCATTAGGATCCTGTGCTTATTAGATGGACGTAAATGTGGATTGAAGGAAGGTCTAGTCTCCACCAGTGAAACTAGAAAAAACGAAAGCACACCTGCCATCTGATAAAATAATTAGGAAACTGCTGTTAGAGTAACAATTTACCTGTTGTTTTTCTTCCAGAGTATTTCCTACCTTCTAGTAGCTGAAGGAAGTAGAAAATTGATTTCATAAAGACATTATTCATCAGTTACTCATTTCTTACCTCTGGTAGAGCTGGGCTGAATTAAAGCCCTAGAAAATGTACAACAGTACAAGTAGTGACAACGGTGACAGGCCTTATAATGAAACTGACGTCCTATTTAAGTCTAAATAAACACTCAGGGACTTCAATACATTAAAACAAACAAACTTGTTTCTTCCAATTTCTTCTTGCAAGGGCATGTACAGAAATAACAATAAATAAAGGTTGTTTTTTTTTCCCCTTTGTATTTGTCTTTTTCAGTTGCATGCATTTGATGAGTGCTGCAATAGTAACTCCTCTTTTGAGATTTTGAAAAACAGGTGGCTGGAATTGTGCAAGGCACTTTGTGCAAACCTTGCTCCAGCCCTCCCAGGGGTGTTATTGCCACTTACAGGTAAAGAACTTGAAACTCTAGAGAATGAAGAATCTTGGCCACATTCTCACAGCTAAGAAATAGCAAGGTCAGAATTGAATTCAAACCGAGTGCCACCTGACTTCCAAGCTGCTACTTTCTATACCATACTTTTTATATGTCTCGAGGGAATTGTGTCCCTGAATCTGAACTGGGGTTTGGGTGCTGTCGTAGTTTCCCAGCAGCCATGACCAATACCACCTAAGGGGCTGGCTTCACAAGGGGCATTTATTGGTGCATGGATTCGGCAGCTGGAAGGCTGGCTTCCTCCCAGGATGGCTGGTGATTCGCAGGGGTCCTCGGCTTTCCCACCACATGGCCACGTCCTCCCCCTTCTCTTATGGGTTCCCGCTGACTTGTGGCTTCTGGCTGCTCTCTTTGACTTCCTCTGTATAAGGCCTCAAGTTATAGGATTATGACCCATTCTGATTCAGATGGCCACAGCCTTTCTTAAAATAACGTCTTAAAAGGTCCCATTTACGCTGGCTTCACAGTCACAGGAATGGAGTTCCATTAATATGGTTTTTCTGGGGTAAGTAACTTAGTCTACCACAGGTCCTAAGGCGCTTCACCTGAGATTTCAAAGTAAGCTAATTCCATATTAATTTCAGCTTCAACAGAATACTTCTTGATTCTGTTGAATTTTATTATTTCAGATCTATGAAGTGCCAGTGACAGTTCATTCATTTTTCTAAGGTGGATATTGTGATGTGTTTGACGCAGTTTTCCGACCATGTTTTAGAACTGAATATAGTTCTTGAATTGAGATCTTTGGAGAAAATATAGCACAGAGAAAGTTAACTTTGCAATGATGTCATACCGAATACTGAAAAAAAGTTCTGGTTGATACAAAGTCTTCTTGTATATTTTGTTCCTCAGAACTCTATGTCCTAGTTTACATTTATCAAAATGAGAGCCTCATCTCTTGAAAGTCACTTGTTTGGAGAAACTTGCACTTTAGGGGAATTAAAAGCCTTTCTTTCATTTTGTTCTTTCCCAAGTATTTTTCAACCTTCCCGCTTCTGCCACACACTGCCAACCACAGAGGTTTACATGCAATCTTTTTGTAGCATATTAATTTATTCCAAATTTCAGTACTATCTAGGTCTGTTTTACTGATTGGCTAGTACATACAATGTCCTGTTAATTTTAACACTATTGAATTAAATAAAACTCTTAATTTAACTTGTTTCATATTCACTTTAGTCTAAATTTCTGCTGATTATAAAGCAAAGGCAGACTTTTCATTTTCTATTTATTTTGTTAGTTAGATAACTAATTGGGGTAGAATTTTAAAACACCACTGAGTAGTTTTATGTGTTAATAAATTAGTCAGGATAAGCAGCTAAAGACCTGCCAGATAAATCTCTATTCAAATCAAACATCACCCTCTGCCTGGGGCCTGTAGCCTAAGATTAGCAAAACAAAATCTTAATAGGTTAAAATTATATCAAATTATTAGTTATGGAAAAACTGAAGAAAGTGAATTCTTCTGAAAACTTAGCTGATAAGACTTCAGAACGATGGAAAGATTTTTCTGCCTGACTTAAGAATAATAAAAATGATGATTCCAGAAATTTTGTAAGTTTGCAGTAACTTGCTTAAAATGAGAGGTAACTGGCTGTGTTATCATGATCATTTCCTGAGAGACAGTTTATGGAAGGTACTTTTATGATACATTCCTGAAAAACCTCCAGACTGCAAATATGCAATATAAACCTTCTTACGAAAACTGCAGAACTTTCCCATTTTTATAAATCGTACCACACCTACTTTAGATTAAATAAGATTTCCACATTTTAGTGTGGGCAGCTAATAATGAAGGATGGACAGAGACAAATTGTTAGCAAATCTGCATACCCAGGATGTGATCAGTTGATTTAAATTGGAGACTCTCAAATATTTTGGTCTCGGGACTCTTTTATGGTCTTAAAAATTATCAAGGACTCCAAAGAGCCTTTGTTCCAGTGAGTCATATCTGTTGATATTTACCATATAAGGAATTAAAATGGTGACAAATTTACAGCATATGCACACAATTTAAGGGCACATTCTCTTAGCCTTTGGAGCAAGAAGCCATCACAGGCCAGGTAGCTTCTGGAAACGTCTACCACACATTCGTGGGAGAGTGGGAATGAGAAGGGCAGACCATACTTTACTCTTCCTAGAAAACGCTTTTCACCTCACAGACCTCTGAAAGGGTTTCAGGGTCTCAGGTGGCCCTGGGGGACACGCTTTGAGAACTGCTGGTTTAAATTATCTGATGTTCTTATTTAATATGTACTAAATACCTCGTAGGATCGTAAGAAGTAATAGACGGTGAGACATTTGAAAACATGGTTTCTGATGGTGGTTCTTTGAGTCAGCCAAACTTGGTCTGCTTTTACACAGACTTGACCTCCTTCTCTCTATTACCAACCTTGAGACCTTGGGCAAGTCTCTTAACCACTCCGTATCTTGTTTCCTCAGGTGGAAGTGGGACTGGGGTCATTGTGAGGCTGCAGCGCAACTGGCGTTAAACCTGGCACATGGTAGGTGGTCAGTAAATGATAACGGTACTACAGGAAAACAAACAGAACAGAGACCACTCAGGCAGGCCAGGCGCCCCTATTCCTCCCTCCTAAGAAGGCGTTTTGCTGATTATTGAGGTCTGAAACAGAAGAATTCTACCAGGAAGGATGGCTAGTAGAAAGAAAGAGAGCTAAATCTCAGCCTCCCTCATTCTGCACCCGACTCTTTCCCTATAGTGTGTTTATCTTTAAAAGCTTTGAAATAGATGAGTATTCCTTGCACTTCCAAAGTCCAGGCTTATTTGGCTCCCTGGGTTTATGCTCATTCTGTTATTTTGTTAGATAAACGTGTGCTACTATTAATTAGTAGGAAAGCAGCTCCTCTTTCTTCTAACACCCTCCACTATTCTCGGCTTATGTATTCACAAACCTGTTTTAGCTCAAACGTCTCCTTGAGCACTTTGCCAGCACTCTTTTCTTTAAGTTGCCACTTCTCCTTGGTCACTTTTCGTTAGTATCTCAATTTTGGGTCCAGGAGCACAGCTGGAAATGGACAATGTTCCCTTTGCCCAGGATTCTCTTTCTGACCCTTCCTTCAGGGAGGGTTGCAGGTTGAACGCAGGTGGAAGCCACCTGTGAAGAGGATGGTGGACAGGGCTGGCCAGAGGCCAAAGGCAGGTGGTTCTCCCAGCTGAGTAAGAAGACAGGTCCATTGCCCAGCTGTGGTTGAGTCCCTCTAATGTCAGAAAGAGCTGCTGAGGTTTCACGTGAGGTAGTTTGACAATTTCTCCTGCAAGGGGAGGAATGCTTACACGACACATGCTGGGCTTTTCTGAAATCCATAGGAAGAGCTCCCTCCTCCTCATCCATTAGTTTACGAACGCTTGGCCATACCGACTTCCTTCTGCTTTCTGCAGTCAATCACGAGTTCCAGAGGGCCGGCTTTGTGCCAGACCCTGTGTTGGTGAGAGAAGGGGAGGTGGACGTTGATCCCAGATTTCTCACTGTAAAGGAGGGATAAATGGTTCTGTTCGTCCCAGACATTGGGAATACAGGAATAGAAACCAGTTTTGGGGGAAAGATCAGAATTTCACTTTTGAGCATCTTTTCTGTTGGGATGGTGCTAGGATACCTAAATGAAAATTTGGAAATAGCCTTCCCGTAAGTAGTCATTAAGGCCCCGGAAGGCAGGCAAATGCACTGTGGGAGGACTGACTTTGGAGTCCAGGCGTGACTAGACATTTCTAGTCTCCCACTTCCAAGATAAGTCGTCTTGGGGACTGCTTTCAACACCCTCGGGCTTCTGTGTCCTTGCCTAAGAAAAGGCTTTAAGGAGATGACCTATGAAAAGCAGGTGATCCAATGTTGGGAAGTGAATACGAGCTCAGGAAACAGCAGCTGACACCTGGGTCACTTGTGGAGTTCGAGGAACAAAGTGTCAGGAGATCTTCTCTATTTAAGGAATGACCAGAGAAAGATGAGATCAAAAAGGAGATTGAGAAGGGATGGCCACAGTGGTGAGAAGAAAGACCAGAGACAGTCCCATCATAGAGGTCACAGGGCAGAGAGTTTCAAAAATGAGCCTGGGCGCAGCAGCGGTTTAGCCAAGGCCAGAGCAGTCTTCTGACTTTAGCAGTATGGACGTCCTGAGAACTGTGAAAAGCAGAAGGAAAGGGGTGAGGATGTGGAGCTTGTTGGCTGTAGAATATACTTTCCAGAAGCCTGGTTGGGAAGGGAAATAGAAGTATAGGTGAATATTAGCAACAAGGGAGACTGTGGGTGAGCTTTTTTGCATGTTTTCTTTCTGTAATATGGAAGGAACTGGCAGAATATGGTCAAAACCTAAACTAGATCATTCTTTCTTAATCAATAAACCATCTGGGAGGACTCTGTGTATGTGTGTTTATTGTATTTGTTTTTTTTTTAAAGATTTATTTTTATTTATTTCTCTCCCCTTTCCCCCCACCCCAGTTGTCTGTTCTGTGTCTATTTGCTGCGTCTTCTTCTTTGTCCGCTTCTGTTGTTGTCAGCAGCGTGGGAAACTGTGTTTCTTTTTGTTGCGTCATCTTGTTGTGTCAGCTCTCCGTGTGTGCGGTGCCATTCCTGGGCAGGCTGCACTTACTTTCGTGCTGGGTGGCTCTCCTTATGGGGCGCACTCCTTGTGTGTGGGGCTCCCCTACATGGGGGACACCCCTGCATGGCATGGTACTCCTTGCACGCACCAGCACTGCGTGTGGGCCAGCTCTACACGGGTCAAGGAGGCCCGGGGTTTGAACCATGGACCTCCCATGTGGTAGATGGATGCCCTAACCACTGGGCCAAGTCTGCTTCCCTGTAGTATTTGTTGTGAGAGCATTTGTCAAAACCTAGTTTGTTAATTTTATATTGTAGTTCAGAAAGCAGAGGCCATTCTCTCTAAGCCTCTCCATGCTAAAAAAGCTTTAACCTGGAGAAGCAGGGGTATGTTACATGGGATAATGACATCCATGTTTTGTATCCCCAGGCTAAGGATTTAAATTCAGACACGTTCAGGTTTGAAGCCCCACCTTACTCAGCTGTGTGATATCGGTCAAGTCACTTCCATTTTCCGGGGCCTCAGTTTAATCATCCATCAAAGTGAGGGTCTTAGTGTTACCTGCCTAAGGGTTGCTGTGGGAATTAAATGAGATAGTAAGTGTTACCTACTTAGCAGAGTGCCTGGAAAATCTTAAGTACTCAATAAATGACAACTCTTATTATCCCTCAGACCACACTGCCTTGCAAACATACTCTTGAAAGCCCAGCAAGATACTTTAAAACTAAATTATTTCCTGGTCCAGAAGGTAAAGTATATGATGGGCAGAAGGCATGATTCCATCCCTCAAGAGGCTACCCCTTGGGAAGCACAGGAGTTTCTGACACCCAGGGCCCCAATCGGTTTTAGGGAGAGGAATGGGATACCTCTTAACACTGTGCAAATTGTCTGGGAGCTGGGAAGCATGGACTTCACTGTAGTGTCTCCAACCTGCGATTGCTCCCTGCCCACGCTGAGGGAGAGTAGCAAGCCCTGTAGAAAATGTTTGTTCCCCTTGCTGATACTCAAAAGTAATAGGCAGGGCCACACGCCAGTGTTTCCGTGGCTTGGAATTTTTTCTAAAGGATTTTGAGTAAGGTGTGTACTCAGTCAGCCCCATGGTGTTGCCATTTTCACTCTCTCATGGAAGCAGCAGTAGAGCCGCAGGAGTTTTCTTTTTATCTGCCTCTTGAGCCCTCTGGATGGTGGCTGGTGAGGGTTTTGAGTGACAAAGTGCTATTCTTGTTCTCAGGCTCAACCTGCACCACACTTCTCTTCCTCATGTATTCCAACACTGCTATTTCCCTCCTAAACTCACTGTCCCAGAGGGGTGAACTGGAACACATAAATGGGGAGAAAGAAAGAAACTGGAACTTTGATGCCTAATCTCTTATATAAACTAAACATATTATGTAGTTGACCTGTGTATATTACATATACTGACAGATAGATAAATAGCATACATGCTGCATACCACATCATATACAGAGTATAATGCGGCTCTGCAGTGCTGGTGCCTGTGTAAGAGCCCAGTGGGGCTGCCGTATGTTATAGCCTCCAACTATGGATGGAAACTGTTGTTTGCACTGGATCCTCAGTTACATTCTGGCAAGTATAGATTTATAACTCTGAATCCTCATTTGGTTAATTTTCCCTCACATTGTCCCTAGTCAATTCTAACAGATGCAAGATCTTGGAGTATTTGGGTGTAGGTTCTGAAAACTGTTTTGGGATGTGTGGCAGTTTCATATTATTTTATGAATCCGAAAAAGAGAAAGATTATGTTTTTAATCTATTCCTGTGAGTGTGAAACCTTTTGATTGCATTAAATTCCATTGAATGTCCTTTGATTAAATTACTTGATAAGATCAATTTAGGGTTTTAATTGTACTACATCAGTGAGCCATGACTCAGGTTAAGTCTCCACCCTCTGGTTGTGTCTGATACAAAGAGAAACACAGGAAAAGGAAACCACCATATTTGATCCTGCTATGTGAGATAGATTTCATCTGCAGCTGAGAGAGAGAGAGAGAGAGAGAGAGTCAGTCATGGCCAGGTGGGTTTAATGGCAGTGGTTTTTCTGCCAGGTTCCAGATCTGTCTATTGATTTCTAATCCAGCCGGCCTCAATGCATGCAGTGGCTCAGCAGGCATCCAGGGAGGCTGTGCTATAAGCATATGAACAGGTCTCCTCCTTTGGAACTTCGAAGTCCTCACTGACCCATTCAGGGCTGCCAGCAAACTGGTGCTGGCACGAGACTGAAGATGCACAGGACGTTTTGAGTCTCTTTTTTTTTTTTTAATTTTTTTATTTTTTATTGACTTTGTAATAATATTACATTAAAAATATATATGTGAGGTCCCATTCAACCCCGCCCCCCCACCCCCCCTCTCCCCCCCCCCAACAACACTCGTTCCCATCATCATGACACATCCATTGGATTTGGTAAGTACATCTTTGGGCACCTCTGCACCTCATATACATTGGTTCACATCATGGCCCATACTCTCCTCTATTCCATCATGTAGGCCCTGTGAGGATTTACAATGTCCGGTGATTACCTCTGAAGCACCATCCAGGGCAGCTCCATGTCCCGAAGACGCCTCCACCTCTCATCTCTTCCTGCCTTTCCCCATACCCTTTGTCCATTATGTCCACTTTTCCCAATCCAATGCCACCTCTTCTATGTGGACACTGGATTGGTTGTGTCCATTGCACCTTTATGTCAAGAGGAGGCTCAGATTCCACCTGGATGCTGGATGCAATCCTCCCATTTGTTTTGAGTCTCTTTATTGGCTCTCGTAGTAGCCAGGGATCTCCAGAGAAACAGAACTGTGAGGATTGGCAAGTCTGACTTCCTTGACAGGGCAGGCTACCAGCTGGAAACTTGAGGAAGGTGAAGTTGAATTTCCCAGGAGAAGCCACAAGTTTAGAAGTCTGATGAAGGTGATGATGAATTCCCCAGGAAAAGCTGGCTGGCTGAAGTAAAGATAGCAATTCTCTCTGCAGTAGAGATAGGAATTCTCATTTAAGACTTCCAGTTGATTGGATGAGGAGACTCCTTCATTGCTGAAGGCCATCTCTTTTGTTGGTTGTAGATGCAGTCCATCTATGAAATGCTCCCACGACAACAGTTAGGCTGGTGCTTGCTTGACCAAACAACTGGACACCATAATCTAGCCAAACTGTCAGGTGAAATTAGTCATCACAGCTCTGTTAACCAAATTGTTAGCATGGGCTTTATCTTTACTGCTTTTGACAGACATGCAGCTGATCATGTAATCTTCAGCCTTTGTTTTATCATGTTCTTTGTGACAAATGAGCAAATATTAGCCCTTTGCTTGACATGCCCTTTTCTTCCTCCCTGCAAGTTCATTGCGTACTGAAGACATCATCAGTCAGGGGGTAGTGGGCAGCCAGGGAGCACTGATATCAAAGGGCCTGGGGGTCTGTCCACCTGCGCCCACCCACAGTGCTCTCATTGGCTTCTTCTCTCTTCTGTTCCCAGGGAAACTACACCACATTTGGTGGAACCCAATATCTTCATGGGGTCTAAAAGGGAATCTTATTGCTTGATTGGGCCTGCTAAATGGTCATCTGCCAATATGGTTTGTTCACTTTCCAGAGCAACTGTCCCCATCCTATCCCTCAACTAGTCACATCACATAATGACTGTGTGCAACTCTGAGTATGCCTTAGTGCTGTGATTTGCAATGAGTAGTAGTGACTGTCTCAGTCAGGGTTCTCCAGAGAAGCAGAACCCACAGGATACAGACCCAGAGATTTATTTAACAGAATTGGCTCACGTGATTGTGGAGACTGACAAGTCCAAAATCGATTGGGCAGGCTGGCAGGCAGGCTGAAAATTCCAGCTAGAGTTGAGCTTGAGGTCTTGAGTCCAAATCTGTAGGGAATGCTAGCAGGCTGGCAACTCAGAGAGGTGCTGATGTTGTAGTCCAGAGGCAGAGTCTCTTCTCCAGGGAACCTCAGTTTCTTGCTTTTATGACTTCCAACTGGTTGGATGAGGCTCATGTACATTGCTGAGGGTAATCTCCTTCACTTAAGGTCAACGAATTGTAGATATTAACCACACCTGCAGAATACCTTCCCAGCAACATCCAGGCTGGTGACCGAAAAGCATCTGGGCACCATAGCCCCAGTCGAGATGACGCATAAAAGTAACCATCACAGTTACCAACTCCTGAGACTGATTAGCTGAAAGGAAAACTGATGAGGGGAAAATACTAGCCTAAAAATGCCATATCAAGGGCACAAAGGTAGCCACGGAAACATGTCCTCTTATACTTCTGAAGACAACGTTTTCTACTTTGGTGCATGTGCAGGTGTCTCCTTAACAGAAATTATACTTTCTCCACCTTTCAGCTACAGGGCCTTGGCCTACATGAATCTTGCCCTTGTTCGGGGTGCATGAAAGGCAGCCTCATGAGAAGGCCTTGTCAGGGTTGTTGCAAGCTCTCTGAGCGTTCACTGGCTTTTCTAGCCAGCCGTTCTCTTCAACATCAAAAGCCTTGTGTCCAGGAAACAAAGGAGATTCTGAGCAGCAGGCTCTGGGATGGGCTGGTGATGGTGAAGGTGCTCGGTCCCGCACAGAGGGAATTTAATATCCAACCTTTCTCTCAGGAAAATGAAGCGATGTGAAGTGATCTGTCCTAACAAAAGCACACCGATGACACCACTCTCAGCACCTATTGATGAACAAAGCCGAATTTTAGATTATTCAGATAAGTGAGGATGCCTGAAAGGGAGGATTGTGACTGTGGAGGGGAAAGAACCCAGCTGCATCAGAGGCTTCCGCGCACAGCGTGGGGAGTGTGGGGGCGCCATTGTACTCGGGAGGCAGCCCCATCACGGCGCAGAAGTTGGCCTGGCGCAGAGATGGTTGGAGATACCAGGGCTCTGAACCAAGGTATGCTTCTGGGCTACACTGCCTGTCGTTGAGAGCTTCGAGACAGCGTGCTCTTAATTTGTTCTACGACAGGTTTATTTTTCTTTGAGATGCAGCTCGCAGATTACTTTCATTAAATCTATGGTGCCATGTTGAAGTTTTAAAATGGGTAAGATTTCTGAAGGTGCCCATCAGAATTTATTGAACCAACTTATCTAAATATACAAGGAATGTTGTCCCTCCTGGGGAAAATAGAATGCAGAGAAGACAGGTAAAAAGAAGAATGAATAGAGGTGAAGAGTGGGTGAGCAGGGGCTCCTGGCCATGAAGAAGGTGGTGTAGGAGAAGAATATGGAGGTAGTAAATACACTTTTGCAGAGCCGAGCTCTCTGGACTGGTTTACTATTAGCCAGTACCTTTTATAAAAGGGATTTGGGAAACGTCTGGTGGATGGTCCAGATGGGGTGGTACTGCTCTCCCTTACCCTGGACCTTAAACACTGTATGGAATTTCTTACGTTGATGGACTTGAGTTTGAGTCTGGCTTCTTAAGGGTTTCATCATGGGCCAATTTCCAAGTCTGTCTCCTCTTTGCTAAAATAAGGATGGTCTAGTATCTACCTCATAGGGTCATTGTGGACCTAAACAAGACAGCATAGGTGAAACGTGTAGCACACTGCTCAGCATCTAGCCATCCCCTTGACAAACAGCAGCTAGTGTATTGATTACCAGTAGGACTGGGTGGTTCTACAGAGAATGTGTCAGGGTGTGAAGGTCATTTGGAGGTCATTTGAAGGACTGGAGGTCAGAAACATAGCTGGGGATATAGATTTCAAAGAGGACAACGAGTTCAGTTCAGCATATGTTGAATTTGGGGTGCTAGTGGGATGCCCAGTTAGATTCCTCTTAGGACATAGAAACCAAAAGTTAATATAAAGAGCAAAGTCTTGGAAGTGGAGTATTTGGATTTACTGTATTTTATGCCAATGAAACATTGCCTGGAAGTCAGAACTCACTCCCTCTTCCTTGAGGCTACTGGCTTGGTCTTGGCCCTGCTCATGTGATCTTAAGGCCCAGTTCTAGCCCTTCTTCTTCATGGCTATGTCCAGGTATGACATAGTGATATGAATGGAGAGTATTAACAGTAGATTAACTAGTGGACTTTGCTGCATGGTAAAATTGGCGAGCACTAGGATGTGAGCAAAAAACAAATTGAGATTCTTTTTCACACTCATGATATCTGTCCCTTTGGGTGCATCATTTAACTCCTGCTGACCTTGGTCTTTTCCTTTATAAAATGAAGGCTTTGGACTAGGTGATTCCTCCTCAATTCTATATTTAACATTAACTCCTTCAATTACGGTGTTCTGGAATAAATTGTGACCCCCCCCCCCCCCCGCAAAGACATGTTCAAGTCCTAAGCCCTAGTGCTATGAATGTGATCTTATTTGGAAATAGGGTCTTTGAAGGTGTTATTGGTTAAGATGAGGCCAAACTGGGTCAGGGTGGGCTCTAACCCGGTATGACTGGTGTCCTTAAGAGGAGAGGAATTTGGACAGAGATGCAGATGACAGATGCAGAGACAGAGAGAGAAATGGCCATGTGATGGAGGCAGAGGTTGAATGATGGATGGCCAGCCAGCCAGCCCCTCCCAGAACCCTATGACTTCAGAGGGAGCATGACACTACTGGCACCTTGATTTCAGACTTCCGGCCTCCAGGGCTGTGAGATAGTACTTTTCAGTTGTCTAAAGCCATCTAGTCTGGGGGAACTTTGTTACAGCAGCTCTGGAAAACTAAGACTCATGGATTCATCCCTCCATCCATCAGTTCATTCATTCATGTGGGCACATTTTTTGAATGCCCACTACCTGGGCTAATCATTTCAAATGTAGACCTGAGTAAGTCAACTTCTGCCTGATTGGGTTACTAGCAGGTGAACCAACAAGGTTCATAGCACATGCTCCCTTTGGGGAGATTTACAACTTGTCTGGGAGCACAAAGGGCACTCAGCATTGCCCCTCTCCTCCCACCTTCTCTCTGTACCAGGGACAGGGAGACCTACTTTGGAGGTGTTTACTCCACTGACCTGTGAGTATCAGGTACCGTCACCTGCGGCCATGCTCCTCATTCACCTGAGATCCACCGCTAACTACGTCTAAGATCAGTTGCCACGATGACGCAGGCACTTTTGAGGTCACTCGAAGAGGGCTTCTCACATTAGCTGCTTGGGCATAGTTCAGCCTAATACAAACAACCACGTGTCTGTGAGAGCTGCTTCACGGTTCTGGACGATTGGGGGGTGCATGCACGCGCCTTGCTTGATGGAAATACGGTATTGCGTTGACCTGTCCCTGAGGTGTAGCAGGGCTGTGTTTATGCAGTGTTAATAAAAAACCACACAGCAGAGAGCAGCACTCCGTTCTCGGATCCCTTTCAGGCCATGAATAGAGGGCAGAATTTGGCTCAAACACGTTTAATATGGTGCCGTTGCAGGGCTGGATCATTATTTCTGCCTCTTCTAATTTGTTCACGGTGATATGTAAAAGCAATACAAATGCCTCATATTTTGGGGTTTATGAATAAAAGAGCACAGATATTCCACATGAGAACATGCCCAGTATTCTTTTATGGGATGGAAGGGGGTCCCTGTACCCACATATATTAAAGTGTGCACCTGCCTTCAATAAGTCCACACCAGCATATGTAAGTGAACTGCATGCCAAATTTGCCTTGTAAATCAAGAATAAAAAGTGCAGACTTGTTTCTGGGGGAGGGAAAAAAGTCAAGGGGTTCAGTTGAGATTTGTGAGCTGAACATGATCAGTAGAGCCAGTGAAATATTCAGAAAGATTCTGTATAATTGTAGTAGTTTTTGGAGTTAAATGTTTTGGAAAAATAATCATGGCTATCATGCACAGTAACATGTGCTCAATGCTCAAGCACTATGTGGGAGCTGTGATGTCATGGGGGTACTGTGCTATTAAAAAACAAAACAAAACCCTGCTCCTTCTGCCCTCATGGAAAAAGAGGACAGATGTAACTTACCAGCATAACCTAGTCAGATGACCCATGTAAAGCTTATTAAGAAAATCGATCACATTCTGTGGATGACACCCAATGACCCATTTCCTCCAACCCTACAATCCTATTGGAGATCCTGGAGTCACAGGTAGAATTATTACAGTTTTCTGATTACTCAGTGAAGAGTCCATTTTTGATCCTATATCTGCCCTTGTGTATTGTGTTACTATTTGCATCTGTTTGTGTATGTGTGCATGTTTATACACATGTATACGTGTTTGTATATTTGTACATGTGTGCAGGTGTGTGTTTGTGTATGTGTGTATGCATTGTGTGTCTACATGTGTGCTTGTGCAGATGTGTGTATTTGTGTATGTGTAGTCATATGTGGGCATGTGTGTACATCTCTGCATATATGTCTCTATGTATTTATATGTTTGTACACATGTGCAGGCATGTATGTGTGTCTGCGTGTGCATGCACATGTGTGTGGTATGTGTGTGAGTGCATGTGTGCACGTATTGGTGTGTGTTTTCTGTGGTATGTGTGTATGCATATGTGTTTATTCACTAATCGACTTTGCTCTCTAAGGCTAGGAGTTCGAGTGGGCCAGTCTTCCAGGGAAAACAGATATCTAGGGCAATCTGAAATTTTGGGGACGAGGAGAAAATGGGCAGGAAGGAGCCGTGAAGAAGAATGAGCGCGTGGGGAGCTCTCTCTGGTGGCTGGGCCCTAAGGGTGTACCTGGCCTGCTCTGCAGGTAGACAGCTGCTGAGAGTCTGCTGGAGAGAACAGAAGCTGAGTGAAAGCAAAGTGCCCTTTGGAAGGAGACAGAACAAAGCAATTGTGTAAATTCACCTGGCTCAATAGGACTCGATGAATCCAGGCAGTCTCTAGACCTTTCTTTTATCCTCCGCTAATTAATGCAAGAGATGTTGAGCCAAGCAGTGCAGAGCACTGAAGCCCTGATGGAGAATAAACCGATTCTGGAGCTTGGTTCCCAGGGAGGCAGCTGCGGGAGGACCAGGTGTTGCGTCTGCTACGGGCAGTTGCCGTAAACAAGCTGCGCCTGAGCAAGTCTTCACACCGGCCCCCGCCCACCCTGAGTTCTTGTTGTTATTGAAAGCAGCTTCCCGGGGCATCCAAAATACATTCTTTGTCAGCCTCTGCTAATTATTGTTTATAATCACTGAATACAGTTTACATCTTGCTTGGAAAAGTATGCTCAGGCAGTGGGAGAGCATTTGGGATGGGATTTCATCCTTCCTTGTTTTTATTTTCCCACCAGGAGGATATCACTGGCCCTCCCTGTCTGGGGTCACCTTCATTCTGCACACTAATCTTTAATGGAACCTCCACAGTGCACACAGGAGAGGAGAGGTTTGGGACATTTCATAAACACCGTCTTTGGTTTCCACCCAGAGGCAGCAGTCATTAAATGCCTATGGGCAAAAATATCCATAGGTGATTCGTTATTCTAGCAAGCTGGGCCTTCCCAGCAATTCTAAAATATTGATCCTTTAACTTTCCCTGTCCCAGGTGATAGCAGAGGATGCCTTGAACCTGAGTCCACACTCAGTGGCTGCTCCTGAGTCCCTGTGGGTGGTGGCGGATGTCAGCCCCGGCTGGGACGATAGCTGAGGCAGGCTTGAGCAAGGTTCACGTGCTGACAACCAGGCAGAGGCACACTCGCCTCCACCCGGTTGTGAGGGTGCTGCTGGCAAAGTGTCCACACTGGAGGGAGACTTGGGTTTGAGTCCTGGTTCTGTGAACTCAAGGTGATTAACCACTTGGAGCTCTCATTTCCTCACCTGCAAACTTGGAATCTCAGCGGTCATGACCCCGCAAGGGTGTCACAAGCACGAAGTCGGCATCTCTGGCGTCTTCCCAGCTGCTATTTTCGGTTTACTTGGCAAGTGGAGGATCTGCGCCGGATCCCGGGCTTACTAGCTCGCTCTCAGATGGTTGCTCTCTGTGGCGTGGGAAGGAGTTCCAGCTCCTGGTCCCATTTCCGTTATGGGCCCATCGGTCAGGAGGTCCACTGCATGGGCAGGTGGACCCTGACAGAAGATATATTCTCACTCTTCCTCCAAGTTCCTGTGTGTGTGAACCCATTTGTAAGGAGTATCTTTGAATATGTTAAAGTGGTCAGGGTGGGGACTCGTTTATGAATAGGATTTTCGAAGATCTTATTTGGACTTGGCCAACTGAATCAAGGTGGGTCTTAATTCATTTTACTGGAGACCTTATAAAGAGAAGAAACCTGAAGCCAGAAGTTAAGAAAGCACAGGAAGAAACTAGAAGAGCAGGCACAAGGGGAGAGAGATTGCCCTGTGACGGAAGGTGGAGATGCCAGACAAGGAACCCCAAGGATTGTGGCAAGCCAGCATCAGAAGGCTACAGACTTTGGGAAGGAAGCATGGTCTTGCCAATGCCTTAACTCTGGACTCCCAGCCTGTGAAACCATGACTCAATAGATGCTTGTTTAAGCCAACCCATTGTGTGGTGTTTGTCTTCACAGCCCTGGCAAAGTAAGACAAAGGACAGCAGCGTGACAACGAATTTTGGATTTATCAGCACAGATGCTTTATTTGTGCGGCTCCACTTGAGCACAATCCTTTGTGACAATGGTATCCAATCCTGCATTAGTTAATTCATTCAACAAATATTGATTGAGTACCTGTTAAATATGTGGCAGGTGTTGTGCTGGGCTCTCAGGACATAGGGATTAGCACAACTCACATCCTTGCTCTCATGGGGTTTACATTCTACTATGGCTATGGATGAAATAAAGAAGTAAGTGGTATGTCTGAGGGCAGTGAGCACTGGAGAAAAAGATTAAGAGGGCAAATGATAGGGAGTGCTGGAAAAGGGCGTGGAGTGTTACTTTAACAGGGTGGCCTAGGGCAGGCATGTCTGGTTAGGAGCCATCTGGGCAAGCAGGAAGGCAGCCCTGCAGATTTCAGAGGGAAGAGCATTCTGAGCAGAAGGCATGGCAGTCTCCTGGGGCAGGAAACTACTTGGTGCCTTTGAAAAATACCCAGGAGTATGGTGACACAGAAGCAGAGGGAGCTGGTGAGAAGAGATTTCAGAGAGTACCAGGGGTGGGGCATGGTGGACGGGGCACTGTAAGGACTCTGGGAAGCTTTGCTCTCTGAGTGGAGGAGGAGTTTTGAGAGGTGACAACAAGAGATCTGTGAAGAGGCTGCTTCCAGGTGAGAGGATGGTAGTTTGGGCCAGGGTGATGGCAGTGGGGATGGCATGAAGTGATGCGATCCAGGACATATTTAGGATATCATAGGATGGGAAAGCTGGCAGAAATTGTGGGTGGGTTGGATGCGGAGTGAGAAAGAAAGAATAATTCAGAGTGACTACATCGTTTTTGGCTTGAACACTGGAAAAAGTGCGTTGGTGTTTCTTAGGTAGGAGCAATTGTGGGGAGTGTGTGTGTGTGTGTGTAGTTTTGGAATGTTAAAATTGAGATGCCTATTAGGGAAGTGGAGCTGTCAGGAGAGCAGTTAGAGAAGTGAGTATCAGAAAGACCTTATTGGGTATTTGATGAGAGAATTAGGACTTGGAGTAGACAAAAGGAGCTGAAGTAATTTTGCTTACAGTCCCTCGCCTTAATAACCTTCTTTACCCCCTTTTCTCTGAGTGCTGAGGCGTTCCTCCATGAATGCGCATCATTGGCCACTAACAGGCAGAGCTGAGGTGACCTGCGGGAAGGTAGACAAGAAGGTAGGAAAAGACCTCAGAGGCCTCAGGAGCTGTCTCAGTCTTCCAGGCTGCTCTGGCAAATGCCACACAGTGGCTGGCTTAAACAATTTATTGGCCCAGGGTTTCAGAGGCTAGAAGGCTTGCTTCCTTCCAGGGTAAGCAGTGTTCTGGCAGGCTGGCAGTCCTTAGGTTCCTTGGCTTTCCCGTCTTCTCCTTTCTTTTTTGGGTTCCCACTCACTTCCAGCTTTTCCCTGTGGTCTTTTCTCTATGTCTGAATTTCCTCTGCTCATAAAGGACTCCAGTACTCGGGAGTAAGGCCCACACTTATTCAATTGGACCACACTTTACTTAAAAATTACATCTTTGAAAGGCCCTATTTACAGTGGGTTCACACTCAGAGGAATGCAGATTGAGAACATGTCTAAATTGGGGTACATAATTCAAACGACTACATTAACTGCTTGGAAATCTGTATGGGTACATGGATTGCTAGGAGGAGCAGGGAGAAAGGGAGAGAATAGATTTAAAGCCTCCCCAAAGAAAAAAGAGTACTCTTCTCTGCCATTCTCAGCAGGTTCAAGCATTAGAGAGAAGAAAGGAAATGAGCTAGTGATTTTAGGGCTGATGGCTAGTGTCTTGAAGTGGGAGTTAGAATAAACTGATCAGGATGTTTGTATTGAAGCTGGTGTATTATTCTGGAATTAGAGATACTTCTAAACTGTTCTCCTAGTTGGTTTTCAGCTAGTCGTATGTGAATGTCATGAAAATGATAAGAGATGACAGGCCGAAGATGAATTCACCAAACCACGTTTGGTGCCCCCTGGGAGATTAAACACAGTGATGGACAGAGTGTGAGACAGAAAGTCAAGTTACAAACAGTATGTGGTTCTGCAGGAGGCACTTGCAACCTTCAACCCTGGGGCTGCCTGCGCTGGTTCCTCAAGGCAAGGCTCTTCATTGCTCCTTGGTCTTCTCAGTTGTGTCTTCATGGGAAGTGGTCAGCCCCTGTGTCTTTGGAGGTGGAGGTGGATATCTTAAAAAGGAATTATTGTCCTAGCTTGGTGGAAGTATTTTGAAAATGAATACACTATTACACAGAGTAACTGAGAGTCTTTTCATGTATTGGGGATGGTGCTGGTGCTTTGGTCTGCAAAAAAATAAAATCCAGGAATACTGTGTCGTAAATGTGGGTGGTAGAGAAATGTCCCTCAGTTGGAGAGTAAAACTGAACATGTTAAGAGAAATCAGCAGATATGGCTTATGACATTGGCTTCTTGAATCTAGGCTGTTCAAAACTCAGTTGAAAACCAAATTTATAAAACAGGAATCTAGGGAACATCCCATATCATTAAAACTCTGACTGTAATTCCATGACTCATAAGATTACCAGCTTTCTCTGATGACAGGTTACTTTTTATTTTAATTTTTATTGTGGTGACATATGTACAACATAAAATTTCCCATTTTAGCCACTTTCATGTATGCAGTTCAATGGTACTTTTTACATTCACAACGTTGTGCTACCATCGCCACCATCCATTAACAAAACCTTTTCATTAGTCCAAACAGAAACTCTGTACTCAGTAAGCATTCCACCACCTGATCCCACCTTTAGTAACCTGTACTATACTTTCTTTCTCTATGAATTTGCATATTCTAGATATTTCAAATAAGTGGAATCATACAACACCTATCCCTTTGGGTCTGACTTATTTCATTCACATGATGTCTTCAAGGTTCATCCATATTGTAACATGTATCAGAATTTCATTCCCTTTTTTGACTGAATAATCTGCCATTGTATGTATATACCACATTTTGTTTATCCATTCATTCATTGATGGGCACTTGGGTTTCTTCCACCTTTTGGCTATTATGCATAAACCTGCTAGGAACAAAGGTGTACAACTAATTGTTCAGTTTCAATTATTTCAGTTATTTGGATGTCTACGTATAAGTGGGATGGCTGGGCAGTATTTAAGTTTCTGAGGAATGATAGCTTGCTTTTTAAACTTAATTTGGAAAGGCTTGATGTGATGTAGAAGTCAGATTTTGAATCAGCAAAGATTCTTTGGTATCTGAAGAAAGAGTCCTTTCCCCAAAGCTGAGATCTGGGAGAAGAATGTAAATGTATGGAAGAATTTCCCCTAAGCTTTACAAATGCACACACACCCGCACACACACCCGCCCTTCTATCTTACAATTTATAGCACTCAAAGACATTTAAAAATGTAGGTCATTGCAGACTTGTCATCTCCCTGGGAAGCACTCTTGGTACAGAGTGAATGATTATGGCTTTCTCCACCCCCCCCTTTGGTTCTTGATGGACGAAATGCTCCTTGCCTGTGGTCAGCAGTGTCCTGCTGGGGCTGCCTGACCTTGTTTATGCTCTCTGCCATTGGAGTCCGTGTGTGTACACATGAGTGTTTTGACGAGACTTCACAGTGAAGAAAGACAAGCTTGAGCATTAATGTGCAAACAAAGGCAGAATGATTTTTATTTGCCATGACATTATACTTCTGATGTATCTAGAGTGAATAATATGGAAACAGTGAGTAACGCAGGCAAAAGAATTCTACTAGTGGAGTGGAAAGTATTGGATTTGTAGGAAAGAGACCTCATAAGATTTTCCTATTTGCCTTTAAAGAAAGAATCTGTCTATAAACACAGAAAGGTATAGCTCTCCAGATGTTTTGAAACAATTGGTGATGTATTAAAAATGTAAGCTACTGTTTGGGTCTTTGAAATGGGAAATAAAATGACTTCTGATTGCTTCTGAACCCACAACAGGATCGACATATGTTTCCAATGACCGTGGGCTAGCCAGAGTTATGTTCTAACTATAAATTATTTGTTGCAAATTGAAAATGAGTTGTCTGAATGAGTTAAAAAGAAATCTATGTGTCATTGGGCACTCGAAATTCCAGGCTTGGATTTACATACCGAAGGCCTTAAGTTTTCTCACTAAAATCTCTAGTTTTGTCCCAAAAGCTGCAAAAAGTCCCATAGTTCGGAGCACGCAGTGGAAAGAGTTGGATAAAGTAAAATAATTGTGGACCACCTAGTGTGTGGTGGGGACTAGGGTGAAAGGGCGTTAAATTGTGGGAATGTCGACCACAACCTTCAGCTGCAAACCAAACGCTGTGCCTTACATCGAAAAGTAAAAAACAATGAACGCATTTGGACCATTTAGTTCTGCTCCAACAGTTTTGGAACATATACCATTTATTTTATTTGCTTCAGCTTTTGTGCTCAGATATTACTTGTGAGTGTATAACCCAATTTGGTGGTTTAAAAAGGGCTGGAGGTCTTGGCCAAGGTCGTGGCATCTTAAAAGTCATGTTTATTCCTTCATGTTTCAACCAGGTTTAAAGAGTTCTTCCATTATTTTCTTTCATACTTTTTTAAGACTTATTCTTTCACTCTATATATGAATCTATAGTCTGTAACTGACATATTAATTGGGTTTGCCCTAAGAAAAGCCTTTTTTCTCCTTTTCCCTTTTTTGGCTTTTATAACTCCCAAAATAGACCCCAAATCCCTAATGTTCTAGATAAATGAAAGCAGCAAATTGTAATTATCTTTTTAATCACTACATAAATCTCCAGAGCATTTTTCAGTATGTTTTAGATGGCCATTTAAATGGTTTCTATTTCTTCTCATTCCTGTTTGATAAAAAGTAAATAAATACCCTAAATTCAAATAACAGCAATCTCTGAAAATACTAATATCCATCAATCATCTTTATTCACAAATAAAGGATATATATTACACAGATGGAAGTGAAGAATGAAATAAGTGCTATCTTGGTTGATTAGCTACAAAATCCATAAAAGGCTAAGGCAAATTAGAATCAAATTTGAAAGAATTTATTTCTTACTGGTGCAATTCATTTTTCCAATTACATAAAAATTCAAAACAGACCCATCTACTCAGTGGATTCAATTTTCATATGGTTGCGCTGCACTAGTATTTTGGAGGAGAGGCTGAGGAAATCTTGAAGCAATCTGATGAGATTTCCTGACTAGAAGCGACACCAAGCTGCCCACCTCAAGGCGCTTTTGGCATTTCCATTAAAGACAGACTGTCTGGAGCAAATGACTTTACCGTGAAGATTTGTCTCTGAGCTGGGCGGCAGGCTGGTGGCTTGGCAAGTGCTGGCTGGGTTGCAGGTGCCTGTGGAGCTCTGTCAGGGCCATTTGAACACAGCAGTGGGCACGTGGATGTGATGAGGAAGGCACGTTCACTCTGCTTGGGCACATGCATATGCCCATGCCCTGGCCCATCCCTTCCAGTTATATTGTCTGAAAAACGTTGTGGAGCATTCTCGCTGAGCCCTGTTCAGGACAGAAGGTTCAGGACTACCCCAGGCCCAAAGCAAGGTGAAGAGCCTGCTGGGGCTCCGTGATCTTTCACGGATAGATAAACTCCTGGTGAAGGTGAACCTCGGGTGTTTGCCACCATTGCGGGTGTCGGAAGGAGAGCAGAGCCTGGCCCCCACATCTGCATCCGATGAGGCACATGGCTCCTAGATGGCTGTCCGCGTCCTTTGGAAGCCTGCTTTTACCCCCTTTCCCCGTTCCTCTGCATTAGGTTGTTAAGCCCTGAACATCAATGAGCTCTAGCTTCCATTTTATTGTTTCTTTCCTCCAGAATTCTTACCCTCTCTATTCTGCATGGATGATATTATTTCAGCAGTTTGGCTTTTACTAGAAAATAGCTTGTGGTGGAAAGTGGTTTTGCTCACAATGGACCTCTTCATGGCCCTCCCCACCCTGGACAGCTTATCTGTAGTATGAGGGAGAGGCGCCCCAACCCAGCCAGACTCAACTGGAATTCACTCCTGGAGCATGTGGGAGGTAGATGAAGGAGTCTGCTTCCTCCACACTTGGCTGCGTCTGTAGCAAGTTCAGCACTGGTGGGTGCCTTCTCTTCACAGCGTGGCCCAAAGAGAGGAAGGAGCTGGTTTAGAGAAAACGTGAGAGAGTGAGAGAGAAGAATGAGCAGGATGAGGAAGAGACGGAGGAGGAGAAGGAAGAAGAGAAGAAGGAGGAGGACGAGGAGCAGGAGGAAGAAGAGGAGGAAGAGAAGAGGATAAGGAATGGGAGGAGGTGGAGGAGGACATGGAGAAGGAGGTGGAGGAGGACAGGGAGCAGGAGGTAGAGGACAGGGAGCAGGAGGTGGAGGAGGGGGACAGGGAGCAGGAGGTGGAGGAGGGGGACAGGGAGCAGGAGGTGGAGGAGGGGGACAGGGAGCAGGAGGTGGAGGAGGGGGACAGGGAGCGGGAGGTGGAGGAGGGGGACAGGGAGCTAGGAGGTGGAGGAGGGGGACAGGGAGCAGGAGGTGGAGGAGGGGGACAGGGAGCAGGAGGTGGAGGAGGGGGACAGGGAGCTAGGAGGTGGAGGAGGGGGACAGGGAGCAGGAGGTGGAGGAGGGGGACAGGGAGCTAGGAGGTGGAGGAGGGGGACAGGGAGCAGGAGGTGGAGGAGGGGGACAGGGAGCAGGAGGTGGAGGAGGGGGACAGGGAGCAGGAGGTGGAGGAGGGGGACAGGGAGCTAGGAGGTGGAGGAGGGGAACAGGGAGCGGGAGGTGGAGGAGGGGGACAGGGAGCGGGAGGTGGAGGAGGGGGACAGGGAGCTAGGAGGTGGAGGAGGGGGACAGGGAGCGGGAGGTGGAGGAGGGGGACAGGGAGCAGGAGGTGGAGGAGGGGGACAGGGAGCAGGAGGTGGAGGAGGGGGACAGGGAGCGGGAGGTGGAGGAGGGCGACAGGGAGCTAGGAGGTGGAGGAGGAGGACAGGGAGCAGGAGATGGAGGAGGGCGACAGGGAGCAGAAGGTGGAGAAGGACAGGGAGCAGGAGGTGGAGGAGGACAGGGAGCAGGAGGTGGAGGAGGGGGACAGAGAGTGGGAGGTGGAGGACAAGGAGGAGAAGGAGAAGGAGCAGGAGGAGCAGGAGGTGGAGGAGGAGAAGGAGGAGGATCAGAAGGAAGAGGAAGAGCAGGAGGAGAAGGAGGGAAATGTACAGAGATAAGGGAGGGGAGCGTTGTCTACTTTCAAGTATCTGACTGCAGTGTC
The DNA here is from genome assembly GCF_030445035.2 of Dasypus novemcinctus. NCBI lineage: Eukaryota > Metazoa > Chordata > Mammalia > Cingulata > Dasypodidae > Dasypus > Dasypus novemcinctus. The sequence goes on along the minus strand of NC_080687.1, from coordinate 16,370,441 downwards.
TACCACCTACATTCCTACCCTCAGCATTTTACTCTTAATACAATTTTCCCCTTGCTGTTTAATTTAGCTCAAGTGTGTTTTGGTTACTTGCGTCCACATGAAGCCTCATTAATTTGTTGGTGTCGTGCAGACCATCTGCCTTCTTGCACACTCACCTCCTGAATCTTTAGGTCCAGGCCCCTTTATAAACAGAGGCAATCCAGGAATGTATTGAATGGTCCATCTTCAGTCTTCAGTAAACACTGGTGTAGGCCGAGATGCCTGGCGTGGGGCAGGAGGCTCCTGGTGGACACGAACGTGCTCTCTCCACTGCTCCTCGCTCACTCCCACCAGCCTGCGGGGGAGCTGAGTGCTTGCGCTACACTCAACACTGGTCTTTTGCATGGCTTGAGCCACGACAAAGATGGAATAAAATGGAAAGGGCATGGGAGCAGAATCTCACTTAAATATGGAGAAAGAGTTATTTCCCTTAGCAGGAATATTTCATAGGAAAACTCTGATCCAGGGAGGTTCATCTCAAAAGAATGAATTTCAACATTGAAAAGGCAAGGAGTTCCCAAATGTTCTGTGGTGAGGGGAGACTGGGGTTCACCTTTCTAGGCTCATAATTAGCACAGGGGTAGGATGGGGAGAGGAGGCTGAGGGAAGGGACCATGTTGTGCAGTGGGGGAGACCTTAGGGCAGGGGAAGAGATGACAGTGGGAAGCGTGTGGGTACTGTGTGAGTCCAGTATTTCAATTTAGGTGCATCAGGGAAAGGCCTATGGGAAGGAAGACACGGTCCCCGCTATGGACAATTTCGGGGTTGACGACAGGTGTCTGGTTGCAGAGTGGAGAGCACTTAGCAGCTCTGAACACTGGAGACCAGAGGGTCCCCATGACTTTTTCAAGATGGAGTTCATGGCAACAGAGACCAGACTACAACTCAGCACTGCTGATTGTCAAGTCGGTCTCTGGACACCCCCGTTCACTCCACTGCCCTGTAGCCCAGTATCTTGCAAGGTCATAGGCATGATTTTGACTCAAGGAAAGACAAAGTCATGGTGGCCATTCTGTTTCATGCCAGCCCTGGGTCTATTTCCCTAGTTGTTCCTCTTGAACTCAATGGGAAAGCCGAATGGGGATGCAGAGAATTTAAGGCCCTAAGCACGGCAAAACACCAGGGCATAGATGGCCCGGATCTTATGGGACTAAACTGAAGGTGTTCTCCCATTCAGTTCAGTAAACACCAGTGTAGGCCAAGGTGCCTGGCCTGGGGCAGGAGGCTCCTGGTGCTCTCTCCACTGCTCCTCCCTCACTCCCCGCCAGCCTGCGGGGGAGCTGAGTGCTTGTGCTACACTCAACACTGGTCTTTTGCAGGATCTCCATGTACCCCACTTATAAAGTCCTCTGCACTCTTTGTACCTTCCATTGTTTCCCCAACCTCAGGGCACTCTCTCCCTATCTATTTTATTTTTCTTGTCAAATCCCCCAAGTTCACCTTAGTACAAGACATTCTACCAAAGCAGAACAAGGAAAAGAATATTCTGTATTGTTGGTGTCAATTTCTGAAAGGCCTTTTTCCTGAACACTCTATTTTTTCTCCAACGTTGCAATATATATTAAAGGCTGGAACTCAGGGAATATTTGCAGAGGGCTCTGGAAGTGGAAGAAGTCTGCCCACGTGCTTGGTATGGCTTGAGAGGAATCTCGGTTGAATCCCAGGGGAACTCAATGTCTGCCTGCGCTTTCCTCCACACACTGGTTTCCCTGAAACCCAAGCAGCCTTAACAAAGGAGGGAGAGGCACAATATAACAAGCATCTCCTTGACGGGCTCTCCCACTTTCATTAGATCTATGACACCTGGCCAGGTGCTCGTTTATAGGGCTGCTCCAGAGTAATTGCTGAGGCTTCGGGCCAAGGCATGTGATCATGAGAAAGTCTCAAAATGTGTGCAGCATGGGGTGCACGGAGGTGCTTTTCTCAAGTTCTCCAGGAAGGAGGGCCAGCACAGAGGATTTGAACAGACAATCGAGTCCTCAAAATTTAAATTGCTTCAAAAGTTAAGGAGTTGGCAGTGGAACTAAGGCTCGTGGTGATACTTCCTCAGTCAAGGGCCTTTCAGAGAAATCAAAACTCAAAGAGAAACCAAAAGCCAAACCTGACTTTTCATGTGACATTTTGCTCCAGATGTATGTCGACTCATACTTACCAAATGCTGTCTTTTCAATTGGCAAGTGTCTCTTCTTCACAATTTCTAGGATTAAAATCTGTAGAATTTATGTATTCAGTTGAAGCTGTACATTAGCTGATTTGCTGAGATTGGAATCTCTATAGATTTTAGGATCAGCAGTACTATCTCAAAGGACCAGATAATAAGGATAAGTGGCTAATCTAGGAAGAAAAACCAGAATTTGGCCTTTGCTTCTCTTTTTGACTCTGTAACTGGGGACAGAGGAAAATGCTTAGCCAGAAGACTTGTGGGACAGAGAGAAAGAAATTAAGAATTTGTCAATAGCCCTTCTGAGAGGAATGCGTGTTGTTGTTTTTTCTTGCTGACGAATTCCTCCCAGAGGAGGGGAAGATTAGAAAACAACGTCCCAATAGAATGGCAAAGTGAAGGAGGCCAAGAGAAGGGCAACGGTCACTTCATTGTCAAGTTTGCGGGCGGACAGGAGAGGGGGGAAGGAAGGCCAATTGGAGTTTTATGATTGTGAAAGTTTTTCGAGAAGCCTGCATCAAAGAGCAGTAAGAAGGAATGAGTTCTGAGAAACAACGGGTGGAAAAAGTCATTTGAAGATCAGGTGAAAATGCAAGCAGACGTGGAATTTTCAGAACTTGTTCCCGTCTAGGGCAACTCCAGGGTGTGTTCATTCCAGAATGACTTTTAGCTATAATGACATGTAAGCGATATTGGAAACACCTCCTGGGAGTATACCTGTAACAGCAAGCGCCAGTGGGAGGAACCTTGTAGATGAAGCCTATTTTTAAAAGAGATGGGCACTGTGAACAGTATGGCTAAAGAGACACTCTTCCAAATGCATCCTGGAATGTGATAACAACCCTAGCAGCCCCAGCCCCTCACCCTGCCTGGGGTGGAAGTGTTCGTCTAGAATCCTCAGCAGCCAGGCGTTGCCTCTGTTCTCTCTTTACTCAGTTCTCCCTTAACCTGTCCTGCTCACAAGCTCATCTTTAGACAGCAGGACACTGTTTCAAAGAAGGGGTCCATCCTTCTTTTGCTTTCCCTGACATTTTTTTTTTTTTGGAAGTCACCGCCTGCAATTAATTGCTAATTTCTTTTAAAAAAAGAAACATCATGCCATTTTTCTTCCCAAGCTTTTATCCGAAGCATGTAGCTAATGGGCATGGCAAATCCAGAATCTGTCTGCGTGTTGATGGGACATGGGCCCACAGAGAAAAGAGTATTTATGGAGGGGTTGGTAAGGCCAAAGGTCAAGGACAGCAAGAAGGAAAATCAAGAATTTTGCTATGGTTATGATCCATAAGCATTATTGCAATATAGATGTGCAGAAAGGATAGAATGATCAAGGAGGCTGTGTAAAAGTGGGAAGACATATTTACTTTTTTTACTGAATGATACCAAGCACTCTATAAAATTATTAAGTAAATAAGCACCCACACATTTAAACGATAATTTAACACTTTGAAATTATTGCTAAACTCCCTCCTTGCCTTCTAATTCCTAAGAAATCTTAAGCAAATCTTAAGGAACTCAATCAGCTCTCTCGTTCTCTTTTTCAGAAACATTTTCCTTTGTCTTTGATTTCCTTACATTTCATTGTGATGTGATAATGTGTAACTCTATCCTTATTATTCTACATGGCACACTGATGGAATGTGGGTGGTGGCCCAGAAATCTGTGTTTTAAAAGCCCTCCTGGTGATTCTGATGTATGCTGAAGTTTAAGGTTCAGTTCCTGAGATGAAATTTTCATCGGCAACCACGAAATTAGTTCAGGCTCCAAGCTGTTGCGGGATGTGTGCTAGATCGGGAGTTCTCAAAGTGTGGTTCATGGAACCTCTTGGGCTCCATCTCATATTTACTGAATCAGAAACTCTGGGGCTGGGGCCCAGCCCTCTGTTTTAACAAGCCGTACAGAGGGTTCTGATGCACTTTAAGGTTTAAGGGCCACTATTATGGATCAATGCTTCTCAAAATTTTGTGTACCCGTAAGAGTCACCTGGGGGTCTTGTTAAAATGTGATTTTGATTCTCTAGGTCTGAGGTAGGCTTGAGTTTCTGCGGTCCTAACAAGTTTCCAGGTGTTGCCAGGGCAGCTGATCCATGGACCACCCTTTAAGTAACAAGGTTGTTAAATACTATGGTCACTAGAAGTACATCTTTTCTCTCGTAAATGGATAAAGTGGGATTCTAATTTCAATGTCATTCTCTTGTGGGTTTAGCTAGAATGAGCCAATATGTATAAAGCATGATCTATTCAAATGAATGTGATAACATTGTGAGTTTCTGAATATCAAAATCTGAGGCTCTAACCTCGGTGGGTGGTGGATTTCTCTGACATAGAGCAGACACTCCATGCCTACTGAAAGAATGAATGGGGACTCCACCAATGTATCCCAAAGAACCTTTTCCTGATGAATATATGTATAGACTACAAGAAGGTACCAGGAAACCAGGAAAGTGGCACACACACAAACAGTGATCAGGGGATCTAGGCCAGAAGAACTCAGCATTGCAGCCCCTCTGAGGATGTGCTTGGTACTGTCAACACTTGGCTCGTTCTTTTCTCTGGCTCAACCTCCCCCTTTTAATTTATTTCATTTATTAAATGCCTCTGTGCACTCAGCATTGACCTTTTTTTTCCTTCTTCTTCTAAATCCCATCCTTCCCTCCAACACTTTCTTTCTGAATTGCAACTGAGGAAGAAATGGACTTCTTGAGGCTGGCAAGAATTCCCTCAGGGCTGCCTTTGCTTACAGGGAAGAAAATAAGGACCTGCTCTCCTTGTCCTCCTTTGTTAATTTCACTGAGAACTTCCTTCTCTCTTCCCTCCCACTTGCACATCTCTGCATTTCTTGCATTTCCAGCCTTTATTTTAGTCCGATTTCTCCTCTTCTCTTCCAAATGTCTCCCTACCAACCCATTTGTTCTTCTGTTCCTTCTTTCATTCCTCAACAGACTTTAATTTGTTAGCATTAGATGCTAATCCTTGCCCATGAGACACAAACTAAGTGGTTCTTTCTAGCAGACCTCTCTTCTTTTTGTGAAGTTCTATGCTGTTTGTCCTCAACCTTTTGTAAATCTTGGGAAAGAAAAAAGGGAAAAAGGGTGTGGAAGAAATCAACTCAAGAGCCATTTACAAGTGCCACTATCTTAAGGATGTGCAGATCCTTGCAGACATCAGGTATGATTTGAGCTAAATCCTGGGTTGATGGGGCCTTTGGCTGCCAGGCTAACTCAGTGAGTGGCTGGAGGTGCCTCTGGTTTACTCCCTGCCTTTGCTGAAATGGCGCTGTCAGCGGGATTGCTCTTTGTTGCCAACAAGGTACTTCGGGTGCCTTTGTCCGTCCACCGGTTTGCTCCTCCCAGAAATCCCTCCCTGCCCTTGTGCTGATTCAGTCTCTGCAAACAACCTCATAAAATTGAATTACGAGCTTCTGGAACTTTTGTCCGATCAGTTTATTTTCCTATATATGTAGCCCTGAACTGTAAACATCTACTAATACCTTATAAAAAATGAAAAAGGAACTTGTAAAAGGTTCATCCTTCTATTTTTTTTTGGGGGGGTGGGGGCAACAAAGGGTTTGATTCCACAAGAACACCAGTAAATAATACCCATAGGGAGAAATGAGGAGAGTAGACTTTGTCCCCTCCCTGCTGCCAAAAAAGCTAAGTAGAAATTACATTCTTGAAAAACTCAGCAAGCCAGAATCAGACCTTTTCAAGTTAACCCTACATTTTCTGCCCCGACTGCATCATATCCTGGTGTTAACTTGCGTGACTACTCCTCTCGTGTGACATCAGTAGTACATGGCGCTGGGATGGAATGCAGGCTTCATGATTCGTCAGCCCGCTCAGGGCCCTGAAAATCCTACCTCTTTACTGACAATAGCACCAGGCCTCTCCGACGGTTCTTCACCTGTTTCACATATTTTCTGTAATGTGTCTATAAAACCTCCACAAAAGTGCCCCAGTCAGGGTGAGAATTTAATTTCACAAGTAGAAAAAATATTCAGAGCAGTTAAATCACTCTGCTTTCAGGTTTGTAGAATTGCTTTTGAAAATGTGATATGTGGACTTCCATGACTTTGCAAGTACACACTATTAAATTTACGGCTTAATTCAGGCATGTAATGTGGTTACATCATGGTGACTCTGTGGATCCTAAGTCCCTGCATGGATTCCAAACCTCGATCTTGCACAAATCTACAGTTTTCCTCCTTTGCACTGAATCGCTCTAAGTTTTGTATTGAGTGAAGGCCCCAAACCGGAAAAGTGCTGGTGTGTCTCGTGGACTTTGCTGGGCACACCCCAACCACAGCTCTCTTTGCAGAGAGGTCAGGATTGATCTACTGGCTTAAACCTCCTCTGCAGTCAGATGGAAGATGGAGGCAGAAAGCAGCTGGGGAGGGAGCAGCGGTTCAACAGGGAAGAGAGCTCCTGTGAGCCCGGGCGTGGCTGCTCAGGTTCCCAGGCTGGGAGCAGCCTCTGCCTCTGCCCTGAGCCTGGGGCTGAGGCAGAGTTCTGGGCTCTCCCTGGGTTGCCAGCAGCTGCCCTTGCACCCCTACCCGCCTCAGTACTCTCCTCCACTGCCTGTTTCTGTCTTCCTGAACTGCTCTGCATCCCATTCACTGGCCTTGAATTTGAAACAGCAACAAGACAGAAATCTTTGTGCTTCTTCCACTCCTCACCCTCATACCCCTAAATGGACTGGCTCTCCCTAACCCGTTCCCTGAGGACTTCCACCATCCTTGCCATGTCCAGTTAGGGGACCTTGACATAAACTGAAGAGGCTTAAGTGACTTCATAAATTAAATATAGGACTTCCAGAAAGGAAACTGACCACACTCTGTATGGGATTCTCCATCCTAGCTCAGCTCAACTAAGATAATAATAACTCGTGACTCACTATGTTTTAGCTCGATTCTGTGATCCCGGCCAAAGCCTTGAATCAAGGTGAGCTCAGAGGCGGTGACAAATATGAAGCTTGATGAGCTCTACTCAAACCATCTTTAGACTCTGCCCATCTCTTCCACCCTGTGCCCATGACCCTTCTGTGTGGGCCTGTTTCTCCTTTGTAAAATGTACATACTGATCTGGTCTTGACTCATTGCTAGAATGTTTGTTACTGCTTTTTGCTGTCTGTCTTACGCAGTAGAATGTGCAGACATGAAACTGTGATGTCAATTCAGACTGAGCACAGCACCTGGTCAAGGGTACAGCTCCACCATTTCCTGAGGATGCTTGGATTTAAACGGGTAACTCAGGTTCTTTCTTTCTTTATCTAAAGATCCTTAAAGGATACGGTGTTTCTACACGGGCTCACACATGAGGACAATTCTTTGGTGATGTTTTACCTTTGACAATGTTTTGGTTTACGCTGAGCTTAAGTAAGAGTGGCTAAAAAAAAGATCTATAAAAACTCCCTAAAATTGAGTATATCTCTGTATGGTAAACGGATTGCTGGGGAAGTTGCCGGCACACGCTACCCTAAGCCGCACCTACCCCCACCTCCTCTTCTATTGTGTGCTGCTTCTAGCCCATAACCTGGGGGAGGCATTAGGCCTAGTGAAAAGTTTCAACCGGACCTTGAACCTGAAGACTGGGAACCAGCAGCCCCAGATGCTAATCAAAGCAGGAATTAGCCGTGGCCGGGTCCGCTGACCCCAGGTTGGATAAATACCACCCTCAGACGGTATAGATTTGTCTCTCTTCTCTGCAGCAAAGTGGGGAGTGTGGAGCTGCCATCCTTGGGTCACACCAGGAGACTGGGCACAATGGGATCTCGTCACCTGCCCTCATGGACCCTTCGTGCTGGGTAAGTACTAAAGCCGTCATTTGCTGGGAGTTTCTGTGCTCCTGTGACACATCATATAGCTGCTTGCTCCACGGGGATTTCCTCTCCTCCAGGTAAACCTTTCCGGAGGGGCACTGGAAATTCCCTGGAAGTAACCATCTGAGAGTTCACCTGCTGCTCTCCTCCCCTTTCCTTTGCAGTCATCCCTCTGTGGCAGTGTGTAGTGATTCATGGGGTGGGGTAGGGGCATGTTTAGGAGGAGAGCAGACCTTCTGCCTCTCAAGGAAGCAGGCTCAGGTTAGTGTGAAAATGCCCGATTGTCAAGAAAACAGCCCTGGGGAGCAAATCTTCTGACTGTGGCACCCTGCGGGAGACCATTCCCAAATTTTGGTTTGGGGCAGTATGCTGATTTTAAGCCATTTCTATTAGCTTCTTCAAAAGGCCAGCTGTCAGCCTCTCTTCAGTTCTCTGTTTCACAGAGGAGTTTTGTTCCCCAACCCCTGCTTTTCATGCATGGATGGAAGCACTGCTGGAAAACAATTCTGTATGTTTGGGAGAATTTCTCTTTCTCAAAACACAATGTCAGTGTTTCTTAAGCCCAGTCATTAGGGCACAAGAAAACTGGCAAGCGTTGGATTCCAGCTCAAATCTGGCACAGGCATTTGCGCTGGCATTTCTGACTGCCCTTGCCTCTCCTCTTTTCTCTCCGCTGCAGCTTTTGAAACATGCGTGGGCCACACATGTGGGACCCTTTGCAGCTGCAGGGCCCAGATGCCAGACGCTGGAATGTGTTTTTTTTTCCAGCAGCACCAGGGGCAAGCAGGAGTAGTACATGTGAGTGTGGCGCTCACTCCCTGCTGGAGCCTCTAGCTTCAGGCTGGCTTCTCTGCAAAACGCTAGCTGTAGCGAATGGGATGACAACGCTGGATGCCAGTGCATTTTGACTTGCGTGGGGTGGCATGGCTTTAGTGGTTATGGGTGTAAGATTTCTGTGCAAACCTTTGCTCTGGTGCATGCCGAGCCTATCACTTTCACGTCCATGAAGAGACCTTGTCATTTCTCTTAATACCTTGGGCCTTTAAGTGGTGGGGATGGCTAGCCAGAAGTAATGTGGATCTGGCAGGACAGGATGAGCTGAATTCTCCTCCCGGGCAAGGAGAGAGTGGGCCAATCTGAAAGCATAAAGAGAATTCTTCCATCTTCTTGGATTTCCTTGTGCATGGGGTGGGGCCGGGATGGGATGGTTTCCTCACACAAACAGGATTGTGTGTTCCCTGGGTTACAGAGACCTAAGAATGGGTGGGGGAAGAGGCAGAGATTCCCTTCAGTACCTCGGCAATTCAGGGACATGATTGCCAAGTAGGGAGATTCCCCAGTCTGCACATCTTTTTGCACAAATTTCGCAGCTTGAGGTATCGATTCTATAAAGCAGATGGAGGGAAGGGACAGCAACATGTCTTTCTGGAATGATAGACTGCCCAAATGCAAAAGGACCCAGCCCCTGCCTTTTTTTTTTAAGACTTATTTTATTCCCCCCTCCCCCCCATCATCTGCTCTTTTGTGTCCATTTGCTGTGTGTTCTTCTGTGTCGGTTTGCATTCTCGGCAGCACCGGGAATCTGTCTCTTTTTTGTTGTGTCATCTTGTTGTGTCAGCTCTTGGTATGTGCAGTGCCAGTCCTGGGTGTACTGCGCTTTTCCTGCATGGGGCAGCTCTCCTTGCAGGGTATGCTCCTTGCACGTGGGGCTCCCCTACACAAGGGGACACCCCTGCATGGCACTCCTTGTGTGCGGCAGCACTGCGCGTGGGCCAGCTCACCACATGGGCCAGGAGGCCCTGGGTTTGAACCCTGGCCCTCCAAATGGTAAGTGGATGCTCTATCAGTTGAGCCACATCTGATTCCCGCCCCTGCCTCTTGTAAACTGGCTGTGTGAAGCGACTGAATAATAGTGCATCGATGTTAGGAGAATTAACAGATTCTTATTCTCTCTTGTCCTACAGGACTTCATTTCTCATTATTGCTTGAGGACAAGGAGAGGAAATTGAGCTGATGAAGTTCCATTTGCAAGGAAGACTCTCTAGGCATGCTTTGAGTATTGCAGAATTCCCTAGTGCGCCTCCGGCCTCATCTCCTATTCCCTTCCCCCTTATCTTCTCTGCCCCGGCCCCTATAGTTCTCTACATGCACAGAGCTGTCCCTTCCTCTGGACCTTCGTGCATGAGCTACCTTCTGTCTCCATATCGGATGATCCCCACCTCATCCCCCAGGTCTTCTTCCTCCAAGGAGCCTTTGTACATGCCCCAAGCCTGGGCAAATTGTCTCCCTATGTAATCCCTTGACAATCTCTACCAAGCCAAATAGAGTCTGCATTTGGCTGTACTGAAAGGCATATTTACATCTCTTTCTCCCCTTCTGGCTGATTAAACTCTGCTTGGGAAGGGATTTCTAGACAACAATTTGTGCATAACAGATTTTTAGATAAATATTTTTGCATGTTTGAATGCAGGTTTATGTTCTATAGTCCCAGACTCTCTAGATACACATCATGTCTAGAACATCTCAAAGGAGAGAGTTCTTGTAAAGTAAAAGATATAACAATTGCTACCATTTTCTTGAGAACTCTCTAAGTGCAGGAAATTGTAAGAAGTTTTACATACATTATTTTGACAACAATCCTGCAAAGCACATTCCAAACTTCTGCTTTGCATGCTATATATTATAAGTGGAAGGGCTGGGAGTCACTGTGATTAGCTTCCCTTTGGCATTGACTTAGATTTTCAACTCTGCTGGTAACTAGTGTATCAGCCGGAGTAAGCTACATCATGCTGCAATAACAACTACCGAATAAACCCCTGATAGTGACTCAAAGCAACAAAACCTTATTTCTCATTTTCACTCTATGCCACCTCACATCAGTAGACACTCTGCTTAGAGTGCATGGTCACTGTGGTCACTCAGAAACCCAGGATGAGGAGAAGCCACTATTTGGAGCATTGGTTCCACGTTAGAAAAAAATTGAGTGGTGGAGCATCTTATACAGGCAATTAAATAGTCACTGTGCGTTACAACTCACTGACTGTGTTTGGTCTCTTGGCCCTAACTAAAAACCAAGTGATAGGCAGGGGAGTCTTCCCTGTCTCTGAAAGGTGAAGAGAACTTGTTATGAGTGGCAGTACTAATCACCACCATATCTAGTATTATTTACTCACACACACTGTAATACAGCACAGGTCGCTGGTTGTAGCTTTATTAGGGACTCTGTTTCTCCAAGAGCAAGCATCCAAAGTTTAAAAAGGGATTGCCTGGTATTTTCTTAACATGGATCAATGAGAGTTATTGCTCTTAAATGGATCTGAGCACACATGGCAATTATGCTATGAATTAGAAGTGAAAAAACCCAATGGCCCTAACATCCTAACAATTCATTTTCATTCCTTTAAGATGTGGCCTTACCCCACATCTCTTGGCTGTAAGAATTATCAGCCTAAAATATACAATATGAGGGTAGTGATTCATATTTTTAACTTACTTGCAGCTTCTGCTTGTTTGATCCTAGGCCTGGCTGATAATTTGGTGCCAGTTTGTAGAGCTTATATGGTCAACATTATTTGAAAAAAAAGTCTCCAGAGTTATCATGAAATTAAGGGATTCCTGGGATTCCTGTATGTAAGTATCAGTGAGGGTGGTTTGCCCGACCTTGGAAGCTCCTCTGCTCTCTCATAGAACATATCTTTTTGAGGTGGGGCTGGGGGAAGAGACGAGGGAAGCTGATTTATTTCTTTGGAGCATCTGACCTGTTTTTGTTCAGAAATTTTGAATGCTGAAGCATTTCGTATCTGTTTACCCAGTAAGGCAGTCAGACGTTCAATCACGAATACTGGCCTGGTGCTGGTTGTGAGGGATGCCCGAACCAAGATGATGGTTTTCTGCCCTCAAGGACTTTGCAGCCTAGTGAAGAGTTAGGAAACATCTAGGCAAGAAGAGGCTGTTATTTTTTCCTGAGCAAGCATGTAATCTTGGGGGGAGGCACACACAAGGCTAAAAAAACCACGGCCTTTTCCACTGCTCTTGAACCCTGCTTCTTTAAACATATGATGAGAACCCCTGTGTGAATTCACTCATAAATCACAATATTCAGTTCAGTAGATGGGACGCCCCCTGAGGAAACTAGGGCTATCTTAGCCTCCCCAGTGCCTAGCAGAGAATCTGGATCACAGTAATGTTCGATAGATATGTTTGAATAAATATATTCAGAAATTAAGGATTATAATTGGTAAAGATTTACTGAATAGTCTCTATAAGGAATTTAGAAATGAGAAAGACAATCTTGTCTGCTGGGGAATAGTTTCACTACATTTATTCTACATAGAGGAATCTTTTATTTTTTTATTTTATAGTTTTTATTTTTAAATTTAAATTTTTTATTTTTATTTTTAAAGAAGCTTTAGTAATACATCAAAAATATAGAGGATTGCCATATGCCTTATCCCCTTCCCCTCCCACACTTTCCCACATTAATAACAACTTTCATTTGTGGAGTACTTTTGCTAAAATTGATGAACACATATTGAAGCATTGCTACTAACTGTGGACTCTAGTTTACATTCTATCCTGCACAATTTTGTAGGTTTAGAGGTTGTCTTTTAAGTACAGTCATCATAAATAAATATAATCACTTGGTGTTTGGGAGTGAATGTATGTGTATACACATGTATGCCCAGTAGGCTATGAAATTCATTTTATTTTATTTTATTTTATTTTTTTAAAGATTTTTTTATTTCTCTCCCCCCCCCCCCCCACCGGTTGTCTGCTCTCTGTGTCTATTTGCTGCGTGTTCTTTGTCCTCTTCTGTTGTCAGCGGCATGGGAATCTGTATTTCTTTTTGTTGTGTCATCTTGTTGTGTCAGCTCTCCATGTGTGTGGCACCATTCCTGGGCAGGCTGCACTTTCTTTCACGCTGGGTGGCTCTCCTTATGGGGCGCACTCCTTGTGCGTGGGGCTCCCCCAGGCAGGGACACCCCTGCATGGCAGGGCACTCCTTGTGCGCATCAGCACTGCGCATGGGCCAGCTGCACACGGGTCAGGGAGGCCCTGGGTTTGAACCGTGGACCTCCCATGTGGTAGATGGACTGCCTATCCACTGGGCCAATTCCGCTTCCCTGAAATTCATTTTAATACCATCCACTTATACTGAGAAAGGTCTACTTGAAGAAACAGGCACCTTTTAATGACCCCACAGTCCATAGAGAAGGAAATCAGGAGCATGGGAAACCACTCCAAATTGCCAGTTTATGTTGGCATCTGGCGCTGGTGGGTCTCGCGGGCAGGCGGTGCAAATCCTTGCAGGCATGTGGACCATTTATACCCATGGCTGGCTCTAATTTGAGCTTGAAAAAACAAATAATCTGTGGTCTTATCTGAAAACTGTGCTTAAAATTCACTTTAAGGGCAAATGAATTTTTCTTTTATGTTCACAAGGTATGCAAAACCTACTTGGACAGTATGCCTTGTGAAAGAAATCATTTATTAAAGAAATAAACTGGGCGCGTCTGTTTATTTCTGAACTTCTAATGCAAGCTAAGCCAAGTGAAACAGAGGAAGGTCAGTTTTCTCACTCCTCTTTGGGGTTGCTTCGGGAGTGTAATTAAAGTGGGAAGTAGGTTGTAAGTGGCATGCATTTGAGAGGGAAGGGATGTCAAGTTTGCCAGGTTTCCCCTATAATGAAATCCTGAGCATTACTTATTGACGGGGGCCAAATACATCCTGAAGTCAAAGCCAACTTGAAGTCATCGTTAGTTTGGACAGGGCCAAACTGATAAGGGGGCTCTTTTCTCAGAAGAATGTCTTACTGTTTGGAAGTTCACAATCCACTCTATAGGATTAAACAGAAGAATAATAAATTATCCTTTCTTTATCCTTTGAGTATCTGCTGAAAAGATCAGCTCAGAGTGGATATTGGATCCTCTTTACTTAGTTTAGACAGGTGAGGAAAAGCAACTCTGTGTCAGGGAAAATGTCACCCAAGACAAGAGCTTAGAGATGATTTCTTTCTGGTCAGGGCAGAGCTTAATGGAAGAAGAAAAAAATCCGCCTACCTCGCCCTGCCTCCACAGGAACCAAGGGCACGTTTCTGCATTCCTAGCCTCTTTCTGTTCTGTTTCTCACAGAGGCATATGGAGAATGTCTGGGGGAGACACAGAAAAAACAAAGGTTCAGGGAAACATATGTCCAAAACTCCCCAAAATGGCAGCCAATAAATCCCGAGTGTCTATGAGCCTAGTGGCCAGTGAATCACTTGATCTCCCAGGTTGGATCACCTTGGTGGAACTGAGGCAACTGAAACCTTGGCTCTTCACCATGTGCCCTCAGGCAAACAGTAGTCTCCACGGGGACGCGAATATACGGATTTCTTTCTATCCAGCAATGGTTGTTGTAAAATTCAAATGAAGTGATGAACGTGAAAACCCTTTGTAGAAGAATTCAGTGTTGTACAAAAGTATATCTTTCTCTGATGGTCTCGACTCCAGTGGTAGGTGTTCCCGCTTGCCTTCCTGCATGACCGCACCATGCTCCTTCCTTCCCTGCTTCCTACTGCTTCAAAACAGTACCAGAGAGTTTTATTTTTGTGTTTCTGGGAAAATATTAAAATATCCAAAGGTTTGATCACAAAAGCAAGCATTTCCATTGAAAATACTGAGATTTTCACATTGATTAGTTGGCAGGTCTGCAAAGCCAGTCCACTGCAGAAAAGCCTGTGCACTTTCTATTCAGTTCCATTTCTCTGGCCTTTGTGTTCCCTTTATAATATCATTTGTGGTTTCATAATCTTTGAAAGGAAAGATGTCTCGTGATAATGCCTTGGATGAGTCCCCAGGTGTGTCGGGAGATTGTTAATGTTAAAATTCTACAATAGATGGTTCTATATGCATGAAACAATTTATGAAATCCTTTCACAAAATGTAGCTCACAATCTCTTGAAACGGCCGGCACAGGTACAGCTCAGTTCTGCTCCCATTTTCCTCAAAGGAAGGGGCACCAAGGATTGTAAAGGAAAAAGAAACCAGGGGCCTGCAGACCCTATAAAGCATGGTAGGTCTTTAAACTATGTCAAGCTATTAAAATCAAAGCTTTTGAACACTTTCCACTTGAAAACATTTAAACAGAGAGAAATATGTATGGGAAGTCTAAATTATACTTCAGATATTTCACATTGGCTGCATCAAACTTTTAGTGTGTATTACATAAAATAATGGAACTTGTTAAAATGGAGATTCCTGGGCCTTATGCCCAGTGATTTCTGGTTTAGGTAAGGCATAAGGGAACCCAGGAATCCGCATGCTTGTAAACCCTTTAAGTGTTTCTGATGAAGATGGACCCAGGGCTACACTTTGAGAATTGGTGGTTTGTAATTCGGGGGTAAAATGTGACAACTCCTTCATTAAGGATACATTTGCAGAGCACCTGAATCGAACATGGCACCTGCTTATGATGAGTAGTACAATAGATCGCAATGTCATGTCACAGTAAGGAGCACAGACTTTTCAGGGGAATTGAGGTAGAGTCATCGGAGAGCTGGAAAGCGAAGGACAGACCTGATTGGATTTGTACTTTAGATGGACCACTCCCACTGCCTTGAGGAGGACAGGTTTAGGGGAGATGTTGGAGACTAGAGCCAGGAAGGCCATTTGGAAAGATCTTGATGGATTTTAGGTGAGAGTTTGAACCAGAGCACCGGTAAAGATGGGAGGGTGAAAGAGTGAAGAAATATAAAGGAAAAATCTAAAGTGACTGCCTGGATTTGTGGGGCAAAGAGGGATGTGAGTCAAGGGAGACCCCAGGATCTCAAGCTTGGATAACAGGTGAGCTTGTGAAAAGGTATAAAAGTGAGATGAGGAAATGGGGGAGCTTGTTCTGGAAATGGGGCATATCACGTGTGCTGTGGTGCCATGATGGAGAAGAGCCCTTGGAGGTTTACTTGTCAGCCCCACGTACTGCCTCAACTGCCTCGCCAGCGCTTTCCTTCCCGGGACATCACTGTTCTAGCCTCTTTGCTGTGGCTTCCTGAGTTCATGAGGTACAGCAGGCAAAAATGTGCCTCCATTCTCCACTCCATTGGGAGACTCCAGCACCACTGTGGTCCCAGGTGCTTTCTTCTCAGGCAGAGCAAAGCCCACCACCTCCCCTGTCAAAGGAAGATGTTCCCATCTCCCCAGTCCCATAACAAAATGTTTTCTCAGTAGACTTTCTCTCCTTTTGCAGATGTAGCTGGTCTCTTAAGCCACGTGGAGGTCATTTTTATTGATTTGGTGTTAGTTTCTTATTCCTGTGGTTCCTATGGAGAATTGCAAACAAGTTGCAAGCCCAAGAAACACTCACTATGAAGTCAGGGGCCATGATCGGATATGGAGCTGGCATTTTGAAGACAATTTGACCAAACCCATTGTCAAGATTTACAGTAATAAAGGTCTAAAGACAGGGATTTCACTGGTTCCGGGGCAATATCAGCAACTATTCTCAAGTTTTTCATTACCATGAGTTTGTTTGCTTTCTAAGGAGAAATGGGGTGGGTGCATTTCATTTTGAATCAAAACAGAAGAATGTCATTCACAGCACACACGTTGTCAATCTCTGCATCTTCTCATGGAGAGCTGCCAACAGACCATCTTTTGAAGCAGCAACTTCCTCGGCTTTGGGGTTTCTCTCTTCTTGATATATTGATGAAAGGTGTGAGTGGGCTGCCAACTAGAGTTTGCTTTTTGCTATTTTAATTATGATGTTCTTTTGCACAGGCTGATGCTTTGTGTTTCAGCTAACAGAACAGATAAAGCAAGACATTTTCTTTGGTTCTTGAATCTCAGGGTCATTCTCAGCTGGAGGTGATTAATTTCACGTATTGAAAGTCTTTTTGAATAGTATTTGGGTTGTATTTTCCTAATTTTTACGAGAAAAGCTTCCTTGTTTAAGACACAATGCATGCCACAGCAAGGGTTTTGCTTTCTTGGGTTCTTAGATCCCAGGTTTTGTGTTTTCTAAAGTAGGTCAGACCCTGGTCATTATGGATTGAATCATGTCTCCCACAAAGACATGTTTAAATCCTAACCCCTGATCCTGGGGATGTGAACTCATCTGTAAGTAGGATCTTCAAAGATCCTATTAAGATGAACTCAAATTGAATCCGGATGTGTTCAATCCAATGTGACTGGGATCCTTACAAGCAGAGGAAATTTGGACACATTATAGCAGAGAGTAGGAGACAGAAGGAGACTGACAGCCATGGTATGGAAGCAGAGATTGAGTAATGGATTGCCAGTAAGCCACATCAGGACCGTACAGGCTTAGAAAGAAGCATGGCTCTGCCGAAATCTTGATTTTGGACTTCCAGCTTCCCAAGCTGTGAAACAATAAATTTCTGTTCCTTAAGTCAACCAGTCTGTACTGTTCATCAGGGCAACCTCGACAAACTAAGACACTGATTATGCTTGCCCTTAATAAGCTCTGAATTCTCCCTCCAGTCACTCTTTGCCTATGTAAATTGAGCCATCTTTTCAAGTCTGTTCAGATACTGTCACTTCCCTGAAAACTTCCTAGATCACTAGCTGGAAATGATCACTGCCCACCCTGAAACTCACACTAAGTCCCAGGGAAGGTCTTTCATGATCTTGTTCTTATTCTTGTTTTCTTGCTCTTCCTTCTTCTATTTCTTCTAACCCCCCTCCGCCCCACCCCCTCCTCCCTATTTTTTCTAGCACATTTCACTTTCTGGTTTTGATCACAGTTTGTGTTTTTTTATTGGTTTATTTTCAATTTAACATCAGCAAATAGGGTTTACAAAAAAGAAAAAAAAGCTTCTTTCAATAGGTGAAGACATCTGAAGCAATTCCTAGGACCAGCAGCTAGTGATTTACTCATATCTCACTCCAGCACGGTGTCCCAAGACCCTTTCCTGGGATCTCTGCCTCATCTTTCTTCTCTTTCATTTCAGCCTATGCAGCCACTTCTTCTGCCACTTCACCCTTAAGTACCTAGATGCTGCGAGGTAGGCTTCATGGCCAGCCCCACAGCGTTTGAATTACGCAGCAACAGAATACACCAGTAGCGTGATGTGAGACTCATGGTTACCTTTTTAATTTTAAGATTTATTTATTTTTTATTCCCCCCTCCCATTCCCCCCATTTTTGCTCTCTGTGTCCATTTGCTGTGTGTTTGTCTGTGTCTGCTTATACTCTCATTAGACAGCTCAGGGAACTGATCCTGGGGCCTTCAAAAGTGGGAGAGAGGTGATTACTCTCTTGCGCCACCTCAACTCCCTGTTCTGCTATGTCTTCTTATTTTCTCTCCTCTGCGTCTTTTTTTTTTTTTTAAAGATTTATTTTATTTATTTCTCTCCTCTTCCCTCCCCCGCCCCCATTGTCTGCTGTGTCCACTTGCTGTGCATTCTTCTGTATCTGCTTGCATCCTCAGAGGCACTGGGAAACTGTGTCTCTTTTTTATTGCGTCATCTTGTTGCATCAGCCCTCCATGTGTGTGGTGCCACTCCTGGGTGGGCTGTGCTTTTTTTTCATGCAGGGTGGCTCTCCTGGTGGGGTGCACTCCTTGAGTGTGGGGCACGGCACTCCTCGTGTACGGCAGCTCTATGCATGGGCCAGCTTACACATGGGTCAGGAGGCCCTGGGTTTGAACCCTGGACCCCCCTATATGTTAGGCAGACACTCTATCAGTTGAGCCACATCTGCTTCCCTTCTCTGTATCTCTTGTTGCACCATCTTACTGCACCAGCTTTCCATGTTGACTGGCACTCCTGAGTGGGGTGGCTTTCCCACACTGGGTGGCATTTCCATGCAGGGCAGCTCTCCTGTGTAGGGCCGCATTCACGTGTGGGCTGGCACCCCGTGTGGGCCAGCACCCCTTGTGGGCCACCTTATCACATGGGTCACCTTGCCCTCACCAGGAGGCCCTGGGCATTGAACCCTGGACCTCCTATATGGTAGATGGGAGCCCAATTGGTTGAGCCACATCTGTTTCCCATGGTTAACTTTTAATCTTCCCATCTGGATTGTAAGTCTCTTGAAATCAGGAACAATGCTTATTCTTTTCTGTTTTTCCCAAATTCTAAACTTAATGCCTTACCTTAAAGTAAGTGGCAAGTAAAAAATTGTTGGAGGACTCATCAATGCATTCTCTATTCATTTATCATTCCAGTAGTGGCTTGTGGAGAAGGCTGGAGACTGGAGTGTGCTGTGGCCCAATAGCCATCTGTGGGTTCTCTAGCATGCTGAGTGCACAATCACCTCTGCCTTCTCTGACCACTGCTGCGGAAGGTGGCTTGGGGTGCTTGCCTTGCTGCTTCCATGCTTCCAGTTTAGTCTCATCATTTACATTTCCAGGGCATCAGTTCTGGATAATTCTGAGGTTTCCCAGACTTTGATGGCCAGAATAAGTATGATATGTACAGGCAATGTGGAAACTTTTGGTGATCGGTTAGCTATCTGCCCCGTGTATAGGCTATAATTTGGTGTGATGAGAGTTACTGACAAATTCTGTATGTTACATTATGTTATCAATGCTCAGAAACCAGCATAGGAAACAATTTCTTGGTGCAACACCCAAGCCTAGGTTTGATACCATAAGGAGATCAGAATGATATTGCATAGGGATACCCAAACTTCAGCCATTGAAAAACATCTCGATGATTTTCCCATCACCAATATTTTTCTTTAAATTTTTTTTAACTTAATAAAAGTTTCTTTGTAAAGGGAACATTATCTTATTAATTATGTCTTTATTAATTAATTAAAATGCATTTATTTTATTAATTAAAAATAAATATATGACCACTAAAATGATCAAATTTGATATGATCATTTAGCATACCAAATTGCACTTATCCAGGTACCACCTAAGAGTGCATGGACCATTGTCAATGCTTTGGGAAACAACTGATGTGATCCAAAGAGCCCTTAGTAGAAAGAGTCTTATTATTGAATTCAGATTCTGCTACTTACTAGTTGTGTTATTTCACTTCCTTGAGCTTCCGTTTCCTTTTCAAGGACAAGGGAATAATACAACCTCCCTTGCAGGGCTTGATGCATCATAACATCATAGCATATGCAAAGTGATATTTAGCCCAATGCCTAACAAACCAAGGTATGGGAAAATAAATAATTTTAAGCCCTCTTAACTTTTTTTCAGTGAGTAAATGTGATGAGAACTTTTGTTAGAGAAGGCAAACAGCCAAATACTGAAAGTGTTGCTGTGTATCAACTATCACTGAACTTGGAATTACACTTCATTAAGTTTGAATCATTTAACATGCAAGTGTATTGGTGGGAATGGATTGGTGGTAATGCATTCCTCCCCCTGAGCACAGAATCAGAAGTTGAGAAAAAAACCCCTAACTCACGTGAATCTTGCTTCTGCCGTTTCCTCACTGTACCTTCTTGCCTTACCACTCTGTTTATCCCCTGGGCCACTCCCTCTTTCCTCTGTCACCACCAGTGTCCTTTGCCTTGGGTCCTTCTTCAGCACCAGGAAGGGCTGTTGCCTCCCTGGCCAGGCTGCCCTGAGGTCCTCTATGTGAGTGAAGGCAAGGGTGAGCGGGGTGGGTGGAGTGTGGCTTCCTACAGAGGGAGGAGGGCTCAGCGGGAGCTGGCTTCCTGGCCTGGCCCCTCGCCAGTCAATAGAACACTGTCCCCGGGCTCTCTGGCTCCCGGCCCGTGACCCTGGGCACCTCTGGGCACTTGTGGTTTGGCACGGAGGAGAGAATTCTTCCACTGGCTCTCCCTCCCGCTCCTCTGCCCCCCATCACCCTGAGCCAGCTGGGAAGCAGCCCTCTAGCGGGACTCCCTGCCCTGAGCCCACTCCAGCTAGCCCTTTCTCTTGGACATGGTCTGTGGCCACCACAGGAAAGGAGGCAGAGCCCTTCTATCAAGTGCAAGAGAAGATCGAGTGCCAGTAGCAGAAGCACTGGTCTCTCACACTCATTGTGGAGCAGTGAAATCTGCAGAAGCCAGACCACATTATCACGAGCAGCTAGGTTAAGTGAGGTCAAGGAAGATGGAAGGACTTCCATGGAGATGAGGTACAAGAAGTTCCAATTCAACTGCGAAGAGTAAACTTCTAAGTCAGTTGGCTGGAACTGGAAAGTCACTGATGTGAGGGAAAATTGTTAAAACGAAGATCAGATTCTACAACAAAGCTACAAAAGCCTTTCAGTGGATTATCGTAATTGAGATTGCAGTGGAAAATAAAGGGAACATTTTATTTGCAGTATTTGCAATTAAAATATAAAGCACAACAAATCAAAAAGTTTTACTTTTTATATTGACGAGTTCTTGAGGAAACTAGGTTTGTGCTTAGGGAAGACTGAGGAGGCAGGTGGAGGCCTCTATTCAGATTCTCAAGAGGACTTATTTTTCCCCCTTTTCCGGCCTTCTGCACCTGCCATTTTCCTCAGCTATTTATTGAGTACATACGATGGTACACACTTGTGGTACAAGCATGAAAAATATGGCCTTTGGCCTACAGTAAATACTCAGCATGAGAAACAATTTGATGTCATTAAGTTTATCAATAGGCGTGGGCAGTGGTGGAGGGTGGGGGCTGCTGTCTCAGTGGGGTATGTGTGTGTGTGCCTGGGTGTCTGTGCTTCATGGGATTGTCAGAGAAATCTTAATAGGAAGCAACGTTTCAGTTACTTAAGCTTAAAATTAAATAAATGAGAATAGCAGTCACCCACATGAACAATAGGTGGCAACGTTTTGGACTAAGGGACCATGTGCAAAGACGTGGAGAACTGAGAGGGCCAGGGGCTTCTGGAAACAGGCATTCCAGGGTAGCGTGCTCGGGGAGTGGTGGGAGGAAACAGGTGGGAGGGGCAGTTTGTAGACAGACGCACACTCAGACACACACACGTCACAATGCACTCACACACATACAGACATAGGCAGGCCCATTCCCACATACTCACACACACACTTACACAACACAGGCATATATCACACTCACACAGACATCCATACACTGGCACACAACATATACAAAGACATACACACACATTCCCACACTCACACAGACATACATCTCAATCCCACTCTCACACACAGACCTACAGACACTGACTTACACAACACATACCCACAGAGATATACAGACACAGGCTTACACACACACATGGGCGTATGGACAGGTACACACAAATATACACACACTCAGACTCAGACACACATATTCATGCACATGCACTCACACACAGATATACACATACAAATTTTTAAGTCTGGGATAGCTACCTTCCCGTTGAAGGGACTGTTTTAGGTTTACAGAGTTTACATGCAAGTAATTAAAAGCACAGAGCTTTTCTTGTTTGTCTTTTTTTGTTTATTATTATTGTTATTGAAATAATGAAAACGCCCTAATAATGATTGAAGTGATGAACACACAACTATGTAATTATACCAAATATCATTGATTGTACACTTTGGATGAACTGTGTGCTTTATTAATATGTATCAATAAAATTGATTTGTTAAAAAAAAAGCACAAGGCACCTATGGACCCTTGACCTCTGGATTTGTCTTTCTCATTGTTTCGGGGACAGCTCCATGTGGATGTCTCAAAATCCCCTTACAAGTTCTACTTCTATACCTGCTCTTCTGCCCTAACATTTCCCACCTTGTTTACTGGATCATCATTCGTCTATGAAGTCATCTGAGGTAGGAACCAAAGGCATCCGTGTTGAGTTCTGGTGTCTCTTTGTCCGGCTGGTGGCAGCTCCCGCTGTTGGTCTCCGTCTCCTGAAGATGCCTGGGTTCCGGCCTCTCTTGGCCGCCTTTCCTGCCAGCGCCACAGTCAGAGGTTGGCCTCTCTAGAGGTGAACGGCATGAAGATCATTGCTTGAGGAGAAAGTGGAGCCTCCATTTCTCGAGGTAGTTTTCTTTACTAAATCCCACAGCATTGGCAGCCAAGGTCTGGCGGGAGCTCTGAAACAGGATGAGTTCTGTGGCTAAGGGGGTGCCTGGGCCGCGCCCCTCATTCCTTCCTGCTTCCGCTCCCGCCCCCTGGAGCTGCGAAAGCTGGGACTTCAAATAGGTTATCTAGTACCTATCACATATTCCTGGTTTCTTTGGAGAAAGTGGATATTTATGCTCATTTCGTGGTATCTTTTGTTTCCCATTTCCATCTTCTTATAAATCCCTACTCATTTTTTAATTAAAAATATATTTTTTAATCCCCAGTCTTTACTTTCTAAGATCCTCCTTTCTGGCTTGTCCAGGTAGTCCTGAAATCACATCTTAATTGTACTTATTTTCTCTGCTTACTATCTAGTATTCCTAGAGAATGCATATTTTCTTAAGTTCTGCTCCAGTGCTCTATGCATCTAAATAGACTTTCTCTGGATTCAGCAGTTTCTGAATGTTGCCTCTGTGTCCTGATAATCTTAGTTCCGAAGCGGCTAATAACTTCCTGCTCTTAATCACCTTCCCATCCTGCCCTTAGACAGCCCCGTTCCCTTGTCGTGTGGGGTCTTGGCTGGCTTCTTCCCAGTCCCTCAATCCTGGGCTTCTTCAGTCTCTGACTGGAGTGGCTTTCTCTCTCCTCTTGAACCAAATTTTCATCCACCAGGGTTTGGCTTGTGTCCCTCTTTCTCAGGAACATCTCTCCTTGTCCCTGCCTAGTATGGTGGCTTCCTCCTCCTCTGGACTCCTACAGCACTGGAAAGTACAGTTTCATTGGAGAATATAAGAGGCACTGAGGCCCTTGTCTTACTTAACCTTTCTGTTTTTAAATCTGCTCGGTTTAAAACAGAGATGAAAGCTACAACCTAATACATATCTGAGGACTGAATAATGATAGATTAAGATGACACTGTGCTTACATTAACATAGACTAGAAAGCATCCCGATTCATGGAAGAGAATCCTAGAGCTTTAGGTTTGGAGAGGAATCTGAAGGTCATCGGGTAAAGCCGCCTTCTTTTACTTAGTAGTAGGCACTCCATAAATATTTGTTGAATGAATGAAGATGAGGCAAGATGAGCCTCTGAGAGGAATGGACCTGTCCAAAGTCCCACAGCTATTCATGTTTGTTGAATGAATGAAGCAACGCCAACCCAATGCGGCAGTTGGATTACTTCCTCCTTTTCCTATGGGATCTCATGTAGCAGATATATTTTCTGTTATTGGACACAGAATGAAAGTCTCTTTTCTAGTGCTAATAAAATTCAAATGATCTCAAATGTCTCTACATGGTTTTCCACTCATTCTTTTTGGAATATAAATGCTTCACCTCAGATCAAACAGCTGAACTCTAGGAGGCATTTAAATTCTTAATTAACATTTCCTCGTAGAAGTCTTATTTTATGTGGCGTGAAATAAAGTTAAATCTATAACCCTAGTATCCAGGATGAGAGGGAGGCAGAAAAAGTCAATGCCTAAAGGATTGGGTCTAGTTATTTTATATGTTTCAATACAAATTTTTATTAAAATGCCTGTTTGTTTACTTCTGAATAACAGTACAAAAGCACTCATTTCCTAAGTAGTGATATTTTGTTATCTAATGAGACATTCTGAGTATTAAAATGTAATATTTACAGCAATGAGCAAGTATTCAAGATAAACAATGCTGCTAGTGATGAACTTATTAATTCACTTAGATAGGGCCCTCCCTACCCTTTGGGACTTTAAGAATGAGGTGCAAAATTATTTACATGGCACCTTGTAACTATAACCTGTCAGGCGTGACTTGGAAGAGCTCTAGCAGTTATTTCCATATTGCTGTTTATAGCGTGAAAATAGAACTTGATTTAGGATTTTTTTGCTTCACTTAGGAAGGAAGATAAAAGTTTAAGGATTGCCTCCAAGCATCATGGCCAGAGGAACCTTGTAGAGAATGCGTCATCTGAGTCATTTGGGACTCAATGCAATTGGCACATCATTACCGGCGAAATGAGCTTCCACTCCCACCATGGCCTGGAGGCTTGTTTGAGATGGTGTGGAACTCAGAAAGAGGTTGTATCTGAATTTTCCTAGAGAAAGACAAAGCTTGCTGCATTAAGGTAGATGAGGATCCCTTGGAAGAGAAGGGGAGAACACTGGATTCCTGAGATCAAATCAGCATGGGCACAGCAGTGGACCGAGTTGGGTGACATTAGCAGATCTTTTAGCTTCCATAAGCCTCAGCTTCCCATTTGTAAATGGCCAACAACAGCCCCTACCCAGTCAATGACTGAGTGAGATAAGGTGTGCAAGGACTCAGGGCATTGATCAGTAATTTTAGTGAGTCAACTTATGCCAAAATAATAGCACTTGGTATCTATGTCCTATTTCCCATAGGAGATATGATATGGTGCAGTCAGTGCAATAAAGGAGTGGAACAACTGAGGATGTTCTAGACTGTTCTGACAAGGAACATGGGTCAAAGCACTAAAGGAAAGTGCTTTTCAATAGTGTTTATCATGGGTTGACTTTATGGTTGTCCAAAAAGGACCAAGTCAAATAAATTGTCTTTACCTATGTGTTAGCTGGCTAACTCAGAGGCCCTGGGATTAAACCTCAGGCATTGAGGATGAGGGTGAGGGGAAAAAAGGAGGGTTTCTTTCCTTCTATATCTGAAAGGCCTGTCTCTAGAGCCTTATAAATATGAAGGGGACAATTGTACTTTCACTGTTTTGATGAGAAATCTCAGACCTTGATATTTCCTCAAAGATTGGGGTGTTTGTGTCAAAACATATTAATCATTCCCTTTAGCAGATTCCTTACGTTAAATTGCTTACTTACTTTACAGAAGTCTTACGGGTTTGTTTAAAGATGATTTCAGAGTATTTTGTGTTACTTTGAAGTATGCTTTCTGTTGTGTTTTAGAGGAAAATAAGATGTATAACCCAAGGCAACTTGTTCGAATTTCATGAATATTAATGAGGTAATACAAAAGTAGATTGATGACATTCAGTTTATGGTTTAGTTAGTGACTAGTCTACCTAATGCTGATTTTTGTGGTTGTCTGAGATGAGGACATCTAGAAGAACAAGGCAGAGGGAGGTGTTCAGAACCTAGGAATGGCAAACAAAGCTGACTTCATCAATAGTACTCTTACGTTCTAAAATATAAGGACATGGTCCCCCACTCTGGACCACCTGGCCCCCACTATCTACCAGGGTGGCTGATCAGTACTATCTCAGCTATATCCCCTGTGACATGTGATTCCATGCAACTTTACATATCTAATTCAGAATGAAAGCACACTGAATGGGCCCTCATAGGACCTTTCCTTTAAGTCTGAGAGAGCATTTTTATTATTTGACCTGGGGTGGATAATATCCTTTTCCATGGTCTTTGATAAAAGGATTTGTTAAGCAAAATGACAACATAAACAAGGCTTCAGAGAGAAGGATTCAAATGCAAACACTTGAAAGGACTCATGAGTTGTGTGCAAATGTTGTACAAACTACAAATATCTTAGACATTGAGTATTTGCTGAGCAATGGCTCAGCAAATCTTTTTTAGTCCTTGCAATCTTTTCAGGTGGGCTCTATTATGTTCCTCATTAACAAGTAAGGAAACTGAGGCTCAGAGTGCTTAAGTAGCTTTTCCAAGATCACACAACCAATAAACAACAAAGCCAGACCAAAGTCTAAGCTGTAGTCTCAAGAATCTTACATGTCTAACTTGTAAATGTTAAGAGAATACCTGAGGATGCAAGTAAGAACATACCCAACTGAAGGTGGCTTCAACTTCTGGGCTTCATCCTTTTCCCTTAACAGCGAGTACAGAGATAGCACTTTCCTGGGTTTGTTCAGTTGTTTAACAATGTCAGGGCTCTCAGCTGATATTGCTCTAGTCCCAGTGGCAGCTTCAGACACCATTTCCCCATATGATCATGTCCAGAAGCAGCAGAAAGGAAGACTGGCATCAGTCTCACATGTTCCTTTTTTTTTTTTAATTAGAGAAGTTGTAGATTTACAGAAAAATCGTGCATAATATACAGAGTTCCCATATACCACCCTATTATTAACACCTTGCATTAGTTAGAATTGAGGAAGGAATGTTTTAAAAATTGTACTATTAACTGTAGTCCATGACTTACTCTAGGGTCCACTGTTTGTGTTGTATACTCATATACATGTTTTTTTAAAAAAATTTAATTCTAGTAACAGATATACTACCTAAAATTTCCCCCTTTTAACCACCTTCAAATATAAAAATTGGTGCTAATTACAGTCACAATTTTGTGCTAGGATCACTACCACCCATTACCAAACAGAAACTCTGTACAATTTAAGCTTTAATTCCCCATTCCCTACCCCCACCCTAGCCCCTGGTAACCTCCATTCTAGTTTCTGACTATGAGTTTGCTTATTCTAATTATCTAATGTCTGTGATATCATACAGTATTTGCTGTGTGTGTGTATTTCTGGCTTGTTTCACTTAACGTGATGTCTTCAGAGTTCATCCATGTTGTCTCATGAATCAATATTTCTCTGCCACTTTGGCAAGTTTTTGAATCTCTTCAGCCTCAGCTTTTTACCTTGCGGGGCTGTGAAGGTCAGATGTGCTAATACATGTAAAGCTCCTGGAACACAGCTTGACACCAGGAAGAGGTGCATGTGCTAACTCTGATCTCAAATGGCCTATCGTATCTGTCTTCCCATGACCCCTGTTACTGGGTGGCGCATGCTGTGCCTTCTGGAAATAGAAAAAGGGAAAAATCTGATTGAGGCAGCTCAGTTTGGGGAGCCTTCTCCAGGAACGGGCTCTCCTTACTCAGCTGAAGTCAGATCGACAAACACTTCAACCATTCCAGGACTGTGGTTGATGTCAGGGCTCCGAAGATGGGTATGTCATGGTCCCTGCCCTGAGGAGATTGTGGTTTTTGCATCTCCCTTGATTTTTACACTTGCCACCTATCCTTACGTGGAGGGTCACATGCACGTTCAGAGTTCAGAAATCCTTTAAAATGTAAACACTTCTGGGTGGTCTGTAGGCATATCAGAGACTCACAAAAAAATGAATTAGCACAGTCAAATGGCTTTCCTACGACACAGAGTGGAGATCAGTGACACCAAGGCATGGGGTATTTGGGCTGGAAAGAGAGTGTAAGCACTCATTTTGGAAGGAAGAACATATGGGAGTCTGGACAGAAAAAAAAAATGACACTCAGATTCAGAAAGGGATACAGAATACCAGCAAAGTCAAATTTTATCTATTTGCAAAATTTGACACTGGATCCATATTGTGCCATCGGGAAAGGAGGAAAATGCTCTTTTCCCTTACTGTTCCCATTTTCCAGTCTCCTGGGATTCCCTGCTCTTGAGGCCCAGGAGTTTTGATACAGCCACTTTATGGGTTAAATAAGCTGTTGCTGTTTAACCTAAGAGAGTAGGTCTTAGCGATTCACTCCAAACTCCACAGGTAGATCTAGGCTTCACTTTTCTTTCCAGCCCCACTCCAGCTCCCCTGCTTCCCACCATATTGTCCTGTGTCAAGACCAAGGAGGCTCTTGCCTGGGGATGCTGGTGGGAAGGGGCTCTTGTGTCCTCCTGGCATATACTTGGAGAAGTCATCTTCTCATGGGAAGGGAGAACAGGGTTTGTGCTTTTTTTTAGCACTTAGCCCATTTATAGGTATTTTTCTCCCATAAAACTCATGTGAGTAGATGGGCCTGGGGTTCCCTGCCATTTGTAGGGAGCACCTACACTGGGTGGGGCAGTGTAGGCCAACTCTGCTTCAGGTCTTGGGAACAAATACGTATCTTTGTTTTGTTCACTGGTCTAAAGAGTGGTGTGCACCATCCACCTCCCTGCTCTACCAAGGAGAAGGATCAATGCCTGAGTCCAGGGGAAAGGGACAGAACTCAATATGCTTCTAGTTTAGACTCTGGCCTAGTGCCTTAGGTAAAGTCCAGTGTTACCGCAACAGCCCAGGTGTTTGACCTAGAAGCAACAAACAGGGTGCATTTGTTCTCCCCACCCTTCCCCTGCCTTGCCCTCCAAACAGGAAGAACCTGTGTCTGATCAGGTAAGTGACTGATCAAGGCCTGGGATTCTGGCCAAATATCTTTCTAACTCATCACACAACTAACACCTACTGTCATTTATAACTTTGTGTTCATGGGAAAATATGATCTAAATTCCAAACAGCAATTTACAAATGCATTTTTGGATCACAACTTGTTTTAAATTGAGGACTGCTAATATTTGTAAATTTCTTATCAGCATTCAAATTGTGATGCCTTTTACTGACATACCATATATTTCAATTTTTTTTTTCCCACTAATTCAAACCAGTCTTTTCATGATTCATTTTAATTACTGTGTGTATTTGTCAAATTGAGTAAATGGTTTCAGAGGATTTGATTTTGCATGTATAAATAATATGCTTGAGAAGTCCTTCTTTTTCATGGTACTGTAAATCCCTGACAATTAAACAAAAAGGATGGAAAATTTTAGTTTTAAGTGTTTGAGGTGCTGTCATGTATTGATATGAAAATACTCATTTTGAACCATTGAAATGTTGGGAAGGAAGACAATTTTTTTCTTAATTATTTGCCATAGCAGATTTCATTCTTTTGAAGCACTCTTTAGTATCACATAAAAGAGGATAAAATAGTAACTGTGCATTTCTTTAAAGGAGCATTACATGAGTTCAACAAACATTGGTTAAAGGCTGAAAAGTAGTTTGATATTTTTAGCCAGTTCATAACTATCAAATCCTGCTTCAAATTTTACAAAAATGATAGAACAAACATTTCCCAGCACCAGCCCAGGGTGGGTGAAGTACGGTTCCTGCATTGAAGGAACTGACAATTTAGTAGACCTGATTCATACTCATTAAAGAAATTCCCTTTAATGCCTATTATTTCTAGAAACGACAAGAGATTATCATATAAAGTGCTTAGTCAAATGCTTAGCATATACTTCAGTGCTCCATAAATGTTAGCTATTATTGTCATTATTATAAAAAGTAGCAAAAGAACTACAATGATACACTTTTTCGTCTTTTGCTATGTTTTATCTTTTAGTCACCTTCAGGGCAATGCTTGTAAAAGTAATGCTAATTATTACCGAGGTCTGTAAATGCCTTTCCAAGTGTTTGGTGACTACAGCGTCACCTTTTCTACAGAGGGATAAAAATAAGCAGTCACTTCCCTTGGGTAACAACACACTGATGTTCAAGCGTTTTGCAATTCAGATTTTTTGCTTCACTGCCTTATTCGCAGTTCTGAGAATGTACTCATCTTATGTGGCTTGTAGGACCCAGGTTTGACATTTTCCAGTGCTTTTGTCTCCATTCTTTTGTCAGCTCAGCAAAGTTATTCACTGAATTTTTAAATGGTGTGTGGCTGTGGGATTCAGAACTTTTGGGTGTTGTTTCACTTATATTTTTCCAGCTCAGGCTGATGTATTTACTGGAAAAAGTGATGCTGAGGCCACAGTGAAGGCAGAGCAGGGCCGGTACCCTGAGCCAAATGTCCCCCACTCCATGTCTACTTTCTTCTCTGCCATGATGGCAGGTGGCAGGACACTCAGAGCGCGGGGGACAAGGTGGCGGATGTGCTGGCCTTCTTTCCTCTGACTGGGGGATGGTTGTGCAAATAAATTCCATCCCATTTCCTCCCAGCAGCTCCACTGTGCCTCTGGTAGCTGCTGATCCAGTGGATGGACGGGGCCTGGCACCATAAATGGTTTCAAAGCGTGATCCCGGGGAGCAGAGGTGGCTCAAGGGGTTGAGTGTCTGCTTCTTGCGGGGGAAGTCCTGGGTTTGGTTCCTGGTGCCCCCTAAAAACAAAAAACCAAACAAGAAGCAAAGAAATGAAAAACTAACGCAGGGGAGCTGATGTGGCTCCATGGTTGAGTGCCGGCTTCCCACATGTGAGGTCCCAGGTTCAGTCCCTGGCCCCAGGACCTCAAAAACAAAAACAAAAACAAAACCCCAAAAAACAAAAACTCCCACTCTAAGCCCAGGTGCACACAGGGATGTCCACACACTGGCCACTCTCTCAGCCGGGGTCTTTCTAGCAACTGGGCAGCGTGGAGCCTGTCCTGTGGCCTCAGGGCCACCTTCTCTGTTACTGAGGACGGGTGTCGCATCCTGAAATTCCTTCCATTCCAACAATAAGGGGCATGGGAGTGCTTGATAAATGCCACTCTGGAGGGGCAGCAGAGCCTCTCTCTCCACACATCTTCCTTGAGCCCACCCTATCATGCGATCAGAGATCCCTGCTTGCCTTTTTCTCTAGCATAAAAACTCCCTCAGTTAAACATGCTCTTTTATTCCCGAGGATCCAGATGGGAAGGGAGCCTCTCCAAGAATTGCTTTCTCTCCAGAAGAGGGGAGAATCTTTTTTATTGTTTTTTTAATGCATGCTGAGGAATATTTCTGTTTAACTAGAAACTGGCTAAATATCATCGGTCGGCTAATAGGGAGGTGCAGCTAGACATGGGGAAGAATCGAATTTCCCAGGAAGCATCTTTTCAGGAGACTCTGAGAGTAAGAAAGCTGGGGTCTTTTAGGTGCCACCATGCCCAAATGAGCAGGAAGGGCTGGCATGGGAAGGTTTGTAAAGTGGGTAAAATCTATCTTTATAGGGGAAAACCTCCTGTAGACTAGGAAACACATGGCCTGGGTGTTTGGAGCCTTAGGAAGAGCCCCTGGTTTCTGGACGTCTCTTTCCTTCTCACCACTATAAAAAGGGGCTGCCCGAACTCTGGGACCTCTTTTATTTTTTATTTTTTATTTCTCTCCCCTCCCCCCCAGTTGTCTGTTCTCTGTGTCCATTTGCTGTGTGTTCTTCTGTGACAGCTTCTATCCTTATCAGTGGCACCGGGAACCTGTGTTTCTTTTTGTTGTCTCATCTTGTTGTGTCAGCTCTCCGTGTGTGTCGCACCACTCCTGGGCAGGCTGCACTTTCTTTTGTGCTGGGCGCCTCTCCTTACGGGGCGCACTCCTTGCACGTGGGGCTCCCTACGCGGGGGACACCCCTGCGTGGCAGGGAACTCCTTGCGTGCATCAGCACTGCGCATGGGCCAGCTCCACACGGGTCAAGGAGGCCCGGAGTTTGAACCTGGACCTCCCATGTGGTAGGCAGACACCCTATCTATTGGGCCAAGTCTGGGACCTTTTTAAGAGCTGCTGTATTGCCCCGTGTCCCCAGGAAGCCCTTCCTGACCATTGCGGAGTGGGCAGTGCAGTAACTCTGTCCACACATGCAGGTCGTACTCATAGCGCTCAGCCTGGCTGCTGGCAGTTTGCTGGCCTGGCTGCAACCCTTGTCCAGCCTTTCCCAGGGCAGGGCCCCTGGCTCTCCTACTTTCTTCCTAGGAAGTGGTCTCATGCCTGGCACACAGCACACACTCAAAGGATATCTGTGAGTGAGAGAGGGAGGAGAGGGAAGGAGGGGAAGGAAGGGAAAGGAAGGAGAAGGAAAGGAGGAAAATGGAAGGAAAGAAGGAAGGAAGGGAGGGAGGGAGGGAGGAAAAAAGGATGTTGTTAGGTAGGAAGTTAGGAAGTTGTGGAAGGGAGGGAGGGAGGGAGCTTGTGATTCTGCCCTTGGAAATTCCTCCAGCTCAGTGCACCCCAGAAGGGCCCTTTGCGCAGGTTTCTTTTCTTCCAACCCCTCAATCCAAATTTCTCTTGCATATGCCGGAGGCCTTAGCATCCCTTGTTATAAGAGATCAATTTGTTCTAATATGAGTGAGTTAACCTTTTCCAGGGTGCTCGTACATTTCACCATGGGCTTTCTAGGGATAGTGACCCAAAGTGAGAATTAAAGGCTCTGAGATAGACCATGGGAGAAATTTAGAGAAAACAGTCCTCTAAATTGCACATAGCAACTTCCAATTCCAAATTCTTCAAGGGCCTACATTATGCGAGGCTCTGCTTTGCCCATTTTGGCAGAGACGATACATGCATGCCCAAGGTCCCTGTCCTCCTTGGCCATGAGGTGGCTGCAGGGGGTTAGCCCATGGACTGGGAGTGCAAGGGATGGGAGTCTCTTCTGGACAAAGGTGGGGAAAAGCTGGAAACCCCTCGCTGTCTCTCTTCCCCTAGCCAGTGACCTTGAAGGCCCCAGGCTCCAGCTAGAGGATTTTCAACCCGTAGGGGAGGCGGTTGCCAAATGAGAAATTAGCCCTGCTTGTGTTAGGCCACTTAGGTCTGGGGCTTCTCCTTGTTGCAAGTTAGTATTAATTTCCTAGATGAATACACTCATTTTGCTACCAAAACAAACCAAAGATGAAGGACTCCTTCAGAGTGAGATTCTAAAATTTAAGATGATGAATTCCTGGTCAAAGAAGGTAAATGAAAGTTTATGTTTCTTTTTTCCCCCAGAAGGAGGTTAATGTTCTTCTCTGCTGCAAAATGAATGTCAGAGTCAGAGACACCAATCATTTGTGGAATAAAATATTTGTAAAATGATAGCAAAATGATGCAGAGTATGAAAGTATGATTTTGGATGAAGTTTAAGTAGTTTGCAGGAATCCTACTGACCATAGGGCAGTCAAATCATTACCTTTGTACTATTTCATATTTAAATGAAAATTATGTATGTGTTCTCATTTCACCTTTTTCCTATTTATACTTAGGAATTTACAAAGAGTAGGGTATTGAGTGCCAGACTGGTAGAATATATAAGCTCAAACCTTTGTCTTGACAAGGTTTGACAAAGGGCAAGACATCAGTTATCCAAATATTACTGTCTTTCATCCTTTACTCTTTTAAACCATGTACCTTATGGAGATAGAAGAAGTAAAAAAGAATTACTCATTTAGAATGCCATGAGGACGGTTTTGTACTTGGACTTGAGGCTCTGGGAATCCAGCAACAAGAGACCCAGGCCATCACATTCTGTTTGCTGGTTTATCTGCCGATGTTATGTAGCTGGTCTGCACAGCCTCATGTCAGAATATGTAATGGTGTGAAATAAAATATGTGTAATCATAGACAAGCAGTGCAGCTTCCTGGAACTTCTTCTAACTTTAACTTTATGCAAAGATGTGGAAACACAGAATTCAGTAATTTAACTGGGGATACTTTAAGACATTCACATTATACTGAAACATACATAGGATTAAAAATTCAAATGTGTTGCATGAATGCTGAAATTTAAACACTCGCTTTAGAACATTTTTAGCTTGCCATCAGTCCGCATCGGTCAGGGCTATCCATTCATTGTCCTTTGTTGTTAGAGGTGCTCGGGAGGAAGTACTTGAGAAGCTCTGAGTATTACGTGGGGTCTCTGATGTCCCCACTCAGATTTTTATCTGGACAGTATTTGTCTCTCTACTCTATAGACTATGAAGGAGAGAAACATGACACTTTAAAAATCTGTAGATTTACTTTTAAATGCTTTTCAGATGCCTTAAAATAAACCATACTGATCCCAAATGTTCTCAAATGATCATTGTAGTTGGTCAAAAGTGTTACAAGGTTGGAGAAAAGGTCAGTTTCTTTGGAATTTGTGGACTGCTGTTAACCAGAGGAGTCCTGTTTTCAGCAGAGATTTTATGTCATAACTTTGGAGCTGTAAAGGGTTTGAAGAGTGGGCTCCGTAAACGGCAGACCTCCAAGTGTAGGTCGCTTTTCCCGGGAAGCTCTTTTTATGGAACCTTTGCTGAAGATGTGTGGTTTGCTCACCCAGTACTCCAGGCCCAGCCCTCCTTCAATCTCACCCCATGGCCCACGGGGGTGGTGGGGAGGCAGGTGAGAAGATGTGGGTGCCAAAGAAGAGAGGGAAGAGCAGGTTGCATTTGATACCGTTTTCCTGCACTCAGATCAGCCCCTTGGGCTGTTAATGAAGGCGACTCTTCCAAATGTTTATGTAAAAAAAACCAGAACAGTGTATGAAATACTTTAATACACATTAGAATCAGATTTTGAGAGATGTTCTTTGTTCTTCATTGTTAGAGGTACTTAGAATATTCAGGGTCCTCTGTGTCATTTTGCACCTGGAGGAAGTGAGGTCCGGGGAAGGAGGCTGTGACTTTCCCAAGGTCACTCAATAGCAGAGGCGGGCCAGGGCTGGAAGGGAGGCTTGGGGTACAGCCCAGCGCTCATTCCCTCTCGCCGTGTGGTATCTCCCTGCAGCCGTGTGTGGGAACATGGACAGGAAAGTCACCTGGATTGCCGGCAGCCTTGCTGGCAGGGCTGGCCTTCCCAACAACACTTCCTGGTAGGTAGGGCAGATTTTGGCATCTGTCGGTGACAGAAAAAGAAACTGAGGCTCCAGAAATAGGAGCATTTTGTTCAAGCCATGTGACCAGGACTAGACTCTAGTTTCTTTCTGCCCACTCACTGTCTGGTTGCCCAGAAATATGGCAGGTCAGACCTCCCAAAGACACCTGCTCACCTTCAGGGCAGCTGGAAGGAAATGCAATTCCAAAAAATCGGAGGAAGGATTGGAAAAGAAATAATGACCAGGTTCCATTATTCATACAACTGAAGAGAAATTTGCCTTGCCCTGTTGGGGCAAGGATAGTAGTAGATTTTGCAGTGGGCTTTCAAGAAGGAAAGAGCAGACTCATTCCTTGTCACCTTTGGCCCACTCTCTTGCCACCTGCTGACTTCAGGAAAAGATTGTCTGAAGACGAGGATTAAGGTAATGGCCGGTTCCTTTGGTTCTGTGCTTCTCGGATGAAATGTGATCATCCTGCATCACATTCCTTTTCCTCACCTGCTCAGGAAAGCAAATTGAATTCTTTGAAAGAAAATTTGGTCCAGACCAGAACACACACACACAACCGGCCTTCCTAACCCGCCCTCAAAATGCGCGGGGCTCCTCTTAGCCGCCAGTGCTTCTGCGGGCTTGTTTACTTTGTGCGGTTTATTCCATTAAGGTCCAATTTCAGGGGTGCAGTGGAACCCAGCTGGCTGGAGGCTGGCGGCCCTGAATCTTAGAAGTGCTGCAAGTAAATAGCTTCTTAGACCAACCTCCTCATGGCTTCTTGTTAGAGTTCACTGGAAACTCCACTAGCTTTTAAGTCTGGACGTTTGTTTCAGACTCAGCCCATCCGAGCGGGGCTCTGTTCGCTAATCCAGCTTTCCAGCAGTCAGTTGGTGGGTTCTGCAGATGGAGGCTCATCCCCTGCCTCAGGGCGGGCTTACCCTGCCCCTCCCACCCATCTGTTCCTGCTTGGGCTGCAGCTGCCCGTGAACCCAACAAATGAAAATCTCCTAATACCTGCGCTGCCCCCCTCTTTTTATAGCTCTTTGTCCAAATTTTTTCTTTAGATCCTTTTAATGTGTGTCTAGCATGTGACTTATGCTCGTTGCTTCATAAACATCTAGTTGTAGGATTTTGAAGTGGAAGGGATGAAGTGTTTTATTTTGTAGTTGAGCAAAGTGAGGTCCAGAGAGGTTAAGTAACATGCCCTAAGGACCTCAAGTCAATTAGTGGTGGAGCAGAGAGGGCATCCCAATCCGATGCAGACTTTGGAAGCACTGCTGCCCCCAGGACACAGGCCCAAGACCTTGTTCTCTCAAGATCATACTCAAGTTCCTCTCTTCCATGGGTCCTTCTCAAGGATTCTCACCTTCCAGCATCTTTGCCCTGCCCATAACATACAAATCCCACTGAATGGTTCTTGTGCTATTTGGGGCACTGAATTTCTCCCAGCTAATCTGTACGGTCTGCAGGGAGAAGGTCATGGACTTTTTCTGGGCTTAGGGTAAAGAAGAGGTTGCACATTTAACACATACTAGTTAATTGATTAACTGACAATTCATTGATTGGTTAACCCTGGCAGCTGTCTCTATTTAAATGAAATGGGATAATGCTGGAGGATGTGATTCTTGGGACATGTGGTGTGCTCTGTGATACGACTCTTGGTGATGCTTTTCTGCCTGGTAACCTCCATGGGTCCTTCACAGTCTGTCTCTCGAATTTTCTCTCCAGGTTCATGCATCATCACTTCTCTCACAGCTTTCTGTAATCCAGTGTTCCAGGTCCTTGCAACCAGTCACAGACCACCAAGCTTGTCATGTGCTTGTGCTCCTTGTTCTGTTGCATCTGAAATGCGCTTCCCCACTTAGTCATCTTTTCAAGGACCTGCTCAGTGCCACCTCCTATGTAGAGCCTCCCTAACACCTAGGCAAAATGATTTGCTTCTTCTATGCCTCATAGCACTGGCATATCCCATGGGTCTAGAGATTTGCCCCGCATGATGGTCCTTTGCTTGTGCATCTTCTTCCTCTACCGGCCTGGATATACCGGCAAGCTAGGATTTGTCTTGTGTATCTTTGCACCTCTTACGTATTTGTTCAATGAAAGGCAACTTAACGCAGGGTTAGATGCAGTCTCAGGAAGAGTGTTCACAGCAATCATCGGATGAGACTTGCTGGTTAACTGGGCCACAGCACGTCCTGAGCACCCCAACCCACAGACTGCAGAACTGCCTTGAGGGGGATGAGGAGTTTCAGAAAATTAGAAGGAAATTAGAAGCTCCAGACTCTGTCTCCACAGTATCTATTGGGAAAAACAGAGGTGGATTTATCACGATGCTAATTAAACTTCAACTATGCGAGTCTCACTTGCCCAGGGCCCTCTTCTTGGACCAAAGTTTGGACTTGTAATTTTGCTTTCTTTTCCTTAAGAGAGACCTCATCAAAATGCAGAACTTTAGGCTTGCACAGCTTGGCTCTGCCTCTGGCCAAGGCCAGGAGCACACACATAATTCAGCAGAACAGAATGAACAGGCGTGCCCAGAACGAGGCTAGTTTAATTTGAGGATGGCAGAATTCTGCAGTGGATGAGACCAGTGGTCCTTCTACCCCGTTATTCCCTCTTTGTCAGTCACATCAGGGTATGTCATAGGAAGGCACAGTCCTTACCCGCAGTGACACCTGTCTGAAAAAGCTGGGGAGGCATCCTAAAGGTTCTTTTGGCTTAATAAATGTACCATTTACCGTGTGTTTTAATTGTATTATATACTTTAAAAAATTCTTTTATGATGTCCTACCATTCAGTCCTCTTGGGAGGTTGCCTGAGGTGAGTGTCACAATTAGCAGATGGAGAAGGTCATTGGCTAAGTAACGTCACAGGGCCAGCTAGGGTCAGAGATGAGGTGGTACTTGAGTCTATGGATCAACTTACACGTCGTCTCCTTCTTCTGGAGATCGCAAGAGGAAGAGGCTCGTAAACCACGTTTTGAGCAGAGGAAGGACATTTTCCCCCAAAAAGTGCTTGGTCACTGGAGCATGGGAGTTAGTCTTCCAGGGCTGGAGGAGATGAGCAGTGAAGGGTCAAAATAGGGAAAAGTGAGTTGTGTGTGTTCCTGAGTGTGTGTGTGTGCAAGTGTGGGAGAGTGTGTGGTACATTGAAAGGTCATTTAGGTAAGAGGTTATACCTTTTTTTTTTGGGTGCTGGGGTGGGAATTGAACCCAGGACCTGCATGTGGGAAGCTGACGCTCAACCATTGAGCTACATTGGCTTCCGTAAGTTGGGTTTTTTATTTATTTTCACTGTTCTTTGTTTTCATTTTTTTCAGGAGGCACTGAAAAACAAACTGAGGACCTCCCATGTGGGAGGTGGGCACTCAATGACTTGAGTCACCTCTGCTCCCAGAAGGCCGTATCTTACATCAAATCCATACATGTAAATGTGAGGAAAGGATGGAACCAGAGGAATTTGAGGGTGGTGGTGGTATGCTATTTCTTGACACGTTTAGTGGATTATCCTGAACACTGAGTGGCTTGAATTGAAAGAGGCAGCTGCAGCTTAGATTTTTTTTTTAGTAGTTAATATCTATTGAACATTTTGTTTCCTAATTTAGTGCTTGCATCCCAAAGAAACTAAAAACACTTCCCCTAAATTCATTCCAGGTTTGCTATGTGAAACAAAAGAGGTAAGAAGCTGTCCTTTCCAGAGGCCTGTGGCAATTGAGCTTGCTCAGTTCACACCTATTATTTTCCTAGTGAATTTAAAGTACTTTAGAAACATTTTCTAATGAATCTTCACAATCTACTTATGAAACAAATAGCAACGGTCAGTATCTGTAAAAGTTACCTATGGGACCAGCACAGCAGTATCAGACTTATTTCACATTCCATCACATTCTTGTGTCTTAAGATAGAACTAGTGCTCTTGTCTGTAAACAGAAAAATAGTGGCAATTTCTTTACTCTGGTCATTTTATGTTTTGGTTGTCATACTACACTTGCGGCAAATATTTCTTCAACTTAGTTATTTTTTTTGGTACTGGGGCTGGGGATTTGGGAAGCTGGTGCTCAACTCCATTGGCTCCCTTGAGTAGTTGGTTTTTTGTTTGTTTGCTTGTTTTTTTTTTTTTTTTTTAAGGAGGTACCGGGGACAGAACCCAGGACCTCCCAGGTGGGAAGCAGGCCCTCCACCATTTGAACCTCATCCGCTCCTCTCAACTTACTTCTAACTAATGAGTTTATTGTTTTTTAAAAAGGTAATGAAAGCACAAAAAGGTATTGGTAAATTATACACTGCTGATATTTCTTTTTAAAGACAGATAGTTATAAATGAAGCCAACA
Source organism: Dasypus novemcinctus (assembly GCF_030445035.2). Classification (NCBI taxonomy): domain Eukaryota; kingdom Metazoa; phylum Chordata; class Mammalia; order Cingulata; family Dasypodidae; genus Dasypus; species Dasypus novemcinctus. The sequence goes on along the minus strand of NC_080687.1, from coordinate 16,330,979 downwards.
ATAACTTACATTTTTGAAAAAGACTATCATCAGAACCCAACTGATGAGTTTTTGGATCACGTGCTTTATTTTAGCCACTTGCCCAAATCCAGTCTTTAATTGCAAAGTGTCCTTTCATCCATTACTATGTGGGACTCACATTTTCATAAATATATGCGCATCTTTAGGTTCCAATACCAGAGGAAGTTAGTGCTGGGACTCCGTGGCAGGAGATGGGGTCAACGCAGCCTGAGAGCCAGAGCTGTAGGGGAAGCGGGAAGACTGTGACTTGCTCTCTGGGTTCAAGAAGGGGGCGACTTACTGCCATTTTTAGGCACAAGTGAGGGTGGGGGTAGAACAAAAGGCTTGGAGCCACAGAAGGTGAATGTGGAGAGAGCAGTTGAATTAGACGGATTAGGGAGATGAAAAAGGGAGAAAGATGAGAGGTAGAGGATTAACAGAAGAGGAGTGTCAACTCCTAAGAGAAGCCTTGGGTTTTATGGAATGTGCTCGATGTAAAAAATAACTGCATTTTGATGTCTCTTCCAGGCTTTTCATAGTTAGACAGCTGCGGAGGGAGAAAAAATTCAGGGCCCCAAAGAGGAGAAGCATTTTCAGAAGATGTGTGACCTGGATTAAGGGCCAAGGACCTTGTGGCTGATCTGCACAGTGTCCTTTCCTTTGTATCACACGGCACTATAATAACTCAGCGGTTTTCACCGACTGGACCCTGCCGTCCTCGTGGTACTTTATATGAATTATTAAACTGTTTGTACAGGTATTCTTGCACACTGACTTACCCAACAACAACAAAGCAAAACTTGTGTTGTATCTAGCCCTGATCTTTTAAACATGTAGTCAGGCTAGGCTGCATCTTGATGTTCCAGAACAGGTAAGTGGGGTGGGGGCTTGATGGGGGGGTGCACACGCACACACACACACACACACATGCATTCCGGAGATAGTTCAGAAAATGTGAAAGTTTAGCTTTGTGCTTGGGTGTTGCTAAAGTATTTAATAGGAGGCAATGCACATTTACAAACAAAAGGACTGTCACTTTGATGCCTGAGCTCTTGTCAGCCACCGAAGAGCTCCATTTCCGTACAGTTAATCTTATGAATGTCTGTTCACGTTCAACTCCGATTTCTACTTTGTAGAGACTTGCTTTTGCTATTTGGACACGTGAAAGCGTCGTCCATACAATTCTGTTAAAATAATAGCTTGTTTGTGTGTGGGGAGAAGCATTTCAGCATGTATCAGTTACCCTGACTATCTATTTTGATTGCTTTTTATTTAGAGAATATTGGCATATTTTTATCGGAAGGCCTCTCAGTTGCTTTTGGAGGAAAGAGCTTTAGAAATCATGAATGACGGGCGCAGCCATGGGCAACTAATTCTAAATTAGATATTTTCTGTTTGATCTTGCCATTTTATTTTTAAAAAGGAGAAATTAGCACAGACTCATTTAATACCTTGCAAGGTCCCAGGTCAGAAATAATTCCATAATCCTAAAGGATTGCTCCTTTTTATGCTCCTATTTAAGTCTTCAAATAGCTTTCTAAGTACGTGTGTCTTTATCTTAGCTTTTTACTTTCTTTCATGTTTCTCTGAGAATTTGACTTTGGAGTCTGTCTACTTCACACCCCTTTTCTTTTCAATTCTCCTTAAAGCAAGTGTATTTTGGGAGATTCTGCCAGGCCTGATTCTCAAACAGTATTTATTTTCTTATTGCTGCCTAGGATGGAAAGTTGTCTTTTCTTTTTATTCTGAACTAGGTGCACCAGATAAAAGTGGGCATGTCTTTCAAGCAAAAGTACAATTTTAAAAAACACCGTGTTAAAACAATCCACAACAATGTTCCAAAGGACTGCTAGGAATGAGGAATTATTTGCATGCTGTGGTTCTCTCATTTATGATAGTAACTTGTCATTAAAAGTATTTGAACCCCTGGATTAGCCCTACCTTAAATGGAAATTCAGTGGTGAAATTTGAGTTTTGGTGCATATTATATAAGGAGACCCATTTAAGATGGATCTGAGTTTAAACTCTCATGAAACAAGTTCTCTAAAACCCCTTCTATATTTCCTGTTTCTAGTAAGGCAAATTAGATTTATTTACCATTTATTTCAGAGGATGTTAAAATTTTGGTTATGGTTATGACTAGGGAGGGGGGAAGTTCCAGTCAAAACTGTGAAATTGGCCAAGTTCCTCATTGGAGTCCTTTTCTACCATGTGTCCAGGGCCCATTTGGACTTATTAGGGACCCCATGGTATCCTCCCTGGGCCAAGCATTGTCTTATGCTGAGGGTCTGCTTTATCTCCTAGCTCCCAACCCACTTTGAGTCCCCCAGTCAAAATCTTCTTTTGTTTGCCCATTTGCATATTCATTTACCCTTTCATTTAAGAAATATTGCTAAGAGCCTAGTAAGAACCAGTTATTCAGAATACTGAAGAGAATAATTTGTGGTCCCCCTGCCTTCAGGGCTCATAGAATCTTGGGTCAATTACTGAAGTAATTAATTAATAACAACTGCAGTAAGTGCTCTGGTGGTCCATATGATGGAGAACTAATCTAATCAGCTCAGGATGGTGGGGAAAGTTTCTCCGAGGAGATGACTGCTTATCAGATCCCTCAAGAACATGTAAGAGCATGGAAAGATGATCAACAGCATTAGTTATTAGGAAAATCCAAATCAAAACCACAATGAGACACCACTTCACACCTACTAGAATGGCGATTATTAAAAAAAAACCACAGAAATTAATAAGTGCTGGTGAGAAGGTAGAAGAGAAATAGGAATCCTCATTCATTGTTGGTGGGATTGTAAAGCGGTGCAGCTGCATAGAAAACAGTTTGGCGATTCTTAAAAAGTTAAAGATAGAATTACACATGACCCGGCAATTCCACTTCTTGGTATAAACCCAAAAGAAATGAAACAGGGACTCAAGCAGATACTTGTACACTGATGCTTGTAGGAGCATAATTCACAATAGCCAAAAGGTAGAGACAGCCCAAGTGTCACTCAACAGATGAAATGGAAAAACAAAATGTGGTATATCTATACAATGCAATATTGTTCAGCCATCAAAAAGAATGAGGTTCTGATACATATGACAACATGGATCAACCTTGAAGATGTTCAGTTGTGTGAAATAAGCCAGACATAAAGGGACAACTATTGTACAATTCAGCTTAAATGAAATAATACCTAAAATAGTCAAATTCATACAGACATAAAGTAGATTAGAGGTTACCAGGGGCCGGGGGGCGGGGGGGTGGGGTGGCGGAATGGAGAATTGTTGCATCATACTATAATTTCTTTTTGGGGTGGTGAAAAAGTCTTGGTAATGGATGGTGGTGATTAATTTAAATGTAATTAATGACACTGAAATTTACATTTAAAATACTTAAAATAGGAAATTTTGTGTTATATATGTGTTACACCACACACACACAAAAGGGAACACCAGGGCGTAGTCAGGTTGAAGGGTGTACGGGTGAGGTGTGAAGGGAGCAGTCCAAGGGGGGAAGCAACCTTTTGAAAGCCCTGAGGGAGGAGGGAAGAATTCATTTTGGAGAATCCAGAAGAAACCAGCTTGAATGGAGTATAGAGAATGAAAGGTAGGTGGGTAGATGGGCTGGTTTTTAACAGTTTTGAGTTTATCTGTGGTGGTTCAGAACTCAAGCTCATACAGAAAACATGTTCTTAAAGTTAATCCATTCCTGTGGGTGTGAACCCATTGTAAGTAGGACCATTTGATGAGGTTACCTCAGTTAAGAAATAATTCAGTCAGGATGAGTCTTAATCCTGTTACTGGAGTCCTTTATAAGAGAATGAAATTCAGATGAGGGAAGAGAAAGCCACAGAGGGCAGCCAGAGATGAAATCAACGCAACCAGAAGAGAAGGGAGAGACCAGGAAACACCACCATATGTCTTGCCATGTGACAAGCCAAGGGCCAAAGATTGCTGGCAGCCAGCTGCAGAACACCAGTCTTTGGGGAGAAATCAATGCCTTGATGACAGCTTGATTTGCACTTTCTTTGAGTTTTAAAACCATAAGCAAATAAATTGCCATTGTTTAAGCCAAACCATTTCATGATATTTGCTTAAGCAGCCTAGGAAACTAAAACAGTATCTTAGAAATTGTATTTGACTAGTTTTATTTTGTTTTCAGGGTACCATTTTAAGGAATATTTTATTTATTGATTGCAGAGATTAATAAGGTAATTTAGACCTCTAAAGAATATTTTCAATATTCAGAAAAGCAGATTCTGGTATTAATAACACAAATTTCCACATTTCATATGGGAATTTTTTCACTTTATATCCATTTACTTTACATCTATGTTTATGCCACTTTCTAGCTCATCAAAGTTTTGTAGTGTTTAGAATTCTTTGGCCAATCCCTTGACTTTGATTTGTTATTTCTAGCATCTGGTAGCCAAATTCACTCTGTGATGTGTGTGTGTGTGTGTTGGTCTCTTTCTAAGTCATTTCTTACTCTTCTTTAGCATTCAATAAATTAGTCATTTCAATGATTTTCAGTGAACTAGATCTTGATGAATTAATCTACATCCATCTCTCTTCTAAACTTATTTTCACTATATTTTTATTTTTGAATGCACTGTTTAGTTATGTCTAATTCTTAAGAAACTTCCATTGTACTTCAGAATTTGTGTGAATATATTATAAAGAAATATATTTATTTCTTCCTCCTCTCTAATTGATTCCCACTTTCCACCTCCATAAATATTTATTGGTGGGCTCTTCTGTGTCTGATATAATGATAGGCACCAGGAATATTCAGATAAAACAAAATCTCTGTCCTATTACTATATAGACTGTAGATAATGGGGCTTTGTCTACAGTATCTTGTTCCTTTTATACAGTGTTTTGCTTTAATGAATTTAGCTTACTATACTATAGAAAGTGCATGCTGCACCTGCTATTTCTCATTATAATGATTCAGCTGTAGGAAGTGATATTAGCTTATTTTCCTTCCAAGAACAAATCTGCTTCACTGAAGCTGTGGTATAAAATTCTGTTTTTAATAACCACCTTTCAAGGCGAATATTGATAGCCTTCAATTTTTTATATGTCTGATTTTTGAAAATTCAAAAATTACTTTCTCAACATTTACTAAATTAATCCTTATTTCTAGTTTTTCTCTTGGAAAAATGAGTTCCGACACCTTGCTTAGCTGTCGTTTGCTTTTGGCCCTCGAAGTATTTAGGTCAAATGGCTTCTAAAATGTGGCACATTCAGGCTCCTTGCTAAGTGTATAAGCAAATTTCTGAGGCTAGTAAACATATGAATGGCTTTTTTTTTCCCAGTAAATATGGAACCCAATATAACCACTTATTATTGTCACCTGATGGGCATTTTTGAGGTAGTAATTGGGTTATCAGTATGTGGAAAACCATGGTATGGTAACTGAAAAATTCTGCTGAGCTATGCAGTGCTCAACTTACACAAACTTGATGTTGCACTACTTGATCTATAAGACAACTAAGAAAATATGACAGATGTGGGATTTTTTTTTTTTTTTTTTTTGGTATTTACTTTGCCACTTAAGTTTCACAGCGGAACACAGAATCTACTTTAGGTATTTTATGCAGGGATGGACATATTTTAGAGAATTTGGGCTCATAAATCTGTTGGAAGGGCTGAAGAAGCAGGCTTCAGGCAAGGCCTGGGGATAGTTTTTGAGATAATGCCCAGACCATGTCCTCACACCAGCCTCCCAGGAAGCTACAACCCCTGCCTCAATCCAGAAACTGGGGGTCTGGAGATGGCCACTAGAGAAGTCAGGAACACGCTACCCAAGCTATGGTAAGTAGGCCAGTTAGCCATAACTTGCTGCTCTCCACTTCCACAAGGTGGCTGAATAGATTTTGGAAGGCAGAATCATATCCCTCTCACGGCAGCAACTGCCTTTTAATAGCTGGAGATTGGGTTCTGGAACATAGCCACCAAACTCTCACATCTCCAAGATCTTGATGCCAGCAGGGAAAAAAAAAGGCTAAAGCATCAGCTACTGTTCTACCTCATTCCACCTGCAAAATCTTAGTGAAACTTAATACCAGGACCTATTGCTGAAGTGGGTCTGGGAAATGTAGTTTTTAGCCTCCCAGATTCTTCAGGGCAGGAAAGCACCGTAGAAGGGGTTGGGAATCAATGCTGAGTGCCAATTAATCATATCCAGCACAATTACAGAAAACACAGCAATGGGACCAGAAAGTGAGTAGCATGGTGAAAATATCTCCTACAAGGAGAAGGCCTTTCCCAGTAGTCTACAGTAGTTTCTGTTTCCTGAACTTTCTATCATCAAGGTAATCAACCCTCCTGCTCTTGCCACACTTCAATCATGACTATGAACTTGTTATAAGGGCCAAGAATGTGAAAAAGAATAAAGGAAAAGTAACACGTGTAGCTAGTCCTGGGAGATTTAATAGAATCAAAGTTCATGCAAATTCATGCAGTGTAAAATTTGGTGGATGCATAGTGCTGACCCAAGGAAGCAGGCAGGAATCCTGAAGTATTCTTGACTTATCTAAAATACGTATTTGTATTAGTCAGCCAAAGTGGTGTTGATAGAAAGTACCAGAACTCGATTGGCTTTTATAAGGGATATTTATTTGTGGTAGAAGTTTACAGTCACAAGGCCCTAAAATAGACCAACTCAAGGTACCATAAGAGGTACTTTCTCACCCAAAGTCATTGGCCATGTGTTGGAGCAAAATGGGAGGCTCTGTGGTCCCAGTTTCTTCCAATCTCAGCCATAGGCTGAAGACTTATTTCTCTCCGGGCTCAGCTGCAGCTGTAGACTGTTAGGCTCGTTTCTCTTCCTGGGGCCTCTGCAGTGCCTATGGAGCTGCCTCTATTCCTGTGTTCTGCATTTGTGTGTTTAATTCCCAGGGCTTTAGCATCAAAACTCAAACTCTCTCCTCTGCTGTGTCATTTTCTCTGTGGGTCCCCACCTACCAAGGGGCAGCCCTAATTTTAATTTAGTCAAGCAAAAGTGAAACCTCTGAATTGAATACAGTCAAAGGGGAACACGCCCAGAGGAACAGAACAGTTTATAAACATAATCCAGTATCTATTTTTGGAATTCATAAACAATGCCAAACTGCTACGATGTTCTACAAAGCCTTCCAGAATCAAACCATTATGTGAATTGGGAAGTGTTTGTAATCTCTGTCCTTGAAAGCATTGTGATGTTGAATGTCATATATCGTTCAATTAAGTCAACGAACATTCAATAGGTGACACCCATTCTCTGATCCTTTTGTATCAGGTCTGGGAAGAGAGGCTGACTGTACTGTGCATCTTGGAGTGAGTTAGATGAGCTCTGGTTAAAGGTCAGCATTGTTCTGGGTGCACTGAGGAACGAGGTACCAATTGCCTGAAAGGTGACATATAAGCTAGGTCTGAAGGATGCACCAAGTTCATTGGAGGAGAAAGTATGGCACTCCAGCAGAGAGACCAGGGTGGGCAGATAGGCAGGGGCCTTTTCAATTCAGAAGACTGAGCAAATAGTGTAGTTTTCTCCTTGCTATTTTGGCCTTGGCTAGAGATGGATTGAGATTTATCATTCACCATAACGATTTTGGGGTATGATTTTGTAAGAAAACTCTTGCTTTGGTTTCTAATGAAGACTTGCGGCCTTAAGAGTCTGAGGAGATTTTGTGGTTTGGTTTTATTTTCATAGAAAGACCAAAAAACCTCTGGAACACAAATTAATTCTGTGTTTTAGGTTTGCTATATAGTTTTTGACAACCACAAAGCTCTCAAACTTTCAAACTTATGTTAACTAAAATGAGTAAGAATTTCTTCCAATTCAGAGAGGCCCATGAGCTCTGCAGGGATTTTGTACAGGGTTTTTGTTGGCCCACAATTGGCCAGATGCCTCTTTTTGTCATGAGTTGAAAGTATGAGTCACCTTCAATTTTATGTGCCTTGAAAGTTTTTCTGAGTCATCTTTAAGTATCACATTTTAAATTCTGTGTCATCCTTTTATTACATTTGTGTTTTAGGTTAAATATGTCTCATAAATGACTTGGCCAACTAGAATGGATATTCTTCACCCAACATGGCTTTGACATCTGATGAAAATTGTATTTTCTCAGGAAACAAAGAGAAGAGGAATTTTTTGCCGGTCTGAACAATTTTTGTACATGAAATGTTTTCAGGATTTTTGGAAAGCCTTTCATTACCATTTGCCCATATGGCTTCTGGTCCTGCCTCCCTCAGTCCCCCATAATTATACTATTTGCTGGAACCAGGAGGTGTTGATATATTACAGGAATGTTTATCCAGGTAGATGGAAGTGGGATGTAAAATAACGTGTGCATGTACTGTGCTAAATCTGGAGCTTATGGATTTGGGGAATTGAGAAGTGGTTTCTAAGGCATTATACTTCAGTTTGGCAATCTGGAATTTCCTTTCCTAGGCAAAATAGCTTAACAGTTTATAGTTTGGCTCTGGAGACTCCCTGGATTAACATGCTCTTAGACCCCATATAACAATCAGTAGTTTACTTCACTCTTTTCACCTCTGATTCCTCAAAATAGTGATAATATTGATGGCTATTCACAGGGTGCATATGTGGGTTCAATGAGATTCAGTTGTCCCCTTTACAGAACTTGTCACTATTTCTGGAGGAGAGTTTGTGCTACATTAATGTTAGCCATTATAGTTAATGCTTGTGATGATAAATTTCATATGCCAACTTCATTAGGTTATAGTGTCCAGTTATTGGTCAAGCAAGCTCTGACCTGATTGTTAGTATTTCATAGGTTTAACTCATTAGCCAGTTGTTTGCATCTCCAATCAACATAGGAGATTGCCTTCCACAATGAGAGGATCTCTTCATCCAAACAGTTGGAGGCCTCAAAGTGAGAACTGAGGATTTCAGCAGCCAGAAAGAAGAATTTCTATTTCTACTTCAGACCAACAGCTTCTCCTGGGCAATTCATTCTCACCCTCACTGGAATTCCCAATTTGCTGCTTCTCCTAGGGAATTCACCTTCACTTTCACAGAGGTTCTGTTTCTCTGGATATCCCTGATTAATACAGTGTTATTAATGAGTTTCTGTCCCACCTGGGCCTCTATACCCTGCTGGTTCTTTTTCTGTTTAATTTAAGTAAATACTGAGCAACTTGGTGAATAATTATTGATCATTGTTTAACAGAGCCATTTACAGGCTCAGGAATGTGCCCTTTCTAACGAGTGCTAGCATGGCCATGGGAAGATTGACGTGATATAAGATGGAGGTGAAATCAGAAGGTGGTTTTAATAAAACAATGATCTGCAGTATTATGTAAGATGACATCTTTATATGTGTTATTGAAAGAAACTTGAATGAAAAGAACGTATGCCCGCCTGAATGTATACTGCCTTTGTCGTTTCTGCTCGTTGAGAATGGAGAGGGTATTGCTGTCTCCAAAGGAGTCTTGTGGAGATGGGCCTGGCCTTTCTTGGTGAGGGACCTTAATTCAAGGGCACCTCTGAGTCTCATTTCTTTCATGGAAAAACATGGCAACAGGCCCTCTATCTTGTGGTCTTTTTGAGTAGTAGATGAAATGAATCATGGAAAGAGGCTGGGGTGGCAGCCTCGTTCCTCAGTAAGTGATGGCAGAGAAGGCCTAGGGATGTCCTATGAGCTGGAGAAGAGGTTGGAGCAACCAGGAGATTGTGCACATTCATGAGGTGGTCAGACATCAGGGGAACCTACTTACAAACATTAGCTTCAAAGTGCAATAGCTAATAAACCGACTTGGTGACTACTTTCTTTCCAGTCGATTTCTTCCGAGGATGTAGAACGCAGATTTTTTTAAGCCAGCAACTCTGTTTTTATGGATAGGTGATATGTCCTTCCACAGGTTGCTTGGGCCCTCCGAGCAATGTGTGTGGCACACATGTCAAGAAACACAGAGAGGCTACTCATAAAACATTTGCCAACTGTGACACTCTTGGGTGAAAATTTATGATGTTGTTACCACTGTTTATCCTGAAGATCAAGTTTGAGCCCCATTCTTTGGGGTTTCCGGAGGACTGTTTACAGAAGGGAGGTGCCATATTATTCTCATGTCTGGGTCACAGCCGCCTAGCTGCTGTGGCACCAAGGTCTTGGGGTCTCAGGCTTGGGTGCCAGCAGCACGCTTCCTTCTGCTCCACTGCGACCCAACCAGACCTTCCCCTGGGCCAATTATTTTGAAAACGAGCTATGGGTTGTGAGAAACTGACTGGGGCCGGGCAAAACTCTCCTAGCACGTGGAGAAAACTCCTGCAGGGATGCTCCACAGAGCGGGAAGGGCCTGCTTCCCCACAGGACTTGGGAGGGGTCCCCGAACGGGGTGAGGCTCTCTCAGCACCCAGCACCCTGGGGTGTTCTGTCTGCATTTGCAGGGCTGGTTTGACTCACTCTGCTGGGTTATAGCTTTGGAAGAGAACTGACCCTACTAGTTAAAAATCAAAGCTCCTGGCTGTCCTGCTGGAATCATACCTCAACTACATGCCATCTTGGTTGTCAACTGCTGGGCACACTCAGAATGACCTCTGAGGAGTGACGTGAGAGCCCAGGAGTTGGCGTCCTGACTGCAGCAACTCTGAGGGACTCACAGAAAGCCAGGTGTCTGTTCAAGGGCCAGAGGGACCCAGAAAAGTGGCTACTTCAACCCCGATGCCAATGAAGTCCACATAGCTGTCTGAGTAAACTCCAAGTGAACTCTTTGGGGCTGTCAACTAGAGGTTCTGAAAACATAGAGTTCCTGGCCTCCATTTCTGGAGATTCAGGTTAGGGGGTGCAAATGCTGTGGGGCAGAAGGAGTGTGTGTGGACCCTGCAAAAGGGGACAGCAGGGCACAATTTAATTTCTGCCTTGCAGTGAATAAGTATCTTTAGATGTGCTGACTGCAGAACTTACAGACACACCCTGATTTTGCTGTTTATCGATTTCTAGCTCACTTTCAGCAGAAGAGAGGACCCCACTTGCTCTGTTAAGCTGCAGCTGAGCCCATGCCTGGCCCTGCTGATTTATTTATTTTAGGCTCCTCAGGTGATTCTACATACTAGGCTTGGAAAATTCCGACCTATAGGGTTTTAAAATTTGAGCATCTTGAGTGAACTCAGGTATCCCCAACCCCTCAGCCCTGCACCCCTATGACGAGGGCCCTTTGGAGAACTCAGGTGTCTGGAGCTTCTTCAAATCCTCAGGGAAGTTTTGTGCCTGGGGAAAAGGTGGACTTCCTGAGGCTTTCCCGAGGCATTTGGACGGCACAGTGGAAAGGCTCAGCTCTTTAACATTACCGGGAGAAAGCGTCCCTGAGTCAGGCTGAACCCCCTTCACCTGAGGCCTGTGCACCCCTCCATGTCAGCCCCCTCCACCACCACCTCCCAGTCTCCAGAGCTAAACCCTCCTAAAGATTACGGTGTGGCTGCGTGGATACTGCCCAAGACGGATGGGAAAAGATGGGAGAAGGGAGGGACTTTTGTGATTTGGCATCTCCTCCTTCCAAGCCAACGCCTGCCCCTGCAGTCACCTGAGCGCACACTGAGTACACTGTAGTGGCCTGCCCAGGACGTTCTAACCCCACTGGCCCCGGCCCGTGGAGGCCTGCAGGGAGCAGGGGTGCGGATGCCCGGCTGTCCAGCGCGGTGATCCTACACCCCTCCAGCTGCTGAGCGCCAGGGTCAGCTGGGACGTCTTCGGTTACAAAGGAAGGTGACCATTGATGAGGACAGGCAAGGTCTTAGACCAGCAAACTGATACTGTCGATTGAAAAGCAATCCCCACCCGTGGGCCCACTGAGGGGACGCTGCTATTCCGTGACACGGTTTTGAACTGGAAAGCAGTTTTGCGGGCTGCAATCAATGGGAAGGGCAGAGCCTTCCTACTGCCTGGAGGAACATGATCGCGTTAAGTGGTATAAAGTCAGCCGACGGAGGGGGAGGACGGCTCTCGGGGGGTCATCGGGGGAAGAGGGGGGATGACTCGGGGTGGCGCAAAGTCAAGTCCTTTGCTTTGACCCATGAGGGGAAAAATGACAATATTGCCCCGACGACCACGGGGTGAATTTTCACAGGGAGAACGCGTGAGGTTTTTTAAACAGAATTTTTTAGAGGTGTATTTTCTTTCAGGTAACAAGGTCAGCTATGGATTCACTAATTTTACGTGGCATATGGATTACTCTGAAAATATTATCCCTCTGTCAAAAGCAATGTTGACAATATGGAGTTATTCCACCAATCCCTCTGCAGAGGGTCTTCTCCATTCCCTGCCTCGCCCCTTCCCACCCCTCAGCCTCACAGGACCAGCTTCACCTGAGTCACCTTTGCCACCTGACGATGGCCGAGTACCTGCTCAGCAACACTTTCCTCCTCTCCTTCCAGACAAAAGTGGTTGTCCTCCTGTCAGTATTTTCAGTGGGCTGCACGTTTTCCAGTCCTGTGTTATCAGAGCTCGTGGCCTCACGCTCATTTATGTCTAAATGTCTACCTGCCCTGTGACACTGTGGAATCTAAGGAAACATGGATTTGTCTCAGGTATCTCTGGATTCCCAGGGCCTAGTGGAGCCCTGCAGCAGAGCGGGGGCTCCTTAAAAGCTGGCTTGCCAAGCATGAGGGATTAGTGAAAGAGAACACTGTAGCAGGAAGGTGGGAAGGGCACCCCCTTCTTTTTATTTGTGGACGGTTTTGATTTGTCAAGGATTTTAACTGGAAGGGAGTTCCTGGGACAACTCCCACCTTGAGGCGGCATGGACGTCTTGCAGTCACCTAATACCTAGCAAACAGGAAGCGCCCACAGGTGTTTGTTGAAAATGGGAGCCTTAAACTACGCACTTCAGGCACTGCTCTGGCTGTGGCTGTGAATGAGAAGACCGGGACCCAGCGGAGGAGTGGTCTACCCGGCTCCAGCCGGGCTCCTCTTCAGAGTCCCAGCCCTGAGCTCACGAGGGGCTTCTGTGGCCGAGGATTGGGTACGTAGCCCCGGACTTCTCTGCTTCTGGGTTTACTTCTTAAAGAAAGTAGGTCTGGCTATGCATTGCGAATGAGCCAGGAAGCCGAGCTGTGGCCACCCTGTGGGAGGGAGCATATGGGAAGTGACCGCCTGGGCGTGTTCTCTTCCAGAATCGCCTGTGTCCCAAGTGGCGTGCAAATCCTGGAAGACCGAGGACCCTGCAAAGAGGGAGCAAGTCTGTGTGAGGGATTCCATCCGTCACTGTCAACTCCAGAATTCACATCTATTTTGCTGTTTCTAACATAAACTGTGATTATTGCTGTGGTTAGAGAGTTTGTAACGAGCAATAAAATACAAGTGGACGTTCAATTTACTTAAAGCTTATACATGTCAGCACCTAACTAAATAAAAAAGAGGAGGAAAAATAAACTGACAATGATTAATATCACTAATGATTTGTTTTGCTTATTTTCTAAAGTAGTAACTTGATCCTCTCTGTTTAAAATAGGCAGAGAAATGATACGAGGGAGTGCGAAGGCAGTTTAGCTTCTGTCTTTACTTGTCCTTTTGACTCAGTGGGGCAAATTTTTATTTTCTGTGGAATTAAATGGCAAATATTAATTCTTGTTCAGTAGGAAAAATGTAAATGAGGTTATGAATGTGTCTTTAGAGTGAACCATGTGTAATTTAAATGACGATTATTTATATAAACTAATACGCTAACAAGGTAGTAGCTGGGAAAACATTACGTTCCCAGCATTTATGTACATTGATAAAAGTGTAAGGTCCTTCATTTGTTCTTTCTCCAGTTAGAATGATTAAAGCCCTCTTAATTGTGGCAATTTTTCTTTTCTATATTTACAAGAATCAAGAATGGTACCAGAATTGGAGACTGGTAGGGACTTTGAGAATTTGTTGAGGTAAGTTCAGGCACCAGGAAAAGCAACTAGCATCACTGTGTTTCTTGTAAAGATACTTAGCATTTGTGGTTATGCCTTAAGAAAATCTCAGTATGCTATCTTCCTCATTATTTCCTTTCTTCTTACAGTGCTCTTGAGAACAAAATGATTTCAGGTATTTTCCTCTTTTGGGAACTTTTCTGGTTTTGAAGACTTGGGCAGGTGAATTAAAGCTTTGCAATTAGTCCCAGGAATTCCACAATGTCCTTACAAAAGCAGGTCTAGATGTAACCAATGAAAAGGTGTCACATTAGCACAAATGTAGCTTTGAATAGCAGATATGAGTTAAGAAAAGAATTCGCAGTCAAGGTGTAGAGAGACGCAGAGTGAATTGTTTCAAAATGGTGGCTCATACCTGAATTACACAGCACTGCCAATGCTTCACCAGCCAGGCTTGAAGGAGGAACATGGGGTCTGAGAATTTGCGTGAGATTTCCTGCAAGTGGGGGATTTTGTTGCAATAGAGAATGCCCAAGAATGTTCTGCAGTCATGTGGATTGGTGGGTTGGTTTATCGCTCCTGATGGGTGGCCTGAGATGAACATCTGTGGGGATGGGGGAGGCAAGGGCTTCTCAGGGCTCTGACCTGTCTGTGACAATTTGCTTCTACCTAACCCAAGGGAAAAAATGTAGTCTTATTCTTTTTCATTTGATATTGGCAGTAAGGCAGATGAATAAAAAACAGGTTGTTGACTTCAAGATTCATCCCTATTGATGCATATATCAGGACTTCATTCCTTTTTACAGCTTAATAACATTCCATTGTATGTCCGGACACTTGGGTTGCTTCCCTCTTTTGGCACTTGTGAATAATGCCTCTATGAACATCAGTGTGCAAACATCTGCTTGAGTCCTTGCTTGCAATTCTTTTGGTTTTATATCTAGCAGTGGGATCGACAAGTCATGTGGTAGTTCTATACTTAGATTTCTGAGGAACTGCCAAACGGTCTTCCATAGCAGCTGCTCCATTTTACATTGCCACCAGCAATGAATGAGTATTCCTATTTCTCCACATCTTCTCCAAGACTTGTTATTTTCTATTTTTTAAGTCATTCTAATGGGTTTGAAATGACATCTCAATGTGGTTTTGATTTGCTTTTCCCTGATGGCTGATGATGTTGAGCATCTTTTCATGTGCTTTCTGGCCATTTGTGTATCTTCTTTGGAGAGATGTTTATTCAAGCCTTCTGCTTGGTTTTTAATTGGGTTAGTTGTCTTTATGTTGTTAAGTTGAAGGATTTCATTATATATTCTGGATATTTAACCTTTGTTAGATATAGTTGCCAAATATTTTCTCCCATTGTGTAAGTTGTCATTTTATTTTTGTGATAAAGTCCTTTGAGGCACAAAAGTTTTTAATTTTGAGGAGGTTCATGCTTTGGGTGTAAAGGATAGGAAACCATTGCCAAATACAAGGTCCTGAAGATGCTTTTCCATGATTTCTTCTAGGAGTTTGATAGTATTGGCTCTTACATTTAGATCTTTCATCCATTTTGGTCAGTTTTTATATATGGTGTGTGGTAGAGGATCCTCCTTTTGAAAACATGCTTACCTGAAAGGACAAATATTGTATGGTCTCACTGATTTGAAATAATTAGAATAAGAAAACTCACAGAGAATCTAGAATATAGTTACCTGGGGATGGAATGGGAATAGGGAATGTGAAGTTAAGGCTTAAAATATACAGGGTTCCTATGTGGAATGATGGAAATATTTTGGCAATGGATGGTGATGATGGTAGCACAACATTGTGAACATAATTAACAGATACGTAATGAACTAGGTATCTGAATGTGATTGAAAGTGGGAAGTGTTAGACTGTATATGTGGTAACAGAATAATTAAAAAAAGAATCCATGGAACTACACTATACAAGCAGTGAACCTTAAGGTAAACCATGGGCAATAGTTAATAGCACAATTATAAGAATGTTCTTTCATGAATTATGACAAATATACCACACCAATGTAAAGTGTTGGTGGTGGGGTGGTGTATGGGAATCCTGTATTTTATTCATGATTGTTCTAGAAACCCACAAGTTCTCTAATAAAGAAAAAGTAAAAACAACAACAACAAAAAAGAAGTTGTTGGAAAATAACATTTATTTTTAAATTATTATTATGCTCTAGAACAGGTATTAGCAAAATGTGGCCCATGGCTGAAACCTGTTTTTGTAAGTAAAGTTTTATGGGAACATTGCCATGCTCTTTGGTTTATGTATTGTCCATAGCTGCTTTTGCTACAGCAGTGGAATTCAGCAGTTGCAACAGAGATATCCCGTTTGAGTTTATAGTTACGCATTCCTTGGGTAAAGATGTTTAATGTACCACTAGTCAACAACAGTTTAAAGAACAAAGCTGTTTCAACTTAATATATGTAATTTATATTTAAGAGCTAAGGATGGAAATGAAGTTTAAATGAAAAGCCGGTATGTGGGGTCCTGGTCTCTCTTGGGAGTTTTAATATATTTCATTCTAATTCTATGCTGGATTTGTTTGTTCGGTGCATTGAGGGAATGGGCCAAACTGGAAATAAGGGGATTCCGAAAGAGGTGAGGAGGAAAAATAGGAGAAGTAGAAACTCTCTCTCATCCCTGGCAGCTGGGAGATCTTGATGAATGTGTTTAGAAAAGGAAGGTGAGCGTGCGTCCTCTTACTGCAGCGCGTTAGGGGATCTGGCGTAACATGAGTCTCACAAGGTAAGATGATGGCTAATTGCTGAGGCTTATTTCCTTTAACTGTAAAAATAGAATATTAGTATATATTCTACCTACCTCACAGAGTTGTTGTGAGAATCAACAAAATTCAGATGGCAATACTTTGTCAACTCAAAGCCCTAGAGAAGTTATCATAGTAACTTTCAAGAGTGAATACCCGTCTGATATATGTAAGGTTGATGGCTTTTGTCTTCATCTGGGCCCAAAGGGGTCCATAAAAAGTATCTCCTAAAGGTAGTAACCCAAGTGGCTTGAAAGTGGGTAGCTTTTCCAGTGGGCTAAAAGCTATAACCTGGATGAAGTTCTCTTAGCAGAGAAGAGAAGGAAGGTGTGACTAGAGATAACCGATTTTATTAAAGAAGGAGCAAGAGGTTATAGCTTAAGAATTATTTCCTTTTTTAATTTCTTCAACTCTGAGCTGCTTGGTCTGTCCCAGAAAAGCAGGCTGCATGATTTCACAATGATGGATTCAGAGAAAGTGCATTAAGCTATTAGTTCTAGAGCATAGCAATCTGGGCTTGTGTCAATGAAGACTGGAGATTTTATATAATTGTATCAGAGCACCTACTTGGGTTTGGAAGACCCAGGCTCTCTCTATTTTATGTGAAGGCTGATTACCTATTGAACAAGGAAGAAAAGAAAATTTGGAAGTGATTACTTGAGAAAGCACAGAAAAAAATCTATATTTTTTTTGGCCAGAGTTTTTATTTGAAAGTAGGAAAATCAGGGCTTACGGTGTCTATTTGTGGAGTAAGGAAGCTTTTATCTCTGATATCTTCCATGTAACAAGAAGATCCTGATTTTTAAACATTTGTTTTGTTGGGTCTCATTGGTCTGCTACTGTTAAAATGGTCTTATTTAGTAATGAATTAGTAGAGGTTGTACAGAGCATCCATTTACAAATATTTTTAATGTAGATCATGGGAAGACAACTTGTTGATTCATTTTAAGTCTGGAAGTTTGACATTTGGGAAACAACTTCCATGAGGAAGGTTGTTGAAACTTTTAAGGTGGCTTTAAAGACACACAATGAGATTCTCATTTGTTTGAGAGGATATAAATATGGATTTGTTTGGAGGTGGGATATGAACTAGGTAATCTCTCCAGTTCCTTTTAACACCAAATTTTAGAATCCTGAACAAACTACAAAGAAGAAGATCCATGAGCTGCAATCATTGGGTAAAGTGGGCTGCCTCCTTCTCTCTTTCTTCTCCCCCTCCCCCATCCTTCCTCCCGGCTTTCCCTTCCTTTTTTCCTCCTTCCTCCTCCTCTCACCAGGCTGTAGTGGGCCCCCCCACCCTCAATCAGGACCCCATTCACTTGTTCTTCTTATAAGTACCCATTTTTATTAATTAAGAGCATCTCTTAGAGTTGGGTGTATACTTAACTCTTCAGAAGCAGTTTGATTGATTGATTGATTGATTTGGGCTTCCCTTCCCTGAACCTTTTCTATTTTTCTAGCCCATGGTGCTTTGACATAATTTTTTGAATATCTTAATTTTTCAGTCCCAATTCCCTTTGCCCTTTGGAGACTTTGATTTTCCTATCTTTTATTTTCTTGGAGATAGGCTGTATGCTAGAGTGGGCATATAGCTTTTCTGTTATTTGTTAGCTGTGTCATTTTGAAAATTTTACCTGCTTTGAGCCTCCATTTCATCTTCTGCAAAACGTGAATAGTCACATTCATCTTGGGGATTTGAGAAATAAAATAATTGAAAAGTAGTTGGCACCCAATACGTTTATTGAATAAACCTAAAAATGAATGCATGGATGACTCGTAAACATTTACACATTTCTTTAAACAGTTAGTAGGACTGAGTTGTCATACATTTTGGTCCTTGGTTCAGTTGTTTACTACTCTAAAAAGGTCACTCTGCGGTGTCTAATGGACAGGGAATCACACTTTCTTCTAACAGTCTCTTTTGTTCTTCTCTCTCTAATCTTGTATTACCACCATGTGGGTAATAAGCAGGGAGATGGATTCCCTTAGTCTGAATCTTTTCTCTGCAACAAGAGAAATAAATCATAAGTTGTTCTTAATGTATGTCCTGAAATTTCAATAAAATGCTGTCACACAGCATCATCCTAGCTTTCACAAACTACACAAAGAGATGAATATCTAAGCAAAGGGACCCCTTGCTGACCATCCCCTCCGCTATGAATCCCTTTTCTTGAGCAGTGTTCCTAGTGCTTGGGAGGTGACATACCTACTAAGGTTTACAAGCAGAATCAATTGTGATAAAATTAGCATCCTCCCCAACTAGGATTTTCTAAGTGGTTTGGAGGTGAAGGTGGGGGTGGAGAATGGGGGTTAGACAATTCTCTGATTTAACTTAAAAATAACTGAAATGCTAGTTAACTATGCCATTGCTATAGATTTAAGAATGACCATGAGGCTACAGGAACAATGATCCAGCACATAGTATATTTTCTTGGAAACCATCTTTAGTTCCAGTGCCTCCTTCACTGAACATCTTGGAGTTTACAGCGGAGAGAAAAACCTATGACTTTAGGTACAGGGGGGAAACCATTATTTAAAGATCTTATCTTTAAAGTCCTCAGAAAGTAAATAGCAGAGACAGCCTTTATTATTAATTAAACAAACACTTGTTGCGCTTCTATCATGTAGAAATCACTTATCTAAGTGCTAAGGATAAAAAGAAAAAGAAGGTGGGGCAGGGACAGGGGCTCTTTGCTCTTAAGTAGTCCATAGTCCTTTGGGGAGACATACAATTAAATTAGTGTGGCAAAGAATTCAGGAGAGAAATATCTAAGATGTCATCAAAATACATAAAGGAGACTCAACCCAGAGAGGGGCTGAGGTGGGAATCCTTCCTCATCCCTGATTCAACACGAGAGATTTACACTGAAATCACATGCCAGAAGTGTAATGTTAACAAGAAAGACTTCGGGCATAAATTAGCCCTTATTTTATGCCGAACATTCATAATGAAAAGATGCACTTTGTAAATGTAGTGCATAAAAGCTTTATGCTGCAGCACATTAAAGGAATAAAACATTATATGTTTTATTTAATGTTTATTGAACATTAAAGGAATAAAACAAGAGAGAAATGATAGATGCAAAGAATGCAAGATATCCTTTAGTCCAAACTCCCATATTCAATTATTATACCAATAGTGAGCTTGTCCATATGCTAGGCACTGTTCTAGATCTTGGGACACAGATGTGAATAGGATAATATCCCTGCCCTGAGGGAACTTTTGCTTCTTACTTGGAGGGTATGGACAACAAACCCACACACAAATAAATAATGCAATGTGATCTCGTATATCGAGAAGTGCTGTTGGGAAATAATAAAGGGCTGTGAGCTTGAGAGTTGCTAAGGAGGTGATGGATGATAGTTCCTTTCATTAGGATGGTCAACGAATGTTCAAGAAAGCATCATGTGCAATGATCATCACAGGAACCTCCCAAACACCCACCCACTCTTCAGGAGAAAACATTGACTGACACTTTACCTCTCATCCTGGACCCGCACCTTGTACTTTCTACCAGTCCACCAGATGGACATGGATCATGTCCCATCATGATCCTTATCCAATCTTAATCTCTTCTCCTGTACTGAAAGAGCTACCTTAAACCAAACCCCTAAATGTCAATAAAATCCAACCTTGCCCTTCTCCCTCTGAGGGTGACTGGTGTTCTTTCTTACAGTGGTAAGGAATCAACTCGCCTCTCGCTTGTCAACTGATTGTGCTGGGAAAATTTGAGACTGGCACTGGGCATGTCAGAATTTTGGGAGAGGGATGTACAAAGGCAAATGAGACACAGTCTAGGAGATTTCATCCTGATGCTGGAGACAGATTAAGAAAGTGGCAAAACAAAATACAAGACAATGACAATTTAGTGAGAGAAGTCGTGTGCTAGAAATAGGCACCAAGTATGGCAGAAAATATCAGAGCCACTTCCCAACTTAGACATGGGCTGCTGGAAATGATCAAAACATCCTCAGGAAAGTCTTGGATGAGATGACTCATCTGAAGGTCTAGAGTGGGTGAGCCATGTGAAGAAGGGACCCGAGGGCATTTCAGGCGGAGGAAGAAGCATTTATGAATACTCAGGGTGTAGGCTGGAATGCAAGGGCTGAGAGACAGGCCCAAATCACGAGGAGCCGCCCACCCAGGCTGAGGAGAGAAGGGTTGCCTTTAGGAGAAGGGGTGCGATATGACCGAATTTGCATTTTAGAACCATCACCATGGTCACGATGGAGAGGTGGAGCTGAGGGAGTAAAGTTAGAGGTAGCCAGGCCCATTGGGACACAAACCAAGATTAGTGGCTTTGTTTGATTCGCCTTGTGTGGAGGACACACAAGAGACTTGAATGAACATTGTGAGCAGTTCTAATTTCTCTGATTGCATTTTAAACGTCTTCTCTCCTGGCTTACAAAGCCTGCTCTCGAAAGGCACAGCAAACATTTTCTGGAACCCAAAAGAGGAATATACACTCTGATCATCATGTGAAATAGTTGACCTTGTGGATTGTCTCTGAAAATCTGGGTTGTGTGTGTCTCTGAAACAGAGGAACAGACACCCCTTCTTTTACCATCTTTCAGAAACTGGGATCTTTCATTCTAAGCTCTTGCTAGACAAAGTAGCAGAAAGAGTTTGGGAAAAAAATGTCTAGAATATGTTTCATGTTTCATTTATATAGTAAAAGAATCCAAGGCTATATCACAGCATGAATTTTCAAAGTGCATAATGACCCTCTTTATTAGTTTTAGCAACTTATTAGTGTATTTTTGAGGTAGAAATTTCTATGAATAGGTAGAAGACACATATAGAACAGAGTGCTCGTAAAGCACTCTTGCTGACAGCATAATAATAGCTCTGCCCCTGGTATTACAGAACAGAGGCCAACAGTAAAAGTTACTTCAAAGTCACTTTGTATTCTGAGAAATTTACTGTAATTCCTCACAAAAAAGGGCCTTTGAAAATTACATTGAACATATTGTATCCATATAATCCTTCATGTTTTTGCCTTCCTATAATTTGTGCTGAAGATATTATCCACTAAAAGCAAATTTTAAAATGTAAGATCAATGTTTATTCAAGTTATGAAAAAAAGACTTTTTCGTTCAGCTCAAATGGTTGAATCTTTTTTCTCCCCTCCATCTCTACTCCCTGCCTTTCTCCCTCCCTTCCCTTCCTCTTTCTCTTTCTCTCCTCCTGCCTCCCTCCCTCCTTCCCTCCTTCCTACTTTTCTTTCAACTATTGCCCTTTATTTGTTTGTTTCTTACTGAATACTTCTTTCCTCAGAGCATTTTAACTGATGGTTAACTGTATCATTATTGTTTTCTTGAGTTCTGCTGTTAATGCAGCAATGACTTTGCACAGCTAAAGATGGCTTTTGGTCTTCCTACTTTGTTACATGGAACTTTCACATAGGTGCCTAAAGACTAGGACTTCTGGGGAAAGCATGGAGCTTGGGACTCCCTATTTATAATTTGGGGGCTCTTGGTATGATTCAGTTTAGGAACAAGGTTCCCTGCTTAAACAGAATAGAAGTTTGAAATCTCATTGTTTGCTTAAACTTACAAGCAGATTCCACTCTTTGCTATAGATCTCTCACAACCCCAATTCTTGTTGTCTGAACTCAGAGACCAAATAGATTTGGGTAACACTGTGGATAAATTCTCTACTATCCAAAACTACCAATACTTGCTATCTGAAATTCTGGAGCCCATACTTAAGATTACATTGATCTCTAGCTACCTAAACTAGGAACTAAATAGATTTATATTAATATATTAAGCAATATTTCTAGTCCTATGTACTTTTTATATTTGTACAAATTGTGAACACTGAGGAAATACATGAAACAAAATGAACTTTCTTCCAATGCTTACTTGCCACAGTTTTTATTACCCAGGAGCAATTGAATGTGCCTGTGTGTGTGTTGGGGGGGGTGTCTTCTTAAGATCCCAATTTGAAATATTGAAATAGAAGTATTATGGAAAGGTAATGCTTAGAAAGTATTGTGTGTGTATATTTTAAATTTGGCCATTAAGGAAGTTGATAAATTTTTCAGAGAATTTACCCCCAATTTTAATTTTTTAAGTTTAGCATGGAAACTTCACACATATGGGGTTGAGTAGGAGTTGGAGAGTGGTGGGCCAAGTGATACTTTGGAAAGTGATTTGTATCCTTGTATCTGAGATTCAGTTCACATTCTGACATTTTCTCATTGGGTGACCTTTGAGAACATGTTTAATCACTCTTTACCTTATATCTTCCTCTATAAAATGGAGGTAATAAGACCTTTTCCAATGGGATGTTGGGAATGAGATAGTGAACATGAAAATGATGGTCAACTCTAAAGTGTTCTGTGGAGGCAGTAAATCACTATTATTTCATGGTGTCTAGTACAGTGCCAATGAAATGGGAAGTTCCCAAAGAATGCTTATTGAAGAAATAAATAGTCTTTTGCACTTGAAATTTCAACTTGGCCTAGTGTTGCAGGGTGCCTAAGAGTTACCTCCTGAGAGTATCCATGTTGCTCAAATGTGACCACTCTCTAAGCCAAACTCAACATATAAATGCATTACCTTCCCCCCAGCATGGACATGACTCCCAGGGATGAGCCTCCGGCTGGTGATTCAACTGCAAAAAGAGCTTAAATAAAAGGGGGAAATGGTAAAGACAAATGAAATTACATGGCTAAGGGACTTCAAAATGAGTCAGGAGTTCATCAGAGGGATGGTGCTTATATACATCTCAGCAAGATCTAATAGATAGCCAAAGTAAATACTATGCCAGGTAGTGGTGCTCCTGAGGCCTACAGAGTTACCCAGGTCCTACAGTCATGGTAGATGCCTCTGGAGTTTGGTGCCTTGACAGTGGGCCCTACTTTAGAGTTTGTACTCTTGAGTGTGACTCAGATTGGACTCAGATGTGACTTCTTTACACTTGTCTCTTCTGTCCCTTTTATTGAACCTGTGGTTGGCATTGGGGTTAGGGGGTGTATGTCCAGGAGGCTTGAGTCTCTGGGTTGTCCATGTGCCAGGTGGCCCTGAGCCTCAGTGGAGTTGCAACACCTACTCTCCAGTTTCTTGGACTCACCCAGAACATCTAACAAGGAGGTGAGGATGGACAACCACCACACCAAGGAACCAAGGGAGTCTACAACTGCAAGCAGGAGAGTCCCATCCATGAGCCATGTGGGATCAAAGTCCCCCCTCAATTAAGAGATGGAATAGGTATCACCATCCCAGAAACCTTAGGACTGGGGAATAAAATATGGACTAGAATGGATTTACTGGTATTCTACTATAGACTTATTGTGATTCTAGCAATGGAAAAAATTATGTCATTGATGTGGAGACAGTAGTCACTGGAGTTGCTGAAGTCAGGGAGAGGGAAAAAGAGGTGTAACTTGGGGGCATTTTCGGGACTTGGAGTTGTGCTGAATGATATTGCAGGGACAGATGCAGGACATTATATATCCTGCCATAACCTACCGAATGGACTGGGAGAGAGGGTATACTACAATGTAGACTATAATCCATGCTGTGTAGCACTGCTCTAAAATGTATTCATCAATTGCAATGAATGTACCATTGCAATGAAAGAAGTTGTTGATGTGAGAAAAGTGAGGGGTATGTGGAGTGGGGCATATGAGAACCTCCTATGTTTTCTAATGTAACATTTTGTGTGATCTATGTGTCTTCTAAAATAAATAAAAAATGTATTTAAAAAAAGAAATAAGGACTTAAAAAAACTATAATGCTAACAAAAATAACATGAAAGTGAGATGAGATTCAACTAGATCTTCCCATTCTAATATATTTTATGGGTATGGAGAACATATATACATTCATATACATATATGTAGATGCATATATGTGTAAACATGTGTGTATATGTTGTAAATATATCTACATATATATTTATATCTGTATCTCTCTACATATCTATATCTATATATCCCTGTAATGCTCCATCATCAACAATCTCCATTATTAATGAAACCAAACAGACAAATTGTGTGCTAAGAGCTATTTTTATTTAGCCTCCATTAGAGGCCTATGAAACTCTTTTTTTAAAAAAAGGAGCTAATAGTAACTCCCTTAAAAGGGCTTCAGCTACAGAAGCATGCCATTTGGCCCCAGGAGAAAATAAAACCTGTGGATGGCATCTCCTTACAGTTTGTGGTGGTGGAAAGTCATCCACCCCTGTACAAAGGGGAACATAGGGCCTGAGGGAGAGAGCTGCAGTTGGACAAAGGAAACCCAAGGAAGTAGGCTCAAGTCCCAGCTTTTGGCAGGTCATTTGGTGATATCAGGTAAGTGCCAAAAATACCAAAGGCTGATACTTGCTTTTGAATCCTTCACAAATCCTTCAGCTGGTCTTTTTCACTCTAGTGGGTATTCCAGTAGCTGTGGGCGGGGGAGGCTTTCTGATTCAAACAAGGGGAAAGTGAGACCACCTAAGAGTCGATGACACTTTTAGGGGCAATGGCTTGGGCCTGCTGCTTGGGTAAATGAGCTTTGCTCCAGGAGTTCTGGTGAAAAGCTTGATGATACTTTTATTCTCAGGAGATTTCCCCAAATATTATTAACCATGTCAGAACAAACTGATTGGTAGCGATGATTTTCTGCTGTCATAGATGCTGTGAGTAACCTTTAACTCCTTAATTTACCTCAGAGCTGAGGCAAAGGATAAAACCAAACCACTGTGTTATAGAAATGAAGTACTTGTTAAACTCTGAACAGTCTAACTTTGATTTGGATGGCAATGAAATCAAGATTATCACTCAGAAAATAAAACAAAAGAAAACAATCATGGTTTTCTTTGCTGGTGCATTTTCTTTGGAAAATTAACTATTCTCTTCAGGAGTTTTCCTTCCTTATATAAAATAAACCTCCAATCTGCCTCCTGTGGCTCATTTCTCATAGCCTGTGTGAGGAGGGAAATAATGGAGAAATTAAGGAACCCACTTGAATCTCTCTACCCTCCTCTTGACACTCTTGTATCCAGGTGGCCCCTCTCAAAACAATTCTGGATAGGGAGGTGACCTGCTAATGATGGGCATTCTGAGAATACCGTAGAAAGTTCTAGTCCCAAAGGACACTTACAGAGAACTCATAGAACTAAGAGACCAGGCTGGGAAATGGACTTGGCCCAGTGGTTAGGGCGTCCATCTACCACATGGGAGGTCCGCTGTTCAAACCCCAGACCTCCTTGACCCGTGTGGAGCTGGCCCATGTGCAATGCTGATGCACGCAAGGAGTGCCGTGCTACGCAGGGGTGTCCCCCGCGTAGGGGAGCCCCACACGCAAGGAGTGCACCCCGTAAGGAGAGCCGCCCAGCGCGAAAGAAAGTGCAGCCTGCCCAGGAATGGTGCCGCCCACACTTCCCGAGCCGTTGACAAGACAGAAGCGGACAAAGAAACAAGACGCAGCAAATAGACACAGAGAACCGACAACCGGGGGAGAGGGGGGAATTAAATAAATAAATAAAATCTTTAAAAAAAAAAAAAAGAGAGACCAGGCTTCTAGCTGTGATTCTGACATTTTCTAGCTATGCAAACTTTGGTTAAAAAAAAAACTTGTATATAATGACATATTTGTATACGTCAAGGACTTTATGTGTGGTTTTAAATTCTCACATGATGCCCATAAAGAGGGTATTTCCATACTTATTTTGCAGGTAAAGAAACTAAGATTCAAAAATAATATGTGAGTTATTCAAAGTTAACGTCAGTAGTATGTGAGAAAAAAGAACAGAAAATCAGGAAATTAACTTGGATTTCAAGATGAAAATGGACTGATAGTTTAATTTATTCTCACCCCTCAGGTAGGGGCCCAGGGAGCCATTGCCCTGCAGGGGGAGCTGTGGTTCCAGACCTGGTGTCCCTTGAGGGGGGTCTCTGGTTCAACTCGGAAGAATGGCTAGGGCTCTGGAGAGGAGCAACCCAAGTCCATACAGTAGGCCTCAAAATGGATTGTACCGCAGGGGACGTTTGGCAATGTATCGAGACATTTTTAATTGTCACAAGATGGGGTGCAGGCCTTACTGGCATCCAGCAGATTGAGACCAGGGATGACATTAACTTCTTACAAGGCACAGGGCACACCATTACACCAAAGAATTATGTGGTCTAAACATCAGCAGTGATGAGGTTGGGAAACCCCTTTTAATTCCTCCTGCCTAATGTATGGAATTCTGTAGCTTAACGTACGGAATTCAGTTGGTGGAGGAATTCCATGAATCTGGAATAGGGGGTCTTTATTTGGTGGTTTGGGTCTGAGTACGTCAAGGGTTTCTCTACATTGTGAACAATTCTGTTCATCTACCTCTTTCTAAACCTTCTCATGGAACAGCAACATAGTAGAATGTGGAGTTGACCTGACAGATAGACTGGAGGCCAGTTGGCTTTCATGCAGAAAACTATTTAATCAGAGCGAGGCAGCTGAAATGAAAGCCTGGGGAGAAGGGAGAGACAACTGGTTTGGAACATAAGATTCCAATTGGCCACTCACCATTTTGGAAGACCCAACCTTGAGGTCTTGGGGTCAAGAGCTACATTCCATTCCATTTCATTTTTTGTTTCCTATTATGAAGAAACCCCTTACCAGCCTGAGGAATTTTCTTGCTGTTACCAGAATGTAAGAAACTTGTTACCAACTTCGACTACAGTATTTACTTACTGTGTGCTCCACCTGGAAGTCCTCCCTGCCCCCATCCCCCATATTTGTACTCCTTGTTCTCTCACAAGATACATGTTTCTACTTAAAAATCACTTTCTTGGAAACACCTTCCTAACATTGAATCTTCATCCTCTCCATACCTTTTATTCTCTGTGCTGCTGAGAACGGGTCTGCCTCCTTCACTAATATTTAAATTTCAAAAGAGCAGATTCTGCTTATTGTGGTCACTGTTTTAGTCCATATTGCAGTACCGTGATCAGTAGTCATCATTTTTTCCCAATGAAAGAATGAGAGTGTGTACGTGTGTGTGTATGTGAGTGTGAGTGAGCATGTGTGAATGTATATGTGCCTATGTGTATGAATGTATGTGTGTGCATATGTGTGAGAGTGTATGTGTAAGTGTGTAACTGAATACATGCACTTGCTTTAGGATCCTGAGTTGCACAATTCTGAAACTGCAGATGGAGAGCAAAATCTTGAATGATTATTTGTCACTGGGACTCCTGGTACTCTGTAGACTCACAGATTCTTAACTATAACATCTCTAGGTTGAGAGCAACTGACAAGGTTATGACAGCGAAATGGGCAAGACTCCTCAAAGCCTGGACCAGGGCCCTCTGTGGAAATCACTTTGAGCACTGGACGAGGCAGCATTATATTTGGAGGTTAACAAAAACTCCACTCAGACCATCTGGTCCGGTAACAATAAATAAACAGAAAATATAAATTTAAAAATAATTAGGAAGATAGCACATTGGGCAATCATTTACCCACTGGGAAAGACATAGTGATAGCAATGTTATGCTCAAAATATCTCAGTTATTCCTAATTGATCAAAATACCCTGATGTTTATAGCAAACTAAAGAGTGACTCAGAACAAAATGAAGTCAGCAAAATGCCAGAAGTTTTTATATCCAAAACAGAGACATGGCCCATATGTTCAGAAATACTTTTGTCCTTAGGAAATGTTTATGAAAGAATTGAATAGGCAGTTCCTCAGAAAAGAGATTCAAGTAATAGCAATGCTATTCAGAGGATAGAAACCTTTTTTCTTCCATTAAGAGCATTTTCCCTTTAATTTTCTATTTGCTCCCCCATTCTTTTTGAGAAACCATTTAGACAGCAAATGCAAAATCTGCATCCACGGCCTACTCACTTTTATGCGCAAAGAATTCAGAAAGTTGCAAGCTCTTCAAAAAATTTTTTCATGGTATCATCCCTGTATTGTTTACTGCTAAATGATAACTGATGCCATTGTCTCATAACACACAAAATATACATGCATGGAATATTTACTAGCAACTCCCTGTCTATGAGCTGCTGTCCATATGACCCCATAAAATTATGTTGGTACATAGAAAACTATGGTGCGTTAATCATTTCTTAAAATGAGAAAATGCTTATGTAGTGGAAAACATGCGTAGAGCTAAGACCAGGAAAGGAAGGTGTGTGGTGATTGGTATGGGTTTTTGTGTGACACAGCAGACCATTGTTGCTAGGGGAGTAAGCAGTGGAAACTTCTCTTAGGAAGTTCAGATTCCATCGCATGAAAATATTTTCAGTGGAGTGTCTTGCCAGTAGAGTGACCCCATATTCCATCAACCAGACTGGGGCACCGTCGAGTAAAAGAGGGTGCCATCAATAGCTACGTTAGAACA
The DNA here is from genome assembly GCF_030445035.2 of Dasypus novemcinctus. NCBI lineage: Eukaryota > Metazoa > Chordata > Mammalia > Cingulata > Dasypodidae > Dasypus > Dasypus novemcinctus. The sequence continues at coordinate 16,302,030 of NC_080687.1, read as the reverse complement.
ACAAGTGTAGATTGGAATTCTTCCCCAGGCACGCACACCAGCTCCCATCAGTGCAGGATGGGGACGTTGTTACAGCGTGTGAAGTTAAAGGACTATGGTGGGCAGCTGCCATCGTGGCTCTAAGTGAACACTGTGTCTTGGTAATTAAGTCCTTACATAATTTTCTCCTCTTGAGCATGGTTTGCATCTAATAGATAGAATATGGCAAAAGTGATAAGATGTCACTTCTGAGAGTAAATTATAAAAACATTAACTTTTGTTTTGTTCTCCATATCTCATTTTCTCTCAAATCCCTTGCTCTGGACAGGTTCGCAGTGTAAAGAACTGATGCGGGAGAACCGCAGCCTGCCAACAGCCACGGGGGTCCTCCTGGGTTGAACTCTAGATAACAGTGGTCCCAGCCAACACCCTGATGGCAGTTTCATGAGCAGGTCTGAGGCAGAGGATCCAACTCAACTGTGCTCAGACTCCGGACCCTTAGAAACTGTGAGATGAAAATTATTTGTTGCTTTAGGCTGCTACGTTTTGGGGTCATTTGTTATATGATGATAGCTAACTAACAAAGTGACCTTAAAATGTGGTGTCTTAATTAATTTGTTTCCAGGGGTTTTATTCAAAATATTTAGCTACCAGCACAGCAAAGGCACCAGCCAATCAGAGGGAATCAGCTGGCCTGCTGCACAGGGCGCTAGCAGTAGCTATCAGCACTGACTCTCTATTAATAGCAGGGACTTGCCAGGGATGATAGTTCTCCGTGAGCTAAATCTTCCTGCCTTTGAGCAACAGTATAAAGTGGATCTGATTCTTGGATCACAAACTCAAAAAACCTATAGGAATCAGGTGGGTAAAATGAATGAACAAAGTAAGTCACATTTCAAATCGGACATGGCCAATGACCCTTTGCCCCATAGCTGGGAGGCAGGAAAGTGTAGCAAGGAGGCAGTTGTAGAAGGCATGCCCATGTAAAGGAAGAGCCCCTTGTGCTAAATCTTCACAGTCAATTTTCTTTGACCCATTCAGTATTGGCTAATGCAGTGATGTAAATTTGAAAGCCATATCAACATTTAAACATTGGAAGGTGTCATATCAAAGCCTGGAATTCCAGCTTGTCACATAAGGTTGGAGGATGACCAGACTCAGCCTGTGCCAAGGAGGCACTGCCTCACTGAGCAGGAGAAACGGCGCCAGAGGCAGCGTCTCTATCCCCCTCCTTCATCCTCCATGTTGACACTGGTTGCATTGTAATTTTTCTCCAGGATTACAAATGGGGGCCAGATCTGTGAGGATCATCTAAGGGTATTGGTATGGGTTCTGAATCAGATGAGCTGCCTTTTTATTAGACGTTTCAGTGGAGAAGAAGCACATGTGGCTCCTACAGGTGGGTGGAGGCCACAGGGCATTTGCACAGATTCTGGAAAAAGACCCCCTTTGTTATATCTGCACCCCCAATCCCCCCATTGTACCTTTTTTTTTTTTTAAGGAAGCTGAGCCTTTGTTTCTATACAAATCTTCAATTTTCTGTTTTCTGACTATTGTCCTACATTTAACTGAATGGAGACTTTCAGAAAAATGTGGGAACAATGAAACAAAGAAAATTATACTGAATTCCATCATTAGCAATCTGTGGAGTTCCAGGTGTTCTGAAATAAATTTTCTTTTTTTATTGAGTGTTTCACAAGATAAATAGAACCCGGCTCAGTATCTGTGGCAAAATGGCCTCAAAATTATTTGAAGTTAACACAGCAGGATAATGAATTAGGAAGAAAAAGAGTGTTATGCATTTTTCTTTTTTCTCTCCCTCTCCCTCTTCTCCTTTCCTTTCTCTCTCTTCACTTCCTTCGTTCTCTCCTATTTCCTGAGACTGTGAAACTGTTCCCGTGGTGTTTAGTTTTTTCGTTTTTTTTTAAAATCCAAGGAGGCGCTGTGCAGAGGACTTCAGACAGACACATCAGGATTCTATTACAATGGCTGGCTTTTCACCATGTGGAAAGATGAAAATCGAATTTAATTTTCTATGTTCTATGCCTGATGAATATAAGGTGTAGAGGCTGCTCTGGAGCCTCCAGGTGAATGCGGGAAATGACAATTAAATGAGCTCCAACTGAAAGTGAAGAAGCTGAGAAAATACGAACCATTGCTCGGGAAAGAGCCCAGCCTTGACTGGCCAGGCAGGGTGGAAGGAGGGAGTGGAAGGAGAGGAAAGTCCGGTCCATACTGCCGTTCACAAATCGTGCCTTCAGAGGGTGGCTTTCGGGTGGGGATTTCGACTCCCTCACTTTGCGGATGAGGAGAGCACGTGTCCAGGAGAGCACATCCACCGCAGACTTGGACCTCGAATGCAGTCCACCGTGTTCTCAGTCCCAAATCCTTAGCGCTCTTGTACTCTTTCAGGTGTTGATTAGGCTCAGGTGACAGGAGGTCTTTTTATCATTGGTGAATAATTATTATGACTGCTGACTTTCATATGGTGCTTTCAGGGCTAAAAAGGATTCTACACACAATATTGCGTTCGATTCGCCACAAGAACACTGATGGTAAGACTTACTGTGATTTCTCTCGTTTTAGATAGAAACACTAAGGTATGGAGCTTGGTATTAGTTAACGACAGTCAGAAAATGTCAACTGAGCACCACTAGGCTCCAGGCACTGTAGGTTCTGATGACGAAGGCTGGTGTCCTTGCAAGGCCAAGGACTGCACTGGTCAGTGACGACCTGGGGTATTGGGCAAGAGACGTAAGTTCTCTAGGCTCCCTTTCTGCATTAGGGAAAATAAGGATAATGCCAGTGCTTACCGCATGGGGTGGTAATGGAGACTGACTAGAAAGCCTGAGACAGACTAAATCCCCATCGGTGTTAGCGATTATTCCCACTTGAGAATTTGCCCACAGATGTGGCTGAAGGTTGACAGGTTCAAGATGTGAAATCAGCCTTTTGCACTCTGAATCTAGTGTTCTTTGTATGATATCATGTACACTGTCAGGATAAAGGTCAGTCATTAAAGAATCTGAAGGAATAGGGTACCCCATAAAACCTGACAGTGGTAGGAGGGGACAATAGAAGTTCTCTCCATCAGGTCCTGGTTTCGCGATGGGGAACAACAAGCTGCTTTCAAAGGCCAGGTGGGCAGGCTTTAGACTTGGGTCTTTGGCCCCTTACCAGGTTCTCAGGGTTACCTGACTCAATTTTAAGTGAATCATGACCATTCATGGCTGTGGAGGGATCTGGAGAATAATAAATCGCTGGACTACTTGAGAAGCTGTTACAGGTTAAGCAGTAACCCCGAAGGACATGTTCAAGCCCCAACCTCCAGTCCAGTGCATGTGATATTATTTGCAAATAGGGTCTTTGAAGATGTCATTAGTTAAGATGAGGTCTTAACCAATTAGGGTGGACCCTTAATCCAATACGAGTAGTGTCATTAAAAGAAGGGAAGAAGAGGCACTGATGACAGATGGATAGACAGACAAAGGGGAGAACACCATGTGGTGACCAAAGCAGGGACTGAAGCCCGTGCATTGCCATCAAGCCACGGCCAGGCTCTGGAAGAGTTGCTTGGCCCTGCCGAAAGCTTGATTTCAGACTTGAGTCTCCAGAACTGTGAGGCAATAAATGTCTGCTGTTTAAAGCCCCCCAGTTTGTGGTACTTTGTTATGGCAGCCCCAGGAGCTAAGATAGAGATCACTGCACCAAAATAAGAATTGCCAGTCAAGAGACAGTCATGCAAATCTGCGTAGAGCCGGAACGTCTGTGTCTGGAGGAGGCCAGTTTTTGGTCAGTCAGTGTGGGTTGCCAAGCTGAGAAGTGGGGTCAGCTGATGCCCTTCCCGTGGGGTGGGGCTTACCCCAGATCAGTGCCCTTTCTGTTTCAGCCCTTAACAAATTTTGAAGGAGACGAGAGAGCCGTGGTTGTTAGTGTGTGCTTACAGTTGGCCATGCCTGGGTTTGCACCCCACTTATGCTAAGACAACTTGGAAAACTTACCCAACCATCTGAGCCTCACTTCTTCCTCAAAAATTGGGGAAAATAATATGGTTCTTGTGCAGATGAAATGAAACCATGCATGTGAAGCACAGTGCCTGGGACAGGCTTCTCTGTGTAGTTCATTGTCATGAGGAAAGTAAAGAGAGCAAGGCAGGTGAAAACCTTTCCTTCTCACTTTCGCATCAGAAAGTACCGTCCCACACAGGGGTGTCCCCGTGTAGGGGAGCCCCACGTGCAAGGAGTGAGCCCTGTAAGGAGAGTTACCCAGCGCGAAAGAAAGTGCAGCCTGCCCAGGAATGGTGCCGCACACACGGAGAGCTGACACAAGATGACGAAACACAAAAGAGACACAGATTCTGGGTGCCTCTGACAAGAATACAAGCGGACGCAGAAGAACATACAGTGAATGGACACAGAGAACAGACAACTGAGGGGGCGGGGAAGGGGAGAGAAATAAATAAAAATTAAATCTTTAAAAAAAAAAAGTAAAGGCTGCTTCTTACTGCTGTCTTCCACCCCAAGGGGAAGGGCCTGGATGTCCCAGTCACAGCGTCCAAGCACAGACTGGCGGTGCCGCTCACCTCCCCCTCACCCTGGCATTCAGCCCCCTTCTCCTGCAACACGTTTCCCCAGCATGGGCTCATGAGGATTAGCAGAAACACTCTGGTTTTCTTTTTCATTTTTATCCCCCAAATATTAATGTGGTAACATAAAATTTCACATTTCAACCATTTTTACGTGTACAATTCAGTGGCATTAATTACATTCATGCTGTGCTACCATCACCACCATCCATTCCCAAAACTTTTTCATCACTCAAAACAAACTTCATACCTATTAAGCATTAACTCCTTATACCCCGCCCTGTCCCCAGCCCTTGGCACCCTCTCATCTACTTTCTGTCTGAACGAATTTGCTTATTGTAGATGGTTCACGTAGTGGAATCATACAATGTTTGTCCTTTTGAGTCTGGCTTATTTCACTCAACATGATGTCTCAAGAGTCATCCATGTTGTAGCATGTCATAGAACGTCACTCCATTGGACGTCTGAATAATAGTTCACCATGTGTATTTTGTTTATCCATTCACCTGTCGATGGATTTTGGGTTGCTTCTGCCTTTTGGCTATTGTGAATGAGACTGCTATGAGCATTGGTGGTGGTGTACAAGTATCTTTTTGAAGTCCTGCTTTTTCAATTCTTTGGAGCATACACTGAAGAGCATGCTTGCTGGGTCTATAGTAATTCTATGTTTAACTCCCAAGGAACTGTCACACTCTTTTCCACAGTGGCTGTACCATATTACATTTCCAGCAACAATGTGAGAGGGTCTGGTTTCCTCTTGAGTCCCTACTCCAAGTGGTATGGGAAGTAGGTAGTGGCCCTGGGAGGAGAAGGTGAGAGAAAAAGGGAGAGAGTACCTGGTTGATTGGTAACCTGCGGGCACTCCCATGCCTGACGCCTGGTGGGCACTGGGTAAATGTTTATGTAAACAAAGGAAGCTGGACACTTCTCCCAGTAGAATTAATATTTCCTGTGTAGGACAGCTGGCAAATCCATATGGAAGTGTGCATGCATGTTCTGAAGTCAAATGTAAATTATTTATATGATACCTGAAGTGTTTTGAGTTACCTGCATCACACCTGCTCTAGTCCAAACTGGCAACTCTGAGCAGACTATGCTTTGTCTTTCCCAGCTGGCAAACTTTGGTGACTCCACTTCACTTGCACCAATCTGAGCCATCATTTAAATTCTATATGAGGGAGTGGATGTAGCCCAAGCAGTTGAGTGCCTGCTTCCCACAAGGGAGGTCCTGGTTTAGGTCCCCAGTGTCTCCTAAAAACAAACAACAAGCAAAAAAAATGAAAAAAACAACACAGGGGAACCAATGTGGCTCAGTGGTTGAGCACCAGTTTCCCACATAGGAGGTCTGGGGTTCAATCCCAGGCCCCAGTACCTCAAAAAAAAAAAAAATTTAAGTCTATATGAGAATTTGTTTCTTGCCACTTCCACCTTGGCTGATTTTCAACTCCTCCTTCAAAACATAATACTGGGCGATGTCAGTATTATGGTTCCTGAAGCACCTGTGCTTATTGTTCACATCACGGCGCCGGTTCACAGATGTGCTTGGCTTTCTCTCCCACTCACCTGAGGTCCTTGAGGCCAAACTGTGCCTTTCAAGTCACATCAGCATCCCATGACTTGGCACAGTTGTTGGAACTCAAAATGTCTGAAGAATGAGTGAATAGTTTAATACCTGGATTTCCTTGCTTTTAGCATCTGTACCATATACTCAACATTAAATTGTCTTGCAGTATACTAAAATTGTTCCATTGGTTTGGGCTGTGTCATTCCAGCTAGTTAATAAATTTCCTAAGCTGTTTCATGGTTGCTACTCTGGTTTACTGATGGATATTTGATTTACGACCTCTCTGTAAGAGTTTGTAAGAGTAAAGTTGACATGTACTCATTGTATGCTTCTTTCAGGCATTTGAGCCCCATGGCTACCTTGGAGGTAGGTAGGACAAGTGTTTGATATATTTTTACAGATGTGACAACTGAGGCTCAAAGAGGTTAAGAGAACATGAATTCGAGCCTGTGTTCGGGTAGAAAAGAAAATAATTATTTTAACACAACGTTTTGAATTGCACCTGCTGCTGCTTCAGAAAGTTCTGGCCTGCAGGGAATTGGTACCCTGTGGAGCGGTTGGGTTGAGTAGGTGTAATGCATCCAACCCAAGGAACTGAGCTAGAAGATTTCCACTCCCACCCAACAGCAGCACAGGCTGCTAGACTTAGCTGAGGGCTTTTCGAGTCTTTGAGGGTAATTTGTTAGAACTGCTGTTAACCCTTTACTAGATGTAATTGCGGCTCCACAGAGCCCCCTTTAATCTCCCCTTTCTTTTCTCATCTATTACAACTGTCTCCAGGAGAAGAGCTTATAGTAGGTGGCAGCAGTGGTTTTAATGGCTAATTGAAAAATCATGGGCTTTTAAGCTCAAAAAGGCTTTCAAAAAGATTGATGATGGCCCAAGGATGTGGAGTTTACCTTCTGTATCTCTCCCTGCAACTCTTGTTTCTTTCCTGAGGGTCTAAAGTGAGCCAGTTATTCCTCCCTTGCCTTGTTTCAACTTCTCTTTCTACCCCCCTCACTCTCCACCCCCCCTTTCTCTTTCTGCCAGTCTTGTCTTTCTCCTGCTGCCTTCCTTCTCTTGTTCTCCCTCTTTGTATCTCCCCCTTTCTCCCTCTCTACAGCTTTCCCTCCCTCCTTCTCACCCCCCCCCCCCCCCCCCCCCCGCCTTTTCTTTCTCTCTCCCTCTCTACTTCTTTCTCATCTCTCCTAAATGACTGAATGTCACTGCCTGTTGGTGGGCAGCAGATTCCTTGATGCTCCTTTCTGTTTTCAGTTGTAAACTTTGGAGATAATAAGAAGACCTGGGATATTTTGAGCTTGCTTCTCTCCCACCCACTCCCACCCACTCCCACCCCTGCCCCTCCACCCTCACCGTGGAATTGTACCTGTAATTTATTGCACATCATCAGAAATATGCTTTGCCTCCCTGAAGTGGTTAAGAGACCCCTTTAAACAATGATATGATATCATTGACACCTAATAAATAAAATAATCATATTTTACACTTGGTGCAATACCTCTGCCCCCCAAATTCTTGCAGCTATACAGTAAGTCTGTACTTCTGAAAGAGTGTTATTTTGAATGTGAGTGAATATCAATTAAGGGGTGGAAAGTCATAGTATTTTTTTTTGAGGTACTGGGGCAGGGATTGAACCCAGGACTTAGTAGTTGGGAAGCCAGCACTCAACCACTGAGCCACATAAGCTCCCCTAAGTTGTTTTTTTCTGTTTGTTTGCTTGTTTTCCACTTTTGTTTTTAGGAGGCACTAGGACGTCCCTTGTGGGAAGCAGGGCTCAACTGCTTGAGCCACATTCGCTCCCTATAGTACCCTTAATTGTCACATTGTTATGGAAAGTTCCCTGGAATATCCTCCATTTCCATATAGACTAGGTGAGTAGTCCTCAGGCATTAAAATTTCACGGAATAGTACAATTTCCAAAAAAAAGTTAGTGGTACTGACATGTTTATCAATTTTAAATTTTGCTAAAAAATAATATTAAAAGTATATAAACAAAATCAAGCAAACCCAAACCAAAATCAAACCAGCAGGTAGCACCCCCACTCATAACCAACTGCATTTTTCATAAAAGAAATGACATTTCAACACTAAAAATATTTAAAAATCCATAATCTGTAAATTAATGATAGCCTTTTTAAAAAGACTAAATTTTCCATTATGAAAAGCCTAGTAAGTTTTCTTATTTTAAAAGCTCTGACAAAGGAAGGGACCAAAGTCTTTGATGGATTACATCTACCTCGTAAATATAAAGGATGCCTACCAAAATTACAATATTGCTGTATCTGAGTAGTGGAACAAAGAGGGTAATTTTTAAGTATTTCTTTTTTCCATATTCTAAAATGTCTAAAAATTATTTGGTAATATTAGTAATAATGTGGTTACATAAATTATGTTAAATCATTAATCCAGATTTTTCAGAGAAAGGGGCAGCCATTTATGATGGAAAAATAAATAAGAATACTAATATCAGTGTCAGACAAAATGCTCCTGGGTTATCTTTTTGCCCCTTTACTAGGCAGGGATTGGCCCCTGTCTTAGTTTACCAGGGCTGCTATGACAAACACCATGCACGAGCTGGCTTACAGGAGCGGTTTATTGTCTTGGGGATCTGGAGGCTGTGGTCCAAAACCAGGTATGGCTAGGCCATGCCTCCTCTGAAGTCTGCAGTGTGCTGGGGGTGGCTCGGTCTCTGCCTCTGTTCCCTGGTGAACCCCCTTTCCTTGTGCCTGCTCATCTGATTTCTGCTGACTTCTGGCTTCTCCTTCCATGTCCCATTTCCTTTGCTTATTAAGGACACCAGGCATCTTGGACTAAGACCTGCCCTCGTTCACTTTGGCATCACCTTAATCAATAACACTTTCAAAGCCCTATTTACGAATGGGTCCCCACCACCGGTCGGGGGTCAGGACTTGAACATGCCTTTTGTTCAACAGGATTCAACCCACAACCGCCCACTTCCTCCTCCGGGACTCTGCACTCCTTTCCTGCCCCCCACCATCCCACTCCTCCTCTCTGTCTTGATTTCTGCCGCCCCCCGCCCCCCCCCAGTGACTTTTGCTCACACATAACCTTTCCTTCCCCTTGACACCTCACAGTCTGTGTTATGTCATGGCCTTTCTCTGTGCTGCTTTTCAGCTTCTGTGCCCTTTGCTTCCTGGCCTGTCTTCTCCCTTTTTAGTTCTAGTTCAGTTCCCCAGAGAGGAAGACTCTGCTTAGGGCTGCTGTATATTTTGCTGCTGTATACTGTTGCCCCTGTATGAACAATGCTTTCCTTGGGTCACCTCCTTGGCTGTCATCCAGCTGATTCAGTGGTGCCCCGGGGGCCTGGGCATGGCTTGGGGCCACTTAGCTGTGGTTTGGGCATAGAACTTCAGTTATCTATTTCAGCGCTCTTCAAATCCTGAAAGAGGTGATACAGTCAAACTTTACCTGAGCCTGGTGCTCCAGGAAAACAGCCATGGGTATAAAATCTCCCTCCCCCACAATTCTGTGTTCCCAGAATTATCCAACTACCAAGGCCCACGCTGCTCTTTCCTATCCTCAGGAAAGACCCATTTCTACTCTTCCTTATATAAGTTCTATAAGACTCATGGATGATTCTCAGCTCTACTTGCCTTTATAAAACCCCAAGTTTCCTCCCTTATCTTTGAGGTGTTTCTTACTAATCAACATTCTTCCTATTGCAATGGCCTGAATAAAATCGCCTCCTTAATTTTCTGGTGCATTTTGTCTCTCATAGAGGAATTGTTTCCTCCATTTCTATTCATAAATAAACTGAAACTTGCCCCAAACCACACCGGGCAAAAATTGCTGTTAATAGTGTTTGGTGTCCAAAGTGGCTCTTGTACAAGACTCCATAGCCCTGGGACCATTCTGCTCAAGACCTTTTTAGTTACACCAACATCATCTGAATAGCCAGCCAGCTTTCCCAGGAAACAGTTTTGAAGAGAATGGTGCTGTCTTGGATGAGCCAGTCAGCACTTCCTAGTGACAGAGGTCATCAAGCTTTATAAACCCTGAAGAACTTTGCATTTTAGCCAAAGCTCCCTCCTTCTGCATTTCTGCCTTTCTCAGGATTTTCACAAGCTAATAGTTGGCATTCTCCCAGAAGCTTCACTTCCATCCACTAGACTTGGAAGAAACTAACTCTGCTGGTCTGGCAAGAGGTGGATGATACTCAGTTGTGAAGACAGGCGGTGGCTTGTTGCTGAAAGGTGAGCAGTGAAGGCTTTGCATGTTTAATGCTTACTAGTGGACTTACAGCTATGATGCCTGAATGCCTTGGTCAGTATGATTTGGGCCCAACAGGAGAACTTGCTTCCTTTCTTGTGAGATTCTCATTCCATGGCCTAGATTACCATGCTCCATTTACTTTAGGAGACAGTGTCCCAAAATTTGTGTAGTGGACAGAACACCCTGTGCACAGCACATCTAAGATTGTGCTCCAGACCTTCAGGCCTGCTGGGTGGGGACAAGGTAGGCGCCTCTCTGAAGACTGGGCCTTTCTCTGCTCCAAGTGCCAAGTCAGGGAGGATCCTTCAGGAGGACGAAAAGATTTACCCTAAGGATGTTTTGTGATCCTGAGTATAATTTAAATAAATGTATTATATACATCGACTGTACGTTATACATTCTCCAAGTTCATTTCTGTGATTATTTTTCTTTATTGCAAGTATCAAAGAATCTTGTTGTCTATAAAGGATCAATAAAGACCTTCACAAATTAAGCTCTGTTAATCTCCACTTCTCGCCTGAGGCCTGCCCACTCCACATGGAAGATTATTAACCATAATTTCCTGAAAGGGAGGGAAAAAGGTCAGTGTCAGCCTCCAGCAACTCAGGGCCCGCCTGCTCCTTATCCAGTTGTTTGTCCTGTTGGGGAAGGGCTAACCAGGAGAGAGGGCTCATGGGTGGTGAGGACTGCGTGACATTAACTTTAAATGTTAACATGCTTTTTCTTCCTGGTTTAGAAAAATATATATGACTCACCAGCCCCTTGCCCCAGCCCCTAGCAATCTCTAATCTACTTTCTATTTCAATGAATTTGCTATTTCTGCATATTTCATATAAATGGACTCATAAAAATGTTTGTCCTTTTGTGCCTTGCATTTTCATTCAGCAAAATATTTTCAAAGTTCACCCACATTGTATTAGGTATCAGAACTTCCCCTCCTAGGTGTGTACCCCAAAGAATTGAAAGCAGGGACTCAAACAGGTACTTGTATACCCACGTTCATAGCAGTTCTCATCATGGTAGCCAAAAGGTGGGAGCAACCCAAATGTCTATCAACAAATGAATTTAAAAATGTGGTATATACCGAAAATGGAACATTATTCAGGCTTAAGAAGAAATGAAGTTCTGATACATGCTGCAACAGGGATGAATCTTGTAAACATTATGTTCAGTGAAATAAGCCAGACCCGAAAGGACAAATGTTGGGTGATTTCACGTACGTGACATATCTAGAATAGGCCAATTCATATAGACAGAAAGCAAATTAGATGTTACTAAAGACTGAGGTGGGAGAAGAATGGGGAATTATTGCTTAGTGGGAGTAGACTTTCTGTTTTGGGTGATGAAAAATTCTGGAAATAGTGATAATGGTTGCATAACATTGTAAATATACTTAGTGTCACTGAATTGTATACTTAAAATGGTAAAAATGGTATAAAATACATATACACACCTTAGAATAGATTATAATAATTCTAGAAAATGCGTAGTTCCTTTCTGTATCTGGAACATTTGAAATTATTATTTACCTATTAATGCCAAAAGTCTCCTTGTTTTGTTTTGTTTTTTTAAATAAAACATAATGTCATTATTTAATGTGAAACTACAATAAATTATTTTCAGTTTACATGAACCTCACACAAAAGTAGAGAAAAAGATGTTTGCAGGGCCCAAATGTATTAAAAACAAAATTAATTCCTGACTATTCCTTTTCCAAGGCCTCTGGCTTAACCTTAAAAGTTAGCTCCATTCGTAATCTGCATTTAGCTAAAACAAAAATAATAAGGCACATCTTTTTTTAAAATACTTTGAGACTTATTTTTAAAAATTTATGCCAGTGAATTCCTATTACACTATTACCTATGGAGTTTAAATGGTTTGTTAAAAGATACAGTGGCAAAGGAAGGCCTAATATCGCCATTTGCCGATCTGCAACTATCTGTTCTTCCTTTTGGGCCACAGCTCCTTAGGAGACGAGGACCTCTGCAAATCCCTGTCCTGCCACTTGGAAACTGTGGGGTGCAGGTTAAGTTGCTTAACCAACTTGATTTCTAAGTTTCTTTTCTTTAGACTGGGGATTCCTAATCTAAAGTCTATATGGGGATTACATATAGACCTTTTTCGGGGGGAGTGGGGCTAGGGAAATTTTAATGAAAAAGTATGTGCAAATCACCCAGAATAGCCTTGTGCTTCCTAAGGTTTGTGTTATTTATGGTAGCAATAAAAGTTTACTACTATTACGATGATTACAGCTCCAATAGGTTGACCATTTCTTTCCTTGTGACACTTAGGGATGGGAGCAGAGAGGGTCTCTTCCCTCCTATCAAGGCCATAGCTGCAGTTTCCCAAACTGCCCATTTAGCCTTAGTGATCCCCACTTCTATCTAGCCCATTGATTGTGACAACTGTTTTCTGAGCCATCACTGCTGTCCTTTAAGGCACAGCACTAGGCTCCTCAGGGTAGCTGCACCTTCACTCCCCACACTTATGGTGGCCTGGTAATCCCTGTGGGAGGGAGCAAGGGGGGGAAACCACATTCCTGGAGCATGCTTGGGGCCTCCAATTTTATTTCTAATTCTGGTACCCAGGGACGGAAGGTTCTATGGTACCATGCAAATGCATTCTTCTTTATTAAAGTTGACATTACTTTAAGAGGATGAAAACACTTTGAAAACTTGAAAGTAGAGTTCAACTTTATGATGGTGTCATTTAGGCCTGCTTTCTTGAGTTTGTGGTAAGCTCCTTGAGGTGAGGGGCCGTCTTAACGGCATTGATGTTGCCCACTGCGCCAGGAGCAGCAGCTCCTCAGAGAACACTTGGCAAATGAGCACAAGGAACACCAAGGCTGGCCTCCATGCTTTAGTTGAAGAAGACATCCGGGTCCATCTAGAGGCACCCAAGGCGGCAAGGAAGTAAGCTGTTTCCTGAAAGCGTGAACTAGAGTCTCCAAACAAACTTCAACCATAAGGAAATTGTTTATTGAGTTGCAGATACCTGACAGGCATCAGAAAACACTCAGAACAGTTCTCTGGAGGCACGGTTTGAAGGCAGACACAGCTGTGTGTCATCAGCAAAGAGAAAGAAACCCACGTTTTGCAAATGGATCCGATCCCAATGCATCAACACCAGGATCCAACCCTGGTGTTCGCTGAGCCTCAGTGGAATGCTATGAATTTCTGAAGCTTTTCCAAAGGTCCAGCTATGGACAGGAGATGAGAAATTGCTCCGCAAGAGAAGCCAGACTGAACATTTTGTGCATAACTTGAGTACCTCCTGATGTGAGGGGGATTCTCTGAGTCCCTGGGGGTACTTGAATGTCTCATTCAACTGGGAAACTCTTAAGGAACAGTCAGACCTTGGCCAAAGCCTGGGGCAGGTGGGGGAGGAAGGAAACACCCAAGATCCTCATAGCCCACCTACGTAGTCTGCCACATTCCATAACTTTCTCAACTATTTTATGACATTCACAAATTACATTATGTTACTATTTTCCAAAACAAATTTACAGTCTGAAAAAGCTTGTCAAAATGATCCCTAAGTTGGATCTTAATATATCGGGTGTAGCTACACTTCTTCAGGTCAGTAAAATACCTGCATTTTATAGGAGGGATAAGTAATGCCAAGAGAGATTAAATCATTTCAGGTTCATGTTGCAAAAATTTACTGATATTCTGTTACATGCCAAGTACAATCCAAAATCATTTGCCTTTTAAATAAAAGGATGAACAGTAGGGGGTACCTACTTGCTCAATGTGCACAAAGACAATATAGCAAAATAGAAATTATGCTTCATCCTATATTTGCACCCATAGGCCCCCCCTTCACTCACACATAACACATTCAACACAAACAGAAAAAATAAAAATAAAGCCCCACAAAACTGTTGTGGAAAGATTCTAGGGAATACATTGTTTTGACTTTAAAAATTTGTGAAAACATTTTCATGTCATCCAAAGGAGCTACTTTTAAGTCTCATGACTTAAAACATTTCTATTATTAGAACTTACTGTTACTGCTAATATGAATTTTGATTGATACGGCTAAGTATAAGTGAATAAAACTTTCCAAAATTAACATTTGCTGCTTAAGTATTATGTAAATGTTTTTCCCTTCAGGCATTGGTTCTCTGGGGACAAACCTCAATGTGAGTTCTTTATTGCATTCTTAAGACTAACCTAGCAGCAAGTGTCTCCAAGGAAGGACATCTATTAACCTATCTTGACTGATGTCACATCAGGATATATGTGAAATTTTATCTGTGATTATCAGGCACATTCAGAATTTCCTTTATATATATATATATTTCTATTAAGGTACCTAAAGTCAATACCAAATCCTTCAGAAAGGCCTTTAAAATCAGTCTAATCTTTATCATGCTGCTTGGCAATTGATGTGAGTCACTTTGACATTTTTGAGACTGCAGATTTCCTAGCAGGATACAAAAAGAAAGTTTTATAAACATTGTGTCCTTGAAATTTTAAAAAGAAAATCACTTTCCTGCACTATATTTTACCATGTGTGCTCTTGAAATTCAAGTAAAAAAAGGCAGTGCAGTTAGGAAATTTGAGTTTGTCCTTGTAAATCAGCATTGGGGCAACTCCTACTTCCCAGTGATATTTTGTCCCATTTCTATGGTACTTCCTTAAAGAAATGGCCTGAGTCCTTAGCTAGGGTTTGAGGGGTTATACTATTTGGGGGGGAGGGGTGTTTTCTAACTGTAAACAGGGATCTTAGAGCAACATATAGTGAGGTACAGGCTTAGGAAATGGAAAGATGGTTGGAGAGGCTGGCCTGCCCAGCAAGGCACCAAAGGAAATGAGGAGGTTGGGAAGATTTGGAAAAATGGGGGTCCATCTTGAAGCTGAAGTAGAAGGAGCTTTAGGGGGAGGAAAATATCAAAGAAAAAAATAGTTACCAAAGAATGGTAGAGAGGTTCTACGGCCTCTCTAGAGTGTGAAAAGTGTGAAAAGCCAAATTGGACTTGGATATATTAATGCAGGCATTAGGCTATGGGAGTAGAAGGGAAGAAGTCAACATAGAAAAATGTGTGTACTAAGAGGTGGCATAGGAAATAACTGCATGTGCTTCCAGTGTCCCTATTGTGCATGAGAGATTTAAGATAATTTTGGTACATGTGGCCAGAAATAAGTAGCCTATGGGAGGATGTCTTCCATCCATCAATACCAAATCATCACATCAAATTATCATCAACATCTAGTAATGTACACCATTGCCTGGGTCTCCCTGTTTTTAAACAGTTCATTAGCCTAGCTTGGGAGAAGTGTGTGTGTGTGTGTGTGTGTGTGTGTGTGTGTATGCGCACATGATTGGGGAGAGACCGGAATGGGGTGGTCCTACGTAATCTGGGGAAAAAATCAAGTAGAACTTGATATGACTTGGAAAACAGAGAAAATATCATGGGACAAAACACTATGTGTTGAAATTTTTTTTCCATTGATTTATTTAATACTCACTTCAGGGACCATGTTAGGTTCTGGGAATGCAATGATGAGCTAAGATGGGCATAGTGCCTGCCCCGCTGATTCAAATCTTAGTCACTGAAATGTAAAACTACAAGTCAGATGAATGCTAAAAAGAATGGATTTTCTACTTTTAAACTTCTTGGGGGTAGGTATGTAAGTGTCAAACACACTTTTGTCCCATTTTGGGTCTTTTTACTTTATTCATTCATAAATATTGAGGGCCTCTTAGCTGCTAGGGACCGTTCTAGGCACTGGAGATACCATAGAGGGAAAAAAATTCCCTTGGTCTCAGGGAAATTACAAAATAGTTCTCTTTTACAAATATTAGATACTTTTTTGATTCCTACAGTAATATTGGTCAGGATAATAAATATTTTCATTTTAAATATGAAGAAACTGAGACATAACGTGAGTAGAAACAAAGTAGGTAAGTGACTTTTTCAGGACTCATTGTCCAGGTCCTTGCCAGAGACCAAGCTTCTCATGAGTACCATTGTTTTTTATTTTCATTTTTGAAAGTAACTGGTCCCCTTCAAACAATATTGTTGACAATTTTGGAAATGCCAAAGTTTCAAGAAGTAAAATTAAAGTCACATATAATTCCACCACCCAGAAAATGGTGACATTTTGGTATATTCTAACCTTTTTTTCTATATATACACATAAACAGAGAAGCACACATTTTCTAAATTAAGATTCAGTCATTTAACCTCTTTAATAAGTTGAAAATTTCCCTTAAAATTATGAATTTCTTATGTCAAATATTTTCTGTAACATCATTTGTAATAGTTATTTATTATTTTTCATGGATGTCATACCTGATTTAAATGATCCCTTATTGCTGGACAATTTGGTTGTTTTCATCAGTGTGGTTGATAGATGGATATTTCCATGGACGGTTGAGATGGGGGAAGAGGGGACTGTTTTCTTTTTTAAACCAGTAAGTTTTTCTTCCAAAGTTATTAGATATAATTTAAATGAATTACTTTATCGAGGTACAATTTACAGATAGTGAAACACAAGGCATGATGGGTTTGACAAATTAATTTGCTCTAATCAAGTTATAGATAATTTCCATTGCCATAGAAATTTCCCATATGCCTTTTCTAAACCATTCCTCACATTCTCCCCAGACACAACCACTGGCTGATTTCTATCAACATCAATTTTTGCCCATTCTGCTTCTTCTTATAAGGTGAATCATACAGTATGCAGTCTTTTGTGTCTTTCTTTCAACTTCATGTTTTTGATATTCACCCATGATATTGCAGGTATTGGTAGTTCATTCTTTTTATTGTGGAGTAGTATTCTAATATATGAATATGCTACAATGTGTTTATCCTTTCCCCTGCTGATGGACATTTGGGCTATTTCCAGTTTGGGACTATAATAAAGAAACATGTTATAAACATTCTTATAAAGGTTTTTGCTTGTTTGTTTGTTTGCATGTTTTGTTTATATGGATATGGGCAAGTACCTAGAACAATGTCTGAGAGTTCTGGTGGCTCCACATTATAAAAATATTGGTTTTTGCAATTTTAAAATTTTAGACATGCTAGGGGATACATAACATTTCATTATTGGTTTTCTTTGCATTTTTCTGATAACTAATAATTTTGAACACCTTTTCAAGTGCATATTGGTCATTCACATACCTTCCCTTGTGAAGTGTCTGATCAAGCTTTAATCTATTTATAACTGGGGTATTTGGCTTATTATTATTAAGTATTAATCAGTTTATTAGTATATTTCTAACCCTGAAAAATGCTGAAAGTAAGTCTGAGGTACAAGGGTGAGCAGGACTTTGGGCAAGCCACTTCCTTTCTATGGCTTTCAGTGTCACCATCTGCATAATGAGGCTGGAATGCATGATCTCTAAGGCAACTACACTTTTGTTCCTCATCTGTCAACGGATATGCAAGATGCAATGCAAAAGGGCTGGTAATGTATGAAGATCAGGGAGAGGAGTAAAGCAGTGGGTATTACTCTTTAAAGAAAGGAGATGTGACTTCCCTACACATGCCTCTTTTGTTCCTTTTATTGAACATATAGTTGGCGCTTGAGTTGGTAGGTGTACATCCAAGAGACTTGAATCTCTGGGCTGTCCATGAGAGCTGGGCCCTGAGCCTCAGTGGAGTTGCAATACCTGCTCTCCAGTTCATTGGACTCACCCAGAACAACTAACAAGGAGATGAAGATGGACAGCCACCACACCAAGGAACTGAGAGAGTCTACAACTGTGAGTCCCATCCATCAGTCTTGGGACAAAGCCCCCTTTCAATTAGAGGTGGAGTGAGCATCACCATCTCAGAATCCTCAGGATGGAAATAAAATATGGACTAGAGTGGACTTATTGGTATTCTACTATAGACTTACTGTGATTCTAGCAATGGAAGAGATTATATAATTGATGTGGAGACAGTGGCCACTGGAGGTGCTGAAGACAGGGAGAGGGAAAAAGAGGTGTAATATGGGGGCATTTTTGGGACTTGGAATTGACCTGAATGACATTGCAAAGACAGATACAGGACATTATACATCCTGCCATAACTTACAGAATGGAGAGAGTGTAAACTACAATGTAGACTATAATCCATGCTGTGTGACAATGCTCCAAAATGTGTTCATCAATTCAAATGAATGTACCACACTAATGAAAGAAGTTGTTAATGTGGGAAAAATGGGAAGTATGGGGAGTGGGGCATATGGGAATCCCCTATATTTTTTTATGTAACATTTTATGTAAACTATGAATCTTTTAAAAATAAATGAAAAATATATTTAAAAAAATAAAGAAAGAAGGGGAAAGCCAAATAAATCACAAACCATTGTAGGGGTCCTCACCCTTGCAATTACATACAACCAGCATTCTGGGAAGAACTTAATCTGGGACCACAGGATCCAATTTGGCCATTCTAAGATTTGGTGGCAATCAGAAGCATAAATCTTCAGCAAGAAAATTCCAAGTCTAAGATTTTACGATGATTATTCCAAGAGTTTAACTATACAAGATTTTCCTCATTCTCCTGTAGAAGGTTCAAGATGGGGCATAGGTTGCATCTCCTGATGGGTTGTACTTGTAGGTTCCCTCAAGGACAGGGAAGTGAGGCAAAAGTTCTAATGATGGGCTTTATTTCCGGGAGTTTGGGAGTCTGTCTGACAACTGGCCAAGGGTGAGGGGCCTGCTAGAAAATTCCTAGAGAGGTGGGAAGAGTTCTGTGCGCTCAGGTTTAGGCAAGGGCCCTTCCACTTAAATCGCTCGCTGCCGTGTAACCTTGCCCTCTGGTCCAGCCAGGGCTTTTCCGCTTGCACGACCTGAGACCTACTCCGGTCAACTTAAGGAAAAAGCAGTTTATATTAAGGATAGGTTGTGGTTCAAGGGAACGCAAAAACAGAAAATCAGGCCTCAGGGCTTGAGCACAGGGACTAGAACAACCCCACCACAACCGAGGCTTCAGTTTCTGTCAGGAGACTGGCAGCCATCTTTCTTTTCCTGCATGTCCTTCCTGGCAGTTCCCAACGCCCGCCCACGCCTGTCTCCAGACTCCTTTGCTTTCCTGAATTAGGCCCTTCGGCCTCCGTGGACCCTTCAGAATGCCCAGTTGCTGCACCGGGGAGAGGATCCCATTGGCACAGCTTACACCCGGCCTACGGCGGGGCGATAGCCCTGACCCAGTTATCAGTGCCTTGGGTCGCCTCGGACCTGTGCGCAGGCGCCTCAGAAATAGAGCGCCCGGCGGTCTCGTTAGCTCTCGCCCTCGCACTCCATGGTCTTGAAGAGCAGTCGTACCAGCTCGGCCCTGGCCCACCAGGGCCCGGGCCAGCACCAGCGCGCCGTCCGTGTGGCCGCGGCACACGCACTCACGCGGCCGCCGCGCGGCGCCGGGCGCCATTTCTCGGCTGCGCCTGGCTCGGCCCGGCCAGCGGCGCCTCGAGCGGGTCGCAGAGCCTCGCCGGGGCTGGAGCCGCGGGGCCCAGCTGCACTGCGTGCTGCAAGCCGGCCGCCTCTGTGGCCTCCCCGCCCTTGCTGTGCGGGCTCTTGCTGCATCCCTCCCAGCTCCCACCCGCCGGCGGTGGCCGGCAAGACCAGCGCTTGTTCAGCGCAGCCACTTCCACAGCCATCGGCTCCCGCGCTTCGTCCACACCCACGTAGATCTTGAGTTCCCGGCGCACCTTGACCACGTTCTGTAGGTCGGCCTTGGTGCAGGCCAGCAGGCTCCTGCCAGGCATGCCCGGTGCCCCATCTTGGCCGGCTCCAGGTCAGGCGGGCAGGCTCTGATGTGGATCTTCGCCCTCATACAGAATGCGTGCCAACTGAGCTCAGGATCTGGGAGGACATCTAGTCCCATGGCGCCCTTCTGCTCCTCACTGTATAGCCCCAGGAAGTTGCCATCTAACCTAAAGAAAAGCACTGCCATGGTGAAGTGTCAGCCCCTTTTTCTTTTTCACTCCGTCAGGATCCTCTTCTCCACCATCCATCGCCTCTCTCTTTTGGCGCCTTCCCTCAGCCTCCACCTTCCCGAGAAATCCCCCTTGGGCATGGTAAGTCAGTCCAGTTCAGCTGAAACCCAGGAACCCGCTGAACTGTTTTCCTGTTACTTTGCCATCCTTGCAGTGCATTTAGCGGTATTTGTCTTTTAATTGAGTTGTCATAGTTTTCTACATACTTTAGATAAAAATTTTTAGGTAGATGTAAAAGTTTTTCCAAAGCCTGTATCCTGCTTAATCATTGACTTAGTGAAGAGTTTTTCATGAGAGAAGTCCAGGTTAATTTTTTTTTTCCTTTTATGGTTAGAATGGTTTTTGTGTTCTGAGAGAGCTTTGCCTACTGAAGGTTGAGAACATATTGTCCTATGTTTTCTTCTAGAAACTTTGGAGCCTTAGCTTTTGCATTTGATTATGATCCACTCAAGTTAATTATTGTGTAAGGTGTGAGGCAGGGTTCTGATTCATCTTTTTATTTTCACAGGGATAACCAGTTTTTCTAGTAACAATTGCTGGAATGGCTTTCCTCCCTCTAATGAATTACTACTTTGGCACCTTTGTTGAAAATCAATTGACTGTGAAAGCATAGGTCTCTTTCTAGCCTCTTTATGCAGTTCCATAGACGTGTTTGTTTAAATTTATCTCAATGCCATATTGACTTGTTACTGTTGTTTTATAGCAAGTCTTGAAATTGGGGAATGTAATTCCTCCAACTTGATCTCCCCCAGGTATGTTCTGGTTATTCTAATTTTCTTTTTGCATGTCATATACATTGTAAAAGGAGCTTGTCAATTGTTATTTAAAAAGGCTTGCTGAGATTTTGATAGAGATGCATCAAATCTGTATATGAACTGAGGAAAATTGGCATCTTTTACAATGTTGGGTGGGTCTTCTAATCCATGAAATGTGGTGTATCTTTCTATTTACTTAGATTTTCCTTTTTATATTTCTCTTAGTTATATTTTACAGTTTTAGTGTGCACCTGCTTTGTTAAATGCAGCCCTAGTATTTATATTCTTAAAGTGATTTTAATTGCTATTGTGCTTTAAATATATCTTCAGATTGTTCATTGTTTGCAGATAGAAATGCCATTGATATTTTCTTATAATGATCTTGTATCCTGTGACATTATACTTATTAGTTCTAGTAAATTTTTTTTTTAGATTTCTTATAATTTTCTGCAGACATTCATGTTGTTTATGTTAACAGTTTATGTTAACATAATGTTTATGTTAACAGTTAAAACTGTTTTAGTAGTCCTATCCAATCTTTATACATCTTACTTCCTTTTCTTGCTTTATACGCTAAGACCTCCTGTACAATAATGAATGAAAGTAGCAAGAGAAGACATCCTTGCCTTGTTCCCGATTTTACAGGAAGAGAGTTCATTGTTTTACCATTAAGTATGATAGTTCTTGGTTTTTTGTAGATGCCCATTATCAGGTTGAGGGAAATCCCTTCTGGTTCTAGTTTGCTGAGAATTTTTGTGTTTTATTTTTGTTTTGTTTTTAATCATGAATAGGGGTTGGATTTTGTCAAATGCTTTTCAGCATCTATTCAGATAATCTTATGTCTTTTCTTTCTTTCTTCCTTCCTTTCTTTCTTTCTTTTTCTTTTGTCTGTTGATAGAGTAAATTATTTGTTTGTCGACTGCTAAACCAACCCTAAATACCTGGTGTAAGTTGAATTGGTCCTATGTTATTGTTTTTCTATATTTCTTTATTTTATTTGCTGATATTTTGTTTAGGATTTTTGAGCCTAAACTCATTAAGTATAGTGTTGTCTTTTTTTGGGGGGTGAGGGGAGGATACTTTTGTTGTCTGATTTTGGTTTTAGGCTATTGTCAGCTTCATAAAGCAAACCAGGACATGTTTCCCCTTCCTCATTTTCTGAGTTTGTGTGATATTGGTAAATTAGAATTTACTAGAGAATCACTAGAGTCTTTATTTTGACTCTTATTTTTGAGGGATATTTTTATTAAATATAGAATTGGAAACTTCTTTGCCTATTTTCCATTAAATATTCTTCTGTCCCTATGTCTCTCATCTCGTTCTGTGAATCCAGTTATCTGTATATCACTTGTTATTGTCCCAGAGAAAGGTCATTGGTTTTCTGTACCTTTTTTCCCCCATTTTTCTTCACTGTGCTTCATTGTAAATAGTTTTTATCACTCCATCTTAAATTTCACAAATCTTCTATTCCTCAGTGCCTAATTTGCTTTTAAATCATCTAGTATATTTTTTCATTTTAAAAATGATATTTTTTTTGTTTCTCCAAGTTCTATTTGGATAATCTTTATATTTTCCATTCTCTCATTATGTGCATGTTTTCTTCTATCTTCTTGAACATATAAAGAATATTTATCATATTTGTTTTGAAGATATTGTCTGCTAGTCCCATCATCTCTGTTATTTCTTGGTCTTTGTTTATTTACTGATTTTTCTCCAGGTTATGGATCATATTTTCCTGCTTCTTTGCTTGTCTGGTAATTTTTTATTCTATGCTGGACATTATGAATTAAACATTGTTGGGTGCAGCTTTTTTTTTTTTTTTTTTTTACACCCCATTCCTTAAATCGTGTTGGGAGTGCATATAGTTGTAATCAGATGGGTCCTTTTGAGGCTTGTCTTTAAAGGTGAGTCCAGAGTAGTCTTTAGTCTGGGCTAATTTTACCTAATTTTAAAGGCGATAACCTTCTGAGAACTCTACCTGATATTCTGTTATTATAAGATCTTCTACCCTGGCTAATAGGAGCATGAAATATCCAGTTCTGTGTGAGTCCCAGGAATTATTCTGCCTGCTTTTTTTTAATGGTTTTTTCTCTGGCTTCAGATACTTTCCTTTCATGAATGCACAAAGATTTCTCTCTAGATCCCCAGATCTCTCTCTGTTTCTCTCTTTGTCTCTCTTCCTCTCTCCCACACAGTTTCTAGTTGCCTTGACTTCTCTGAACTCCATTCTCTGCTTCATCAACTCATTAAGTCTGCCAGGATATGTTTGGGATCCCACTCTCTGGGTGGGACCATTTACCCTCTCCAGGTAAAGTGAACTCGTACAGTTTTGGACCTTACTGTGTTTATTCCCCATCTCTGGGTGATCATAATTCTGTAATTCCTGTTGTTTCATATCTTGCCTGGTTTTCCGGAATTTTTTTTTTAGATGGGAGGATAAATTCAGTGTCAGTAACTTCAGTATGTCTGGCAGTGAAAGTTGCAGAATTTTACATTTACACTTCTAAACTGAATTCTTTTAGATTTCCCATCTCAGTAAATGGTATCAACATCCACCCAATTTTTAAAACAAGAAACCTGGGAATAAATCTTAATTTCAGCTTCTCTTACCTGTTCCCTTAAATATCACAGAAAAGTCCCATTGATTTTACCCTTAAATATATTCCAAATCTTCCTTCATCTTCCTACCTTTGTTTTATTCCTTATTACTGTCATCTCTCATCTTAGAAATGGCTTCATAATTTATTCTATATTTAATAGAAACCATACTGTAATAGGTAGAATATGACCATCCAAAATGAGAGAACATATTATTGGAAACTGGAGAAAAGTTATCTCATATAGTGGCAGAGAATTTAGTGGAATTGAGTCCTACTGTTATGTGAAAGCAGAACTTACACGTTTTAAACTTGGATTTTTAACTGAGGATATTTCCAAGCAAAGTGTTGAAGGTGTTATCAAGTTTCTTCTTGCTGCTTATAGTAAAATGTGAGAGGAAGGAGATAAATGCAGGAAAGAAACAATCAATAATAAGGAAGCAGGATTTGATGACTTGGGAAATTTTTAGCTTATCCAGATTTCAAATGACATAAAAATGAAGAGATTCAATATAAAAAGATATGCTCTAGAGAAAAAGCTGAGCATATGGCTGGACAAACTTTTGCTAATACCTGAGAAAGATCAAGAGGTTAGAGTATTCAGCCACAGAAAAGACTCTTAGAAAAGATTAAGCAAGTGACTCATAGATCCCCTCAGCTATCTAGAAAGACCTGTGGGGAAGCCTCTTGTCTAATGGTATGAATCCTTGTCTCATACCCACAAAACCCACAAGGTTTTTAGGATGTTATACCAGCAGAAACATTGCCAGTTTGAACTGAAGGGAATAGAAAGAGGATAAAATGAAAGAAGGCTGTCAGACAACTAAAATTCTACAGACAAGAAATAGGCTGATAAAACTACTCAGTTGTAAATATCTTCTATTTTTATGAGAAAGAAAGGATGACTCAGAAGGTGGAGCTTCAAACCATTGAGGATTATTCTCAAGACTTAAAAGCAAATGGTATTTGCCTGACTGGATTTTGAAAATGCTTGGGATCAGTGAATCCTTTTTTCCCTTCCATTTATTTCCTTTTTGAACTAGAATGTCTTTAACTGTTACCTTTTACCTGTCCCACCTTTATATTTTGGGTGTAGATGACTTGTTTCTTGAATTTCAAAGGTTCACAGATGGAGAGGAGTTGTGGTTCAAGATGATCTCACTGAGAGCCTCAACCATCTCTGATTTAGATGACTTAAATGATAAGACTTGAGATTTTTGAGCAGATGACATTTAGATGAGATTTTATACTTTGAGTTGATGCTGTAATGGACTGAGACTTTTGGGGGGAACATGGGATATATTTTGCATGTGGAATGGATGTGTACTTCGGGGGCTAAAGGGTAGGCTGTGGTAGGCAGAATAAGACCTCCCAAATATGTCTGTGTCCTAATCTCTGGATACTGTGAACCTGCTTCCTAAAGTGGCAAAAAAGAATTAAGGTTGCAGATAGAATTAAGGTTTCTAATTAGCTGATCTTAAGTTAAGGTGATTATCTTCGATTATCTGTGTGGGCCCATTTTAATCACTCAGGTCTTTGTTTTTTACTTTTTAAAAATATATTTTTAATTTATTTTTAAAAGATACATAGATCACACAAAATGTTATGTTAAAAAATATAGTAGGTTCCCATAATGCCCCACTCCCCAGACCCCCCACTTTTCCTACATCAACAACTTTTTTCATTAGTGTGTAATTGATTAATACATTTTGGAGCACTGCTACACAGCATGGATTATAGTTTACATTGTAGTTTACACTCTCTCCCAGTCCATTCAGTGGGTTATGGCAGGTTATATAATGTCCTGCATCTCTGTTCCTGCAGTATCATTCAGGATAACTACAGATCCTGAAAATGTTCCCATATCACACCTTCTTTTCCCTCCCTGCCTTCAGCAAACCCCATGGCCACTGTCTCCACATAAATGATATAGTTTTTTACATTGCTAGAGTCACAATAATTCTATAGTAGAATACCAGTAAGTTCACTCTGATTCATATTTTATTCCTCCATCCCGAGGACCCTGGGGTGGTGATGCCCACTCTACCTCACCAGGGTCTTTAAGAGTGGGAGAGGAGAAGAAGATGGAGGGAGAGTGATGAGATATGAGAAAAACTCATCTCACCCATTCTGACTTTGAAGATAGAGGGAGAAGGCCACAAGCCAAGAATGCAGGCACCTTCTAGAAGATGGAAAAGGCAAGGAAACACCTTCTCTCTTAGAGCCTCCAGAAGGAACACAGTCCTGCTGACACCTTCATTTTAGCCCACTGGGTCCCATGTCAGACATCTCACCTACAGAACGTTTAAGATAATAGATTTGTGTTGTGTTAAGCCACTTTGTGGTGGTAATTTGTTATAGCAGCATTAGAAAACTTATACATTCACCAGTTAATTTAACAGAGAAGATTTAATGTAAAGATCTGGTTAAACAGAGGTGAGGGGATTGAAAAGAAAAAAGGGGAACTGAAATAAGAGAACGATAATAGCCACAGGGAGCAATTACCATCCTTAGGAAAGATAGAACAAAGAAAATTGGTTTGGGTTGCTTGATGTGGTCCCACAGATGTGAATCAGATTATTGGGAAAATTCAGACCAGTTGATGCAGGTAGCAATCAAGGGGATCAGTGAAACTGGTTCTGGGAATGTGCAAACACCTGACAACTGGAATTAATTCCTGTGCTGGATGGGACATCTGTATCTGGGCCATGCAAACAAAAAATAGGAAATAAAAACAGGAGTAAGTCTTTTTGTACTCCTACCCCATTAGTCCCCTACTAGTGTCTCCTGTCTGCTGAATCTAATGTGGAGCAGCGGGAGAAGAAGAAATGTGCTTTGCGAGTTGCAGCCCCCTCACACAAAACAGAGTATTAAAGATAGTTATGAAGCTGAGAGATAATTGCATAATAATGAGTACAGCCATCTTCCAACTCAGTCTCTAACCATTGGGCATAGTGATTGTGATGGATTGGATTATGTAACCCAACATAGACATAAATGTTCTTAATCTTAATCCACATTTCTGTGAGTATGAACACATTGTAAGGATCTCTTGAAGATGTTAGTTTTAGTTAAGGAGTGCCCAAATGAATGAGGGAGGATCTTAATAAAAATTACTGGAGGCCTTATAAAGAAAAGTGGGAAATCATAGAAGCTAGAAAGGAGAGGGCATTGTCATGTGATTGAAGGCAGATATATAAGTTAAGGGGCCCCAAGGATTGCTGTCAGCCAGTACCAGAATGTTCAGACTCAAAGAGAAAGCAAGTCTTGCTGGTATCTTGATTTTGAACTTCTTCTAGCCTCAAAACTGTGAGTCACTAAATTACTGTTATTTACACCAGATCACTACGATATTTGTCATATCTGTTTGGCAAACTAAGACAGTGATCTTTCCTTTAAAATATATGTATATCAGATTATGTTACTACTCTTCTAAAAACAAAAACTTGTCCAAAGAAGAAATACAAATGGCAAAAAAACAAATGAAAAAATGTTCAACATCACTAGCGATTAGGGAAATGCAAATCAAAACTACAATGATATATCATTTCACATCTGTTAGAATGGGCATTATTAAAAAGTCAGGAAACTATAGGTGTTGGAGAGCATGTGGAGCAAAGGAACATATATTCACTTTTGGTGAGAATGTAGAATGGTACAGCCACTGTGGAGGACTGTTTGGCAGTTCCGAAGGAAGATGAATATAGACTTGCCATGTGACCCGGTAATACCACTACTGGGTATATACCCAGAAGAACAGAGAGCAGTGACACAAACAGTCATCTACATACCAACGTTCATAGTAGCGTTATTCACAATTGCCAAAAGATGGAAACAATTCAGGTGTCCATCAACTGATGAAAAGATAAACAGATTGTGGTTTATACCCACAAGTGGAATATTATGCAGTGGTAGGAAGAAATGAAGTCATGAAGCATATGACAACATGGATGAACCTGGAGGACATTATGTTGAGTAAAGTAAGCCAGACACAAAAGGACAAATACTGTTTGATTGTGCTACTATGAACCAAATATATTGTGTAAACTCATGGAGTTAATAATTAGAATATAGGTCACCAGTAGATATAAGGAGGGTAGAGAATCGAAAGCTGAGGGTTAATCTGTGCAGAATTGATAAAAAAGTTGTTTGTAAAGCTTTGGAAATGAATAGAAATGGTAAAATCGTATCATAGTGTTTGTCACTAGCAGAGCTTTTATATAGGTATGACAGTGGTTGACAGGGAAAGTCTAAGGTCATGTATATTACTTGAAGGAAAGCTACAAAATGTAACATGGGATTGTATAACATAGTGCAACCTCATGTGAAATACAAAGATGGGTGATATTGCATATATAAGACTGTTGTTACAAAATATATATACAATTAAACTAGAGAGACAGAAACAGAATAGCAGCTCTGTACAGCAGGGAAAGCATTAGAGAGATTGAGAGGTGATGAATTTTGTTGTTTATTATTATTATTATTGAATAATGAAACTGCTATAATAATGATTGAAGTGAAGAATGCACAACTATGTGATTATAGCAAATATCATTGATTGTGCACTTTGGATGGATTTATGCTTTATTAATTTGTATCAATAAAATTGATATGTTAAAAAAAAAAGAGCACGTCAATGTTTTCCCATTGCACTTTGGATAAAATGAAAGTCCTTGGTGTGCCTCTGAGCTCTCTATGATCTGGTCCCTGTCCACTTTCGCAGTCTCACATCTGATCAGTCTTTCCCTCCTTCATTGCATACTAGCCCTTCTTCATATTCTGCAAAAAAACCTATCTCTTTTTTTACCCTAAAACCTACACATCTGCCTTTCCTTGTCCTAAAAGGCTTTCCCTCTTTTCTTTACACTGCTAACTCCTCCTTGGCCTTTAGTTCTCAACTCAAATGCTGTTTCTTCAAAGAGTCCTTTCTTCAATAGCAGGTATATATCAGATCCCTCTACATGTTTCCTTTTTTTAGCACGTTTCCCAGCTTCTATATATATTTTTGTGTGTTTGTTTTATGTCTGGTCTCCTTGTTAGACTTTGAGTCCACTCTCTGATGTTGGACAGTGGCTATTTTGCTTACCTTGGTAGCCTGGAGCCCAGTATAGCATAGGACACATAGTAGGTGTTCAAATAATTATTTCATGAGTAAGTTATTATCTTAGCTACTGTTTATCCCCAACAGAATAAGTGCTTAAAAATGGGTGAATAAGATGAATAGAATAAATAAGAGGAATTGAATGAATGAATGAATGAGTGGACAACAGACAGGATTTGACAGTGACTAACTTCACATTTTATTCTATTTTTTCTACTTTGGGTCCTTTCTTCCCAATGTCCTGTAGCCAAATGGGATGGTTTCTGTGAAGGTTTTTTGAGTATTCTGAAAGAAAGAGACTGTGCAAAGCTATTACTGTTGTTGTTTTTCAGCATCTCTGTTTAACTTGGTGACCTCTCACACCAGCAGAATGTAATTTAGACAGATTAGAACATTGGCTTCTTTTCGGGAACCCACTGAAGCCTTGGAATGGAGACAGTCCAGAAATATACACATGTTCACATTATCCAATCTCTAGAAATGCCTATTTTTAAACAGCCTGAGCTTGTTTTCTTTAAGGATAATTTCCACCTTGTTACTAGAGAGATTTATACATCTCCTCTTCTGAGACACCTTAAGGGAAAGGCTTAAGAAAGATGTGTTTTAAGTGTGGTAGGAATTTTGATATAGGAAACATGCCTAAAATGTATGGGTTCTGAATAATATTTGATTATTATTTTTCAGTTTTAAGTCTCTTAGTTTCATTCAGATTTCACTTTTTTAGGTTAATCTCAAAAATAGGCTATGAGATTCCTAGGGCAAGTCTAGAATAGACTGAAGACAAAAAATTTATCAAACCTATTTTCTAAATATTATCATTAATTAATAAATTCCTTGAATTGTGAATTGTCTATGTGCCACAAATAGTGGTATGAGCTGTGGGGCTGTCAACACCAATGAGATCAGAAAGCTGCTCACACCATAGTGGAGAAGACAGAAATTCAAATTTTTCAAGTCAAAGTGAGACAGTGGGTGATGGAAGGGAGTGTGTTAGATTGAAGTATGTACTCCAACATAGGCATGTTCTAAATCGCAATCCACATTCCCATGGATGTGAATCTATTGTAAATAGGACCTCTTGAAGATGTTATTTTTAGTTAAGGTGTGACTCAATGAGAGTGGATTTTACTTTGGATTACGTTGTAGAGTGGTGTGGATTAGATCATCAAGATTCTATTTAAGTGAAATCATGGTCAGGCTTAACAATATGGTTGAAGCCCTTATAAACAAAGTAAACTGGACACTGAAACCAGAAGCAGCCAGAGGTCAGGAGAAGGCAGAGAATGAGGCAAATGACCAGGTGACAGAGACAGAGATGTAAGCCAAAGATCCCAAGGTGTGCAATAAGTTGGAGCTAGAGTGCTGTAGACTCTAGGAGAGAGCAGGGCCTTTTTGAGACCTTATTTTGGACTTCTAACCTCCAAAACAGGAAAAAAATTCCAGTTGTTTAAGCCAAGTTTGTGGTATTTGTCATAGGATAGCATCCCTGGCAACTGAGACAATAACCAACCATCGGTGGGCTCCAAGACCACTTTTCTCCTCCTCCTTTCTTGTGGATCCCATTCTCCCTTGTGAGCAGGTAGCCAGAAGCAAATGGCACACTGTAATATTAGCACACTGCAGTTGTGGTGGGCAAGCAGCTCCAAAGACTGAGGGTCCGGGATGTGAAGATGCTGTGTTGTTTGATGTGGCTTTTGCAGCTTCCGTCAGGATCCCACAAAGTCAGTATCTTTGAAATAATTAATGGGGGGAGGGGTAGGGGAAAGAAGCATGTTATTAAGGCAGTTTTGTAAGCTATCACGTGGAGATGGCTGTGTTCCCAGCGTTAAAAGGACCCGCATTATCTTGGATTTTATATTCACTGCTTGGATAACTGAACCTTCTTTCCTGAAATGAATGCCTTTGGAAGTGCAGGGGGGCATACACAAAAGAAAATCTACCTTGGGTTGAAGTGCCTCCCAGTTTGCATTAAGCATGCCCTCCCTTGGCAGTGCTGTGCCCTGCCAGTCTAAGTTCTTCTCAAAGGAGTCTCTTGGTGAGCAACAGGATACACCAAACATTTAATGGTACTCTCATTTTCTCCAAAGCAACCAATTTGCTATCTCTGGGACCAATAACCTGTCCCAGGGATCAGGTGTCAATTGTCCAGCACTGCCCTGTGCTCACCTGGAACTGCTGGGATGCTGCTGACACTGCAGGGGGAAACTTTCTTATCCCCGAGAGGATGCTCTGCTCAGAGCTTCACCAACACAAGTAAAGAGAGAGATCGAAGACCACAGTGGTGTCTCAGAGGTTTCTGGTCATTAGGACCAGTTGCTGTTTGAAAGTGTGTAACTTGGACAACCATTTGGCTATCTCTTTGGCTTCCAGAATGATCTGAGAAACCTGTATTCAAGTTGCTCAGTTCCAAAATCTGGGCAGAAGCACAGCCAACTCATGTGCAACTCTCATTTGCAGGCTACTCTATGCCTTTTATGATCATCTATTCCTTGAATTTTCTATTTAAAATATTCACACATTTTCCTATTGCTACTAGTTGTTGTTTTTAAATCAGAAATGATCAAAATTGCTGGACACTTCATTCAGGGAGAGCAGAGTCTGCATCTTGTTCTGAAAAGGGTTGTGAGGAAGATATTGCAGAGAAGAGGGAGTGGAATATGAACCAGAAGGTTTGCTAAAGACCAGATGGTTGGCTGCACACTCAGCTGCCCCACGGTTTGGAAATATCCTCCAAACAGGTGTGCTTATGTGCCAGAATTGGGTTGAAAGACAAACCCATCTACATGGGCAGTTACTTTCCTGCACCGAGCTTGCCTATCTGGAGAAAAAGCACTTACCCTCACCCTTCAAAGCTCATCTTG
The DNA here is from genome assembly GCF_030445035.2 of Dasypus novemcinctus. Taxonomy (NCBI): domain Eukaryota; kingdom Metazoa; phylum Chordata; class Mammalia; order Cingulata; family Dasypodidae; genus Dasypus; species Dasypus novemcinctus. Next base: position 16,270,405 of record NC_080687.1, on the reverse strand, counting down.
GATGACAGGTCTTCACTGAAGCCTTTCCTGATTTGTGCTTTTTCCGTGGAAGAGTTAGGAGAAGTTTTCTTTGCTCTTCTTTGGCTCATTCTTTTCTCTGTGATCACTTCCATATTGAACACTAACTGTGGTCTTGCATGTCTCTCTCCTCTCGAGAAATTAAGTTCTCCAAGGTAAGTTCTGGATGGTGTTTACTGTATCCCAGTTGCTGGAATAATAGCTTGCATATAGTAGTGTGGTGGTGGTAACAGCAATAAAAATGAAAGAGGAATAGATATTTTGATGTTTTATTAAGTGCTTCAGTGCATCAGGTCACGTACTACACATCCTAACTTGTATAAACTCATTTAATATGAAAATGCTTTCCATTATGCAGCGGGGTAACTTGCTGAAGATCATACAAGGGGCAGCACTGAGCTGTCTAAACTGAAAGCCACATAATCCACTTCACTAAACTGATTAAGGGGGAAATGAATGAAACCAGAGTGGGCAGCTCCAGAGCTGACCTGGAGATGAAAAATGCACTTCTCTGGATGAGAGACAAAGGGATGGCCTTCGTTCTACTTCATTCCACTTTCTTGTGTCACTGCTATTATGCTAGAATATGTGTATTTTTAAATATGTATCAGTCCTGGCCCTGCCATTTTAGCTTACACAGAAGTCTGGATGGGTTAAAAGGATTAAACACAGCAGAAGATGGAGCCTTCACTATGGCTGGGCTGCCCTTTCTCCAGCTCCTTTGTTCTGATCAGGTCAAGCCTCACAGCTGTTGTGGGTGACATCAGGAGCTAATGAACTTGAAGCAAATAGCACAAAATATGCCAGCAATCTAATTCTAGCTTTGGCCACTGCCAGCTATTTAAAGAAAAGATGGATGGACTAAAAATGTACCACGGTCACTGACTGGCAGTGAAGACCATCTGCCCTAGCCAACAACTCTTTAGGAAGCTCTAGTAGAATAACTGCCCATGTAGATGGGTTTGTCTTTCAACCCAATTCTGGCACATAAGCACACCTGTTTGAAGGATATTTCAAACCCGGCTTGGCTGGATCCTGCTAGAGTGTGTCTCTCCATAGAGGAAATATCCTGATGGACTAATTGAAGGTACTTCTGTGATCACACTGGGGACTGTGTCATGCCTTTGAAATGACCCACTATGTACTATTCTTATCAATACAGTTCATTTTCATTTTTGTGATGAAGTTTTGTCTGAAATATGCTATATTGAATGCATTTCAAGTCACCACTGTTCCTCACTGAAGTGGGAAATACAATATTGACTATGTGGGAGGAGACTTAACTAAAGTATTTTTCAGTAGCTAAGTGGCAACACTAATCGGTTATCTCTCCTGCCTCTCTGTGATGTTGTACCATGCAGTTTGAAAATGAACAATTTTATACTGCAATAATGTACAAAATATTCAAAAGCAATGCTAATACTCAAGATGTTGCTACCTCCACATCACATCAGGTATAGAGAAAGTTGCTTTCATTTGGGTTGCATTTAAGATTCTGAACTGACTGTCATTGGTCTGCCTGGCTTCCTGCCTGGTAGCTCACAGATTTGGCAATTGAGTATACTTTGCCCCAGTTCACTGGGAGGAGTGGGGGTCAAGGTTGATTTTTGTGAACAGTCCTAGGACAAGGCAGAGTCGATTCTACAAGATGTCAACCTACTGAGCAGGCTAAGAATCAGTCGTCATCATGATGTCGTCGGAACTTGAAGAGCCCTCAGGAAGCACTATGAGACAGGGTGCTTCACTATGTAGTTGGCATTTTTCTTTTTCATCTTTGCAGTGCCATGGTGGACTGTTGAAACTGGAGCCTTTGGGGGTTTGCAGAGAGCCAGGAATCAGCAGCTGAGGTCTACTCCTGGGCTAGTTGATAACATAGCTACTTTAGTGTCCACACTAAAACATCCTTCAGCAAGACTGCTGGACTCCTGAGGATGAAGCCAGCCCAGCTCCAGTTTGTTCAATATGGCACCCACCAGCCACGTGTGGCTAATGAGAACTTAGAATGTGGCTATTACAACTTGAGATGTGCTATAAAGTATAAAATACATGATAGATTTTTTTTTTTAATTCCCCTCCCCTTTGCGGCTTTTTGCTTGCTATCTGTTCTCTGTGTCCATTCACTGTGCATTCTCCTGTATGTCTGTATTTTATTTTTATTTATTCCGCCCCCCCTTGTGGCTTGCTTGTTGTTTGCTCTCAGTGTCCATTTGCTGTGCGCTCTTCTGTGTTTTTACTTGTCTCGCTTTTTGTTGTATCACCTTGCTGAGTTGGCTTTCCGAGGTGCTTGCGGGCCAGGCAACACTGCGGTGCTTGCAGGCTAGCAGTTCTCTGCAGCATGTGGGTGAGTCTGCCCTGGTACATGAACCCTGGGCCTCCCGTATAGTAGACAGGAGCCCACTGATTGAGCCACAGCTGCTTACCTAAATGGTAGATTTTAATTTATTGGCTTGGAAAAAGAAGGTAAAATATCTCATCAATAATATTTTATATTGCTCACACCTCAGTATTATACCATATTGGATATACTGGGTAAAATAAAATATGTTACTGTTTTAGTTTCCTTGGCTGCTCAAGCAAATACTAATGTATTGGTTCAGTTGAAACAATGGGAATTTATGTGCTTACAGTTTTGAGGCTTGTGAAAAAAAGTCCAAATCAAGGCAATGCTTTCTCCCAGAAGACTGGTATTCAGGGGCTGGCTGCTGGTGATCCTTGGTCCTTAGCTTGTCATGTAGCAAAGTAAAGGTGGCGTCTCCTGGTCTCTCCATACTCTTCTGGGTTTTGTTGATGCTCAGCCTTTGGTTGCTCCCTCTCTTTGTCTGAATTTCATTTAGCTTATAAAGAACTATAGTAAAAGGATTAAGAACCATCCTGATTGGGTGAGGCCACACCTTAACTGAAGTAACATCATTAAAAGGGCCTACTTATAATTAATTCAGACCCACAGGAATAGATTAGATTAAGAACGTTGTTCTGGGGTCCATGCAGCTTCAAATTACCACAATTAGTAAAATTAATTTTTGTCTATTTTTACTTTTTAAACATTTTTAAAAAAGATTCATTTATTTATTTATTCCCCCTCCCTGCTGCTTGTGCTCCCTGTCTGCTCTCTCTGTCCATTTGCTGTGCATTCCTCTTTGTCTGCTTGTCTTCTCTTCTCGTCTTCTCTTTAGGAGGCACCAGGAACCAATCCCGGGACCTTCTGACGTGGGAGAGAGGCACTTAATTTTTCAAGCCACCATAGCTGCTTGGATTGTTGTGTCTCTCTGTCTTTCCTCTGTGTATCTTTTTTGTTGCATCAGATTGTTGTGCCAGCTCTCTGCACTACACAGGCCAGCCAGCTTTCTGTGCTGTGTAGGCCAGCTTGCTTTTTACCAGGAGGCCCTGGGAATCAAACCCAGAATCCTCCATATGGTATAGATGGGAGCCCATTCACTTGAGCCATATCAGCTTCCCTCTTTTTCCTTTTTTTAATGTGTTATTTTGGATTCTGAGAGCTGCCATAATAAAGTACCACAAACTGAATAAAACAACAGATATTTATTGTCTCACAGTTCAGGAGGCTAGAATATTGAAATCAAGGTGTCAGTATAGCTATGCTCCCCAACCTCTCTGGGAGGATCCCTGCTTGCCTCTTCTGACTTTTGGTCTTTTCTGGCAATTGGTTTTCCCTGGCCTCTAGATTTATCAGTCTAGTCTCTGCCTCTTTCTTCATGTGTCCTTCTTGTCTCCATCTGTCTTAGTTTGCCACAGGGCTGCCAATGCAAAGTACCATAAATGGGTTGACTTTTATAGTGGGAATTTTATTTAGGGTAAAAGCTTACAGTTCTAAGGCCATGAAATGTCCAAATCAAAGAATCAGCAAAGATGCTTTCTCACCAAAGTCAGCTCCTGGTGATCCTGGGGTCCATGTGGTGAAGCAAGATGCCTGCAGATTTCTGCCAAGGTCCCTGCCTTCCCCTCAAAAATCTGCTTCCCAGAGCTCAGCTGTGGGCAAGCAGTCATAGGGCTTATCTCTTTCTGGGGTTCCTCTCTCAATCTTGACAGCTCTGCTTTCTTCCTGGGTTCATCTGTGGGCAGTAAGGAATATGGCTCATCTCTTCAACCTTGAGGTGCTCTGTGAGCCCAGCTTCTTGGAGGCTTTGTGCTTAAACTCTAACTGCTGGTGATCCTCAAGTTCTCTCACACATGGCAGGATCAAAAATGGCAGAGCTCTCCCTTTTCCTATGTGTCTCTTACTCTATGTCTCCATTTATATAAGATCCATCAAGAGGGCAGGGACTCAACTTGAGTCATGCCTTACTGATGTAGGCCAAGCAAAAGGGTCTCACACCCACAGAAATGGATTAATTCAGAAACATAGTCTTGTTTGGGGAGGATTTAGAAAAGAACTTTAGACTGTCATACCATCTATCATGGCCTTCTCTTGTCTGTGTCTGCCTGTGTTTGTGTACACATCTCCCCTTCTAATAAGGACACCGGTCATGTTGGATTATGGCCCACCATAATCCAGTTTGGCCTCATTTTAACTAATCATCTTAAAATACCCTATTTCCAAATAAAGTCATATTCATGGGACAGAGAATTAGGATTTGAACATGTCTTTTTGGAGAACATAATTCAAACCATAATATGGCTACTAGAAATTTAAAAATGACATGTGTGGCTCACAGTTGGATCTTTCATTGCATTTCTAATAGACCTGATATTGGACCTGAGAAGGTGACATGGAGTTGGCTTCCAGAGGCCCAGCTTGCACCAGTGGCAGAGGCCGATGTGGTGTCTGAACACAACTGCAGCAGGAGAAAGAGCTTGGCAGGGGCCAGGAGACACAGACTGTGCATCATATGGATTCTCTGAGCAGTGCGGCTTCCTTACCAGCTTCTCTTGACTTTGGTTCTACATCTGTAAAAGGAGAGGTTGACTCTTGGACTTTCTAGTGGTGTTTAACTCTGAAGGATTAATAACACAACGACTTTGATTAATCCCAAGAGCCTCCACCACAGGCACTCTGCTTTGGGATTCTGATGCCTTCAGTTCTGGTTCTAATTCTACCACAAACCTTCTGGGTAGAGAGGGACATATTACCAGAGTGGAAGCATCTCTCCACTTCCAATGCTAGTAGTGTGTTGTTCTAGAAAGGTGAAGGAAGGGAAATGTCTGGCATGGTGTCCATGGGTGAACTAGGCTTCACGTGGTAAACAGAGTTCTGTTCACATGGCATGATCAGAGTGTGGTGTATGATTCATCTTGTTGCCATCTGGAGAAGACGTTCTAGTTGGGGTGGAAAAACCTAGTAGGTGTGTGCTGCTGCTGACAGCCAGACAGAACCCTGAGAACCCCAGAGGCTCTCTAGAGAAATTCCTCATTCTTCATGCAGTCTCTTTATATGCTTGTTGGTTGGTGTATTTGTCAAACAAAGGGGTGCAAAGTACCAGGTATCTGTTGGCTTTTATAAATGGTATTTATTTGAGATAAAAGCTTACAGCTAAAAAGCCCTAAGAGTCCAACTCAAGGCTGCTTTCTCACCAAAGTTGGCTGCCATGTGTTGAAGCAAGATAGCGGGCAATCTCTGCCTGGTCTCAGCTTCTGTCTTCTTCTTAATGTTCCACGGGCCCATTTTCTTCTGATCTCAGCTGCAGACTGGTATAGGACTCTCAGGGCTTTCTATATCAGTCTGGCATAGGACTCATTTCTTTCAAGGCCTTATCAGCTGCTCAGCTGCTCTGGTTCCTTCACAACCTCAGCTGTAAACTCTTAGGCGAATGGCTTATCTCTCTTCCTGGGGGCTGTGGAATCAAATTTTTCTCCTCTTCTTTGTGTATGGCACTCTCTCTCTTCCTGTGTGTCTTCTTGAGTGACTGTCCTTTTATATCAGCCCACCAAGGGGGCAGGGACTTAACCAGAGGCATGCCCTACTGACATGGTTGAATGAAAGCCCTAATCTTAACAGAATTATATCAAAGACATCTCAGCTGAATCTAATACAACCAAAGGGTATCACACTCAGAGGAATAGATTAGTTTACAAACATAATCTCTCTTTTGGGGATTCATAAATAATTTCAAACTGCCACATTCCATCCTCTGAATCCCTAAAATACATTATAATATTTTAAAAAAACTTAAATCAATAACAGTGCTAAGTACAAAATCATATCACAGTCAGTTTATAGAAATAAGGTTTGTTTTAGGCAAAGTCTCCTCAGTCTGTAGACCTGTGAAACTTACAAAACAATTTATCTGCTTCCAATATACAAAGGGATAGGTATAAGATAAACATTTGTATTACCATAAGGAGAATTTGGGAGGGAAACATGAGTCACTGGTCCCCCACAGTTCTTAAAACCTGCAGGGCCTACTCCATTAGTTTTCAAAGTCTGAGAGTCATTCTTAAGATGATGACATCTTCTTCTTGGAGCCTCATGGGTGCCCACCCTTTCCACAGGCTTGCTTAATGGCCATTTTCTTGGTTCCACCCTCATCAATCATCCAAGCAGTAACTGAAGTACAGATTTCACTCTCTAAGAACATTGGGGTGATGGCCACACTTTCCCCAGTCTCTGGGGTAAAGTCTCAACCCCCTTAGTATAGTGAATTGGTGGAAACATTCTCCCTAATTCTGTTGTATGGGCTCAGCCTTCTCAGAACAGTGAGTTGGTGACCTGGCCTTCCCTAATCTATGAGGAACAGGCCCACCCCTTTTAGGGCAGTGGGGTGGTGACCTTACACTCCCTCACCTATGGGGAATAGGTCTGCCCCTCTCAGTGCACTGGGGTGGTGACCTCACTCTTCCTAACCCTTGGGTAATGTGCTCCACCCTTTCTGTAGCCTGGGGCAGCAAAACGCTCCCTGAACAGTAGGCTGGAACATCCACCCTCTTCAAATGCCGGGGCAAACTTACCCTCTCCATACACATGGGTGGGGTACCTCTCTTGGCCTAAGGAGACGTCTTAATTCCAAACCTCAGCTCCAATGGTGTTCCTTTTAAAGCTGTTTTCCCTTCCATCTCTCCTGTCCATGTCCTTTTTAGTCCAGGCTGACAGTGGTTTTGTTTATATAGATCTCAAAAAGCTTGTTGATTTAGCATGTAGGAAGCAGGTATCTAAGCCATTAGATAGTAAAACTTTCCGCAAGTCTTTCCTGGATAACTGCATTTTCAATCCTGACTTACAAGTTCCAAGTGTCGTTAATTCCTCCAATGGGGCACTATCATATGGGGGCTTGATTTCCAGAGGTGTGGAATTTCTGGAATCAGTTTATAATTTCTTTTTGTCCAACAATTCAGTTATCAGCTAATCTCTTTCCTCTAACATTTTGCCATAAGCTGCAATGAGAAGCCAGGCTCCATTTTCTGTATTAAGTTTGGAAATCTCCTTGGTTAAATGTCCAAGCTCATAATTTTCAAATTCTGCCTTCCTTGTAAGCTCAGGAGTCAATCTTGTTAAGTTCTCTGCAACCTAAAAACATGGATCACCTTTCCTCCAGTTTCCAGTAAGTGTCATCATTTCTTCCTAAGGCCTCATCAAGTCTCCTTAGTTTCCATATTCCTACCATCAGTCTTTTCAAAGCATCTAGGCCTTTTCCTTCAAGTATCTCACAATTCCTCCAAAAAAATACCCCTTACCCTTTTATAAAATCGTTTCAGAAATTTTGGTAATTGCATCAGACCCTACCCCACTCTCGTGGTACCAAATTCTGGTTTAGTCAGCCAAAAGGGTGCTGATGTGAAGTACCAGAAATCTATTCGCTTTTATAAAGGGTATTTATTTGGGGTAAAAGTTTGTAGTTATGAGGCCTTAAAGAGTCACAGTTGGCTAGAACATAGGTAGGAGGCTTTAACTGTGTAGAAGAGAGGTTCAGAACCAGGATCCTGAACCTGTTGAGGAAAACTAGATGGGAAAAACAAGAAGAACAAGGCATTGGGAAAATAAAGGAAGAGCAACCCTCTGAAATATGATCAGGGAGGAAGTATCAAGTAAAATGTTGTGTCATTTGAAGATGGAATGTGTGACCTGCTAATTGAAAGCTGCATACTAGGAACATTTGATATCAATACAATTTACTTAACCAAATTACTGTTATTAGTGAGTAACAGTGGCAAAGAATTATTCAACATCCACACATTTAATTTCAGTGATTATTATTTATGCATGATTTATTACCCCCAGTACAAAGCACAGCTGGAAGGATCACAGGGATGACTCATGATTTCCTAATGTCACATTTGTGTTTTGTTGTGTTTGCCAAAATGATGGTTTTGTTGAACCCCCAGGATGACAGTCTGCTCTTCATATGTTGCTAGCACCCAAAAGCATGGGAGGAAATGCAGAAGATTGAATTATAACTTTGTTTCTAATAAGGGGTTCAACCTTCCCTTTGTTCTTAAACCAGAAGCTCTAACCAGCCATTTTGATGATACAAGTCTAATACTATCTTTAAGATAGTAGTTGTAGATTACAAAGGGGACATAGTAACACCATGTGACTTTTAACTCGCCTAAAATGATTTAATTATAGTATTTCTACCACTTCTGGGAAGGCTACCTTCTAAGGCTACTGAAACTACACATAGCACATTCTTATGGCTACATAAAAGTACTTGCATAATTGTTCTGTTCTGGGAGCGTGGAGCCAAGAGGGCCAGGTTCTTCTCTTTCCATGTTATTCTGTATCAGACAACACTAGTCGCTTTGCTGGAGACCATCCTTTTCCTGGACAGTACGCCTGGACAGTAGCAGGCAATGAATGCACAGTGCAATGTATGCATTTAAATGCACTTCTTCTTTGGAAAAGAAGCCTAGAATACATCAATCAACTAATGCTCCAGTAATTAGCAATGAAAATGGAGTAATTTGGTTAAACTGAATTAAAAGCAATAATTGGTCTCACAAAGGGTCACTCTCTCAGGTTTTCTAGGATTTTCATTTGCTGTCAGCAACCAGCCTTGAGCACTGGATTGGGTGGAGAGGTCCTGGCCACCACCTGGTGATCAGCCTTTAATCCACTTGTGACCACAAGAGAAGCCATAGGTTCTGGAAAAGCCTCCAATCTGTGGTCCTCTGGTGAGTTCCATTGACCCACTGCCAGTGTTTTCATTTATAAGTCCTGTAAATTCATTAGAATCTCTTCTCTCATTTATCAACTTGTTTGACAGCTTTCTGTCCCCAGTATGTTTGGCATTTAGCATAGATACCCCCTTTGCCTAATCCTTAAAATAATGGATAGATTCCCCCCCCCCCAAGTCAAATGATGAGAGTAAAGATTCCTTTCAGTCAGCTCTGTCTGTTGGAAGGAGTGAGTAGTTGGAGTTGGGGCTTTGGTTTCTCCCTTCCAAATCTTCATCTGTTTAGCCTTCAAACCACCCGCAAATAAGCATGAGTCTGAGTGAAAGCAGGGCCTTGACATGCTAATTCCATCAATGTTCCCTCTAACCCAACAAGATTATCCCCAGGTTCCTTCTTCACCCAGCCGATCCTTTTTTGAAATCTGGGAGCTGGAGTGCTTTAAAATAAAGAACTGATTTCCTACCTGTAACTTTCTGTAAACTCTAAACTAAAGCTATCTTTAGGCTTCCTGCCCTGTTCATAAACTGTGAGAGTATCCTTGGTTCTAATTTCCTAATTTTTCTAGTGGGCTTATCTTTTGTAAATTTGGAAAATTTAAAAAGTGACTTTTTTGCTATCCAATAGTTAAACTGTCTTGCCCTTTAGATGTCCTGGTATGTCATGTCAAATCCTTAATTCAGTTTGTTTATTTCTGTTCCAACTAGATTTTAACAAATTTATCCCAAATTTTATTAGAAATTTATTTTGAAGATAAAAATTTTCTGGCTAGATTGATAAAATAGGAATCAGCAGACTTGAGGTTTAATCCCAGTTCTATGGTAGTGTATCTGTTGTACATGATGGAAAATTTCTGAACATATCTAAGACTTACGTCTTCCATGGATAAAATGAGGACACATTGTGTCTACTCACACTATAACTGTGGTATTATGTTTTTGAATGACTTTTGAGCGCTTAGAAGGAATTGAAGCAGGCTAGTAAGGTAGGGAATCAGTAGATGCATCTGGAACAGGAGAGTCAGTGTGGACATCAGTAACCCCCAAGATGGCTGCTGGAAGACCCCCACCCCCAAGATTCTGCTATCCAGAACAAAGATTTCTTCTGGAAACAAGGAAAAGCCCCAGATATTCCCCAAGGACTTTATCATTGGGTCCTCACTGGGGAATTGATGGGTGAGATAATCAATCAAAACAGCAAACAGTGGAACCCCTCCCCTGCCATTAGCAAAGGGGTGGAATAATTAACAGTTCAAAAAGCCAAACAGGGCCTCAACGAACGCTCTTGTGTTCAGCTCTCTTGCCTCTGGACCCGTTCCTGCCCTCTGCATGCGTTTCTCGCCATTTTTCCTCTGCCATGTGGCCAAGCAAGTAAACTTGGGGATTTATAACCTGTAATGGGGAATTGTAGTCTGTAAATCAGCCCTCTTTATCACTTTTCAGCCCCTTCCTCTCTACCTGGAATCCCTGCTCTGTTATTTTCTCCCATTTCTCTTCCCTCCCTACCTGAATAAATTACTGGCCTAACTCACCCAGTGTGTTCTTGAAATTGATTTCTGCAGCATAGCCAAGAACCTAAACAAAATCCGGTAACAGAGTGAGATTTGAAAATCTGCAGAAAGCCCTCATTATTGCTATTCTATTAGCTCCAAACCTCTAGGAACCTGAACTTTCTCTTTGTAATACAACAACAATCGTTTATGGAGATATTTTTGAAATGCTACAAATTCCAAATTGCCTTCTGGAACCCCAAAGAAATCTTCAAATGCATCCAGGATCCTTTTTACTATTAAGTACACTTAATTGCATTCTAGACCTTTGGACAAACAAGGGATGGCATCAAATGTCAATCAAAATATTTAATGAATAAAAAAAGAAGTTGGGGAGTTCCTTCTCTATATCAAAGAATGTTTTCTTTCTCTCTCACACACACTTTCTTATAGAGAAACATAAAAATCCGGTATAGTACAGGATAGAACCCTTCTTCTTCTCCTTCCTTATCCTAACAGACTGCTTTTTCCTTTTCATTTTCAGATGGACCTATGTGAACACCAAAGACTTAAAATACCTATCATCCATCATCTTTCTGCCTGTCTAATCTATCTATAAAAATTGGATTTCTGTAATTTGTAAAATGGAAATTCTTCATCTTGAACTCTTCAGCTCTGACATTTCAGGTGGCTTTCACTGAACACGTGTATGTATGAGAAGGTATGTGTCTCTGTCAATTGCTTATTATCAGTATGACTCTCGTAGAGTGACCAGCCTTTAACTTATAAGTTTCTTTTATAAAATGTAATTTTTCTTTCCTAAGAAAATATATTTTGAAAGTAAAAGATGCTTAAGTGTTTATAATTTTTAAATGGAATTTTAGGTCTAATATAAATACATTCTGTAAATATATAAACAGAAAGTCATGGGAAAAAGGACTGGAAAATCTTTCTGGTAGAGTCTACCTCCAATTAGCACAAAAAATTAATAGATGTGATTAAATGGTCATGTCATGTGGACCTCCTGGCTTTATAGCATTTTATAGTCAAGGGGACCTCAGGACTTATGTAGGAGGAAGAAAAGACAGGCTGGGGAGTAGAGCTCCAGCCTCCTAACATGTCAATTTATTGTTCCATAGCACAACCAGTGCTTTGTAGCCCCATGCATTGTCACCACTTCCCCCCACCCCACACACATACTGATGTGTCAACTTGACTAGGTTATGGTGCTCAGTTGGTCAAGCAAGCATTGACCTGATTGTTACAGTGAGGGTATTTCCTAGATGGATTTATATCATTAGTTGGTTGATTGCATCTACAGCTGATTGTCTCTGTAATCACCAAAGGAGATTGCCTTCAGCATTGAGGGAGGCTCCTTATCCAGTCAGTTGGAGATCATAAAGCCAGAACTGAGGATTTCAGAAGTCGGAAAGAATAATATCTGTCTTTTCTTCAGCCAGCCATTTTCTGGGAAATTTACCCTCACCTTTGTATTAGTTAGCCAAAGGGGTTCTGATGCACAGTAGCAGAAATTTGTTGACTTTATAAAGGGCATTTATTTGGGATAAAAGATTACTGTTATAAGGCCCTAAAGAGCCCAACTCAAGGTATCATAAGAGGTACTTTCTCACCCAAATTCAGTTGCCACGTGTTGAAGCAAGATGGCAGGTGGTATCTGTGAGGGTTCGGCCCTCTCCTTTCCTCTTAAGGCTTCATGGGCCTGGCTTCTTCCTATCTCAGCTGTAGGCTGGCATAGGGCTCAGCTGCTCTCCTCTCTTCAGCTGCAAGCTCTCAGGCGAATGACTCATCTCTCTTCCCTGGGCTGTAGGAGCTCTCTTCCTCTGTGTATCTTTTCCTCTGCGTCTTCTTGAGTCAGTGTCCATTTATATAGCCCACCAAGGGGGCAGGAACTTAAATACTCTGCTGACATGGTGGAGTCAAAGCCCTAACCCTAATCATAACATACTTTAGGCAAAGACATCTCAGCTGAATTTAATACAACCAAAGGATATCATGCCCAGAGGAACAGAGGAGTTTACAAACATAATCAATATCTTTTTTTGGAATTCATAAGTAGTATCAAACTGCTACAATCTTCATTGGAGTTTCCAGCTTGCAACCTGCCCTATAAAATTTGGACTTGCCAATCTCCATGGCCCTGTGAGCCAATTCCTCTAATAAATCTCATAATGTGTCAGTTCTGTTCTCTGGCTAATATTCCCCCCATTAGCTCACATACTTGCCCCTCTCTGTTCAAGAGACTCCTGTTATGTGAGCATTTCTAACAAATTATAAACTTCACATCTGCCTGCATGTTTATAATAATGCCTTGCACATATGAGGTACTTAATAAAATTTGACTAATTGTGTTTAAATAATTGCAAATCTTTGTAAGGCTCCATGCCTAATTGTCTTATGAGTTTAAGCATGAGAGAGAAGATTTTTGATTCTTTCCAGTATCTCTGATTCCTCCCTAAATATTGGTAGTCCCCACTCTTAGAGCCTAGATCCTATTGTATTCTCACTCTAGACACTTTTATCTGGTGGTGATGGTAGACAAAACTCTTTACTTTTTGACCACCATCAACTTTCTAATGACTCCAAATTCAGAGGCACTGGTGCTCATCTGTCCATCTCATCAGCCCCGAATCAGCTGTCTGTCCACCAGACACCCCTGCCTGGATGGCTCATGGCTACTCATTTTCCACTTCTCCGTTGGTACCTCTTAAATTCCAGAGCTTGCTTAATGATCTTACCAAACACCCAGTAACTGGCACGGGAAGCCTTAGAGCCATTCTTGATTCTTTCCTTTCCCTGATTGCACCTGGAATTATGACTTTTATCTCCTAAATATCTTTGGAGTTTATCCCTGCTTCTCTTTTCCCAGTTATTCTTCTAAATGCAGAATGTGTCACCTATTTTGTGTAAGACTCCTTAAAATCTTGAAGATAAGCTTATATTTCTTAGCTTGCCATTCAAGACCCTTTGCAATCTGCCTCCTGTCACTGCTTCTGCCTGCACCCCCAGGTCCAGCCACTTTTCAATATTCTCTTTGAACATATCATGTTCTTTCATTTTTCAGTGTCTTTGTGGATATTGGTCATCTGTGTGGAATATCATTTCCAGTGAACTCTGCTGGTTCTACTCATACTTGCAAGATCCATCTCATGTGGTTTTGTAGTCTTCTCCCTTCTGGACTCTGCTACAAGAGCTCTTTCTTCACACATCTTATCTTACTGACTTTGTTATAATATAAATATCTGTTTACATGTTCTCTTTCTCACTGGACTTCAAGTTCTTCTAGAGAAAGGAGTGTGATTTAATTATCTTGTATTTATAGCATAGTTACTAGTCAAAACTGGAAACTCCATAAACGTCATTGAATTATTTGGGTGTGTCAGATTTCTGCACCTATAGATATTGGTAGCATAACATTCACCCCATCATAGCAGGGATACAGCATGAATGGACCTTTTTAACTATTTCCAGACATGATCCCCATGTTCTGTAGTTTGGCTCGGCCTTTTTTCTCTAGACTGTCCTTTCATTTTGAGCAACTGAGTCCTGAGTCCCACCTTTTCAGACCCCTTTGCTAGGTGAACTTTGCTCAAGTTATTTCCCTGCCCAGTCCTATCAGAAAAGAAGTTAAGATCATATAGCTTGAACAAAGTGGCATTTGAAATGATTTTTGAGGTATCATTTTGAAATGTGGTTTGTGTGCTTCTCAGTCAGAGAGAAAAGCATGTGTAAAACACTGAGGTTGATGAGAGGTCCCTAGGTTAGTGTATACAATGAAAGATGAGGCTGGAAGGGTAGATTGTGGCTTGACTGTGGAAGGAAGTGCCTGGCAGTCTAAGAGGGTGGACTTTATTTGAAAGGCAAGAGGAAGCCCTTGAAGAATAAATACATTTTTGATGTCCACAGCAATCTTTACAAGCTTTGTCAAATCATGTATATGGTAAGTCCAGTTCAGCTGCAGTTGGATAAGTAGAGTTTATAACTCTCTGACATTAAAAAGTTTAATCAAATGAAAATTTGAATTTAAGGATTTTTCTCAAAGATAGAGTGTTTGAAAAATCCCCTGCTGTACAAAACAAGTCTCTTTTGTATATTCGTGAGTAAACAGGTATTGAAAGTAAATTCTTAATCCAGGACTGTAGTTTATCTAGCACCTATTTATAATTTCTAACCTAACTTTTAACTGAGCCCCACTGAGGGGAGTCTTACCACTCAAATCCAGGCAACCAATCAATTACCCTTGGAGTTCAAATTTCTTATGCTCAGGATATTTTTTTCCAGTACTCTTTATAGAACTTACTATAGTATTTGGCATGAAGAAAGTGATAATGATATTTTATAACATGACTTTCTGACTTTCAATTTTTGGTGGGAAACAGATTATGGACTTACTGAACAATGAGAGATGATGTCAAGTGTGCTGTATAAATTGTAAAGTCTGCTTTGCTGAGTATGTATGTGTTGTGTGTGGGTGTGTGATGTGTGTGTCCACATTTTGTCCTCTATAATCACTTTGAGACTTATCAAGATAGGTTATTTACTAAGGACCCAGTTCATAAAATAAATGTCAACCTGAAATGGTAAGTCCATGCCAAATTAGAGCTTATTCTGTTCCAGAAAAAGAGAAATGAATAAACTGTGATGGACTTGTATCATGGAAAGACCATACAACTGATGGACTTGTGCTGTGGAAAGACCATTACATTAGGCTTCCCATGTCGGTTTCTTCCCTGAAGGATGTTATGCATGGTGTAGCATGTACTGGCTTGGTAGAAAGGAACTTCATTTGTTCAGGATGAGGTTAACCTTAGGTTAAATCCAGGTCCTGAGAAAGCTCTTCAGTTGAGCCCACTCCTACACCGACCACATCCCTCAACTCTACCTTTTCCGAATGTTCTCTTTTGGAGTGGTCTTAATTTCTATGTGGGAGTTTAATGTTTCCCTGACTCTCAAGGTTTGAAGGTAATTCAGTCAGGTACACAAGAAGAGAAAACTGCAATGAAAGAGACAAGCACTTGATTTCTGACTCTCTTTCAGACTATGTGTTACAATTTTGCATTCCATCTCCATTCACAATGAGCATGGGTGCCAGAGAGTATTATGCATTCTCACTCTCCAGGTCTGGAAATTGAGGCACAATGTTGAAGAGCACCTGAGCATTTGCGTAGGCTGTTTCTATGTAGTAGGTGGGCATTTATGTGTGCTGGAGGTGTCAGAAGATGTGTGTGTGTGCATTTATACACGTGCACATGTACACTTGGGAGGTGGTACAAGAAGCAGGAGAGAAGACAGATATTCTCTTTTTTCATTTGTGGAGAATATTTTTCCTTCCCTTTAGGGCCATCAGCTCTCAGCTCTCCCTGTTGTTGGGCTAGCACTGGACAGAAAAAACTTAGTGTCAAGTTAAATACAGCATTGAGTACACAAACAGCCTGTGGACATCACATGTCTAATGCGTTTGGACCTGCTTGTTTCTGTAATGAAAAAAACATGCTCCTTCTCATGGATAATGACTTTTGACTTCCTGGAGAGCTCTTTAGTTTTGTTTATTTTCATATAAAGTATTCCACCCTTTAAAAATATTACTCTCTCTTTTATCTGTTTTATACTATTAAAAATACGTCAATGTGTTTATATTTAAAAATGACAAATGTCAAAAAACATTTTTATAGCTTCTTTCTTTTAATCTTTTGTTTAAAGAACTCTGAAGGGGAAAATAGTGTCTAGGTTATGTTCAATTTTGTCCATTTCTGAAAGAGCTTGATTTTTCTACTAAGGCTTCCAAGCCTTTTATTTTAGAGAGATGCTCAGGATTAAAAAGGCATATCATATCTTTCTGATTATAGTAGTTTGTAGTATTGATTAATATAATATTAGAATCACTAGGACAGAAAGCTTGCTGCTAATGAGATTTTTAGATTTTTTAAAGCATTCAACTCTTTTGATGTTGCTTTTTTCTATTACATGTTACATTTTGGGTTTTAGCTATTTGGAATGTAACAGGGATGCTATATTATCTGACCCTGGGAAGATTATAGATTTTTTTCCCAAGTTGAGTCTGAGGCATGTAGACCATACTCCAGAAGTACTGAAAAGTACTTGAATGGTGCCAAATGCTGAAAACATTTGTGCATGCCCCACTACTTGGTGACATGGAAGAGAAATGCGCTTTGCTGCTGGTAACTTCAAGCTGCTGCTAACATGAGCATTGCCCACATACAAGGCTTTTAGTCATGGACAATGTACACAGAGAGAATGACTGGAAGAAAATGTCTACCTTTAGAAATGTCAAGAGTATGTTTTTCTTTCATTTGGATTTAATGAGTTGAGCACTTCAAAGAGTACGTGTGTACAGAAATTGTTTTTTTTTTTAATTGGAAAAGTATTTATGGCTTAAATCTCAAAGAATGCAATTGTTCTATTTCTTCCTTCTACAGGTTTTGTTTCTTCTCTTATTAAATAAGGTGAAAACAGGTGATCCTATGAAAAAAATGTCAAAGACACTAAAATGAAATAATGGATCATCATTAATTTCTTAGACTCCTGTGTATTGAGGGTCATTCAGTCAGCCAGAATAAAAGTGGCAAATCTGCCAAATAGGTGAGGTAGTATTATGGTAACATAATAGTTATCTCATTTCTGTTTTAATACCATGGATTTGCACATTTCTAGGAGAAAATGGAAAAAAATAGAAATTGAAGTAGTGAAAGGGGCCACTGGGCCATCATGCTGTTTCTCCTAGACTGAGAAGCTCCTCAAAGGTAGAGGCCCTTTTTTATTTATTTCTTTATGTCAGGGCCATAGTGGAGACTTAATAAATGTTATTTGAATGGAGTGGAATGGATTTGAATTCACTTTGTTTTCCTGTTTATATAGTTTTCTTGTGCACAGAAAATGCACTCTAATTTTCTTCATAATGCACAGGGACAATCATCTACTATGATTCCTTCCCTTCAAACCCATTTCTTCTGTGAAGTTTCCAAGAAAGATTCCTTTAATCTATGCTGGTTGTTATACTGGGGGTGATGGGGAAAGGACTCTTGTAACCACCCATACATCTACTTTTGTATTTGAACTTTTCACTTCTAAATTTCATTTGTCTTCAAAACAGAGGTTGCGGAAGCTCTGGCTTCCTTGGACCATACCAAAGACAATATTAATGTTTGCTAACCTATAGTTCCCCATTCCCAGTTTCCCATAATACTCTTTGCTGCCCAGTTCTGTAAACTATTCCCAAGGCAAATTAGGAATCATGGTTGGGTTCAGAAATAGAGGAATTAGGTAGCACCCACTATCATATCCTGTATCTCCTTGTTAATCCCTAGCATTTTCTTTCCCATTCTCATTATTGCTGTCAAGGAGGTAGTAGGTGGGGAAGGATGAGGGTCATCCAGACCTCCCTTCCTGTGTGTGCGATTTTTATGATGTCTGTGGTCATGACACTGTGGCGCATTGATGAACTCATGCTGTGATGGGCGATTCTTCCCTTTCTCAGACAGGTCCTGCTGAGTGGATGCTCCTCTGCATTCTTATTGATCATGATGTTTTTAAGCCTACAGATTCCTAGCTACATTCACACTGTTCAGCAAGGTTACCCAGTCACGAGTATGTACTAATTTGTGAACTGAAACCTAAGTGAAAAGATTTTCCCTCAGCATTCACAACTGATATTTTCACACCAGCCAGCTATCTGCACTGATGCATTATTGGACCATGTAAAAAATAGTGGGATATTTTGAAATTGGTTTAAAAAGTTCTACTTTTTAACTTCATGACTTGCAACATTGACTAAGGTGAAAATGCACAACAGTGGAAGAGCCAGGCAAATGCTTGCCCATTTATCAGGATCGATTAGTCCATTGGCTTACAAAGTGTTTCTCCCTTGATGTCCATAGAAAGTATAGATATCTAACTGGAATGGATATCAGACAAATCACCCTTAACCAACAACAAGAGCTTTATAGAATAAGAATCACATCTGGCAAGCCCAGACTATGAAACAACTTGTTCAATTGTCAGTAACTTAGAATCAGACCTGGTGGGTGGTGGGGTTGGCAGTGGGTAGGATTTAGCACAAGTGGGAATAAATGTTAAGGGTCCTTTAATGGTGTGGCTATATTCAATGTTTATGAATACCACCTAATCCAGAGACCTTGCTTGCTCCTTTGCAAGAAGATACCACTTATCCACTACAAAGGCTGACTAGTTAAAAAATACTGATAGAGCATCCGCCTACCATGTGGAGGGTCCAGGGTTCGATACCCAGAACCTCCTGACCCATGTGGTGAGCTGGCCCATGCGCAGTGCTGCTGCACACAAGGAGTGCTGTACCACGCAGGGGTGTCCGCTGCATAGGGGTGTCTCCCGTGTAGGGGTGCCCCACGTGCAAGGAGTGCGCCTGCACAAAAAAAGCGCAGCCCGCCCAGGAGTGGCACCACACATATGGAGAGTTGATGCAGCAAGATGACGCAACAAGAAAAGTGACACAGTTTCCCGGTGCTGCATGACAAGAATGCCAGCGGACACAGAAGAACACAGTGAATGGACACAGAGAGCCAACAACAGGGAGGAAGGGGAAATAAATTTAAAAAATCTTAAAAAAAAATACATGATTTGAATTGCTAACCACCCTTTGTTACCACACACTTTACTGAAGTAGGTGTAATAATTTTATTTGCTTTTACTTTAGGGACCATATAATTTCTTCTTTATGCTTTCAACATTATGCTCATATCTTGGGAAGAACTCTTAGGAGCATGACACAGTTTTCCCAGATATCTTTCTTCTTATTCTGCTGCCCCAACATTTGGCAAGCATCTGTAATTCTAATTACTACACACATACATGCACGCATACATTTCTTTATATCCTCTTTCACTTTCCTTGTGCCTCTCTTTCTTACATGCATTACATATGGCAAAAATTGGAAGGAAATTGACAAAAATATTAAGAATAATATGTTGAGTGGTAGGATTATGAGCAATATTTATTTTTTGATGTGTTTCTATTTTTTAAAATTCTATAATCATAAATCAATTTATATCATAAAAATATAAAATGGTTCTGGGAGGGAGGAATCCATCAGAATTAATAAGATTATCTGTCTATTCTATCTATCCATCTATCTTACTTTTGACCATCTATCTGTAAAACTTGAAGGACAAAATATGTCTAGTAGATTGGGACTAGATTGTAGGATCCAAGGGATAGGTGTTCCAATTTAGTGGTGTTTTTAGTTGACATTAAGTGGACATCAATTTTATTATATTTTGGGTATGATGAAGAAAAACTCTTGCCCATTAAAGTATGACACTACATATTAATAAGACACATCCTAATTGCAGAGATGTGAAAATGTGCATTTTAGAATTGAAAAAATATGAAGTAATACCCATCTTACACAGACTTTTTCAGAAAACAAAGGAGGAGGGAGCATTACCTGAATCTTTCTTTGTGGTCAAGATAATAATGGTATCAAACCTGGGAGTCCTAGCCAAGACAAAAAAGCAACAAAATAGATAAAAGGCATAAAGTTTGGAAAAGAAGTAAAATTGCCATCATTTGCAAATGACGTGATTATAGGTTAGAAAACCCCAAGTAATTTATCAAAAACAAACCTAGTCAAATAAATTCAACAAGACCATCTGTACAAGGGCAACATGGAGAAAGAGTTGTATTTCTGTATACCAAAAATGAGCAGTTAGAAAGTGAAATAAAAATATGCCACTTATAATAGCACCAAAAATACAAAATTCCTAGGAATAAAAATAATAAAAAGTGGTTAAGATCTCTACATTGAAATCTGCAAAACAAAACATTGCTACGGAGAGAAGTTTGAGGAGACTTAAGTAAATGGAAAGGATATACCCTGTTTATGAATTGAAAGACTCAATATTGTTAAGATGTCCATTCTCCCCGAATCATCTGCACATTCAATATAATTTCTATAAAATTCCTATAGGGTTTTTTTGGGTGAAAATTGGTAAGCTGATTCCAAAACTTTTATGACAATACAAAGAATTTAGACCAGCTAAAATAATCTTGAAAGAGAAAAACCAAACTTGAGGAATTATGCTCCCTGGTTTCAAGTCAATAAGGTCTTGTGATATAGGCAGACACATACATTTATGGAGCAGAATAGGATGGCCAGAAATTGAGCCATGTAGATGTAATCAATTTTTGACAAAGATGCCAAAGCACTTCAATGGGGAAAGGAAAGTCTTTTCAGCAAATGGTGAAGAAACAAGTGCATGGTTGTATGAGAAAAAATTTAACACCTCTTACTCCATATCCCAAAGTTAATTTGAAGTGGAGCAAGAGCTAACATAAAAGTTAGAATCATAAGTCTTCTAAAAGAAAACAAAGAATATTTTCATGTCTTGAGGATAGACAAAAATTTCCTTCAGAGGACACATAAAGCACTAACTTGGAAAGAAAAAGAAATTAATAAATTGGGCTTCACCAAAATTATACATTTCTGTTCAGCAGAAGGCCTGTTAATAATGAAATAAATAGGAAAGCACAGGCTTGGAAAAAATGTTTGCAATGCATTTATCTGCCAAAGATCTTGTATCCAGAAGATACAAAGAATTCTTACAATTCGATAAAAAAGACAAGCCAGTAAAAAATATGAGGAAGAGATTTGAAAAGATACTATCCAAAAATGGATATGTGGATGGTCAATAAGCACCTGAAAAGGTGCTCAATATCATTAATCATCAGGAATCAAAGCACAATGAAATACCATTTCACGCACATACCAAAAGTGCTGAAATCCAGAGACTGTCAATGCCAAAGTGGCAAAAATATGGATCAACCAAAACTTTCACACATTGCTGATGGGACTATGAAATGATATAGACATTTCAGAAAACTAGCACTTTCTTATCAAGTTGAGTATGCATAACCTGTGTGACCCAACAGTCCCACTCCTGAGATAAATTAAAAAACACATCCCCATGACAAACCTTCACAAACTAGACACAATATCAACCAAATGAGAATGAATAAACAAATCATGGCATATCCATACAGTAAGAAGAAGGGTAACTATCAATGCATTCAATAGTATGACTGAGGTTAAGCAAAAAATGTCAGAATCAAAGGAGATCATTAGATATGATTCTATTTATGTGAAGTTCAAGAACAGGCAAAACTTAACTGTGGTGAAAGCAAGCAGAAAGTTGTTGTACATGGGGGCGGGATTAACTGAGAAGGGAACTTTCCCAGGTGATGGAAATATTCTGTATCTTGGTTTGGGTTTAAGTTACATGAGGGTGTTATAATTTTTGAAGTTCATTGTACTGTACATTGAGGGTGTGTGCACTTTATTTTATGTAAACTGTACCTCACTATATACTTTATGTATCTCTCCACTGCCCTATCTTTTTAACCATTTATTAAGCAGATATTATTTCTCTGTGTACTTATGTACCTACCTGTTAGTCGATCCATCTATCTTTTTAACCATTTCTCTTTTTCTCTCTCTGTCCATCTAATCTCTCTAACATCATTTATATTGAATATCTTTGAAATAGATTTATTTTTATGTATGTATACCTGATCTGAAAAAAAATTAATGCCAAATAGTATATTTTTTATTCTGGCAAAATGTATAGAACAGAAAATTTGCCATTTTGACCACTTTTAAGTGCACAGTTTAATGGTATTAATTACATTCGCAATATTGTGCTATCATCACTACCACCCATTATCCCAAATTTTTCATCACCTCAAAGAGAACTCTGCACTCATTCCCTTCTTTCCCCAGCCTCTGGTCACCTCTAATCTGCTTTCTGTCTCTGCAAAATTGGCTTTCATGTAAGTGGAATCATAGAATATTTGTCCTTTTGTGTCTTTTCACTTAGGCTACTATTTTCAAGGTTCATCCATGTTATAGCATGTCTCAGAACTTCATTCTTTTTAAGGCTGAATAATATCCTATTGTATGTATGTACCGTATTTTGTTTATTCATCTGTTGATGGACATGGATTGCTTCCAACTTTTGGCTATTGAAAATAATGTTGCTAACGGTGTAAATATCTGTTTGAGTCCCTGCTCCAATTCTTTTGGGTTTATCTTTAGGAGTGGGATTTCTAGGGCATCTGGTAGTTCTAACTAAGCTCATACAGCGTGTTCTGAGAGGTGTTTGAATACTGCCTGACTGTACTTCATAGTCCAGCATGGTGATTAATAGCAAGTGTTTCGGCAGGAAGCAGACTTCATTTAAAATCCCATCCTGACCTCTTAGTAGCTCTTTCCTTCAGCAAGATATATAAACTCTTACAGTCACCGCTTTCTCATCTATAATTGGGCATATTGAATGCCTACCCCCAGCGTTGTTATGAGGAGGAAGTGAGAAAATGCCTATTAGTGCTCGGTATATAACAGATGGTGGTAGTGTGGTACTATGAGCGGCAGTGTTCATCATTGCCTTTGTACATGTTACCGCCTGTGCCTGCATTATTGTGATGCTCACTCTTCTCAATTTCCTAGTGATGTTTTACTCATTGAATCACACCTCAATTATTCCTTCTATTCTGCCCTTCACATCTCCAGGTAAAGTCAGGTTTTGAGTTTTCTGCTCACTCAGAGTTTATCCACCTTTTAGAACCTGAATTACATGTCTTGTGATTTGTCTATTTCACCTGTGTTTTCCCACCAGCATGTCAGCTCAATACCTGCAGTTATAGATTGTGGCATTTCTCATCCCCTTACTTTGCTCAGCTTTTTTTAGATACATATTTGGGAAATTGAACTGTATTAGGAAATCATACACATGCTTCCCAGTACAGGTTGAGCCACTCCTGGCTCTCTGAGGTTGTCTGATGTGCACAAAAAGAGGAGTAAAAAGAAAAGTTCTTGTCTGTCTCCAATTATTGTCATATCTATGGGGGAAAAAGCCCCAGTTAATAAGGGTAAACAGAGGGAAGTGTCTTCTCTGAACATTGGTATTGTTACTTCATCTAATATACTATTAAGTCCTTTATTAACCATATGCATTTTTTATTGTTTATGCAATTATGAATAGACAAATTCATATTGAAAATTTGTTCCAAATAGTGTATTTTTATATAACTTCTAGGAAAGATAAAGATTTAGCCCAATCTTTGCTAACCTCTATATGTAAATTAGTAAATCCATGAATTATTTTAAGGGGTAATGTTCTCTTCCAGGAGTTTTTAAAAAGTAAATTCAATATTGACTGCCCTAGACTCAGTAGGGCAGCACTCTAATCATATGAGAGTGTTTCCAACAAAGTTGAAGCATTTAGGGACTTTTGTTATATTATATGCACACCACTACTTTCTGATGGTCTTTTGGTTTGTCCTCTTTGTCTTTCTTATGATTATAAAGTCTCAGACATTCCCTACAAAACAAATTTTTAAAAATTTTGTCAATAAAAAGTTTTCTCCACAGTACCTGCTGCTGTTGAAATAATTGCTGAACATATGAATCACAAGAGGAGGAAACAACCTTGCCTTTTGTCAGAGTGGAGTGCGGTTAGAAGTAGGTGAAAGCACATATTATGCAAAGCTTTGGTTCTCTGGATGCAATCTGATATAGATTGATCTGAGGTTAGTGCGTTAGAGGCGTCAGTTCTCTAAGGAGTTGAGAGTATAGGTGGTATGTTATACCATTCTTCCTAATATCGTTGAGAGAAAGAAGGAGAGGGAGACACCATTCTGCATATTACAGATAAGGAAGCTAAGATAGTAAGGGAGGCAACTAAAGGATTGTTATCATAAGTGCAGCATTAACAGCTGAGAATCACAAAGAATTTGTGGAAGAACAACTCACTGCATTGTCCAAAACACTGCATTCCCCTTTGTTAAATGGCATTAACATTTTTAGAAATTATACTTCTAAACAGATTGCATAAATATCTAGCTGGAAATGAAAAGGATATCATGAAAATAAATATATGCATTAAACATTTATATTGTTTATCTAGATTTAAAAGTACATCTCTCTCTGCAGAGTCATGCCAATGTCTTCTCTGCCATTCTCTAAACCAGAAAATCAATCGAAGGGCAGACTGAAGATGATGTCATGGGCCAGAAATTTCACTAATGCATAGAAAACCCTCCTTAGTTTTATTCAGCACTATTTCAAAGAGGGCCTCCTAAAATTCTTCTGATCCCTAGCTTTTTCTTTGCTGAGGCAGAGTCTCTCTTCCCCTGGGAACTGCATTGATAAGACACAGTCCCAGTGGCTCCAGATTGTGCTGCTCTAGGAATTCTTTTCCATGTAAATCAGGGGACCAATGATTCCTTATTTTATTTGACACCCTGTGCACTTGGCTATGTGAGACTGGTGTCAGGATCACTGGGAGAGGCTAGTTTTGAGCCTTTAGAAATAGAGTGACCATGACCTAATGTGAGAATTTAACAGAAGATGAAAATTTAATAGTTATTTAATAGGCACAGAAGGCCCTAGAGATCAAACTGGAGAGAACTCCTATTTCTATGCCGAAGTTCCCATACCATATGGATTTCTTCTACACAGGGCATTTTATTTCAGGTCTCCACTTAGTTTCCAGAAAAAGAAAAACATTATTTCTCTGAATACAGGGAAAGCACAAGACTAAAGTTAGAAAATGGTGATTTCTTTTAATAAAAGAGTAAGTCAGGGAAATGTAGCTTTTAATATGAAACTTATATTTCCTGATTAATTTCATTAGCCTCCATGGTTCAAAGTAGCCAAAAAGGCATAGCATCCAAAGTGAGGAAGCCACCTTCCTCCAGAGTAGGGATGGCATGCTTACCCACATCCAACGTGGGAAATGATGTGTTTCCTACCTCCACTCCCCCAGCTTCTCCAATTAGATGCCAAGGCAGTTTTTATTTCTAGTCCAAAATAGGACTGAGCTTTACTCTGCAACTATTAGGCAGCTAGATTTCCTTAGGTCAATCACCTAACAAGCTCTCATGAAATCCATAGGGGCTGACCATGATGCATTTCACCAGTTGGTGAAACATCATGTGTAGTAAAGTGTTTAGGATGCTTGAGGATGGATAGGCACAGTGGCACCTCTCCCCACTGCCCTCTCAGTCACTTCTGTAGAGAGGGCAGTCCTGCCCCATAAGGCAGTTGGACATAGGGTATTTGCCTTTTAGGAGAAATTATCCTTTTGTCTTCTCTGTGGAGAATGAAGGAAAAGCAGCACTCATAAGCCTGATGACAGCCTTATGGCCAGCAGAAGTGGATATGAAAACCTGGAGTGTGATGTTTGCAGGACCTCTTTATGTTTGTGGAGCACAGAAGTTCCATCTGCTGGGGTCACCTTCCCCTCATCACTCATCTTGTTTCCCCTCTCATTTGCATTGTGCCTATTGATTAAACAATCACAAAAGGGTTGGGAAAAAAGTCTTTAGAAGTCAGAAAGACTGTAGAAGATGGGAGAAAGTTTAGGATAAGATTTCCTGTTTAACCAGTGTGGTAATTTGAGACTTTTATGGGCCCCAAGAAATAATATCCTTAGAGCTAATCCATTTCTATGGGTATAAACCTATTGCACGTGGGACCTTTTTGTTAGTTTACTTCAGTAGGGCATGACCAAAGGTAGGTCTTAATCCTTTTACAGAGTCCTTTATAAACAGGTTGAATACAGAGAGAGAGAGACAGAGAGAAACCCACAGAAGACAGAGAGAAACCCACAGGAGCTGAGAGAGAGAGTCAGAGAAAGCCAGAAGTTGAAGGCAACGAAACCTGGAAGAGAAGGGAGAGACCAGCAGATGCTGCCATGTGAGAAAGGTGTCCAGTATCATGGCAGCTGGTCTTCTCCTGGAAAGCATTGCCTGATGATGCCTTGAGTTGCACATTTTCACGGCCTCAGAACTGTGAGCTCTTAAGCTAATAAGTCCCCATTGTAAAAGTCAACCCATTTCTGGTATATTGCCTTTGGCAGCCTAGCAGACTAAACCTGAAAAGGATACTCAGCACTGAAGAGATATCCGAGATGTCTATTTCTCAAGGCAGGAGTATGAGGGGGGCAGTCCTCGCCAATCCTTCAATCAGGTTTTTTGGAAGAGAAGGGCTTCAGAAAACCCTGTCTTAACATGAGGAGGGTACAAGTCAGGGAAAGGGGTAGAACTTTGAGGTTGGGATCAGGCTTAACCCAACACTTGGGATTTAGAACAAATTGATCAGACGGAAGGGCTAGTGAATAAAAATTTCTGGAAGGAGCAGAGCAGACAGGGAAAACAAGACACTTCAGAGGGTCTGGTGAAGGACCTTTAGGAGATGAAAATCCAGATATATTTCTACAATGCAATGGGAAGCCAATTAGCATATGCCAAGGAGGGAGGTGGCATTGACAAAATGACTTGAAGGCTACTTTGGGTAGTAGTTATTTTGTAAGAGTGGAAGTTTTAAATATAAGAATATATCAGATAGGGTGTCTGCCTACCACATGGACGGTCCAAGGTTCAGACCCAAGGCCTTCTGACCCCTGTGATGAGCTGGCCTATGCGCAGTGCTGATGTGCGCAAGGAGTGCCGTGCCATGCAAGAGTGTCCCTGCGTAGGGGAGCCCCATGCACCAGGAGTGCGCCCCGTAAGGAGAGCCGCCCAGTGCAAAAAGAGTGCAGCCTGCCCAGGAATGGCGCCGCACACATGGAGAGCAGATGCAGCGAGATGATGCAACAAAAAGAGACACAGATTCTGGGTGCTGCTGACAAGAATACAAGCGAACACAGAAGAACACGCAGCAAATGGACTCAGAGAGCAGGCAACTGGGTTGGGGGCGGGGAAGAGAAGAGAAATAAATAAAAAATAAATCTTAAAAAAAAAAAAGAATATGTCACCCTCAGAAGTGATATACTTTTCTTACTAGGAGCTCATTCAGAGTTTGATTGAAATTTTTGGTGATAACTCTGTTTTAAGCTAGGGTATGAGTAAATGACTTCTTAAGATTTATTTTATCTATGAGAGTTTCTGAGCTGTCTCAGGTGAGTTTCTTCCTGAACTGCTAACAATAAGACCCCCACAGTAGTGAAGTGTATTTCTGACTCTGTCAGCACTTACCTCTTGCCATGTTGGGTCTCCTGCTCTCATCCTTGGCAGAGCAATGAGCTTTGTTCTGGCCACAGGATACCCACCACGGGTCAGGGGATCTTCACTGTGTGCTTGGGTTCTCATGGCTCTAATAAGAACCCCCGCTGGAAATAAGAAGGGGAGTAGCTCAAAATTTAATATCTGTGGTTCATGGACCTTTTGGCAGACCTGATAGGATCTGTTTACCTGGCTTCGCCTCTCCTTGTCGAGGTGAAGACTGCCTGGAAGTTCCACTTGTGATTCTGCTACCTCTTCCTTCCCCAGAGGTTCCCAGAGTTTCCATCAGACCAAATTCAGGAGCCAGCAATATGGCCTACCCCTAGAGCTCTTCACCCAGAGTCACGATTCTTGGGAGCTTGTCTGTGGAGCTGAGTATCTGTCCGTGTCTGAGCAGGTAGGGTAGACTACGTAGGCTAGGCTTGACACACAGCACTGAAACAATTTATATTTAATAATCAATTCCTGCTCTTGGAAGTCCATGGTCCCTGCTCTTCTTTTCCCTAAAATATTGTTGGACAGGCAGGTCATTTTTCACAGGAAAAGCAGTTTCATTCAATGCCCAATAAGTGGCCTGAATACTGAGGAACTATTTAGCATTTCAAAGGAGACCATATAACTTCAGGTTGGAAGGTTTAGAGACAGATACACAGAAGAGGTAATGCTGAAGCTGGTTTTAAAGAATGGGTAATATTTGAACAAACAGGGCAGAGAAAGGCAGACATTCTACTCAGGGCTGGGAGTGGGAACCCTTTTGGAGACATTGGGTTAACAGACCAGTTGGAACAGCATGTCTCTGTTACGAAGTCAAGATAAGTAATCTGAGGAGGGAGCAGATGGTTCTCCAGATCATGTCAGAGGAAAATACTCTGGGAATCCAGCTGCCTTTACAGTGGCAGTGATTTAGGCAGTCCTTGGAAACAGGCTGGGCATCTGTCCTTTGGTCTGGGAGTTGTGAGGAGCCCCTGAAAGATTTTCAGCAGGCGATTTGAGCACAATGTTTCATAACACAATTTGGAATCAGGGTGCCAGAAAGATTGCCATCTAGGAGACTTGTTAGAAGGCCTGTGAGGCAGCAATTCTAATACCAGCTTTGTCGACCATGAATGTCCCCATGACCTGGCCATCATGGAGACCCTCCTTTGTTTGCTTCCATCCATGCCTAACTGATATTTGGGTTTCTTGGGTCTGGGCTGAGCCCCTTCCTACCAGTTTCCATTCCCTCCCTTCCAACTCCATTCTAATTCCCCCACTTCCCCGGTGGATTTTAAACTCCCCATGTCTCCTCAGCAGTATCCCCTGAGATCTGTGTTTCCTTTCTCCAGGCTGGGAAACACAGAAGGGAACACAGAACCCCCTGGCTAGTGGGGTTTTGGGGGCTTTAATTTTTTTCTTCATTTGAATCAGAAATTAAAAAGAACTTTTAAAACATAACAAGGAGAATAATGTAGTGGATATTTGAGTCCCTAGTAGCAATTGTGAGATAAAAATCAAGCCAATTGATTATAAACTATTTTCTTGCTGATTATAAACTATTCCATCGTTCATGTCAAGGAATTTGTTTTCTGATATGTATTTTTTCCACTGATCAGATTCGTTCTTATGAGTGTTTATTTTTAATTTCAACTGTCATGTTGTTTTTAATGTATTTAGTTTTGCAATTACTCTCCATTTGTGGTGGGTGATATTATTTTCCATTTTCTATGATGAGATGAAGTTTCCTTTCAAAATATGTTGATTTAAATAAGAAATCTAATCAACTTAGAGGGAAATATTAAATAAAAAACAGCATATACTGTATGGTACCCAAGAATTCCAAGATTGTGAGGACTTAAATGAGTTGATTTTATGAAATATTGCTCTCTAAAAACAAGGATATGCTCTTCCTACCATCTGCAGTTGAAGATGATAAAACCTGCCTGGTCTATATCAAAAATCCAATGAAGTAATGATAATGTATGTCACCAATTATATACACTGAGGGCAGGGAGCAGATCTCATTAATGTTTGTGTCTATGACATCTAACACAGGGCTTACCCATACTAAGTACATTTTTGGTAAAAGTTTGAAATCAGTAGATGTTCACTGTATTAAGAGTACTTCTAGAAAGTTAAACACTTTTTGTTTGTTTGTTCTAGAACTATGAGCCATAATTACATAGATGTGGCCAAGTTGTCTAACTTGTCAGAGGGTTCAAAAGCGTTAGACTGTTTAGCATGATTTCAGCAAGTTAGTGAGATTTGAATTCCCATAGTCTCACTCACTGGATCAAGTTTGAGGGATTGTGAATAAAGGGCAAAATTAGAGCTATGATGAGGATTGAGCCTAATCAATTCTTAGGCATCTAACTTTTTTTTACTTTTTGCAGAAGAAAAAGATTCTTGGAAAAGAGACATAGCTGGTTCTTAGTTACTACTGGAAAAAATATCACATTGAGCCCTGGATGAGAGCCTTTATTTCCAATGGAAATGATGACACATTGACCATAATATAGTAAAATTTAGTGAAATGTGCATTTTTACTGCACTCTGGGATTGTTGTTCATCCAAAGGTGAGAGGCTACCTCAAAGGACAGTCAAAAGGACAGAATTATCAGAAGAAAGTGATAGGAGAGTTTCTTTTGCTTTTGCATGTTTTTTTTTTTAAGTCCATTTTTAAACAGGCTGGCAAAAGATATGGAAAATATTAGCTTATTATAGCGACTTTCAGGAAATTGCTCTTTTGATTAACATTGTCTTGCCCTTCTCACATTGAGATTCATTAAATTGAACTTCAGATAATGTGAATGGCTTGTATATGAGAGATACTTTAAGAAACAGTTTTCGGACACCCATTGCATTGGGGGGGGGTATCATTGAAGACAGAGTTTGTGGTATCTCCATATCCCCCACAAGTAGCCCCATGAGAGAGAGTTACCTTAAAGTAAATACTGGGAGAAGCTTTGTTCTCCTTAAAGAAATGGTTTAATTTTTCTCTATAGAAAAAAAGATTGTTCTTCAATTATACTCTCTCAGTTCATTCTGAGCACAATTCGCCATGTATAGGAGTTTGTGGGTCTGTATATGAGCAGTTTACTTTCCCACCTGTTATCTATGTATACTCTATTCTAATTGAGTTTTCCTCTGTCAAGATATTTCCTTTTTAATTGATATTTTGCCATTTTATGGTGTATATTTGTAGCTGCTACATATATTTTATGGAATAAAGGGCGGTATCAACTGTTCTTGAGTGTGACATCCAAATGTAAGAACATTTCCTCATTCCAGTAATAAATGTCACACTCAGGAAACTGCAGGTAGTTCTCTGGTCTAAATAACTGTAAGGTATATGTTTTAATGCCTTGACTTGGTTGTGAAACTGTGGAATGAAGCTCCATAGCTCTGCCAGCAGCCCTTCATTTCCCATACCTGACCAGGATTCAGAATTCAGGGACTCTGCAGAGAAAGTATGATGGATGTATTCAGGAATATTTTCCCAATTGCCATAATAGCTTTCATCTCTTCTAATTCATCTTCTCCTTTTCCCTCTTGTCCTTATCTTCCTTCTTTTCTCTTTTTTTCTCTTCCTTCTTCTAATATATTTTGAATCTATTTCTTTTATGTTTCAAATGTTAAGTCCTGTGTATAAGTTACGGTACTGCAGAGAAAGAGAACCAATAGGTCATATGTGTATATGTGTGCATGTATGTGTGTGTGTATGAGTATATTATATATATATATATACATTTATATGTATATTTGATTTACTTTAAGGAGTTAGCTCATGTGATTCTGGGGGCTGGCAAACCTGAATTCCATAGGACAGGCCAGGGAATGGAAATTATAGTAAAAGTAATATTGAGGCCTTGAGTCCAAATTCCTTAGGCTGGAAACACAGGAAGGAGTGGAGGGAAAATTCTTGAGGCAGAATTCCTTCTGATCCCTGGAACTCTCAGTTCTCCCTTTTAAAGCCTCCAACTGGTTTGAGCCACAATGTCAAGTCAACTGATTGTAGATGCTAATCCTGTTGATTAAACCTCCACAGCAGTAACCAGGCCAGTGTTTGACCAAACAACTGGGCCCCATAACTTAGTCAAGGTGACACATAAAATTAGCCATTACATCCTGTTTTAGTTTTCTACTGCTGTCTTAACAAATTGCCACAAACGTAGTGGCTTAAAATGATGCAAATTTATTATCTTACAGTTCCATAGTTAAACAGGTCTCACTGTGCTAAAGTCTATGTGTCAACCGGGCTGATTCCTTCTGGAGAATCTAGGAGAAATTCTGTTCCCTTGCCTTTTCCAACTAGAGGCTGTCCACATTCTTGTTTCCAGTTCCCTGGCCCCATCTTCAGAGCCAGCAGCACTGCATCCCTACAACCATTCTCAGATGTATCTCCCTCTGGCTCTTGTCCATGACTTCTCTCCTCCACCTTTAAGGATTCTTATGATTAGGTTGGGCCTACCCAGATAATCTAGGATAATCTTCCTATTTTAAGACCAGTTGATTAACAGCTTTCACACCATCAACCTTAATTCCCCTTTTCCATGTAACAAGAAGGCTTTAGGGAGGTTAGGATGTGAACATCTTTGGGAGGACATTTTTCTGCCCACCACAAATCTTAAATCAGGACAAATGTAATTGTGTTTTTTTGTTCAAAAATATCCAGCCAGTCATCATGCTTTTTAGTGGCTAACATAGCATGGGGAGTGGGAGGACGAAAAATTGGTAGGTGTGAGGAGCAGCTGATGGAAATCACTCGTCCCTTCTTCTAGACCCTGACGAGTCTTTCAGCCCTGGAATGGGCAGGGCTGGCACAGTGAGGACTGAGGTCATGGCATCTGAGAAGCTCATCCCCGGAGACTGAGTCTTGCAGCTGAAATTGGGGGTGAAGGATTCACTGTGAAGAAGGGGCACTAGGGAATCCGGGGCCACATCTCATTAGTCCAGAGGACGTGGGCTCTCTTTCCGAACATTTTCAGATACTTAACCTTATAGAGAAAACCTCTGTGATTGAGCTCTTTGAACAGCTAAAAGCAATGAGGAACAAAGGAAGTAACTCCCCAAATACATGTAAAGTGTCTGGGCTGAAATTAGAATTCAGATCTTAGAATTCCTTCTTAGAATTTCCTTTTCCTTGGGCTAGTTCAGGACTCCCAGACGTTCCAAGAAGAGTCAATTGCTGTAGCATTTTGTATTAGATGTGATAAAGAACTCTCCTTAGCTTATATTAGATACATTAATTCACATACTTTTTCTCACCATTTCTCTACACTATTATGCATATTTCCTTTTGGGGACGTTTATGATGACT
Source organism: Dasypus novemcinctus (assembly GCF_030445035.2). Classification (NCBI taxonomy): domain Eukaryota; kingdom Metazoa; phylum Chordata; class Mammalia; order Cingulata; family Dasypodidae; genus Dasypus; species Dasypus novemcinctus. Next base: position 16,237,466 of record NC_080687.1, on the reverse strand, counting down.
TTTACTGAAACATCCTCCTCCTCAGCAAGATGTTGAAAACAGTCACCAAAACTGAATTTCTGTTCACATTATAATTGAAAACTGTTAAAGTATGAGGATATCTCCTCTTGGATGTTTCAAAGGCAACCCAAGTTCAGTGTTTTCAAAGTAAAATTTTCAAGCTCAAGTCCTAAACGTGACCCTTTTCCCTTCTTCTCATTTGCCAATGAAGGGCATTACCTTTGCCCAGTTGTGCAAACCAACCTGGGGGTAGTTTTGGGCACAATCACCAAACCCTACTAATTTATCTATTGACTGTCTTCACATTTTCCTATTTCTTTCCATCTCTACCACTCATACAAAACTATCCAGTCTATCCATCATCTCTCACCTGGACTATTAAAGTAGTCTCAATCTTTCTACTTATATCCATCATGGACTCATGAGCTCCCTACTACAGCCAGAGCAATCTTTCTGAAGAGAGCTATGTTTTCTCTTCCCTCTGCTTAAAATCCATTGGCATTAGGAAAAAGACAAAACCTTTCATGATCTGGAAGCACTCACATGGTCTGGCCCCTCTAACTCACCAACCTCACCTTGAGGATGCTTCCTTTTCTCACCAGTGCAAACTAAGTGGATTTCTCCAACTTGTCCTTTATCCTCCTTCCATCCGCTGGTATTTCCCTTTGCAGGAACTGCTTCTTATTCTGGGAAGCTTGCCCACATTTCCTCAACTAGTTTATTTCAGATATCAGTTCACATTTCATGTATTACTTCATCAAGAACATCTTACTTACCATCCCTGAGTAGATCAAATTCCTTACTACACATCCTCACAGTGATCTATACCTATGTCTATATCTAATCTATATTCTGCTATTTCACTGGGCCTGCCACATTTGAACATTTTAAATCAACTTTGAAATTTACATACAAAAAGTACACTCATTTGAGTTTATAAGTAGCTGAATTTTGACAAATGTATACACCCATGGGACCAGCATCTCTATCAAGTTATAGAACATTTCCTTCATTCCATCCATTTTCCTTGTTTCCCTTTGTGTCTGATTTCCCCCTCCCAAGAAATCACTGATTTATGTAATTATAGGTTAATTTTGACTTTTATCAAATTTTTTAGAATTTTAAATAAATATATTACTTCTTCGTGTTGCTAAGAACAGTTCTGTACCATCTTTGTTGTGAGACAATGTTTTATTTATTTTTTGGGAGACTACTTCAGAGTGAGATTATTTATATTTCAAGGAAACTGGAACATTTTTTCCATAGTTGGTATATCATTTACATTCCAACCAGCAATGTTTGGTATTTCCAGTTGATCCACATCCTCACCAACACTTGGTATTGCTGGAATTTTTAAAGATTTAGCCATTCTAATGGATGTGTAGTGATAACCTTGTGACGTAGTTTTCATACCCTTGCTGATGAATGGAGTTGAGCATTTTTTCTTAGTTTATTCACCATTCATCTTCTTTGCAGAGTATCTGTCATACACTTTGCCCATTTTAAAGTTTGGGTTGTTTGTCTTCGTATTATTAAATTTAAACATTTTCTACCTATGTTCTGGACACAAGACCTTTGACAAATATATGTATTGCAAATATTGTGTCCCACTCTGGCTTGCCAATTAATTTTCTTCATGATGTCTTGGAAAGAGAAAAAAAATTTAAAGAAGCCCTTTATCAGTTTTTCATAGGTAACTCTTTCTTTGTTCTATCTAATAAAACTTTGCCTATCCCAAATTTGTAAAGATTTTTTCTCCTATGGTATCTTCTGGAAATTTTATAGATTTAGCATTTGGATTTCAGGCTCTTGTCTATTTTTGTGGTGTGTGTGTGTGTGTGTGTGTGTGTGTGTTATATGAGGTAAGGGTGAGGCTTATTTTTTTTTTTTTCCAATGTGCGAAGTAAAATATGGAACACTTCACGAATTTGTGTGTCATCCTTGCGCAGGGGCCATGCTAATCTTCTCTGTATCGTTCCAATTTTAGTATATGTGCTGCCGAAGCGAGCATGAGGCTTATTTTTTACCATATAGTTATCCATTTGTTCTAGTACTATTTTTTGAAAATACTATCATTTGTCCCTTTGTCCACTAAACTTCATTGATATATTTGTAAAAAATCCAGTGGCCATCAGTGGGTGGGTTGTTTGTGGATGCTACACTGCTCATTAATGAATGCCTCTATCCTTACATCAATACTGCTCTGTCCTGATTATTATTGCTTTAAGTCATTATATCAGATAATGCTGTTCCTCCAGCTTTTTCTTCTTTTTTCACAATTGTTTTGGCTCTTCTCAATTATTTGCATTTCCAATTGCCTGCTGGGATCCTAGTTGGGATGCCATTGATGCTGTAGATCAGTTTGAAGCAAATGAACAACTTAACAATATTGACTCTGCCAAACCATGAACATAGTATATAGCATATAGTATATAGAAAAGTATTTTAGCTTTCCATATCATGTCTTGTTCATATTTCTGAAATATACCTTTATTTTAATAGTATTTTTATTTTATTTGCCATTTTGTTACAAGAATATAGAAATACACTTTTTCTATATTGATACTATATCCTGTGTCCTTGCTAAATTCATTTAGTATTTGTAGTAACTACTTTTATAGATTTCCTAGTATTTCTCATCCATGTCTGATCATGCCATCTGCAAATTACTAGAGGTTTTACTTCTTCCTTTCTGATCTTTGTGATTTTGTCTTTTTTTTTCTACTTAACTGGGACCTACTACTACTTAACTGGGACCTAACTACTTGCTGGGACCTCCAGAATAATTTTGAATACAGGAATTGATGGTATGAATCCTTACTTTGTTCCTGATTTTAGGAGAGAAATATTCAGTTTTTTATAACTAAGTATGATGTTACCTGTAGGTTTTCATAGGTGGCTTTTTGGTTCAGGAAGTTCTTTCCTGTTCCCAGTGTGCAGAGAGTTTTTATTATAAATGGGAATTGAATTTTGTCAAATGCTTTTTCTATTATCAAGATGGTCATATGAATTTTTTTCCCTCTTTCTTTTTCTGCTAATACGATGTATTAAATTGATGAGCCATATTGATCATTCCTCTGAATCTACGGTCCAGAGGAAAATAGCTTGACTACTGCAATCCTAAATGAAAAGTGATTTCTCCAATTTGGCCAAAATTATTTATGTCTTATATCAGTGAAGCAGTTTCCTCTTAGGGTTTTGGAACATTCAAAATGGTTGTGGTTGCAACCCAGCTCTACCATGTAATAGCTGAGTGAGCACAGGCAAGTTCTTAAACCGTTCTGAGCCTCTGTTTTCACATCTGTGGAAATGGACGATAATAGTACCTACCTCAAATTATTTTTGGGAAAATGAAATGGGATAGTGCTTGTCATGTAGCACCTAGAACAGTGTCTGGCACATAGAAGCTAGCATTTGTTGAGTACTTACTACATTCCAGACACCATTCTAAGCATTGTTTTTGTATTACTTCATTTATATGTATTGAGCTCTAATAAATATTATGGATTTCACAGTGTAGCAGTTTGATAGGGTTATGAATTCCAAAAATAGATACTGGATTATGTTTGTAATGTACTTTGTACCTAGGCGTGATTAAGTTATGATTAGGGTTTTGATTGGGCCAGGTCATTAGGGCATGGAGTGGGGACTCACAGATAAAAGACATGGCAAAGGACAGAGTTGAGGCATTTTGATATTGGAGTTTTTATATGGAGTTTGATGCTGGAGTCTTGAGCTGGAGCCAGGAAAAGAACACACAGAATTAGAGACGGCAGAAACCCCAGACAGAGAAAGCCGTTCGCCTGATAGTCTACATCCGACTTTGTGGAGAGAAGCAAGGCCTAGAGAGCCTCACAGTCCACAGCTGACCTTGTGGAGAAAACAGAGAACTGAGCCCAGAGAGAAGCAAGACTAGGAAGAGAGGAATCCTGGTAGACATTGCCAGCCATTTTGCTCCAACACATGGAAATGTACTTTGGTGAGGGAAGTAACTTATGCTTTATGGCCTAGTATATGTAAGCTCCTACCCCAAATAAATACCCTTTATAAAAACCAACCAATTTCTGGTATTTTGCATCAGTGCCCCTTGGGCTGACTAATACACACAGATAAGGAACCAAGGCACAGAGATGTCATGTAACAGTCCACAGTTGGCAAGTGGCAGGAGAGGGAAGTTACCCAGACAAACTGGCCACAGGGCCCATGCCTGTAACCATAGCACTCTCCTTCCATACCATACTACACACTCTACATGGTATTGGTTTCCATGCTGTAAAAAACATTTGCTATTATGCACAATGTAGGTATTAGGTATTTTATACTGCTTCATCGTGGGGGGAGAGTGCTAAGTGGGGGGAATACTTTTGCCAAAATGCTGAAAATTGTCCTTCAGGTGCTAAAAAGACCAATATTCTTTTAAATGTCATAACAATACTTTGCCCTCTTTTGGAGAAAGACAGTCTGTCAAAGGAGGTACATTAGTTATTCTATTTCTGAAGCTTGATCAACTCAGAAATTTGTGAGCTGCTCTTGTAGGAACTACATTCTTTCAGCTTTCTACAAGTTCTGAAGTTTTCCTTTGTGCTCAGACTCCTGTACTTAATTCTCTTTTATTAAAAAGATACATGTATATACTTAGAGCACTAGTGATCATTTTTGCATATTGACGTTAAGAGACTATAGCCTTTGAAGTAAGTTTGAAAGGAATTTCACTGCTGAAGCAAAGATATATATCTTCCTACCAACTTATTTTGCATTACAGACGTACTCTGACTTCTTCCTTTTGTCAGGGGCCTTCCCAACTGCACATACAAAGAATGAGGCTTTTCAAGATATTTGAAGCCCACTTTCAGAAGGACCAATTTCTCATTTTTTCAGACTTCTACAGTTAGCAGAGCACTGTCACACAACTGTCTTTTGTGGATAATGCTGTATTTCTATTTTTCTTTGGGTTTCTTTCATCTTGTTGTCATTTTCTTTCTTTCTTTGTGGTAAGACTAACATGGCTTGCTTTCTGCCCTCCCCCGCCCCCAATATTTGGCAACCTTCACAGAAGCCACACCGTGAGACAAAGGAACTGCTTGTGGAGGCCATCCCTGCCTACCCTTCCCAATTCCCCCTCCTTCAAGTAGGGGTAGATGCCATTTAGTACCCTGCCCAGATGGCGATTGGACATGAAGTACTAATAAAGATATCCACTTTGGGTCACTCGAGTTTTGACTCTTTGGCAGTTTTCGGTTACCTTTTCACTTTGAAAGTTGTTATTAAAGTTTGTGCAGTGTGTGTGTGTTTGCATGCACAATTGTGTGTGTATGTCATAGACAAATATTTCTTTGTTCCAGTTTCTTTTTGGCACTGAATATTTTGCTCTGTCATCATCCAGTTGATTCAAACTATCTACTGTTAAGTTCTTTTCAGAGGTGTTATCTTTCAGATAGTGTTTTTCCAATTAATCTCTACATCTCATTTAAATTTTATTCTTAAAGGAAAATGTTTTTCACACCAAAAGGGTTTAATAGAGAGTGGTTTTAATTTTTATTGGTAATATAGGAATCATTTTGGCATGAATAAACAAAGATGAAAAATAATCAGCTAATGGACTTCCAGCCAATATTTAAACCCATAATTCACATTTTAAAATAGTTTATACAATTTCTTCCTCTATGTTCCCTCAGGTAGAAAAGCTGATAAGAAATTATGCCCTGGGAAGTGGACGTGGCTCAAGCAGTTGAGTGCCCTGCTACCACTTGGGAGGTCCTGGTTCCATTCCCGGTGCCTCCTATGAAGAAGACAAGCAGACACAGAGAGCACACAATGAATAGACAGAGAGCAGACAGTGTGCACAAACTGAGGGGGTGGGAAGAAATAAATAATTTTTTTTTTTAAAAAAAGAACTTACACTCTGAAACATGAGGGGATAACAGAGAAAAAGAATAAAACTGACTCATCAACTGACAATCCATGGTGGAGACTTTTATCTTTGTATTTTTTAGAAATTAATTCAGAGTTTAACATACAGTATAGTTTGTTAAATAAATGACAACATAGTCATCTGCACCATAATAATCAGGTAAAGGGTGAGGTGTCAAGGGCAAGAAACTGTGCTAACAGTCAGTTCTAACCCTGACTCTGTTACTAACCAGCTATGTGAACTTGGACAAATCTCTTAGCCTCTTGGGGTCTCAGTTTTTCTGTCTGTACATTACAGATGATTGATTAGTCTCTATGATAGCTTTTAGCTCTAAAATCCCATCAATCTCTGATTACAATATATCTACTGGAGCCAGGTGAGTTTTAGCTAAGCAGAATCTTAATCAACTCTAGGTCAATGAAAAATAGACTGAACTCATTGTTTGGAAAAATGTTTTCTGTAATGTGCCAAAACAGTGTGAAAGAGTAAGGGAGTGGTTTCAATCTTTAATCACGATTCTTCTTTTTGTGTGGTATTTAAGTTGATCTTTACATTATCTAGTGCTTTGTTTTGAATCCTTGGCCTTTTTTCTAAAGCAGTTTCAAACTTTCTTTTAGTTCATAGTCATGTCCAATGGGAATATAAATTTGTAAGTAATAGTTATGGGAAGAGAATAGGTAAGAAATTCAGGAAAAGACTGAATTCAATGATATTTATCTTTGTTGACCTTTCATTGTTATATGATTTAGGAGCCATGTGTTAACATATGAATATTAGAAAAATGATGACTGTGAGAAAAAAATGAATGTCAGTTGGTTATTTTAAAGAATTGTTCTTAATTCATAACTTAAAAAATAATTTGAGTAATGACAGCTCCTAAGCCCTACCTTTTACTGGAAGCCTGAAGATACACATAAGGGTCAACAGAATATTAAAGAACATCAGTGCAAACCTGTCCTTAGATTTCCAAGGAAGAAGAGAAAATGGACAGTGGTTAAGGCAGGAATTCCAGGGCAGTGAGTTGAAGTTTGTGTGCCATGGATGATAATGGCAGCTGGAATACTTTAAAGACTTGTAATTGAAGCTAAGATGGATAATCACTACTCCCAGAAGAACAAAATGAGAGGGGAAAAAATGTTCCTTTTTGAAATAAGCATTTTTAAGTCCATAGTAAAATGTGAGATAATCAGTAGTTGTTACAATAATTATCTTCAAAATTTATTTCCTAATTAAAATATAGATTATCTTTGGATTAATGACATAGATCTCATGTTGAATGACTCTAGGTGCCAAGCACACAGGTAATCAGCATGTGTCAATGCCAAAAAACTCCTAATTCCAGTGTTGAGGAGTCTATATCAGTACCTGGGTTTATGTTATGAGGCCAACAGGAGTCAGAATATGCTGCAGCTGGTGCCCTGCACACGGCCAGACAATTGGTCTATGAGTGGCTGGTCAACTGGCAGAATTCGGATTGGATGTGATCATTTCTGATGAGCTCAGTTGCTAAACCTGGACTTGAGGAGGACCACTTCATAATTTGTGAGTAGTGTTAAAGCTTTTCTCTGTCCTCCTTTTCTCCTACTTTGCATTTTCTTAGATTTATTTACTATTTTTTCATATAATAAACTTGATTTTAAAGAGGTTTTAGATTACAGAAAAGTTACATTGAAGGTATAAGGGAATCCCATATACCCCACCCCTTCCCCTCTCACATTTTTCCCTATTAATAACATTTTACAATAGTGTAGTATATTTGTTACAATTGAAGAATAAAAATTGAGGTGTGGCTACTAACCAAGGTCTATGGTTTAGATTATGGTTTACATTTTGCACCCTACAGTTTTATAGGTTTTGACAAAATGTTTAATGTCCTGTATCTGTCATTGCAATAACATGCAGAACAATTCCAGTGCCTTAAAAAATGATCTATGGTCCACCTATTCTTCCCTTCCCCTGCTCTCAGAACCTCTGGTAACTGCTATCTTTACATCAATGTAAAAAAGTTCTTCCATTACTACAATAGTAATAAGCCTACTTAGGTCCATGGTTGCATTCTCCCCTTAGGTTTGTTCATTGCTCAGTCTTGAGGATTTGGGCATGATGATGCCCACTCTGCTTCAGATTGAGAAGGGGCTTACATATTACAGGGCAGATGTAGGAAATGTTTTATCTGCCCCCTAAGCTCTAACTGATTCATTTACCCTTTATGTCTGGTGATGGGCCACAATATAAGGTCTTCATTCCTGCTGATTTCTCTTTTGCCTTTCTCTTATCCACACATGGCTCTATTTCAAATCAGAAAATGATCATAATCCCTTTGTCTTCCTTGGCAGTCTTGTTGAACCTTTTTCAATTCCCTCAGTATCTGAAATATGTGAGCTTTAGATTTTACTTCTCCCAGCTTTATTACCACCAAGTATTTTTCATTCACCCAATTGGTTATTAAACATCTCCACAGCCAGACATTTGGATTTTTCTTGTAGTGCCCTGTGCTTACCTCTTTTACTACATCTATCATATGATTTTCTTCCTACATGGCTTTTGAGGGCAAGATTAATGTTGGGTTCACAATTGTAATGTAGTACCTTACAAGTTCATGGCACATGCTAGGTACTCAATTTTTTCCTTCCTTTGAACTTAATTCAGTAATATGATAATGCTTTTTTTTTTTTAGAGCTTAAGTTCTCATGGTATCTTCTATTTATTTATTATTTTAAGTAATTTACTTTTTCTTTATTTGTTTTCATAATAAAATTTAAACTATGCCGGAGACTGTAGCAAATAATACTACACTTTAGGAAATAATAGTAAATGATAATCAGACACAGATTATCTCCTACCAAGTCTTGTTAAGTTGTAAACATTTTGCTAGTTTTCCTATACATTTTTTATTGTATTTTATAATTCCTACAGATTTCTTTAAAGATGTAAAATATTATGGATATAGCAAAAAGGCTTGGAGTACTTTTCTCTATTCCCATTTCTCTACCTTACTCCCCAACAGCTATCTGAATTTATTATTCCGATGTAAGTTTTAAGACATATATATATATATAAGTAATGCCTAGAATTGTTTTGGTATTTGTGAATGTATAAAAATGGTATGATTGTCTCTGTATAATTCTGCAACTTGATTTTCTCAATCAGTGTTATGGTTTTGAAATTAGTCCATGTTGATGGACGCGGTTCCAGCTAGTTCATTCATTTTAATTGCAGAAGAGCATTCCATTGGGTGAGCAAACCCACACTGTATTAATAAGGACCTCCAGTATGGATATTTAGATTGTCTCCAATATTTTTACTATTGCAAACAATATGGCAATTAACATTCTTGTCATGCCCCCATTTGCACATATGTAAGTGTAATTGCTGTGTTAAAAGGTTATGTGCAACTCTGATACACATACTAATCAGAATGTCAAATGCCAGAGACAAAGAAAGAATTCTCAGAGCAGCAAGAGAAAAGTGATGCATAATAGATAAGGGATTCCCAATAAGATTAAATGCCGATTTCTCATCAGAAACCGTGGAGGCAAGAAGGCAGTGATATGATATATTTAAAATACTGCAGGAGAAAAACTGCCAGCCAAGAATTTTATACCCAGCAAGATTATCTTTTAAAAATGAGGGTGAGATTAGAATATTCACAGATAAATAGAAACTGAAAGAGTTTATAACGAAAAGACAAGCTTTATAGGAAATACCAAAGGGAGTGTTAAAGCCCAAAAAGAAAAGGCAGATGAGAGAGGCCTGGAAGAGGGTCTAGAAATGACAACTGTATCAGTAACAATAACTAAAAGTGACAAATATAAAATGACAGATAAAACACAAAGATCAAAATGGGTGAAATAAGAACTGCCTTTACAGTAATAACATTGAATGTTAATAGATTAAACTCCCCAATCAAAAGACACAGACTGTCAGAATGGATAAGAAAATATAAGCCATCTATATGTTGTCTGCAAGAGACTCATCTTAGACCCAAAGATACCAATTTAAATTGAAAATGAAAGGTTGGAAAAAGATATTCCACATATGTAGTAACCAAAAAACAAAAGAACAAGCTGGGGTAGCTATACTTATATCAGATGATATAGACTTTAAAAGCAAAAATGTTAGTAGAGGCAAGGAAGGACATTCCATGTTAATAAAAGGGATGATTCACCAGGAAGAAATAAGAATCATAAATATATATGCACCTAACCAGGATGCCCTAAGATGCATGAGGCAAATACTGGCAAAACTGAAGGGAGAAATAGACAGCTCTACAATAATAGTTGAAACTTCAATACATCACTCTCACTCTCAGCATTGGATAGAATATCTGGGCAGAAGATCAATAAAGAAACAGAGAGCTTGAATAATATAACAAATGGACTAAACCTAATAGACTTATACAGAGCATTGTACCCCAAAACAGCAGGATATACATTCTTTCCAAGTGCTCATGGATCTTTCTCCAGGATAGACCATATGTTGGGTCACAAAGCAGATCTCAATAAATCCCACAAAATCAAAATTATACAAAACACTTTCTCTGATCATAATGGAATTAAGTTGGAAATCAACAAGAGGCAAATAAAGGGAAAATTCACATATATATGGAGATTAACCAACATACTCTTAAATAATCATTGGGTCAAATAAGAAATTTTAAGAGAAATCAGTAAATATCTCAAGATTGAAATGACAATGAGAATACAATATATCAGAACCTATGGGATGCTGCAAAGGTTGAGAAGAAAAGTTATAGTACTCGATGCTTACATTAAAAAAGAAGAAAGAGCTAAAATCAGTGACCTAACTACACAGCTGGAGGAACTAGAAAAGAACAGCAAGTTAATCCCAAAGCAAGTAGAAAGAATGAAATAACAAAGATAAGAGCAGAAATAAATGAATTTGAGAATAAAAATAAATCTTCAAAAAGATTACAAAATGGACAAACCCTTAGCTAGACTGACTAAGAAAAAAAGAGAGAAGATGAAAATAAATGAAATAAAAAATGAAAAGGGGAACTTTACTACTGACCCCACAGAAATAAGAGAGATCATAAGAGGATATTATGAACACTTTATGCTAAAAAACTAGACAATGTAGATGAAATGGAAAAATTCCTAGGAATGTACAAACAACCTACACTGATGCTAGAAGATATAGAAGACCTCAATAAACCAATCACAAGTAAAGAGATTGAAACAGTCATCAAACAGCTCCCCAAAATGAAAAGCTCAGGACCAGACAGTTTCACAGGTGAGTCTACCAAGCCTTCAAAGAAGATTTAATACCAATCTTACTCAAGCTCTTCCAAAAAATTGAACAAGAAGGAATGCTACCAAACTCATTCCATGAAGCCAATATCACCCTAATACCAAAGCCAGATAAAGATATTACAGAAAAAGAAAAGTACAGACCCATTTCTCCAATGAATACAGATGCAAAAATCCTCAATAAAATACTTGCTAATCAAATCCAACAACAAAAGAATTATCTATCATGATCAAGTGGGTTTTGTACTAGGCTTGCAAGGCTGATTCGACACAAGAAAATCAGTCAGCATAATACACCACATTAATTTCAAAGAAGAAAAATAACATGATCTTATCAATTGATGCAGAAAAGGCATTTGACAAAATATAGCATCCTTTCTTGATAAAAATACAACAAAAAATAGAAATTAAAGGGAGCTTTCTCAACATGATAAAAGCCATATATGAAAAACCTATAGCTAGCGTTGTACTCAATGGTGAAAGACTAAAAGCTTTCCTGTTGAGATCAGGGACAAGACAAGGATGCCCACTGTCACCGCTGTTGTTCAATATAGTGCTAGAGGCTCTAGCTAGAGCAATCAGGCAAGCAAAGGAAATACAAGGCATCCAAATTAGAAAGGAAGAATTAAAACTTGCACTATTCGCAGATGATATTGTATATCTAGAAAGTCCCGAAAAATCTTCAACAAAGCTGCTAGAGCTAATAAGTGATTTCAGTAGAGTGTCAGGATACACGACAAATATGCAAAAATCAGTGGTGTTTCTATACACTAATAATGAACAATCTGAGGAGGAAGTCAGAAAAAAAATTCCATTTACAATAGCAACTAAAAGAATCAAATGTTTAGGAATAAATTTAACCAAGGATGCAAAGCACTTTTATTCAGAAAACTGTATGCATTGCTAAAAGGAATTTAAAAGGCTTAAATAATTGGAAGAACATTCCACGCTCATGGATTGGAAGACTAAATATCATTAAGATGTCAATTCTACCCAAATTGATATACAGATTCAATGCAATCCCAATAAAAATTCCACCAGTACTTTTTGAGCAAATGGAAAACACAATTATCAAATTTATCTGGAGGGGTAAGAGGCCCTGAATAGCCAGAAACATCTTAAAAAGGAAAAGTGAAGTTGGAGGACTCTCACTTCCAGACTTTAAATCATATTACCTAGCTACAGTGGTAAAAACAGCATGGTATTAGCATAAAGATAGACATATAGGAGTGCGCCTGTGAGGAAAGCCGCCCAGCGTGAAAAGAAAGAGCAGCCTGCCCAGGAATGGCGCCACCCACACTTCTGTTGCCGCTGACGACAACAGAAGCGGACAAAGAAACAAGACGCAGCAAATAGACACCAAAAACAGACAACCAGGGGAGGGGGGGAAATTAAATAAATAAATCTTTAAAAAAAAAAAAAAAGATAGACATATAGACCAATGGAACTGAACTGATGATTCAGAAACAGGCTCTCACATCTATGGCCAAGTGATTTTTGACAAGCTTATCAAGCCCTCCCAGTTGGGGCAGAACAGTTTATTCAACAAATGGTGTTGGGAGAACTGGATATCCATAGCCAAAAGAAAGAAAGAAGACCCTATCTCACACCTTATACAAAAATTAACTCAAAATGGATCAAAGACATAAATATAAAAGGAAATACAGTAAAGTGCCTTGAAGAAAATGTAAGGAAACATCTTCAAGACCTGGTGGTAGGGGTGGATTCTTAAACCTTACACCAGAGACACGAGCAATGAAAGAAAACATGGATAAATGGGGCCTCCTCAAACTTAAACATTTCTGTGATTCAGAGGACTTCATCAAGAAGGTGAAAATGCAGCCCAGTCAATGGGACAAAATATTTGGAAACCACTTATCTGATAAGGGTTTGATTTCCATTCTATATAAAGAGATCATACACCTCAACAATAAAAGTGCAAGCAATCCAATTAAAAAATGGGCAAAAACCTTAAATAGACATTTCTCCAAAGAGGAAATACAAATGGCCGAAAAGCACATGAAAAAATGTTCCATATAATTTATTAGGGAAATGCAAATTAAAACAACAAGATATCATCTAACACCACATAGAATGGCCATTATTAAAAAAACAGACAACAGTAAGTGCTGGAGAGGATGTGGAGAAATAGGAACACTCCTTCACTGTTGGTGGGAGTGTAAAATGGTGCAGCTTCTGTGGAAGACAGTTTGGCGGTTCCTCAGGAAGCTAAATACAGAGCTGCCATATGAACCAACAATTCCTCTACTAGGAATATATCCAGAAGAACTAAAATCTATGACATGAACAGACATCTGCTCACCAATGTTTTAGTAGTGTTGTTCACAGTTGCCAAATGATGGAAACAATCCATTGGTGGTCCATCCACCAATGAATGGATAAACAAAATGTGGTATATATATACAATGAAATACTATGGTGCAGTAAGAAGAAAGGAAATTGGGACATATGTGCTAACATGGATGAGTCTTGAAGACATTATACTAAGTGAAGTAAGCTAGACCCAAAAAGGACAAATATTGCATGGTCTCGTTAATATGAATGAAATACAAATAATAAACACATGGAATTAAAACCTAGAGTATAGGTTATTATGAGGTAAGAGGAGGGTTGAGAAGAATGTGGATGCTTAATGTATGTAGAAGTTTTAATTAACTTTACTGTAAAAGTGTGGAGATGAATAGGGTTGATCACATCACATCACACATCACAGTGAGTAGCAACTGGTTTATAAATGGGATTGTGGCTGAAAAAGGTAGTCTGGGAAAGCAAATGTCAATAGAAAGAAAGCTAAAGAATAATTTAGGGACCAAATAACACAGTGAACCCAGAGGCAGTTGAGAATTGTGGTTATGGGTACAAGTTGCAAGAGAGTCCTTCTGTGAGCTAGAGCAGATATATATCACTATTGCAGTGTGATGGGAATATGGAGACGCATGGGAAAACTACAATTGGTGTGGCCTATAGACTGTGGTTAACAGGAATGCTATAATAGTCTAGCATCAGTGCCAAAGCTGTACTGTGTTGATAGTGGAGGTGTATGGAAAAAAGTGTGCCAAATGTATGCTATGGACCATGATTGCTGGTAATAGTCTGATGATATTATCTCATAATCTATAACAAATGTTTCACCAGGATGTGGAGTCTATGGGAAATCTACATATCTGTATGATTGTTTTGCAAGTTCACAATATCTGTAACAAAAATATATTTTAAAAAAATAGTATGGATTAGGGGAAAAATAGACCAAATGTAGGATAAGGACTACAGTTGGCAGTAATATTTTGATGATACTCTTGCATAGTTTGTAGCATGTTTCCCAACTATGCAAAGAGTTAGTGGAGCAGTGATGTATGAGACCCCTGTGTGATGTTATGAATGTTTATTTTGTAAGTTCACAATCTTTACTATAAACTTATTGTTTATGCGTGTTCATGTGTGAATGATATACTTCAATAAAAAATAAAAAAATGTTCACTTTGTAACTGTTCAAAAAAAAGGTTATGCGCATTTTCAATTCAATTGATTATTAAAAAGTTTTTTTAAAATCCAGTCTCATAATTTTTGTCTTTTGATGGTCATGTCCAGTTTTATTTACTATATTCCTCATATATTTAGTTTCATCTCTGTGATCTTATATTGTGCTTTCTATTTATCCTGATTTTTCTATACTTCATTTTTCCCTTTTTTTGCTCTGTTATTTTATCATTATCTTTTCTCTATTGGTTTGAAGGTTACAGTGCATTGTGCTTTTATTCTTCTAGTAGTTTTACTTAAAAATTTAAATGTAAACAAAATGTGGTATATACATACAATGGAATACTATGGTGCAGTAAGAAGAAAGGAAATTGGGACATATGTGATAACATGGATGAGTCTTGAAGACATTATACTAAGTGAAGTAAGCCAGACTCAAAAAAGACAAATATTGCATGGTCTCATTAATATGAATGAAATACAAGTAATAAACACATGGAATTAAAACCTAGAGTATAGGTTATTATGAGGTAAGAGGAGGGCTGAGAAGAATGTGGATGCTTAATGAAGTTTTAATCAACTTTACTGTGAAAGTGTGGAGATGGATAGGGTTTACATTATTTTCCCCCACTATTTTGGTTCCCAAATTGTTTTGTAGTCATACCAACAAGCAATTAAATAGATTTAACCACAAGTTTAATAATATTTTTCTCACCATTTCTTCTTGAATATTAGTCCTTCCTTCTGATTTTAGTTTTCTTCTTGCATATATATATATACTTATATATATATATTTGGAGGTACTGGGGCCAGGGATTAAACCCAGGACCTCATATGTGGGAAGCTGGTGCTCAATCACTGAACTACACTGGCTCCCCACGTATATATTTTTAGGAAGGACTCTCAATGGAGGTCAGTTAGTAAATATTTTAGATTTTTGCTCATCTAAGAAAGTCTTATTTAGCCCTCATTCTTTTTTTTTTTTTTGCTATAGAAGTTGTAGGTTTATAGCAAGATCATGCAGAAAATAGAGTTCCTATATACTACCCTGTGATTAACACTTTGCATTAGTGTGGTACATTTGTTACAATTCATGAGAGAACATTTTTATAATTTTACTATTAACTATGTGTATAGTTTACTCTAGGGTTCACTGTTTGTGTTGTACAGTACTATGGTAATATTTTCAAATTTTTATTGTAGTAACATAGATACAACCTAAAATTTCCCCTTTTAACCACATTCAAATATATATTATCAATACCATTAATTACATTTGGCAATGTTGTGCTACCATCACCACCATCCATTATCATCATTTTTTCCATCATCCCATTATCCCAAATAGAAACTGCACTATTTAAGTGTTAACTTCCCATTCCCTACCCCAACCCCAGCCCCTTGTAATCTATATTTGAGTTTCTGATTCTGTGAATTTGCTTATTCTAATTATTTCATATCAGTGAGATCAGGCAGTATTTTTGTCCTTCGGTGTCTGGCTTACATCACTAAACATAATGTCTTCAAGGTTCATCCATGTTTTTGCATGTACCAGAACTATTCCTTTTTTATGACTGAATAATATTCCATTGTGTGTATATACCACATTTTGTTTGCCCTATCATTGGCTGTTGGATACTTGTGTTGTTTCCATCTTTTGGTGATTATAGAATAATGCCACTATGAACATTGGATCATATCTTGCAAATATCTGGCCAAGTCTTTGCTTTCAATTCTTTTGGGTATATACCTGGAAGTGGGATTACTGGGTAATATGGTAATCCTGTACTTCGCTTTCTGAGGAACTGCCCAAATGTCTTACACTGCTGCTGCACAATTTTACTTTACCACAACAATCGTGACTCTTCCTATTTTTCTACATCCTCTCCAAAACTTGTGATTTTCTGTTTTTTAATAATAACCATTCAAATGGGTGTGAAATGCATTTCACTAAAGTCTGATGATATCGAGCATCCTTTCATGTGCTCCTTGCCATTTGAATATCTTCTTTGGAGAAATGTCTATTAGAGTCTTTTGCTCATTTTTAAATTGGGTTGTTTGTCTTTTTATTGTTGATATATCCTGTGTATTGAGCTCTCATCAGATACGCTGTTTCCAAATGTTTTCTCCCATTCTGTGGTTGTCCTTTTACTTTCATGATAAAGTCCTTTGATACGCAAAAGTTTAAATTTTGATGTGGTCCCATTTTTCTACTTTTTCTTTTGTTGTTTTTGCTTTGGGTGTAAAGTCTAAGAAACCGTTGCCTAATATAAAGTCCTGAAAGTGTTTTTCTGTTTTCTTCTAGGAGTTTATAATTCTGATTCTTATATTTAGGCCTTTGATCCATTTTGATTTGATTTTTGTATTTTTTATGTATGATGTGAGATAGGGATCCGCCTTCATTCTTTTGCATATGGACATCCAGTTTTTCCAACATTTGTTGAAGAGATATTCTTTCCCAATTGAGTGGACTTGGCACCCTTGTCAAAAATCAGTTGGACTTAAATGTGAAGGGTTTATTTATGAATTCTCAGTTCAATTCCATTGGTCTAAATGTCAGTCCATGTGTCAGTATGTTGCTATTTTTTTTTATTACTGTGGCTATGCAATAAGTTTTAAGATTGGAAAGTGTGAATCCTCCAACTTCATTCTTCTTTCTCAAGATGGCTTCAGCTATTCAGGGTACTTTACCCTTCCATATAAATTTGATTTCACTGTTTTTTTCTGCCTTGTGGAGGAATCAGGGTTGGATTGTCTTTTCTTTATAAATTATCTCCCTTTTATCTCTGTCTTCTTTTAAAATATCCATTTTATCATTGATAAAATATTTAACAGTTTCTCTAGGTGTCTAAGCATGTATTTTCTAAGATTCTTGTGCTTTTTGAATGTGAGAATAAGGGTCCTTTTACAGTTTTGGAAAATTCTCAGCCATTATCTTTTCATATTTTCTTTCCATTATTCATTCTCCCCTCTTATTAAGAATTCCAAGGAGGTATGTGTTTGAACCTCACACTATCTTCTCTGTCTCTTAACCTCTTCTCTTTATGTTTCTCCCTTTTTAATTCTGTGCTCTATTCTGGAATGTTTTGCTAGCTCTATTTTCCAGTCTACTAATCCTGTTTTCAGCTGAGTCTAAGCATCTATTAAATCTATTCACTGAGTTTCTAATTTTATGTAGAATATTCTTTATTTCTAGAAGTCCTTTTCTTGATCATTTTGGGATTAAAAATAATTTCTTGGTTTTGTTTATACTTTCAATTCCTTATTTTATTTACTTAAGCATATTAAGCATACTTATTTTATGTTTTTGCATTTTAATTCTAAATTTTAGAGCCATCATGGGTCTGATTCTGCTTCCCCCTCCCCCACCCTCAGCTCTTCCTGCCTTATTTTCTAATGTACACTGTGATGATCCACTATGAGTTAGTATTCCTTGGTGGAAATTTAATGCAACTTCTTCCAGAGAGGATGTGCATTTACTTCTGCCAGACATCTAGGCACTACCAAGTTAGGAAGATTGTCTGCATTTTTAAAATTTGAGGTTGTTCAGCCCACCCAGTTAGGGCTACATACTTGTATGAGAGCCAGCTTGTGGCTACAAATTGTCAGGGAAAGTAATTTTCCCTCTATTCAATGCTACCTTATGCTACAGGTAATTTTTTAAGGTTTCTGGGGGAATGAGTAAGACATGCACTGTTTATGGTCTGGAAATTTAGCTTTCTAGGTTTCTGATTTTATGTAGGTGGTATTTGTTTAAATACACTTCCGGGGTGTCCCTGTAATTTTTCTCCTGGTCCTTACACCCCAAAGGTCACCATGCTTTACAAGTACATCCCAGTGAGTCCAGACTCTGGGGTTCATATTTCTTTGGAACTCCACTTTGATTTCTTTTGCCTTTTTTTCATTTCTTTTGATCTCATTGATTAATTTAAAGTTATATACTTGTAAATTATTTTATGCATCATTGTTATTTCTTTTCATTGGAAGAGTACTATAAAAAATGGAATTCTCTCATTGTTATGTCTTTATTTCTCTTATCTGCATTTTGGATAATTTCCTTATATCTATTTTCCAGTTAATTAATTCCCTTTTCAACTGTGTCTAATCCACTTTACCATACTTTCTTTAAATTCCCCCCACCCTGTGGCTTTTTGCTTGCTGTCTGCTTTCTGTGTCCATTTGCTGTGCGTTCTTCTCTGTCTGTTTGTATTTATTTATTTATTAACCCCCCCCTCCCTTGTGACTTGCTCGCTTTCTGCTCTCTGTGTCAATTTGCTGTGTGTTCTTCTGCGCTTTTTCTTGTCTCCCTTTTTTGTTGCATCACCTTGCTGAGTCGGCTCTCTGTGGCGCCCATGGGCCAGGGGCACTCCACAGCACCTGCGGGCCAGGGGCACTCCACGGCACCTGTGGGCCAGGGGCACTCTGTGGTGCTTGCAGGCTGGTGGCACTCTGTGGTGCCTGGGCTGGTGGCTGTCCGCAGTGTGCAGATGAACCTGCCTTCAAAAGAAGGCCCAAGGACATGAACCCAGGGCCTCCCATATGGTAGATGGGAGCCCAACTAAATTTTTTTAAAAGATTTATTTATTTATTTATTTTTATTTCTCTGCCCCTCCCCCCCCCCCCCGCCCCAGTTGCCTGCTCTCTGTGTCCACTGGGAATCTGTGTTTATTTTTGTTGCATCATCTTGCTGTGTCATCTCTCTGTGTGTGTGATGCCATTCTTGGGCAGGCTGCACTTTCTCACTGTGTGGCTCTCCTTACAGGGTGCATTCCTTGTGTATGGGACTCCACTACGTGGGGGACGCCCTTGTGTGGCACGGCACTCCTTGCGTGCATTAGCACTGTGCATGGGCCAACTTCACACGGGTCAAGGAGGCCCGGGGTTTGAACCATGGACCTCCCATGTGGTAGGCAGACGCCCTATCCATTGGGCCAAGTCTGCTTCCCAAGCCCAACTAATTGAGCCACAGCCACTTCCCTTTCTTTGCGTTTTTAATTTTAATGATTATATATTTAATTTCTGGAAATTCTTTTTGGTACATTTTAAATTTATCTGGAAATTTTGTGTGCATATCTTATTATTTGATTATATTTAAATTCCTTCTTTAAAGTTTTTAAATGTCCAAATATACTCTTTTTCACAGTTTAATGATTCTGTTATATGAAATTTGAGGGAGTCTAATCTAGTTCTTTGTTTTCTGCTTGTTATGGTGGGTTATCTCAATATATCTTTGCAATTTCTGATTTTGAACTCATCTGGACCATACTTATGTTAATTTCTTGGTTTGGGTTTCCTCATCATGCAATTATTATCAATTCCAATCCCAAATGAAGTGAGATGTAGATCCATGATGCAAATTATGAAAGGAAACATTTTTTTTTGGTCAAAAGATGAGCTTTCTTGTGTTCTCCCTATGCTCTTGCATGTATTTTCCAGTCTACCAGTCTCCCCCTCAAGGTATAGCTTTTTGTGAGCTCTTCTGTTCCAATGTGGGCATTAAATCTTAAGCCCCAGTCTTCCTTATTACCACAAATGACTACCTGACCCATATCCACAGCTGATCCATCAGTTTATGTATTTTCCTCTATATGTTTTTTAATTCTTTTCTTATTTTTGGTACCTAGATATTTATTTCTTTATTATTATTTTCCTCTGCATTTAAGAATATTTTATCTAGAATTTTTAGGTGTTTTATAGTGGAAGTCATTTTTGGTTATCTTAGTCATCCATATCATAAGAAATAGAAGAGCTTTATTAATTTAAATATAAAATGTTTAATAGTTTTCATCATTTGGTGGGGATCATGTTAATCTTTGTTATTCAGGTTTTTGAATAGTGCTAGTGAAGTGAGTTTGCCTCATAAGATCTTGACTATTTTATAAAAATTCCTTTCTTTAGTGGCAGACTGCTGAGTGACAGTCTCTGAGACTCTGCTGTTGACTACTTGTTGATATTGCTCTTTAGTTTGAATTTTTCAGAGTCTTGGAAGAAGGAACTTGAGAAGTTTGGTGTCCAAAATAAATTTCTTTGATTTGAAACTTGTATGTTATTTTTCATATTATCTATTTTTAGTGATTCTTTAGGAAAATATGCTTTGCATATATGGACGTAATTCATAGGGATAATTCTGATTTTCATTTCAAATGATTAAATATTTTCTAGCTTGGAACCATATATTTATTTCAAAGATGGTCAAAATACATTCTCTGCCAGAGGGGAAAAAACATTCAGTATTCAGAGACAGTTTGCCCATTCGTAGAGATAATATAGATCCTAGAAAATATGCTTTCCAAACTCTGTCACCTGATATAGCTCTAATATCATATCATTTGCTTCAATACTTAGGAAAGTATCAAAAATTGCTGTGAAGATTTTTCAAAAATGTGTTTGGGGGTAGTGGTGGTGATGGTTGTAGGCACTTGTGTAAAGATTTCTTGTGTTATCTGACTCCCATGGAGATTTCCCCAAAGCTCTTCTTTCTGACATTTACAATGAAAGTGTGTTCTTTGGTGTTGACAATGTGACGATGAGTTCAAGTTCTTCTTAGGTACTTTTGGAGATAGTTGTTCTGCATTGTGCAGAATAGTTATAGTTAAGAAAGAACAAAAAGAAAGAAAACAAAGAAATGGCTCAGCAATCCTGGAATCTTGGGAAATACAGATTCAGCTGTTTAGTGTGCTTTGAAATAGACATGTGGGTGCTCTATATATTATCAGCTTTACTTCAGTTACTATACTTATTCAATTATTAAGTGACTGAGTGCTGAATGAATAAAAGAAGATCTAAGATGGCCATTCTATCCAAGGGAAGAGCCTGAGTAAAATAATTTAATTTAGAGGTCAAAGACTAGTATGACTCCGTTGGAAGATAAGAATATGTAGAATAGGGTGTGATCCTGTGGGGCCTTGAATGTCAGGCAGGTGACCTTGAAATTTATCCTGATTCTCAACTGTCTGAGTTTATAGCAATGGACTGAAATCACAGTTTCATGTAACATAAATAAGAGTTATTGAACTTGGGAAATCTTGATGATAGGGAGATAAGCTGGAGTGGGGTGATTAGAATGTCCTAGGAGACATCTATAAAAAGAAAAAAGGGGAAATGGACTTGGCCCAGTGGTTAGGGCATCCGTCTACCACATGGGAGGTCCGCAGTTCAAACCCCGGGCCTCCTTGACCCGTGAGGAGCTGGCCCATGCGCAGTGCTGATGTGCGCAAGGAGTGCCGTGCCACGCAGGGGTGTCCCCCATGTAGGGGAGCCCCACATGTAAGGAGTGCGCCCCGTAAGGAGAGCCGCCCAGTGCGAAAGAAAGTGCAGCCTGCCCAGGAATGGTGCCGCGCACACTTCCCGTGCCGCTGAAGACAACAGAAGCGGACAGAGAAACAAGACGCAACAAATAGACACAGAGAACAGACAACCGCGGGAGGTGGGGAATTAAATAAATAAATCTTTTTAAAAAAAAGAAAAAAGGAGGTATTTAAAATTTTAAAATGAGAATAATAAATATTGAATACCTACAGGTTAAGAAAGAAATGAATGAATAAAAATTACAATTTATGGTTTGAATGTTTGGAGATTATTCTTTGAGCAAAAAATAAAGCAGAACTTGGACATGCAGTAACAGATACTCAAGTAAATTTCCTCTTCTTTTGGGGCCTGTTAGTTGAAGTCAAACTTCAAGGCATGAAGACCATTGGGAAGTTCTATTGGAAGGGAAAGAACTGGACCCTGCTTTATGGGAGGTAGTCAAGAGTAAGTCAGGGAGCCCTCCTGATTATTATTATTATTTTTAATTCCTCAGATCAGGTTTGACCTGAGGGTTTAAGAGTAGACACTTTTATTAGTATTTTTATTTTTTCTGTGGTTGACCTCACACCTTTAGAAAAGTCTTGTTAGAAATATAACCTATTCTTGGCTGGGGTATTAGGGAGAGTCTGGCCTGTTGTTCCTGAGGAACAACAGGATGCCTTCCTGATGTGGAAGTAAGGCCAACAGAGGCAGGCAGTGCTGGAGACAGCGTAGGCTGGTCAGCCAACCTGGGACTTCATGAGTGACTTTGGCAGCTGGCTGGCCAACGCTCTTAGTTTCAAGCAGCAGAAATATTATTCTTCCTGGTTCAAGGAATTTATTTAAAAGATATTGGGTAGCTCACAGATTTTCCGGAAGAGTTTGCAAGTAGGGTTGTAGATGATGCAACCTGGAATAAGGACTTAAATCATGCCACATATCTAGACCCTCTGGCTGGCACTGGGCCCCTCAGCTAGAACCATGGTTCCTGTGGCCTTGGGCAGCTGCTGTGGCTGTTGCCCATTTCCACAGTGATGCTGAATAACCCCTTCTTTGAATCAACATTTTGTGATGCCAAATCAAGGGCAGGTGATTCTCATTTGTATGTTTAAGTCCATATACCTATATCTTAACTACAAGGAAGACTGGGAATATGACTGTTCCAAAATATGACCATAACAAAATACCACAAACTATGTGGCTTTAAACAACAGAAATTTATTGTCTTGCAGTTCTGGAGACTACAAGTCTGAAATGAAGGTGTTGGCAGGGACATGCTTGAAGGAGAGAATCTGTCCCATGTCTCTCTAGCGTCTGGTGTTTGTTGATGATACTTGACATTCCTTGGCTTGTAGATGCATCACTCTGCCTCATGTGCCATCACATGACCTTTGCCCCAGTGTCTGTCTGTCTGCTCTCCCCTTCTTATAAGGACAGGAGTCATACTGGTTTAAGGGCTCACCCACCTGTAGTATGATCTCATTTTAACTTACCTAATTCCATCTCTAATGACTCTGTTTCCAAATAAGCTCCCATTCTGAAGTACTAAGGATTAAGACTTTAATATACCCTTGGATGAGGTGAGAGGGGGAACAATTCAACCCATATGAGTGAACATGAAGCCTTTTCGGCCGTTCTGTCTCTGTTGGAGGATTCCACAGATAAAGGAAGGAGGGCAGAAAAAATAATATTTTTGAGTTCTACTTCTTTGTCTTTGGAGTCAGACAAAACTGGGCTTGAGTCATAGTTCTGCCATTTGTTAGCTGGGTGAGCTTAGATGAGTTATTTGATCTCTTCAAGACTGTTTGCTCATCGATAAAGTGGGAATAATCGTAGTATGTATGTATCTCACAGAACTGACATGAGAGGCTGTATGCAAATTCCTCAAAGCAAAGAGCTTGGTGTGCAGCTTGTTCTCCCTTGAGAAATGGTAGCTGAGTTACCTTGCATAGCCATTAGAACTGTAATATAGATTTGGCATCTCTTTATCCACTTGGCAGAGAAGAACTGGGAGGTTAAGGCATTTGCCCAGAGTTGTAGAGATAATAAGTGTGAGAGTTGGTATTTGAGGCTAGATCTTTCTGAAACCAAAGCCAATCTCTTTTTTACTAAACCAAGTAGTAGGTGTTCCAAAATGTTGAAGAGGATCAGTAGGTGCCCCTCAGTGATAGATAGACCCTTGTTCTGAGCCCCATCTGGCATGGACCTAAATGCACATGTAGCGTTTATATCCCTGGGGTGGGATATCACTTAAAACCCAGCTCAGCAAACCTTTCAACTGGAATTTCACCCCCAGCCCTAGGATTAGGAAAAAGAGACAAAACATGCAAAAACATATTGGGTAAAATAAATTTCTTTTATTAACATTCAGGGCAGACTGTCTTCCCAAACATCTGCCTTTTTATTGCTATAAAATAAAATTTATTTGCACTATATGCATCTCAGTCATCTCATGAAAGACTCACTTATATTATGTTTGTCGTACTTTAGGGAAAGTTAAGTCTGGAGAGCAATCCAATATATATTTTTAAAATTTTAATCCAATGAAGATGGAAATTAATGAAGTCTCCCTTTTAATGCTCAGCTTAGTCCTCATGTCACCTACTCTGTAAGCTTCTCTACATCTAGACACTGGAGCTTCTACATTGTGTCCATCTGTCTTTAATGCTGCACTTGAATGTGGCTTTTTGATTTTCTCTTTATGTGTCTCTTTTCCCCACTGGAGTGTGACCTTCCTAGGTATAGCCTGGGCCTTGTTCATCTTTGGAATGGCCAAACTTAGGCATGTGGCATATGCTCAAAAATACTGAAAGAATAGAAGAAAGATAAATGGAAGTACAAAAGGGAGGACGTAAGGAAGAAAGGAAGAAGGGAACAGAGGGCAGCACAGGAAAGTAGTCTACTGAGCTAGGTCCTAAGCATTCATGTTAATTGAGTTTTACCCTATTTTCTTCAACCACACTGGGCTCATCATACACTGACATTCAATCAATAAGTCATATATTTTTTTAAAGAGTAGCTTTTCTTTCCAGGAGTATGTGAACATGGCATGTTAAGTAGAGAGAGTACTTCGTTTTTGTTACTAATTATAGCTTCTCTCCAACTTGCAAAGCTGATTTCTAGCCTATAGCACATGAAGAAATATAACTAAAGTTTGCCATTAGTCAACTTAGCCTTCTAAAATGAAGCTGAGACTCAGAGAATACTGATACCCCATCTTTATTCATTGTGTGGTAAATGGAAAGCTCTATGCTATTTCCATATGTATAATCTGAATACAAGCTATATAGTATAATAAACTGATCCTTAGTAGTTTAAAATACTTTGAAGTTTACAAGGTTCCAACTTCATCACCTATCAATCCAATTTAAAAGCATTGGTTGTAATGATAGGTAATGCCCGTGGGCTAGGTACCATGCTAATTGCTTTTCTTCATTTTTATCCTCAAAACAAGCTTAGGATGGAGGTGTATTATTATCTTCATTTTAGCACGAGGAACCTGAGACTTCAAGAACTGTAGCAGCTTATCCTGGACATTCAGCTCATAAATGGAAGATTCAGAACTGGGACTCTTATATCTCTAGCCCCAAAAACCATGCTCTTAACCACCTAGCTATATGCTCTCTTTTTTTTCTTTTTCTTTGTTAGGAAGAAGTACATAAAGCAATAGCACTAATTTTTGTCAAAACAAATAAAACTTGCCAAAAGAATCATATTTGTATGTGTAGAATCCCATAGGAATTAAATTATTGCAAAGGAGCATTTTCATTTTATTTAGCATGCAAAAACTGAGCAGGAACCCGATAAAGTCATTGGGATGTAAACCAGGGGGTATACATTTCAAAGATACGTATCCAAGTGGTACTTTCTGAACTGTGGCTACCAATGATGATGTTTCTGGTACTGACCTTTCCTGGGAGTTCTTTATATGTACATCACTTGTGACAACTATTCCCATAGCCTGTTACCACTTTTTAGACAAGATTTTAAGTAACTTTAAACTCTCTGTTAAATGATTCTACCACATGCCTTAAAACACAGGTATCAGGAGAATGCATCACTTACTTTTCTGAAATCAGTAAAGAAATCCAAAATGCAGGAAATTTTGCCTTTGGAAATCTCAAAGATTTTTCAGTGGCTGTGTCTAATTCAATCCAACAAGCATTTGTTGAGTACTTGTTCTAATAATATTCAAAATGCCTCACATTTTTGTCCAAGCTTTACTGATTTTAAAACACTTTCACAAACACTATAGGTGAGGCTGTGTTGGGAGTGTGCAAAGCTCTATACTAGTACTGGGAAATCAATGATGAAAACAACAGGGTCCCTCACCACCTGAGGACTAACCCAGGAAAGTGTTGGTTGCCTCTTTTGTATTGGGGGAGAAAAAGTTTAGCAGGGATATTGTAGCAACCTTCAGTCATCTGGTGGACTGTTGGAGAAAGAAGACTTGTTCTGTAGTGCCCCAAAAGGTAGATGGATCAGATTTTGCATCAATACGCAGAAGACCTTTCTGACAGTTGGTGCTGTCTACGACAGAGTGGGCTGCTTTAGGCTGTTGGGAGCTCCCCACCTACAATGAAAACGAGGCTGAATGACCCAGTGTGGTTAGGGAAGGGACTGATGGTCTGTTTAGTGAAGAGCATAGGATCTGTAGTGAGATGATCTAAATTCTAATCTTTGGCTCCCCCACTTGTTGGGTGTATGAACTTGGGAAAAATAATGGTATCTCTTTCATATGCCTATTGTGAGGATTAATGGGTTAATGTAAATGCTTGGAACAGTTCTTGGTGCTTAGCAATGAAAGCTAGTAACTATGATTAAATGCCACTTTCAACTCTATTTGTGATTGTATTGATACAACTTGCTACAATGGCACTTTTCAATAGAACATTTGAGAACTATTATTATGTATTATTAATGAAAACTGTCAAATAACCATATATTATAGGCAATTGAATAAGCCAAGAAGAGTAGGATACATGAACAAGTAGAAGATACATTTCTGGAATTCAGGAGTTAGCAATCTGATTGGGAAGACAACACAAAAAATGGTGACTAACAATATAAAGGAGTATATGACAGAATGCTTCATGAGTTGTCCAGAAAATCAGATGGGGGAGTAAATCACTTTTAATCAGAGAAGGCTTCCTGGAAGAGGCAGGATTTAAGTTAGATGGTCCTGTTTCTGGTGAATAATTTTACATAACAATAAAGCCCAATATCAGTTGGCTTAAAACAATAAACAATTATGATGGGTCTGCGGGTCAACTGCAACTCAGCTGAGCAGCAGCTGGGCAAAGCTGCCCTCAGGCTCCATCTGCTCTATTGTTGGCTTAAGACTTCTTTTCTTGGGTCTTATCATAGGAAACAGAATGAAGAAGCTGCCATTCTCTAAGGCAAGTCCTTCTGGTGGTAGGTATTACAATTGCATTAGGAAGAGAAAAAAACAAAAACAAAAAAACAGGAATGCTTCTTAAGGCCCTGACTTGGAATGGGCACAGTGACCCTTCCATCCTATTTCCATTGGTTGAAGAATGACCCATGGTCAAGCTCAAATCACTGGAATGAAGATGCATACTCTGCCTACAGTACACCCTAGCATGGGCAGCGAAGGAAGGAAAAATTGTGAGAACATAAAACAGTTTATCACAGACTTCTTTCAAATGTAAATATTAACTGTTCTGTGTTTGCTTAGCTGGTGCCTTGAAGAAAAGAATCACAAGGGTTATTTTGCACATGACAAGCATGCCACGAATATAGGTGATTTTTCCTATGACATCGTCAGTCAATATCAGAATCATAGCAAAAGTCCCAGCTGCTACAAAATGCCCAAGAAATTTTAACCCAAATGCTAAATCTGTTCAAGGAGCATTTAGACTAGGCTACCTGGTATACCTGCTGATGGGATAATACGCTGAGTAGGACACAGTCCTGCCCCAGAGGTGCCCACAAGCTGGTGAGGGAGAAAATGGAAAGGGTTGTTAATTTAGGTCAGAATTCAGGTCTCTGCATCTCATCTCTTGGTACATTGGAAAAGGAATGTTGCCAAATGTAGCGCCCAGGACTGTGATGAGCTAAGCAATCATCAATACGCTGTGATTTCCAAAGGCTGGTGTGCTCATTGTGGTTTAACATTAGGATAAGGCCCTTAGGAGGGTTTAGGAAATCCTTGGAGTCGTGGAAAACTGATATTCTTACTGGGTTTCTTTCAGCATTCTGGTCACTGGAGAAAATCCTCATATCCAGGCCTGTGAAATGAAATGTGCTGGGAATTCCCATCCTGGCCCACCAGTTTTTGAGTGAATGGCAGAAGCTGGGTTCCCAGATCTTGAGTTCCGGTTGGGGAGAATTGCTTCACTGGCCTTGCCTGGGATCTGGAGAGAGGGTGTGTAGGCTCCTTTGGGAGGAGGGCCAAAGTGTATAAAAATATATGAACTAGCATTTGTTATTTGCCCGGCACTGGGTTAGTGCTGCCTGTCCTTCACGGCTAGATTTCCTTCAGGTGAGCTCTGACTACTCCTTTGCAAGAGGTGTAGAGAGATTAGATGTCTTGGCCAGTCCACCTCCAAAACTTGGCCTCCAAACACCACATTTTACTGCCTTCCACTTTTTCTTCCTTTTATTTTAAGTGGTGGTTCTTTATTTTGTGGG
The DNA here is from genome assembly GCF_030445035.2 of Dasypus novemcinctus. Lineage (NCBI taxonomy): Eukaryota > Metazoa > Chordata > Mammalia > Cingulata > Dasypodidae > Dasypus > Dasypus novemcinctus. Next base: position 16,208,846 of record NC_080687.1, on the reverse strand, counting down.
GTCCTAGATCCCTCTGAGAATTTGCCAAGGGCTTCTGGACCCCTGTTCCTGAACAATGTGTAAACGCATGAACACATAATTTGAAGAAGAGTCAAAAAACTCACTGATATTTTAAAAACCATTCATGGAATATACATTGAAAATCCCTAATAAAAATAATAAAGAGCTCACCTAGATGGAGAAAAACTGTTCTGATTAAGAGAAGGGTGAGGTTAACTTAAAAACCATCCTGACCTTTCTGGAGGAAGAAAGGCTTGTGAGGTCCCGTGAGAGCAGAGTCTCCTTGTTCTTTGAAATCAAATGTGTGATCAGTGTAGTTCACAAACTCACATGTACATGAACACACAAGCACATGCCCTCGCACAAGCATGCATGTGCATATGCACATTCATACACACATTTACATGCATGCATGTGTGCTTTGCACCTACTCCAAAGCCACATTTCTTGGACTGGCTGATTTTTAGAATGAGTCACACTTACCTTTAGATATAGAGATCACAGAGCCTAATGTCAACTTCTAGCTTTATTTGAAGTGACAATCCCCTGAGCAATGGCAGCCACCTGATGTGGTAAAAATTATTATGAGGATATCTTCTTTGGGAAGATGCCAGTTCTTCCTCATTGAGGCAGAGTCAGATATGTGGAGAAAATTCCCTCTCATGGCAATTTGGCAAAATTCAAATAGGTCAGAGGCCTAGAAAAATTAATTAACCACAGAAACTGTTCTTTGGCTGAGGAGAACGCATGACCTACTATTCCCTTAATAAGGCAGTTTCCTCGGTGAATTCTGGGAGCTTGGACAGGGTCCGGGAAGAACAAAAGAGCATTTTCATTACAAAGTCATATGATCTTCTCTCCTTGTATCTGTACTGCCACAGAAATTGTATCACCATCTTGAAAAGGACTAACGTAAACCTTAATGTGACCTTTATACACAAGAACATTGTTCAACTTGATCTTGACAAACTAGCTGTGAAAAATATATTTTATTTTCTCTTCTTGGGCCATGTTTAATGTGGTTACCTATTATTATAATTTGTATAACAATGAATGAATTACTATGATAAAGATAGACAAAACTTCCACCTGATATAAATTCAATAAAGACAAGTGAGGGGGAAACGGACTTTGGCCCAGTGGTTGGGGCGTCCGTCTACCACATGGGAGGTCCGCGGTTCAGGCCCCGGCCTCCTTGACCCGTGCGGAGCTGGCCCATGCGCAGTGCTGATGCACGCAAGGAGTGCCCTGCTACACAGGGGTGTCCCCCGCGTAGGGGAGCCCCACGCGCAAGGAGTGCACCCATAAGGAGAGCCGCCCAGCGCGAAGGAGGGAGCAGCCTGCTGAGGAATGGCGCCGCCCACACTTCCCGTACCGCTGATGACAACAGAAGCGGACAAAGAAACAAGACGCAGCAAAAAGACACAGAAAACAGACAACCGGGGGAGGGGAGGGGAATTAAATAAATAAAAATAAATCTTTAAAAAAAAAAAAAAAGACAAGTGAGATAGATCACACATCTTAGAATTCCTCTTCTGGAAAGAGACTTGATATTTCTGTCACTAGCAGTTTATTTCAAAGAAGGAAACTAAAGCGTGAAAGAGGTGAACGAGGAGAAATGTCAGCATTTTCTAAGCATGCTCCAGAATGAGACAGAGGAGTCAATCAGTGGATCAATCAATTAATCAAAGTGCAGCTGTTGACTGTGGACATATCATATGCCAGTTACTGTGCTAGGTCCAAGGGAGATAGCAGCAAAGAAGACCAGCAGGGAGCTTTCTGTGCTTTGCACTCAGGGTGAATTATATCTTGCCTTTCCTAGGTGGAACCACAAGATGCTATTCGACATAATCCAAATATGGGTGAATGCGTATCACTTCCCAGGACATATCTCCCTGAGGAAGCCACTTGTATTCTGCTGTAGAAGAAGTCAAAGTTACTCAGTAAAAATGGGGAAGGTTGGGTCGGTGGAGATGGGACTGGAGAGATGGGCAGTAGGAATGTGAGACAGTAGAACTCTGTGACCCTGAAAAGGATTTTGGATGTGGGCTGATGCAGAAGGGTTTTAAGCAGGGGAATGGCATGCTAAGATATTTGCATTGAAAAGATCACTTGGGTCAGAGTGGACAGGACAAGAGTGTAGCAAGAAGGCAAATGAAGACCCGAAATGACCATATTTCTTGCCTTAGGTGAGCCAGAAGGGGAACAGTGGATGTAAACAAGCATTTTCTAAGAAGCAGATTTTTTTTTTTGCTTTTATAAAGGGTATTTATTTGGAGTAAAAGCTTACAGTTATAAGGCCCCGAAATGTCCAACTCAAGGTATCATAAGAGATACTTTCTTACCCACACTCTGTTGCCACGTGTTGAAGCAAGATGATGGGCAATGTCTACATGGGTTCAGCCTTCCTCTTTCCTCCTAAGGCTCTGTAGGACAGAAGAAGCAGAATTGGGAGGATTTGGTGATTGATTAGGACGCAGGTATAAGGGCTGGATGGATCACAGAAGGATGAGAGTTCCATGAGAAAAAGAAGGGATGAGGAGTTAATTGTGGTGTAGCTATAGCCACTGTTGACATCACTCATTCCCCGGGTCCTGAGTGTGTGAGTAGCTGTTCATGGACAGTAATTTATCTAATTCTTTCAACCATTCTTCTACAAGTTATATACATCTCAGAAAGCTCCCTCCCAACATAGTGACATTATCTCTGTTCTGCCTCTGAAGGGGCAGAAGCAAAGAGGTGATTTGTTCATGGCTGATTTTGCAGATGAACTGAAGTACAACCTGGGGACATGTGTCCCCATTGTGGCCTTAAGAGGAGCAACAAAGCCCATAGACCTGGAAATAGCGAGGAAAAACTCAAATGCACAGTGAGTTTTGGAAATAAATGCTAGGAAGATGCAGAGGATTAACTGGAGAAGTGAAATGAGTGGGTGAAGCCTTTCTGGAAGAGGTGGGGTCTTTTTTTCCTTTTTAAAATAAAATTTAAAAAAAAATTAAGATTGGTCTTTTTAAATAAAATTTTAATTTGAAAGTTTTGGAAGTACAGAAAAGTTGTAAAGATATTACAGAGCATTCCCTTAAGCTCTTAGAACTCTCCTGTTGCATTATACATTAGTAGGAAGCATTTGTCACAAGTGATGGACCAATACATTGTTATTAACTGAAGTCCATCTTTTATTCAGATTGTCTTAGTTATTACCTAATGTCCTTTTTCTGTTTCAGGACCCCATCCATGATACCACCTTACATTTAGCCATCCTGTTTCCTTAGGTTCCTCTTGGCTGGGACAGTTCTTTGGACATTCTTTGTTTTTGATGATTTTGACAGTTTTGATGAATATCAGCAATCACCCTTTGCTTTCATGGCATCTGTTTAAATGTAGGATAGTGATGATATTTTCCAGCCTAAGAGTTTTTTTAATTCTCAAATTTACAAATACTCCTTACCCACCAAGCAACAATTCCTCTTGCCTCTCCCCCCATGTCTTGGTAACCTCTAATCTATTATCTTTACAAATTTGCTGTTGCTAGATATTTCATATAAGGGACATCATACAGGTTTGTCCTTACGTGCCTTGCTTATTTTACTCAGGCCTTAGGTCTGAGGGCAGGATTTATGTATGTTGGTACAAAATACTTCACATGTTTTTCAAGGTATCACACATACACCAACTTACACTCATCCACCAAGACATGCTTCTCTCTCTCTTTCACACACTCACCTGCACCCCTTCCCCACCCCCCACCTCCGCACACACAGGGGCACATACATCTGCTCTCCGTCACCTCCTCCTGCCTTCCCCACACCGAGATGCCCTGCCAGCTCTCAGGGTAAATGGTGCCTAGTGCCCATCTGGGCCTGACCTGCCTACACTGTTTGCCTAAAATACTCAGGAGTATATATACAGCATGGTACGGAACTAATTTTTGAAACAAGTGTGGGGGCTCCAGGGCACTCCGTCATTTCCTCTTGTCCCTAAAGCTGTTAAACTAAATTATAGGGCTGGGAGAAAGAGAGTCCAGCTGTGCTTCAGCTGCAGGCCCCGGTTGTTGTGACAAAGCGAAAAGTGTGGGCACCAACAGATCATTAACTGTGTAGCCAAAAATAGGCTGATGATTGGATCGCCTGCTCAGCAGAGGGAGAATGTGGCTAATGTGTGTTCCCGCTCCAGCCCAGGATGGAAACCGGCCCTTATCAGGCAGTGGAAAATGGGGAAGTGCACCCAATGAAATCCCTTACTTTCTCTACATTTTATTATTGGCGCAAGTTTGTATTTTTCCTGAACTTTTCTTAAAATTCACAGGGCTTTTTGGTCTGTTTTGGTTTTGTTTTTAAAATTTCCCTACGATTTCCTGTTGCGCTGCCTCTTTGGCTGAGTTCAGCTTTACTGTTGACTGTAATTACTCTGAGGCTTGTGAAGAGAGTTAAAAAATCTAAGTTGACATTAAAGGTGCATTACTCTTGAATAAACCCAGAGACAGAATATTGCCCATCGGTTTGGAGTCCCTGCATTTTGTCTAGATTAACGAATTTAGATGGCTTTTGGTTTACATGGCATTAATAACTGTGGGTGCGATCTCTGGAACTTGTAAACACTGCTCATAAATAGTCGCTAGAGTGTGAGGTTGAATAAACATTACCTCAGGGGTTTGTGAAGAATTGACCAGAATGGAACCGAGTTGTACTTTGAAATCAGACCTTTCTCATTTGAAAGGCATGGAGAGAAAAGGGGATCAGAACACTAAAATGTGGTCACTTCAATTCCTGATTGCTTGGCAATACACAAGTGACCACAAACAATTTGCCTAATCTCATGGTACCTCTATTTCTCCCTCTTTCTCTTTAAAATGGCAATAATAGTCCAGACTACTGATGCCTCACTCACACACTAATGCCTTTAGAGTTGGTAGAAGCTCTGAGCATCTTTTTGTTTTTCTGTAGCTGAGTAATACAATATAGGTGTTTTGATGTTGGAATGTCCATTGATATCTTTAGTTCAGCGCCATTTTACAAATGGGCAGTCTCAGGCCAAGGAAGCTGCATGAAGACTGTTAGCCTGCATATATGGGAAACCAGCACGATCGTGATTTCTTGAGGTTGTTCTCATCTGTGTCAGCTTCGTCCTCACGATCCTCTTTTGCCCATTGACAATATGGTATGTTTCAAGGCAGGTCTGGCCAGGTCGTGACATGGCTAATGGCCAGCGAGGGGTATTTGCTAGCAAAGAGTTGGGGAAATTTTAAGTCTTGATGGTGAATTAAATAAAAAAATGACACAGAAACAAGAGTTTTCTATCAGAACTTAATTTTTTCCTTAGAACATTTTTCTTCTTTCCACTCATTATAAAATATTGTTCAAAAAAGGAATGATATTGATGGAGGGCATTTGATAATAGTCTGAAAAAGTGTAAGAAAGTGAGAAAAATACTGCAGATGACTAGGCAGGGAGTCCTCTGTCTTGTTCTTATCATAGTAACATTTCCTGAGTGCTTACTTTGGCCCAGGGTTTTAGGTAAGGTGATTATCCTGCCCTATCTCATTTTGTCCTCATTGCAATTCTTTGTGTTTTCTTTAAGAAAACCAAGTTTTAAGGAGTTAACTTATTTGCCCAAGGTCACACAACTGGTGATATAAACAGGTTTTTCACCCAGAGATTCTGATAACAATGTTTTTCACCCTTATATTTGGTGCAGTCATTAAGATGCCAGAACTTTCAAGGTATCATTCAGATGCCCAGATTTCCCGTGCCAAAGGTTTTTGCTTGTTTGGAGACATTCAAATGAGTACCTGGACTGGATTTCACTTTTTTCTTCTTGCTTGTGTGAAATTAGCACTACTTAACACTACATGGTAAGGGGTTAATGGAAGCTATTTGCTTCTACCAGGGTAGCTTTATCATTTGGCATTTTACTGATGCAAAGTTAGGGGAGCTGTGACTTCATTAAACACTGTGGCTGGAAATGCCTCGTTTGCTAAAATTAGGACATCCTGAATTGAAACCACTGTTCTGATTAAATGTTTCCCTGATTATGTGATCATTTAATTATTGACTAGTATTCAGGCTTATTTCTTGACAGAAGCCTCATTTTCAGTTCTGTAATTATGGACAGATGGTCAATGACTTTACTGAAGTCCAACCTCAATGCCATTTCTGCCACAAAGCCTGCACCATGGAAATAATGGTCTCCGTGGCTCTGTCACTTTTGCTTTTGATACTTGCAGAACCCTCATCATGCTTTGCTCTGTACCATGGTTATTTGTGAAAGGGGTTATGGTGGTTTAACACAGTATATACTCCCAAGAAATATGTTCTCGAATCTAACCCATTCCTGTGAGTGTGAACCCATGGTAAGAGGATCTTTTGACAAGGTTCCTTCCGTTAAGTTGTTGCCAGCTTCCATGAGGGTGGATCTTAATCCTATTACTGGAGTCCTTTATCAGTGGAATGAAATTCATACAGTGGGAGGAATCCACAGGGAGCAAGAAGCTGAACATCAGTGAAACAGGGAAGAGAAGGGAGAGACCAGGAGATGCTGCCATTTGCCTTGCCATGAGCCAGGCTAAGGACCAAGGATGGCTGGCAGCCAGTCCCAGAATGCCACAGCTTTGGGAAAGAAAGCTTAGCCATAGATGATGCCTTGATTTGGACTCTTTCCCAGCCTCAGGTCCCAAGGTAATAAATTCCCATTGTTTAACGTGACCATTTTATGATATTTGCTTGAGCAGCTTAGGGAAGTAAATCAGGGGTTGCCCATCAGAGATAAAAGAACATGGACTACACAGACTGACAGACAGACTGGATTCACCACTGTATGAGCTGTGTGGCCTTTGGTGGGTTAACGATCTCATTTAACTACTTTTTTATTACTCCAGTTTACAGATAATGTAGGTAAAAATATTCCTTGGAGGGCGATATGAAGAGTAGCTATGTAGAAGGTATGTGCAGTAGTAGAGTGACGTCTGACACATAGAAGATCCTGCAAGTGGCAGCTATTATTACAATTATTCCTGGGTATATTTACACAAGTTACATAAATACTTATATCTGCCAAGTTGTAAATTCTTGGAAATAGAGATGGTTTCTTTTACATTGTCTTACCTTCATATATATTTTAGACACTTGATAAATGTTTCTTAAAAAAAAACACTAAAATTTATAAGTATGTATATATACTTATGTATTAGGACTAGAACCAAAAATATATAAGAATATATTTATATATACATATATATAATCCATTGCTCTGTGGAATTCATATTTCACCTGCTACTTTTACCCCCTAATCCCCAGCTAGTTAATGATTTAAGGACTAATATTACTGCATTTTTTGGTTTTGTTGGTGGCCAGGTGGAGCAAGATCTTTACTTAAATTAAGAGAAACCAGGTCTCCTAATTCCCAGTCCAGGGCCAATCCCCGGGCCCCTTGCACTGGAGGGGAATGCCAGCATGTGTATAATCACACCAATGCAACTCGACAGAAGTTATTTATTACTCAGTCTCCAGTTACTTTTTTTTTTTTCCTGTGTCACAAAATCTGCCTGTCGAAGAAGGCCTGGAACTTGATCTCATATGCCGACTGTGAGTAGGGGAACAATTCATATGCCGACTGTGAGTAGGGGAACAATTCTCATTTGTTCATTGCAAAACAAAGCGGATGGCTGAACTGAGCACAGGTCCCGGGGGAAGTGAACGGTGTGAGGCTGGATGGCGTGATGGGGCTGCGGGTCTGGACCAAGAAATGTCTTACACCTCCCAACTCAGAAAAACTGCACGCACCTCATTTTTCGTGGCCCCCTTTGTTCTGGTGAGGCCTTACCTGCACAGGGAGGTTATATAGATGGCCCTAGGACCAAAGGTTTATTTGATGTGCAATAGCACCAGGTGCCATTTCTTAGCCGGTAAAATAGATTCTTTTGGGTCCTTTCTCTTCTCGAGTCTTAGAACACAGACAAAGATAACACTCTGCCAGGATGCCATCCACCTTCGACAGCATCACTATTAAATCCCAGGAGTGAGCCCTGAACCCCTCCTCTCTGCTGGTTGGCTTTTTTTTTTTTTAAATGAGCAGTATCTTGGGTGGGCAAAGGATCTTGCTGGGGGATCTCTTAGCATTGCCCTACCTCAAAGCTCTAGGATATTTTAATTCCTTACACTTGGTGCCCAGCACTTAAAAAAAGAAAACGTGGAGAAAAATGTAAAGCTTTCTGACTGAAGTTGAAATAAAATACCAGAAATGGTATTTGGAAGCAATGAAATATGGCACCCAACAGAGGAGACCAGCAATACTGCAGTATTAGCCATCGATTTCATGAGTGAATTTCAGGGTTCTGGGGGCCCTGAAAAGCAAAACATAACTGCTCTTAACCTCTATTCATTCTGCATGTGCATATCCCGTTCAAAGGGAGAGTTTTGAGGGGAAAGATCAAGAGCAGAATGATCAAGTGAAATCTTTGGGCAGTACCAGATTTGATCTTCCTTCTTTGAAGACATGCTAAGAATAGGGATAAATCCCAAGATGTCTCCTTAGGAACTGGTGCTTGGTGACAGGGCCTTAAAATATTTGATTGCATTGCATTGTCTTTGTCAGTCACATCTGCCTCCACAATCTCCATTTGTGCAGGTAAAATCCTTCCACTGAGTTTCTGGCTCTGAAGCTGAGTGTGATGATCATGCATGCAGACATACATACATACGTGCTTTCACTTAACTTTCCTTGAAAAAACAATGAGCTCTGCTTAAATTATGGTGAAATTAGTTGTGTGGCTAAGGAGTTACAGGTTGGGAGTGGGGCAAGAGGGAAGAGAATATAGACAATTTAATCTGATTATAGAGCTAGGAAGTGTTCCCCAATTTAGGGTTATCCTATTCAATTCCCCTAAGAAGAGAGGTTCATATCATTCCTTGGTTGCTTTACTCATGTTCTGTATTATTTTTAAAAAATGAAACAATTAATTTGATGTAATGTTCCAGACTTTTATCAGACAAATTTATTATTCTCTCAATAGCCAAAGCTAAAGCTAGCAAATGGGAACCAAGAGATGACTCTTAAGTTCACCATTTCATCCATCTGAGTTTCAGTTTTCCTGTCTACAAAATGAAGAGCACAGATAAGAATCTGAATTCATAGTCCAATTTAATCAGATTTCTTGATCCCTCTTAATATTTTGTATAATGTTAGGCAACTGGATTTTTTGTTTGTCTGATACATACGTGCCTTGGATGTTGGTCTGATATGTTATAAATTTGTATGGACATCACCTTAAGGCCAATACTGTGCACTAGAGTGAACATAATCCATCAAAGTCTAACTTCTTTCCAATTTGTTGGAAAATTAAATTGAAGTTACTGTATGGGGGGAAGGGTATATAAGAGAAATTCTCTGTATCTAATTCTTATTTTTCCTTCTTTCGAACTCCTATGCTGTACATTTTTCCAAACAAAACTCGTATTTTCTTATAGCCACATTTCTTTTAACAGCTCCATTTTTAGATTTTTTTTTACCTCTTGATTGTCCTCTGATCATTATAGCTAGATGCTCTTTCTCCCAGAATGTTTAAATCAATTGACCCTTCCTTCCTTTCTCCTTCCCCTCCCCTCCCCTTTCCCTCCCTTCCCTTTCACTCTCCCTCCCCCCCTTCCTTTCCCCCTCTCTTCCTTTCCTTCCTCTTCTAGACTGGACCTTAATGTTTGGTCTCAGAATAGGTCAATAATATTTCCATGAGTGAATTTTCTCTCCTTGGAATTAGAAGTGAACAATAGAAGGAATACTATTCTCTAGCATTTTTGCCTTTACTGATGTTGAAAGGAAAATAGTTTTCTGATCATTTGACTTAGCATTAGTTGGGTTGGGCTCTCATATCCAACGTGAAGCCTTGGTTAGAATCTTTTTGTTTTGGGTAAGCACTGAGCAGACAACTTTGCTTATGGATACTCTACTGACCTCCAACTCTGAACACTTTGAATCTCACCCATCTGTAACTGATAGGCAGGGAGGGATTCTGACTTCTGTACATTATGTCACTTTGATCAGTTAAACTTTAAAGGGTGTTTTTTTTCAAAAGATGTTGAAAGCTGCTTTAAGTTGAGTGACCTCATAACAAATACTAAGCTGCAACTTCTCATCAAATTTCCTCTTCAAGGAGCATATGTAACTCTTCAAAACTTTCCTTTATTCAGATTGTCACAGTGAACCAGAAGATCACTTCATTAGAAAAACAGAACCCATCACAATGAACATCTCCTTTTTAAAGTAAAAAATTATGTAGATTATTGTTCCATGAGAAATGACAAATCCTCGTGTGACAGACTGTGACTTATACCATTACATTGGTTCTTTATGAACTCAGAACAAAGAAGAATCAGAAACCCTTTAAATTCTATTGACGAGTATCTTGAAACTTTCCTATGGTTTCTTAGTTGGGGAATGACCTAGATTTTTCTTGGTTAGTTCTCTGAAGAGTATGGGAATATTTTCAAAATATGCTGTAATAATGAAGGAAAGCCATGTTACAAATAATTAGTAAATTTAAAGAAATATGGATTTAGGTAGTGATAATGTAAGGCAAAATAAACTATAAGGAAACATAGGCAAATATTTATCTGATCTCTTTGTGAGAAAATACTTTCTAAAATAATTAGCAATAGGAAAAACCACAAGGAAAAGATTGGTACATTTGCTTGCATAAAGTTAAAAAGAAATGTTTATATATCTTTATGTATAAAAACTTCATAGATAAAACAAAAGAAAAAAAGGATAGATATTGGCAACAAATCTAATGATGTGGAGTTAATATCCTTGAAATATAAAGAACTCATGCACATCAATTACTGGAGTGCCCAGTCAATTATATAGGTAATTTATTCATTAATTAAACTATGCAAAAATTTTTAATGAAATGAAAATGTTTCATAACTATCAATAATATTCAGCCATATTTGTAATCAAGAAGTACTAATATTTCAAAAACTAAACACACATAATAACAAAGAATTTTTAAAAACCCACTACTTTCAGTCAAGGATGTAGTATGTTGGATATTTCTATATATCACTGGTGTATTATTAATCAATACGACCCATTTCGAAAATGATTTGGACCTATGATTAGGAGTGTCCCAAATGTTCATGCCCTCTACCTTAATAACCCTTTTAGAAATTTACCTTAAGGAAATAATTTGAACAGTTTTATGTATAATATCAACATTACAATGTTTTGTGATAGCAGAAAATTAGAAATAATCAAATGATTAAGTGAACAATTGTAGGTTTTGGATATACCATTATGCAGCCATGAAAATGATACTTATTGACAATTTAATAATGAAAGAAAATGCTCATATCAATTGGAAAAAAATGCAAAATTATATATTCAGTATGCTCAAATATGTAAAATTCTGTTCATATTACAACTTGCTTTAAGATACATCATAATATTAAAGGGGTTATTTCTGGGTTTATTTTTTCTACTTTTCTCTGTTTCCATTATTTTAAAGTCTTTAAAGTACCATTTATAGTAGCCTCTCAGAATTCCTAAGCCATTTTTACATGTCAGTGCAAAGCTTTACAGCTGAGTCTCAATTGCTCCATTTTCACCATGGAAGTTATTAGTGTATATATGTATAAAATGAGACTATACATTAATAATATATATGTAGCATTCATACTATGTAATAATATCTGTTTACTATATAATATAAACACATTAATATCTATTAATATATTTCTAAATTATACTTTATTACATTAATAATAAATATATCAATGTATCATGTACTCTAAAATATGTGTATACAAAATATATGTGTATATACTTTATGTAAAACAACGATTTCTGCCTACTAAAAGAACTAATGAAATTTGAACTTAATTTTGTCTCAGTGGATCTTACATTCTCTTTATAGTAGCATTCCATAAGAACAATTTCCTTAAAACTGGAGTTAAATCCAGAGATTTCTGGAATCCTCTTGATAGAGCTCTTACTTTAAGCAGTGTTTGCCAGAACAGATCTCCAGTATCACAGGACTTTTGGACAGTGCCTTAGCGTCCTTTGTAATGGATATGACCTTTGTACAGTGTTAAGAGTTGCCCAGTGCTGGGACTCCAAGTTTGGTGCTGGGATGGGCTCCTGGAATGGAGCCGGCCCTGGGCCCTGGGTGGGTGGGGGTGGCGGATGTGTATCTCCTGCCCCAGGAATAAAGATTTGTCTGCACCCCCCAACCCCAAAAAGAGTTGCCCTGTAAATGGACATTGTCACCTAGAACTTCAGTCCTCAGATTAGCTAACTATGGTGTTGCCTTTGGAAAAAAGAATTAAGTTGATCTCCAAAAAAAGGACAAACACATGGGAGAATCAAAGGGCTCTTTCAGATTTGTAAACCTAATATCAAAGAATTTAAAATTCTAACCCAGCCTTACAGGTGTCCTTTGCTTTGATCATTAATTAAAATGTGACTTCTATCCACAGTGTCCTTGTTGGAGGACTTGACAAAGCAAAATATGTCAGGTACCTGACAATTTCTTATAATGCCCTGAAAGACAGGTGTTCATTCCTGCAAAAGCTTTGAAGCTAAAAATAAAATAAAATGAATTTTAAATTAAAGGATATTCTCAAGCACATAGTAATCATCTTAATACATACATTTCAGGGTCTTTTTTTCCCTTGATGGAGGTGGTGATGGGTGGGGAAAGGTGAGGTGTGTGTGGGGGGGCGGGGATTGTTGGTGTTAAAGACAGAAATCCTGGCTGGAAAGGAATGCAGAAAATGGGGTAAAGTAAAGCCTTGTAAGTCATTTGAGATCAATCGTCAGAGAATGTGTCTCAACGGTGTCATTATCAGATTAATATTTGAGTTCCAATTTAAGCTGGAATTATTTGGATAACAAAAATCAAAAGAAAAGTTTTTGCAAACAATTTTGCCTTCAAGCAAAAAAAGTATCTGAGATGGGATTTTTGTGATTTTTACCACACCTCTCAAATTCCTATAAGCTGGGGTTTCTTCCCAAAGAATCATGGCGGTCCTTACCTTCACAACTCTGGCTTGTTTTATCTCAGATTGAACTTGAAAAACAACACAATTCTTCTAATTTCATAATAATTTCAGGTGGACTAAAGACTTTCTGACAAAATAATCTGTAGTGTCACTAATTATTGTAAAAATAGGACTTATTTAATTAGTTGTTCTAAATAAGAAGAAATAAGAAGGGTTGTCTCCTTGGGAAAAAAGCAAACCTTTGGATAAATGACTGCTTCTTTTTAACTTCCTAATCAGTATTTTACTGGAGTCACAGGGCCCTGCTGTGAGTTGTTTAACAAAAATGGTTCTGATCATCTTAAGAAGCTTACAAAGTGGTAAAGGAAGAACAATTTAGAAGCATTCAGTGACTCACAGACTACAAAACTGTGTAAAAAGGGTTAAAAATCAAAGCCCAGGCACATTCACTGTGCATAGAAATAAGGGGATAACCTGCCCTGTAAGTGTTGGGGGAGGATAAGGGTAGGAACAAGGTGTCTTTTAGTTAAGTGAGAATTTCTAGGCAGTTGAGATTCCCAGAGTCCACTAAGGGGGAAAGAGAATGCAGTTGAACAGGGGGATGCTGCAGCTTTAGGAGGCTGTCTGTGGCTGTATTGCCAATGGGACTCACTAAGGACAAAGTAGGGGAGCCTGAGGTGGCTGGGAATTACTTCAAAGGTTTAAGCAGGGAATGAAGGGCTTAAATGAATCCTCACCTCATTTGGTCAGTAGTTTTGATGAGGGAAATCACCTCAATTATGGCACTAGAAACTTCATGAAAGAACTTCAGTGAAAAGCAGGTCAGAGACCTACTAGACCATTAAAATCCTATTGTAGGGGAGCAGGTATAGCTCAGTGGTTTGAGCATCTGTTTGCATGTACAAGGTCCCGGGTTCAATCCCTTGCATCTCCTAAAAAAAATTCTGTTTTGGCTGAATATTAACCAAGAAAGATGCTTCCAATATGTTTATACAATAGTCCCAGTTTTATAAAGAAAGTAATGTCTATAAAAAAAGAGAAGCCATTATAAGACAGGATAGTGACAAGGAAAGATGTTCACAATACTTTGACATAACATTCCTATTATTATTTAAAAAACAACAACACTACTACATTGCAAAGGAAAGAAAAGTCAAGAGGAGGATTGCAACACTGCGTGGTTGCATGGCACTTTTAATTCTCTATGCATTGCAGTTCATATTTGTTTATGGAAGTTGGCACTTTTGAATAAGTTATTTTGGAGTTAGAGCAATTAACTTCTCATTTATATGGAGATTTCTGTCAAGCTGTTCAGTCTACCCCACTCTCTCTCTCCACTGTATCACCATGTACCTTTTAATCCTGTTTCCTTGCAAGAGGATTCAGGTTTGGCACAAGCCCTTGCATACCCCCTAGGACATAGGGAACCCCGTCCTGGCCCCCAAACCCTCCTGCTCTGGCTCCTGCCACCAGGTTGCCATCTTTTGACCCCCAGAACCCATAGTTTTAAAAGCTTTATGAAGCTTCAGGTCACTTTATCTGTTCTGCAGCCATTGGTCTTGTCTACATTATTCTATTTAGTGTCCAAAATTTTCTAATGCCCAAGTATATGGTTAGATTGTTACTGGTATAACTGAGGGTTAAGAATTAACAAATAATTATAATTACTAATTCATTGTATAAATGCCTTTTTACTTCCTGTAAATTATAAAATCGCCAGAGGTTCCTATCTGAAATTACTGAAACCAGCTAGACTGACTTCATCCTTTGTATGTGGCCATTTCCAACAAAAATCCTGCCATTGTAGTAACTGTTCCAGGTGGATCTTACCCTTGTAAGTGACTACTTGTACCCGTTTTTTTTCCCCCACTTTCCCCATGTTACCTTTTATTTTTTTTGTCTTTGTTTTTTTAATGTTACATTAAAAAAATGAGGTCCCCATATACTCCCCATCCCCTCACCCCACTCTTCCCCCCATAACGACAACCTCCTCCATCATCATGGGACAGTCATTGCACTTGGTGAATACATCTCTGAGCACCGCTGCACCTCATGGTCAAAGGTCCACACCATAGCCCACACTCTCCCACAGGCCACCAGTGGGCCATAGGAGGACATACCTGGCAATATATTGGGCTTCATTTTTGAAGAAGTTTTGGCTCACAGAGAGGTTCAACAGTGTACCTGCTTTTATAACAAATATTCCAGATGGATCTTATCTTTGTATACGAACATTTCTATCGACAGCTGACCACTCCAGCTTCTTCTATTTGATATCCATATGAAAGACCTTGTAACTGACCTGAGTTTTCAGTATCCTCCTCTCTCAGATGCTTTGATCTCCAATAATGATCACAACTTTGTGACTCACCCTGGTTTGGTACCATCCCCATCCTGTTCAGCCCCTTAATGTTCGTTAATGAAGGAACCTGTGCAAACTCCACTCTAATTACTCATTAGCATCCTGATGTTGTAAAATATTAGAATCTCTCCAAATCGGGGAGGCAGTTTTTTGGACTATCTAAGGCCACTGACCTCCTTTCTTCGTGCAAACAAACTCTTTCTTGAATCCCAGGTGTCTCTGAAATCAGTCTTTAGAGTACACGGTGGAGAAGGAAACCATATTTGCTCAGTATCTCTGGAGGCAGTGGATACAGAATAAATGTAGGCAGTTGCTTGTCTAACTTCGGCGGGTGGAGAGACCTGGGCAAGATTGCTGGGTCACGTTTGTCTCTAAGCCAGATTACTCTATTGCCGTTAGTATTTCCTTATCCTCCCCTTCCCTCCCCTCCCCTTCCCTCTTCTTCTCCCTCCCCTCCTTCCTTTCCTTCCTCTCCTTCCTTTCCTTCCCCCTTCCCCTTCCCCTTCCCCTTTCCCTTCCCCTTTCCCTTTCCCTTTCCCTTTCCCTTTCCCTTTCCCTTTCCCTTTCCTTTTCCTTTTCCTTTTCCTTTTCCTTCCCAGTGGGAGGGTCTCAGTGAGGTTTTTTCCTCACATCTTTTTCTCTGGGAAACGTTATGAGTTCAGTTCATCTATAAGCCAACAACTCACTTTTTCAAAAACATACAGAATACCCTAGAGATGTTCTGCTGATATGCAAAGCTCTGATTTTTGGCACTGTAGCAGCTTGACTGCTTGTCAGAAACCAAATAGGATCTACTAGGCTTTCCAATTGTTCTTCACAAACAATTATTTTGGGTAATAACAAGGATTATGGTGAAGATAGTAATCATTGCTGGTACCATTTATTGAACACACGCTCTGTGCCAGACACTATGCTAAGAATTATATGTTATTTATCTTAGTTTTCCCAGCGATTCTATAAAATAGGTGTTTTATGCTTATGCCCATTTTTCTGATAAGGAAATTAAGCCTCCAAATTTGAGTAAGTTCATACAACTGGAGAGTGGTAAAATCACATTTCACTGACTTCAACTTGGTTTATAGGAGGGCACAAAATGTGTGGAATCCACTTACCGTGTTCTTTCAATATTTTTAAGAGGTACAAGGTGCTTAAAGTATAGTAACCCTTCCATAATATTGTTTGAGTATATAAATGAAATCCAGGCATTTCCACCCTAATTTTACAGCAAAGTCTGAAGACTTGTCTTGCCTAATTGTGTGGTGTGCTAAGATGTTCTCCAGAATTGAGTGTGGAAAACCTCCTGCTCTCTGAGACTGTGATTCATGGAAATGAGATAGGATAGGGAGGATGAGGTGCACCAGTCACTTTCTATTCTTCAGCATATTTGGACTCTTTCTGCTAAATATTGAGTTGATTTTATTAAGCAGATGCCATCTGAGTACCACATTTTCCAAAATATTGTCGTAATAAAAAAGATGCTACCGTTGAGACAAAATAGTTGGTCAAACTGTCAAAAAGAAAATTTTCGGACCACTTTCTCTTACTCCTGTGCCTGTTACAGCTCAAATGCAGTCATCAAAACTATGCTGAAGTGAGGTTCAAGAAGGTTCAGTTCAGCAATATCGTAAATCAGGTAGAAAAGAATCATTAACAAAATATCAGAACTAAGTCATGAAGTACCAGAGTCCACTGACTGGTTAGAATGAAGGGAAAAAAAATCTAAGGGCAGTGGTTTTGGGATTCCATCTTCTGACAACAAAGCTATAACCTCAAAGGTTTTGGATTATGAGTATTGATGAATTATGAAGAATGAACCTTCTCATTTTATAGGCCAAGGAACTGAGAACCACAGAGGTGAAAAGCCTGGGCAAGGTTGTAGGACCACATTCATCTTTAAGTCAGTAGTTCACTGTATTATGCACTAGTGCTTTCTATTTTCCTTCTTTCCCCTCTGCTCCTCTTCCTTCCTCTCGTCTCTCTTCCACTCCTCTGCCTTTATTTTTCTTTTCTCCTTTTCCCTCCTTTCCTTTTATTTCTTTTTTTATTTCCCAAAGAAAAAAGCAGCACGACCAGTTGGAAAACTTTCCCCTGGCAAATTCAGTTCCTCTGTCCTGCATCCTCTCCAGAGCAGCCTGGTATGGTGTTGGCGGGCCTCTGAGATCTCCCTTGTAGCAGGATGTTTTGCCATTCTCACAAACAGACAGAATTCCATACTTTTATTGACTAGCAAGTTGTCAGTGATGATAGATAATGTTTGAATGATCTTTTTCCTTCCAATTGATGAACTATAGACAGAAATGTAGTTTATGCACATTCAAGAATTTGGGTCATTGTTGCCCAAGCTTTTATTGAAATGGGAAAGTATTATAATTCGTAGCTGTGTAACTGTTTTCTCCAGGCATTATGGAATTTCTACACAGGGATGGAGATTGTTGGCTTGTCTTCCTTGTAGATCAGACATGGTGCTTATTTAACAAGTTATTGGAGTTTCTAAGGAAAAGTATGTACATTTATCTACGATGATCTAAGGATTGCCATTAATTTGCTGATTTACAGGGTGATTAAATGCAAAAAAAAGAAAAAGAATAGAAACGATTACAAACATCTTGGGAAATGTCCTTTATCCTTTCTAGAATATTCCTGATTTTTATTATCATTAACATCTGAAAATTTTAATACAGAGCATGTTTTAACAAACAGCTTAAATTAAATACATTTTTTAACCTTTCAGTCTTAAGTATTGACTAAGTAAATTTTACTCATGTGATAACCATGAGAAAGCAACCTGGTTATGATCAAGTTGTCAGCATTTCATTCATTTAAAAACACAATTATAGCTAGGGAAACTTTCCCTTTTTCCCTCTCTCATGGTTACCCATTCTTACTCCTGATAGGGTTGTTATTTTCTCTAAGGCAGGATGCCTATTTTGAGATTTTGAAAGATAATACTCTTTGTAGACTATTTTTTACCTTTGCATTGATATTTCTTTTTTTTAGTGCTTTATTAGTTTAAATGCTTCTGGATTGATCACCAGCACATAATCCTAGAATCTGTTTCATTTTTAGAAGAAAATATTCAATGATACACATCTTTTGTGGGCTTCCCAAATTCAAATTAGATTTTTAAAAGTATGGATTTAGTTTAGAAGACAAAAACCTTTAGAAATATCTACACAACCTCAAATAACCGGTTAATTGAACTTTTCCTGTGGAAGTGGAGTTTTTGGTAGGTGGAACCTGGTACAATGAGAGTTTCTTCTTGCCCTGAGACATTTATTATTTTGAGCATTGTATATGAAAACGTAAGTCTTTTTTACAGGGCACAGAAAACATAAGTCTTTTTTATAGGGCACAAACCCAGCTCCTCACTTGATTATCTATTTCTGTAACATGTTGTAAATTGGAAATATATATACCTTTTATTCATTCATTAACTTAACAAGTATTTATGAGCTACCTACTGTGTGTCAGAAATCCCACTGTTTGTGAGAAACACCAGCATGGTTCAAGAACTGGATCAGCCAGTCTTCACTGTCTCTGCTGCTCTCCACTGTGGGCCGTGGACAGAACAGTAACAGAGCCAGGCATGGTTTCTGGTCCAGTGGACCTCAGAGCAGAGAAGGCCACCATTAAATCCATGTACAGGTGTGCTGTGTGCCAGGCAGGATAAGAGCATGGTCTTACAGGCTTGAATTATAGGCAACTTGACCTTTTTGGGGAGCCAGAGGAAGATTTCCTAAGGAACAATTGGTTAAGTGGTTGCTGAAGTAAGAGCCCTTGTCAGCCTAAGAAAGTCAGGAGGAGAGAATATTCCAGAGGGAACAGCTCATGCCATGGAGGGGAGGTGGGAAAGAGAGGGTCTGTCCAGGAAATTGACCATCCAGTCTGCCTGGTTTATTGAGAGAGAGAGAGAGGAGGTGGGGAGAGGGCAGGTGCACTGGGGCCAGTTGAAAGCCCTGTGGAAGCCCAGCACAAGCTGAAGGCCTAAGGATGCCTCCTCTGGCAGATTACCATCACTATCAGTAATTAACTGAATGTCCTACCTAGCAAACAAACCAAGTGACCCAAACTGTAAGGGCTCAGGCAGGATATCTAAACTCTAAACCTTTAAATGCATTACCTGGAGAGATTGGCATTATACCTTAAAGCTTTTTGATTAGTTTTACAACTCTGTGTCCAAATCAAACCAAAAGTACTGAAATACCAGTGTCCAGTTTCTGGCTCAGCATTTTTTCAGATTTTTAAAGGTAGTCTGAATTTCACTCAAATTTTGCTCCCCCCTTTGGTAAGTTCAACAAACCAGGTGTTTTGAGATTGCTCAAACTTTTCTACACAAGGGTTGAATAGAGTCCAGATGTGACGCACCTCTCTTTTCAAGAGGCAGAAAAAGTGATAAACAAAAGGAGATATCCATGTGTAAGAGTACACTAGGGTCATTTTGGAAGTCTTTTCCACGGTTGAGCAATAGGGACCATATCAGAACTGAGTTTGGCAATTATTTGCATTGGACTAGTTGTTTGAAATGAAGGTTTTGGTTTATTTACAGAGGAAAATGATTTCGGGTAAGAACCAGTATGACTTAAGGTTTTTTCAGATGAAACCAACACACCCAGAGTTCAACATCTGCAGATGATATCTGCAGATATCATCTTATTTTACTCCCCTCTTCCATCGCAAAAGAAAAAATAAATAAAGCACATTCTCTGGATCATTTGGATTACATGCTAGGTATAATTAATATGTCTGTTGAATTTCCTGTGTGGGTGGCACTGTATAACAGTTCAGAAAATTGTTTCTTTCAACACTTTGAGCATCATCAATCATTTGATTCAAGTTCTTTGCACGTCATCAAACTTTGGTCCACTGGCATGTTTTTATCAGCTATTCTAAAATTACTTTAAGCATTTCTAAGTATATTTGGGGGTAACATTGTTCATAAGTATCTCACTAATTTTTCTGAACTACACAAATTAGTGAAATTTGCAGTCTTTATATGTTTAATGGTATGTTATGCTATGCCCCCCAAAACTGGAATTCTCCAAAGTAGATACCAATGCTTACATTCTCTTGTACATTTTGTGCTTGCTTTTAAGCTTTCTTTGATTAAAAAACCTGAGTAAAAGTCACACCTAAGTTGGGATTTGAGAGTATACTTGTTATATTTACCTTTGCTTCGTATTTGGCAAGTTAAAAGTCATTGGTTCTCTGGAAGTTGTTTGCAACATAATGAGGTTGTTATAAACTGGCAAAAGTGTGATGATGAGCAATTGAATAGGGTGAAGATACTGTTTACTTGGACAGGTAAAACAAATAACCTGGAAGGCAAATGGAAAGTGTGCACTTTCTAATCAGACCCACCTAGCTTCAAATACTGATTGTACCATTTATTGGCTGTTTGCCCTTTTATTCAACTACACAACAGAGATAAACCTGCTATGAAGGTTGTCGTAAGGATTAAAGAATACATATAAGTGATTTATGTAGTGTTTGACTATTTACCGTAGGCACTTAGTCCATGGAATTTATTGGTATGCTTAATAAAATCATAATGTAACTGCAAGCATACCCAAATGTCTTCATCATCAGATGCTGTTACCCTCAGAGACCAGATTTATGTAAGCCTGGTAGCAAAATATGTCCCTGAAGCCCAGTCTGAACTTCAAATTAAACAAGAATTAGAGCTGCAAAGATACTTGAAATAAAAGCATGCAAAAACTGGGACCAGTAGAGGATGTATTACAGGAGGATATATTTCAGCTGCATGTTTGGGCAATCTTTCAAGTGAAGAATATCATTATAGGATGAACGGGACTGTCGGGTGAGGCAGTATGCTCCTCATATGAATGTTGTGTCCCTGGAGAAGGTGAGTGGCCATTGGTCAAGGAGATTTCTCCTTTGGGTAGGAAAATGGGTGAATGACTTAAAATGTTTTTTTCTGACTCTAAGATTGTATAATTCTATGACAGCGATAGATACATAGTAGTATGACATGGAAGTGTGATAAAGAGAACTAAGTTGGTAGTGGGAAGACCTTTGAGTCCAGTTCCAGATAAAATTCTGCCAAGGACATTTCTATTTGTGAGCACTCAATTCTAGTGGACATGGGAGGAAACAGTTACTGAGGTTACTTTATTTTATAGTTTTGATGCATGTATTATATAGAGCTGGTAGGGTCCACAAAAGTCTTCAAATCCAACCTTTTACCCAATTCCACAATCTCCTAACCCTATTGTGAAAGGTGGTCATTATAGTCATTTGATCCTTTCCGGAGTCAGGAAATGTATTTCCTGGCAAGGCTGGGCATGATGTACAACTTTTAACTTTTCACAGTCTTCAATATATTAGATGAAAATTCATGAGCTTTCCTATTCCTCAAGGATAAATCAGGTTTATTGGCTGAGGGCCCAACCCAGGGCCTTGGCAAAGGTCCTGTAAGGTCTCTTGCTAGAGAAGTGGCTGATACCCCCTAAGAAGACACCACAGTTGACCATATTACATTATGGGCCAGTGCCTCTTTGTGCAGCTGGAATTTCCCCAGTTAGTACAGTCCCATGTATGATTTTTTTTGGTACCTAGACCGCGCTATTTTATCCTTTTAGGTTAGCAGTGAATTAGAACCCTGAGGCAATTTATGCAAATATAACATCACAACCTAGTACCCTGAGGGTTTTTCTTTTCAGTCTATATGAAGATTAAGTATGTAGGGTTAAATATAATTGTTTTAGATCTATCATACTATTTAGTTTGAATTTTGATTCTGTTAACCCAGGGGTTGACAAACCATATCCCATGGACCAAATCTTAAAGTATTGTGGAATATAGCCACACCCATTTGTTTATTTATTGGGTATGGCAGCTTTTGTGCTAAATGGCAGAGTTGAATAGTCAAGATGGAGACTATGTGACCTGCAAAGCCTAATGTATTTACTCTTTGTTCTTTTACAGAATGAAATTGCTAACCTCTGACTCAGCTTATAGCTCTTTCTCCTAATATGTGTCATCTGAAAATTAGGAGAGCATTTCTTCTATACTCCCAATTATGTATTTATGTTGCTGATAAAAACATTGGACAGAACAGTGCCAAGAGATATCCAACATAAGATTTATTAATGTAAACATTGTAGACACAATCATCACTGTGCTTTGTTTGAGGCAAAGACTGTGAGTGATGTTTACCATTATCCATGTTTTTTCTCTGCTTCTTCTGCCTACTGCTAGGCCTCATTTTCCCAGCCTCCTTTGCAGCTGGGTGTGGCCATGGGACTGAGCTCTGGTCTATGGAATAGAAGTGGATATGAAGGAGGCATGGTTCAAGAAAGCCTCCCATGCTCAATCCTCTCTGTCTTTCCCCATCTATCGATTTAGTGGAGGAGACTCCACAAATTTAAGGCAGCAGAGCCACAAGATAAAAAGTCTAGGTCCATGAATGACTGTGCCAGTCAAAGAGTCTCACTGATCTACACTCGACTGTGGTGTGAGATGATGAGAAATAAATGAGAAGTAAGCCACTGAAATTTGGGAGTTACTTGTCATAGTCAGCAGCCTACCCTTGACTAGTACCATAAATAAAAGCTTTCTCTCTCTTGTATATAAGAATACCATATGAAACTTGTCAGTCATCTTTTGCAAGTTGAAATACAATATATTCTCAATTTTTCCTTGGCCTAAGTGAGCATTCATAAGAGTAATTACCATTTGCAATAACTTTTCCTTGATCAACCATTATAAGCTCTTAGTAAGCCCTTCTTTTTCTAAATTTTGACCAATCATTTGTTAAATCATCCATCCCTTAATTTTTTCCAGTGATCATGAAGATCAATGACATAATTATTATACTGTGTTTGGGGGTGTTTATTACTTTTCTCCTTTCAAAGATGTGGATATCTACAAGTTTTCTGAAATTTTTCTAGTCTCTTCTATTCTCATCTTCCTTTTGTTTTGACCATGTCCTTTGACTATTTTGGGCAATGACTTGCTCAGGTTGCTATGGGGTCTCTTACTATTTCTTCAGACACTTCCTGAACTTCTCTCTCTTTTCTAGTGGTTTAAATGCAGCTTGACGCCAATGGCACTAAAAGGCTCATGCAATTCCAAAGATGTCTTAGTCTTGGGCCTTCCCATGTTTCTCTGTTAAGGACTTTAGAAAGAAATGAAAATTTCTCTCCCTTCCTTTCTGTCTTCCTTTTAGCTTTCAATAGTTGCTTTTCATAATGTGAAATCACACGTTTGATTGTGATGAATGAATGAATATTTTTTCTCAATGATTTATTCCATTTTTATCCTCGAGGGAAGTCACAAAGGAACACAAAACTACAATAAACATGTGTAAGATGACATTTCTCAAAAGTTGTTGAAGGCCTTCCTAGAGTTGGATTTGCTAAGCAACAGGGTGTGAATTCATACATAGATAGGGGCAACCCGACCCTGATTTTTAAAAACTGTTTTGAGATGTGATATGATACTTGCCAGCACTGCAGAAACAACTCATTGAGGGAGACCTGACTGAATCCAGTAGCTTCGGTCCACTTGTGACTATTGAATTGTATTCAGTGTGCCAGAATATTCTATTCAAAGGAAAAACCTTGACATTTCTTCTGTTTGCTAGTGGCACATAAACTAGAATGGATGAGATTCCACTTTTGATCTCAAAAGTGTGGGACTTAGGGGGAAAAAATGAAGTTACTTTAACTTTGCCTGTTTCATAGATTTGAACCATCTCACCTACAGAATGGTTAGAGAAACAAGAATTGCCTGGTGTGGAGGTAGGAAAAATCAACTTCTAAATCACCTGATTAAATATGACTAGATGTCAGGTTGAGTGACTTTAAACATCCAAGAGAAGCAACATGATGTGCAAGAAAACACACAGGACAGAGTCCAACTCAACTGTACCACCCAATCTGTGTCTCATTTTCCTAATCTTACAGAATTTAATTCAGAATACAATCCCTACTTGCTTTTTGAGGTTTTTATAAGGATTAACTGAGATAATAACTATAAATTTTAAACAAATGAAATTTTTTTTCTTTCCATTAGGGAAGGAACTAAATGAACAACTAAATGTTTTTCATTTTCCTAGAATTGTTCAAAATATGGGCTTGGATTCCACCACTTTCTTCTATCAAGTCTCATATTCTACTTGATCCTACTACCTAATTGCCCATTAAATTTGTCATATCCATCAATCTGATATCTGGGTTAATGGCAATTAAATCCTATAATCTGAATTCCCATTAACTTAAAAAAGATCAATTTTATAAAGTGTCCTCATATCTTAGAAGTTCAAAGTGTTTAGGTTATTAGAAATCATTTGGGCAAATTATTCTTTTACATTTTTACCGAAATATAGATCATCTTTTATCTACTGATACATCTGGTCATCACTCTGCATTTTGAAGATGTTTGTGAATTATGGCAGACAACTCAAGGATGTTAAAGTCATAGGTTCAGTTTTCAAACAGGATGACTGATTTTCTCTACTTCATGATTAGAGTCTAAACCCTGAATCCCAACCAGTAGTTATTTAGTTTGAATGTGAATGTCTATACAACTATCAGGTCATGAGAAAGGAATATGTGAAATCAGTTATTCATTCAGAAAATATGTATTGACTATGTGCCATGTACTCTGTTAGCTCCCTTCCTCATTTAGTTTAGAGATTATATTCCATACGTAATTCCATATATAGTTACTAGTGTGATGCTGTGGCGTTTATAAGAGGAAAATACATGGCCCAGGATATAACCATTTCTGTGTTTAAAAAACAAGCCATCAATATCTGAATTACTGATATTCCACTATAAAACTATTGTGACTAGTAATAGAAGAAATTGTGGCATTGAGGTGGAGAAAGTGGCCACAGTAGTTGCTGAGGGCAGGGAGAAGGAAGAAGAGATGTGATGTGGGGCATTTTTGGGACTTGGAGTTGTCCTAAATGATATTGCAGGGTCAGATGCTGGACTTTATATATCCTGCCATAACCCACTGAATGTACTGGGGGAGAGTGTGTACTACAGGGTAAACTATTATCCATGTGGTGCAACAGTGCTCCAAAATGTGTTCACCGAGTGCGATGAGTGTGCCACAATGATGGAGGAGGTTGTTGATGTGGGAGGAGTAGGGTGGGGGAATGGGAGGGTATACGGGAACCTCTTATATTTTTTAATGTAACTTTTTGTGTGATGTATGTATCTTTAAAAAAATACAATTTACAAAAATGATGGATGGGAGATGGAGAATGGGGTATATGGGAACCTCTTACGTTTTTTATGTTTTTTAATATAATGTTCTTTGTGATATTAACTTTAATAAAAAAAGTATAAAAAAATCTGAATCATTTTCATGTGTAAGAGTCCACATATTATTATGATTTTTGTTATTCATAAGACATGGTTTAATTTCTATCTCCCCATAGCACGGTCATGGTGAAGAGCAAGAATTTTGTGGCCTTCGGGGAAAGAGGGTAATAAGACACTGTTTAGCTTATTGGTAATTTTTGCTCATCATTCCCCTCTTTAAAAAGAAAAATCTGCCAAAGCTGGGTGCTATTTTATTGTAGTCATCTTCAGCCATGGTTGGCTGTGTTGAAATGTTGCCAGACTGAGCATTGATACCAGGTGCCTGTCCTAGCAGAATCCAATATCACACCTGCAGATAGAGTCTAAGATTACATCATGTGTCGTGCCTGAGCACCGTGAATGACTCTATACTTCATCTCAAGTAACATTATAATTTACACTTGGAGACTTCAGACTAGGTAGTTTTGGCCAAATGAAAGTTTTTGCAGCCAAACACATCAAACTCAATATATTTTACTACACCAACGAGTTTTTTTTTTGAGAAAGTTGATCATAATTAAATCTATCAATGGCATTTCAAATAAAAAGTACCTGTCCTGGAAAGGTAGGTTTATATACAATTGGCTGTCAGTTAAGAAGATGCCACAGAGTTCTGTGCTGGAAACAAAAGAAAAATGAAAAGACTGAGTGTGCTATCATGTGATTTAAATAAGAGTTCACAGATGAAAGGGGGAACAATGAGATCTTTTGTTTTACAAAAATGTCATAGTTACAAATGTATACATTTAAAGTTGGAGAATCACTTGAGGCATAAATGAAAACCCTCCCAATTCAAACGTTTTCCTTGCTCCACGACATAACCTAGAGTCATCTTCTCTAAACTTTTGGAAATATTGTGTAGCTATTTCAACACCTTCTCACCCTATACATTCTAATTTTCTCCTTTGTACTTTGGTGCTTGACGGGTTTCCTTTAGAAAGAAGTTATCATCAACCTGCTCACACTTTGATCCACTGGCTGGAAAGCAGCTGCTCCTCTTTGTTCAGGAAACTATTGCGAATGTTTATGTGAATAGAGGAAGGGAAGAATGTCCTCATTCCCTTTCTTCCCCCACCAACTTCTTCAAAGGATTGGAGGAGTTTTCCACCTGGCTATTGGGTTTCTTTGACTTTTGGATTCATTCTGTGGTTCTCATATTCTCAGTGGAATTAGCTCAGCATTTTGAGTCTTTTAGACAAGCTTATTTTATGTCTAAACCTAGTAGCCAATGACCTCTGTCGTCTTGGGAAAGATTGTAGGGCTGCCAGAAGAGATCTTTAAAATGCAACAAAAACAACTCCATTGTAACTTTGCATGATTTTTTCTAGCGTTTACATGATACCTTAGGAACTCCTTTAGGGTCTTGTAGTTTCCTAATACACATGGGTCCTGTAACAACAGTGGGAGATAAGTGACAATGTTGCCTAGGGTTATGAAATCTTATACTAAGGATCCCAGAATAAATGAAGAGTCTTAGCTTCTTTGGGGTAATATTGTACTTGGAGAAGTTTTGAAAACAACTATAAGTAAAGAGGCACCAAAAAGAAACTTGATTTATATCACTGTTCTGTGCTCTATGACCACAAGACACTGGGGAAATGTATAAGTTAGACAGAACAGGGAAGTGGGAAAGAAGAGGACTGCTTTCCACCTCTAAGGACTGTGTATTATCTGTTGTACAAGAACAGTAAACATCACCAAGTGGTTTTTACTTAAACCGTACTTTGGTATGAAATTATTTTTATTAATCCCCTATCAGGGAAGAATATTTGGTAGCTGTGCTTCAGTAACAAACAATCCCTAGGTCTCTGTAGTTTCCTGTAACACTTATTTTTTCCTGACATTTCATGTTGGAATACAGATGGCTGTGGCTGCTGTAGTTCCACCTGGGTCTGCTTGTCTCCATTTTCAGTGTCTCTCCTTTTAGGACCTGGGTTGAAGGTAATATCTATTTGAGACAAGCCATTCTCAAAGAAGGAAAACAACGTCAGAAAACTGGGGGAAACATACAGGAGTTCTGCACATGATCACATCTGTTCTCATTCCTTTAATCCTAGATCAAGTCACAGGGCCAAGCCTAACAATGGCAGGGGGAATTGTATTCAGGGTGACAGACTGCCATGTATGTCATCTTAGAGGGAAGGAAATGAATAGTTGGGAATGATAATACAATTCTGCCACAGCATATCTTTTCTCATGGCTTCTTACCTTATTTTAGAGAAATACCAAGGAAACTCAGGTTTAGATCAGTTCCAGAAGTGTTGGTACATATTAAGTCAAGCAGCCTTTTAAAGTTCTTGGATATTTATCCATAACTATTTCTAATATACCCACTGGGTGCTAACTAACATTTCACAGTGTGTTTACTTGTCATTAGTCCCCCTTTTTTTTCTAACTATGAGTTGAAGTTCATCTAAGAGCAAGGCAAGATGGAAGGAAATGGGCTTTCCTATATTTAAGTCTTTTTCCTTGAGTTTAAATTGTACTTGATTATTAAATATATAATGGCAAAGTGTTCATATTTTCCTTAAAGTGGACTTCACGTAAACAGTTAAGAAATAAAATATCAAAATTATGCACGAGGGCAGTAGTGATAGTAATTTGCGTGTAGCTCTTATGCCAAAGGATGTTTTAGTGTTGTTCAACTGACTCTAGTAATCAGTTCCCTAACACCCTAAGCAGTTAGGTCATTAAAGAGCTCTTGGCACATTACCTAAGGACTTCAGGGTGCTAATCCCAGTTTCCTGGTCAGATTCCAACTAGGGTAATGACTTTCTAGCTTCTTAAATTACTCCTGCAATTTTGGTTGAACGAGATGTTCTCACTTTCAGTTCCATGCTGTTTTACTCAGTGGCTCATTTTGCTAGAGAGATGTGCCATCTTTGATTGTTAATGATGAGGAGGATAATTTCAAAGCATTTCTAAAAACTGCTGAGCTGCAGCAGTGCACTGGACTCTGTCATGAACATAAAACAGTTGTTTAACAATTTATTTTAATTATCTGTTTGTTTTCATCTTACAGGTTTTCTCCATGCATGATAGGCTGACATAAAGTTTACCCAAAGAAGGTTCTTTCTGCTAAAAAGGTATGAGTTTAAGTGAAGTTGAGGTGGTCAGTGAATTTGAAAAGGTCAAGAAAATGCTAGGCTGGTGCCTTTTATAGACTGTCCACATGGACTTAAGTTTGCCTACCATGAACCCGGTACCAAATTTTGTTAAAAGAATAATCAAGGTGATTGATAAGTGACAGCAATAGGAAGAGAAGAATGTGGTAGAGCCAAATGAAATGAGTCTCACATGAAGAGTTTTTATGTGAGTTTGAGGAATAATTTTCTGAAACCGATAACAAGGATTATAGGTTGCGTGTCACCTTCCTCTGAGCCCTGTGAATTGTGGGAACAGGAGCCCCCTTGCCATGCCCCATAAAAGATCCATCTCTCCTATCAAACTAATTGCCTCACTAAATGCTTGGTATCTTACCATTCATCCTGTGTGCCTTTTCTTTGCCCTTCACACTTCCTAATGATTCCACATCTAATTTATTTCTAATCCCCTTCTTCTCTCTTGAGCTCTCCAACCTTGGTTCAAGCCTTTCTGCATCATCAACTCAATCTATTATTGCAACAATCTCAAGAGTCTTCAAATGAATCTCCTTACCACAGTTTCTCCATGATTCCACTGTGTTTCCATCGTCATCACATTGATCTTCTGAAATACAGATTCTTTTGGTGATAACCCACACTGAGTCTACTGTGAGGGCATATAAGGCCCTTTGCCATTTGACCCATACTTACTTCTCTAGCTATCTCACACCACTTGTCCCCTCCCCCACAAAATCTCTACCTTAGGTACACCAAACCCCCCACTGTTCCCTGAACACACCTTGCCTCTATCCTCTGCCCTTTTAAACTCATTCTACTCCTTTTCACCCTTTAACAACAAAACATTATTTTAAAATAAATCAACTTTATTGATAAATATTAATAAAGCATACAATTCATCCAAAGTATACAGTCAGTGATATTTGGTATTTGTGGGTTCACCACTTCAGTCATTATTAGTGCATTTTCATTATTTCAATAATAAACAGAAACCAGACAGACAAACAAGAAAATTTCTCACCTCTCAATCTCTGTATGCTTCTTCCACTGTACATAGCTGGTGTTCTTGGCTCTTTGATCCAAAGGGTATAATCAGTGGCTATCAGTATAATCACAATGTTGTACATTCATCATCTCAAAAATCTTAGAACAATTTCATTATTCCAGAAAGAAAGACATCATACCCCTTAGCATTCCTTCCTCAGATCTACATAATTTCTAATCTCATTTCATCTTCATAAATTGATTTATATTTTCATTTCATGTAAATGGAATCATATAATATGCAGTAGTCTGTGTCTGGTCTCCTTCACTTAGTATAATTTTTTTTTGTCTGATACTAACATTTTGTGGTATTTAACTTACATTTGTTCATCTTCGAAGAAAAATAGTCTTATATATGCAGTTCTACCCATATTCATATTCACATAATATATTTCACATAATATATTTAGTTCATAATAGGGAAGTTATATAGTATGTGTCTTTTTGTGTCTGGCTTGCTTCACTCAACATAATGTCCTCCAGGTTTATCCATGTAGTCATATGCATCATGACTTCATTTCTTCTTATTGCTGCATAATATTTCCATTGTGTATATACTCCACAATTTGTTTATCCATTCATCAGTTGACAGACACCTAGGTTGTTTCCAACTATTGGCAATCGTGAATAATGCTGCCATGAACATTGATGTGCAGATATTTGTTTGTGTCACTGCTCTCAGATTTTTGGGTATACACCTAAGCAGTGTTATTGCTGGGTCCCACAGAATGTCTATATTCAACTTCCTTAGGAGCTGCCAACCTGTCCTCCACAGTGGCTGTACCATTTTTAATTCCCACCAATAGTGAATAAACATTCCTCTCTCTCCAATATTTACAGTTTTCTGATGTTTTAATAGTGGCCAGTCTAATAGGTGTGAAATATCTCATTGTAGTCTTGATTTGCATTTCCCTAATCACTAGGGATGTTGAACATTTTTTCATGTTTCTTTACCATTTGGATTTCTTCCTTGGACAGTTGTCTTTTCAAGTCTTTTGCCCATCTTTTAAATCAGATACTTTGTCTTTTTATTGTTGAGTTGTACGATCTCCTTATATATCATGGATATTAGATGCTTATCAGAAATGTGACTGCCAAATATTTTCTCCCATTAAGTCAGCTGCCTTTTCAACCTTTTTTTTTTTTGCTATTTTTTTGTCTTTATTTTTTTAAATGTTTCATTAAAAAAATATGACATCCCTGTATACCCCCACCCCCTTACCCCACTCCTTCCTTAACAACAACCTCCTCCATCATTATGGGACATTCACTGCACTTGGTGAATACATCTCTGAGCACTGCTGCACCACGTGATCAATGGTCCACATTATAGTTTACACTCTCTCCCAGTTCACCCAGTGGGCCATGGGAGGACATACAATGTCCAGTAACTAACTGTCCCTGCAGTATGATAAAGTCCTTTGAGGTGCGAAAGTGTTGAATTTTTAGGAGGTCCCATTTATTTATTTTTTCTTTTGTTGCTCGTTCTCCTAGCACTATTTGTTCTTGCCCAGCTGGGTGTGCTTAACAACCTTGTCCAAAATCACTTGACTATAGATACTAGGGTCAATTTCTGAGTTCTCGATTCAGTTCCATTGGTCAATCTGTCTGCCCTTATGCCAGTTCCATGCTGTTTTTACTACCATAGCTAAGTAATATGCTTTATTTTATTTTTTTAAAGATTTATTTTTTATTAATTTCTCTCTCCTTCTCTCCCACCCCCATTATCTGTTCTCTGTGTCCATTCGATGTGTTTTTCTGTGTCTGCTTACATTCTTGTCAGCGGCATCAAGAAACTGCGCCTCTTTTTTGTTGCATCATCTTGCTGTGTCAGCTCCATGTGTGTGGTGCCACTCCTGGGCAGCTGCACTCTTTTCGCATGGGGTGGCTCTCCTTGCGGAGCACACTCCTTGTGTGTGGGGTTCCTCTACGTGGGGGACACCCCTGCATGGCAAGGCACTCCTTGCATGCATTAGCACTGTGCGTGGGCCAGCTCACCACATAGGTCAGGAGGCCCTGGGTTTGAACCCTGGACCTCCTATATGGTAGGCGGATGCTCTGTCAGTTGAGCCAAATCCGCTTTCCCCTAAGTAAAATGCTTTAAAGTCAGGAAGTGAGAGTCCTCCAACTTTGTTCTCATTTTTAAAGTTATTTTTGACTATTTGGGGCCTTTACTCTTCCAAAGAATTTGATTATTGGCTTTTTGATTTCTGCAAACAAAGGCTGTTGGGATTTTTATTGAGATTGTGCTGAATTTGTAAATCAGTTTGGGTAGAATTGACTTCTTAGAGATTTTTAGTCTTCCAATTCTTGAACATGGAATGTCCTTCCATTTATTTAAGTCTTCTTTGGTTTCTTTTAGCAATGTTTTGTAGTTTTCTGAATACAGGTCCTTTATGTCTTTGGTCTTAAATATTTGATTGTTTTAGTTGCTATTATAAATGGTACTTTTTTCTGATTTCCCCCTCAGATAACAACAAAACATTTTATCTCCTCTGTTTTGACGACTTCTTACTTCTCTTGCCTCCCTCCAAGTTTGTTATTTCCATACCACTTCATTCAGGTTGTGATTTTAGCTTTTACTGCCTTGTGTTTTGTGCCCTTTAACCTTGATTATTTACTTTCCCTTTCACTAAACTAAACTGCTCAAGGGGAGGGAATGAATATTTTTCATGCTTCTCTTTCCAGGCCTAATACTTAGTATATAATGGTTTTTGCTGAAAAAACACATGAAGTTTGGAAAGACAGCATGTCTCTTGATCAAGTGGCATACATCTGTGGAAGAAATCAATGGCTTAGGTATAACTCTAGGGCTTGATCTTTAATTCACTCTAAGAACTCAACTGCATATATACTGGACCAACATTGTATATGAAGGTACACAGAGACAGTACAGAGACTCCTTATAGAAGATGAAAGATATTTTATTGATCAGTATTTATGTGGTGGAATGGAAGAAACAACAAATTCACCCCAATATCTGGCCTCCTCTTTGATTATAGTAATGGAAGTTCTAGCTGAACACATGGCTTCTACATTTTCTAGTCTCCCTTACATTTTGGTGTGGCTACTTGGTCTAGATTCTGGCCAATGGAGTGTGATCAGAAACAATGTGTGCACATTCCAAATAAAAGGAGAATGCATTCTCTTCCTTCTTCTAACTTTCCCACTGGTTAGAATGGAGGAGGAGCAGCCATCTTTGACCACGATATGGAAGCCCAACATATTGAGAATATGTAGACTTAGTAGGATGGAAAGATGCTGGGTTCCTATATGACTTATTGCACTTATCCATTAAAGAGATGGTGGGTAAAGATTTGAACTAAGGGAGATGCTAGCAACCCAAATTCTATCTTCTTACTATCAACCTTGGACTGTTTACCTCTGAGTTTCTACCATTTTATTTAGCTATTCTAATTTGGCTATTATGTACTTGATTGATACTGGTAGACTCATATTATTAGCTGAATTTCTATGCATTTTCAATAAATATATAGGTTACTGTATCAAAAATTGGCAGGTAAATTTAGTGCTATCAGGAAAAAAAAAAGACTTATATAGTCTGAAACTCGTAATTGCAACCAATTTCTGCATGATTTCCCCTCCTTCTGGAGGGGCTCTCATATTAACCATCATTCAGGTCTCCCCTTTACCGTTTCACTCCAGGTATGGGTTAATTTCCCCTAATTTCCTATAGTGCAGCTCAGTCTAGGTTTTAACATTTTATAAAATTCTGGTAAATCTTCAGGGTAGTAGGAAGAGTAATTTATAGGAAGAATAATTTACAACTTGCTGCTAGGTGTGACTTTTCCCAACTCCTCAGACATCAACCCATTCTCTTAAGATCCCCTATAAGCAAGCTCAGGGTTGAGTTCCAAACCTACCTCTCTGGGGCACTGGGAAAAACACCTTTTGCTCTGGAGCACCTCAGAACACTTCTAGACTTATAGAAGTTCAGATTCAAGAGAAAGTTTAAGATTACCTCCAGCCTAAAGCTACCTTTGAAAATTTAACTTCCCATTTCAGCTTCTGCTCATCTCTGGATGATTGGCCTGAGATTACTACAACTACCTTAAGGGAGACCCTGTATTCAGGGGCCTGAAACAGCAATGCCAGGATTCAGTAAGAAGTGCAGGTCATTTCTTGAGTAAATGAGTGTCAGAGAGTTTAAGTAACTCTTCCTAAGTCATATGTAGCTTTAAGTTTCAGAAACGCGGATTTCCAAATACCACCCAATGTGGTGTCAAATTGGCTGCTCAGAATCTTTAAAATAGAGATTCCTGAACCCCATCTCAGAAGGTATTTTGTAAAGGAGTTGGGGGTGAGGCTTAGGACTTTTCATTTTATTGTTTAGAAACTCCCCAGGCAATTCCAATACACTGCAATATTTGGAAACTACTATGTTACCCCACACATGGCATAACAATCTTAGATTTTCCACCATTTTTTCTCTTTGCCATTCACTGCTCTCCCCCTCTTACCAAATGAATGATTCAAAATGACAGCAATGTGTCTCAAATGAAATGAAACTCCATATTAGTAAAGGCAGTGCTGAGGCAGGATAGACTGGGGAGAGGGGGCTGGAGAAAGGCAGCCTGGGGAAAGACAGGGGAAGAGGTAGAAACACACACAGAACCAGCCAAGCAAGGAGCCTGAGGCTTGGGCCTTCTGTATGAGGAAAATTAGTTTCTTTGAACGAAACAAAGGGAGCAAAGCACCTTGACAGGCCTGTGTGGAAAACAATCTGGGTGAAGGGAAACCACAGGAACGCGGTAAGCGGAACCCACTTTATAAGCTCTGCTCACCCTCCCGGGTGCCTCTTCCCTTAGAGATACCTAGGGTCTGTGCTGTGCTTAAAAATGCTTTAAACACACTAGTCTAGTTAACTTCTCTGCACTCTTCTCTGCGTGCCCCACAGCACCGTTTTGGCGACTCCGCCGGGACAGCACAGGTGGGTCTTCTCTAGGGCTTTCCTGTCACGGCCAAGGCCACTGCCTGTGGCATCTCCTCTTTTTCTGTCCTCCTCTTTATTCCCAGTTTCTCTCAGATGATCTCTCTACCCCTCTTGGTTTCACTGTTTCAGCATTTCAGCCCCAGGCTCCTTGCTGGGTTTGCTGGCCTGTGGGTCATTTTGCCTCCTCCTGAGATTTCTTCCACCACCTCCTGCAACCTTCTCTCTCTCACCGAATTTCTTTTCTTTGACCCCTCTCTGTCCAACCTTATTTCCCAGTTTATTTCACACTTTCTTTTCTGTTCTTGGCCCCTTCCCCGCTTCTGGGCCCACCAATCTGAAACAACTTATTCTCTTCGTCTCTTCCCGCATCTACTGACACTCTTCTTTTCTACGCAGGCCCTTCTCCCCCTCCACAGTTCCTTCTCTTTCACCCTCTCATCCTTTTTCTCCCTCTAGATCTTCTTCTGGGAAGGTCTCCATTGGGAGACCCATAGAGCCCTCGGGACCTCCCTTCTAGACACTTTGTTCTCCACTAGGTGAGTAGTTAATCCAATCTGGGCTCCGGACATAACTGGGCTGGTTCCCGGTGGAATCACTTTCCTACTTCTCATTTCAGACCATCCTTTCTGCGCTTTTTGCTTCCTCCAGTTCCAGCCCTTCTTTCTGGCTTTTACCCAACCCCTTCATCCAGATTTGCACCATTTCCTTTGCCAGAAACACCACTTGGATGATTGCTAACCTCACCTTTTCAGCAATGCTCTCCCCACGCCAGGGAGTACACTTTCTCTCCGGGTGCTCAGCTTCCTTAACTACCCATCCCGCATTGGACTGGGTTATGCTCTTTAGCATACTTGGTGCCTGATTTTACCCTGGAACTGATCCGCTCCCTTTCCTAGCCTCCATTAACTTGAGGCCCATGGGGCTCTACATTTGGTCCCTTTCCTCACCTTTGTAGGCATCTCTGGGGGAATAGCCTTGGGCACCCCTAGTTTATAACCTCTCTCAAGGTCTAGCTGAAGACCTTAATTACCTGAGTCTCTTGGCATACTCCCGCAGCAGGTTGAGTCTTTAGCAAAAGTCATCATCCTCACAGAAAAGCCCCTCATCTCCTCAGGGCAGTCCAAGGGAGGACGAACCTCTTTTTAAAGAATGCTATTACTATATAAATACGTCTGGAGAAATCTATGCCAACATTAACATCCCGAAAGACACGCAAATGGTCTTCGCAGTTCTATCCTCCCATGAGCCACTGTATGGAAGTGGGTCTCTCCACTCATCATACTCTGTCTCTTAATATTCTTAGGCATGCGTTTGCTCCAATTATTCTACAAGTCACCCACAGGTTCATTGTTAAGCAAGTTGAAGCACTTCACAATGAACTGCTGCCTACTGTGACCTACTCTCCCATTCCCCAAAAGGACAAAGCTGTGACCTATTTCCCCCACAAAACCCTCCCCTCAGCTCCCTATTTCCCTCTTCTTCTTCTTTTTTTAATTTTTAAATTTTTTTTTTTGAGTTAGGCCACTAATTTATTCAGATAGGAAGGGAAGAGAAATGGGAGAAAACAATAGAAAATAACAGAGCAAAGGGCCCAGGTAGTGAGGAAGGGGATGAAAAGGGCTAATTTACAAGCTACAATTCCCCATTATAGATTATAGGTCCCCAGGGTTACTTGCGTGGCCACACAGCAGAGGAAGAATGGCGACACTGGTGAACAGAGGACAGGACAGGTCTGCAGGCAAGAGAGTAAGGTGAGAGAGGAGAGAGCGAGCTCAAGGCTAGGGGTTTGCTTTTAAATTGTATTGTTAATTCTACCCCCTTGCTAATAGAAGGGGAGGGGGCTCCAGCTGTTTGTTGTTTGGATTGATTACCCCTCTGGTCAATTCCTTAGTGAGGACCCAATGATAAAGTTCCTAGAGAACATCTGGGACTTTTCCTTGTTCCCAGGAAGAAGTTTTTGTTCTAGGCAGCAGAATCCTGGGGGTAGGGTTCCTCCAGCAGCCATCTTGGGGGTTCCAGATGTGCATGTGGACTCCTTGTCAGGTTCCAGATCTGTCTATGCCCTATCTTACTAGCCTGCTTCATTCCACCCTCAGAGAGTTCTATACCTTTAATCTTAAAGGGTGCTGAAGGAAGATGATTTTTCTTCTGTAACTGCTTCCTGCTAGTTTAGCTACATTTATGACCTCTCAAAGCATTCACCGTCTCTTTCCAGCAGGAAGTAGTTATAGAAGATAGATGTTCACCAAAAGCACACCCCAAAGATTTGGGAGGTTCACAAAAAGTAGAGGGGGATGTTGAGGCAGGGTAGACTAGGGAGAGGGGGATTGAGGGGCAAAAGGAGCACAGCACCTTGACGGGCCTGTGTGGGAAACAATCTGGGTAAAGGGAAACCACAGTAACGTGCTAAGCAAAACCCACCATATAAACCCTGCTCACCCTCCCTGGGTGCCCCTTTCCTTAGAGGTACCCTGGGTCTGTGCTGTGCTTAATAAACTCACTAGTCTAGTTAAATTCTCTGAACTATTCTCCGCACACCCCACAACAATGCTTTATTAGTCAGAGACTAGTTATATGAATCTATTACATTTTCAGGTATCATCTCCACCCCAGTTTGATAGGCCATTTCCACCCATCAGTTACTACTTTTGAGTGATGCTTTGTGACCAGGCCTTATAGGAAATATCATAGAAGAACAGTCCTATCCTTGGGCTGGGATTACACACACGAAACCATTCAAGAAGAATAAAAAGTAAATTGATAATAAATGCTGAGTTATAGCAACAGGTGGAATAGAAAGAATGGGAAATGAATATTTATGGGGCACAGGAAAAGGAAGGCTTCACCATAGAGATAATGCTTGGACTAAGTCTTAAAGATTGGAACGTCCTTGGAGATGGACATTCTCTGTAGTGATAAGCTACAGTGAAAAGGATAGGCTAAGGCACATCCTATCATAAAGCAACCTGAGGGGCTAAAGATGCTGTCATTTATAAAAGGCATTAATTTTAATTCTCTGAGGCTGTTAGAAATATACATTGAAGAGAAATGGAAACTCTAAGAATATCTCATATTTGTCAGTCTAAAAGTGCATATTTGGGGCTGGAATTGGAGAGTGCCATCTAGGAAGCTAGAGGTAAGGCAAGGCAAGGGTGTTGTGGGAAACATTACTAAAGAAAGAGAAGGAAGGGAGAATCACACCATAGGACCCCAGAGGAATCGGGTGTATTGCCTGCTGGGAGATCTATGTGGAAAAAGAGGATGTGCTGTGGAAGTTGGAGGGAAGGTCCCAGTGAAGGCAGCACAGGAGGAGGACCATGCCTGTTGAATTTATGGGCAGCCTTGGTGACTTTTCCAAATCTCAGACCCTATGACTTCTTCCCTGCCTCATGGATCACGTTGATTTTGGAAGGGAAACATTTTTTTCTCTCTTGAAAACAAACTTTACATCACCGATCTGCTGCTAAAAAATGTTTGTGCTAAATTCCTGCTCCCAAGCCAGTGACTATGAGTCAGATGGTGTGCATTTCAAAATTCTCTCAACATAATTTCACATAAAAAAAGAAACATCTTACCTTGGGCCAAGTCTGTTTAAAAACCACTGCCTTGTATCACTAATATGTAGTTGGATTGATTCATGGTGTTAATCTTCAAAGACCCGGATAATCATCTCTGTTTGAAAATTCCTTATTAACATGGAGATAAATGTTATCATAAATTGAACTTTTATATTATGAGGGAAATTTTTTGGTCTGTAAAATTCATTTTCAGAATATTCGCTAGCATGACGGTCAGGGCAGATGGCACTTTACCAGTTGGATACTGTTGGAGGTTTCTTGTCTCCTTTTCTTTAAGCGGGATGATAAACACTTAATAAGAAGATGGGGCTTATGGAAAGTAGCCAGAAGAGAATAGCATTCTACCGGTGGAATTCCATTGCAGATGCGGCCCTGGAAAGAAATCCTTGTCTTGGGCGCCTTTTGCCTTTTGATTACGGCTTTAAAAACTGTGAAAACAGAGAGAGCCAAGTGTGTGGTCTTTGGCAATTTTGTAATAGTCTGTGCAGGAGACAGAGGGGTGGTTTGTTGGAAAAAATGATTAGCTTTTTCTTTACGATGACAGAAAACAGTTGCTATTCAAAAATGCCAAAAGGTTCTTCAGCCCTCCCTTCTGGCATATTAATGGTAATCACTCCTTCCAGGTGGTGCTTTCACTAAAGACCTTGGAAAGACACTCCCCCAGAGATGTCCTCGGGGCAGAGCCATTGTCAACTCGGAGAAACTTGTAGAATTAGTGAGAGCGGTGTTAGAGGAAAAGGCTCTTCAAATTTTCCTTCAGGGAAATCTGCTCATAATTCCCCAGTGTATATGTGAATGCCTCTGTCAGTGTCTAATAAGCAGACTCTGGCCCTGAGCTTCTCAAGCAGCACTGGAGGGATTCTCCTTACCTTCCTTTATTATTGTTGTTATTGTTATTGTTATTTAAATTTTCCTGGGAGCCTTAGGGTCTACTATAACTGAGATGTCTCTGCACATAAAGTCTACCTTAAAATATATTTTATATGTTTTGACTTAAAATTTTTTTGTGGTTATATTTATATACATATCTTAAAATTTGCCATATTAACCATTTTTAAGTGTACTGTTCAGTGGCATTCATTATAGCCAAACTTGTGTTACCATCACTACCGTCCATTTCCAAAACTTGTTTATCACCCTAAACAGAAACAAGGTACCCATTAAGCAATAACTACCCATCCCTCTCTCCCCGTAATCTACTTTCTGTCCCTGTGAATTTGCTCATTCCTGCTGTTTCGTATACGTTGAATCATATAATATTTACCCTTTGTGACTGGATTTGTCACTGAGCATTATGTTTTCAAGTTTCCTCCATGGTTAGCATGCATCCGAATTTCATTCCTTTTTGTAACTGAACACTTTCAGTGTATGGATATGCCAGATTTTCTTTATCCATTCATCTGTGCCTGGACACTTGGGTTGCTTCCACCTTT
This sequence comes from Dasypus novemcinctus, assembly GCF_030445035.2. Taxonomy (NCBI): domain Eukaryota; kingdom Metazoa; phylum Chordata; class Mammalia; order Cingulata; family Dasypodidae; genus Dasypus; species Dasypus novemcinctus. The sequence continues at coordinate 16,169,048 of NC_080687.1, read as the reverse complement.
TGGCTACTGTGAACAATGCTGCTATGTGTACAGGTATCTGTTTAAGTCCTGCCTTTTAATTCTTTGGAGTATATGTTGTGGAAGCAGACAGATTCAGTGATCGTGTATTGAAGGCCAGGACTCAAGAATATTCTTGAGAAGGAAAAATTTATTAACGACTGGCTGGGCTCAGGGGCTCCAGTCCCGAAAGTGGAGCCCTGAATAGGATTTCTGGGTCCCTTTTATACACAGGATGTAGGGGCTTTTATTTAAAAAGGACTTTTCTTTGTTAGTTTCTTAGAGTTTTGTTTGTTTGAGTACCAGATAGAATTAACTTATCACCCACATTCATCTGGATGCAACTTTGAATACACATTCAGTCTACATCCTTTCTGAAAATTAAAGCGTATAGGGTTTATATTACTTAATCGGCTTTTTAGAAACTAGGCACACTTGCATACAGAATTAGATAATTTTGAATTAATGCACAGGCTATATTATATACACCTAGGAATAGAATTGCCGGATGATGTAGTAATTCTACACTTAACTTTCTGAGGAGCTGCCAAACTTTTTCACAGTGGTTACACTATATTACATTCTCACCCACAATGCATGAGAGTTCCTAATTCTCTGCTTCTTCAGCCTCACCCTCAGTAATACTTGTTATTTTCTCTTTTTAAAATAATAGCCTTCCTTTCATAATGTAATTAAAAAAAAATAATTTAAAAAAAAAGAAAAAAAATAATAGCCTTCTTAATGGGTGTGAAGTGGTATCTCATGGCTTTGATTTTCAAATAGCTAATAATGTCGAGAATCTTTTCATGTGCTTCTTGGACTTTTGCATATCTTCTTGGAGAAATGTCTATTCAAGTCCTTTGCCCACTTTTTATTTTTTATTTTTTTGTCATTCAGTTGTAGGGGTTCTTTATGTATTCTGAATATTAAACTTTTACCAGACATAGGATTTGCAACTATTCTCTCCCATTCTGTAGGTTGTCTTTTTACTTTCTTGATAATGTCCTTTGCACAAGAGTTTTAAAAATATTTATTTTATTTTATTTTTAAAAGATACTTATATTACATAAAAAAATATAAGGGATTCCTGTATGCCCCTCTCCCCACACCTTCCACCCTTCCCCACATTAACAACTTATTTCATTAATGTGGTATATTCATTGCAATTGATGAAAACATTTTATAACAAAATCATGGATTATAGTTTACACTGTAGTTTGCACTTTTTCCCACTCAATACTGTAGGTAATGGCCATATGTATAAAGACCCATATCTTTTGTTGTAATGTCACTCAACACAATTCCAGGTCCTGAAATTGCCCCCGTTTTACACTTCTTTTTCCCTGTCCTTGACTTCATCTCCAGTGGCCACTGTCTCCACATCAATGATATAATTTCTTCCTTTGCTAGAATCACATTAAATCTATAGTAGAATACCAGTAAGTACACTTTAATCCATATTTTGTTCCCCAATCCTGAGAATTCTGGGATGGTGGTGCACACTCCACCTCTAATTGAGAGGGGGGATTCAGTCCATACAGCTGATGGATGGGACTCTCTTGCTTGCAGTCATAGACTCTCTCAGTTCCTTGGTGTGGTGGTTGTCCATTCTCACCTTCTTATTAGTTGTCCTGGGTGAGCCCAATGAACTAGAGAGTAGGTGTTGCAACTCTGCTGAGGCTCAGGGCCCAGCTGGCACATGGACAGCCCAGAGATTCAAGTCTCTTGGACTTACACCTACCAGCTCCAGCACCAACTAAAGGTTCAAATAAAGGGGACAGAAGAGACATGGATAGAGAAGTCATATCTTGAGTCCAACTCTGTCACACTAGGGAGCACAAACTCCAAACTAGGACTCACTGGTGAGGCACCAACCACTGGAGCTATCTGCCATGACCGTAGGACCTAGGTGTTTCCAGAGCCTTCAAGGGCCCCACTGTTTGGGGTAGTATCTACTTTGGCTTTCTATGAGATCCTGCTGGAATGTGCATAAGCATTACCTCTGGGAAGACCTTCCGACTCATTTTGAAGTCTCTTAGCCATATAAATTCGTTTGTCTTTACCTTTTCCCCCTTTTATTCAAGGTCTTTTTCCATACACAAGAGTTTTTAATTTTGATGGAGTCCACTGTATCTAATTTTTCTTTTGTTGCACATGCTTTTGATGATTTCTAAGAATGCACTGCCAAATCCCAGGTCATGAAGATTTTTACTTAAGCTTTCTGTTAAGTGTTTATGGTTTTAGCTCTTATATTAAGGTCGTTGATACAAGTTCGTTTAATTTTTGTGGTATGAGGTAGAAGTCTATCTTTATGCTTTTGCATATGGATATGCAGTTTTCTGAGCACAATTTGTTGAAAACACTATTCTTTCCCCATTGAGTCCTTATCATCCTTGTTGAAAATAAATTGGCTGTTGATGCCAGGTTTATTTCTGGACTTTGAATTCTATTCCATTGGTCTGTATACCAGTGGCATGCTGTTTTGATTATGGTAGCTTTGCCATAAATTTTGTTTTGACTTTTTAATACACTTTTCCCTGATGAGTTTTTATTTTCATGACATGCTGGTGCCAAATTTGATTAGCCTGGTGAAAACTGAAGCCTTGAACTAACTTTGTCCCTTCACAGATGTATTATTCACAATAGCGAAAAGGTAGAAAAAAGCCATATGGAGAATTACAAGTTTTGGAGAGGATGTGGAGAAATAGAAACAGTCATTCATTTCTGATCAGAACGTAAAATTGTGCAGCCACTGTGCAAGACACTTTGTCAGTTCCTCAGAAAATTAAATATAGAATTACCATATGACCCAGCAATCCCACTTCTAGGTATATACCCAAAAGAATTGAAGACTTGAACATGTATTTGCATACTGATGTTTGTAGTGACATTATTCAAAATTACCAAGAGATGGAAGCAATCCAAGTGTCCATCAACCTACGAATGGATTAACAAATTGTCGTAAATACACACAATAGAATATTATTCAGTCATAAAAAGGAGTGACGTTTTGGTACATGCTACAACATAGATGAAACTTGAAAACATCATGTTAGCAAAATAAGCCAGACCCCAAAGGATAACTGTGGTGAGATTCTAATTACATCAAAAATCAAGAATATGCAAATTCATAGAAACAGAATGTAGATTACAGGTGCTGGGTGGGGAGGATGGGGGAACGAGTTATTGTTCAATGAGTAGAGTTCCTGTTTGGGGTCATGGAAGAGTTTTGGTAATGGATGGTGGCAATGATAGCAGAACATTTTGTGTATAACGAATGCCACTGATTTGTTTACTTCACAATGGCTAATGTGGCAAATTTCACCTGTATATGTATATGTATGTATGTTACCAAAAAAAAAATGGGATTCAATTCTGATTCTCCTAAGACTCCTGAGAGTTCAAATAATTTCTGAAAGTGAGTTTTGCTTAGGCTGACATTTGGGTGCCGGCTACCTGAGATGCTTACCTTCAAGATTCTGGTCTAGTCACTTGGGCAAATTTCTCAGAAGTCCAAGAAGAGTTTCAATTATTTAAACCACTTTTTCCTGTCCTCTCTGGGAACTATTATGCTTTCCAGTTTGAACCTTTGGGTTTTCTTGCTCTGAGGACTGGAAGGAAGAGTGGCGATCAGAGTCTGCAGAGAAGCACAGTTCCCACACAGCTTGACTAGACACTGGGTGCCTTGAACGCAGAGGCTGGTGCTCCTGAGGGTTTTACCTTCACTGGGGGCCACTTAAAGCTTTGGGTCTGACTGTACAAGCAAAGGCCCGTGTTATGGGGGTGCTTTGGAAAAATGATTGTGGCAGGAATATTAACTTGAGGCCAGGGTCATGGAACAATGACAGTAGATTTCTTACTTGGGTGGGGAAAGGGATGAAAAAGCGCAAGGCATGGCTATCTGGTGGCGGTTGTGGAGAGATGGTGGCGGTGACAGAGCTGCTGTGAGCATTCAACAACAGTGGGAACTTTGGTCCTAAGAAGAAAAATGAGCAGCATTTTGAGATCCTTTAAGAAGAAAGGTGTGATGTCTTTTGGGAAATGTTATTTTCATTCACCCAATTAATGTGCTTTTCATTGTAGCACTTAGAGACCACTCCCTCCACACAGCCCACCCCACTCCACCTCCTCCAATCCTAGCAACAGCTTGTTGCTTTCGGCGTGTGGAACATCTTTGGGTTTTCCTTGCTGTACTTACCTTACTGTGGCTGGTATTATAGTAATGCACACATTCCTTTCACCAAGCCCTTGGATGGGGGCTAGGGACTGTTTCAGGCTCCTCCTTAGGATCCTATGGTTCTCCGATTTTGTGGTTCTTGAAGAACTTCTCCGTAAGCATTTGCTGAGCTGAGCCATTGCCCATCCCTGGGGGCTAAGGATCTGGGCCAGACAGAGGGATTAGAGGATAGTGACAAATCACATGGTCTTCCTCTTGCACAATATTTTCATTGAATAAAAATGCATTTAAAATGAACATCAAAGGCAACTTTGAAAGTGAAAAGTAATAACAAAAAGCTAAAATGCACCCTAAAGTGCATGTTTGGAATAAACAGGGGCATCCCTTCTGCATTTCTCTGGTGAGAGGGCTGGTTTATAGGTAAACTGTTACACAGAAACAGATCAGACTTTTTTTTTTTTTAAGATTTATTTATTTATTCCTTCCCCTCTCCTTCCCCCTCCCCCCCTCTCTGCCCTCTGTTTTTGCTGTCTGTGTCCATTTGCTGTGTCATCTTCTGTATCGATTTCTCTTTTTGGTCTTCTCATTTTTTTCCTCTAGGATTCACTGGGATTTGATCCTGGGGACCTCTGATGTGGAGAGAGGTTCCCTGTTAGCTGCACCTCATTTCCTGGTTTCTGCTGCACTTCACCTTGACTCTCTCTTTTGTCTCTCTTTTATTGCATCATCTTGGCTGTGTAACTCACTTGCACAGGCACTCTCACTGCATGGGCACTTAGCTCATCATGCGGGCACTGGCTTGCCATGCGGGCACTGGCTCACCACATGGGCACTGGTTTGCCACACAGGCATGCTTTCTCTTCTTATTTTTCACCAGGAGGCCCCAGGGATCAAACTCAGGGTCTCCCATATGGTAGATGGAGGCCCTATCATTTGAGCCACATCCACTTCCCCAGATCAGACCTTTTTGTTTTTTGATTGCCAGCTGAGAGCCACCTCTTAACTCTTACCTTCTTGGAGTCTGTGCATCACCATCGACAACATTGGGGGTGAAAGACTTGCAATGCCACAGAGAACCACATATTTGGTCAAAACATCAGGGACCCCTTGTGTGAGAAGATGGTGCTGGCGAGAGTGGACTTCAACAACCATTGCCAGTACACAAAGCACAAAACAAAGCCTGGTACTTAAGACACTCATTGGGAAGGAAGTACCTGGTTCAGTTGCTCAGATCATGCTGGCTTTATTTGACATCCTGTGATTTCTATATTTTTTAGTATCTCTTCATGATGTCTCGTTCTTGGGCTATTTTTATAACGGAATGGATGCGTGATTAAAGTTTGTTCTTTTGATAAGCTTACCCAATTCATTTAGGATGCCACCAGCGAGCTATGCAGACAGAGGCAGTGCTCCCTCTCAGTTACATCTGGGATTAGGGTTAAGTCTGTGCAAAACCACAAAGCACAGACCACCTGCTTGTCTTTTCCTTACCATGACTATTCTAACTTCCTCTAAGTCCTGATGCTACTGTGCTTGCCTGCTCTTCTCCTGTCAATATTTGCTCTCAGGAAAATCTCAAGCATGTGCTTTTTGAAATTCATATTGCTCAAACTCTTTGCTTAAAAGCATTTAAAATATTCAGTTAATAGAGAAAGTTTTGGAACTTTATGGTGGGATGTTGCAGATGATTTGAAGCAGAGTAGAGGTGGTGGTGAGGACCATTTTGCCCTACCCCCTAATTCATTTCCTGAAATTCATTTGTCTTAGTTTGCCAGGGCTGCTATGACAAATACCACACGCTCTTTGGCTTAACCACAGGAATTTGTCTCATGGTTTCAGAGGCTTTTGAAGCAAGACCATGATTTCCCCCAAATGTCTGTAGTGTTCCAGTGCTGGCTGCCACATTCCCTGGGGTTTTCACCTTCCATCTCTGCTCAGGTGACCTGTCTCCTTGTGTCTGCTCTTCTGGTTTCTTCTGACTTGCAGCTTCTGGTTTCTGGTTTCATCCTGTGACTTTCTTTGACTTCTGACTTTTTATAAGACCCTTTCTTCTTCAGTTGGCCACAATTTAACTAAAAGTGGCATCTTCAAAAGGTCCTATTTACAATGGGTTCATACCCACAGGAACTCAGGTTAAGAACATGTCTTTGTTGAGGTATATAATTCAATCTAACACACAACTGAAGAGTTTGTTCATTACTTTGCATATGGGTAACTGCAACCTTGTCCAGGATTGTCAGAAGTTTGACTTTTGTGAACAGGCTTTTGACATGGCCAAGAGATAGAGGAAAGAGCTGCTGATCTAAACCCTTAAACAAAATGTAGTACTTTGGATGGAGCTTATTAGACTTTGTAGCTAAATTAGTATATCCTCTGATTCAATGTGCTCTGTCTCTGGAGGCACCTACTATTTTACTACTTAGATTAAATGACATTTTTTTCTCATTTTCTCCTTGAAGTAATTTTTAGTGTCACTCACCTTAACTAGCATGGTCAATTCTACCCAATAGTGCTTTTGTTCTAGACAATTCTTACATTACTGTGTCTCACTGTGTTATGGGCAATACCTTCTTTTTGGTTTCCAGTACTGAAATTGTTGACTCATTTTTATATTGATGTTGAATGGCACCTGATCAGTTTTATTGACCTGTGTGATATAAATTACAATTTAACTTGCAGTGAAAGCCAATTACACATGTTAATGTTTCCTCTTCCAACTCTCAAGTGGTAAAATGACCTCTCGATTGCAGTTTTCAGGTGATGCCTGCTTGCTTTTGTCTTTAGCACTCACAAGTTTTGTTTGATGGTTTCTGGCTCCACAGTGGTCCATTTTTACTGAACCAACTGATGATGTTAGAAATGGAAACACATTTAGTCTTCTTTCCTGCATGAAACTCAGCCCTTAATATTTTCTTCAGGGTCAATTGAATATTTTTTTCCAGGGTATCTTTAGTTGTAGTGTGATTCCTTCCAGGGCAGTAGGAACTGCAGACATTCATAAATAGCTCTTTACAGCAAATCCCAAGTTATGACTTCTTGGCACTGTTTCTCCAGATTAAAGCATGAGACAGCATTGGTAGCAGGCACAGAGAACTCAGCCCCCACAGTGACTTTGGGGACTGGTAGGGATATTTATGAAGGAGTATAATGACTGAGGGAGGGTGTTTAAGACATGAAAGAAAAAGCAGCCTCATTAGCCTCCTCTCCTGGGTTACTCATTGCACAGCCTCCAGCTCACTTCCCCACCCTGATATCTTTCTTTGAGGCCAGTCCTTCCTATTCGCAACTGTTAGTCTCTGGATTTGGGCTTTGCCATCACCCCTTTTTGCTCAACATGACCATTAACTGCTGTGCTCAGGGCACACATCGTTTAGATATAACCTCAAGTAACTAAGAGGAGAACGACCTGAATTTAGCTACTTGGCATATTTAGGACACATTTGATAATTATATGCAAGAAATAATTTTATTTTTCCAAATTACTTAAAATTATAGCAAAAAAAAGTTTTTTGCTGTGAGTTTAAAAAGAATACTATCAATTTTTCCTTCTTCATAGAACAAGAGAATGTGGGATTGGGCCCTGTGTGTTTGGAGATGGGAGTGCAGATACCAAATCCACCCATAGGTGGGTCAGTTCTACTTTACACCCATTTACTTTTCATTATCATTTTCATGTCATGGAGACCGGCTCTACATCCTTGGTTATAGAATGATTGTGATTTAGGTGGAGTAAAAGTGAGCATTCCTCTTCTCATATTTGAATTTTTAATGCAGACTACATCTTTTTCTTTTAATTTTTTTTTTACGAAACTACTCTGCTTCTAAATTTGAGCACATCATTTAATACAGCCGTGTTTTGTGAAGGAAAGTCTAAGAAAAACAGCTTTGAATTTTTGACTTGGACAAAAAGTAAGAAGGACATTTAACATGATAACCTAATTCCCATGTGTTGGGGACTGAATCATGTCCACAACAAAATATATGTTTAAATCCTAACCTCAGTCCTGTGAGTGTGAGCCCACTTATAAATAGAACCTTTGAAGAAGTCATTATTAGTTAAGGTGCGGACTCATTTATGAATAGGAACTTTGAAGATCCTATTTAGATTATGTCAAATGGAGTCAGGGTGGACTTTAATCCGTATGGCTAAAGTCTAAGCAAAGAAAATTTGGACACAGTTAGTCAGTTTAAGCCATAAGTCAGTGGAAGCCAGAAGTCAGCAGAAACCAGAGGAGAAACAAGAAGAGAGAGATTGCCATGTGACAGGATTGCCAGAACTCTACAGGCTCTGGGAAAAAGCGAGCCCTGCCAATACTTCGATGTTGGAGTTCTTACCTCCTATGTGAAACAATATATACCTGTCATTTGCCAACCCATTGTGTAGTATTTGTCATAGCAGTCCTGGCAAACTAAGACATGCTGTGTATGTGAGACTTGCCCTTACTTAGTAATATTCTATTTTCTGTTTCACTCTATTCTTACTCTATTCCAGTTCACTGGAAAAAAAAATGTTGTCTAGGAGGCACTAAATTGATTTCATAGTCTACTAATAGGCTATGACACATAGCGTGGGATCGTGGACTGTATGACTCTTCCTTTTTGAGGTTTCAATCACTGTATTAGTATCTCTGTCTTAGTTTCCTAGGGCTAGCAACAAAGTATCACAAAGAGAGTGCACTAAAATAACTGAAATTTATTGCCTGACAGTTCTGGAGGCTGGAGGTCTGAAACTAAGGTGTTAGCAGGGCCATGGTCCCTTAGAATCCTGTAGAGGAGAATGCTGCTTTGCCTCTTCCATCTTCGGGTAGTTAGAGGCAGTCTTTGGCGTTCCTTTGTCTGCAGCTGCAGCACTTCAATCTCTGCATCTGTCATCACATGGCCATCTTCTTTGATGGAAAGGCACAACCTTTCCTTTATACTCATGGAAATATCTCTTATAAGTTTGAGTAAAGACTAGAGATAGCTGCTTTCCACAGAGACCGCAAGTGCTCTGTGCATCTAAAAGACAGTGCCTTGGCTTTGCTAACTGTCCAAGTGGGAAATACTCTCTGCCTACCTAAGTCAGTTGTATTCTTTGACACAGTCACATTTTTGGGCTTACACTCATTTCTGCCCTGAAACCTGTTCATACACTAATAGGGAGCATTGGAGAGGCTCAGTTCTCTACATTCTACTGGCATCTTCATGGTAAAACCTAAGTTTTGGTCAATTTGTTTACAGTTTGACTTGCTATCTGCCCTTACCCTGTGACTTAGCTAACTGGAATTGACCTCTGGAAATGGTGGACCCCTGACTCTTGCTATGGTTACCAATGCCTGACCTCTGGGAGTTTTATGCTTCTTTATGTGACCCTGACTGCCTACAAAAGTGTAGACACTTTTGTAATGGTGTCTGCTGTTTTCTACCCCTCATTTAATGCTCCCCATGGTTTCTTCTGTCTCCCTCTCATGGGAGGTCAATGGGTCATTGCCATTATTTAGCATTTGGTTTTGGATTTGGCTTATCTCATTTTGCCATCCCTTCCCTCTTTGACTCTTTGGCTATAGTGGTTGAGCCCTTAGTGACGATATTGGCAGCAGACTACATCCACAGGTTCTTCTTAATTTTGCAATAAAAAATGATACCCAATTGCTTCCCTACTTGAGAATACCCAGACCTTTTATCAGTATCCATGGTGCTTGTCCAAAGTATGTGAGAAGAGTTAAACAATTCACTGGAGTATACTGAGTTCATTAAAATTTGAAAGAATTTCAAGTCTTACTGGATTTGAAAACCCAAGAGACCAGTCAGTTGAGAGTCAGTGTCATGGAGATGGGGGTGGGGTGGTCATTTTGTAAGCCAAAAAGCAACTGTGGATGGTGAGGTCATCTAGGATTGCAAACAGTAGAGAGGAACTGGGGAAGTTATCAACATGGAGATGGAGTCCTGCTTCAGCTGGCCTATGCTCTCTTTGGGCAGCTTTCCCTCCAAGAAAATGTAATTGTGACATCATCTTTGCCCAGTGGTGTGGTTGCTGGTGCTGTCTGTATATGCAGACTCAGGACCTATGAGGACAGTAGATCAGGTCTGGTCCAGGGTAAGAGGTAAAATATTTATCAACCTGTATGGCACCAATCTCCAACCAGTTGGTGTAGCTATAGGGCTAAGTGTTGGAACAAATCTCTGGAAGCCCCCTGCTGGGAACTTGGGGTTCCCAGAGGAAAGCTTGAGTGGCCAGTGTGACAGGAAAGCTCTCTGAGGTCTAGCATGAGTAGCTTCTTACCAGCCAACATGAAAGCAATGATTTAATGGTACATCCATGCTAGAGCCTACTGGCTGAATGGAAGATCCTGGGTCAAGGCCATTGCAATAACTCTTTTATTTCTGGCATTGTTACAGTGAAGGAAAATCTTGACTAAGTATGATAAATGCTAAATAACACCGATGGGAGGTGTGTTGAGCCAATTCTGATTCCTGGAATAGTTTTTAGGTTTACTCCCAAATGACATGCACTCATATGGCTGTAATTTTTCTGAGCTGTGCCCAGGCTCAAGTGGATAGAAGGGACAACCAAAGAAAACATTAAGATCTTTGACTTGCCCTCTAACGATTGTCTCACTGATGTCATATCTACTCTGTGTGACAACAAATCCAGGTTATCATCCATTGCCCAGTTATCTCGTCATTCAAGTGAGGTTATGGTGGATCCCCTGGGACTGAATATTTTTGGTGAACTTCAATTTATTATACTAATATGGCTAATTCATTTGAAGGAGCTTACAAAAAATGGGGGAGATTCTTCCAAGTGGATACTGTGTACAACTCCATATTTAGACTTAGAATCTGTATCCTTTCCAGAGCCAGGCCACAAATCACAGTCCCGGCAGTGGGTGAGCCCCACTGGACCTGCTAACTTTCTCTTTAGCCATGTCGTAGCTACATCCAACAGGGCTCTTCCATGTCAGTTGCTGAGACTTTCTGACTTGCTGCCCGTCTCTTGGCTGCTTGGCTTGGAGAGCAGCCATCATAGAATCCTGCACTGGCTTGAACATGCACAACAAGCTTCGACAGAATATTGTGTGAAGGACATGCATCTGTCACAGCCAGGTAAAGTGCTCAGTGCTAGCACCTAAATCAGACCTCTGCGACCAAACCAGGAACATTTTCTTTCCAATGTGAGAGACATTTAGAGATTGCCTATGTCTTTTGTTTTCTGACGCAGATTTTTATTATTGTTACTTGAGACTTTTATTTATCACTTTTTATTATGGAGAATTTTCAAGCATTACAAAACTAAAGAGAACAGATTAATGGATCCCTATGGACTTGAATAGTGAACTCATGGCAAATCTTGTTTTACATATCCCCCATCTAGGCAAATACCTCTAGCACTGACTTTTAAAAAGAACTTATTCTATTCAGCAATGATTTGGTAGAGTGAATCCATCTTAATGATAATCTATAGAGGCGCCCCTGCCTGTAAGCTGAGTTGTTATACAAGGGAGGGAAAGTGTGTATCAGAGGAAAGGAGAAAATATGAATTATGTATAAATCAACAATTTTACGTGTTTCATGGCAAGAACTTCCAAACAAGGTCACTGGGTTGATCTGAGGGGAACAGGAAATGGAGGAATACAGCTGACTCTGAGGAAAATGAAGTACTATTGGAAAAGAAAAGGAAAACATAGGGGGTAGGACAGGCTATAAGAGTTTAGAATTATGAAAGCATATATTGTCCCAAAAGAGTTTGAGTATAAGTCACAAGAGCCAATTGGACAATGGCAGATAAAATAAATTCTCTGGGAACAATGAATTTAAGTCCCCAGGGCTGTACTCTGCTGCTATTGTTTACTTGTATTTTCTCATGGCAAGTGATAACCTCCCCCTGCAAAAACACTAGGGATAAATGCATTTTCTGAGTCTTTGAATGTAATATCCTATCAAGTATTCAATCTGAATATTTCATTTCTGATTCTGTTGATGTGGAATTATTCTTTCAATTTAGTTTGAGTGATGCTACTATTTTTAGAAAATCATGTGTGTGTATATGTGTATCCGTAAATATTTTTCTTAAACAAAGAATATGTTGGAGTCTCTCGGTCAATTTCACTCTATCTTCAGGACTAGTCTTATTTCTCCAATACAGCACATCCATGATTAAACAACACTAAAATTTCTTTCATGCCTTTAGTCTTTCAATAAATAAATTAATATCTATTATATGCAAGATACTGGTGGAGACAAGATGCCTAAGGTCCTCTTTTAAATCTGAAGGAGGTAAGACCCTCCAGTGTGTAGCTGCAGTACAGCATCCTGTGGATCAGTAGAGTTGGTCAATGGCCTGGCACTTGGAGGAGGTAATGACCCATCTGGCTGCTGTCAGAGGTGTTCAGGGCAGCAGAGGCACAGATCAAAGGTTTATGCCAGTGGCTGTGGATGGTATGAGTGCGTTGTAAACCCTGAAACCAAGATACAATATCAAGTGCTGCCTTGGCATCTGTTAAAATAGGGAGGACTGCAAAGGGTCTTAACCACAAGATTCATTCTCAGCTCTACTCCTGCTGATGAGGCCCCGGAGCTAAACAACTCTCCCAATCACAGGAACCACGCGTGGTCCCCGCTCATCCCTGAGTAGTGGCATCAATTCCCTGCCAGCCTGTGAATTACTCAAACAAGCCAACCATCCTCCCACAGGGACCAGGGAACACTTCTCCCTCTTGTTACTACAAAGGCTGTCTCCCGCAGCCCTTGCTGGCTCACTGTGCTCCTGAGTGTGACCTGGTGTGGCCTTGTGTGGCATGCAGTGTCCTCCTTTCCTGGTCTGTGAGTTCATGGGACTAATAAACTGCTGTGATCTCATCTGTCCAGTGTGGCATATCGTGTGCTTGGCCAGCCCCATAACCCTGGTGTGGGAATCCCTACCTCAACAACAGGAGGCAAATGAAACCAGGAGTTCACCTTTGGAGGACCACTTAGGAATTCAAATTCCAGCTGGGTCACTTATTAATTATGCAAACCTCGGGCAAGTTATTTAACTTGACTGTGCCTCAGTTTCCTTATCTAGTGCGTTCAAAATTATACCTCTCTCCTAGGGTGGTTTGTGAATTAAAGCATGGCGAGGTGCTAAGTGACAGCTTTAGCACTAGCAATCCTTTGTGAGAGAAGGCCACAGATCCACAAGAGGAAATGCAGGATTCCAGGAGAGCCAAGGTGAAGGCGGCCAGGAACGCCTCCCACGGGGAATGGTGGCTGAATGGAGTCCTGCAGGGAGAGCAGAAGTCAGCTGAGGTGGGGAAAGAAAATGCGAGCAGTGGGAAGACAGAAATGGCAAGAAATGACAAGTAGTTTGGCAGAGGGGGGTGCAAGTTTCCAAGAGCGCTAAATGAGGCAAACGAGAAACAGCTCTAATGTGAAGGATCTTGCCCTGTCTACCTCTCAGAAAACAGCCGGTTTGGGCTTGCTGCGTTAGAATCCTAGACTCTCAGGAAAGGACCTGGAAAATCATCTGCTCCTTCCTTTAACAGGCTGAAGGTCAGAAAGGTTAAGTGCCAAGCCCAAGGCCACACAGCTAGTTAACAGCAGGCCAGCATTGAACCTGCTTCTCTAAATTCTAGTTCCCTCCCCTTTTCTAGGACCATGTCACCTGTGTTGTTTAGGTAGTGAAACAATAAAGCACCTTGTGCAAGGCAAGGGGTGGAAGAAGGAAAGAATCCAGGCGAGGGCATAAATTGCGAGGCGATAACGTGCTGTCATTACAAATGGTGATTTTATATTCAACCTCCGTGCAAGGTCAGGGAATGACAATACATTTTTCACCCTTTCCTGTTTGCTAAGCTAATATAGCTTGAGAACTCTCAAACTGCAGCTCTCAGAGTTGCAGATAAGGGTAAGAGGTGTAGTGATGTCATAAGAAAGGAGGGGACCAGATATAGGCAAAACTTACCAGGGTTTAATTGAATTGAAATGGTGTGTGCACGAATGGGTTTTGGCCTTTCTTGTCGATGGTTGTGCTTATAGAGAGGATTCAAAGACAGTCCCCAGCACTGTGGCAATCTTTAAAAACAGGTGTCTCCTCTTGGTTTTGAAGGCCTTCAGAAGTTTGCTTTTTAACTTTTTAAAGGAAGCTTCACGCTCCTACCTTAAAGAAACTGACTGCAAACATAAGGAGTCTGTGAAAACCCTAAGTTGGGACATTTAGACCTAGGTAAAATGACTAATTGGGAGGTTAAGTGACTTCCTCTAACTTGTAAGTGAAGGTCTCTCTTTGATTTTTTCTATTTATTTCTCTAGATAATTCCATTTGTATTTTATCAGTCTGGCTTAATCTGCCTATTTTTTCTTTTTTTTAATTATCTTTTTTTAAAAAGATACATAGATCACACAAAATGTTACGTTAAAAAATAAGAGGTTCCCATATACCCCCACCCAACCCCCTACTCCTCCCACATCAACAACCTCTTTCATCAGTGTGGCACATTCATTGCATTTTGGAGCACGGCTACATAGCATGGATTATAGTTTACATTGCAGTTTACACTCTCTTCCAGTCCATTCAGTGGGTTATGGAAGGATATATAATGTCCTGCATCTGTCCCTGCAATATCACTGAGGACAACTCTAAGTCCCAAAAATGCCCCAATAGCACACCTCTTTTTCCCTCTCCCTGCCTTCAGCAACTACCATGGCCACTGTCTCCACATCAATGATATAAATTAATTTCTTCCATTGCTAGAGACCACAATTGCCTTTATTTTCTTAGTTTGCTTTATTTCCCCTTTTTAAAAACTTCATAATGAAATTTTGAATTGATCTAAACCTGAGAATTTATTCAAAATGAAGTCAAGGAGATGTTTTGTCTGGGGTGTAATCCCTTAAGGGGACAAGTGAATGTCCCTAGGATTGCCATAACTTAATCAGAAGAGTGAGAGAATTTCTCAATTTCTCTTTGTTTTAGTTATCCCCTTTGTAAAATGATTTTAATAATACCTAGGATTGCTGCCTATGAAATAATTTTATACCCTCAGAAGAAATAGGCTAATTAAAATATGATATATGCTTAAGCAATATATGGCTTTTGATTTGTACTAATTTGCCAATTTAGCAATATTTTTTTGGTCAGCATTCTGAAAGAAAGGAATTTGATTTTCACAGTGGTTTGGCCTTACTGGCCCAAAGCTATATGTGCCTGAACTAAATACAAATTCTTCTCTAGAATCCTGGCTCATAGTTCCAGGCAACTAAATATGTAATGATTGTTCAGCTTCACTCTTTTTGATTTTTTTTGGCCTTGCCTCATCAGATACGCATTCCATGAAATTACCTTAAGATTTGTTTCACCATTAAAGCAACATTCTCAGCTGTGCTCCAATCAACTGGATAAAAGGGAGAATCCATCAGAGGTTGTCCTGGTTGACTATCACCTTTCAAAGTGTGTGTATGTGTGAGAGCGCCTCTTTTCTGTCCGACTATTGTTAGAAATAACTAATGATGTATTATAAGATGCCTTGCATGCCAAAGGGTTCCGAAACTCTTTGCAACTGCACATATCAACAGGAATGACTTCACCCACCATTGAAATCCACCACCTCTTGGATGAAATGGGGCAGCTGTTTAATAATGCATAGCAACTTTCCAAAACAATCGAGGCCTGGAAGAGAGGGGCAAACTTGTGTCCAACTGAAATCACCTGGGAAATTTCCTGGGTCGAATTGTACTGTGAGGGATCTTTCATAATGACAGGCAGCCAGAACATTAGTTTTATGTCTTCATGAGAAAGCTAGGCCCATTCTGTGTAGCCCTGACTCACAGTCACCTGCTAAACAATCTGAATCCCAGACCACAACTGCACGGACGGTCCTTGGAGGTATGGCAGGTTTCCCACCCAGGCTGATAGAAGACTGGTCTTGGATGGTCTTGGTCCTAGTGGCCCGACCCCTGCAACAGCAATTTGGAATTTGAAATAGTTCTGGGTGATAGAGTACAGGAATTTTCAAATCCTTACTGGTTATTATAAAATATGTTCTCCAACATCTGAAACATTTCCTACAGATTCATCAAGTCTATATTCACATTATCAAGATATTCAACTATCTCTCTATATTTGTATGATGCATATGAATTCAGATATATGTATATATGCAAATTTATCTCTTTTCCTATGATCTTATTGATCTATGTTCATAAGTCTGTATTCATATTGATCTACTCACATGGGCCAAGAGTGAGAAAGAGCTTAAAAAAGACTTGAAAAAAATATCCCTTTTCCTGTCCAAAATTTTATTAGCAGAAGAATAGTTTCTTCTTTCTGCAGAAGAATGACACCACTTATATGTAGATTTATCTGTTTGAAATGGATTTTAATTTGGCAAAGCCAAAGCTTCATGGTCCATTGTATTCCATAGTGCTGCCTATTGTCAATGGTGTGGTGTGATTATTTTATTCTTTCATGTAGCAGGACTGGATGGTGCCATCTGGTCTCTGTGCCCACTAGTGACTAAGTTCCTGGTTGTGCTGTCTTAGAAGACAGATGGTCCTGGAGGACCCAGGGCCATTCCTGGGAGCCCATGTGAGCATGGACAAATTGTACTGCTGCTTTTCACACCCCAAATATTCTTATACGAACAAAATGGGGAACATAAACATGGAAGGCAATCCAAAGTGGAAAAGAACAGCCTAGGGCTGGGGCAGGGGTTGAAGGGGAAGAGCTGGGCTTCAGTAAAATCAGGAGGAACTTGTGGTGGTGGGGATGACATTTACAGAACAATTGCCTGATCAAGGCCTTTGTTTACAGCACTGGCTGTTGTCTCTCCCACACAGATTTGCTACCTAAGCCCAGCAGTTTTGTTTTCTCAAAATGCAGGAGTCAGGGCTGTTGATCCATTTCACTATATCCTGGTGACAGCTCTGATTCTCCATGGAAAATTCCATGTTTCCCAACTGGGTTCAGATTAAATATAGACTTTATTGATTTGAAATAGTTCCTCCATAGACTAACGGGCTTTGATGAAGGCATTTTTTGTTTGTTTGTTTGTTTAAGATAAGAGGGTAAAGAGTTTATTAGAAAATAAGAAATGAGATACGTACACAACCTGAGACATGGCTTGTGGGCATACTACAGGGTGAGGTGTGTGTGTGGGCTTCAGGTTAGGTCTTTTTAAGACTTTTCTCCTCCCCTTTCTAATGTTGGGGAGGGGCCCCAGCTGTTTGCTATTCTGATTGGTTGCCCCACCTTTTAGCTCTCGGGGAACCAATGAGGAGGTCTTTTGCTTGGAGTTATCTGGGGCTTAGTGAAGACTCTTGGACGGAATGTTTTAAGGACTCACAAGATACCTGCTTCTAAAACATGGGGTCTCATGGCAATGGAGTTTTAGGGAATAGCTGGAGACTATTGGGTACAGAAAGAGCAGAAGGGTCAGGCCGTAGAATCAGTTTCCCTGACAAGGCAATTGGAGAAACTGCTAGACCTTTGCAGGTGTTGCCCAATGATGCTATGTTTTGTTAATATTATCCCCTCTCCCTCCACCTCAACATCGAATCCTTCTCTGAGTCCTATTGATCTGCACTGCCCTCCTCAGTCTTGCTTTGTATGCATGACGCTACTCACCTGGATCGTCATTAGCAACTCTGGAATGGTCCCCCTTTACCTGTTTTTCCCCCATCTAATCCATACCCACCCAGTTTTCTATAGGACTGGTAAACTTATTCCTCCAGAAGCACCATGTCTTACTTTCCTAGGGCCACTGAAACAAAGTACTACAAATAGGGCCTCAAAAAGCAGACAGTCATTGTTTCATAGCTCTGGAGGCTAGAAGTCCACAATCAAGGTGTTGGCAGGGTCGTGCTCCCTCCAAACCCTGTGGGAAACATCTTTCCTTGCTTCTTTTACTCGTTGTAGTTGCCTGCAATCCTTGGCGTCCCTCGGCTTGCAGATGCACCACTCCAATCTCTGCTTCCTCTGTCTGCTCTTGGCCTTCTCCAGTGGTTGTCTGTCTCTGTGTCCAAATTTCCTTTTTTTATAAGGGCTTGTTGGACTAGGGCCACCCTAATCCAGTTTGGCCTCATTTTAATCATATCTTCAAAGACTCTATTTCCAAATAAGGCCATGTTCACTAACTGGGCACTAGGACTACTTGAACATGTTTTTTGGGGGGACAGCCGGTGTTTGTCAGTTTAGGAGCATCGTGATCTGATGAAGACCTATTTTTCTAGCCCTGGGTCCTGATATGCACCTCCCATCCTCCCACACCCCCTGCACACCGTACACTTAAGCCATGTTGGATGACGTGTTTCCTGAAAGTGCATCCTTCCCCTCCATGCCCTCAGCCTTCAGACAACACACAGTCCTGGCCAGTGGCCTGCCTGCAGCTTCATGAGGGACCCTGAGCCAGAACCACCCAGGTAAGCCTCTGCTCATTCCTGAGCCATAGAAACTATGAGATAATAAATGTTTATTATTATTATTTTAGACCCCTAAGTTTTGGGGCCATTTGTTACACAGCAGAAGATACGAATTCAAGTATCCTTCCTAGCGTGGTATTGTTATGAATAGAGAAGAGGATACAGCAATCTACCATCATGCTGCTAAGAGCAGGAAAAACTACAAATGTGGTAGCTGAGGTAGAATCGCTTGTAACACAACTCAGGTCAGGCAGGGTTTACTGCGCATAACATCAGCATTGCACAGATGCATATTTGAGCTTATGGGTCTTTGAAGGTGTAGTTGTGCTCTCACCAAGTTTAGAAATGTACCGTGTAGAAATGAAAAAAAAGATAAGACATGCATCTGATGCAAAGCATATGGTGGAGAAAGCAAAAGACGGCAGGGACCCATTCAAAAGCGAGTGACCAGATGAAATCCATCCTACCCTGTCTGAGCAAGCTTATTCCCTTCCATCTGTCAGGAAGGGACAGCACAGCAGAGAGGAGGGTGGATATTTTGAAAGTCTCCATAAATAGCATAATGTCTTCATGGTCTCATGATTTGGGTGTTGGCAGAAGCCCAAAAGGTCACAGCATCAGCTTGTCTGTTAGGAGCCACAGCTTAGATAATACACCAAGTCATCTTGGTGTAACTCCATCTCACTGAAGCTGTCTATGAAATCACTACTGGAAGGACTAAGTCAACAAGGCAGCAGAGTCTAGTGGTATATAGGTTCTTTCTGTGACTTTCAAATCTACGGACCTGGACTGAAGTGTGACCCTAGATTAAATTGACCTTCCATGTAACCTGTGTCTCTTCTCTCTGTTCCTTTTCTCTTGCTGTGATACCCCCAAAGTGAGTTCAGTTTGGCAGCCTTCGGGCACCTACTCAGTGTGATCTCAGTGTGATCTCAGGGTGATGTGCTATCTCACCCTGGAACACTTTTCTTGTAAGCCTGTTCTCTAATTGTGAAAAAAAAAAAATTCTACAAGGTGTGCCAAGGAATCTGCATTTTATTCTGAAGGTAATGCAGAGACACCAGCAGTTGGTAGAATGGGGCTATCACCATAGGAGTGGAGTAGGAGTTGGAGGGCTTTAGACAGTGTTTAGGGAATCAATCAGGAATTGTTGAGGTCATCTTAGGGAGAGATGTTGTGGACCTGAGAAATGGTACTTTGTAGCTGCTTACTCTTCCTTTCCAATATGAAACTACTGTTAACATGCTTAGGCCATTCATCCATGGCTGATTCAATAATCATCTGCTCAATGCCTACCTGGTTTCAGGCACTGAGCTGGGAGTGGGGGTTAAGACAAGGGCATCCTAGTTCTGCCCTCAAGGAGCTCATGGGGCTAGATGTTAAATATTCACGCTGACACTGGTAAAGCAAGCTCATCCGCTTTGTAATTACGCATGTCATGCAGGCTTAATAAGATAGTAGACACATGAGGTAAATGCAAGGTAATTACTTAAAATTGAGGCAAGGCATTTTTCTTATTTCCTGTAGATATTAACATTTAGTGACCCAGACTAGCATCTGATTAAAGCCTACTTTATTTGACTCATAATATACTAAACTCAGTCCAGGAGAAAAAAAGTCACAATGGTACTTATACTATCTTCTGTTCAACCAACCCACTCTAATTGTCACTTCCAGAAATTATTTCCACATTCAAAAGAACAGTAAGCACTAATTTAGGTTTTTTTGATTTCTTCCTCTTACATCTATTAATTATGTGATTTTTTAATTTGGTATTTTTAACATTCAGAATATCATAATATTTTATACTTAATAATCAGTAAAAAGAAAAACCAACTAGATGTTATTTTATTTTCCAGAAAGCATTCATTTGCCAAACAATGAATTTGCCTTGTTTCTTAGATTCCCCTTCTCTCTTTTCCAGTGGTCAGCGTTGACATTTGAATTTTCTCCTACTTATATCATCTTTCTGTTGTGGATCAGCTGGGGTAGGGGGACTGGGGAAGCAGCTGGTGTGGAAGGGCCTACTGGTACAATAAGACTCTTCTTCACCCGTCCCAAGAACAAGGCTGAGTTGGTGGTTCTTTAATGTATTTCTGCATCACCCTGGCTTCCCTGTCATGTCACTCCTGGCTGGGTGGCACTTGTGTGTTGCTTCGTCTGTTCTTGGATGTGCCAAGAGCCCTGAGAGCACAGGGCTGTGTGGGCTCTCCACCATGTCCTCCGCAGCCATCTTGTCAACTCATGGAGGCACTGGGCAAGGTGTTGACCAACTGACTGAATAAAGTATGGAAAGTTTTCTCTTCTTGTGTTCCTCTGACAGGATGAGACATCTCTAAGGATAAAAGTTGTTTTTTTTAATAACTATAAGCATTCTCGGGCATGACCATAGTGATAAATGTAACTTCTGAATTCCTGATAGTGAGGAAATGGAGGAAACCAAATGTTCTGTTCTCTCCCATGGATATCATGCCCCTCTCTGATCTTCAGCTGCTTCCTACCCCTGGACTTAGTCCACCCCTGAATGAGCATCTAGGAGTCTCAAAGTCCAACCGTCAAGCACATTTCCAAACTTGGCTTCAGTTGACTCTGGACACGAGCCATATTCATCTACTCACTGTCCTCCAAGTACGCCCATGCTATCCCCTCTCCTTACCTTGACCACTTTATTTCCCCAGCCTCAAAATGCCCTTTTCCTTTCCTTTGCATTTTCTGGAATCCTTCTACTACCTTACAGGCCATGAGAATGATTGGAGTGGATTCATGAAAAATGTTCTGCAAGAAAACTGGCATATATTAAATGCTGTATAAGAATTTGCTCTTGTTCGGCAGAGCAGTGCTCACAGTCAGGGGAATGGTTCAGGCAGCAGGGATTCACATGGAATAATAAGTCACTCTGGGAAGCAGACTTGGCCCAATGGATAGGGTGTCCGCCTACCACATGGGAGGTCCGCGGTTCAAGCCCCGGGCCTCCTTGACCCGTGTGGAGCTGGCCCATGCGCAGTGTTGATGTGTGCAAGGAGTGCCCTGCCACACAGTGGTGTCCCCTGCATTGGGGAGCCCCACATGCAAGGAGTGCACCCTGTAAGGAGAGCTGCCCAGCGCGAAAGAAAATGCAGCCTGCCTAGGAATGGCGCCGCACACACGGAGAACTAATACAACAAGATGACGCAACAAAAAGAAACACAGATTCCCAGTACCTCTGATAAGGATAGAAGTGGTTACAGAAGAACACACAATGAATGGAAACAGAGAGCAGACAACTTGTCGGGGATGGGTGGGGGGGGAGGGGAGAGAAACAAATAAATAAATAAGTCTTTATAATAAAAAAATAAAAATAAGTCATTAAAATAAAACATTCATGATTACCTCTCTTTATTCAGAATCCTTTCTGCTGTGTTAATTCAGCCATGTCTACTGTCTATTAGAATAGTAAAATCATTCATTAGATAGGTGAAACGTATCTTGTGGATTTCTTTGTTTTCACTTACTTTTTAAGGCTTTTCTTTTTGTTTTGAAAATTTCCTGGGCTTTAGAAATCTTTTTCTTCTATACATTTCTAGTTTGGTACGCAACTAGTTATACACTCTCTTAGATCAGCAGATCAGCAGATCTGAGAGATCCCACTCACTTCCCATTATGTTTACTCGGAAGGTGGGTCCTGAATTCCTGTTCCTTGGGAGCTTACAATGGAAGAACCAGGAAAAGTGAGAGTAAAAGGAGTTGCTAACGTTATCATTTTAAACATTCTCTCTCAATGTCTCCTCATTGAGTCCAATTCCTCATTTACATTTTTAAATTATTTTGCTAGGTGATGACAAATATTTGTCACATCCAGGCAATGAATTCCTGTTGCTGCTCTCATTATTTTTCAGCTTTTTTTGTGGATGGGTGGCTATTTGCAAATAAGAAACTTGGTAAACTCAGGATTTAAGTTGCAGATGGTGACACTTTTTCTTTAGTTTGAGAAAGGCCCAAGTGAACAAGTGTAACGAGGCAACAGAGCCAGGCTTATCAAAACCAGAATCATTCAAAAAAATTAAACAAACAGCCTTTAGAAATGATAGAGAAACCAGGGAAGTTCTAGAAAAATAAGTGCAGATGCCACCAGTCCTAATACCTCTGTTTTCTCTTGGTTAAGTGAAATCCAAAGTGACTTGCTTCCTTCCTTTGGAACCTGTGCTGGTTAGTCTGGCAACATGGGAGGAAATTTCCCTGGCTATTTTTGCCATGGTAATTCCATACTGAATGTAGGAAATGAAACCCTCTCTTGCTTTTGAGATCACCAAGAACCCTTGTGAAGAACACTAGCTCCCTAGCCATTTGCAAGTAATTGTTTATGTTTCTAACAACAACTCTCATAAATCAGCCCTAGCTTAGGCATGTCCTCAGACACTGGAATTTAAGTGAGTTTCCCTACCATTGAGAATCAGTCAGAATCAACCAGTGGGATCAAATGGCAAGGTGATGAAATCACAGTCAAAGTAGGCATGAACTGAAAATCTGAACTAGGCCACAGGGTCACCACTGTTCCCTGGTTCCCCTTTGGTGGGTTTGATTTCTCCACTAAAGCTCTGAGGCTGTTTTCACTTCCTATTATCCTGATAGATCCTCATTCTTGGCATGCAAGTGTTTCCTTGCCCAGTACCATCACTGCTTAAAATACAAGGCACTCCTATGGCCTAAGAAGAAGGGTGCCATGTTTTACTGTTGTTTTTTTACACAGCCATTTCATTTTCATATGAGGGTATTACAGTGAACATAAATGAGAAAAAAATGCAGTTCAACAACTAGGGCTTACTTTTCTTGTAAGTGAGAAAGGATCTTTTTAAGATGTTCAAAAGCAATTTCTTTCCTGAAGTGAAGAAATTGCTGTTTTTGGCTGATTCTTTTGGGGTTATAGAGATAACTATATGAATATAGTTAGTAGGGATTGTATATATGAAAGAAAAGCCACCATCATCAAAATATATATATGAAAATATCTAATTTTCAACTACATCCATTGTGTGTGATACTTCTGTCCTTTTTCATAAGACTGGTCTGTCAGTGAAAAAAATATTTCACTTGAGAAATGTGTTAAGAAAGCGTTATTATAACTAATTTCCTATTATTTCTGCTTGTGTACCATGGAAAGTTATGGTGTTTTTAGTCTTTATTAAATGTTTTCCCTGAAGTTTTTGTACTGAAGGGTTTACTCTTTTGGAAAATGTTAGCATAAAGTAAAAGGATTTTGGAATCAGATATACCCCTTTCTGGATTAACCAGGCAGGTTGACTAACTTTTCTCATCTCGCCTTCCTTCCTTTACATACTGGGAAGAGAAATGTCTACTTGGCAGGATTTGTTTGGGGCTTAAAGACAGTGTGTTTAAAGGCTTTGTTGCCGTGGCTGGTATTGTGGGGGTTTAGTCCATGGAACCATTATATTAATTCCAGGACTTTTACCATTGCACTAGTAGACATTATTTCATTGACTTTGTCCATTTCCTTGTTCCCCGCCATCATTGGACTTTTTTTATCCAGGAACAAAAGGGAGACATTGCTCTCCCTTGCTTTTGAAGTGTAAACTGAGCGTCCTGGGATTTTTAACATAGTTGAAGTGTTCTATTAATGGAATACTTAAAATAAAGATTCCTTATGACGTAGGTCATGGAAATTCAATGATTTGCTGCTGGCTACAAGACCCACTGTAAGCCCTAGTGATGTCACATCCTTGTTCCTGAGAACTTAAATGCTGTTCTTCCTTTGACAGATGTGGATCATGTGCAACTGCAATTATTATAGTTTCCAAGTGACTTACTGCAATGTTCCTACAGAGTATCTGGCTGCATCTATCGGTGTGTTAGTGAACAATGAAGGTCACCATAGAGTTTGAACAATGTTGCTCTTTAAACACCCTCATCATTTTTGTTTCGTACGTTTTCTTTTTGGTGCTTGCCTTTTCAATCTTTATCTCAAGGACATTTGGCTCCTCTACCTCCTAGAGAGCATTTTCCAGGCTATGTCTTAATACCAAGCACCAGGTCAACTTGATCAAATCAAAACTTGAAGTTAAGGAAGAACATCAGAGAGCCTGATCTCTTTTTTCTCATTTTCATGATATAGTAATGAAAATGGCTTCAATCAGGGGCTGTAAGGCTGGGCCTGACCAATTAAATTCATGTACTTTGGGGAATTGGGTCTCTCTTTGGAGCCTCAGGTGGGAAGTATTCATTTAGAATAGGAGACATTTGGCCTCTATTGAATCGTGGGAAATGGAAGAGGATTTGAAGGGGAATATAACCTAATGGGGAGCAGAAGCAGATGCCTGCCAGACTTGGAGCACTCCAGAAAGATAAGGGTGGGGGACACGAGCAGGGGTTATAAAGGAACTAACTCAAAAGGGGCAGGCAGTTCCCGAAAAGACCCAATACACAGAATGTTAGTTATCAGCCAAACTATTTGGAAGGCAATAAAATTGATGTATTTTAGAAATTGATTACCATCGGGCTGTTTGATAACAGAGAAGGACTGCTGGGAGTTGGGGGAAATTAACATCCCCGCCTGCTCCTTATAGTTCCTTATGCTGCCACGGAGGAGGTTTTAGAACAGACACTGGGGAGGGAGTATTCTTTTTTTTCTTAAACATCACTACAGGAAGCAATACGTTCCTCATCTGTGCCTAATAAATCATGAAGCAGTATCTAGAAGGAGGTATTCAGGTTACACAGATCTCCAAAAAGTACTTTGAAAAACCAGAGCTGGCTTCCCTCTAACTTCCTTCTCAAGGGCATACGATCCTATGTATAAAGGCCTAAAACCCATAAATGGCTTGGGAAGAATGCTTGGGGTACTTATCCCTGCCAGACTGCAGGACCTCAAAGTCAGCAGCTCTGATGGCTTCTCTATGGCCAATTTGAAATCTGTTCAGAGGTGTGTGTGTGTGTTTGGAGGTGGGGGTGTCACTGGGTTGAGCTTCTAATGGACAGATGAACATCTCACTGAAATGTTCCCAGTGTGTAGAAGTAATTGGTGGCCTAATTCCATCCTCATTGACAGCATCAAACCCAAGACCACAGGCGTAACGTGATTGAATTGCCTCCCCGCCCCCAGCCTCATGGCCTTACAGATGGTGCCTGTAGCTCAGGCAGACTTGAGTGCATTAATTGATTGACGAGCATAGGAAACCCTCGTGTGCCTGATGTGTCGTGAAAAGATACCTTGTGATAAGTCACTAGAGCCTTCCTAAAGCATGCATTTCCCCTGTAAAGAAACAAGGGGGAAAAGCAGTTTTAATTCTCTGAGCTCTACTCCTAAATGTCAGTGTAGTGAATTGGAAGGGGTCCTGAGCTTGCCATCAAAAGGCCTAGGACGGAGTCTCAGTTTTGTCTCTTAGTGAAGCACTCCTGGGATGCAAAGCAAGTGGCTTAACCCTGCTGGACCTTGGCCGCATCCTGGGAGAGCACTGGGTCCTGCACTAGGCTCCATGACAGTCATGCTCGCATTTAATACTGAACTCACCCATGCTTTCTTCCCTTTTGAATGCACTAGTCAGATCAAGAAGGACTGGGATAAGATATAAGATAGATATTCTTTCTTTCATTACTTTTTGTGTGCCAGGCACTTAGCATATATGATGCATGTTAATTAGCACTTTACAAATACCATCAATCCTTCTGTAACCTGGGAAGCAGGTACTACTGAGGCTGATAAGTCTTAGGTCACAATGCTAGTATGTGCTGGTATAGAGGCCATGGAAATTGAAATCTGAATGTATTCTCAATTCAGATCTATATTATGTGTGCTTTTACCAGTTCTACATTGAGGAACATACATTTTCTTAAAGTAATAATGTAATGAGTAGTGAAGTCATTAACATTTCTAATCATTCTTCAGGTTTTTTTCTTAAACATTTTATTTTGGAATAATTTAAAACTTAAACAACAATTGCAAAAAGAATATAAAATCCACACAGAGAACTCCAATGTACTCCTCCCACAGATACCCAGATCCACTACTTTTAACATTTTGCCATATTTGCTGTATCATTCCATCTCCCCCTTCCTATCTATCAGTCTATCTATTTATCTATTTTCTATTTTGAGAGTAGGTCATATACATCATGCTCCTATGTACACATGATACCTCCATGAAAATTCCTAAGAACAAGAGTATTCACTTACGTAACCACCTCAAGTGCAGTTATCAAGTTCATGAACTTTAACATTGATAAAAAGCTTTCCATTTGTATTGCCATTTTTCATATGTCCCAATGATGAACTCTTTCTTCAATTTTTAACACCTTGAAAAGTATCTCAAGATTTTCCCTTTACATGTACCACAGAAGCCTAACTTACACACCTAGAATGTCCTTCTAAAGGAGTATTTTGAACTTACCTTTGTAAGGTCACTGCTGTGTTCCTTCTGCCACTCTCCTGTTCGTTACTTCCCCTGTTCCACTGAAGCACTGTAGATCCTCAAACACTGGCTCCAGGATTTGTCCCTTTCCTTCACCGACCGTCAAGGTGACATGCAGACTAAACCTTAACAATTCATGTGCGTGTGTGCTGTAGTGCTGCACTCTGCTAAGGGCTTTCTTCAAACTTGGTTAAAACTCTAGCTCATGCAGCTGCAATCCCATCAAATGTTCTGTTTTGATTTTCGTATTATTTTTCCTCCAAATATTGTTGTTGAGAAAGATCAACCTTGAGGAGTATCTTTGAAAAAAGCTTCTGAATATCTCTGACAAAAAAAGAACACACAAGTCTATAAATGAATACGGACCTCTGGAAACTACATATTCTAGGCCTGATCTCATTCAATCTCTTGTTCCATAGATGTTCTCCAGAATCTCTATTATCAGACACACAGAGGAAAAAAGACATAATCTGACATGGCTGAAGTTTTAGACAGTCAATATTGTAGAAGAAAATGAGTTTTTAATAACCAAGGTATAAAACTAATTGGAGTTATATATTCTATTTCATAAATCATATAAATTGACCTTTATTTTGTAACTTATTTTGACTGTTTAAGTAGCTCCCCAAACTTCAAATCCTGTTGAGACCTGAAAATACTTGTCTAAATTCTTTTATCCCCTCCTTTAGCATATTAAAGACCCAGATTTGACAGTCTTTTTCAGGGATTCTCCTACAGTGAAGAGAGACTACCCATTTTGCCAGTGGCTGAGAGGACACCAGACATATCTTCAACAGTAAAAGGAGGGTGTAAGGAGAGGAGATAAAGGCAAAGCACACCCCCCCTGTGCGTTTTGAGAGTGGGAGGTGACTCATGAGAGGTAAGGGCCAGTGGGTTTGCTCTGGGTCCTGCTGAGGTGTGGCCAGGGCTCCCCAAATCTGGAAGCTGGAAGATGGCCAGTTATTTAGAAGAAAGGTGACTTGTGCTCTGGGAACAGGTTGGAACCAAAGACTCTCCAGAGTTCACTGGACATGTAGGGTCCAGCTGGACCAAGAAACACCTCCTTGGAGAGCAGTGGATGTCAGTCAGCATACACCTGAGGACAACTCAGGGTCAGAGGGGAACCCTCTCCCAATGTGAAGGCTCTCCGTCATCTGCACCCTCCATGCCTAGCGCCATCTTAGGGAGATGGGCCGGAGGGAGTGGCTGTTAGAGACCGAGTATTATTTAAAAGAGGATGTTTCAGTTATCTGACCGAAAGGCCCGATTAGGTATGGAATAGTAACAGTGCATTATAGGTTTTTGGCTCATTTGGGGTTAAATGCAAAGCGACTGCAATGTTGGAACTCTATCACACCTTTTAACCACAAATTGTGAGTGTTCAGCTGGCTCTTCAGTAGAGAGGAGACTATCACAGTCTCCTTGAGGTCTGCCTAAATCACCACACATGGCAATCTCCTGTGCTATCTTTACATTTGTAGTCTCTGACCCTGTGATCTGTTCAAAGCTTCCATTCACCTTAAAACCTTGTATGCTAAATTAATCTTAAAATCTGATGTTTCCATCACCCATTTCAGATATATGCTGGATAAATCAGACATCTAACTCAGAGACTTTTCTGAATATTGAGTGCATCACTTTTGGCACACTTACATTCTTCTGCAAATTCTGAAGCCTTATTCAGCTCTTGCCTTTTCTTCTCTCTCACTTGGTCTTTGCTAGTAGTCATCTCAAACTTTCAATGGAATGTCCCTGCTTTTACAGTGTGGCACTTTTTTTTTTTTGATCTAAAATGAGACCAATGACTCACTGTACAGGCAAGTCTCAAACACTAGCTTTATGGCTCTAGCCACCTTCAGACAAGACCCTGACTCCACCCCTTCAGGCGAGCTAGGCAATGACAACCCGGACCCTCACTCAAAGCTCATCTCCTCTGAGTATCAGGGCCAGGCCAAACTGAACTACTGAAGTGTATGGAAGTTCACTTTGCTCTCAGCTCAGAGTCAGGGTCTGATCTGCAGGTTTGGGTGAGAAAATGAAAAAATTCTGAGTGGTCTACTGGTAAGAATGGTCTAGAGCAGGGCCCTCTGCCGTGCTCTGTTCCATCACTTACAGTCCTGTGCCAGCTTTGGACATCACCGAGTACAGAGGGGCCATAAAACTAGCATCGTATATGATCTGTTAGCATAACCACTCTTAACGTATTTCTTTCTGGGAAATACCATGCAAGAAATATTGTGGTACAGTGGAGTTAATTTACATAGGTAATTGTAGGGCCCAAGTTATTATTATTATTTTTTAATGCTATAAATTTCCATGACTTGTGCACCTGGGAAAGCCATAGAGTCTAACTAGGCATCCTATTAGACAGGCCTAAAGGAGAGCAGATGGAAATTCTGAGGGTGAAATAGGAACAGATGGGCACTCTGCAGGTGAAACTTGAACTTGAGTATTTCGAAGTTCATGTTGCTGGACATAAAATCCCATTAAACATGTTACGATAAAGACAAGGTGTGTGGTGACCTCCCCCCTTATGAATTTCCAATGGCACTTAGCTGTCAACAATTTCTGTGGCAGGGGTGAAACTAGCACTTCCTTAAACTCGATGTCTGTTCATTTGCAAACAGCAGATTTTTAAGCTGTGCTTTCTCCTACCTGGGAATGTAGGAAGGTGGCAGGGCTATAAACAGGGAAAAAAAGATTTATCCTTTCTCTCTTTCTTTTTTAGCCGGTTGCTTGCCTCTTCCCTGTAATTTTCCCCTTTCCCATTTAGACAGCTGGGCTCCCGCAGAAAGTTGTGTGGGCAAGAAGGTGAGAGAGGCCATGCCGTCTGACCTGTGCCCCGGCTAGTCAGAAACCTTCTGGTGTTTTGAAAAGATGTCAGCTCAACCCACAAATGTCCCCTTCTGTGAAAGAGGCCAAACTGTCTGAGAAAGACAGGGCAAGACGGGTCTGGCATGCAGGGCCGTGTTTACAGGCGTGGGGTGGCTCCACCACCTATTTCTTAAATGGTACAGAACCCGGCAAGTTGTAGCAGACAAATGGGTTCTAAATTTATCTGAGTCTGTGAGTGACCTGAGCAACCTTGGCAAAAGAGTCTGCTCTTTTCCTTGGCGATTTACTTTTTGAGGTTGGCCTGGCAGGGAGAGCCCCAGTGGGAAGTAGGATTGTTGTGTTGAGTGGGTTGCATCGTTTGGGTTTCTCTGACAATCTTCCCAGTGCTCACTGGATGGGCGCCAACGCCAGATTTGCCTGGAGGACAAGATGATACTTATTTCTCTAACACTTCCTCTCTGGGTTGGACTTTCCTGTATTTAGGGAGCGAAAGGTTAAGAGTATGTAGGGATTTCTTTTTCCATTTGTCAGGGGGTGGGGAAGTTTGGGACTCCTCAAAAGTCCAAATTATCCTCAGAACAACAACAACAACAAAAAGACACACAAAGAAGCTCAAATTGTGAGTGTAGTTTGCTTGATTATGCATTGGTGCTGTGATGTTGGGCCTGGAAAAGAGTCATATAAAAAAAAGTGAAAATCCCACATCTAGATAGTTCCAAAAAGTGCTACATTCAAAATATTTAACAATCATGATGGCCTACCCAATTATACAGAGTCTGGTCCCATAAAAAAATGACACTGGTGTTGCACAACTGGTACAAGCGGTGAGACCAGCAATCACAGAAGGAGCATCAGCCTTGCTTCCAAACGTGCCCCTCAAGCAGTGCGACTGTCTAATTGCTGTGTTTAAAAGCTTGGTGTTTTAGGTGGTGTCTGTATAGCCAAAATTGATCAAGGAGTCACTATCAATAAAACCAAAAATATTTGCTTTATAAATAAGTTTTTTCTTAAAATAAAGCCTGAAAATAAATCCTCAATATATAGCAGCTGTTATTATTATTGTCATTTAGCATTCTTCAGACTATAACATTAGCAGATTCAATTTTCAATTAGTTTTCATTTGTCTATGTTGACAAGATCTCAGTGTTGGGGATGCACCTCACTTGTTTTGAGTATAGAGTGTATAATAAACAATTTATGTCAAATTTAGGGTTCCCAGATATAATACAGAACACCCAGTTAAATATGAGTTTTGAATAAACAACAGATAAATTTCTAGCATAAATCTGTCCAAATATTACTTGGAATAAATTTATGCTGAACAAAAAATCATTGTTTATCTGAAATTCAAATTCAACTGCATTTTTATTTGCTAAACCTCTCAACCCTAAGCAGATTAGAAAAAGCAATGGTTAGTTTTGTGGAATGATTGAAATATCCTAGGGAGGCATCTCTCCCAACATGTACAACATTTTTGTATGAAGAGCTTGGGTAAAGCAGTGAAGGGGATAAAAAGTGAACCAAAGCATTTCATATTCCACTCTGCTCCAGGGATCTCTGTGCTGGCTTTTATTTATTTATTTTTTAAGATTTATTTTATTTCTCTCCCCTTTTCCCCTGTTGTCTGCTCTCTGTGTCCATTCGCTGTGTGCTTTTCTGCATCTGCTTGCATTATCCATTGGCCCTGGGAAACTGCGTCTCTTTTTTGTTGTGTTATCTTGATGCATCAGCTCTCCATGTGTGCAGTGCCACTCCTGGGCGGGCTGTGCTTTTTTTTTTTTCCACACAGGGCACACCCCTGCATAGGGGTGCCCCTGCGTGGCATGGCACTCCTTACACTTGGGCCAGCTTACCACACGGGTCAGGAGGCCCTGGGTATTGAACCCTGGACCCTCCATATGGTAGATGGACGCTCTATCAGTTGAGCCACATCTGCTTCCTTGTGCTGTCTTGCTTAAAGGAATTTTGTTTTACTTGTCATCAAGCAGTCCAGGACCGTGCAGGAGTTGTGGAGGCCACACGTGACACAGGCTTTGGAAAATGAGTCCAGTCATGAGGTGCTCTTTGAAAACTGGAAGACTTGTCACTTTAGGAATGTATCCGATGATGTGGCCATGTATTTATCATTTGTGCTTTGTACACCTCTTTTGTACTATACGTAACACTGGTGGTCAGGGAAACACTTGGTGCACTATCAAAAATATCCAAGAAATTCTTACTAAAAATTTTTGTTGGAAGATTCTGGTAATAATGAGAGTTGTCCTGAGGCATTTTTGATTATTCAATTAGTGATTGTTGTTAATATGTTGGGAACTTACCAAAGATTTAACATTTTAGTATAAATAACAAGTCTCTGAAAAAAATCAGGTTTCTTAAATGGGCTTACTTAGGCAATCTTTTAGCTTGCGAGGCAATGGTGGTTAGAAGCACTTTATGACCAGAGTAGAATAGGTCCTTTGACAACGACAGGGAAAATTGAAAGAAAACAGGGTACACTGAGGTGGAGCCTGAACCACCATCATTTGGATCCTACAAATGATCCCAACAAACAGGTTGGTGGAAAAATCTAGAATAAAATGTGTTTTACTGATATGAAGAAAGAGGGCTGACAGAATAAATAACAATTTTAGCACTAATTTTAAAAAACTTATGTATTGTAGCACAAATATAATTAGTGGTTCTACTAATTATATTTTTGCTACAATATAATAATTATATTATTGTAATTATATTATTTCTATTATATTCTATAATAGTTATATGATTATAGGAAATATATTATTATATAAAAATAATTATATTACTATTATAGAAAAAGTGTCTGTCCTGTAATTCCAATGTGCAACAACTCTCCAGCTCCCATTTCAAGAAGTTCAGTGTATCACTTCCTTCAATATATCCAGGAATCCTCAGTAACTGGGACCTCACGTCACCCACATGCCCTTTGGCTTGTGTTCTCGATGAGACTTTCCACCATGCAGGTCTCGGCGGGTAGGAAAGGACTAGGGAGTCTGTCCTGTTCCCTGACGCAAACCCTGGTTCCGATAACTGCATGGCAAAGACCAAACCCTCATTACTGGGCTTGAACTCTCAACGATCAATTTCACCCTTCAGACTTTACATTCATTCATTCCACAGGTATTTATCAAGCACCAACGCCCTGTGGTAGGCAGGGCTATTAAATGATGCACAAAGTAGGCATTTAGCCTGCCTCCCAGGAGTTCAATGTTTATCAGGGAAGACTGCTAAGTATTGGTAAACAACAATTAAGATAATTTTAAATTAAAAAAATATGAAAATTAAGCATTGAGAATAAGAAAAGGGGACTCTCTTAACATACAGTGGTCAGAGGAGGCCACCCGATGGGACTCAAATGATTAAAAATATTTCTGAATGGCTTTGGATACATCTTGGTATTGTATATGCTCCTACAGTTGCTTCCCCTTAAGTACAATCTAATTAACACTTTTACTCATAATGAAAAGCAGGTAAAATTTGGATATTTGATGAAACCGAAAGCTTCTACAGTGAGAACTGTTGGTTTCAAGAATACATGTAGCCAACCACACCTCCATTTATATAGATTAACAGTGGTGGTGTTGGCCATAATTAACATCTCACAAAGTAGTTTCCATCTTCAATGCACGTTTGGCATCCCAGCGTATGAATGTCATGTTCTCTTTAATTTATACAAAGGAGAGGATTGGTTCTAAGTCAGAGACAGATTTTAAGTATTCTAAGTAAACATCCTCTTCCATGGTACATCTAGCCTGCTGGACTGCAATCCCACCCCACTCCACCCCCAACTTTTCTTTACCCCTCTTGTTCGTGTAAGCATTTCCTGTGGTAGATTGAATTATATACCCCAATTTAGACATGTCATTAATTTTAATCCTCATTCCTGTGGGTGCAAACTCATTGTAAATAGGACTCTTGGAGATATTATACTTAGTGAAGGTGTGGCCTCAGTTTTGATGGTGGGTCTTAATCCAGTCTGTTAAAGTCCTCGTAAGAGATGGCCTCAGGCAGAAGCTGCAAGTCAGCACGAGCCACCACCTGATGGGAAAGTCAGAGAATCCTAAGGATTGCCAGCAGCCAGGACCAGAGGGTATAGTACAGATTTCCTGGAGAAAGCAAGCATTGCTGATACCTTGATTTTGGGTTTTCTGTAGCCTCAAAACCACAAGCCAATAAATTCTCATTGTTTAAAACAACCCATTATGTGGTATTTGTCATAGCAGTCTGGCAAAGTAAGATACTCCCCCAACTTTACCACCTTTCTTCCTCTGGAGAAGTGGTCTGTTGTTTCAATGAGCACAGCCCTCAGCTGCTCCAGGTCTAGACCCTAATATTTTGGAAACCAGGGTGGGTTCAATTGCTGAAAAACTATGGGTCTTTCTGGATGGAAAGACAGAGAAACCTCATCTTTCAACTCAGTAACTCCCTAGCCAGAGAGCTTTAACTATGTATCAGAAAAGAATGGTGCATTGCTCTCTGGAAAGCCCTTGAGGAGTCTTCTGGAAATGATAGTGATTCTGGTTTCCTTCAGTGCATAAGGACGTGCACTTCATGTAGTGAGAGGTTTCTATGGCACCAAAAGCCATGGAAGATTTTTTTCTTCTATAAGGCCAAATCAAGGACAGTTTCCCATTTCAAAGGCTCTGTTTTCCTCCTCTCATTATCAAAGGTTGTTTTCTCTGAATTCTGGTGATGGTCCACATACCTAAACTATTTTGACAAGCTTTAGCTGCTGGTGCTTGTGCTTCCTCTGCAAATCAAGAAAATGGAAACTCTGACAGGCACCACATGTGTGTAAATGCTCTATACACATATGCACGTACACACAACATGCACACACACAACATATATATGCCACACATATAAGCACACATGCACACGTGCAAACACACAGCACACTGCATGCATATAAATGCATACCCTTATACACAAATACACATGCACACATGCACAAATATACACACAAGCCAATATACTGAAAATCAGGACTCACAAACTACTAAAGAACTCAATACATAGGCTTATGTTAACACACAAACAATCACAATTTGAATTATGTTGCACACATTGAAAATAAAGAGTAAAAAAATACCTGAAAATATCTTTTTCCAACAAACAAGAAATGATTTCATTTTCCCCCCCACATCACTCTACAGTCAGTGGAGCAAATATTAGGTTTTTTGATTCACAGCTGGAGAAGTTTCCTCAGGAAGGTGGTGGCTTCACTGAGCCCTGTGGTTAGCCACAGGCCAGGACCTATATTTCTATTCCAGGCATAGTTTCCACCAGAATTTGTAGCCACTTTATGTGAGGAAAGCATCACATGTCCCAGCTCCACATATTTCTAGGAATCTGGGCTAAGTAGCTTTCCAGGCCATTCATTGTCTTGAAAAGTTATAAAATGACAATGACCTACCTAATTCCATTTTTCTTATTTTTGATTCTGTCACAAAATCTGTTTCAAAATCAGAACACATTCAACATATTGCTTCAGATATTATAAAACTGTTTTGTCATCAAGATCTTTCAAAATACAAGAAACATTTGAAAGGGGAAGGAATTAGAAGTGATTTGCAGATTTCTATACTTGAAATTATTATACTTTTCAACCCTGTGCAGTTTTGCCTTAGTAGTTATCCAATTGATTCAATGGAACTCATGTGCCATGCTGATGAACAGCTGGTTTTCTCATTTTTATCCCTATGAATTAGTGACTCACGATTTATTCTGGTCTTGTGAAGACACATTCTCAGATTGTGATGACATTCACAAACCATTTGACTGAATTCAGTAAAAATAAAGGAAAACAAACCGGAAAGAGCAAACAGGACAGTTGAATTTCATCAACTGTTTATTTTTATTTATATGATAACAGAGAGCTGGTTTGATTGCATTTCCTCTTTTAGAGAGTAACCCCAATGTCATAAAACCAATGATTAAATTATAAAAGTGGAACCCTGTGTCCCAAACTCCCTTCACCACAAAATGTGTTCATCATGAAAGGGAGCGTAATTTTTAGCATGGGTGAATTACTAAACACTTGAATTAAACAACATTTTCATCAGGGTTTATCTCCTAGAGAAAACATTCTGTTTCCTTAACACTAAAAAGAGTGTTTCATTAGGTATCATAAGCAGTTTACTTTATAATTAAAAATAAAAAGTATTAACTTACCCTGGTTTCAGACGGATTTTGCAGCTTAGCTTGTTATTGGCTGCAGATGCTGAGATCAAAGGTCATCAACACTGCAGTGCTGAGGGCTAAGCGTTTGGCCTCTACCTCCTGGGCTGTGGCTGAGATGAGGTAAGATGGACGGAAGGAGCAGTTAGTAACCTGAAGTTGACAGCCCAGTGATACCTTTCCCTCACGTTACCAGAGATTTAGGGAGTGTGGACTTTGATTTTAATAGGAGGATGCCACTTATTCATGGGGCATAGGAGGAAGGCATACCTGGTGAGTTAGGGCATTTGGAGGATGTTAGAAGAGCAGAGGACATTGAGTATCTGGAAATTAGGGAGAAAAGAACCAACAAACGTGTCTATTTCATTTACCATTTCTATATTAAAAAGTACTCCAAATCTTAGTGCCTTAAAATGATGGTAACACTTATTTTGCTCATGAATCTACAATCTGGGCAGGGCTCAACAGCCACAGCCCAACCCTGCCCCATTCAGCATCAGCTTGGGTGGTTCAAAGGATGGGGGCTGAAAATACTGGAAGGCTCATTCACCCACTTATCTTGCAGTTGCTGCTGGCTGTCTGCTTGGGCCTTAGATGGGGCTGTTGGCCTCTTCGGATAGCATGGGCTTCTTTGTGACATGGTGGCTGGAGTTCCAAGGCAATATTCCTGAGAGAGAGAAAGAGGGCCATGCAGAAGCTTTATCAGCTCACAGGACCGAACCTTGCCACCCACACAGCATCACTTCCTCTGGATTCTCTGCTAGGCAGTTGAAAATTCCTGTCTGGGTTGAAAGGGAGCAGAAATTGTTTCCACCTCATGATAGAGAAGGGCAAGTTCCAGGAGGAGCAAATGGAACTGTGACCATTTTTAGAAAATACAAAGTATAAAATCCATGAGAGTACCATCAAGTGAATTGGCAGGGAAGACTGAAACACAAGCTACTCCTAGTTGGCTTGTTGATACCTTGGTACCACTGGAATAGAAACCATTTTGAAATGGATTTTCCTACAGCTTTAATAAAATGATTAAAATGTACCTTTTATATTACTCTACATTTTAGAAAGTGCTTTCATTGGCATTATCTGGTCTAAGTAGCCATGCAAACTTTTGAGGTGGGAAAGGCAGTGGGAGAGGAGGAAACTGAGGACCAAATGACTTTTCCAATGGCCTAGAGTTAGTAAATGTCAGCATTGGGCTCAAATGCATCTTCCAATTCCACATCCATTTTTTAATAACCATCTTCAAACTGCAGAGGGTAAAACAAAAATAAATAGTAAAATGGAGTCTATTCTGGAAACGAAGTAAGAAGGAAGAAATACTAAGAGGTTAAAGTGGGACTGAACAGGTTAAAAATATTCAGTTAATTTTTTGTTGCCGTAAAGTGTTTTGAGATGAATGGAATGTAATTTCTTTACAAATTCTGAGATCATTTATTTTAAAAAAACATCAAAGCCTGTTATGCACCCAATACTAAGGAGGTATTTCAAGCCCTAATAAGCTCGTTGGGAGAAAGGGACACATAAGAGATAGTGGGACATACTCTTTTAAAGTGATAGTGACAAAATGCTAGGAATTGAATTAAGCTCCACTCCCACATACAATTTCAAAAATGCTAGAAAAATTGTTTGAAAATGTTGTTAGAGCAGTGGGCAACTTAATAGTTGTCAGAAGTAATCTAGAAATGTTGAGGGATTTCAGAAAGAAAGAAAGCAGGTAGAAATTGATAGGGAAAAAAGTAAAAATAGATAATATATACCCTAAAATATAAGCAGAAGCAATCTGTTTTATGGATGAGATCATTCCAGAGGTAATTTAAACCCATAGAAAACAAATCAATGAGCAGTAGGGTTTGTCAGAAAATGTCAGAGTAAATGATTAATTTCCTGCATTTGTAATGGGTAAGTCAGGTGCTTTCCTTTTCCATGGTGAGTATCTGGAGGCAGCAGCCTTTGCTCCCAGAATAAAGCCTTGAAAATTAAATAACCTGGGATAGAAGAGAGAAGAAGGTCCCCGGTTGAAGTAATTCTGGGTCACCCTATGTATTAGTCAGGGTTCTCCAGGGAAACAGAATCAACAAATGATATCTGTCAATAGTAAGAGATTTATCAGTCTCTCATGCGGCTGTGGGGATGCACAAGTCTAGGTTCCACAAGCAGGCTGCAACCAGGAGCTCCGAGGAAAGTCCAGTGAAGATTCTTGATGAGTTCTGAGAGATGTTTACTGTCCAAAGCTGGGAAAAATTCTCTCTCAATGCTGGAATCACTTCTCCTTTTAAGGGATTCAACTGATTGGTTAAGCGTTACTCATTGCTGATGGCAATCTCCCTGATTGGTGTAATTATAACCAGCTATCTATGATTTATCACTGCAGTAGAGTCAATGGTGACTAAAGTTCACAAATGCCCTTGTATTACAGTTAGCCCAGTGCTTGCTTGAACAAACACCAGGGCACAGTTACCTGGCTGAGCTGACACAATAGCCTAACCATCATACCCTAGTATCCACATAAAGGGAAAAAAAGAAGAAAGCAAAGGAAGAGTAATACTGACTCAACATTTGTTCATAGCTAAAATTGAGAATGTTCTTCTCTGTAATAGGACTTCAGATCTGGGATATTCCTATAGTGGGTACCAGGTCCAGAGAAGCAGAGAGGCAGAAATTGGAGAAACAGGAAGCCCACTTAGGTTTGTCCTCTCACCAGAGGTACCCATTAATAAGTGAATTAGGCCTATGGAAAAATATTGTCAGTGTACACCCTCAGCTACATACATAAACTGACACAAAGAATCACTAGTACCTAGATGGAGAAAAAACAAACAACAGCAACTTCACACACACACAAGAATCACCTTGGAAACAGAGTTGAGATAGCCAATAGAAAAACTTGAACTGTAACCTTAGAAAGAAACAGGAGTCATCACATCCAAATTAATGCTTTGTGAGAAAATGGTGCCTTGGAAATTTTAAATATGACTATCAAAATAAAAAATTATATGTGTAATTTTAATGAATGAATACAATTGAAGATCAAACTATCAATCTAGGCAGTTTAAGGATTATGCTGAAATACAGTACAAAGGGTGAGAGATTAGTCAAGTATGAGGGAAAAAAAAAGCTAAAAAATTTGGAGGGTGATATAGAAAACAAATACCCATTTATGAGTTCTAGAAGGAGAGAAGGAACAGAATGAAGAGTAGAAAATTTCCAAAAGCAGGATTCTTGAGACTGAAGGAGTTCACTGAAACAAATAAGGCAAATAAAGAAAGACTAACACCTGGACATAGTCTTGTGAAATTACAAATCACAAAACAAGAAGATAATTTAAAAATTTACCACAGGGAACGGATATGGCTAAAGCAGTTGAGCACGCTCCTCCGACATGGGAGGTCCTGAGTTTGTCTCCTGGTGCCTCCGGAAAAAAACAAAAACATGTAACAAGAAAAACAAATGAAAAAACCAACTCAGGGAAGCAGATATGGCTCAATGGTTGAGCACCGGCTTCCCACATACAAGGTCCTGGGTTCAATCCCAGATCCCTGGTTCAGACACATACACACAAAATTTACCACAAAGAAAAATCATGTAACTGAAAATTAAAGAGAATCAAATTGACATCAGACTTATCCTCATTGACAAGACAAAGATAACAAGGAAGCAATATTTTCAGTGATTTGGTAAAACAACTTAGAATATAATTATTACATACCTAATTAATTTTTTATTCAAATGAGGAGGCAAATAAAGATATTTCTAAGTCATAAAGGCCTTAAAACAATTGCCAACTATAGACAATTGATAAAATAATTACTCAAGATGTTATTTGACTCTGGACTGACAATGTGATAGCCAGATCCTGAGCCTCAACAGACTCCAGCACCTACAATCTGATTTATTGGACTTACCACACTCAGCTAAGATGGAGTTGAAGAAGGACAACCACCACACCATGGAGCCTAGAGTGATTACAACTGAAAATGGGAGGATTGCATCCAGCATCCAGGTGGAATCTGACCCTCCTCTTGACATAGAGGTGCAATGGACACAACCAATCCAATGTCCACATAGAAGAGGTGGCATTGGATTGGGAAAAGTGGACATAATGGACAAAGGGTATGGGGAAAGGCAGGAAGAGATGAGAGGTGGAGGCGTCTTCGGGACATGGAGCTGCCCTGGATGGTGCTTCAGAGGTAATCACCGGACATTGTAAATCCTCACAGGGCCCACTTGATGGAATAGAGGAGAGTATGGGCCATGATGTGAACCAATGTATATGAGGTGCAGAGGTGCCCAAAGATGTACTTACCAAATCCAATGGATGTGTCATGATGATGGGAACGAGTGTTGTTGGGGGGGGGGAGAAGGGGGTGGGGGGGTGGGGTTGAATGGGACCTCACATATATATTTTTAATGTAATATTATTACAAAGTCAATAAAAAATAAAAAAATTAAAAAAAACAAAAAAAAAACACAAACAAACAAACAAACAAAAAAAGATGTTATTTGAACATAATTGAGGACAGTGTGGGATATAAGAAAGAGTAGCATACAAAGAAATCAGTAAAACTTCTCATTGAATTTAAATAGCTGTTAATGTATGATGTTTTAAAAAAGCAAGCCCCTATTCCTTCAACGAAAATTCAGAAATTTAAATCCCGTAATTTCAAGATGGGAAAATGAGAAAAGCAAGTGTGTGAAACTGTACCCAGGTTCTTGTCCTGTTTATGGGAGGGTGTACCTACTGAGTAATTCTAGATATCAGTGGAAAAACTATGCTTAAGCATGTATGATAACCTTTTAAAGATAACTATTCAAAGAACAAAGGACTAGAAAATTTTGGGAAAAAATCAATTCAACAACAACAAAAATGAAAAAAAAAGAAAGAAGAAAGCATAATACAGAGAAAATAATATCTGTCTCTCCAACCCCCACCCCTAAACATAGCAGGGAATTGCTAGCATGTGAGTAATGTGTTACAGGTTCATTAAAAGTAGAATTGTAAATAGTTTCATTAAAAAAGAACAAGGTATCAATGTATCATACATCCTTTAAAACTGGCTTTACTTATTTTATATAATGTGCTTTTTGCCTATATCTTTGTTAACTGGTATAGTAAAATTTAGATTATTAATATTAATTACTCTAAGGTACCCATTATATGAATAAATAGCATTTTTATCCATTCATTACCCTCACTTAAATTTTCTCTATTTTTAAAATCTAAGTTTTGATTTTCTAATTTATCAATGTTATGAATAATAATTCAGTAAACACTGTTGCATGTTCTCATGAGCACACAAAAGTTTTCCTAGGTAGATATCGGGCAATGCAATTGCTGGGTCTCCTGAAATGGGTCTCTCCAACTTTATTAGTAAGGCCTAATTGCTCTCTAACATGGCAAACGCTTGTTTAACTTATTTATTTGGGACATGAGAATGAAATAGTACAGAAGCATGCATAGTAATGATATATACACTTCAGAAGAGTGGACATCTATGAGGAGGGAGGGAAGGAAAAATTGGGAGAACTTTGGAATGCATCTACAATATTTTAAAGGGATCTAGAGCTAACATGATAATGTTATCTGTTAAATCTAGGTAGTGGACACAGGAGTGTGTTACCCTATTTTTCATCTTCATATATTTGAAACATCTTATAAATAAATATATATGTATTGACATGGATAAGGGAAGGTATGTTGGGAAAAGTTTCCTAGTTGAACTGATTGTTGGGGGATAAGTAATATTTTCTCAGATTGTAAAAAGGGAGAAGAGGATTTTTCCATAGCAGCTGCTGGAAGAATGGGAAGAAGGAAGGATGCTTAGGTAGGGGATTGGCAGGAATTTAGATGTGCGGATAAGGTTTAGGCCCAGTTATTGGAGAGACTGAGATTATGTTCTGAATTGCTGAATGGCCTGGACGTTATCCCCTGGGAAGTGGGAAGCCACACATGGCATTTAAGCTATTAGATTCGGGTTTCAGAGAAACAACACAAGTCATTTGAGGATGAAAATTGAAGTGGAGAACTACTGTAAGCAGCAAAGCAAATTAGAACATGTAATAAAACAGGTTCCAAAAAATGAAGGACTTAAATGGTGGCAGTGGGAGAGATTGCGGGAATGGATATAATTTACTTTCCTGAAATAGGATTGACTGAATTTAATGACTCACTGAACACCATTAGAAAACCATCAAAAAGTCCTCCTAGATTTGATACCAGGACAGTTGTGGCAGACCTTAACTAAGGTTTGGAATACAGAATTGACACGATGCTTTGGAGAAAAGAGAATGAGATTTGGGCCATTATGCATTGTAAATGCATGTGAGAGTTGAAAATGTTTGGCAAGTAGTTGGAAATGGTTTTTACCAGCAAGAGTTCATAATGTGTGCTTTACCTGTCTTATTTTATTTATCCTTACAACAACCTATTTTCGGCGTGATGAAACTGATGCTTAGTAATGTGTTAACATTAGGTAAGTTTTTAACTTGTAGAGCTGGACTCAAAATCAAGTTTGTCTAATTTCACGAAGAAGGGGCACATAATAGCTAGCATGTTCTGAGTGCCTTCTAGGGCAGGTTGATATTAACATATAACTCAAGCATTTCTTTCCCAAACGCCTTAGGTTCTATTGTCATCCCCCTCTTATAGATGAAAAAGTTCAGACCTTAGATGGGTGGGCCAAGTGACTTGTATTTACGTAATGTGCCTGAGGATGGTATCCTGGTGAAATTCGGGGGGTTGGCATCAGATTGTCCAGTTTGGCTGCAAATTGCTTTGTGATCTTTGGAGTTACTAAATCCTTCTGCCTCGGTTTTAACTGCCCCCACTGAAGGCATTGTTCTAAATAGTACTGGGATAATAGATGTAAGCATACAGAATAGTGTGTAACTATACTAAACTCAATACTACTGAGCTGTTCTTTATTATTAAACAAGGTCACACATCAGATGTTACTATTCTCTGAATCTTGGTAGTGATTTATCCAAGTTCACCCAGCCAGTGAATGGGGGAGCGCATAGTGAAACTCATGTTTTGCCATGTCCCCATACTGTGGTTTTTCTCCCATATGACTCTGACTCTCTTTGTTTAAACTTCCAAGAAGTCTGCAATGCATGTTAAGAAACTTCACCTCAAAAATGCATGTAGTGAAAGTGTGTTGGTATTTGAAAGAAGAGTAATTACTTATCTGGAAAATCCACAAGTGACCCACGTTTTTGACTGAGGCTGTGCACAATTGAAACATCGCTGCCCTTGGATTTGTTTAACTTCCGTCATCGTGTGATCCATTATGTTCCCAGGACCGGCAAATGGGCTGCTGAGGGTCGCATTTCACATCTGCCTCCCCCAGCCCTGTGGCTGCTCAGGGCGCCAAACACTGGGCGCACGCCCCGGCACACAGGAGCTTGTGCAGCCCTAAGTGATCGCTTCACGTTTTCTGGAGGGAGGGAAGCAGATTGTTTTCAACACATTGCGGTGAAATTTGTGAAAGAAAAAAATGAAGGAAGGCTTATAATTTTTC
The DNA here is from genome assembly GCF_030445035.2 of Dasypus novemcinctus. Classification (NCBI taxonomy): domain Eukaryota; kingdom Metazoa; phylum Chordata; class Mammalia; order Cingulata; family Dasypodidae; genus Dasypus; species Dasypus novemcinctus. The sequence goes on along the minus strand of NC_080687.1, from coordinate 16,125,550 downwards.
AGTGACATTGCCTGGCAGCTGGAAATTTCCCTGGAAGAGGAGTGGTGCTTTGAGGATAATCTCCCTGAGAGGTATTGGGACCACACATGTGAGGTTATGACTCCCGAGCTGAATTCCTTTCTCTCTCCTTCTGGTTAAAAGCTCTACTTTTCCCTTTCATCTTCCAGAGGATATCTCTCTGTGGTGTGTGCTGTGGCGACTGCTGCTTCCTGCCTCTCATGATAAGCTTGTTTTCTTTTTCAGGTGGCCCCTTCTTAGCTTGATATCGTGAGCGTTTACTTGATTCTCATTTGAGAGGCATCAATGCTCAAGACTTGTCTGAGAGAAAATGCTAAACAGCAAATTAGTTATCACATGTTTTCCTGTTCAATGACTGAAGGACTGAAGACGAGTTCCCCTTCCCCTATGAATAACCCTGAGATACCACAAAGAAAGTAGTCACCTCTCTCTCTCTCTCTCTCTCGCTCATGTTTACAACTTGAGGCTTAGATTTTGGTAAAGATAGTCCTTTTCCCTGGATTGAATGGGAAGAAATTACTTACCAAAGTCTAAACAATTGCAGCTATTTTTCTTAAGATTTCTTCAATTAGACTTGATAATTATATATAGAGGTATGATGTTTTCATGCCCATATACCCCAAAAGTAATTTTATTTATGAATTAAACAAAGTCACTCTTTTCTGAACTCAGAAATTACTCCAGTATTAGTCCTGAGTTTGTTAGCTTCCTTCTCATGGCTGTGCCAACATTTCTATCTTCATTTTCTTTTCAGTGCTCGTCGTCCACTCTCCTTAGTTATCCCAGGGGCTGCTTGAACTATCATGTACAGTTCATCTTGAATTAGGGCTCACATTGATAATTTGCAATGACCATGAAGTCCAAAGAACCTGTGACATTTGCAGTGAGCAAGTTTCAAGAACTGGACTTCTAAAACTAATAGCAAAGGTAATGATTACCTTAAAAATAATACTTTTCCATTCTTCTGTGTGGGCTAAAAGTTGGGTATTTCCTCCTAACCGGGTCTGACTCTTTCAAGTACTGTATTCATTCAGCACATATTTGAATACTAACTTGATCCAGAAGTCTCTGGGTGCTGGGAGCATTCTGGACATTATTTTTCCTGTGTAGAGCTCAGAGTCTACAGGAAAAGGCAGACAACACCCAGGTGGCTCCTCACACAAATGTACTGCCACCAGTGTGAGGCAGAAGCAGCACACGGTGCTGGTGCTGTGTCAGCGTGCCCCTGAGGTCACCCCTAAGTGCCCATTGAGCCGAGGGCAGAGGGGAGCCTGAGAGTTGGCCAGATGGAAGGAGGAAAGAGAGGGGCGTTCAAGGCTCGGACAGAAGGGGGCTGAAGGGTGAGAGGGAAGGGGGGAGGGCCCAGGTGAGCCAGAGTGCGCAGAGCCCTGTAGGTGCAGCGAGGATGTGACACTTCATCTTAGGAGCAAGAGACCCATCCCTGCCCCCACCCCCTCAGCACTGGGGCCTTAGATACAGGAATAGCCAACAATATGTTCTTCCTGGAAGTCAAGTGTAAATACCATTAAGGACGCTCACCCGGCAGAGACCCCTAGGGCAGGAGGGGTAAGGGAGGCAGAGAGAGGCCTTAAGTCATACAGCACGCCAGCCCGTCTCCACACGGGGCAGCTCTGGCCCCTTTGGTTTGGGCCTTTCATAGATGGATTGATGACACAGGGTCTTTCTTGGGCCCAAGACTGCTCTGCTTCAGCTTCCTCCTTGTGAGCCCAATCAACCCAGCACCCTGGGCTGGATGGCTCCCCGGAGGTTGTTCTAGCTCTTGATCGAGCTGTTTGAATAACAACAAAAGTTAGACTTCTCTTGCCCTTCACTTTTCCTTTTGTCCCATCCACTTTTCATTCCTTCTTATGTTATGAACCCCAAACACCCCTAATAAGCCTTTTACTTCAATGACATTTTGTTTAATATTGAATATATAGCACTGTACAGATTTTGAGGGTGGGGTCTAAAAATATAATAGACATAAATATAAGAGCTAAAATTATAAAATTTCTAGAAGAAAACAGGAGAAAACTTTTGTGTCCATGGGTAAAACAAAGATTTCTTGGATAGGGCATACACCCAAAAAAACAACACAAACGATAAAAGGAAAATATCTCAAATGGGAGATCATCCCGCCCAAAACAAAATAAAACAACAACAACAACAAAAAGTTTGCTCTTCAGAACACACTTCAGAAAGTGAAAAGTCAAGCCAGAGTCTGGGAGAAAATATTGCATAATGCATATCTGACAAAGGACTTATTCCAAAAATCTATAAAGAACTCTTATAACTCAAAAATAAGAAAAAAACAAATTAATAAAAATGAAGATTTTAGCAAACATGTCATCAAAGAACTGGTGCTTTACCTCGTGGTCACTGAGGACATATAATTAAACCAGTTTAAAACTACACACCCATTACAATGGCAATGAATAAGAGTGATTTTACCAAGTATTGGTGAAGTTAGGGAGCAACTGGAATTCTCATAAACAGTTAGTGAGAATGTTAAATGGTACAGCTGTTTTGGATAACAATTTGACAGTTTCTTCAAAAGTGAAATATGTATCTATCATATGACTTGGCCACTCCACTCCCGCTATTTACCCAAGAGGAGGGAAAGGAAATGGCCACATATAGACTTCTGCATGAACGTTCAGAGCAGTTTTATTTGTAATAGCCGAACCTGCAAACAACCCAAATAACATACCACTCAGCAATAAAAGCTATTGAAATAGGCAGCAACAGGGATACATCTCCAAAAGCCAGACCAAAAAAGGGTACATTATGGATGACTCCATATATGTAACATTCTAGATAATGCAAGATACTCTGGATTCTAGAAGGATAGAAAGGTGATCAACAGTTCCCTGGGGACAGGAGTAGAGAGGTGTGGATTGCAGGGGGGCGTGAAGACAATTGGGAAGGTGAAGGAAATATTATCTCGAGCGTGTTGACAGATGCATATATGTCTACAGTTTATCCAATTGTACACTTTAAATACGTGCAGCTTATTGTATATTATTCTGCCTAAAATAAGCTGTAAGGAGTATGAGGAGTAGTTTTAGACCTGAAACTTGGGTTCAAGTGGCTCTGATGGGATCGGGTTTTGCAGATATGGTCTAGGGGAGGTCAGGTTTTTAGTGTTGTTTTAGCTCTGGGCGATTCTCTAATCTGGCTGCCTAGAGATGGGAGATGACTGCAAAGTTCTTGCCCTGGCAATTGGGGATGAGCACAGCCTCCGTGTAGGGGAATGTGGTCTGGGAGGTGCCTCACCACAAATGATAACAACTCCTGATTACTGGATTCAAACTCTATGCCAAATATTATACTGAGTTATATGCACAATAGCCTCATTGTGATCATCCTTGTTTTATAGCAAGAGAAGATAAGTCATGTATCTTCCAACTTCATTTCAGCATGCAAGGTTCCAGGATTACTTCCCTGAGGCTTGTGCTGGTCCCTGATGGTACTAGACTAAACGAGCTATATTTATATTATAAGGATATTCATCTACGATAAATCCTTAAAACAGTGTCACCATGGGGAAGATGGTGGCCAGCTCATTGCTGATACCTTGAGCTGAAGAAACCATTAGACAATGTCATCCACCAGGAAGAGAAACTCTTCCATGTCTAAGAGCTCATTGCTGTTTTTTATTTTTAATAATTAATTTTTAAGCCAGTATATAGTACATTTTACTCTTTTTGGTGTAGAGCTTTATTAGTTTTGACAAATGCAGAGAATTATGTAACCAGCATCATAATAAAAATTCAGAACAGTTCCATTGCTCCCCAGATTCCCTTCATGCCCCTTTTCAGTCAGCCCCTCTTTCCCAAACCACTGGCAATCATTCTCTGTTTCTTTGATTTCATATTTTCCAAAAGGTCATACAGATGGAGTCATAGATTATGTAGCCTTTGAGTCTGGTCTGCTTCATTTAGACTAATGTGTATGAAGATGATCAACTTTGTTCCATATTTCACTTGTTTGCTCCTTTTTATTGCTGAGTAGTATTCCATTGTATGGACGTGCCACCATGTGTTTATCAGTACCCCTTTTGAAGCACATGTGGGTTGTTTCCAGCTTTGGGCTAGTATGAATATAGCTGCTGGAAACATCAGTATGTAGGCTTTTGTGTGGACAGAGGTTTTCCTTTCACTTGGAGAAAATATCTCGGCAGGGGTCTCCCAGGTCTCTTGTGCTCTATTCATTAATTTTCCCCTGAGGTTTTTTGGTTTGATTGTTATTAGTCTATCTTCCAGTTTACTCTTCTCCTGGCATCTCCGTTCTTCTGTTGAGTCATTCCCTAAAATGTCGACTTCAAACATTTTATTTTCTAGTTCAGGATTTTCCTTTATTTTATAGTTTCTGCTTCTCTTCTGAGGACCTCTGTTTTTTTCTTAATTTCAAGATTCTTCACTTTTACCCCATGGAGGTGATGGTAAGAGCAGCTTTAAGGTCTTTGTCTGATGATTCCAACATCTGAGTCTCTGTTGATTGTATATTTCCTGTGAGCATTTGTTAGATTTCCCTAGTTCATTGGATGTCAAAAAAAACTGTGGCTGTTTCCTGGGCATTCTGGATATTATGTTGTGAGACTCAGGTTCCTTAAAATCCTCTGGCGATTGTTGTTTTTTGTTTGTTTGGGCAGGCAAAGAGCCTGTTTTAATTCAGAAGGAAAGTTGTGGCCCACCTTCTGTGAGCTTTGGTTCAAAAGTCAGGTCAGTTTGCAAAGCCTTTTCTATTATTTGTGTCTGCCCTGTGCACATGTGGCAGCTAAGCCTGGGCCTTTGGTGATGGCTTGCACCGGAATTCCGTTTTCAAAGCTTTTGCTCTGCTTCGCAGGGTCTGTCCAGGCTGTGGAGCTTTAGAGGTGAGCCGGGACACCTGCTGGTTCCCACACAGAGCTGGGGGAGACTCTTCTCCAGGCTGCTCTCCTCTCTAGGATTCCTCCACACCCAGAGTTTTCAAATCTGACCCTTGTCATCCTGTTTTGAATGTCCGTGGTCACGCTGGGGGAAAAGAGGAGAAGGAAAAGAGAAAGAAAAATAGAGACTACACGCTCAAGCTCTTCACCTTCCAGTGCCATTTCCTGTTGCCTCTGTCCAGAGCCCTGGGCTTTGGGGGGGTTGTGGTGCCCTCCCACCACTGCCACTGTGCTGGGGCTCCCCCTGGCTGAGACTGGTCAGGGGCAGGGCCTGGAGAGAGGAGGGTGATGGAAGACCCGTTAGCCCCTTCGCAGGAGCTGGCACCTTGATGCAGGAGGTGTCAAGGAGAAGTTTGGAAAGATGTGGATTTTTTTTTTTTCTACAAAGAATCTTCAGATCTGAGTACAAAGGATTTTCTCCAGGGTTTCTGGATTTTAAAAGCTAGGGGAGAGAGTCTTTTTAGTTGTGAGTGCAAATTGGAGTGGCAGAGTAAAAATACCTGAACACTGTACACAAATAGCTGGAGTCAGGACAGGTAACTTAGGGAAAGAAAGCATCTGGTCAACATGTTTTCGAGCAAGAATTTCTGATATATATTCTTTCTATCGAGTTCACATCCCCAAAGTGTAATCTCCAACCGTCAGAAACAAAAGTGTTTTTTTCTCCACACCTGAAGAATTAGATCAGGACAAAAGCTATGGTCGTCTTGTCCCCACACAAGGTGGGAAGCCAGGAACGGCCGAGGGTAAGGCTGGGATGTGTAGGTCAGTGAGTGGAACCACCACCTCCCCCTCCATCTCTGGAGGCCTCTGGGTTCACTTTAGAAAGCACAGGAAGGAGGGAGAGGCACTGGAACAAAAGGAAGGAAAGGTCAGAAAGAAAACCTTTTCATTCATTACCCTAGTAATTTTGGTATCCAAATGGAGTGTTGTCTAGTGATTTTGGTATCTGAATGGAGCGTTGTCTAGTGAACAATGTGCTGAAGTCTGTGGACAGCAAGGGGCAACTCACAGTGTACAGCACTGACCTCAGGTATTGGGAGAGTTTTCTCAATTGTCCTCCTCTTGGTCCATGAAAAGCTTATCTCGAGAGCTCAGTCGGTGTCCAGGCTGTCTTCACATCACCATCAACATTACTGAAAAGCACTTCTTAGGTCAATAACTAATCAATTGGCACTCTCCTTCTCTTTAGATTTGTAACCAAAACTTGGTAAAAATGACATGGTTAAGTAGCAGAAGGAGTACACACAATTTTATAAAAAATACTGAATTAATTGAGTATGTGAATTAAATGTGTAAGTTATATCTAGGGCAAGGGTAACTTCTGAGAACTTTCAGAGTCGGTTAAATTGCAGGGGTTTAGGTTCACACAGTATAGGGTTAGAAAAATTGACATCTTCCAAACAGCTGGGAGAGCAAAGCCAGAGAAAATGAGCTTTCAGGAACATTTTTATGGTGAAATTGAGGTCTGATGCCTAGAAGGAAATTTGGTATTCCAGATGGGCAGGGATCCTTACATGGGAATCACTGAGGCACACAAAGACTTGGTGGGCAGAAGCATGCCAGTTCTTTGGGGGCTCTGTTTGGGGTTGTGGCTCTCTTGGAGAGCTAAGGTAAACAAGGGAACCTTTCTTCAGAAGGACACACACAACTAGAATAGTTATTAAAACAAACAAAATAACAAATGTTGGCAAGGATGCAGACAAACTGGTACCCTTATACATTGTTGGTGGGATTGTAAAATGGTGCAGCCACAGTGGAAATCAGTTTGGTATTTCCTCAGAAAGTTGAACATAGAATTACCTAATGGCAATCCCATTTCTTAGTATATATCCAAAAGAATAAAAAACAGGAACTCAAATAGGTATTTGTACACCAATGTTCATAGTGGCATTATTCATGATAGCCAAAAGGTAGAAGCAACCCAAGTGACCATCAACAGATGAATGGATCAAACAAATGTGGTATATCCATACAATGGAGGTTTATTCAGCTTTGAAAAGGAATGAACTTCTGCTACGTACCACATGTTTGAACCTTGAAGACATCATGTTCAGTGAAGTAAGCCAACCACAAAAGGACAAATATTGTATGATCTTGCTTATATGAAATACCTAAAATAAGCAAATTCAGAGAGACAGCAGATTGCAGGTTGCCAGGGGTGAGGGATGGGGCGAAAGGGGAGTTACTGCTTGGGTGGAGGGTTTGTTTGAGATGATGAAAACATTTGGGTGATGGATGTTGGTGATGGTAGCACGTTATTATGAATCTAATTAAGATCACTGTATTGTATACCTAAAAGTGGTTAAAATGGGAAGTTTTTAGTTATATTTATAATAATAAAAAAAGAATATGCTTGTGCACCCACAATTCTGTTCATAATATCAAGTTTTTCAGCATCAGGTTGTGAGATTTTTGAAGGCAAATGTTCTGCCTCCATCAGGCATTGCATAAGGCTCATGGTAGATGATCAATGAATGTTTATTAAATGTATAAATTAATGAATTCAGTAAAGAAACATGTACTGCATGCCTCCAATGTGAAAGGAACAGTTCTTAGTGGTAGGGATATATCTCAAAAAACAGATGAAAACATCTTTGTTCTTCTGAAGCTTGGCGAAAAACTGATACTAAGCAAGGTAAATAAGCCAAAATGATAACACATTAGGTGATGAGAAGTACCAAGAAGAAAAGTAAAGCAGAGAAGGAGGGTAGGAAGTTTGGAGGGAAATGGCAAGTTTGAATAGTGGGGCCAGAGACAGCGTCACAGTGAAGAAAAGGAATTCCCAAGGAAAGACCTGAAGGAAGTGAAGACATAAACCCCTGGTTCTAATTGAATGGCTGACTGGCAATGGATGAATCAGGTGGGGAATGGAGGTATGGTGGGATAATGTGGTGATGGGCTCTGAAAGAGAGATCAAAGCACGGGATGGTGCAGAAGAAAGCCACAATTAATGCTGTAGGAGCCCTGTGTGACGGATGACATATGAAACCAAGCCCAAACCTTGAAGTATCTTGATTCCCACAAAGCAGCTTAACTTCAGAAATAAATAACATTTGACTTGACCTGTTGCAGAGGGGGTGTTTTTGATTTCTCAGGACAGTTTCAGAGTGGAAGGGAAAGAAAAGCCTGTAAAGAGGATTTAATGTCAGACTTTCAGGAGAAAGGATGCAAATTGAGAATTCAGAAATTTCATGCACTTTGGCAATTCAACCAAAAATCTCTCTCAACTCAGCTTGTCCTGCCTGATTATTATGTCAGAGTTGTTTTCTTTTGTTTTTCATTTTCTCTGAACAGCGGTAATAAAAAATGGACAACATCATAGTAATGGTGAATAGAGCTATGTGAAATAGAATGAACCATTGGGTAGTCAATGTAGATAAAATCTTTAACAATAAAGGTGGAATTAGTTTTACCGAAGTTTGTGTTTCATTTCTCTTATGAATCATTTGACTTTGAAATTCTGAAACACTTTGATAGATACTTTTGAGCAACAATAACTGGAAGACAGAAATGACTTCAACATCGGGATGCTTTTGTTGTATTCCTTATAAATCTTGGACATGTCTGATATAATGTGTGAAGGCATATTCTTAAGAGTATTACATCTGTGATCTACTGCCATCATCCATGTGGAAACTAAGGCCCCTCTTGATCTAGAGGTGGAGTGGACATCACCATCCCAGGGTCCACAGAATGGAGGAATAAAATATGGTTTAGAGTGGACTTACTGATATTCTACTATAAAACGATTGTGACTGGTAATAGAAGAAATTGTAGTATTGAGGTGGAGAAAGTGACCACAGTAGTTGCTGAGGGCAGGGAGAGGGAAGAAGAGATGTGATGTGGGGACGTTTTTTGGGACTTTGAGTTGTCCTAAATGATATTGCAGGGTCAGATGCTGGACTTTATATATCCTGCCTTAGCCTACTGAATGTACTGGGGAAGAATGTGAACTGCAGGGTAAACTATTGTCTATGTGGTGCAGTAGTGCTCCAAAATGTGTTCACTGAGTGTGATGAGTGTGCCATAATGATGGAGGAGGTTGTTGGTGTGGGAGGAGTAGGGTGGGAGTATGTGGGGTATACAGGAACCTCATATTTTTTAATGTAACTTTTTTTGGTGATGTATATATCTTCAAAAAGATACAATTTACAAAAATGATGGGGTGGGGGTGGGGAGTAGGGTATATGGGAACCTCGTTTTTTTTTTTAATGTTTTTTAATGTAACATTCTTTGTGATCTATTAACTTTAATAAAAAATGTGTAAAAAAAAGATTTTAGGTTGAGACTTGACACTATGGATTGAATTCAAACAAGCTTGAATTTGACATGGATTTTACAGAGTAGGCATAAATAAGAAGATGATAGCTCCTAAGGACTTAAACATCATATTGTCTGAAAATGAAAGACTGATAGTCTTTGTAAACCAGTGGAGCTGGTCAATTTTCTCAATTTGTTGTCAGAAACTACAAATCCTTGATAATCATCTCTTCTGATTTAGTTTCTAAAATTTCTTGAACAGAAATTTGTCTCCAAGGTGGATCATAGAATTTATTTTTTTGAAGATGCCAAGTGTAGGTTCCTAGTGATTTACCCAATTAGTAAATTTATTTAAGCATTTATTGAACACTAACAATGTACACATTTCTCTTAAGGTGTTGATGTGAAGAGGAGTTGACTAGATGGCTTTAAAAAGATGTCTTTGAGGTTTCTTTTCTGCATCTATAACTTGATCTCATTAAAAAAAAAAAACACTACAGTCATTTCATTCTCCTTCATTAATTCAGAGTTTCCCAAACCTCCTCAGTTCACAGAACTCTTAGTGTCTCAGTAATTTTTTCATGGCACACACCTCAGCCAAAAGAAATACCTAATGGTTCTTTTAATAAGTAATTAGGTCCAAGCATCTTAATAAGAATTTATGTCCTAACAACTTACTAGTCATTGAAAAATAAATTAAATTGAAAGGCAGAAAATTATTTTTATTTCATTTTTAAATAGTCAGAAGTACTTGTTTATGGGATGGGGTTGTGCCTGCTATGCACTGCACAAATTCTCAGACCTTTTGGAAATTGCTACCCAAATTTCCTGATTATATTGATTTCCCACAGTATTTGCTTTTTATCACAACATGTCAAAGACATGACACCATTGAAAGAACTGTGGTATGACTTAATGCTGAAACTGAACTAGCTCTAGCTATTGATTTGAGTAGTATCCAGTCAGATGTGGAATATCACTATATTTGCCTTGAAATTTAAAAATATCCCATAATGACTTTGTTGGGTTTGAGAACCATCTGTATTAATTTATTCCACTTGAATTAAAAGAATATAAATGGGGGAAGCAGGTATAGCTTAGAGGTTGAGCACTGCTTTCCCATGTTCCAGGTCCTGGGTTCATCCTTGGTACCTCAAAAAAAAAAAAAGAAGAATATAAATGATGAATAATTCATTGTAACAACTTCTGAGCCAGTAATAATAATAATAATACCAGAAAGATACTTTTGAATGAGGACACTATTTCTGAATTCCACCAGTGCTGTCCAATAGAACTTTCTATGGTGATGGGTGATATCTATTTGCACTGCCCAATACTATGGCTATTGGCTACACAGAGCTAGTGAGCTCTTAAGTGTAGCTACTAGTGACTGCGGAACTGAATTTTTATTTCATTTACTTTTAATTAATTTCAATGTCAATAGCTGTACATTGCCAGGGGCTAAAATACTGCACAGCACATAAAACTTTCTCAGGCTTAAACTAGCTTTCTTGGTATGATGTATGATAACCTACTTCCTACCATGTATATTTTTTTACCCTAAAAACCATATGGTTATTACAGAATGAACCAACCCTGCATTTAGTCATCATACGCAGTCAGAATGCATGCTGGGAAAGCTGGCACTGGATTCGCTTAAAATCATTGAAAGAATAGAACCAGTTGGATTTTTTGTTGAATTTAGGGAGACACAACCAAAGGGAACAGAGGGACTGTCCTTTGCCTCTTCTGTGTTGGTTCTAAAAACTGGGTTTAGACCTGAAGAATATAGTCTTTACTCTAGAATTTGGAGCTATCTAAACTGGCATGTTCAAAGAATTACTGACAGTAGCTTTGATTTTAAAAGGTTCTTGTTAAAAGATTTTATTCTTACTTTTTGTTTTGTGTTTTACTTCTAGATGTGTTTTACTTTGCCGCCTAAAAAGCTTTTCCCTTTTGGTAGGATCTTTAGACCTCTTTTAATATCATGTTTTGATTTGCATGTGTTTTACCTCTTTTCTTTTTGCTTTTGATCTTTCTTTCTCTTGCATCTTTTTACCCTGCCCCACCCTGCCATGGCCCCATCCCTTGACACCTGTTATGGTTTTCTATTGCTAAGTGAAAACACGCCCCAAAACTTAGTGGCTTCAAACAACAATGTTTCGTTATTTTTCAATTTTTCTGTGCATGAGCCGGGACTCAACTGTGGGGTTCTCTGGCTGGGGATCCCTGGCATCGGTCATGTGGCTGCATGCTGCTGGGAACTTGGTTCGGCCTCTCAAGCTATGTGGAGTCTTAGCACTCAGTAGTTGTGATGGTTTGAAACTGTATGTACTCCAGAAAAGTATGTTCTTAGAGTTAATCCATTCCTCTGGGTGTGGACCCATTGTAAGCAGAGTCTTTGGTGCGTGGGATCTTGAGTTAAGATGTGACCCACTACATTCAGAGTGGGTCTTAATCCTCTTACTGGAATCCTTTCTAAGAGAAGGAAATTCAGACAGAGTAAGCCACAAAAGCAAGAAGCTGGAAGCCATGAAACCCAGAGACCAGCAGACACTGCCATGTACTCTTTGTGTGACTGAGGAGTCCAGGATCACCTGCAGCCCAGCTTCAGGAAGAAGGTATTATCTTGATGATGTCTTGGTTTGGACATTTTCACAGCCTCAGGACTGTAAGGTTGTAAGCTAATAAATCCCCATTGTAAAAGCCAACCCATTTCTGGTTTATTGCTTTCGGCAGCCTGGCGGACTAAAACAGTGATCTAGCTGAGCTCTGTGCATGAAGGCTAAATTCTAAGAGTGCAAAAGCAGAAACCACCAGATCTTTTTAAAGCTCATGCCCAGAACTGGTACAATGCCACATTCCTTTGGTCAAAGCGAGTCACAAGCCAGCCCAGATTCCTGAGGATGGGAAATAGATTCAACCTCTTGATGGGAAAAGAGCAGAGAATTTGTAACCATCTTTAGTCCACTACAACAGCTAAGTCAGTTTTATTTCCTTAATTCATTTATTTTCTGTTTTGAGTTTGGAAGATTCAATATATCAGAAGAAGTATTTGCTTAATGTTAATTTAGAGGTGAATGAAGACTTATAGCCCCCTAGGCCTCCTGAAAAAGAAAAGAAAAAAGTCAGAAAATTCCCATATAAAAATGACTATCACAATAAATAACCAGAACTTAAAATTTTGGTGGTATATAAGTCATACATCAGGTTGTTTACTTCTTCTTTCTAAAGTCTCATTTATAACTAAGGCTTGTTTCCTAATATGAGATAGTGTCCTAAAATATTACCCAGGGATACTTTTCTGCTTAAATTAATGGAAAACCTAAATAGAGAAACTTAAATAAATAGAGTTTTTCTCACAAAATAGTAAGTCCAGAGGTAAGTGGCTGCTGGTCTTTGTTCAGTGGCTTAGTGATCCCAGAGCGAATGATGATTTAATTTTTCTAGACTTTTTACTTATGGTTGCAAAATGGCTGCAACATACTCACTGCAGTAAAAAAAAGAAGGAAATAGAGCAAGGGAAAGAACAAGGAACTGAATTGTCAAGCCCAAATCTCCCCCAGAGACCCAAAGCCTGCTTACATCTCACTGGCCAGTCTCAGCTGGAACATAGCTTTGGACAAAGGGGGTTATGAGTGAAGACTGGGTATGGCAGGCAGCTTCTAGATGGTCTGCAAGGGTTCCACCTCCGTGTATCCACATTTTTGTTTACTCTCTTTCCCCTTAGAGTGGGCTGGACCTAGGGACTCTCTTGGAATAGAATATAGCAAAAACAATGGTATGTCACTTCCAAGATTAGGTTACAAAGGGCCTGTGACTTCTGTTTCGGGCATGCTCCTCCTTGTTCTCTCTTGAATTGTGATGCAATCCTTAAAGAGGTCCATGTGAGTAAGCTTGAAAATGGATCTTCTGAACCTTCCATCAGCCCTGTGAGTGATCTTATGAGAGACTCCTTCAACCTCAGTTGAGTCTTGAGATGATGTAACCCTGTCCAACAGCTTGACTGAAACCTTGCAAAAAGTTGAGCCCAACATATTCAGTTAAGCTGCACCCAGATTCCTGACACACAGAAACAGTGAGGTAATAAATATTTGTTGTTTTAAACTGCTAACTTTTGGGGTAATTTGTTATACAACCATAGATATATAACTAATACATTGGGCCAATTATTAAGTTTGTCAGTTACACCATATGTGACAATATTTTAAAAAGTGAAACCTCTTGATGAGAAGCTTATCAAAGGGTTCTTGAAAATGTAAGTAAATCAGAGAAACTATTTCTCTATGTCCTCAGAGTTTTTTACCCCTTTAAAGAATTCTAGACTATGTAATTTTATGGAAATCATGTTGTTGCCTAATAGAAATACTTGTTTAAATACTTTATGGAGGCGTTCTCTACTCACAATAACTAATTGTCCAAGTCCAGAATTGTGTTTTCCTCCTCAGCAAGTCTGAGAGTCTTCTGGAGACCTTCTTGTAGGTAGAATTTATGATGACCATCTCTCAGTCATGTGGTGTTTCCAAGAATACATAATATTTACTTTTCAGCACTATTTAACCTTTTTAATTACAACCACTGCCACTTTGGCCTCAGAATTTTATGTATCTCAATTTCTTTCAAAGTTCTCTGTGATGTGAACCAATCTTAAATATCCAAAAATTTGCCCATTTCCCCCCCAATATACATAGGTCAAACTGATTTCCCCATTCTTTCTAAATATGCTATCTCATATCTCCATTTAACCTTTGACCATTTTATACCATCTAAGTTTTCTTTGTATACCAACCTCTTCACACAAATCTTTCAAATTGGCCTTCAGGTCTTCACCCATATCACTCCATGCTGCTCTCTTCCCTACCATCCACTTGGCCCTCAGGCTTCCTACTTATATAGAACAGGCACTGAGAAAATATTTCCAGAATTAAATTCAGATATTTCTAAATGAGTCTAGAACATCCTAATTATCCTCTTTTTAAAAATATATTAATCTTTCTACTTCATAATAGGGAATGGGGTGAGAGGTATTAGCACCTACTACATACCAGGCAATTGCATTACTTTATATAAATGTAAAACATAACAACCTATGACATAGGCATTACTATCCCTACTTTACACAAGACAGTGAGACATGTAAAGGTTAAATAACCTTCTTACTATTACAGTGATTGAGCAAAATTGGAACCCAAGTGATCTGAATCTCAAATCTTTGCTCTTGCCTTTAAGTCATACTTTTTAGATATGGGGATTGACAATGTAATAAATATCACAGAATAAACCAAAATCGGGAGTTTTCTCTGCCTTTCCTTTAATTCCTTGAGCCAATCTTTTGCCTGTAGGATTAAAAGTAGTTGTGTTGATTCTCCAGTTGGACTTCTTCCCTTGTTCTTTTTTTTCTTTCTTTTTTTCCCTTGTTCTTTTAAGAAGCTTTTGCTATTGGCTTTAGAGTCCCTTGTAAGGTGCTCCTTGAATTCATTTTTTGGCATACCTAATTTCTAATTTGAATTTAAGGTTTTGCACTTTGTGAATTTTCCTGTTTATAATTATGTATTTTTTCCCATTAAAAAAACCATCTGCCTTATTCTTTTTTTTTTTATCCCCTCCCCCCTTGTAGGGGATTTATACTTATTTTTTATTTCCCCTTCCCCCTTGTGGCTTGCTTGCTGTCTGCTCTCTGTGTCCATTTGCTGCATGCTCTTCTGTGTTTTTGCTTGTCTCCCTTTTTTGTGGTGTCACCTTGCTGAGTTGGCTCTCCGCGGCACTTGTGGGTTGGGTGGCACTGTATGGCATCTGCTGGCCAGGAGGCTCTTTGCAGCGTGCCGGCTAGCCTGCACAGGATGTGAACCCAGGGCCTCCCATATGGTAGATGGGAGCCCAACTGATTGAGCCACAGCTGCTTCCCCATCTGCCTTATTCTTAATTGAAATTGTAAACTAATGCATCATATCCCATTTGTGAGTTTCTTATCAACATTCTCTGATATGCTTTGGGGAATGTAATAATATTAAATAGATTTTAAAGACCGCTTGAGTAAAAATGATCAGAAAAGGATACTCAGAAACTAAAAAAATCAGGTTTGAAAATGTGTCAAACTGATAGTGGTTGACAACTTTGCTTGCCTCACTTACCCCGCAACTAATTCATTGTCTTGTAAACAGAATGACCAAATTTTACCGGGATGTCTGTTCTTGTGCCTAGATATACTTACAGCCCACTTTTGTAAATTCTCCTAAATTTATCTCATTAAGTGGGAGACAGTTCAAGGAAAGTCATATTTTCAATTAGTCAGTTGGTCTTATGGGAGTTGATGGAAGAAAAAGATATTGGGATAATTTCCTCTCCACATAATTGGTTTAAGGCAAGTGAATATAAGAAACTTGATTAGCCAAAACATGCAGTAGGCTGGGTGTCCTGAAATTTTCACTCTAGGACTCTTAACAAGCAGAGGCTTAGAAATGTCAAAGGGATGAGAAGGATTCTGGCAAAGTTCTAATGTACCTGAGTGGCTATTGGGAAGAATAAAGAGCTCTGAGGTACTCCAGGGCGTTTATGGCAATAATAGTGTATCGATAAGAAAGTAACTAGTACATTATAGCTATTTTTTGTTTACTTTGAAATACGCTTTTTCTGAAGTTAACTAACAATTATCCCAAAGAAGAGACAGGATTGGTGTTGCAAAGATAATTAGTGGTTAATGGAGGCCTACTATGGACAAACACTCCATCATATACTTTATCGAGAAAAATTAGGGGATCCTTGAAAAGCATATAAATGCTCCAGACTGTTTCAGTAGAATCCTGGCTCCAAAACTTAGGAACCTTGTGACCTCTGTCATAGTGTTCACATCTCTAAAAGGTAGTGATAATAGTACATACTTAATCAGGCTATTGAGAACATTAAATGCGTCAATAAACATAAGGCACCCAAAACAGTTCCTGGCACATAGTGATTACTTAATAAATGTTAGTTGTCCTTTACAATTATTACATCATTCAATCCTTCCTCAAACATTGTCAAGTATGTATCATTATCCCTAATTTACAGAAGAAGAAACTCAAATTCAGGAAGATAAAATAACTTCTCTAAGGTCATGCACAAAGCTATCAACTAATATTTCAGAGATTTGAGCCCAGATTTACCTGATGCCGAAGCCTGCAGGCTTTTAAAATGATGTTTATAAAAAATTCTTTCGACAGTTATGAAGTATAATCTCAGATTTCAAAACAAAAAGTTGTTTGCCTTTTATTGATTAAGTAATTGATTAAAGAGTGAGTTTTCCTAATTTCTCAAAAAAATTACCAAGTCAAAGATTTAGCCAAGGATGATTGAAATAAGACAAAAAAAGAGTGTCCTCCATTAATAAAAGAAACACAGTTCTTGGTTTAATGAAATAAATGTGTATATGTAAGTGGCAGACAAGTTCCCTGAACATGTGTGTTCTAGAAATGAGAGAAGAGGTAAAAATAATACCTATAAAGTGATACATCACTGATGACTATTAAAATTAAATCAGTCTCCTTTCTTGTTTCCAGACATTCCAATTTCATAGATTGCCACAGGGCTTCTGATGCAAAGTACCAGAAGTAGGTTGGCTTTTATAATGGGAATTTTATTAGGGGAAAATCTTACAGTCCCATGGCTGTGAAATGTCCAAATCAAAGTAACATCAGAGATGCTTTCTCACCAAAGTCAGCTACTGGTGATCCTGGTGTCCTGCCACGTGGCAAAGCAAAATGGCAGACGATCTTTGCTGAGGTCCTTGCCTTCCCCTCCAGAATCTACCGATTCCTGAAGCTCAGAGTGGCAACCAGGCATAGGGCTTATCACTTTCCGGGCCTCCTCTCTCAAGTCTCGGCTGCTCTGCTTTCTTCCCAAGTTCATCTGTGGACCTTCAGGTGTACAGCTCGTCTCTTCAGCCTTGAACTGCTCCATGGGCCCAGCCTCCTGAGGGCTTCATACTTCAGAGCCTCCAGTCCTCTCTCTCTCATATGGTCAGGTCAGAATGGTAGCTTCCTTTCTCTGTGTGTGTGTGTGTGTCTCTCTCTGTCTCCATTTATATGAGACCCAGGTAAAAAGTCAGAGACCCAACCTGGCTCATGCCCCACTGATGTAGTAGTCTAATCAAAAGCCCTAAATTGATCTTATCAAGCAATCTAAAAAAGTCCCCTAAACTGGATTTAATGCAATGAAAGGGCCCGATACGCACAGGAAAGGATTACTTAAAAAGCATGATCTCTTTTTTTTGGATTCACCAAATTTAAACTATCACACCAATCTATCCATTTTTACTTTTATAGGCTTTGTTTTTACAGATGACATGAGACAGATCGGGTGGATAAAACACTGAAGTCAGATTCAGAATCTCACAATTCCCAATTACCTGAAATCTTGATTGGATCAAATTAGATTAAAAAATTGCTCAAGTTACAAATAGAGATCATTATTGAAAGTCAGAGTTTGAAGCTAACATTGGGCCAATAAGGGATTGTAATAAATTTGATTAGGAAACAAAGCATCAAACATAATTTATACTGTTTGTGTCTTATTCTCTAAATGTCCTTTTCAAATAAAGTGATTTGGAAGAGGCTTTATAAGATCCTAAATTGGAAAAAATAATCTATTTTAGGTACTGAAATTCCCAATCATTGATGATAAATTGAAGAGACAAAAGAATAAACGACTTTTGGAGGTGAATATGATCTCAAATATTCCCTGGTTCAACTCTCCATCTATGCTTGTATGTAGTTTTTTCCAATCTCTGCTAGACCATATCTATTAGTGTAAAATTTACTATTTCAAAAAAATTACAATTTCAGATTGCTTAATGACTAGAAAATGCTTCCTTAACTTGAGCAAAACCTGTTTTCAGTAATTTCCATCCATCTCTCTTATTTTAGGTATCCAAAACAGCATTTTATTTTTAATATATCATCCTTATTTGGCCATTATATGTTTCCTAAACCTTTCTTCAGGATGAGTATCCTTATTCATTCAAAGCCTTTTTCATAGATCATGTGGTTTTGAGACTTTTTTGGGGGGGAAGGAAGTACTAGGGATTGAATCCAGGACCTTGTACATGGAAAGCAGGTGCACAACCACTTGAGCTACATCTGCTCCCCTTGAGACTCTTATAAGAAGTATCTATTAGCACTTTCCAACATGTCAACATCCCTTGTAAAGTATATTTTTCAGAACTGAAAATTCTGATGGTTCATTGACAGGTCCTTGATATTGATTACTGTGCATACGAACATTTACTCTTGAAATTGAAACTTAGCCTACTATTATAGAATGCCTAAGAGTTGCCTCCTGGGAGCCTCCTTGTTGGTTAAATGTGGCTTCCTTCTAGGCTGAACTCAGCATGTAAATACATTACATTCCCTCAAGCGTGGGACATGACTCCCAGGGATGAGCCTTCCTGTCACCAAGGGATTACTACCAAGCACCAACTAGCAATGCAACTGGAAAAAGACCTTGACCAAAAGGGGGAAAGAATAAAGACAAATGAGTTTATATGGCTAAGAGACTTCAAAGTGAGTAGGAGGTCATTCCAGAGGTTATGCTTATGCATGTCTCAGTAGGATCTAATTGGCTGCCAAAGTAAATACTACTCCAAATTGTGGGGCTTCTCAGGGCTCTGGAGACATCCAGACACAATAGTCAGGGCAGATAGCTCAGGAGTTTGGTGCCTTGCCAGTGGGCCCTACTTTGGAATTTATGCTCCCCAGTGTGACAGAGTTGAACTCAGTTGTGGTTTCCTTACACATGATTCTTCTGTCCTTCTATTTGAACCTGTAATTAGTACTAGAGTTGCTATGTATACATCCAAGAGATTTAAATCTTTGGGCTGTCCATGTGCCAGCTTGGCCCTGAATCTCAACAGAGTTGCAATACCTACTCTCCAATTCATTGATCTCACGCAGGACAACTAATAAGGAGGTGATGATAGACAACTGCCATACCAAGGAGCCAAGAAAGTCTACAACTGCAAGCAAGAGAGTCCCATCCATTGGCCTCATGGGATCCTAACACCCTCTCAATTAGAAATGGAGTGGACATCACCATCCCAGAATCCTCAGGATTGGGGAATGAACTATGGACTAAAGTAAACTTACTGTTAGTCTACTATAGACTTACTGTGATTCTACAATGGAAGAACTTATATCATTGATGTGGAGGCAGTGGCCACTGGAGGTTCTGAGGTCAGGGAGAGGGAAAAACAGGTGTAATATAGGGACATTATTGGGACTTGGGAATTACCCTAAATGACATGGCAAGGACAGATACAGGCCATTATATATCTTGCCATAACCTACAGAATTGTAGGTAAACTACAATGTAAACATGAATCCATGCTTAGTGGCAATGCTCCAAAATGTGTTCATCAATTTCAATGAATGTACCATACTAACGAAGGATGTTGTTAATGTAGGAAAATGTAGAAAGTGTGAAGAGTGGGGTATATTACAGGAGTCCCCTATATTTTTTATGTGACATTTGTGTAATCTAAGTATTTTTAAAAATTAAAAGTAAATAAATAAATAAAAAAGGAGGTACTGGGGATTAAACCTGGTTCCTTGTACATGGGAAGCAGGTGTTCAACCACCTGAGCTACATCTGCTCCCCTTAGCCACTTTCTAACATGTTGACATCCCTTATAAAGTATATTTTTCAGAATTGAAAGCAGTTCTCCAGTGTAGTGTTCACTGTGGTCAGAGTGCTGCATGTTGTAGTAACTCCAAAACATGTAACTTAAGATTGTATAAATTAATTTTATTTTTTAAAGATATATTTTTAATTTATTTCTCTCCCCTTCCCCCACCTCCCCAGTTGTCTGCTCTCTGTGTCCATTCGCTGCGTGTTCTTCTGTGACCGCTTATATCCTTATCAGCAGCACTGGGAATCTGTGTTTCTTTTTGTTGCGTCACCTTGTTGTGTCAGCTCTCTGTGTGTGTGGCACAATTCCTAGGCAGGCTGAACTTTCTTTCGCACTGGGCGGCTCTCCTTATGGGGTGCACTCCTTGAGCGTGGGGCTCCCCTGTGTGGGGGCACCTCTGCATGGCAGGGCACTCCTTGCATGCATCAGCACTGCGCATGGGCCAGCTCCACATGGGTCCACGCGGGGTTTGAACTGCGGACCTCCCATGTTGTAGGCGGATGCCCTATCCATTGGGCCAAGTCTGCTTCCCGCCACTTATTTTAAGTTAACTCTTGTTGAAGCTAATATAATTAAAATCCCTCAAGTCTTTTTTATGGGTTATGTCTCCCTAGTCCTGTATTTTTATCATTTGTTATAGCTTTTCTTCCCTTCTTCCCTTCCTCCTTTCCTCCCTCCCTCCCCTTCTTCCTTCTATAAATGTTGAGAGCAGCAGTTATCTCTATTGCATTTCCTTTAGTTCAATTTGTTCCCTTTCACTGGACTGCTATCAATATTTTGGATTTTATCTCTGAGATCATATCTATTTGCTACTCCTATTTGGATTTCATGAAAATTTGATCAGAGTGTTTTTTGTTTTGTTTTTTAGATATCAGGGCTGGAGATTGAACCTGGGACCTTATATGTGGGAAGCTGGAGCTCAGCCACTGAGCCAACATTGCCTTCCTTGAGTTAGGTTTTTTTTTCATTTATTTTTTGCTTATTGTTGTTTTTTGGAGGCACCAAGAACCAAACCTGGAACTCCCTTGTGAGAAGGATACATTCAACTACTTGAGCCACATCCACTCCTCCAGAGTGTTTCTTACATGAGAGCACACTACTATGGGCTGCTTATTTCTGCCCCGAACCCAAACCTGCAATGCAGTGCAGGTGAGAGGGAGGTTGGTGGATCCACCAACTACCACTAGAAACTTGAAAAAAACCAAGTCCTGACTGGGGTAGTTTGTGTGTGTGTGTGTGAGGGGGTGGAGATAAAAATAACCTAAAGGAGAAGAAGAGCAGTTCTTGGATGGTATGTAAGAGAGGGGGCATGGTTTAAATTGCCATGGCAGGCAAGGTGGTAAAACAACAGGAGAAGAGACTGAAAGAGAAAAAATGTCATCAGTGTAGGATAAAGCACCATCATCCTGGGCTGACTTGCCAGCTTGTAATCCTCTCCTCTCTCCTTATTCATCCATCCTGGGGTCTAGGCAACTACCTGTTGCTGGAGAGAGAGTGCACTATAAGAGGAGAGTCAAGGTGAAGGTTTCGACTGAAACTAAGAGACACCCTTTTCTGGGGACTTGCTTCTTCCTCACAGTCATCAGAAGTGCACAAACAGCAGCCTGAGACTTAGCCCCTTGCACAAGTGTATAGTACCTTAAGAGAAGGCGAATAGCCTCACGAAACATATATTCACAGGGAAGCGGACTTGGCCCAGTGGTGAGGGTGTCTGTCTACCACATGGGAAGTCCGCAGTTCAAACCCTGGGCCTCCTTGACCCGTGTGGAGCTGGCCCATGCGCAGTGCTAATGTGCACAAGGAGTGTGGGTGTCCCCTGAATAGGGGAGCCCCACATGCAAGGAGTGTGCCCCGCCCCGTAAGGAGAGCCACCCAGCATGAAAGAAAGTGCAGCCTGCCCAGGAATGGAACCGCACACATGGAGAGCTGACACAACAAGATGACGCAACAAAAAGAAACACAGATTCCCATGCCATTGACAACAACAGAAGCAGACGAAGGAGAACACACAGCAAATAGACACAGAGAACAGACAATTTGGGGGGGGGGCAGAGAGAAATAAATAAATCCTGAAACAAGAACAAAAACATATACTCACAGAGAATAATAAAGAAAAATGTTAGGATCAAAGTCTTTATAAAAGAAAGACAACCAACAGAACAAACTAAAGCAATGTTATGAAGAATTAAGAGACCAGGCAGAATGAGAATAAAAATGAAGGATGATAAATACCCCAGAAGAGATAAGGGAAGACACTGGGAATAAGAAGCAAGAATTTAAAAATCATAAATAGGAATAATTTAGAGCTCCTGAGTATGAAAATGTACTAGTTGAAATTAACTCAATAGAGGACCAAAACAGAAGAATGAATAAAGCTTAAAGATGAATTAAGGGGCTAGAATATTGTCAAGGAATTCTTCTAGTATCAGGAAGGGAGACTGAGAGGGAAAAAAAAAAAAAACCTGCTAAAAAGTATAGAGCACAAACAGATATGTCAAACTATAAATAAAGGACAAAGAAAGTGAGACAACATAGGGGAAATAAGTAGATGAAATTTTAACAGATTTTTCCTGCTTTAATAGAAAGGTGGGTGATGTCATATTGCAAAGAGTATTACAGCACCATAATCTAAGAAAGCCCATGCTTAGATACATTGTAATGAAAAGTGATAATATCAAAGACAAGTAAGTTCTAAAAACTTCCAAAGCTCAAAAGCAATTCTTACAAAAAGATTAAGAAAGATCAGATTGATATCAAACTTCTTGTGAGAAAGACAATAAAGTAGTATTTTTAAAGTATTAAGGAAAATCACTCAATATCTAGTTACAATTTCCTATTAAACTTTAAATTCCTTAGAAAAGAAAGTCATGAGAAAATTTATCAAATATCATTTTGAAAATCCTCTTTGAGTAAAAACTCCAGAGAAAAATAAGAAGTTAGTCCAGGAAGGCGCTATTGGATGAAAAGTAAAATAAAGATTACTGTTGTCAAAATTACTAAACATCTTTTAAAAAATACCGAAGATATAGCCATAGTAATTTTCCAAATGATACCAACATGGCTGGTATGAGTGGGTTGGGGGTGGGAGGTATATGACAAATATGAAATAAAAAATGATGGCCAGGATATATAAAGGAATTTAACTCTCTGATCAAAAGACAAAGATATTTAAAGTGGATGAAAAGCAAAACTTAATTCTTACACAAATTCGGTATGGTTAAAGAAATGGGTAAACGGTTTACTAGACAAATATAAACTAAAAGAAACATGACTTTATATATTAATTTAAAAATGCAATGGTTTTCAAGGAAATCTGATGAACTTAAGTATGTATGCACCAATTACCTTTGAAAAATAAATAACTGACAGGAATATGGAGATAAAATAAATCAACCATTAAGGTTTGATAACTCAATCAAAAAATTAAGATGTTACCAAAGAGTTGAATAACTAATAGCTATAAATAACTTTACTTCCAACAAAAAGAACAGTCATGGAACACAAAACTGACATGTACTAGGTCACAAAGGAAACATCATCAAATTTTAAAGAACCAAGTTCATACAAAGTATATGCATACTCTGACCATAAATGTAGTGAAATAAGAAATCAATGACAAAAAGTAAACCAAAAAGTGAACAATTTTTGGAAACATAAAAATAATCTGGATACTTGAAGAAAAAATCACAAGGGAAATTTCAAAACAGAACGAATGGCATAGGTGAGACACAGGTAAAGTAGCACTAGGAGGGAAATTTATAGCTTTAAATATATTTTCAGAAAACAAGGAAGAATAAAAACAAGTTTGCTCAGCTCACAATGATATTTCGTTCAAGTCCTTGGTAGCAATGTTGAAATGGACTGAGTGTAATTATGGCCGGAAGTCTTATGACTCTAAAGACCTGCTGTTGTTAAATTGATGCATTAATCAGTAATCAGGAGAGAGTGGCAGTCAATCAATCCTGATTGTCTAAAGACTTTGATGCTTAGGCAATAGACTTTAAACCACCACAAAAATATCATGGATATTTCTGTCAAATGGCACTTCAATACTGATTTGTGATATCTACAGCATGCCTTTTTATCTCTCAGACAATTAAAAAATACCTATTTCATGATGTGATTATGAAACTTTCCTGTCTCCTGATGATCTTCTCTTTACTCTAAAATTATTCCCACATTATCTGTTGACAAATTTCAAAATGTGTCCTTGGCTGAACATCAAACGTGCAGCCATAAGCTTGTATTCTTGATGTTCCCTCCCTTTTTGAACATGCCACCATTTATTCATCTCCAGTCTTCTTATTGTTTTCCAAAACAATGATCTTATACATGGATCAATCAGTACATGAACAACGTAATGGAAGAAAGTCTCCTAAGCCTAGGTGGTTTAGTTGTAGAACAATCATATCCTTCACATTGTGACATTTTTCAGAGTGAAAGGGAACACTATTAATAACTATTTTGGAACAGTAAGTGTGAATAGGACTGTCTAGGGAAAATCAGGACATGTGGTCTCCCAGATTAGATTTGTCATCAGGGATGTTAGAGATATTGAGGAAAACTTCACAATCTTTCTGTGCCCCTGTCATGAAGAATAGCTAGTATACCTTCCCATGTAATTTGGACCACTGGCCATCGGCCCTAACTGGTATTTTTCATATTTTTTGATACATTTTAGTAGGTACCTGGTTCCTAAAAGATGTTGACAGTGTCACAGAATTGCAATCATTTGGTTACACTCACTTACAGTTGTCTTCTTTCCAGTCTTTGCATCATTTGTCCAGACCACTTGTTTACCATGCACTCTCTTGGGTTAACAATGTAAAACGAATGTTGAATTTCCAACAGAAAATTTCTACTAATTGCCAGCAGGTGGATGAACGGGGACAATCTGTGTTGCCATGAGCATCCTTCCTTCTAGCAAACCTTTTTTGTTCTAAGGAGCATAATGCAGAAGTTACTTTACATCCCTGAAACTTTCCACTTAGTTTTTATGTGACAGATATGTTTCTCCTACTAATGTGTATTTTTGCATATATGTATAAAAGTGAGAAACTGGCAAGAAATAGATATGGATTTGTATAGATAGGCTCCCTCTGTTAGTGATAATGCTTATTTATCCATCATGCCTCACTCTGGATTACTGGAACTCTATAAGTAGAGATAATCTCAAATTATAAATAGTGTCTTAATACTTATTTTAATATGATGGAACTAATAGTACCTCAATAAATGCTTGCAGAAGATTATAATTTTCCAATCTCTGTTTTGTGGCAATCAGCATTGAATCAACTGAAGTAATTATACCATGTTCATAATTAAGTGCTCAGAAAAAGAAAAGGATTGGAATGCCTGTTTTGTGATATAAATTCATGCAGCAATGTGATGTCAATTTAACTTTTACCCTTTTTAAATGCGAAAGGGTCTAAAAGAGTAATTTCCCTGGGTCACAAAACTCCTCTTTATTTTTGGATAAAAACTGTTATACTTTCCAATAGATAAGAAAGGAAAGGTTATGTGAGGTGAGGCACTCAGGGGAGGCTATTGTATTTAAAAGGGTAAGAAGGTGAGCCACAGATACAGCTAAGGGCCAGGTTATGGTTCCCAGCACTTTTATCTTGTGTCTGATAGGAAGAAGTAGGGTTGATTCAAACTGCTTTGTCAGGGGATTGAAGAAAATACATTCTCATCATTCTCTTGTTCTGTTTATTTCTGCCCTTTTCCACTTGATACGTATTTCTAGTTTCTAAGGGAATGTTTTTTAATTCCCCTAAAGCAGTGGTAAAAGGATTCCTTAAGTCTGGCAAGTGCAGCTATTTTTTAAATTGTCATTATCATAATAATTGTTAAAACCACTTTAAAGATAGTTCTGTCCAGATACTTTGATTATTACCACAGGGAGTACCCATGATTATTACATTTGTAACTTTGTATCCCTATTTCTAATGAAGTACCAGGGCCAAGTGATTGAAAAGAGAACTCCAAGGAATCGGATGCGTCTCAAGTGATAAGGCCTCTACCTACCATATGGGAGGACCCGGGCTCAATCCCTGGGGCCTCCTGAGGAAAAAGAAGAGAAAGCATGCCTATGTGGCGAGCCAGTGCCCGCACAGTGAGCTGAGTGCCCACACAGTGGTCCAGGCATCCACACAGTGAGCCAAATGCCCATGTGAGTTCCTACGTGGTGAGCTGAGTGCCGGCATGAGTGCCTGTGTGCTGAGCCAGTGCCTGTGCAAGTGAGTCCTGCAGCAAGATGATGACGCAACAAAAGAGGGACAAAGAGGAGAGTCAAGGTGAAGTGCAGCAGAGACCAGGAACTGAGGTGGTGCAATTAACTGGGAACCTCTCTGTACATCAGAGGTCCTCAGGATGGAATCCTGGTGAATCCTAGAGGAGAAAGACGAGAAGAGGAGACAGAAAAAAAGATACAGAAGATCACACAGTGAATGGACACAAACAGCAAAAACAACATGATGGGGGTGGGGTTGAGGGTGGGGGTGGGAGCAGTGGAGGGGAAGGAAAAAGAGAACTCCAACTAGAGTCTTTAATGATTATAGGGAACATCAAGATAGAGCAAAAAGGGTAAAAAAAAAAAAAGCAATAGAAGAAAACCCAAGTTCTTGTATTGGTATGTCAATGTAGTATAATAAATAGTATAGATTTGTACTATGTACAAATATTTATGTAGTATAAATACATTTCAGTTGCTAAACTTCAGTTTCACCTCCACGACTGGCTAGTAACCTCCTTTACACAAGATCACAGAGGAAGAAGTTTGGCTCTGCTGGTAGATTCCTATCTTTGTTTAGTTACTGTGATGTGCAATCCCTGAGTAATTTATTTTAATTTTTAAACACACTCATCATCATCATCATTTCTCTGCTTCTTGTTGGTCTGTGACATAAGAATAATAATTTAAAACTTTGCAAAGTTTTATTTAATAATGAACGCAGGAGTGAAATCATGTTTAACCAGTGTTTCCCATGAAGCTTTGAAAAAAAAGAGAAATTCAATTGCTTTTTGAAAAGTGGATGTTGAATTCATTCAGATTCCTTGGAAAAATAGATCTGCCACAGGCAAAGATAACACCTCAGTGATGTTGGAAAAACCTCTTCAAATTCCAGTTGTTTCAAGGAAGGTTGGATATTCATTTGATATCATATTTAAGTGGGGAAGCTAATTTCGTAGTGGTTATTTTTTTAACTTTCCTATCTCAGCCATTCATTAAAACTAAATATTTTATTTATACGTGTTCAATATCTGCTGTCATTCAAAATATTTTCTTCTTATAATAATATAATTCCCTATTCATTTGGCCTTTTTTTAAAAAAAGAATTATTTTTTAAATTTATTTCACTCCTCTCCCCCCCCCCCAGTTGTCTGCTCTCTTGGGGTCCATTCGCTGTGCGTTCTTCTTTGTCCGCTTGTATTCTTGATAGCAACTGCAATCTGTGTCATCTTGCTGCATCAGCTCTCCATGTGTGCAGCGCCACTCCTGGGCAGGCTGTGCTTTTTTTTCGCATGGGGCGGCTCTCCTTGCAGGGTGCACTCCTTGTGCATGGGGCTCCCCTATGCAGAAGACACCCCTGTGTAGCATGGCACTCCTTGTGCGTGGCAGCACTGTACCTGGGCCAGCTCACCACGTGGGCCAGGAGGCCCTGGGTTTGAACCCTGGACCTCCCATATGGTAGGCGGATGCTCTATCAGTTGAACCACATCCACTTCCCTCATTTGGCTTTTTGGAGGTGCATTAACCTCCAGTAAGGATAAGCCTGGTCTCTTGTTATATGATTTGTCATTCTAAATCGTATGCTGTTCAGCATATTCTATCACAGGGAGGCTGACCTTTAGAGTCTTGAAGGTGAGCAGATGATTCTCCACCATGCTCCTCATGCTTAGCCCACTGTGCCACAACCATGTTTGTCATTTTTGTCATTAGCTTGACACATTGCCTTCAGGCACTAAAGAAATCACTGAAGAAAAGTAGCTGTGAGCAAGATGAGGCTGCAGACACAACCAGATTCATTTGTAAGATTATAGAAACAACCTACTGTTTTCATTATCAAAAAGGCTCAATGTGGAAATCTGTGATGCTAGTAAAATCATCTTGGGCATATGTGCCCACTGGCCTTGACTTCCACTGTTGCATTTTGGAGCTTACCTTTAGAAGGCAACCCATCATTTGCTTGGAATACTAAATATCTTCCCTTATGGGTGAGTAAATGTTCAATTCCTGGAAGATGTTGGTGAAAAAAATAAAGAATAAGTAAATCAACCTTTTGAAATTCATGCTTTAAAGCTTAGGAATAATTTGTTAGCATTGGGATAATCTGCATGTTTTTGGTATTCAAACATGTGTAATACTTCAGATAATCAAATACCTTAAAGAATTTGACAGATTATCTTATGCTTAAATTTTAAAACAAATTTTAAAACAAGTCTATCCCCATTACCTTCAAAGTGCTTGTTTTGTTCTTGGCATTGTGCTACGCTCTCCAAGAAACACCTAAGTGTTAAACGGACATGCTCTGTAACTCAGGACGGTTTACATAACTTAAACTGGGAGCTAAGATTACCCAGCGTGAAGTACCAAAGGACAGTATGTGACTGTCTAGTCCCTGCAAGTGTTAAGATTGGGCCTCAGAAATCAGTACGTTAAGATCTCTCTGGTGACTGTGGTGTGTAGGCAAGTTTGGCAACTGTTGGATTAGAGGGAGGTGGTTGGAATCAGGGAATCCTTTGAAGGCACTGTTTTTTAACTAATATACAAAAGCCTGGTAGAGAGTATAGGTAGTGGGTAGAGCAAGAAAATGATGGTGGCCTTGAGTGCAGATCCTTCCCCTCCACTCCCAACTGTAACTATTAAAATTTAGATGTTTCTTCTATTGGCTAAAGTGGCTTATGAGTACCAGGGTGCAGGTGAGACCTTGATTTTGGGGAGTCTTGGCAGAGAGAATTAGTGCAAGGCTTTTCCCCTGGGCAAGTATGTAGAAAACAGAAATGGGAGCCTAGGTTGAGGGCCAGAAAGCAGCAACTCCTAGAAAGAGCTTGGATCAAAGGTATATGAGGACCTCTGCATCAACACAGCTGCAAGAGATTGTGCTTGGAGCCTGTGACCTCTGAGAGCCCAAGAAGAAACTAATCAGGTAGTCTGGATCCCCACTTTCCCCAAGGCAGACTAAGGAGAAAAGATAACCTCCAGGGACCTCAGCAGAGACTGGAAGACTTTCTGCTTCTACACACTTGACTCCACTAGGGAGCAACCACTTTACCTTCCCTCACCTGTACGAAGGCGATTCCTTTTTCCTCTCCTGCAACCAGTCCTAGGCTCTAGAGAGCCATACCTCCACCCAAAAATATAGTTATAATAATGTTTCATCAATTGTAACAAAGGTACCACACTAATGCAAAATGCTAATCATCAAGAAAACTGTGTGTGTATTGTGGTGGTGGGGTGGAGGGGGAACTGTAGTACTTCCTGCCTGATTTTTCTGTAAATCCACAACTGCTCTAAATTTTTTTAAAAAGTTCATTTAGGGAAATAGATGTGGCTCAACCAATTGGGCTCCCATCTACCATATAGGAGGTCCAGGCTTCAATGCCCAGGGCCTCCTGGTGAAGGCAACCTGGCCCATCAGGCATGCTGGTCCACACGGGAATGCCATCCTGCACAGGATTGCTGCCATGCATGGGAATGCTGCCCCGCATAGCAAAGCCACCCCGTGCAGGAGTGCTGGCCAGCGCAGCAAGATGATGCAACAAGAGACACAGAGGAGAGAAAATAAGACATAGCAGAACAGGGAGCTGAGGTGGTACAAGAGAGTAATCGCCTCTCTCCCACTCCGGGGGGTCCCAGGATCGGTTTCAGGAGCAACCTAATGAGAATACAAGCAGACACAGAAGAACAAGCTGCGAATGGACACAGAGAACAGACAATGGAGGAAATGGGGCAGAGGGGGCAGGGGGAAAATAAATAAAAATAAGTCTTTATAAAAGAAAAAGTCCATTTAAATGTGCAGAGAGAGAGAAGTTGGTCAGAAGAATGCCTAGTGGGGGGGGAAAATCCCTCCTGGGTGAGATATTTATGTTGAATGTTAAATTAAAAGAGTGCTTAACTTGCGGAAATCCAAGTATAAAACCATACATAATAGCCTAATGTACAAACTGTTTCTATACTTAAAAAGGTTTAAAACATGATACCAAAATGTTGATGATGGTGGGATTACAGTTGTTAGTATATTTGTGCTTTTCTATATTTTTTATATTGAAAATGATTTTTTAAATCATTTTTTTAAAAAAAGAATAAATGTTTATTTTTTTTAAAGGAAAATAAAGACTACTTAACTTTCTAAAACTGAAAACATGGTTTCCCAACTAAACAATAGAGTAGATAAATTGAAGATGCTCAGAGTAGAGACTCAACTTTAAAAACTGGAAGGTCAAATGGACAAAATAATTCAAAACGCAATATTATAAAAGATGAAAATAATGACAATTTTTTGTCTGTGGGGAAAACAATCCACTGTTAAGGGAAAAACTTTACATTTTGGTGGAGAAAGTATTTGGTAACTAGTATTCCAATTATAGTAAAAAGTGCATGTCTAATTATGAGAGGCAACTATTAATGACAAGAAAAAGTTATGGTACAATTTTCAAATTAGCAAGAGGAAAAATTAGAAAAAATAGAAACTATCAAACTGATAAAACCAAGAAAAATGATAAAAAGAGGAAACACCAATTTGAAATATTTAGCAATCATAAAGTAAAATATAAGAGGTATAATCAAATCTATTAGCCATTATGCTGTATATGATTGGACTGGATAGTCTTATTAAAAATGATGACTGGTATGTTGCATTATACAACAAAAGCTAATTATACACTATAATAATCACACTTAAAACCAATAAATGCAAAGACTTGAAATTAAGGGCCTAAAGAGAATAATAAAGAAACACAAGGCAATATTAGACAAAACAAAACTAAGAAAACATCTATAAAAAAATCCCAGCACAAGAGGGATAATGAGTAATGATAAAAAAGAAACTCTGAAGTCCTAAACCTCTATGTATCAAAAGCAGAGTGGCTAAATGCACACGGCAAAAAACGATGTAAAATACTATATGTGATGAGAACACATTTATATCAAGAAACATCAGTATACCACTTTCAAAAATGGGCAGATTTAGTAAATGAAAAATAAGTAGAGCTTGGAGAAATTGAATAGCACAATAAATAGACATGAAATAGTAACTGTACACATAAGCTTTACATCTCCCAAATTTAAAATTTTTATATGGCTTTCATGCAAATAAAAGAGTTCATTATTTAACCACAAAGAAAACCGAATATAAATAGAGATTTTTCAGGCCACAGAATCTGTTAAAAGGTCAATAAAACCATCTTAATACCTGACTATCAAGAAAGATAATCTGATAAAACTTTGGATCAAAGGCAGAATTAAAAGGGAAAGAAACCACAAATGATCAAGAAAGCCATGAGGAGAAAATTTCACCAAATGTTATGGGACATGGCTGAACTCAGAGGGAATT
Organism: Dasypus novemcinctus; assembly: GCF_030445035.2. Taxonomy (NCBI): domain Eukaryota; kingdom Metazoa; phylum Chordata; class Mammalia; order Cingulata; family Dasypodidae; genus Dasypus; species Dasypus novemcinctus. The sequence goes on along the minus strand of NC_080687.1, from coordinate 16,094,124 downwards.
TTATGTTCTGAAATTACTTTGTTGTTAAGGAATAAATGCTAAAAATAAAGGAGCTAAGGACAAATAAAAACAGGAAATCACCCTGAGGAATTAGAAAAGGAAAAACAGAAGAAATGAAGAAGACAGGATTAATGAAGATCAAAGCAGATTTTAATGAAATAAAAAAGCAACAATTGAAAATTTCAAAAAGGATAAAAATTTATTTCAAAATCTGGTATTTTGAAATGACCAGTAAAATAGAACTTCTCATGGTTCTGATTCCTGAACATGGAGATGAAAAAGAAAAGAGGAACACAGTTTAACAGGCAATTCATTATATGTACTTAGTTTGAAATCAAAAATTATAAAGAGGAAACAAAAATGGAGTCTATTTCCTGACAATAAATAGATAACTGGCTAAGGAGGTTATTTAAAGTAAGATAGAGAGGAATTTTGCTATTGATGAGCATATTTTTCAAAGAATTCTTAGCTTATAATATGATAAGAAGATTCACTGACTAATGCAAAACTTTGTTTAAATTAGAAAAATGGAGAGGTCAATCTATTTGCCTATGACAGTGACATTCTGTATAATAGTTTTTGGTGATCAGCACATCTGAGGCACTTGAATATCACCTGGGGAATTTATAATGTAAGCTTATTAATGTTGCTCCAAATCCACATTTTAACAAATTTCCTTTCAATGTGTATTTGGGAGAGATGTTGCAAGAAACAACTAACACCCATCAAGCTAGATATATAAACTCTAACAATATGATACTTGATTAAAGACAAGGGACTTTTCCGAAATAGCAACAACAATATAACTTGGAACCGAATAAACACGTGCATCATGTCCCAGATCAAAGAAGCAATGGTTGTCATTAAGAGTTATCCAGAAGACACCACAAGGAGGCTATCTATGATTCTTATTACCTGAAATGAAGCATGACTTTTGGAAATGTTCATAGGAAAAACAAGAACAACTTTGTGTAACTGAAGATGGAATTTAGGGAAAAAGCTGAAAAGTCTTGATTCAATCCCATTCCTTGCCTCTTTTCCTCTTTCTTAAGACACTTCATGAAGTTGTCCTCTAAAAAAAATTAAATAGGGACTTAGAGATACTTAGTAACAATGAGATACTTCAACCACGGAGTATTTTGACGCCCACCATCGCATCTGATTTTCTTAAAAGCCATAAAAGCATAGTGTATTATTTTCCTTTTTACATACATTCCAAGACACTAGATGTAGATCATGTGACAAATGAATGACAACTGATGACTACTAGACCAACAGTCTTGTTCTGCTCCGCTAGCTCTGCCTAAGCAAAACAGTCCCAGCCTGGGAAGTGATCTTCTATTGGCAAAAGCCTGGACTAACCTATCTTCCCTGCTTCTTGCTTTGAAATTATAGATACCACAATCTTTCTTTTTAAAACACACACAGGTGCAAATAACTGTTCCATCATTGTGGGTAAGAAGTTGGTATACACTATTGTGATTTGAGTTTCACTGATGAGGCATTTCAATTAAATAGATTGTATGTTGCTGACTTTTTTGTTCCTTAAAACATTCTTCAATCATGCTTTCTGCTTGTGTGCTTTGATCATGAGGAATACAGCTTTTCCTTCAAGTTTTCTGAGGAAGTGGCAGTGTTACTTCCAGGGGAAAGAAATCTCCATGTTACATATTTCCAGGTCCTTTAGTGTGACTTCCAACCTTACTTCAAGTCCATGGTTTGAACATGATTTTCTTCTCCTTCTCTTCCTCCTCCTCATTCTTTTTTTTTTTTTTTTTTTTTTGATTCATTGAAAGTCCCTAAATTCTTACTGTCAAATTCACAACTCCTCCATTATTTTTGTTCTTACTCTGAAGAAGAACCCAAAGTAATATTTGGCCAAAGTCACTGTGTAAGGCTTTAGGAGAAATGACTCATTTGCTAATTTTCCTATTTTGTTGCTATGGGCCAGTGAGTAACAAGTACAAATCTGGAAAACATATCAGGGTTTTGAAATAGCTGATGTGGATAAACTTCTTCTTTGTACTCTAGAACCCCCTGGGCACTTACAGAAATATGGTGAGTTTGAAGAATATTGTGGGAATATGGGCAATGTTTTAGTTTTAATTATTATATTAAATTTCAAAGGAAAACATTATTATGAGAAAAGAAAAATTAAAAAATGTATAACTGAGAAACAACCTCATAGCCATGAGTAAAATATTTGGGGTAAATGCACAATGCGAACAATAAGCCATTATGGAACACCTCTTTGAACAGTCCAACCAAGGTATCGTGGAAGGTTGGGAAAGTGTAAGTGCTGACTGAGTAAGAGGCTCTTCTCTACCAAAGAAAAGGCACTTTCTCCTGGGGCCCATGTGCAAGTAGCAAACTTCTTAATAAAGGAAGAGGAGGCAGTACCAAACAAATGAAATGCTAAGTGTCTATTAAAATTTATCCTATTCTGAGAATTTCCACTCTTAAAAATAACTACAAAAATTGTGTTCATGAACTGATGACAAGTGTTTTTGGCCCAGACTTGCCTCTACCTAATACCATAGCAGAAAGGTCTTTTAAAAAGTTTATACCCTATGCTGGGAAAGATGGACTTTGCAGCTAATATACGCACCTTAAATGGCTTAAATACTTATAAAGCTCTACCTCTCTAGGAAAATAGTTTTTATTCCACTTAGAATAACTGGCTTGAGGCCGTATGCTGCTGATAACTCTCTCTGCAGTAGGATGGTGTTCTAGTTTGCCAGGCTGCGGAAAGCAGACATCATAAACTGGGTTGGCTTTTAACAGTAGGGATTTATTCACTTACAAGCTTACAGTTTTGAAGCTGAGAAAAAATGTTCAAATCAAGGCATCATCAGGTGATGCTTTCTGTCCAAAGATGGGCTGCTGGCAGTCCTGGACTCCTCTTTCACATGGTAGAGACTGCTGGTCTTTTCCTTCACTTCTGGGTTTTGTTGCTTTCAGCTTCTGGCTTCTGTGGCTTTCTCTTTCCTTGTCTAAATTTCATCCTTTTATAAAGGACTTGAGTAAGAGGATTAAGACCCACCCTGGCTCGCACCTTAACTGAAGTAACCTAATCAAAAGCTCTACTAACAAAAGCTCTGCTAACAAAAGTATACACCCACAGGGATGGGATTAGCTTTAAAAACATGACTCTCAGAGGTTTATACAGTTCCAAACCACTACAAATGGAACTATAATGAGATTGAGTAGAGCATGGAGTCCAACCAAAGTTGTTCTGAATGTTTCTTTAACAATGTCTATGAGTCAAGAATATCCCTATGAAGCTATTTTGCTCCAGATAATGAAGAATCAAGTAGATTATGGAAACCTAATTTTCTGTGTAGTTTTCTAATGCCCCTTGTAAAATTGATGGATACTGGCATATATAAGAAATTTTAAAATAACTTACTCTGATAATTGGTATAAGAAAAAATACAAATAAGAAATAAACATGTGGAAATAATTTTAAATGGGTTCATATATGTGGTATTTACCAATTGTTCCTAAGATTTTACTAAAAGAAATATTAATAAAAAATGTACATTTAATATGTAATACAGCTTTCCATGAGGTAAACTTCTTTTACTATTCTCTTACTAAAAGGTCAATACCTGATCTAGGTCTAATATAAAATGAAAAAGAGTCTCAGAAAAGAGGGGATTTTAGAGCTTATTTCATCAAACTCTCTCATTTTACAATGATGCCCCGAAGTGCTAATTAAACAAGAGCCACTCTTTGTGGCCTTCTGTATAAAGCCTTCGGTAATGGGTTTAAGCCCCAACCTGATTCAGCTGGGCCACACCTTAACTGAAGTAACCGCATCAGAAGGTTCTATTTACGATGGGCTCACATCATCCACAGAAACGGATTAAGATTAAGAACATGTTTTTCTGAGGCATGTAACTCCAAGCCACCACAGGAAGCAAATATTTCACTTAAGGAGGAATGTTTCTTAGGCAGTTGCACAACTGATATGTTTGTCTCTAAATTAATTCTATGGTTTGAAGCATGTTATGTAACATAATAAAAAAAAGTGAATTGACTACAAAGACTTAATGATATTATAACATAAAAATTCATTTCTCTGTCATTCGAATGTTTGCAAAATTTTATGAAGGGATAATTATATAGATGACTATATATGCAAGTAAGTGTACATTTTAAATTAGTTTTCCATAGAATAGGGGAAATATTAGCTTTGCTTTAAGAAAACTATAAAGATTCCATGGCTCTTCACAAAGTCTTAAGATCTTGTTGGGCAGTGTAGTTGAGCGGGACAACCAGATATGACAAGGGCATCTGCTGATGTGTTGTCTCAGTCTCCTAGGGCTGCTGGAGCAAAGCACCACAAACTGGAGGCTCAGCAAAAATGTATAGTCTAATGGTTCTGGAGGCAGGAAGTCTGAAATCAAGGTGTTGGCACGACTATGATCTCTCTAAACCTTTAGGGGTGAATCTTTCATTGCCTCTTCCACCTTCTAATGCTTACCGGCAACCCTTAGCATTCCTTGGCTTGTAGGTGCATCACTCCACTCTCTGCCTGTGTCATCATGTGGCTCTCTCCCCTGCAATTGGGTCTCCTTTCCTTTTCTTATAAGGACAACAGTCATATTGGATTAGGGCCCACCTCATTCAGTACAACCTTATTGTACCCTATTTCCATATAAGGTCATATTCTGAGATCCTGGGGATTTAGAATTTCAGCATACGATTTTGGGGAGATGCAATTCAACACAGAACAAGTGCCAAATTGGCTTTGATGGTGTTAACTGAGAGGGAGGTATCATTGAACTGGCATACTATGATTCTCAGCTTAGGTAGATGCTAGTTCTCTAGCTGCTGTGTAGTATATATCATTCTCACTTTAGATGTGCCGAGCAAGAGGCAGTTCAACAGGAACAATCACTGCAGCTTACTCTCTGAAAGCTCCCATCTTTGTTTTTATTTCCCCTTGAGAGATCAATGCAATCCGAGAGCCACTCTAGGAGCTTTCAAAATTTGTTTGGGTTTATGTCATTTTTGAAGCTTTTTCTCTCTTTGATTTTCAATTTCTTAAAAAGTCTTTTTGAGTTTTTCCTTTTTGTTACTGTCCCAGATGGCAACCATTGACTGGCCACAGCAGCCTTGGTGGGAGCTCCACTCAGCAGCAGGGGCCTGGGCTGTTGCATGGAGGAGATTTTGCAGTTGCTCAGTTGTTTGGGGCAATGAACACAAAGTATTTCAATCAGAAATTAATATTACTTTAAGGTAAATTTATAGAGGGAAGGAAAACAGGTGTGACCAGATTATCTAATACAGTTAAAACCATTGGAACTTTCTTCTTTAGCTTCAACTGGTTTACTTCTAAACATACTAGGATGTGACTGTTTCCCTTGCTCCAGTGTGACATAAGGATGTCCTTCCAATTTCTAAGCACTATGAAATGCCAAAAAATCACTAAAGGAGTTTGTGGAATTTACTTTTATTCAGAGTTTTAGAAAACATGCTCATCTTCTTGGCCTTAATCTAGAGCAATTTGGCTTGAAGAGAATTGGTGATACTAAATGAATTCTTGAGATTTTTCCCGATGAATCTTAGAAAGTGTTGAATGAGACCTTAAGTAGAAAGTCAAACCATATTAGGGTCAGGGGACAAGCTGTGGCATAAGGATTTGGTATAAAATCTTCTGCCACCCTCATTTGGTATATCTTTTTCTCTTTCTGTCTCGAATCTGTATACTTATCTTCACTGCACTCTTTCTCTTTCTCACTGTTTCTCCCTTAAGCTCCCTTTTTCCTCTCATGAGTCAGGGTATAGCCTGCTCATGGTATTTGCCATCCATGGATGTTCTGATCCCTTTTCCCAAAGCAATTGTGTTGCATTTATATATTTGTTGCTTTAGAAATCACTGAGAAGGAGATACCAGAGTTATGCTTAAGGAAAAGCAATGCTTTCTACTTTGTCAGAAAGTCAGATCGTTTTTATGAACTCTATAGCAATAGTATTTGAAGACATTTCATGAAGGTAAATCAGGCTCATAGCTAGAATCTAGGACTAAGTCACAGAGTAGGTATTTGAGGAATTGATCACTATTATCTCCTCTGTCCTCCAGCAGGGAACAACCCTGCATCGTTCAAGTCTGTTAGTGCTTCAGAAGAGTGCTTGAGACCTGGGCTGGGCAACTTTAGAGCAGTTCTTATAAGGCGGAGAATTGGTTGGAGCTGGGTAGAGTTTATACACAATAGCTTTGGGATGATGCTGCTGAGAGTTGGAAGTCTTGAAAATCTTAGTGAGCACACTCTTAGTCTTGATAATTCTTTCATTTGGTTTATTTCTTTTCTTTCTGGAGCAAGTAGCTAAATTATTTTTGTTGTTTTCAGGGACAATTTGGGCTCATTTCTCAGCCTGCTTCACATTTTTCTGTTCACATCTCTAACATGACATCATCCTGGCGTACTGCAGGCTGATAATCACAGGCATGTCTTTTCCACAGGCCCTGTCCTCTTTCAGGCACTAGAATACATCCTAATCATCTCTGTACCCTCAGGCCTTAGCATAGAGCATGGCATGTAACAGGGTACACAGGCACTTGCGGAATAAATAAGAAACCCTTTCAAAAGAGATCAGAGCCTTTCTACCTTTTTCATTTCCTCTTGATTGTTTCTATATTAGCCATATTCTCTTACTGAGTGAGAAATGGACCATGTTCTTTGCTCAGAGCTGAATGAGTTTAATGAAGACATTAGCTCACATTTCCTCTCTGACCAACATACCATATACATGAATGTATGTAAACTATATATGTGTATGTGTATATGTATACACATATATATATAAAAGAAACAGACACGAGCAGCTCATAGCCAATAAAAGCCAGGTTTTAAAATTGTGAAGTCTAAATAACCTTCCGTCTATTTGTATTTATACATAGCCAATTCACCCCTGTGTTACCATTTTGCAGGGAGCTTTTAGGGTCTTCATATGTTTGCCTTTTCTACTGTTTTTACTAAACTCACTTTCTTAATTTCTAACTGCTTCATTAGTTGGCCCAACTTTCTTTGGTTCTGATCCTGCTTCTCTAAGGTATCTAACCAACTTAATGTCATCTGAAAAATGAATAGCACATTATTATTATTATTTTTATCATGAAAAACACATGGCCTAGTAAGAATTTTAAGGGAAATTTCAAAGTGAAATGCATATTTAATGGCAAAACAAAACAAAAGCCCCTGCCCCATAATGACGCACTGCATCAGAGTGTTATACAGATAACCAGAAATCCTAGGCGCCTGGGCTGGCTCTGGCGGTTGGGCTGGCGGGATTCAATGGTAAGAATAACAGCTGTGACCGCGGTGACTGGACCACAGCTACCCGCGTCTGTGGTGGCTGGCTGTCGTAGCTAGGGGCCAGCTGCGGAGGACTCAGCTCATTCTGCTTGGTCTCAGAGGTTAGCAAGTATGTTCACGCTGGTTTTCCCAAAACGTGCGTGTCATCGCACAAACCCTTTTCGATTTTGTAAACTATGTTAGGCCAGCTCATTTACTCAGGAATAAATATAGGAAGACCAGTTCAGTTAACTACTGACATTTATTAAATGCTCATTTTTGCAGAAGACTGTATTAAGTATTGGAAGTTTCAATACAAATACAATCTGTGGTTCCGGAACTCAAGAAGCTCCAGATTTAGGATTATAAGGCAAAGGAAAAAAATATATGTTTACAAGGCAAATAGCTTGACAACTCAGTTTAGTCATTTAAATTGATTTTTTAAAAAAGCAAATCTGATTTACTTTCTTTTGACAAACTGGGGCCTGCCCAGAGAAGCATAACTGGGTTGGTGAATGGGCCTAGAATCATGTAATTTGAAGAACAGTTGAGGGAATTAGGGATTTTAGCCTGGAGGCATAATGGGGACATGATAGCTGTCTCTAAGTATTTGAAAAGCTGTCAGATGGGAAAAGGATTAGACTGATTCTGTGAAACTCCAGCGGGCATAAATATGCATGGAAGTTTCAAGGCAGCAAGTTTGGGTCTAAAGCCATTTCTAACAATTTGAGCTATAGATAAACAAATCATGTGTTCTAAAACATCCCAGGGTGTCTTAAAGGAAGGAATTTTTGTACCAATTAATCCATAAACATTTGGATTAGAGAGCCTCTCAAGTTACACTCAACTCTAAGTAAGATTCTATGGCTCTGATATAAAAACTCCATTTTACACAGAAAAGCTTGTTTTGTTTACCATAATCAGTAATGATAGGAAACTTATAGATGTCCTGAAACCCAAGTTTAAATATGGCTTACAAGAACCATCTAGACTTGACCCTGGCCAAATTCTCCATCCTCATCCAATAATATTTTCCTCCTCACTCTAACTTCCAGACTTCCTGGTAGTTCTAGAATGACTTCTGCCTGGAATTTCTTCCCTCCGCATTTCATTTAGCTAACTTTTCAAGTCTCAATATAAATGTCTGTATTTCCTAGACAAGCCATTCTTGACTCAACAGGTTAGCTTTCCTGTTAAAAGCTTGCATAATATCATGCTTTCCCCTTAATCAATTTTATTTTTTTATTAGAGAAGTTGAAGGTTTACTGAAAAGTCATGCATACTGCATGAAATACAGAGTTCCCATATATCACCCTATTATTAACACCTTCCTTTAGTGTGGTGTATTTGTTACAATTCATGAAAGAACATTTTTTATAATTGTACAAACTATAATCATACTATTAACTATAGTTTAGCTTTTGCAATAGGATTCACTTGTACAACCTTATGTTTTTAAAAATTTATTCTAGTAATATATATTCAACTAAAATTTCCCCTTTTTACCACATTCACATATATAATTCAGTACCGTTAAGTACATACCCATTGTTGTGCTATCATCACCACCATCCGTTGACAAAACTTTACAATCAACCCAAACAGAAAGTGTACAAACTCAAGCATTAACTCCCCATTCCTTCTGAAATACCTCTCACTCCATTTTAGAGTTACTTGCTCATTTTCTGACTTTCTTACAGGAGCCTCATCTTCAGAAAGATGAAGACATGTTTGTTTGCCCCATGGCTGTATCACCAGTGTCTTAGCCCAGATGTGAGCATTTAATTATATGTACCATACATTAACATTGGATTTTATTTTAATTTTTCAAGAATTTATGAGTCATGTATGGTATCAGTATGTTTCTAAGAGGGGTAGTGAAAATTTAGGAATTAGCTTTTGAGTATTTTAAAGATGATTATATATGGCAGTTCTGAGATTCTTTCACATGATGATGCCTTTGTTGGTTTTTTTTGATCAGCTCTCTATCATGTCACCAAAAATTCTCAGCCTAACAGGAACAAAATATGTGGACTGATTTTTATTTTTATTTATTTTTTATCCCCCCACCCTTTGTGGCTTTTTTTGCTTGTTGTTTGCTTTCTGTTTTCATTTGCTGTGCGTTCTTCTGTGTCTATTTATTTTTATTTATTTATTTGCCCCCCCGCCGCCACTTTGCGGCTTGCTTGCTGTCTGCTCTCTGTGTCCATCTGCTGTGTGTTCTTCTGCATTTTTGCTTGTCTCCCTTTTTGTTGCATCACCTTGCTGAGTTGGCTCTCCACGGCGCTTGCGGACTGGCGGCTCTCTGCAGCGTGCAGGCGAGCCTGCCTTCACAAGGAGGCCCTGGGACGCCAACCCAGGGCCTCCCGTATGGTAGACGGGAGCCCAACTGATTGAGCCACAGCTGCTTCCCCTGTGGACTGATTTTTGTGCCGAGCAAGAGAATAACATCTTTCCTTCATTTAGCCTAGGAGAGAAAGGAGTGCTAATAGTAAGACCAAATGAGAAATGGGATAAAGAAGAGAGTCAATAAATAGCTTTGCACACAATTATACTTCGTTTACTTTCCTGTTTCTTCTCACCTGAGGTGAGAATTTAAGATTAATACTTATTTTATTCTGCTCTAAACTCTAGCAACCAGATCAACTGAACACAAAAGAAAATGTCTGAGTGCAATGTCCAGATGGGAAATTTATAGCACTTTATTGCAATCCAGTATTATTTCACCTTTTTCTTTTCTGAAAGGCTGTTCTTTACTGTTCCTCCTGCTTTGGCTTAAGAGAAGTTAATTTTTTGTCTCCTAGAAAATTTTCAAACTCTTAACAGCCTCTCACCTCACTTGGCATGAACAATCATTAATCATTTTTCGTGGCAGAGCTTAGATTCATGATTTTTGACTATGGTTCATTAGGAATGATTTCCCTGAACTTCTTCGGTAGTTTTGAGATCAAAAAAAGGACATATTTGTTTCTTTGTGCCACATGGAATTCATCTGTGTTCCCCTGCCCATCCATCCCCGGTTTACTTTTATTACAAGAAAAAAAAAAAGTTGTAACAAAAACGTGCTTTCTAACTGATAAAATTATGGGCCCTTGACTAGGCAGTGAAACACACTAAACACATGGGCCAGATTTATGTATAATACCATTAGGGTTAACCACTTACAGGGACCTTTAGAAGTTATTGCTATCCAGGGAAGTGATGGTAATACTAGTTATGAACCCATTTGTAGCAGTAGCCATTGCCCTAGGAATATCAGCACAGAGTCACTGCCTTCGTGGTGAAAGGAAGGGTAAGGCCTGTGAGCACCATGCTGTGGTCCAGTCTAGGGATGACCTGTTGTCACTAGGGAATGGGATTTGAGCTGTTGTTTTCAGAACTGAAGATATATCTCTAATGAGCCATCCTTACTCTCAGCTAATTATGTTCAAGTCAACAAATACTTCCTGAAAAGTGTGGGGAGATACTAAGATGCTGAAGGATCTTGCACCAAAGATCTTCTTGGGAGTAAAGTTACAAACTCTGTGGTGCTTTGGATCCCACTGAATTGTTTGGGTCCATGTGGCTTGGATTTGTGACCTTAGTCTTGTTAAGATACTCAGGTCAGGAGAACCAACAGGTGTGTGTGTGGGTTAAGTTCCAGAAGAGAACAACAAATTCTCGTGGTTTTCCTTTTAAAAGAGCAATTGGACCATCAGAGGTGGTGCTTCAAGATGGCGGGGCAGGGCTGGGCAGGGCATAGATAGCAGCAGCAGTTCAGCTGGACTGTAGTCCTGGAGGAACTTTGGCAAGCAGCCTTTAGGATCCTACGGTTTGAGAAACACTGCAGTGCAGTCACTTTCATTTCCAAGAAATACAAACTGGCTAGTGAGAAGTTTGTTAAAAGAATTTTCCTTGCAAGAATTAGCAATCAATCTGGCCTCTATAGGGGCACGCCCTCCTCACTGTATCAGGGTCTTTGCCGGCACAGTCCTGACTGCTGGAACCTCAGCTACCCTTGGGGCACTGAGTGGGGACTCCCTAATCCCCAGGAGGCTATTTCCAAACTGCTGCAAGTGCATTTGTGCAGAAGTTTGTGAGTCCCTGGCTGCGGCAATTTCTACCCTGAGTTGCACATGAATAAAGAATTTTTGTCTCCGGAGATTGACCGGTCTTGTCTCATGTGATGAGTCCTAGATTTGAAAAGGAAATAAAGAAGCAAAACACCCCGCATCAAACCAATATGTGATAACCAGAGTTGAGAAAGTAAACAGCCACAAGTCTGCTTGTAAAAATAAATAAGCAAAAAAAAAAAGACAGCCTTCTCCCAAACACCCGCCTCATTGACAGCATCGAATGTCCAAAGCTCTGCTGCTGTGCTGAGCCAGGCAAACAGAGAGGGAGGTTAATCAGGACGAACAGAAGCAGTGCAGGAAAGTCTGATACTAAATTTAGCAAGAGATTCTGCAATCCTGGGGGCATAGCTGAGTTACTGTGTAGGATCCGTCACCACAAGTCCTTTGCAGCATGTTCAAGGACAGTTTGATGCACAATTTGAGCCATGGCAGAATGCCACATGGTATTGGAAAAGACTTTTTCATCTCCTAAAGCACGTGTGCTTTTTTTAGCTTCTTAAACACTAGAAAGATTCCTTTGCTATAGGCCTTCCATTCTAATTACAATATGTATGAGAAAACGGTTTGCTATATGAGAAGAAAGTCTCTCTTCCTTGGGCAATGAGCAAGTTGCATTTCCAAACCTTGTAAGATGTTCCTTTGGAGGGTGACTCATGACCACTATTAGTCCTCCCAATTTTGATGACTTCAAGCACTTGAGAAGGAGTAACATTTGGTATGTTAAAGAAGGAACATGCAAGAAGGGGGATGGGGGCATGTTTCCACAAAAGTACAGCTTTCTGCCAGAGAGCGCTCATGATGCCTGAACATTTGGGTATAAACAGCTTACATATTTGAAAGAGCAAGAAAAAGGCAGAGAAAACTGCTGAGAAAAAGGCTGAAGAAGTCAATATATTTTTAAGAATGTGGCAGAAGTCTTCTGTGGCAATCCTACCTGAAGCAAAAATATAAAAACAGATTTAGACATCTTTATTATGCTAAGCCAAATGTACCATTCACACCTTCCAAGAAAGAAAGAAGGAGAAGTATTCAGGAAAGAAACTGACTCCTGATCTTTCATATTACCCTGGGTATATGAACTACATATTTTATATTTTATTTTCTCATTGTTTAAATGGCAATAACTTTAAGTGTGTCTGTTGCAATGGTCTCTATGGCAATGAGGAAGATGAAATCACAATCCTAGCCTCCCTGTATGATAAGGCTGTTGAATGCACTCTCATGCAGGGTGAGAAGCAAGGGGGACTCTCCTCTTGTGGAGGGAAGGCAGAGTCACCTTACAACCTGGCAGGGCATCTGAATTCAGTGAGTGACCCTGAGCTCAGGAGTCAAGGACAAGGACAAAGTGGGAATGGGCCTGTTTCTTCTTCACCCTTCCTGTTAGTAGTTCCTATACTAGTAGCAATAGAGACATTCTCAGGGTTGTCTCTTTCAGTGTCCCGCATTCACACATTTCTCTCTGTTTCAGGTTCCACCTCCACTCAACCCCCTCAAGGTCGTTTTCCTCCAAGGTCATATCTTTGGATCTTTTTATTTTTCCTTGAGTTGGGTGCTCCTTGGTGATGGAACCCCTGCAGGGTTTCAGCTCACCGAGGAGTCTCAAGTAATCACAGTTAGCTCAGATGATTTGTCAGCGCTCCAAGGCTTTAAGCCCAACATGTCAACATGGAAGTCTTACAGGTATCTCAAAGTCAATATTTCCCAAATCAAAACTATTCATTAATTAATTTATCAAGTACCTGCCATGTGCCAGGTATTGTGCTAGAAATGAAAAGCTAAGCCAGAATTCACATACTTAGTGATAAGGCAGTTTGAGCATAGTTTTTAGGAGCATGGGCTTTGGAGGAGGAAAGACTAGGTTTTGTCAAGTTTAAGTTGTGGGCAAGCAACATAGCTTCTCAATTTATTCACAATAAAAAATTGTCTTGAAGTGCCATCGTAAGAGTTAAACATGATTATGTTTGAAAGGTTCATAACACAATATATGGCATATAGATAAGCTTAGAAAATATTCATGATTATGAAAGAGGTGTGCAAAATCAGCACATAGTTAAGGGAACTTAACTATTCTTCAATGGACTGGGGTGACCCCCTGGCAACAGAGTCACTGAGGTCATCCCAGAATGATGAGAAGCAGCTAGCCAGGTGGGGGTGAAACCGTGAGGAATGAAATAGCATGGGGCAGTTGATGAGAATTAAATAGTGCAGTACTGAGACCAAGGGGGTTGTGGGGAGGAATGAAGAGAGATGGGGCTAGAATGTATGTAGGCATCACATCATGGAGAGCCTTCTGTGTTAAGATAAAGAGTTTCAACTTTATACTGAAAGCAATTGTGAGCCATTGAAGGGATTTAAGCAGGAGAATGGCATGATCAGATCTGTATTTTAGAAATAACACATTGGCAAATGTGTGGAGTAGGGATTGGAGTAATGCCAGGTTTGAGGCAGCTAGAAGTAGGAGAAGGCAGTTGCAGTAATCCCGGCAACAAGTGATGAGGGCCTGGATTAAGGTAATGGCTTTGGGGATAGAGAATGGCATGGGTATGAGTGGATATTAAGGAGGGAGAATCTGTAGGGCTTGGTGACTGGATGTCAGGGCTAAATGAGAAAAAAGTATCTGGGGTGTCTGCCAAATTTCTGCCATAGGCAAGTCGATGGATCATGGCATCACTCACTGACATATAGGAGATGGAAAGTGGAAAATATTTTTAAGAGAGGTCCAGTATGGGACACAGGGAATTTTCTTTTAAGGATTCATTGAAGGACAAATGTCTAATAAAATTTGGGCCGAGTGGTACAGTGAGTTCTGAAAAAGGATCAGGAATTGAGTGAAAAGAGCCAAAGGCAAATAACTGGGGAACATGAACATTTGAAGGAAGGAAGACAATGAATTAGTGAAGTATCCTCAGATGGACAAGTCATGAAGCTCAGAGGAGAAGCAGAAATATGGATATCACAGAAGTCAGAAAGGAGAGATGAACATTGCCAGTACCACAAAAAAAGCCAGTTAGGGGAGAAAAAGATAGTATCCAATGGTTTGGGAAACATGGAGGCCATTAGTGATCTTGTTGACAGCTATTTCACTCGAGTGGTGGGAGAAATTCCAGGATGGAGTGAGCTGAATGGAAATGGGAAGCAAGAAAGGGTCAACATGCAAAGATACTGTTGGTTTAAGAAGCTTTACAGTAAAAAAGGGAGAAGAAGAGAGAATGATGTTTAGAAAGGAATTTGAATCTGAGAAAATAATTTTTAACCTTCTGTTTACCTTTGGAGTAAATACCTACACATACACTGAGTGGGAATGCCAGTAGAAACAGAACAATTGAAGATAAAGAGGAGAGGGAATGAATGATGAAATGCTGCCTTGAGGAGGGGAAAGGATGGTCTGCCAAGCCTGGACGATGAGAAGGGCTTCCCAGAGAAGGGATCCCCCCTCCACCACTGAGACAAAAGAGAATGAGGGGTCAGAGGGCTGCATTTTTAATTAGAAGGACTCATTTGAGAAGATAACATTTGAGCAAAATGTGAAGGAAGGGATGAGTTAGCCATGTGGAAACGAGGGTAGAACATTCCAGGACCCAAGGAGTGACCAGTGCAGGTATTCATACATTTCAATGGAAGGAACAAGCATTAGAAAATGTTCTTGCTTGATATACCGTATTTTTTCTGGTGGGCTTGCAGATAGATGTAACATTCTAAATAACTCTTGATAGGAATGGAAGAGGAAATAACTAACATTTATTAAGTGATAACTGTGTTTTGGCCAGAATTTTAATTGCTCCAAATGTATTTACTCCTTTATTATAACTCTCTACCACAGGTACCATCAATACCCATTTTACAGATGAGAGAACTGAGGCAAAGAGAGGTTATCTTGACAGATACCTTGACAGAAGGAGGGTTTTGACTCTACAGCCCATTCTTTCATACATTAGTGTATCTATGGGACACCAAAAACTCATTAATTATTCAGCAAATAGTCACAGAATATTTTATGTGAGCCAAGCTCTTATTTGAAGCATGTGGCATGCAAAATAATCAAGATTCCTGTCCTTAAATTCTAATTATAGGAGACTGACAAGAACAAAATAGACAAGTAAACTGTATAAATTGTTAGTAGATGGTAAATAGCATAGGGAAAAAGGAAAAGGAGGACATGTTAGGGTTTGGAGTGGTGGCAGTGTCAGTTAGGAGGACACATTTGAGAAGGTAACATTTGAGCATAGGTTTGAAGAAAGGTATGAGTTATCCATGTGGATATTTGAGGGAGGGACATTCTAGTACCAGGCATGACTGTGCTTGACATATTCAAGGTGCAATGGGGGAGCTGGTATAGCCAATGGGGCTCGAACATGGCAGGGAGGGGAAGAAGTGAGCCCATTGGAGGGTTTGGCTTTTACTCTGAAATGGGGAACATTGCAGTTTGGGTCAGAGAAGGACAGGAATATTCTCGAGTACTGAAAAGATTACCTTGGCAGATGTATTATGACAACATTGCATGGAAGGTAAGTGTAGAACCAGAGAGACCGGATAGGAAACTATGACAGTGATCAAGGTGAGAGAAGAGAGTAGTTGGGACCAAAGTAGAGGCCTTGGATGTTGTGAGAAATTATTGGATTCTAAATAATTTTCACAAGTAGAGCCACCAGAATTTCCTGATGCATTGCAGATGGGTTTAGGAAAAAGAAAGAACACAAGGAATACCTCTGAAGGACTTTTGGCACAAGCCATCAGAAGTGGAACTGTCATTGCTGCAATGTGGAAGGGAGGAGCAGATAAGGGGGAAGATCATGTGTTCATGCCCACCTATGCAATTATGTGATTTTTTTTCTCTATTAGAATTCAGGAGATCTTGAATATAGAAGGGTGGAACTGGAAAGATGGGACAGACTGAAAGTTGGTCATTTACAAAGTAAGTGCAAAGGAACAACTAAGGGTTGGCTTAACACCAGGAATTTATTGACTCATGGTTTCAGAGGCTAGAAGGCTTACTTCCTCACAGGGCTCGTATCTTCTGGCTGGCCGGCAATCATTGGGGTTCCTAGGCTTTTCCATCATATAGCAGTGCATATAGGGGTATTTTTTCCTTTTTCTTCTGACTGCTCCCCATGGCTTCTCTCTTTCCAATTTTCTTACTTTTAAGGACTTCAACCAGGTTGGATTAAGACCCACTGTTGTTCAGTTTTGGCATACCTTAACTGTTAACATCTTTAAAGGCCCTCTTTACAAATGGGTTCATACCCCCTGGACCAGACGTTGGGATCTGAGCATGCCTTTTATAGGAGGCAAGTAGAATATGATGTACTGGGAAAAAAAACTAAAGTAAATAGATTTTAGGTTAACGTAGCTAGTGGCTGGTATGTGCTTAATAGTTGAAGATGTCAAAAGCTTCTGATCCTACTAGTATCCTTGTTTTATTTTTCTCCCCTGCTGTCTATGAGTTTCTCTAAGAACTCCTTATTAAATAAAGTCCGTATCTTGCAGCTCTTTCAGCTGTAATACAGCACTATTCATGTGATGGTAAGGTGTGGAGGAGGGGATGCTTTTTATAATTTTGTGATTAAATCTCAGTATTTTAGTGGGCATGAGTCCTTTGGCTGTGTCCTTCAGAAGTGTTTCTTAACCTTTTACCCCACCTCCATTTAGGAAAGACAGGAAGCCTATATGGGACTGGAGTTGACTAACTGCCTTTGCCCCAGGTTAATAAGGCTCTGGTAGAGTCATTTTCTTTGGAGATTGTATCCTTTTGCTATGGATAATAATATGGACATATTTCAAAACTGTTACTTTTACTTTCCACTTACCTGAAAAGTGAGAGACTTTTTTTCCAGTATTCACTGTGAGAACCTAGTGGCGCTCCTGGCATTAAAACCCATGAAAGTGTGGGAGCCCCAAGACTGTGACCTCCGCAAGTTTCTCATTTTCAAGCTTGTCCACACTCAGCATCCAGCAATTTGTCAAAATGACCATTTAATTGCTCCCATTAGTTTCTCTCTTCAGTGGCTTCTGCTCCAGGTAATCAGATCTCTGCTGTAAGAGCATGTATTCACCTGTCTCTCCATACTTTGGGGGTAGTGGTTTGCTTAGTTCTCTGGTGAGTCTAAGAAAACTCATTGATATTCAGTTTGTTCAGCTTTTTCTTGTTCCAAGGACAGGAGTGATAACTTTCAAGCTCTTCACTTGTTGGGGCTAAAGTGGGAAATATATACTTTTTTAAAATATCAACTTCTAATTTTTCACTGTGAGTCACTAGAAATAAAATTGATATTTGTATGTTCATCTTGTATTCTGCAAGGTTGCTAACCTCTCTTCCAGTTCTAGGACATTCAATAGAATATTCTACATAGTCATATTCTCTTCAATAAGGACAGTTTTACTTCTTCCTTTCCAAACCATATCCATTATTGTTCTCTTTCTTGCCTCATTGGTAGAACAAGTAAACTGTTAAATATGAGTGGTGAGTGCTGACATCCTTGCCTTGTCCCTGAATTTAGGGGAAAGCATTTAGATGTTCACCATTAAGCATAATATTAGCTATGATTTTTTTATACCTCTCTTTTCTCCAGTTGAGGTCATTTATTCCATTCCTAGTTTTCTAAGAATTTTTACTAGGAATGGATGTTGGATTTTATCAAATGCTTTTACTGCATCTATGAGATAATCATATTTTTCTTTCTAGTTTGTCAATATGATGAATTACATTGTTTGATTTTGAATTTTAAACCAAGCATGCCTTTCTGAGATAAACCCCACTTCTAGTGATATCTTATTCTTTTTATATTCTGTTCAATTCCATTTGAAAATTTTGATAGTAAGTTTTGTAAGGAATCCTGGTAGTTTTCCTGAAATGTCTTTGTCTGGTTTTGTTATCAGGGTCATGCTGACATTATAGAATGTAATGGGAAGAATTCCCTCCTCTTGAACATTCTGGGATAGTTTGCATAGAATTGGTAATATCACCTCCTTAAATGTTTGGTTGAGTTCACCAGTGAAGCAATATGGTCCTTTGTGGAAGGGTTTTATCTATGAAGTCAATTTATGTAATAGACTTAGGGCTATTCAGCTTATTTTTATTTATTGGCATGAAGTTCTTTATAGTTTTCTCTAAATGTACTTAAATTGGTATAAACTATAGTGATGCCACCTCTCCCATCCTTGATATTGGTATTTGGTCTCTACTCTTTTTTAATGCTCAGCCTGCTAGAGGTTTATCAATTCTACTGAGAAGAACACCTTTAGAATTCATTGATTTACTCTATTGTTTTTTCTGTTTTTATTTCATTGATAGCCACTCTTACCTTTCTTCAGCTTACTTTGGTTTCATTTGCTCTTGGTTTCTTAGTTTCTTAAGATGGAAACTGAGTTATCTGAAACATTTATTCTTTTCTAATAGTTATATTTTGTTGTCTCTAAGTACTAATTTAGAGAAAACCAACAAATTTTGATATGTTGTGTTTTAATTTTAATTCAGTTCAAAATTTTTCTAATTTGTCTTTTTATTTCCTTTTTGACCCATGGGTAATTTAGAAATACACATTATAGTTTCCTAGTATTTGAAGATTTCCTAGGTGTTTTTCTGTTGTTAATATCTAATAAATAGTGGAGCTGTGATTTGAACCCAGAGTATCTTACTCTACATGACATTTAGAAAGAGTCTTTTTTTTTTTTTTAAGATTTATTTATTTATTTATTTCTCTCCCGTATCCCTCCCACCCCGGTTGTCTGTTCTCTGTGTCTATTTTGCTGCGTCTTCTTTGTCCACTTCTGTTGTTGTCAGCGGCACGGGAATCTGTGTTTCTTTCAGTTGCGTCATCTTGCTGTGTCAGCTCTCAGTGTGTGCCGCGTCATTCCTGGGCAGGCTGCATTTTCTTTTGCACTGGGCGGCTCTCCTTAAGGGGCACACTCCTTGCATGAGGGGCGCACTCCTTGCATGAGGGGCTCCCCTACGCGGGGACACCCCTGTGTGGGGCGGCACTCCTTGCGCACATCAGCACTACGCATGGGCCAGCTCCACACGGGTCAGGAGGCCCGGGGTTTGAACCGCGGACCTCCCATGTGGTAGGCGGACGCCCTAACCACTGGGCCAAGTCTGCCCCCAAGAAAGAGTCTTGTGTTGGCAATTGAGAGGAAAAGAATTCCGCCCTTGTTGGTATGCATAATGGAGAAAGAAAGGGTTTTATCATTTCTCCAAACCTGAATGAATAATCACATATTTTCTTCACCGGGGTTAATGGTTTGACAAGCCAGTCTATTGGGCTAGAATCTCCTACACTCTCCTCCATTTCTTTTTCCCCAGTCATAACCAACTGTTAACCAAATCTTGTTGAGTTTGCCTCAGAAGTGGCTACTAAATGTGGTCTCTGCTCGACATTACATCTAACATGCTTTGAGTAACAGTGTTGCCTACATGGTAAAAGTCATATAAGGTTCTTGATGGTCTGACCCAGCCTACTTTTCATCCTCATCGCTCTCCTCTAGCTCAATTCCCTCTACCCTGTGCTCAAATCATGCTACAGTCTTTGCCTTTGCTTGCACTCATTTTGCGTTTCACATTCTAAGCATTTGTTTAGTCTCTAGTCTCTGCCTGCAGCTCCCTCCCCTTGCCCACCCCATCGTTGTCTGTACCTGGATGGGAAGATATTTCCATGTCACCTCATAAGTACAGTCCTGTCTGAAACCCTAGGGAGTTCACTGTTTCCTACTTTTCCGTCTCATGCAAAACTCAAATGAGGGCTTTAAAAATCTTTTAATACCATCCTTTCATGATATATTTTTTAACAGTTTGAAGTTCTTTAACCACTGGTATCCCTGTGAACACCTGAGAGCAAAATGTTTTTTTTAAAAAAAAAATTCTTCCCCTATCTTTGTAACTGTGGTTCCTAGTGCATAGTAGGTGTCCCAAAATGTTATTATTTCTTAGTATTTATCCTGATTATTCTTTAATACATGGTAAATTTTCATAGAAGTTTGCTGAAAGCAGAAAATGGATCACATTCCAGACATAGAGCTTGTGTCAAAGACAGCCAGCAAAATGCTGCAATGCTTTAGTGATACGAACTCAGGGCCGGTGGTGACACATAGCAGGTATTTCCCATTTATTTTTAGTGACATTTAAAATTACTAGCCAATGAACTTTATTATAAGGGCAGCTACAGCTTTTTGACCTTTGGACCCTTCAAGGTTGGCAGGGCAGAGAAGGTAGTGTTGGGACTTTAGAGGCCCACAGAGATGTGGATTAGATGTGGATGACTGTATACACACTGACCTTGCGCTCATCTTCAGATCTCTTCGGACACCTTTCCTTGGTGCTAAGGGTCCACCTCTCAGCTCCCATTTCCAGCCTGTCCTATCCTATCTGGGGGGAGAGGGGGCAATCCAACTGGGGAAGGTGTTTTGCATAATTGTTACGTGATTTGAGAGGTCTAAAAAGTATCGCATAATCTCAAGGTATTTTGTGGAATGAACCAGGGCATGTATAATGAACAGAAATAATCTATTTTTCTAAGTTTTTATGAAAACATAACAAGAAAGGAGTGACTATTTGGGCCTCCTTCATGCTCCTTCTAATGAGTCTGCAAATTTGACCGTCTCCTGACCCTTCCTACTCTCACACGAGGGCGCTCATTTTAAAATTCTGGCCCCAACAAAGATTTGGACCATGTTTCTAAAGCATTCCTTAATGTAGTATGACCTTTTGAGATCTTGCGTTATCATTGGGATGTTTTATAGCCATGAGTGAATCATATAAATGCTCACAAAGTCCAGTGTGCATCCCACATAGGCTGTTGTCAACATTTATCAGCTTTTTTGGTGAGAAACCTCCCTCCAGTGTAGTAGAAAAGACTTGAAAACCAATCTGTACCTGAAGTGTGTTGCTTTAGCAATGCTATTTTTACCTTAAGAAGCCACTGCACTTGTCTGAATGAGCCAGTCTGTTTCTTCCCCAAAATTTACTGACTTTTCTTTCTGACTAGCTCCATGTTTTAACTCTATTTATTGGTATTCTCCCTTTAAACTTTCAGAAATGCATAATTACTTTGAAAGATAACATGATCATATGGACTCTTTTTCTTTTTTTCAAGTACTTTCTCTTTTGATGATTTCAACATTTCCCTGAGGTAAAGGCAAATAAATTGAAGTATAGCCAGATGATTGTTAAGGTTACACATTTGTTAGGACTATACATAAAGCCAGAACCTGCACTTCCCGTCTCCTAAACCAAGGATCATGGCTTCACTAGGCTAAGGCACCATGGCTGCTTACTATTGGCTGGCCACTGGACTAAGGTCTTTGTGTATATTAACTCATTTTATTAATTCCAAAATTATGAGGTGCTATTATAAGGTGGATTTTACATGTGAAACATAGAGCAATGTTTTCCAGGTGATACAGTAGCAAATTGTAGAACTGGCTTATACCTCAACAACACTGAGCTGTGTTATGACCCCTAGGGAGCTTGGCCAGAGTTCTTTTTTCTGACTATAACCAAAGCCTTTGGTTGCTCAGACTTTTGGGCTCATGAAGCTGAGATCAGCCCAAGGTTTACCAGTCGGATGTGCCAGGATCAGCAGGGAGACCCATGCAGAGGGGAACCCTTTTATACCTTGCTTGTCCAGAAGGAATTCTTCTCTGTTTCATAAAAGGTGTCATGTGAGGTTTTAGAACCTTAAGATCATTACTCTGGATGCTCTATCCAATCTACTTGTAAAATGGCCCTGGGATACAGGCTTACAAGAGAAGAGTCTAGGAATTCCAAAGTGAGTTTATAGCTTAAAACTGCCTCAGGGAAAAAAGCTCTTTTCTTTGAAAACAGTGTGACATCTACTCCAGTCAGGTAGAACTAAACATCTAGGTATGAGATTTTTGTAGTTTCACGAAGAAACTTCAGAACTAATTGATGATGTTATCCACTTCCAACTTACTACTGATAAAAAAGACTGTAATATTGACAAAATGGTTAAAGCAGGGGAGGGCCGGGCAAGATGGCGCAGAGTAAGAGCACCCATATCATTGCTCCTACAAAAAACAGCTAAGTGCGGACAAAATCCTGCCTGAGTGATCTGTTTTGGGAACCCACAAAGCAGGAGGCTGTTGGACATTTATCCAGAGAGAGTGCGACAAGAAGAGTGGTAGCTCAAGGTAAAACTGGGGGTTTCTGCCCATCCCCAGGGCAAGAAGCCCCTGCTTTGCCTGAGCCTCGCTGGTCACACAGCTGGAGGAGAAAAACTCCGAGAATGAGGGTTTGGTGAAGGGTGGAGAGGGGTCCTACAAATGTGGGTTCAATTGTCCTGACACCCCTTTTTTAGCTTTGAGGGGCATACCAGCTGGCTTAATGAGAAACCAAGAAGGGGGGAGAGGTGAATCTACTGAGGCAGTACAATTTACCCAAACTCTGTGGTTATCTCTAGGAGAAGGTGGAGCCAGGTAATTAACTAATCCTCTGAAACACACCCAAGGGAGGGGAACAGTAGGAAGTGCTTGGTAGACTTCCAAGAGCATATTTAGGGTTCCCAGTAAGGTGTGGGTGCTCTCCCTCAAAGATACTGAGGGTCATTATTTTCCGTGGTGAGTTGGTTCAGCAGGGCCCCACTTGAATTTTGGAGGGGAGCTCTCACTTGGGCTTCCTGCTGCCCTGGGAGAGAAGAAAGGGAGAAAGGGGGAAAGGGGGAAGGGCAGATTCTTAATTAGTTTATTCAATAATCGCAGTCTATCCTGCCCCTCGAAAGGGACTTTTTGAGACAGTGAAAACATTGATAATAGCCTTGAATTAGCTTTCCCTGGGTCTCTTATTTTCCCTAAATAAATAAGAGTTTAAGAGGGAAGTCTTTTTATTTTATTTTATTTTATTTATGTTTGTTTGACTCCTTGCTTGAGGGCTTGTTTTTTTTTCCTTGTTATCTTGTCTTTCCTTCCTCTTTATTACCCCACCCTTCTCTTTCTTTCTCTCTCTTTCTCTCTCTCTTTCTTTCTTTCCTTTTCTTTTGTCTTTCCTTTTTTCCATTAGGTGCTGCTGACTTGTCTGTTGTTTCCTGTGCTTCCACATTCTCAACCTCCTCTTTTCTGTGTGTACTGACTTTGGCTACCAACACTATCTCTTTTCCTCCCTACATCTCTCTTCCACCTTCTGTTGTTGCTTTTACATACCCTTTCTTTGTTTAGCCCTCAATTTTTCTGGCTTTTTACATCTAACACTTCTATTCTGTTTTCTATCTTTCATTAACTCTTTATCTATTGGCCTTTTTTCTCTCTTTCCCTCTCTCCTGATCACACTAGCCTTTTAATTCATACTATATTCTTCTCCATATTTAGTTTCCCATTTCGTTGTAGGTACTCCACTTTCTTATTCCTGTAACTATACACTGCTTACACAAGTTTAATATTTATTCTCCTAGGTCTTATATGGTTCTTCTGCTAACATTTACTACCAACACTATTAATATACTTTTTCTTTTCTTACCTCTTTTGCTTTCTCTGGCCCTAATCTTTTCCCTTCAAGGTAACTTAGACAAAAACAAGGTAATAGAATAAGAAGAACAAAGTGTCAAAGAGAAAAACCAACACATGCACAAAAACAGCACTTAAAAAAACCTGAGACTAGAGGGAGAAGCTAACCAACTGAACTAACCCACCAGGATAAAATGATGACCAGACAGCAACAAAAAATTACAAACCAATCAATAATCAGGAATACATGACCCTGTCCAATGAACAAATTAAAAACCAGGAAGACAAGCAGAACATCCAACAACTAATCAAAGCTTTCCAATCAAATATCATGGACCAACTTAATGAAGTCAAGGAAGAGATTAAGGATATTAAGAAAACACTTGGCAAGCATACTGAAGAAATTGTAAACAAACACAAAACGTAATGGATATGATGGTGATGAATGCTACCATTCAAGAAATCAAAAATACACTCTTAGCAAATAACAGCAGATTTGAAGAAGCAGAGGACTTAGTGATGTTGAAGACAGTATATCTGAAATCAAACAGATTGTAGAATTGATAGATAAAAAGATAGAAAAAATCCAGCAGGGACTTAGGGATTTGAATGACAACACCAAACACACAAATATACCCATTATAGGCATCCCAGAGGGAGAAGAGAAAGGAAAGGGAATAGAAGGGTTGTTGGAGGAAATAATGGCTGAAAACTTCCCAAACCTATTAATGGAGAGGGATGTATATGTCCAGGAAGCACAGCATACCCCAAATAGTATAAATCCCAACAGGCCTACCACAAGACATATACTTGTCAAATTATCCAATGCTCAAGACTAAGAGAAAATACTGAAGGCAGCAAGAGAAAAGAGAACTAGTACATACAAGGGAAGCTCAATAAGATTAAGTGCTGATTTCTCATCTCATCTGACACTGTGGAAGCAAGAAGGCAGTGGTATGACATAGTTAAGATACTAAAAGAAAAAAATTTCCAGCCAAGAATACTCTATCCAGCAAAGCTGGCATTCAAAAATGAGGGAGCATTCAAAATATTCACAGATAAACAGTAACTGAGAGAGTATGCCAATAAGAAATACTAAAGGGAGTTCTGCAGAAGGAAAGAAAAAAACGAGAGACAAAGTTAGAGGAGAGTATAAGAACAAGCAAAAAGACAAAAAGAGAAATAAAGACAACGTATGATATACACAAATCCAAGGAAAATATGGCTAATGTAAGTAATTCCTGGAGAGTAATAACATTGAATGTAAATGGATTAAACTCACCTGTCAAGAGAAACAGGTTGGCAGAATGGATAAGGAAATATGACCCATCTATATGCTGTCTACAAGAAACCCACCTTAGGCCCAGGAATTCAAGGAGGTTGAAAGTGAACAGCTGGAAAACAGTCTTATAAGCAAACAATAACTATAAGAGAGCAGGAGTAGCTATACTAATATTGGACAAAATAGACTTTAAATCAAAACTATTGTGAGAGACAAAGATGGACACTACATATTAGTAAAAGGGGTAATCTTTCAAGAACAAAGAACAATCATAAACATTTATGCTTCTAACCAGGGCACCTCCAAATATGTGAGGCGAACACTGGAAAAACTAAGTGGAGGAATAGATGCCCCTACAATTACAGTAGGGGACTTTAATACACCATTATTCCCATTAGACAGAACATCTCAACAGAGAATCAATAAAGAAACAAAGACTTTGACTAATATATTAGAGGATCTGGACTTAATAGACATATACAGAACGCTATACCCAAATACAGCAGGATATACATTCTTCTCAAGAACACATGGATCATTCTCCAAGATAGACCACATGCTAGGCCACAGAGAAAATCTCAATGAATTCAGAAAGATTGAAATCATACAACATGATTTCTCTGACCACAATGGAATGAAGCTGGAAATCTGCAAGAGCCAGAGACCCAGATTAGGCACCAAAATATGGAAGTTAAATACTACACTCTTAGACAAACAGTGGGTCAAGGAAGAAATCTCAACAGAAATCAGTAACTACCTTGAAACTAATGAAAATGACAACACAACATATCAAAACTTATGGGATGCAGCAAAAGCTGTACTGAAAGGGAAATTCATAGCTCTAAAGTCATACATCAAAAAAGAAGAGCTAAAATCAAAGACCTAACTGCACACTTAGAAGACTTAGTAAAATAAACAGCAAACTAACCCCAAAGGAAGAAGAAAGAAAGAAATAACAAAGATCAGAGCAGAATCAAATGAAATAGAAAATAGGAAAGCACTTGAAAAAATAAACAAAACAAAGAGCTGGTTCTTTGAGAAAATCAATAAAATTGACAAACCCTTAGCTGGACTACCAAAGAAAAAAAGAGAGAAGATGGAAATACACAAAATTTGAAATGAGAAAGGGGATATCACCACTGACCCCACAGAAATAAAGACTATCATAAGAGGATACTTTGAAAACCTATATGCCAACAAGAACGACAATTTAGAGGAAATGGACAAATTCCTAGAAACACATAAGCAGCCTACATTAACAAAAGAAGAAATTGATGATGTCATCAAAGCAATCACAAGTAAAGAGATAGAAACAGTCATTAGAAACCTCCCAACTGAGAAGAGTCCTGGGCGAGAAGGATTCACTGGTGAATTCTACCAAACCTTCTGGAAAGAACTAACATCAATGCTGCTTAAACTCTTCCAAAAATCAGAATAGAAGGAACATTGCCTAACTCATTCTATGATGCCAACATTACCCTAATACCAAAACCAAACAAAGACAACACAAGAAAGGAAAATTACAGACCAATCTCTCAAATGAACCTAGATGCTAAAATTCTCAACAAAATACTTGCTAATCATATTCAACAACACATTAAATAAATTATACACCATGACCAAGTGAATTTCATCCCTGGTATGCAAGGATGATTCAACATAAGAAAATCAATCAATGTAATACACTATATATACAGATCAAAAGAAAAAAAATCACACGATCATATCTATAGATGCAGAAAAAGCATTTGACAAAATACAGCACCCTTTCTTGATAAAAACACTGCAAAAGATAGGAATAGTAGGAAATTTTCTGAATATGATCAAGGGTATATATGAAAAACCCAGAGCTAACATCATTTACAATGGTGAAATCCTAAAATCCTTCCCTCTAAGATCAGAAACAGGACAAGGATGCCTACTATCACTGCTCCTATCTAACATTGTGTTAGAAGTACTTGCTCAAGCACTGATGCAAGAAATAGACATAAAAGGCATCCAAATTGGAAAGGTAGAAGTCAAAATTTCACCATTTGCAGACGACATGATCCTATACAGAGAAAACCCTGAGAAATTTACAACAAAGCTTCTAGAACTTATAAATAAGTTCAGTAAAGTCACAGGTTATAAGAGTAATGTGCAAAAATCAGTAGCATTTCTGTACATCAGTAAGGAGTGATCTGAGGAGGAAATCAAGAAAAAAAATGCTATTTAGAATAGTAACTAAAAATTCAAATACCTAGGAATAAATTTAACTAAAGATGTAAAAGACTTATACACAGAAAACTACACCAACACTGTTAAAGGAAATCAAAGAAGACAAATAAATGGAAGAATGTTCCCTGTTCATGGATAGGAAGAGTAAATATCATTAAGATGTCTATCCTACCAAAACTGACCTACAGATTTAATGCAATCCTAATAAAAATCGACACAGCATTTTTTACTGAACTGGAGAAACTAATATGAAACTTATTTGGAAGGGAAAGAGAACCTGAATAGCTAAAGACATATTGAAAAAGAAAAATGAAATCAGAGGAATCATACTATCTGACTTTAAAACATGCTACAAAGCTATAACGGTCAAAACAGCATTGTAGGGAAGCAGACTTGGCCCAGTGGATAGGGTGTCCGTCTACCACAAGGGAGGTCCGTGGTTCAAACCCCGGGCCTCCTTGACCTGTGTGGAGCTGGCCCATGCGCAGTGCTGATGCACACAAGGAGTGCCCTGCCATGCAGGGGTGCCCCCCATGTAGGGGAACCCCATGCGCAAGGAGTGTGCCCCGTAAGGAGAGTCGCCCAGCACAAAAGGAAGTGCAGCCTGCCCAAGAATGGCGCCACACACATGGAGAGATGACACAACAGGGTGATGCAACAAAAAGAGACACAGATTCCCATGCTGCTGACAACAACAGAGGTGGACAAGAACATGCAGCAATTGGACACAGAGAACAGACAACTTGGGGGAGGGGGGAAGGGGTGAGAAATAAATAAAATAAATCTTTAAAACAAAAACAGCATGGTACTGGCACAAGGATAGACACACTGACCAATGGAACCAAATTGAGAGTTCAGATAAAGATCCTCACATATACAGTCATCTGATAATCTGATATTTGACAAGGCCACAAAGGCCACTCAACTGCGAGAGAATGGCCTCTTCAACCATTGGTGCTTGGAGAACTGGATATCCATGTGCAAAAGAATGAGAGAGGATTACCATCTCATACTTTATACAAAAATCAACCCAAGATGGATCAAAGATCTAAATATAAGAGCCCAAACCATGAAGACCTTGGAAGATAATGTAGGGAAACATCTACAGGGCCCTGTAATAGGAAATGATTTCATGAACTTCACATCCAAAGCATGAGCAGCAAAAGAAAAAATAGATAAATGGGACCTCCTCAGAATTAAACCCTTTTGCACCTCAAAGGAGTTTATCAAGAAAGTGAAAAAAGAGCCTACCTAATAGGAGAAAATAGTTGGTAACCATATATCTGATAGGAGCCTAATATCCAACATATATAAAGAAATCCTATATCTTAAAAATAAAAAGACAAAAAACCCATTCAAAAAATGGGCAAGAGATTTGAACAGACACTTCTCCAAAGAAGAAATACAAATGGCTAAAAAGCACATGAAAAGATATTCAACATCACTAGCTATTAGAGAAATGCAAATCAAAACTACAATGAGATACCATCTTACTCCCATAAGACTGGTAGCTATCAAAAAAACAGGAGACTACCAGTGCTGGAGAGGATGTGGAAGAATGGGAACATTCATCCACTGCTGGTGGGAATGCAGAAGGATCCAGCCATTCTGGAGGACAGTTTGGTAGTTTCTCAAAAAGTTAACTATAGATTTGCCATATGACCCAGCAATTCCACTGCTGGGTATATACCCAGAAGAACTGAAAATAAGAACTGAAAATAATGATATATGCAAACCAATGTTCATAGCAGCATTATTCACTATTGCTAGAAGTTGGAATCAACCCAAATGCCCATCAACAGATGAATGATAAACAAAATGTGGTATATACACACAATGGAATACTACTTAGCTGTAAGAAAGAATATAGTACTAACACATGGGATAACATGGATGAATCTTGAGGACCTTATATTGAGTGAAGCAAGCCAGGCATTGAAGGACAAATACTTCATGACCTCTCTAATATGAATTAAGCAAATCGAGCTGTCTCAGAGAGCTAGAGACTGGACGATGGGCTTACAGGAAATTGTGGGGGAGAGGAAGGTTGTGAGCTGATGCCTACATGGGTGAAATCTATGATACAGTGGAGGTAAGTAGTTGTGCAGTGAAGGGATAAGATAGGGGCATAGGGATACTATTGGGTAGGGCTTTGCAGGCTTGAGGGGGGCTAGGATTGGGAGGATGGGTCAGATGGTACATGGAATTAGGGAGAGGGTTTGGAGGGAGTGGGTGAACATGGGAGATTGTTAGGTATGTGGTGGAAACTATAATGTTGAGAAAATTCTCTAGAAAATATAATAAGGAATGATTACTTGTTTAAGGTATTTGACAAGGGGCATCTGGCACAGGGTGCACCTGTGACAGGCTTTTAGGGAGTGTGTGAGCATTTGTCTTGTCATATTGGGTTATATCAGTGGGTGGAGACACATACAATGTGTGGGAAAGTGTTGTACCCCCGTCCTGGGGAGGCCTAATATTCTCAAACAGAGGAGAGGGTATTTCTTGAGATTATGGGGAAGGACCGACTACAGTGTCAAGCCCTCAACATTGTTGTAAATATCTATGAATCTTGTTCATCAAACAGTGAAGTTGGTTGTCACTGTGGGTCTTGAGGGGAGGGGAAGAGAGGAATAAAATAGATAAAAGAGGGTGTAACAGGGTGGCAATGGAAGTGTGCTACAAGATTGAGCAATGATGGATATAAGCCATGCTAAATTTCACCAAAAATTTATAAAAGTGTATAGTCTAAAATGTAAACCATAACGTAAACCATAATATAACCAAAAATTTAGAAAAATGTGTAGTCTAAAATATAAACCATAATGAACACCATACTGGAACCATAGTTAGTAGCTATGTTTAAATATCTGTACATCAGCTGTAGCAAATATAACAGGCACATGTGAAAAATTCTTTGTTGGGGAAGGGGGAAAAGGGTTTGATGTTGGGTTTATGGAAGCCCCCTATACTGTATATGTGACTTTACTGTGATCTAAAACTTTTTAGAAGACAAAATCTAAAATTAAAAAAAAAAGGGGGAGGGTGGATACAGCCACTGAGGAAGGAAGGAAAAGATTGCCTTGCCACTATACATGCAGGGCAGCACCTATTACTCTGATGAAAGGCAAAACATCAAAAACAAAGTTTTATGATATTTTTCATTTTTTAATATCCCAATTTATTTTTCCTTTATTTTAGTTATTCTGAATTATTATGTATTCTATTTCTAGTCTTTAAGCCTGTCAATACTATTTCATTTTCCTTCTAATGTATTTGGCAATATATTAGGCTTCATTTTTGAAGAAGTTTTAGATCACAGAGGGGCTCAACTATGGCAGGGGAGAAGCACTGGTGTGGGGTGTCATTGATCAGGGCTGCATGGGTGGGAGGGAGTTCTCTAGGGCATGCAGATAGGGCAAATAGATATGTTCAGAAGTTCGTTGGGTGTTGTCATAGTAGATAGAGTTACACGTGACAGCTGAGGTAGTGCCGACTTCCTGTCTGGGGGAGCTCTGTCACATTCCCCAATGGAACAGCAACAATCCCCCAAGTGCAAGGGCAAAGACCAGTGAAGAAGGATGGTCCAAAGATGGGCCCTTGATACCGACAACTATGCTTATAAGCCTATGTGCTTGAAATTTCAACTTGGCCTAGAGCTGCAGGGTGCCTATGAGTTACCTCCTGAGACCCTCCGTATTATTCAAATGTGGCCACTCTCTAAGCCAAACTCAGCACGTAAATGCATTACATTCCCCCCAGTGTGGCACATGACTTCCAGGGATGAGCCTCCTGGTGCCAAGGGATTACTATCATCACCAGCTGTGATGGTACAACTAGATACAACTAGAAAAAGACCTCGAATAAAAGGGGAAATGGTAAAGACAAATAAGTTTATATGGTTAAGAGACTTCAAAATGTGTCAGGAGGTCATCAAAGGGGTCGCACTTACCCATGTCTCAGCAGGGTCCCAGAGCAGCCAAAGTAGACACAACCCTAGGTACTTGTGCTCCTGAGGCCTATGGAGACACACAGGTTCTTTGGTCATGACAGATGGGTCTGGAGCTCATTGCCTTGCCAGTGGGCCCTACTTTGGAATTTGGGCTCCTGATTGTGATGGAGTTGGACTCAAATATGACCTCTCTATACATGCCTCTTCTGTCACTTTTACTGAACCTGTGATTGGCACTGGGGTGTTTAGAAGACTTGATTCTTTGGACTGTCCATGTGTCAGCTGGGTCCTGAGCCTCAGCAGAGTTGTAACACCTACTCTCTTGTTCATTGGATGTACCCAGGTCAGCTGACAGGGAGGTGAGAATGGTCAACCACCACACCAGAGAACTGAGAGTGTCTACAACTGCAAGCAGGAGATTTGTGCCCATCAACCGTGTGGCATCTAAGCCCCTTCTCAATTTAGAGGTGGAGTGGACATTGCCATCCCAGGGTCCACAGGATGGAGGAATATGATATGGATTGGAGTGGACTTGCTGGTATTCTACTCTAGAACTGTTGTGACTCTAGCAATGGAAGAAATTGTATCATTGATATGGAGATGGTGGCCACGGGAGTTGCTGAGGACAGAGAGAGGGAGGAAGAAGTGTGATATGGGGCATTTTGGGGACTTGGAATTGTCCCGAATGATATTGCAGGGACACATGCAGGACATTGTATATCCTGCCATAACCCACTGGATGAACTGGAGGCGAGTGTGAACTACAATGTAAACCATGGTCCATGAGGTGTGATAGGGCTCCAGCGTGCATTAACCAAATGCAATGTATGTGCCACACTGATGAAAGGGAATGTTGATGTGGGAGGAGTGGGGTATATGGGAACCTCTTATGTTTTTCAATGTAATGTTTTATGTGATCTATTTATCTGTTAAAAAAAGACAATAAAATAATAATAATAATAAAACACTTAAAGCATTGGCCTACAATCTGTGGATTTTTAAAAATACCTATATTTGATGTTTCTGGTAGAACTCAATTCAGTGCCTGAGATGATAGTTGGAAAGTCCATAAAACTTTAAAAATCTGTAAACAAGTCAACTTAACTAACTGAAATGTCCCAATATGCCACTTGCCCTTTGGCCTTTTTATATGCTTACTTAAGGATCAAAGTCAATCCACAAACTACAGTTCGGACAACTGTAGGTTGGGGAATTCTGAGTCATCGAGTTCCTGGATTATCTTGGAGAGGTCAACCTTGCAAGCTTGCACTTCCCCTTGATGGAAATAATATTAACTGAGGAGCTCCTTTAGATAGAGAAGGAGTTAACAAGGGCTCTTTTCACGGTGAGTGTGATAATGAGCATACATGGTTTGAAGTTGTGGTTTCTTAGTGGCTAACTTGGCTAATATTGTCCATTTGCATGAGACACCGTTAAATTTAACACCTTATGCACGAAGGAGAAATGCTACAAATACGTGAATTATGGTTGCTGTCATAACCATAGCTTTTGAATGTATTGACTTTGGTGTGTTTAAGGTTTTGCCTGTAGTGCTCAGATGGGTTGTGTTTACATGTTTGGTTTGAGTGTGTAGAGTAGAATTTGTGTCTCATTTCCAGATGATGGTCAATCCAACTTTTAACATTTTGCACCCAACAGGTTTTTTGGAGTGGCAGAGAGCTGCCAGAGACTTCAACTCTTGTTCAATAGCTCAAGTTTCATTGACCTGACATAGAAAACACATCAGTCTGGTGTTCCGACTCACAAAATTTAGACTCAAAAGGAAAAATAAATTCCCTATGAGGTCATCCCTCCAGTCTGAACACTGTTGGGTAGACTCTGTGAGCCACTATAATGGCGAAGACCCTGGATGTCTGCCCAGCTGTGGTCGCGGGACAACGAGACAAGAGCAAGAGCCAAGGAATTGGCGAGCATGAGAATGCTAAGCCTGTACAGGAAAACAGAAGAGATCTGACTGGGGCTGCACGGCGAGTCTATTATAGCTGCATGTACGAGAGCAGAGAAAAGCAAACCCCAGTAGGGTGGGGAGAAAAAGAAAATGCTTACCCACATCTGACAGGTGCTGAGATAAAAGAGTGTCAGAAAAACCAAGAACCAAGAGGGTGGCTTTTCCTTGATTCCAAAAGCCAAAGAAAAAGTTAAACAAAAAAAATCGGACCAAAGCTTGGATGTTCGTGAACTCTATTTGGTAAAGTGATTTTGGTGTGAGTATGTGTCTGCAACTTCTAGCCTTCTTCCTTCGTGTTCAACACTTCCTTGTCTGCCTTCACAGCCAGGAGTCTGGTTACTGACCTTTACAGAAATAAGTCTGAGATTGGGAAATTTCGACAGTTCCCTGGTAAGGTTCTAGCTGAGGGGATCCTTCTTTTTTGCTGTTTTTCTTTGCAAACAGACTAGTTGTCTGAATGAAATTAGGAGGTCTAGAAACTAGTGAGTTCTGATCTCATGAGGTGGAGATCTGTTTTCCAAAAGGTCTCTTTTTAGGAGTTGGAGGGGAGCGTAATGTTTATTTTATCTTTTCATTTTTCTAAAAAGCAATGTGATACATTTGTATTTCTCTCTGGATACAATCATATGAAATTATTTTATGTTTCTTGACAGACTGCACTGTTAAATCCTCCTTGTATGTAGCGCGTGTCAAGGAAAGCATTACATATAGCACTAGCATTTATTGGGCATATTGTGGCCTCTGAAAATATGGGTAAAAGCTGCTGCCAGCATCAAAATATCTCTGTTCTCCCAAAAAGCAATGGATATTAAGTTACTGAGTGATAGCTGGATACACTTTAAACCCTTGCTTTAAGTAAAAGTATGCATAAAAAAGACCATTTTGGATCACCTCTGATCTATAAGTGGTACCAGCAAGAATTGATTTCACTGGGAATTCGACGATTCTCCATCTAATTAGTGGGCTATTCATATATGTTTATAAAAGGTAAATATTTTTCTCATCCCTTGAGACTGAAATGAAGTTCCACAAAGGTGTTTCAATGCAAGCTTTCTTTTTAAAAAGCTTCTTCTGGATGGCTAAAATCTTCCATTCCTATAGAATTTCTTTTTGGTCGATTTCAGCGGAAGAGCTGAGAAAGGGCTGATGTCCATAGCAGAACATCAATAAAACCAGGAATGAATGTCTGTGGGCACTCTCATTGTCAGGCTAAAACCTTTGTAGGTTTAAGTAAGACCTAACAAATTATAGGAGTCACAATAGGGAAGGGTTGGCCCAGACTGCATTTCTAATTTTTCTTTGCTGAGAACTCCCATAAAAATTTATATCGTTGAAGGTGGAAAAAAAGAATAACTCTCAGGTCTGGATAATGTTGGGACGTATGTTCTTGGGAGGAAAAGTATTTCTCTGTCCATAGGTGGTGGGAAGAGTTAGGCTGATAATGGCTTATTCAGTAATCATTAAAAAATTACTTATGTGTTATATAAATCTACACATTTTACATATTTATAACTAAAGCTGAATTCTAAAAGCATACACACACATATCAGTGGGAATCTCAATGAGGTGGTCTTTCAGAAAGTAAAATACCTTGATCACTCATTTTAGGAGATAAGTCAGGCTCCAAGACAATCTGGAAAGAGAGAGCGTGAGCAGGATAGCCTAGTAGAAAGTTAGAGTCAAAGGAACTAAGCACCGGTCTAGGAATAAGTAAGTCTAATATTCAGTTATATGAATTGTTGGCATTGTCCTGATGTAAACATTTTTGTATCTTCAAACCTTCAGTACTTTGGCTTTTCATGCAACAGAAATGAAAGAAAAGAGGCCATAGATGTTTATAACCTAAGGTGTGAAGAAAATACATTTTTAAATCCAAACTGCAAGATAAGAATCACTTTGTGCATCATGAGTATGTTTAGTCCCTCTAATGCACATAGACAGGTTTCCATAAGCAGGAGAAAAGGGCCTCCTTTCCACGAAAATGAATTTTCCTGTGAGAGTCCTTAAATTCATGAGTATAGTCACATTGACCTTTCTGTGGGATATTTATAATGTGGTTTTGCATCTGTGTTAAATTAGATTTGAACATTTTCTGCTACTATAATAGGTTTTAAAATATAGGACACTAGCATTTTTTATTTCAAGCTGATTTCAGACATCAGTTACGTCTTTTTATTACTAGGATATTTCACTCTATTGTTTTTTTTAAATCCCTTCTGAGCTGTTAGATGTAATTGTTTTCATTAAATGTGATAGAAATGTGATGATATATGTTTTAAATGGCTTCATAAAATTGGCACAAAATGAATCCTTATTTGGGGAAAACATGTACACTATACAAATATACTTGTTTTAAAATTTGTGATACATACTGGGTCCATAAAAATTTTGGTATAAATGTAATGGTGTTATGTTCTGTCACTGCTTCTTTTCAATAATTTATGTTGGATTTTCTGATTTCTGCAGTTCAATGGAAAGGTTATGTTGCAGAGATCAAATCACTGTTCTACACAGAAGGCTTCTTAATGAATTCAACTGTAGATAGATGCCAGATTGCTGAGGTTTCTTATCTGTGTTACTCAGCAAGTGTTTTAAAAATAGATTCAAAGTCAATTACATAAACTGAGCTGCTGAATTGAAGTAATCACATGGATGATTGTTCAAGTAAATACAAACAAAAGAAAGTGCTGGTGCAAATCAAAGCCAGAGTGAGATACCACTTGATACATCCTAGGATGGCTATTTTTTTTAATGGAAAAGAAAAAAAACAAACAAACAACAGTGCAGCTATGGAGAAATAGGACTCTTTCTTGTACATTGATGGTGGTGGGGCAGCCATTGTGGAAAACAGGGAAGAAGTTCTTCGAAAAGTTCAATCGAATTACCATTATGACCTGGCTGTTCCACTCCCAGGTACATACCCAAAAGAATCGAAAGCGGGGACTCAAACAGATCCCCATGCACCTGTGTTCATAATAACATTATTCACGATAGCCAAAAGGTGGAAGCAACCCAAGTGTCCATCAACAGATGAATGAATAAACAAATTTGGTATATGCACAAAATGGAATATTACCCAGTCATAAACTGGAATGATTCTGATGCATGTTACCACATAGGGGGACCTTGAAAACATTATGAGTAAAATAAGCCAGACAAAAGGAACAAATATTATATGATTCCACATTTTTGAACTCTCTTGAATATGCAAATTCTTAGAAATCAGATTAGAGGTCACCAAGGGTGTGGGGAGGGAGAATGAGACTTATTAATATGTGCAGAGTTTCTTTTTGGGATGATGGAAAGTTGTGGTAGTGGATGGTAGTCATAGTTGCACAACATTATGTGTACAATTAATGCCACTGAAGTGTACTCATAAAAAAGGTTAAAATGGGAAAAGTATTTGAAACTCCTGGGGAGAAAAGGAAATTCTCAGGAAGCTATTGAATTTGCAATGACCCCTCATCAGAAATTTTACCTAAATTTGCAACTACATTTTGAATGGCACCCAGTAGTCAATCAACAGCATTTGTTGAACAAATCCCCTTTCTTCTGCATTGATGGTTTTCCTTGGCAGTGGTTCTATGTGGCCAGGTAGCTCTTGTTACTAGAAATTCAGGCTCACTTGTTCTCAGGTAGATCTTGCTTACTGCATTTTTTCAAAGCTTCCCAGAGGAGCTGATGTGCTATCATGAATTGAAAACTGGTACTCTATGCGTTTGTTGATATTATTTTTAAAAATCTGTTTCTCAATTTAGCTTCATGGAGATGGATATTGTCAGGGACTACTCCAACAGCCTGATAGACAGTGTGGTCCATAGTAAGCACTTAATAAATGCTTGTTGAATGAATGAACCTAAGGCTTCTAAGGTGCTTACATTGGCCTTCCAAGCTATACAGCTTTCAGTAAGCTGAGCCACTGAAACAGAGAACCAGACTTAATTCTACAGAATACAAAGACAACAGAAATCTTGTCAAAGGCTCCAAAGAAGAATAATCTCAGGAGCAGCTGAGGGGCTTTGGGCTCAGTGCTGAAACTCATTGTGGCAGTTTGATATTATTGATGAATTCCAAAAAGAAATACTGATTATGTTTGTAAACTGGTCTGTTCCTCTGGGCATGATTAAATTATGATTAGAGCTTTGATTGGGCCATGTCAGTAGGATGTTGAGTCCCCACCCCTTGGTGGGCAGAAACACACAGAGAAACTGCACCGCAAAGAAGGGAGGTGAGAGTTTTGATCCTGGAGCCTGGGAAGTAAACACACAGAG
Source organism: Dasypus novemcinctus (assembly GCF_030445035.2). NCBI lineage: Eukaryota > Metazoa > Chordata > Mammalia > Cingulata > Dasypodidae > Dasypus > Dasypus novemcinctus. The sequence continues at coordinate 16,056,570 of NC_080687.1, read as the reverse complement.
AGGCAGATATGTGAGAAAGGAGAGAAAGTTCTGTTAGACAATGGCAGAGGCCCCAGGAAGAGAGATGATCTTTTCACCTGATAGACTACAACTGGACTTGTGGAGAGAGCAGAGCAGCTGAGCGGGAAGAGAAATGAGCCCTGAGAAGAGAGGAACCCAGTAAGTCTGAACGCTGGCAGATGTCAGCAGCCATCTTGTTCTAACATGTGGCAAACAGACTTTGGCGAGGGAAGTAACTTATGCTTTATAGACTGGTAACTGTAAGCTTCTACCCCAAATAAATACCCCTTATAAAAACTGACAGATTTCTGGTATTTTGCATCAGCACCCCTTTGTCTAACTAATACAGGCATGAAGTTCAGAAAATTCTGAAAGGGCTGTCCTCATCCAGAAAGCCAGGGATCAGGGAGGACACATGAGGGGACCAGAGAGACATGTTTACTGTAGTGCTGTGTAGGTCAATACCAGAGTTGATGGCCTGGGGACCAACATCCAGCCTTATAGGAAACTAGGGGTCTCCCCCAGATATAATGATGGCCCAAGACTCCTTAGGCATGAAAATCTTCATTGTGCTTCTAACCCAAACAAATTTCCATGAGAACATAACCAAGGCTCAGGTGTCACATAAACCAAAGCAGGTAAGAAAACATTTAGTGAGGATTACAAACTTCATAAAAGGCAATCATTTTTGTGTTTTGCTTTTGTATTTCTTTCTCTTAATCTCATAAAATATTTTATTTGAGCTATTCCATTATTATCTTTGCTAAACAAAATAGGTGATGGAAGATTTGTTTCAACTTTGCTTTGGCCAATATAAGAAATGATAACAAGAATGGCTATCATTTCATGAGAGTTTGCTTAGGCCTAGGCACTATACTAAGTGTTGTGCAGGCTTATATTATGTAATCCTCTCAACAGGCTTGAACCAGGATTCTCTGTTGCAAGCAACAGAAAACCCAATTCCAACTGGCTTTCACAAAAAAGGAAATTTATTGTCTCACGTAACAGAAAAGTTCAGTGGTGGTGCCAGCATCAGGCGTAGCTAGAATGAAATTGCCAAGCCTGGTTTCTCTCCTTCTTGCTCTCCACTAGGCTTCTTTTCTTTTTTTAAAGATTTATTTATTTATTTAATTCCCCCCCCTCCCCTGGTTGTCTGTTCTTGGTGTCTATTTGCTGCATCTTGTTTCTTTGTCCGCTTCTGTTGTCATCAGCGGCATGGGAAGTGTGGGCGGCGCCATTCCTGGGCAGGCTGCTCTTTCTTTTCACGCTGGGCGGCTCTCCTCACGGGAGCACTCCTTGCGCATGGGGCTCCCCCACGCGGGGGACACCCTTGCGTGGCAAGGCACTCCTTGCGCGCATCAGCGCTGCACATGGCCAGCTCCACACGGGTCAAGGAGGCCCGGGGTTTGAACCGCGGACCTCCCATATGGTAGACGGACGCCCTAACCACTGGGCCAAAGTCCGTTTCCCTGCTAGGCTTCTTCTGTAGAGGTCCCATTCACTTGAGGGAAGCTTTTCCATTGCAAAGTAGTTGCAGCAGCTCTATCCTGACTCAACCCAGAGTTAAGTCCAGGGATGAAGAGAAAACCCCTTCCTGGAAGCTCCAGCAAAACATTTGAGAATCAGCTTGGTTCCATGCTCACCATTGGACCTGTTGCTTTGACCTGAGGAACACAATAAACTGATTGGCTTAGACTTGGGGAACTGAAGCTATGGATAAAGGCGAACATGAGGAAGAGGTGGATCTCCCCCCAGAATTAAGGGCAGTATTAAGCTATTAAGTGGTCTAGCTGGCATTTGAAGATGAATGGATAATAGAAATGCAAAAACAGATAACTACTATGCAGGTTCATATTATTTCTCATTATACAGATGAGACAACAGAAACTTGGGGAAAGAAGGGAGCAGAGGCAACCTCGGACCTCACGCGGTCCCTTTCTCCACCTCTCCAACTGCAAGCCCATCTCTTCAAAAGGAATTCTCTGAGCCACACAGATATGAGTCCTCATTTATCAGCCTAGAAGCCTGTTTCTCTTAGTAACAACTGAATTACTATATTTGTTCAATTATGGGTTTTTCCTGCCTGTAGAATTAAGTGGCATTTCCACATACATTCTTTTACTTGGTATCTTTTAATTGATAAATTAGTCCTTACAAAATCCTCAACCCACTTTATCTTTAACAAATATTTTAGCACCATGTAAGCTAAAGGAAGAGAGGCATCTTTTTGTCAAAAATTTTAGATAAAATTTTGAAAATGTTTGCTTTGTGCAGTTGGAGCTTGTAACTACAGGTATGTGGGATTTATTCTGTGCTCTCTAGCATTTTCCATCTTTTTGACTCAGTCAGATGTTTTCTTATCCTCCATTTAGTTGCTCTTCTACTGTCAAAATTTTCTGATACTATTCTGCATTTTATATGTTAGTCCTATTGTTGCCTCTGAGATAAATATAAGTTTTGAAATGCTTACTTGAATCTTTTTAACTTTTTGGATATTCCTTTCTTTGAACTCATGGTAGCCATGAATTCAGTTTCTACCACAGACCAGTTTATAATCCACAGTCCATCATCTTAATACATTATCTACTTGTATTTTTTGATTGCAAATTAAAATATCTATGCATAAATCTTGTTCACTCCTAGTACCACATAATCTTGTTCTGACACTGGATATACTACATCTTTGTTTCCCAATCAACATTGTCCTGTCTCTGATTTGCAATTATTCTTACTTCATGCAATATGGTTTTTAGTTTATTTCCTTTTTTAGTATTAATGGCTTAAACAATGATGATCAATTCTTAATATGATAGAGGGCAATAATCCTAGACCAGATGCTTATAAAGGTGGTGAAAATAATGAGTTAATATTTTAGTGGTGTTTTTGTACAAACTATGAAGCACCCACATAAACATCTTGAGCATTCACCCATCCCATCATGTCCATGCACAGAGAAAAAGGCAAAGCAATTTAATTTTTCATGTTAACAGTGGCTTTTGCCCCCAAACAACACCTCAAATTCTAGGAGCTAGTGAGTTAGGTGGAATTCCATGGAAAATAATCTTTAATGGTCATTCTAAATGAACAAGAAATATAACAGTCACCCCAAAGGCCAGCCCCATCTTTGATCTTTCCAGTCTGGTGCAAGAAAAGGCTGGATAAGATCTTCTTTCATGAGAAATGCCAAAGAAGTGAGAAAGACTGTTCGGTCCAAATCAGAAAATGTAACTGGCATAGAAAATTTACTAAGGCCCTTTTTGGTGGGGGGAAGATTTGTGAAAGCAGAGTATTTTTCCCCAGGTCTATCTTCCTTAGTTATATTACAGAAGAGAACTCAGAAAGAGGAGAAGATGGCTGAACCTGGAGGAAACCCATTGTACCTAAAGTATTCAAGAACCTTGGAAGAACAGAGTCAAGTAAAAGAGTGAAAATAAGAACTAACCAGGTCTGTTTGTTTGTGGGAACTGTCCCAGCCCAGACATTTTACTCCATCCAAAGGCAGTCAGGGAAAGAAAGAAAAAGAATAGAGGGAAGGGGGAGGGGGAGAGAAGAAAGGAGAGAGAGATTCAAAGAGAGACAGAAGCAAGGTTTTTTAAAAAAGGTGATAGTCCTTCTCCCAAGAAAAGTAGAACCAACTTACTTCTTTCCATACCTGTGAAAATAATTCTCGTGATTCATCCTGGAGGAAGGGTGAGAAGAAAGGTGAGTAAAAGGGAGAGGATTCTTTAGCTTCTTTCTCATAGACATCAATGAATTCTCTTATTCTCTACTATTTTCAGTAGAGAGCAGGAGAAAAAATCAGTTATCAGCTCATTTCTTTATGCTATGAATCAGGTGAAGCCTAAGGACCCTTCACAGAAGAATGTTTTTAAAAACATAAATTATAGAGGATTACAAAGGAAACCAATTTTATTGAAATTGAGTTCTACCCATAGATCCTTTGGGGATTCATGAAGCCTAAGTTAAGAATGAATATTAAATAGGTCTGTACATCAGTCAGGGTTCCTGCAGGAAACAGATGGCAGGGTTCTTGCCAATAGAAGGCAATTAGGATAATTTGAGGATGATTTAATAAAAAATCTTTACCAAAGATTGGGTTGGGTGTAGGAAAATCACACAGAATAGTGCAGTACATGGTTCCAGTAACTGCAAGATTTTGTTGACTCTAGGAACAAAGGAAGGAGGAATAGTGTTTTCTGGAACAGGAGAGCTGTCTGGAAGAGGTGACCTTGAAAAGAGTGGCTCAGTCTCAGGACATGGCTAGCTGCATGGTACTCTACAGGGAAGAAGGCAGGAGAATACATATCTGGACCTTTCTCTTTCCTTCTGTTCCCCTGCAAGGGTTTCCCATTGATGGAACCCAACATGTGGTCAGAGTGTAGGGGGATTCTTGAGATAGTCCATTTAGTTTAGCCCCCAGAGCAGAAAGCATGGTGGGGAAAGGTGAATATGGGGAAGAGTGACAGTTTGAATTTGGTGAATGCCAAAAAAGAGTGTTTTTGAACTGATCCATTCCTGTGGGTGTCAGACCCTTTGATTGCATTAGGTTTGGCTAAGGGACCTTGATTAGGTTATTTGATTATATTACTTTGATTGAACTATCAGGGAGGCAAGTTGGGTCTCTGCCCTCTTCCTGGAGCCTTATATAAGCAGCGATACAGAGAGAGACACAGAAAAGGGAGCTCTGTATTTTGATCCAGCCATGTGAGAGAGAGGACTTGAAGCCCACAAGAGGCTGGGCCCATAAAGCAGCTCAAGGCTGAAGAGATGCACCATATGTCTGATCACCCACAGCTGGGCTCAGGAAGAAAGCAGAACAGCCGAGTCTGAGACAGAAGGCTTCAAAAGAGACAAGCCACATGGCAGATTGCCAACAGCTATATTCTGGGAAATGGTGAACCTTGGGGGAAGGCAGAGACCCCAGCAGAGATCGGCTGCCCTCTTGCTTTGCCATGTGGTAGATTGCCAGGATCACCAGTAGCTGACTTTGGTGAGAAAGCATCTCTGCTGGTGCCTTGATTGGGACATTGCATAGCCTCAGAACTGTAAGATTTTACCCTTAATAAATTTCTCATTATAAAAGTCAATCTATTTCTGGTATTTTTGCACTGGCAGCCTTTGGCAAACTAATATAGGAGGTGAACAGAAGACACCCAGATAGAGTTGTTTCAACCCTTCTCAAGTACTTTGCACACTGCCTGGCATATGGCTAGAGTTGTGAAGTGTTTGCTATCATTGTTATTAATTCTCATAGATTTTCTTGTTGTTAAGAATGGATGGTGTATGTTTTGCCATGGATCACAACATACAGGCTTCATGTCAGATTAGAGTAGACTCATGTGGTAGTTTCAGTGGTATGTGGAAAGAGCCCATGACCTTCCCAGACAAGGTTCCCTCTGTTCAGCTGTGACTTAAATTCCATCAATAGAGGCTAAAACATTTGATTTTACAGATTTCAGATACCTCTGGATTAACTTAAGGGCACTGAGGCAGAGGTTGGCAAACTTTTTCTGTAGAGGAATAGTTAGTAGCTATGTTAGGCTTTGTGGTCTCTGTCACACAACTACTCAACTTTGCTGAGGCAGTGGGAAAGCAGCCATAGACAATATGTGAACAGATGGATGTTTCTGAGCTGTATTCCAATAAAACTTTATTGGAATAGGCAGCAGGCCAGATTTGGTCCCTGAGCTATAGTTTGCCAACCCCTGATACAGGATATCACCAAAATCCCAAGCCAACAAACAAAAAAACAAAACAAAACAAAAGAAACCTAGTTCACTTAGAAACTTTCATAAGAATCAATTATAAGGATAGTAACATATAGGTACAATGAATTATTTCAAACTTACCTATTTTAGAATATGTTGTCAATGCAGCTTCAGGAAATGGTAAAATTAGAGAATTGTCCCAATAACCAGGATTAGAAGGCACTGGATAGCTGGTTATGCATGTGAGCTGGGCATGTTTCTTAGAATACTGAATGAGAAAGGGAGTAAAGAAATCCTCCTGACATGGTTACTGGTTGAATATATTTTTGGTTCCAAACTGACTAAAGCTGCACTGTTCAGTATGGTAGTCACTAGCTACATGTGGCCATCGGGCACCTGACATGTGGTTAGTTTGAGTTGTTAAATTATAATATTGGGTGAAATTAAAAAATTAAAATTAATTCATCCTTTTCTTTTTACAACCTTAGAAATGTGCCTCTTTGAATATTTTCAAGCACACATGTGACTCACATGATATTTTTTGGTCAGTGCTGGTTTACAGCAAGGATTGACAACCTTTTACTGTAAAAGACTTAGAGAGTAAGTATTTTCCATCGTGTGGGCCATACAGTTTCTGTCACAGTTTTTTTAGTCTGCAAAAGCAGCTACCGAGCATATGTAAGTTGATAGACACAGTTGTGTGCCAATAAAACTTTATTTACAAAAACAGGCAGTGGTCTGGGTTTAGCCAGCAGACCATTATTTCCTGACTCCTGCACCAAGGAATGAGTGACTATGCAGGGTAGGAGTTTGCTCTATTATAAGCTTTTCTACTCCTTTCAGAGGAGAGCAGATTTCATGTTCTATTTTGTGGGTGTGGTAGGTTAAATTATGTATCCCAATTCAGAATTCTTAATCTTAATCCACATCCATATGAGTGTGATCCTTTGTAAATAGTTCCTTTTGGAGATGCTAATTTTGGTTAAGGTGTGGCCATCCAAATGAGGGAGGGTCTTAATCTGGGTTTATTGGAGTCCTTTATATGCAGAAGAAATTCAGAAATAGTAAAAGAAAACCATGTGGAAGAGGAAGAATCCAGAAGTCAAGAGAGAGGAGAGAACATTGCCCTGTGACAAGAGGAAGAGATGCAAGCCAAGGAACCCCAAGAATCTCCGGCAAGCTAGTACCAGAACACTGCAGACTTTGGGGAGAAAGCATGGTCTACTGAGACCTGGGTGTTGGACTTAAGCTTTCAAAAACTGCCAGCCAATAAATTCCATGGTTTAAGCCAACCCACTGTGTGGTATTTGTCAGAGTAGCCTGACAAACCAAGCAGTTAGCATAGATAGAGAGGAGGAAAGGCATAAGAGGGTCCTAGGTACCTGAAAGAGGCAGGATAAAAGGTAACACAGAGTAGACAGAAGGAACCTAGACTATGGCCCAAAGACCATTGTACCTAGTTTATAATTTTACTTAAGGTTGACCTTAGAAGTGTGTAATTAGTAGAATGTGTAGAAAACATAACCTCTAGTCTGAGACTCATTGTGTGTGCTCATTTCCCCACTGGTCTGTTTGGGAGAGTGGAGAGATATTTGTAATAGGATTTAGCACAATATCTGGCAAATGCTCAGTGGTCAAGTAATATTAACTATTTAATGAGGATGGCCCTAAATCATACCAAGTGGGTCCACACCTGACTGGTTTATCCATGGGACTGAAAAGAAAAAGATACGCAGATCAAATGATAACCTCCCTGCTCCTTATTTATCCTAGGGAAATGGGACCTGGGGGAAGACATGGAGGAAGGAAGCAAGCAGGCTTGCTCTGCATGACTATAGCTTTGGGAGGAAGACATAAGTGTCCTGGCTAAAAAGTTTCTTGGGGCAGCCTCTAGAGAGCTTCCAGGGAGGAGATGAGTGAGCCCTGCTAACTTTAATGTGCTTTGACCCTAAATATAGTCAATTATTATTGTATTATTTGCAGTAGATAATTTCTATAAAGTCACTGGGTGTACTGAATTAATAAATACTGACCCATGTCTCCTAGGAGAAATACAGGGATGAGTTCCTGTGATCCTCTGGTCACAACACTTTCATCAGCAGATCCATGCATAACATTTTTGTATGTATGTTTCTGGTTAAAGGCACCATGTTTAATATATATTGTTGATTTGTTAACATTGAACTCACAATGAAGCTTATATAAAATGTGTTTTCTCTGTAAAGTACATCACAGACTTCTTGCACTTAGCAACACTAGACAGCACTTTAGCACTACACTTGGTCATTTTAAACAGTAAAACTACCAAAAAAAGCACAAAAATGTGAAAAATGTGGCACTAAGTAAATCATAAAAAAGGACACTTGTTTATAGTGTGAAAGCTGAAATAGGAAGGCAGGGTGTTATCTTGTTTGACCTCAGTGGGAAACGTGCAGATTGGGTGGATCAAGTTTTTCGCTGCTCTGTCCATGTCCACAAACATAATGAAATTGCCATGATACTGATTTTGGGGTTGCAAATAAATTTCAGTGAGTTGGTGAATTCCTGAATACGGAATGCACAAATAATAAGGATGATGTTTTGAAGGCTTCTCAGTGCCCCTCTGCCATGATGGACCTTAGGTCTCACACATTCCATTGGGATCTGGAAAGGAGCAAAACTGAAGTGTCGTGAAGTTTTCCCACTCCCCTACTGACCCCAAAGCCCTAAGAGCTCTGTTGTCAGCTCTCATGGCCAGTTCTTTTCTGAAACTTGAGTGCCCCCTTGCACGTGTACATTTGCACACTCACACAAGCACAGCATGTACACACTCATTCATCATCTCACCATACCACCCAATGGGCCTATTTTTCCTAAAGAGCTGGAGGATGTGAACAGCTCAGGATCGGCAGCATGGAGAAAGCTATACATTCTGCACAATAAACTATAGAAACACATCAAACAGTTTTCCGAACCATCGAACACTGGTTCCTGACTCAGTGTCCTTATGCATGTTAGGCAGCGAGTCCTCTTGGCGACACCTCAGAGATTAAGCAGACTTAAAAGAATGCCAGTCAGTTGAGGTCACAAAAATTCTCACTGCCTTTGAGCCCAGGAGAGCCAAGCCCCTGAACCCTCAAATGGGCCCATTTACCACATCTCCTGTCCTGCTGGTCAGGAGAGTCTTCAAAAGGCAGCAAATGGGGGTAGGTGAATGACCATGCACATGTGACATGTGTAAAATGTTAATTTATGATAACCTGGCCTTTGTTTTGGTGGGCAAATACTTAATACTTTAAACCACATGTGGAAACTAGAGTAATTGCTTCCCTGCCCCCCCCCCTTTTTTTTTTTTTTTGCTAAAATCGTTTTTCTTTTGTGGTTGATTTTTTTTTTTTTTTTTTTTAACACTCACTGATAGGTTTTCCAGGAAATCTCATTATTTACAGGTTAGCCAGCCCAGGGTGTCATCTGTCTTTGCTAAAGGAGAAATCCTTTACAAGTTTCATATTGAGAAATAGTCAAATTCACAGAATTCTTTGGGAGCAGCTATTTGGTCTTTGAAAAGGTAGGTGGAGTACTTGGGAACTATTTGGAAAGTCATTTGTTCCAGTGGTTTATATTGTCACTCCACAAATTACCCAAAACTATTTAAAAAGGAAAGAAAAAAAAGAATGATTAGTATCAAGCCACAAATTCATTGAGACCGTACACCCAACGTTCCGTGATGGTTTTCCTTTCATAATAATAGAGGATTAGCAAAGTCGCTGTAGATTTGACCTGGCATGTCGGTGGTCCAGAGACAGAGGCATGTGATCAATTACCTTGGTGTGAAGGTAGAGCTGTTTCAGAAATGGAAAGCGTTGCCTCTGGGAACTCAGCCTGCCCTGCTCTTAAATGATTTGCATACGGGTGTACCAGGAGTTCCCAGAACTCCGCTCCTGGGTGTGCCCTCCACTCTTTCCATTGCTGGCTGGCTGATTCTGTTTGGGTGTATGTCTCCACGTATCATAATGTTCTGTTTTAAAATATAGCACGGTTCAAGAAGTTTTGCTTCCTTAAAAGCAGCCCTGGTGTTTAAATATGAAATACTGAACTCCTTTTTACATTTTTTTTTTTTAAACTACAAAGCGTTCTCCAAACCTGATCTCCCCAAATCCAGAGAGGGGATGGTAAATTTGCTTTGGACACTGGCTTTCCTAAACAGCAAATTGCCAACCTCGAGGTTCTCTAAGTTTATTTTTCTTTCGGGAGACCCTGACTCTTTATGTAACTTGATGATTAGAAAGGGTATTTGCAGATGGGGATGTCTGTGAAACATTTTTTTTTTCAGGCAGTGATTATCTACAGAAGGCTTTTTTTTTAATTAATAAATTTTCAGAGGGCAAACAGAGATGAAAAGGGAGGAACTGCTGAATATTTCTGCTAGTGTTTTGACCAGAACAGCCCTAAAATGTTCTGTTTATTAACACAGGGGAGAACCGTTTGTGTAAGGTTAATGTTGAAATAACTTAGACGGTAATTCCTTCTGTAAAGCATCTGCATAAATTAGAAAAGGCTGCCAGATTTCCATCTGTTAGCAATACAACTTCAGCCACAAAGACAACTGTCGTGACAACCACACTGATTTAGTCTTTCAAATAAAACTTGTTAAAAGCTACTGCCCTCCAGCCTCCACCCACGGCAGTTAACTGTATTAAATGGCCCTCTAACTAGTATTTATTTTCTTAGGCATTCTTTACTTGTGCAGCTGCGGTGTGCTGGCCTTTGATTTAGAATAATCCCAATGGGATGAGCATTTACAGTCCCTGAAGGTCAGGATGCATTGGGGGGGAGATGTCTGAAAGCATGTCTCACCTGAACCTTCTCAGGCTGCAGTTCTTCTGTCTCCCCTAGTTTTCATGGTTTTTAAGGCTGGGAAGTAATGGAGCACGTGAGTTCTTCCAGATGATGGCAAACCCAAAGACACCCTCAGAGTGGGGCTATGTTTTAAGGGGTGAAAAGATTCACCCTCAGGCCAGTGCCCCTCCCCAACCCCCCTTGTTTTTTTCCATTTCAATGAACTTGGGTGGCAAAGGCAAGTTTGGGCTAAGTTCTGCTCACCTGTGAAATCTGTGTAGACAAGGGAATCAAAGATACACCTAAGTTCACTAGTACTGGGTTTCCTGTACTGTGTATTTTCTTTTAACTTACACGTTTGAAGTCTTAGGAGATCAAATGGACTGATGACCACCTGGTAGGACTCTTTCATCTAAAAGCAATATAATGTTCTCAGTAGTTTCTCTTAGGAGCTCTACATTTTCAGAAGGCATGATCTTAGTAGAGAGATATCTTCCCCAAGGATCAGTCAGGCTATAAAAATGGTCACTCTGTTTAAGAATGACTAGGAAGAGAAAGTGAAATGATGATGACAGACATTGAATATTTCTGAACTACCTGAAACTTTTGAAAATGAAAAAGAGGACAGCCAGTCTGTGTGGTTAATAGCACCCTTTTAGGAAAACACTGATGCCTAAAATACCATGAGGCAAATAGTGGTCTTTTAAAAAATTATTGTGCATATATATATAATATATCTCTCTCTCAAATGTTGCCATTTAGACCATTTTCAAGTGTATAATTCAGAGGCATTATTACCTTCACCATACTGTGCTACTATCGCCATCATACATTACCAAAACTTTTTCACCACCCCAAACAGAAATTTTGTACCCATTAAGCCATAACTCCTAATCAACCTTCTCCCTGGCCCCTGCTATCCTCTAATCTACTTCTGCCTCTATGAATTTGCTAATTCTAGGTGTTTCACACAAGCGGAATCACACAATCATTTTCTTTTGTGTCTTCCTTATTTCACTTAGCATAATGTTTCACTTAGCATCCATGTTGTAGCATGACTTGGAACTGCTCTCCTTTTTATGACTGAATAATATTTTACTACATGTGTATACCACATTGACATTTGGTCTGTTTCTACATTTTGGCTACCATGCGTAGTGTGTATCAATGAACACTGACACACAATATTGGCTTGACACCCTCTTTCGATTCTTTCATGTATATACCTAGACTAGAATTTCCAGGTTTTATAGGAATTCTACGCTTAACTTTTTAGGGAACTATCAAACTATTTTTCCACAGTGTCTCAATCACTTTACATTCCCACTAGCATGTATGAGGGTTCCAAGTTTCCACATTCTTACTAGCTCTGTTCTTTTCCATTTTTAAAAAATAATAGCCATCTTAGTAGGTATGAAGAGGTATCTCATTTTGGTTCTGAACTGCGTTTTCCTAATGACTAATAATGTTGAACATCTTTTCATGTGCTTATTGGCCATATGTATATCTTCTTTGGAGGAGTATCTGTTCAAGTCCTTTGCTCATTTTTAATTGGGCTGTTTGTCTATTTATTGTCAAGTCGTAACAGTTATTTGTATTTTTTAGATATTAAATCCTTATCAGATATATAATTTGCAACTATTTTCTCTCATTCTGTAGGTAAGTCCTTTTTTTTTTTTACAATCCACAAGTCTTTTATTATTATTATTTTTATATCACTTATGCCATGAATTCAGAGGGAATAGGTTCCAGTAGTTCAGGCTCTTTTCCGTTGGTTCTCACAAAGTATGCTTCCCTGGGTGGAGCAGGTCGGCGCTTCAGTTGGACCCAGGGATCTTTCTCTTTAGCTTCCTTCTTTTTCTAATCATTTTCCTTCACATGTTTTAGGAAGCTATCTCAGCTTTTAGAGTGCTTAATATGCTCAATGCATACATTGATTCTCTTGGCAAGAATCTTGCTATTAGACTGTTTGTTTACCACTATACCAATAGCATGCTGGGTAACAGTGTAGACTCTTCTGGTTTTGCCATGGTAACATTTGTGGGGCATTCCTTTTTGATCAGTGCCCATTCCCTTTATGTCTACGATATCACCTTTCTTATAGACTCACATATATGTGACCAAAGGAAAAACTCCATGTTTTCTAAAAGACCTAGAAAACATATAGCAGGTTCCTCTCCTCTTTCCCTTTGTGTTCGTCATTTTGGTGAATTACTGCAAGATGACAGTTCCAGATGAAAAGTCTTTTACTTTCTTGAAAATAACATTTGATGCACAAAATTTTAAAATTTTGATCAAGTCCATTTTATCTATTCTTTCCTTTTGCTGTTCATGCTTTTGGTGAAATGTCTAAGAATCCATTGTCAAATCTAAAGTGATAAAAATTTTCCCTATGTTTTCTTCTAAAAGTCTCACGGTTTTAGTTCTTAACATTTAGGCTGTTGATGTATTTTGAGTGAATTTTGTATATGGTAAGAGGTAGGGGTTCACTTTCACTCTCAGGTCTCAGCCTGCCATGTTTTCTCCCCAATGTCTGTAGTACTCTGGCACTGGCTCGCTGTAATCCTTGGGTTCCTTGGCTTGGTTCTCAACCTCCACATACATTATCCTCTTGTGTCTTTCTCTTACTTTTTGCTTCTCTGTATTCTGACATCTTCCTGTTTCTGGCTTCTACTGGCTGGCTGCTTCCAAATGTCCTCTCTTTATATGGGTTTTCATAAATGCTCTTCTTCATGTTAAGGAAGTTCTATTCCTAGTTATCTGAGTGTTTTATTATAAAAGGGTTATTTTGTCAAATGTTATTTCTGCATCAACTGAGATGATCTTGTATGTGAGTGTGCATGAGTGTGCATTTTCTTTCATTCTATGAATGTGGTATATTACACTGACTGATTTTCTTATTTTGAACCACCCTTGCATTCCTGGAACAAAACCTACATGATCATGGTACATAATTCTTGTAAAGAGCTCTTGGATTTGGTTTGCTAGGATTTTGTTCAAGATTTTTGCATCTATATTCACAAGGGATATTAGTTTGTAATTTTCTTCTCTTATATTGTCTTTATTTGGTATTAGGGTAATGCCAGCCTTATAGAATTATTTGGAACTTGTGCTCTCCTCTTCAGTTTTTTGGAAGAATTTAAGAATGATTATATTAATTTTTCTTTGACTGTTTGGTTAGATTTGCCATTAATGCCATCAAGTCCTGGAGTTTTCTTCCCTGGGAGGTTTGTGATTACTGATTCACTCTCTTGTTATGGGTTTATTGAGATGTTCTCTTTCTTCTTGAGTTGGTTCAGGTAATTTGTGGGCTTTTAGGAATTTGTCTATTTCATATAAATTATTTAACTTGTTGGAGTATAATTGTTCACAATATTCTCTTATAATCCTTTCTATTTCTGTAAGGCCAGTAGTAATGCCCCCTCTTTCATTTCTGATTTTAGTTAACTTGTGTCTTCTTTTTTTCATCTAGTTAAAGGTTTACCATTTTTTCAAAGAACCAGATTTGGTTTTGTTTGTTCTATTGTTTTTTCTATTCTCTATTTCATCTATCTTCACTCTAATCTTCATTCTTGCCTTCTTTCTGCTAAGGATTCCATTTTCTCTACTTTTTCTAGGTTCCTCAAGGCATGAATTTGAGCTATTGATTTGCAATCATTCTTCTTTTTAATGTTGGCATTTATAGCTATACATTTCCAAAGGCTTTATCTCATAAGTTTTGATATGTCATATTTTTGGTTCTATTAATCTCTATTTTCTAATTTCTTTTGTGATTTTTTTTTTTGCCTATTGTTTGTTTAAGAGTGTGTTATTTAATTTCAACAGTATTTGTGATTTTTTTTCTGGTTTTGCTTCTGTTATTGATTTCCAGGTTTCACCATTATGGTTGGAGAAGATACTTTGTATGATTTAAATCTTTCAAAATAAAATCAGACTTGTTTTGTGATCTAAGATATAGTCTAACCTGGAGAATGATCCATGTGCCCTGGAGAAGAATGTGTATGATGTTGTTATAGGGTGAAATGGTCTATATACGACTGTTTGGTCTGGTTGGTTTATACTGTTGTTCAAGTCTATTTCCTTAATGATCTTTGTTTAAATGTTCTATCCTTTATTGAAAACGGTACTTTGAAGTCTCTATTATTGCAGGACAATCTTTTTCTCTCTTCAGTTCTGTCAATGTTCAGTTCATGCATTTTGGGAACCTGTTGTTAGGTATATATATGTTTAAAATTATTATATCTTCTTAACAAATTGATCCTTTTATCAATGTCCTTCTCTGTGTCTTGTAAAAATTTTAACTTAAAGTCTATTTTGTTGGGATATTAGTTTAGATGTTGTAACAGTTTGATATGGTTATGAATTCCAAAAATAGATATTAGATTATGTTTGTCATCTGGTCTGTACCTGGGCATGATTGAGTTATGAGTGAGGCTTTGAATGGGCCACGTAATTAGGGCATTGACAAAAGGCATGGCAAAGAACAGAGTTGAGGGTTCTTAATGTTGGAGTTTTGATGTCATAGTTTGATGTTGAAGTCTTAAGCTGGTGCCCCAGGAAGTAAGCATACAGAGGAAAGAGAAGCAAGCCTCAGGAAGAAAGGAAACTTGAACCCAGAGAGAAGCAGGACCCTGGAAGGGAGGAACCTAGGAAGCCTGAACCCTCACAGTCGTCGGCAGCCATCTTGCTCCAACATGTGAAAATAGACTTTAATAAGGGAAGTAACTTATGCTTTATGGCCTGGTATCTGTAAGCTCCTACCCTAAATAAATACCCTTTATAAAAACTTACCAATTTCTGGTATTTTGCATCAGCACCCCTTTGACTGACTAATACAGATCTTCCAGCTTTTTTGAAGGGGTACTCTTTCCAAAGAATGTTTTTTTCACTTTCATTTTCAACCTATTTGTGTTTTAAGATCTAAAATGAGTTTCTTGCAGATAGCATATAGTTGGCTCATGAGTTTTTAGCCATTCTGTCAATATCTGCCTTTTCATTACAGAGTGTAATCTATTTACATTTAATGTAACTACTGAAAAAAAAAAGGAGTTTTGCTCTTTGCTGTTTGTTTTTATATATCTTATATCTATTTTACTCCTCTTTTCCTCTATTTTGCCTTCTTTTTTGGTTAATCTTTTGTAGTGAACCTTTTTGATTTTCTTCTCATTTCTCTTTTTGTAATATTTTATAAAGATATTTTTAGTTAACAAATGGGGATTTCATTTTATATGCTAAACCTATAACAATCAAACTTGAATTTATACGAACTTAACTTCAATAGCACACAAAAGCACTGCTCTGATAGCCCTCTGTCCCCCCCTTATTGTTTTTGCCACAAATTATACCTTTATACATTGTGCATTCGAAAATATAAATTTATAATTGTTTTTATGCATTTGTATTTTACACCATGTAAGAAATTAAAAGTATATTTATAAGCCAAAACTATAGTTATTCTGGCTTTAATGTTTACCCATGCAGTGACCTTTGCCAGAGATCTTTATTTCTTCATATGTCTTCATGTTACTGAAGGACTCCATTTCACATTTCTTTTATGGCAGGTCTATGGGTAATTAACCCTCCCAAGCTCTTGTTTATCTGGGACTGTCTTAATATAGCTCCCTTATTATTTATAGTATTGCCTGATAGGTAATTCTCGGTTGACAGGTTTTTAAAAAGTACTTTTAATATGTTATTTCTGCCCCCTTTTCTCTCTCTTCTCCTTCTGGGGCTCCTATAATGCATGTGTTGGTTTGTTTGATGTGCCATAGGGTTCTCATGCTTTGTTCGGTTTTCTTCATTTTTTTTTTCTTTCTGCTTCTCTGACTAGATAATTTCAATTGTCTTCAAACTCACTGATTCTTCTGCTTGCTTATATGTAATGATGAACCTTCTACCAACAAAAAAAAATTTTTTTTGAGATACCAGGACTGGGAATTGAACCCGGGACCTCATATGTGGGAGGCTAGCATTCAACCACTGAGCCACATTAGTTCCCCTGAGTTGACTCCCCCATCTCTTTGCTTGTGTTGTTTTTGCTTGTTATTTGCTCACTGTTTTGCATGTTGTCTGCTCATTGTTTGTTTTCTTTAGGAGACACTGGGAACCGAACCCGGGACTTCCCATGTGGGTGGTGGGCACTCAATTGCTTGAGCCACATCCACTCCTTAAATATTTTTAATTCAGTTATTTTTTAGCTCTAGAATTTCTGTTTGGTTCCTTTTTAATATTTTATATCTTTTTATTGAGGCTCTTGTTTTTTTTCATATATAATTTTTTTGCTTTCTTTCAGTTATTTGTCCATGTTTTCCTTTAGCTTATAGAGCCTATTTAGGACAGTTAATGCATTTACCAAGTAATTCCAATGTCTGTTCTTCTTCAGGGGTGCTTTTTGGTTGTTTGATTTTATTACTTTGAATGGGCCATCCTTTCCTGTTTCTTTGTATGACTTGTGAATTATTTTGTTGATATCTGGACATCCAAATATTTTAAGGTGTTAACTATGAAAATCAGATCCCTCCCCCTTTTTTAGATTGTTGAAAGCTTTAGTAGTCTATTTAATGATTTAATGATTTTTCCAGATCATTTTTGGAAAGACTGTATTCCTTGCCCTGTGGTCACTGGAGTTGTTCCTTTAGCTTGCAGTCAGCCATTGTTTTGCCAGAGAATCCTTTGAATGCCAAAAACTTAAAATACACACTCACACATTAAAACAAATAAGCAAAACAAACAACAACAAAAAGAAAAGGAAAAATAATAATCCTAGTCTTTGAAGATTATCTCTGTGCCAGATTTCACTGAACCTAGAGTTCAGCCTGAGGTTAAAACTTAGGGTCGTTTCAGGTCTTTTCTGAGTATACGTCTTGTCCTGGGTTTGCAGTGAGGCTCTCTAAATTCCCCCAAATACATGAGTGTTCCTGAGTGCCCTAATTTCCCAAGGAAAGTCCCTAGAGCTTTTCTTCCCCAGTCCCAGCCTCTCTATTGTGCCTCAGCTGTAATCTTTTGCCCCAGGAGGCTCTATTTGGAGCATCCTCTTACAGTGATTTCACAGCAATCACTTCTCTGTCCTGAGAGAGTTCTGGGACAATTCAGAGATGTGTACCTTGGGTTGGTCCTGAACTATCCACCAGATGCCTTAGAAGAGACATACGCCAGAACCAGGGACCAGCCTGCACTGGGAACATAGGCGGCTTCAAGACTGCTAGGAGCCAGGGTGGGAAATGGCAACCAAAGGCACCGGAGGCTTTCCTGCAGCCTTGACTGCCACCTTTTTCCTGATTCAGAGTTCACCTAATCACTACGCACTTTCGACTGTTTTCCAGGGTTCTGGAAACATTGGTTCTGGTGGTTCCTGCTTGTTTCTTGTTGTTTCTTTGGGGGGACAGGAGTTTGGAGTTTCCGACTCCACCATCTCACTGACATCACTCCTCCAAATAGTAGCTTTTTATGAACAAATTCCAACTTAATACAGAGCTGAAGTGTTGTTGAAATTGAGGAAATCTCCAGTACTTAACCCTTAGTAGTCCTATTAAATAAGTATTTGTTTAATGAATGAGAAAATAAATATAAAACAATGCTGCTGCTGAAAGTTTACAGGATATATTTTTAAAAGGGCTGAATTTCTGACTGTCATTGATAGGTACAATGAATGTGCACCAACTATTTTGTTTAATTTATTAATTTATGATTAATAATTTTGCATAACTATAAGTTAACTTGTATGTGAGTTAGCTAGTCAAAGGGAAAAAAAAGATGCATACCCCTGTGGAATCAAACCATCCTTGTGATCTCTAGCATGACCTTGAAAGGCTATCCAGCTATCCCTTTTGCCCCTACAATTCTTCTTTAAAATAGCTGGACTTATGTAGCCCTTACTATGTGCTAGATGCTGTTCTGGCATATATGCTTTACATATAATGACTTACTTAATCTTCACCAAAACTCTATGAGGTAGTTACTAGTAGTAGTCCCATTTTACAGATGAGGAAACTAAGAGAGCTGAAGACACTTCCCCAAAGTCCCAGAGCAAGTAAATAAAGGGCCAGGACTTGGAACTGGCTGCTGCTTAGGAACAATAAAAACTTGTCTAGGGATGGATGTAGTCAATAAGAGTCCACTATGCGGACGATATAGGCCGCTGCTGCTATTTGCGTTGAGTTGGCTTAAGATATTATGGGGGAGAAAAAGGCATTTCAATCTGTATTCGATTCCCCCTGGGCCTCTGGAAGCAGAAACGGCTGCCGAAGTTTCTTGGTTTTCCTTTGCTTCCTCACCAGATCGTTATCCACCTCAGCATTATAAATCTCCCCAGACTTGCACATCCACAGACTCTGATGTCATAAACAAGAGGTCATGACTACATGACTTCACTGCAGGGATGAGTAGAATTGAGTAATTGCAGCCAGGTATCTGTCTGTTACAAGTCCAAGTAGCAAGAGGATTTAGGCCAAATATAGGTCAACTATGTTTATTTTGGGACGTCCCTTCTGTTGGCTCAGGTTGCTCCGGCCTGAAAGGCCCCTTTCCATAACGTGGCATGCCTGCTCGGAGGCTGCCCGAGAGCAGCTGGCAGCACCATGGGCCCCCCCCTGAACCTTGAGCCACAGGGGACAAAGCCTAGTTTTGTAGGCGGAGTGGCAAACAGAGTGAACTGCAAATTCCCAGACTGGCAAAAGTCTGTCATATTCATTTTCTCTCCCAGTTTTACTGCTTCATATTAAAAAAGAAAGTCCAGGAAATATTTAGTACTGTCGCAGAGCTGTGCACTGGGGGCTGTAAAACTTTCCCATACTTAGCCTCCTACTGTCACTCATCCTTACATACTTGACATTGGAAAGGTTGCTTTGGACAAGGTCTGTGCATTGGGCAATGTGTTTGTAAGTTCATTGCAAAGACTCATTGGAAAACAGCCCCTGTGAAGCTCACATTCTCTCTTTTCCTCCCCCTACCCTGAGCCAGCATAGCTTATTCCACAGTTCAGTTGTACCCAGAGGAAAAGAAGCCATTGCAGGTTCCCCTCAATCAGCAGAGGTTTTTAGCTTTGGGTAAGACTGGAGTAAAGAGAGGGAGGCATCTACAGTTTTGCAGGAGTGTGAATTCTTTTTTCTGGTTTTTCATTTTTGTTTTTAATGAGCTTTAGCTCTTCACACATAAAGTTTGCACAGGAGTCAATATTTGATGTGATGCCTCATGAAGAAAAGAAAAATAAAGGTAATAATGGAGATAATTTAAAGACCATCTCTTTTTCATTCAATTTCATTTTGTCCCTGAAAAATTCCTTGTAAAGAGATTTGTTGAAGGGGGGAGGGAGTGACTGGGTCACATTTTAACTGCAAGGGATGATATCAGAAAGGAAGCTCCATGAGGGCAAGTTTGGGGGTGTGTGTGTGTGTTTTTTAATTGATTTCCCAGGAGTTTTCTGGAGCCAGAGTCAATCACTCGCATCTCTTCCCAACACTGACTGTAGTGACATCTTTTGGGGAGGTTGAAATTGGCCATAGTGACAGTATTTAAACCATGAAACTGGTAAATGCTATAAATCAAGACTTTTCTCTCTAACAGTGCTAGATGTTAAACCTTTGTCAGTACACCATTTAATATACTCCAAGTACTTAGAGTAGTGCTTGGCATATAGTTGGTGACCACTAAATAGTTGTTGAATGAATGAATGAATGAATGAATACTGTTGACAATTTGTAGGAACTCTGAAGTAAAATTCATTCTGGTAAAATCAACCGTACCCTTAAGGTATCTGCTATGGGTTGAATTGTGTCTCCTTGAAATCCTAATCCCCACTTTCTCAGAATGTGACCTTATTTGGAAATAGGGGCACTGGAGATGGAATTAGTTAAAATGACATTATATGGTAGGAGGGTGAGCACTTAATCTAAAACGAATGATGTCTTTAAAAGAAGAGGAGAAGAGACCCAGACAAACAGGGAGAGGGTCATGTGCTGACCGAGGGCAGAGATGGAGTACTGCAGTTCAACCAAGGAACACCACGTGTCACCAGTAGCTGTCGGGAGCTAGGAAGAAGCAAGGAAGGACTTTCCCTGTGGTGGTTTAGAACTATGTGGACCCCAGGAAAGCTTGTACTTAGAGCTAAGCCATTCCTGCGGGTGTACACCTATTGTAAAGAGGGCCTTTGATGAGGTTAGTTTAGCTAAGGTGTGGCGCAGGGTGGGTCTTAATCCTCTTACTGGAGTCCTTTATAAATGGGATGAATACAGAGAGAAAGAGAGAAAGCTATAGAAGTAAGAAGCTGGAAGAAATGAAGCCCAGAAGAACAGGGAGAGACCACTCCCTGTTGCCTTTTCATGTGAGAAGAGCCCAGGACCACTGGCAGCTGGTCTGATGATGCCCCGATTTGGACTTTCTCACAGCCTCAGCTGTAAGCTAATAAATTCCCGTTATTAAAAACCAATCCATTTCATAGTATCTGCTTTGAGCTGCTTAGCAAACTTAAACACTCCCCTACATGTTTCTGAGGGAGCATGTCCCTGTCGAGCCTTGATTTCAGTCATCTAGACTCTAGAACTGTAAGAGAAAAACTTCCTGTTATTTTAAGCCACTCAGTTTGTGGTATTTGGTTATGCAACTCTAGGAAACTCATACAGTATCTAACTTTAGAAATTTATCACCTTGAACTTCTTTAACACTACAATTTTAGTTATTGTTTGGTAGGTAATGTGCAAGTTGCTTTGCTACTTTCAGTCTGCATACAATTTTATTACCAGTTTACGGAGAAGAAATGAAGGCTCAGAGTAACTAAGTAACCTGGTCATGGTTACAGAGTTCTTAAAGGGAAGAGCCTGCATCCAGCCCAGTCTGGTTAACCTGAAAGCTGCTGCTTGGCTGCTTGGCCTAACATCTTTCTAGGTGTTAGGTGCAAACGTAAAGAGCACTGGGCTTATTAACCTGAGGAGCTGTCCAGGAGAGCTGCCTTCTTCAGTTCCGATTCTAATTGAAGAGCAGAGCAAATGAATTTCCAGTTCTACCTTTCCCTTCCCTTTTTCCAAGTTATGACATAGAAGAGCAGATACATGTTACATCAGTCAATGTACTTTGCATCTAGGGCCGTAAAATCCAGTTAGCTAGTTTTACTTGGGACTGTTGTAAGCTATGAATGGTGAGTCCTTGTGTGTCTTTGACTGACTAGAAAACCCTCAGTGATGTGAGACAGCCACAATGTTCAGTCTGACTTAGTCAAGGCACCCAGCTTGAAGATGGCTGTCTTTAATATCAGTATTTTCTGCACAATCAGTAGAGTCTGACTCTGTGGCTTGAGGGTCTCGCCTGCCTGTTATGCCACTGTCAGTTGGTGGAGGACCAGTGAGAGGAGGGAAGAGAGAAGACGATCTTAGCTTTGTAAATTCCTTTCTGAAAGGATTGTGCTAATAAAGGAATTTAAACTTAACCCCTGTGATGGTGAGGCTAATGTGTCCTTACTTGTGGAGTGAGGGCTATTATGGTAGAAAAAGCCAAGTGGAAGCCACTGCATATGCCCCTACTGAGCAAAATAGTAAATCCATACCAGTTCCTGGAGGGATTGCAAAGATCAGCGCCACATCAAGGATCTGAAGGATGCAGGGGTGGTGATTCTCACCTCATCCCCATTCCACTCTCCTATTTGGCCTATGCAGAAAGCAGATTGCTCTTGGAGGATGACAGTGACCTTAAACTTCACCAGGTGGAGATTCCAGTTGCAGCTGCTGTTCCAGATGTGGTATTATTGCCTGAGCAAATCAACACATTCCCTGGCACTTGGCATGTAGCTGTTGACCTGGCAAATGCTTTTTTCTCTATTGCCATTAGTAAGAACCACCTGTAACATTTTATTTTAAGTTGGCAAGGTCAGCAAAATACCTTCACTGTCCTGCCTCAGGCATGTATCAGTTCTCCAGCCCTGTCATAATATTGTCCGCAGGGACCTTGATCATCTCTTTCTTCTACAAGACATCACACTGATCCATTATGTTGATGATATGATGTTAATTGGACCTAGTGAACACGAAGTAGCAACTACTCGACTTATTGGTAAGACATTTGCTTGTCAGAGGATGGGAGATATATCCAACAAAAATAAAGGAGCTGTCTTAGTTTGCCAAAGGCTGTTGATGTAAAGGACCAGAAATTTTTGGGTTGGCTTTAAAAAAATGAGGATTTTATTTAGAGTAAAAGCTTACAGTTCCAAGGCCATGAAATGTTCAAACCAAAGCATCACCTCTGTTGGTCTACAGGTCTTAGTTCCAAAAGGAGGAGGGCTTCCAGGGAACACAATCACGATTCTATTGAACTTGAAGTTAAGACAGCCACCTGGCCACTTTGGGTTCCTCAAGCCTCTGAATCAACAGGCAAAGAAGGAAGTTACTGTACTGGCGGGGGTGATCAATCCTGACTATAAACGAGAAATAAGACTGTCCCTACACAAAGTATATAATAAGAGTTTGACTGGAATACAGGAGATCCCCTACAGCATCTCTCAGTACTACCATGTGCCCTGTGATTAAGTCAATGGAAAATTGCAACAACCCAATCCCAGCAGAACTAACAGTAGTCCAGAATCTTCAGGAATGAAAGTTTGGGTCACCCCACCATGCAGAGAATCAAGGCCAGCTGAGGTGCTTGCTGAGGATAAAGGAAGGAAACATGGAATGGGCAGTGCAAGAAGGTAGTGATAGATATGAACTTCAACCATGTGACCAGTTATAGAAATGAGGATTGTAGTGGTCATGAATACTTCTTCCTTGTTTTGAGTATGTTTGTGTATGTACATAAAACAAATATCTTTGTTTTCTTCCCTATCTTTTCCCTTATCATATGACATAAGTTGTATTAGTTTCATGTTGTAGCATTTAAGAATATCATCTAAGAGTGAATATTTCCTAAGGACTTGCACCCTATTCTGGAGATTTAGTGCATTTCCAGTTGTATGCAGGACAGTTGAGTATTGTTAGGCATACATAAATATATCTGTTATTTTTATTTAGAGATTAAGTATGGTTTAAGGTGATATGTATGGCTGCCAAGTTGATGAGGGTTGGACTGTGATGGTCAGGCTAATGTGTCAACTCAGCCAGGCAATGGTGTCCAGTTGTTTGGTCAAGGAAGCACTGGGCTATTTGTAATACAAGGGCATTTCGTGGACTTTAATCATCAATGAGTTGACTGCATATATGGCTGATTACATCTACAATTAACTGAGGAGACTGCTGTCAGCAATGAGTGGCATCTCATCCAATTTTGTTGAAGACCTTAAAAGGAGAAGTAATTTCAGCATTCAGCAACAGAATTCCCATCTCTACTTCAGACAGTGAGCATCTCCTGGTCCTCATTGAGGACCTTCATAGGAGACCCTGGCTTGCAGCCTACCCTATGGAATTTGGACTTGACCATTCCCATGGATGCATGAGACAGTTTTACAAAAGCTCATACTATTAAATAGGTATCTCCTGTCAGTTCTGTTTCCCTAGAGAATCCTGACTAATACAACGCCCAGCACCCTTCCCACTGTGCCTTGACCTACACAACTGGCATGGAGATGAGAGAGCTGCTCTCCTGTTCATTCTTTACTCTTCAATAATTTTCTACTTTTTGGTCCCTTTACCTGTCCCTTCCCTGGGACCACATTTCAGCCTGGATATGGAAAGGGAAATAATGTGGGAGAGGGGCACAGGATAAGGCAGTAAAATATCCAGGTCCCCTAGTGAAATAAGGAAAATCATGACTATCCATGGGTGGAAAAAAAATGCTTGTGAGGGAAATACAATAATGAGGAATGTGCCTATTCAGCTGCATTGAATGCATCTGAGCTAAAATTAGAACTAGAGGTGGCCAAGAACCACGTTGCTGTAGTCTGCTTTGAATAAAACTCACAAAAGGTCAGGTAAGAAACCCTGTGGTGCTGCTTCCCTGAAATTTCAGTATCTTTCTCACAAAGGATGTCTGCCGTTTCCTACCTCTGAAAGGTGGTTATTTCTAAAACTTAGCTTTGCAGGTTGCTGGCTTTGAGCATTGTTTCCCAGCCCCTGTACTTTACTCCAAGTCACGTTTACCTTGCCAAGGAGGCTGCAGTGTCAGGATTCATTGCTGAGGGATTATGTGTGATCCTCCACAAGGGTGGGTATAGAAAACATGGCTGTTTCGGTCTGAAAAGCCACAATCCGGGCAATATTTGCAACCTGTCTACCAGAAAGCTAATATTCTTATTATGTGGCGATCTCTTAAAATCACTAACATAAAAAATTTAGCTGTGAAAGTGGAACAAAGCTGCTGTGGCTTGAGTCTAAATTGCAAGTGAGCGTAGGACTGGAAGGGTAGGCTGGGACCTGTCTAGGGAGCATTTTGTGTGATACGCTAAGGTGTTTTGACTTCATTCAAAGTGCCGTGGGAAAACAGGGGAGGTACTGGAGGGGCTCTGGGAGTGGATAGAAAAGAACCTGACATGATTAGAGTAGCATTTTACAAATGTGTCTTTGGCTACGGAGTGGCAAACAGGCTGAAGGGGTTGGGATAAGAGCCTGTGTTGTACAGATCAGAGTCATAAAAAAAAGAAGCAAGAATAGGTGGATGAAAGCCTGGAGGTTGTAGAGTTAGTTGAAGGAAAGTTATTTGAGTTAATAAATTTTTCGGGAGCCAAATGAATGGACTTGGTGAAGATTTGGATGTGGGGATGACGGCGTAGGGGGTGCTAAGGAGGACTCCTAGGTTTCTACCTGGATAACTGACACAGGAGTGAACAGGGATCTGCTAACTCAGAGGTAAACCTGGAAGAGGGCTGGGGCAGAATCACGAGCTCAGTGTGGTTCATACTGAGTGTGAAATCACCATGTGGTTAACTGGACGTGATAGAGGAGAGGGTTGAACTGCAGATACACATCTGGCACTTCTTGGGGCACAGGGAATAACTGGAGTTTTGGGCATAGGTAGAGAAAGAAGTAGAGAGGATATAGGACATATCTTTTAGGAACCTCAAGTTTTAAATGCCCATGTGGGAGGTAACGAACTTTCAGACTGTTCGGGAAAGGACCAGGAAAACCAGAAAGCAATATATCACAGAAAGGGAAAAGAGAATTTCGAGAGGAAAGTCATAGGTATTAAATGTGCTGAAATCGATAGATTTTAGGATTCTTTATTGCAAAGAGGGCAGGAGCCCTACTGCAACCAGTGGAAGAATGAGAGGGAAACAGAGGCAGCACAGACAGAAAGTGCTTTAAAGAAACCTGGCCATAAAAGAGATCAGAGAGGGGATGAAAAGAAGCCACCAAGAGGAGGGATACAGATGCATTTGGGATGGATGCAGTGCATATTCAAGATAGAAAAGTAGCAATCGCTGGAATGAAGTTCCAGGGAGGTTGTATGTCCCAGTTGGCTAGGGCTGCTATAGCAAATACCATCCAATGGATTAGCTTAAATATCAGGAATATATGGTCTCTTGATTTTGGAGGTTAGAAGCCCCACATCAAACTCTTGGCAGGCCATACTTTCTCCCCAAAGTCTGTGGTGTTCTTCTGGTGCTGGTTTGCTTCAATCCTTGGGCTTCCTTGACTTGCACCTCTGCCTGGCACATGGCAGTTTCTCTCTCCTTGTGTCTGATTTCTGATGAATTCTGGCCTCTACTGACTCCTGGCTTCTTCTGACTGACTCAATCTGTATTAGTCAGGGTTCTCTAGGGAAACAGAGCCAACCAGCACATATGTATACCGTATATGCGTAATGTAAATATTATGAGAGTTTCATAAGAACTGTCTCATGCGACTGTGGGGGACAAATCTGATTTCCAGAGGGCGGGCTGCAAACTGGAAACTCTGATGAAGGTTTTTGATGAATTCCCTAGAAGAAGCTGACTGACTGAAGTGGAGATGGAAATTCTCTCTTCTGACTTCTGAAATCATCACTTCTCCTTTAAAGCCTTCAACTGCTTGGGTGAGATTCCTCTCATTGTAGGAGGCAATCTTTTCCGTCTGCAGATGTAATTAGCCTTAGATGCAAGCAATTTACTGATGATTTAAATCCATGAAATGCCCTCACAGTAACAATCAGGCCAGTGCTTGCTTGACCAAACAACTGGCCACCATCACCTGGCCAAGTTGACACATCAACCTAACCATCACAGCGTCCACATTTCCTTGACCTATCTGGACTCCAGCCATATGCATCAAGGCCAGCCC
Organism: Dasypus novemcinctus; assembly: GCF_030445035.2. Classification (NCBI taxonomy): domain Eukaryota; kingdom Metazoa; phylum Chordata; class Mammalia; order Cingulata; family Dasypodidae; genus Dasypus; species Dasypus novemcinctus. The sequence continues at coordinate 16,029,875 of NC_080687.1, read as the reverse complement.
TGATTCCCTTTGGCCTCATCTACATAGGATCTTCGAAGATCCTATTCACCAATGAATCCACTCCTTAACTAAGGTCCTATTTGCAAATGGCTTCACACCCCCGGGACTGGTGAGTGGGACTTGAACTTGTCTTTGTGGGGAGCATGACCAATCCTCAGCAGTGTGGGGGGCAGATAGAGTTAAAGGCACAGGTGCAGTGATTGTTCGAGCCTGGAAAATAAACATCTTCTCTTGAGTGACAAGAAGCAAAGGCACCTAGAATGGGCGTTCAGATGGAGGGAGCATGTCTGTGTGTTGTCTGAAAATGGTGGAAGTTCCCATTTGTTGGCTTCAGCTTTTCTCTGTAAAGTCAGAGTCGGGTCCCCTGTTGAAATAAGCATAGATGGAGGAACTGGAGGAGAGGGGTGAAGGGCTGAAAAAGTCCTTATGTTGGGGGGGTTGGGGTGGACTGACTAGACAAATGTACTAGCAGAACATCTGCTGGAGACGGTAAGCTATTTCATTCGCTGCTCCAGAATCTTGTCTGTGTTGAGTCAACAAGTCTTCCTTTGAAACTGTGCCTATGACATGAAACAGTATAAGGTTGATAAAGATGAATTTTACTTTTAGAAAATAGCAATACCATACTTTCTACATTTAAAGTTTTCTTTAAAGTTTCCAGGCAAGTGCTTGCTTTTTAAAAAATATTGTTTTATGACAGCCTTCACCCCAAAGTCTGTCTGTGTACTTTGCACTTTACCTACAACTTTATTTCTTTCTCACCTATTGTAATATCAAATTCTTCATAGAAATTTTCCATACTCTGTCTTGGTCCAAAAAAGAATTTGTGGGAAGAGAAGGTGAGTGAAATTCATCCAACTTTTTCAAATAGATCCAGGGAAATTACATTGTTTTTCCTGCTTCTCTGAGAATTTTCGAGTAGGTTTGCTTTGAAATGCTTTTTTAAAAGGCTGAATTTAAGATTTTCACAACAACCAGTCTCCTGGAAAAGATAGATTAAAAAAGAAAATTATCAATGAATATGGTAGAAATATAACAGTGAATATTGATTTTTTTTTACTGTAAAGTGAGAGAATTTTACCATTATTTGTGGAAAATTTTTTAAAATGTTTACTTCAATGTAAAAAGTTTTGTCAAAGTAAATGGAATGCCTTTTTAAAGATTAGATTTGGTCTCTTCCCCCTTGCCCTTTTACTTAAACTTGTAGATGTTATTATGGCATTCTTTTTAATTACATAACCCACATTATTTTTTCCAGTTCTTTATATTTAGAGATAAAACTACTGATGACTTATTAGGATATCAGATGAATCACTTCAGATTAGGTTTGGCTGTGAGTTACAAAGACCTGAAAAACAGTAGGTTAAAGAAGAGGGGAATATATTTATTTCTTCATGTAGATCAACACAGGGCAGAACACTTGAGGACTGGGCAATGACTCCACAGCTGCAGGGACCCAAACTTCTTCCAGATCTCTCCTCTTTAATTCTTGGGTAAAGTCCTTAACCTCATGGCCCAGTATGGTGGCAAGAACCCCAGCCTTCTCATCTGCATACTGATCAGAACTGTAAATGGTGCCTGGAATGTCATGCATTCAGTCTTTCAGGAGCACTTCTGGAAGTTCCACCCAGAGGAGCTAGCAATAAGGGAGGCTGGAGAGTATTGCCCCATAGTGAGGGACAATGCTGTCCAGAATAAATTCAGAGGTCTGTTGATAGTTGATAAACAGACGGCTGTGGCCCTTTACAGACTAAGCACCTGCTGGGGCCACTCCATGGTGCATTAATTTGGGGGGCCTGTGAAATCCTTCGCTCTGGGTAGACATAAGCCCATTCCATACAAGAACAGTAATGGCAATAAGACATTAAGAAGACACATGAGGAGTGGTTTGCACTTTATAATTTTCCTAGCCGTTATCTCACTTAGTCCTTATACTGATATTCCGAGGTAAACATTATCTTAAGAGGAGGATACTCATAGTTATTTTGTAAATTGCCTAAGACATACAATCCACGGGAGTGAAGCTCATATTCCAGAACCTGACTCACAGCTCTGCGGGCTCTCTACTCCACCAAGCTGCTCCACCCTCGTTATCACTGATCACTTGCCTGGAACCTGGGAGTCTTCCCTGATCCCTCTCCTTACCCAGCCCTCCCCCAGCCAAGCTCCCCACAATTGCTGTTGCTAACATCTCTTGAATCAATTTATTATCTCCACCACCACCTTGGCCACCATCTCTGCCCTCAACTCTGTGGCAGCCTGAAGTTTTGCCTGTTCTCATCCTTTCTTCCAGAAGATCTTCTAAAATGTAAATCTGAGCACATCACTCACCTCCTGAAAATCCTTCTCTGGTTCCTCTCCTTTCAGGCTAAAGCCCAGCTCCCTAGCATCCTTTGCAACCTGACTTTTTGGCATTATCTCTAATTGGCACTTATTCACACTCTTGGGGTTCCCGCAATTCTGAGCTACTTTCATTTTTCTGATTCTTCTACTCCCGCTATGTTTCTGAGTTAGAAGCCCCTCTTTTCCCCTGACTGACTCTTCTTCTTCTTTAGAATTCAGCCCAGACCTGTCCTCCCCCCGGGGAGCCCCTGACCCTCCAAAGCCTGCTTTGGGACCCTGCCCTGTGTTCACCTTTGTATTGCCTTTTCCTTCTTGTAGATCACCTACCTAAACAGTCAAACCTTCAGAACAGAGGCTGTGCCTCACTTACAGTTGTATCCCAGTGTGTGGACCAGTAGTTGCTTAGTACATGTTTGTAAAAGGCTCGGTGGCACAATGAGGAGGAGGGCATGGCTGATTCTGTTTGGGAGAATGCAGTCAGGCTCTCCAAGAGGGAGCATCATTTGAATGGTTCCTAGAGGGGAAGCAGGATTTTCCAGGTGCCGCTGAGTGGGAGGTGCATTCTTGGAAGGCGAGCCACCCCTTCTGTCCAGGGTCTGCAGAGTCCTCCACCCTTGTGTAGTTGCCTACACATCATACTTCACACCTTAGCTTCAGAGCACTGTTGCAGGATACTGCCCTGACCACTCACGCTGGATTAGTGCTCAATGATTTGGATTTCCATGGTACTTTGTAACCTGGGAGGCGGACTTGGCCCAGTGGTTAGGGCGTCCGTCTACCACATGGGAGGTCTGCGGTTCAAACCCCGGGCCTCCTTGACCCGTGTGGAGCTGGCCCATGCTCAGTGCTGATGTGCACAAGGAATGCCGTGCCACGCAGGGGTGTCCCCTGCGTAGGGGAGCCCCAAGTGCAAGGAGTGCGCCCCATAAGGAGAGCCGCCCAGCACGAAAGAAAGTGCACCTGCCCAGGAATGGTGCCGCACACACGGAGACCTGACACCTGACACAACAAGATGACGTAACAAAAAGAAACACAGATTCCCGCGTCGCTGACAACAAAAGAAGGGGACAAAGAAGACGCAGCAAATAGACACAGAGAACAGACAACCGGAGTGGGGCGGGGAGGAGAGGAGAGAAATAAATAAATAAATAAATCTTTAAAAAAAAAAGATTTCTGATCTTCTACTGAATTGTGTCATTTGTGACTCTCTGAGTCCCTTCTCTAGATTACTAACTCCACGAGAGCAGGGCTGTGTCCACTTTGTTTTGGTATTATACCTCTGGTCTTGGCCAAATGTTTCTTGTAGTAAAAGTTCAATAACTATGTGCTGGATAGATGATGCATGTTCAAATTTAGGCGACAAGGATCATTTTGGACTGATTGAAACGTATGACACCACCTGGGAAATGCAGGGAGAGATTGGGGACAGGATAATTATGCTCAGAATTTCAAGTCCTAAAGGCACTGCTTTGAAACCAATGATTTCATAGACAGAGAATGAGACAATATATGAGTGGAAGGGAAGGCAGTGGGCACATGGTGGGAGGGACTCCGAAATAATGAAGACCATTAAGGAATATGTTTCAACAGCTCACGACAAATGGAAGGAAATTGAGGTTGAACCCCTGGAAAACACTGGTGTCTCCACTCCTTCCTCGCCTTCCTCCCCTGAGCTGAACCTCAGTGCAGCTTTCTGGGTCCTAGGAGGCGGTGACCTGATGGCAGGGGTTCAAGCCGGGCATTGGCCAAATCACAGAAACTTTTTGATAGCCTTTTCTAGCAAGAAAGGATGCTTATAAAAAATGCAGTTCTTTCTATGGAAAATGCAGGGTCATTTTCATTAGCTGGATAACTGAGGGCTCATTTGCAGGGCTGCATTGCCAACATTTTGTAATAAGATTGATCTTATGCATGTATATTGCTATATAAAGCTCTTCTGTCATCAGCTTTTGAGCATAGACAGTGTGAAAAGGAGGAAATATGACCCTGGATTTTCTGTGATTTATTTTTTTTCTGTAATGACAAAGAAAAAAGCGAAGGACAGAATCTAGAATTCATGGATCTCTAATCAAAAATGCCCGTGCATGCATGCACACTCACACACAAAGTACACATTGATCGCTCTCACTTTGTGTGAGGAAATGCCAGCATGTCACAACTTCTCTTTGCTAACAGTTCCATGTTATCTCTGAACAGGAATCATTTAATAACTGGGAGACTGAGGGCCATTGAGATCTGATGACCCTTTAATGGCCCCAAGTTATAGGACAAAAAGTCCTGAGGAAATATCTTCTAAGGACTTCGCCTTCTCGGTGATTTCCGTAAATGACTCCACTTTAAACTGCTGGGATTGTGTGGCCTCCTACAATTACGGGTGTTCTAATTTCCTGGGACTAATTTTAGAGGGTGGAAGATTTTAATCATGGAAAGGAATTGTTTCCATTGTTCGGGCTAACTTCAGAAGCAAGAAGCAAGTTGAAAGCCAGGGCCCAAGCGAGCCTCCCAAGAAGGCCCGCAGCATTCCTCAGGGCCTGGGGGGGTCTAGGGGGGCCTGGGGTGGGCCTGGGGCCTACTGCTGCTGAAAGGAAAAACCTAGGAGGAGGCTGGCCGCTCTGATCCTCTGACTGAGCTTTTCTTTGTCTCTGGAACTGTGGAGTCTAAGAATTTAGTGAGATCTCTGAGTGAGTTTTATACGCGTTGTTGCTTCCTCTGTGAAATCCGTAGAGACTAACGAGGCACCTCCCATCTTAGAGTGGGCCGTCGGTGGCCATGTTCTACATTCCCGCCAACTGAAAAATCTTGGGGGTGGGTGGGTGGGCAAGGGGCTGGGGACAGGAGAGGGGTGAAGTGGAAGCTGCTTCTCCTCTCCCCCTCACCCTTGCTTCCCCTTCTTTGTGGAGCTTTGTTCATGTCACACTCCTCTGACCAAGAGATGGGAGGAGATACCGGGGCTGTCGGCAAAGTGGCCTTCTCCTGACAATGCTGAAGAGAACTCTTCCTACACACACCTGGCAAGGCACTTCAAAGCCCACCCTGCCCAGGGCGGGACTTGTCCGGTGAGGTGACCTTCCTGTGCCCTCTGCCTGACCTCTTCATTTGATTTTTTTCTCTGCTGAGGGTATGGAGTTTTTTGACCCACAACAGGCACTATCCCAAGTTCATAATTTTGGATTCATGGGAAAAAATAGCTATCCCATTTAGCTCGTGCCATGTACTAAAGATGTGCTGAAGAGTTGAGGCTGGCGGCTGAAATGAGATGGCCACTTTTTTGAGGCTCTTTTCCATTCTACTACTGTCCAGTCTTCCTATGCAGAATCTCAAAGTTGAGAGAAGCCTCTCTTAGCTTTTTTATTCAGGAATTCCTAATTCTGCCTTCCTACCAGTAGATCAACTAGTCTCTGGTTTTCAACTTCCAAGGAATAGTTGCATGGGATGAAAACACTCAGTAAAAGAAATTTCAGCACGTGAGATTGAAAAAGAGAACATTGGAAAATCAAGAACCACCATTCCTAACATTTAAGGGGACTGGAAAACTGAGGACAGATATATATGTGACAGCTAAAGACACCAACGGTGTTTATCTATATTATTATTAGTGATTTGTTTTCTCTAATTTTTCTATGATGAGGATGTATTGATACCATTTAAAGAAAAGGCACAATAGGATGGATGAATGGTCCCTATAAGCTGGGGAGCCTCTTCTGCTCTCAGGCAGCTAGACGACTCTCATCTCAGAACCTTAGCATTGGAAGAAATGTTAGAGCTTGTCCCACCCTGTGAGGCGCCCAGCCCCTGCCCAAGCCCCTCTCCCCCTTTAAAGGGAGAAGGCTACTTTACCAGGCCGCAGATGCCCTGGTTGGGTAGGTCTCTTGTTGGAAAGAAAATAAAAAAGGAGAAGGGAGGAGAAGGGAAAGAGAGAAGGAGAGGGAACATTTATATTTAGTTTAATTCGGCTTTCCTGGGATATCTAGGTATTTGGCCTAGTTTCCTATCTAGGCAGCACAGAACAAGGTAACCTCTTCATATGCTTGATAACCTTTCCTCTTTGAAACCAGGAATCATGCCTCCCCTTTGTTGTACAGCTTTAAACATCCATAGTCCTTTCAATTACTGATTAAGTAGGCTGGCTTTTAGCCCCTCACCCTTTGAGTTACCTCTTTATAGACTGTATTAGTCAAGGTTCTCTAGGAAAACAGAATCAACAGGAGATATCAGTCAATAGTATGAGATTTTATAAGATTCTCTTACATGACCGTGGGGATGCACAAGTTCAGGTTCCACAGGCAGGCTGCAAACCAGGGCTCCAGTAAGAGTCTAATGAAGGTCCTTAATGAGTTTCCAGGAGATGTTGGCTGTCCAAAGATGAGCTGGGAAATTCTCTTTGAATGCTGAAATCACTTCCCCTTTTAAGGCATTCAACTAATTGGATAAAGCGTTATTCATTGCTGATGGCAATCTCCCTGATTGACAGACACGTAATCAGGCATCTATGCAGTAAACTCACTGATGACTAAAGTCCATAAATGTCCTGGTATTACAATTAGCCCAGTGCTTGCTTGACCAAACAACTGGGCACAATCACCTGGGCCAAGTTCATACATTAGCCTAACTATCACATAGACTTAGCATAGTTAGCCGAATTTTTCTTTAAAAGTGCCTTTGCCAGCATTGCTCCTGGTGCCTGAGAAGTCTGAGCAGCAGACAGTCTGATGCAACTCTTATTTCTCTCCATCTGGATGCCATACGTATAGATTTTCAGCTTAAGACAGCACTAGCAATTTTAGTGGTTACATCATACTGTTCACTTATATTAAGTTTTGGTTCTCTAAAATCTCGGCTTGAATATCTAAAACTCATTGTGAGAGGAAATCGGGATGTTGCTCCTTGGGGTGGGTCCTGATAGACAGGCATGTCCCATTAAGTTAGGTCAGCTGAACAGGGGGAAGAATCCACCAGAAAGGGTGACGCTCAGCCGAGGTTGGGCTGAGGGTTGGGGGAGGCAGTGGTTGTACAACATGCAGCTTTTACAAAAACCCTTCCAGATCCTGTCCCCTTTTGGTAGGTATGCACCCTGGGAAAGGAAGGCTGTGCTAAAAATAAAAGAGCGGTCACACTTAGGGTCAAGCATCTGTGCCAAAGGACCTGCAGAAAGAGGGAGCACAGAAAAGGAGTGACCAGGACACCTGTCCTAAGTGCAAGGCCCTAAAGCAAGACTGTTGTCTGCCGGGGCTTTAACATGGGCCACAAGGAGAGCAGCAGACAGGTGTGGAGGGAGAGAGTCAAGGATCCTTGGGGAGCTGGGGCAAATGTGCATGGAGTGGGGACCCTGGGCAGGGGTTAGCAATGACACTTCAGCTGCCTAGAGGGCAGACAAGGACTTGAAAAATGCTGGAGACACAGAGAGGCTGCAGAGAAAACAGCTGTCTCCGGGACTGTCAGAAATTTAGAGCAGAGTCCAGCCACTGAAGGGACAGAGGGCCTGAGGAGGGAGCTGGTGGCAGCCCAAGGTCTTTGCTGCATGGCCTGCAGCAGGGGCAGTCCTTTATTGGTGCAAGCCTTGGTCTTGGGGACTGGAGCAAAACAATATGGGAAGTGTATTAGTCAGTGTTCTCTAGGGAAACAGACTCGACAAGAGATATCTGTCAATAGTATGTGATTCTATAAGAGTCTCTCACAAAGCTGTGGGGATGCACAAGTCCAGGTTTCACAGGCAGGCTGCAACCAGGGGCTGCAATGAAAGTCCAATGAAGGTTCTTGACAAGTTGTGGGAGATGTTGGCTGTCCAAAGACAAGCTGGGAAATTCTCACTCAATGCTGGAGTCACTTCTCCTTTTAAGGCATTCCACTGATTGGATAAAGTGTCACTCATTGCTGATGGCAATCTCCCTGATTGATGTAATTGTAATCAGCTCTCTATGATTTACCACTGCAGTAAAGTCAGTCATGACTGAAGTCCATAAATGCTCTTGTATTACAGTTAGCTCAGTGTTTGCTGAACCAAACAACTGGGCACAATTACCTGACCAAGTTGACACAATAGCCTAAACATCACAGGAAGTGTGGGTAGAGGATGTTGCAACAAATCAGAGCCATCTCTGGCTTCCAGGAAGATGCTGGGCAGAGGGGAGCACCTCAGAATGGGGAAACACGGGGTCCTGCAAATGGCAGGTAAGAGTAGTTGGGTCAGTAGGTGTGACCTCAGTGCTATTCATAAGGGGGTCTGGCCCGGGAGTCATTCAGGTGTTTTCTTATAGAGAAATTTTTAAAAAATAACTGTGTGGACATTTATTTTCATGTAAGAATTGTGGTGAGAAACTAAACAGAGTAAAATAGCCAACCCCATGTGTGTGGGGGCTGGCTCCATCTGGAGGGCCTCAGTGCTTGGGTCCACTGTTCTGCTCTCACAAAGTTCTGGGCTCTGTCACTTGTCTCCATATCTGAAGCCCCAAATACTCCAGAAGGCAAAAAGGCTCCAGTTTTGGAATTGTCTGGTGACCAGGTGGCCTAGCTCCCCCGGGCTGTCGTGACAAATGACCATGAACTGAGTGGTTTGAAACAGTGGAAATGCATTGTCTGCCAGCCGCTTCTGGAGGCGGGAAGCCTGAGATCAGCCCCCTCTGAGGGCTCCAGGGTTCTGGTGGAAGCTTGCAGCCAGTCCCGTGTTCCTTGGTGTTCCTTGGTTTGGGTATAACTCGGTGGCGGCCCCTGTCACATGGCCATTCGCTTTCTCTGTCTGTGTTCAAGTTTCCTCTTCTCATAAGGACAACAGTTATATTGGATTCCAGTTTGGCTCCATCGTGACTAACCTCATCTTCAGAGATCCTATTTCCAAAGAAGCTCACATTCCTGGGCCTGGGGCTTGTGACTGGAACACACCTTTTTGGGGGGACACGATTCAACTCAACTCCTGCGATTTCTAATTCACTTAACATTTACAAGGGTACTGCATAGGGGAAGTTTCAGGTGAGGTTTTCTGGCTCATTCAATCCATAAAATTAGGCAACAAACAGATCACTCAAAAATACCGATGTAATAGCAGTGTGCTAATTTAGATGACCCTTCAGATGCCCTGTATGAATTATCAACACATTCCATTCTTAATGAGAATGTACAGACTTGAAAAAAAAAAAAAAGATTTTTACAATATATTGGGCTGGGATAGGTTTTAACTTGTGTATAAAATTATAATATTTCTATCTGGACTTCCTCAAGAAAGGAGTTCTAATTTATAAGCCAGTGACCACCTCTTTTTCTTTTAGTTTGTGTTTAACTTAATATCCATTTTACCTCAGTTATTTTGGTATTTATTGGATTGCAGCTCTTTTAATAAGATTTAAATGAAAAGTCCTAGAGTACACAATCTAGCTTCATATTGAGCCCACATGGTTCGCTAAAGCAGGTATCACACCAGCGGGAATCCCGCGTTGTCATGGTTGTAATAGCCTCCTAATTGGTTGTGACATGGGGCTGCCTTTTGATCTTGACCATGTTCTCCTAATTATTTAATCTCTGACAACATGAAAACATGTTTAACCACATACCAGGAATAAAAATCCAGCATGACTTTTCTCCTGAGGCCTAGTTTAGATTGCACATTTTGTACACTCAAAGCAGCAAAGCGAAATATGTTTATTTCCTGTTTTCTGCTGGTGGAGTGCTCAATAATGGGGAACGGGGAGAGGTGGGGAGGTCGCGGGCCCATCCCAACCCTTTCTCCTCTAGATGTCTGAGAAGATATTTCCTGTTCATTCTGAATTGATCCTGTTTTCCTGACTCACTTTTGGAGTTCGGGAGTTGTCAAATTCTCAAATGTACCCTTTTTGAATTGATGTCAACAATTATTCTTAGCCTCTGGAGGCCTGGGAGTGAGTGCTCAATGTTAGGTAGACAGAGAAACAAGGAACGATTCTGGTGCTTTATGCTTGTATTCTTCTTTCCTATTTGGGAATATTTACATTTTAGTTTATTTAGTTGCCCACATGTCTGTTCCTTTTAACTGACTCTAAATTGCTTGCTGGCAGAGGCCTTATTATTTCATCTATTTATCACTTGGACTCACTAAATATTTGCTGAATAAATGAATGAATAAGGAAACAATTCTATGAATGAATGAATGAATGAATGAATATAAATTATGTTTACCTCTGAGGACTTAGCTAATGGCACAAATGTAAATACTAAGGCCTCCCAGTGAAAAATTCACAAGATCTGCATTTCACACCATTTCTTAATTGCAGCATAAATGTATTAACATAAAGATATCCTTCCTAGATTTGAATGATGGAGCTCAATGCTCTGTGACTGACAAAGTCGCTCAAAACTTTTGGCTGTGGTTACAGTTTTCACTATGATACCAATATCCAAAGTTTCAACTTTCCTTAATAATTTACCCTATTATTTATTTACATATGCAAGAAGTATTGTTCTTAGCTCCAGTACAATTGATATTTCCCAGTGGAACTGTTTACTGGGGTGACAAATTGCCAGTGTCTATTTATTTAATACCTGTTCACTTCTGTTGGGAAAATGATGGTCTAATGCTGTTAAAATGCTGACCAGGTCAGGAGCCTTGGTCCGTGAGATGGGCGATGTTCTGAAGCCTTGCCAGTGCCTTGGCAATCTAATACATTAGAGGTCACCCAAGTTTTTCTGTAAAGGGCAGGTAATAAATATTTTAGGCTCTGTGGGTCTTGTGGGTCTCTGTTGTAACTATTCAAATCCACCCTTGTAGCCCAAAAGCAGGCATAGGCCACCAGTATACACATGGATGTACCTGTGTTCCAATAAAACTGAAATTTGGATTTCATATAATCTTTCATGTCATGAAATATTATTGTTCTTCTGATATTTTTTCAACCACTTAGAAATAAAAACCATTCCTAGCTCATGGGTGGTATCTACGCGGGCAGTTGACCAGATGTGGCCCATTTGCCGACCCCAGTAATAGATGGAAGGTGGGTACTTTCTGTAACCTGGGAACTCACTTAAACAACACCAGTCCCAGAGAAAATCAGTTTACCTGCAAAGCACAGCATCTTTGTCCACGGCGAGCTTCCTCTTCCTCGACTTCAGATGACATCTCTTGAGCTTTCCCTGCTTTGTGTGGACGCCCCTGACTTTAGTGGTCTGCATTTGTTTGTATTTCCTCTGAGTACAAGGGACCTCACCCTGCTTGGGAGCCGTCACTATGGAGTTGCAAGGCCGCCTCTGCCCGCACCCTTGTTTCCTGTGTAGGATGACCTGTGACCGTGGGCTTGGCTGCAGAGAGGAGATGTTTTTGGGTTGGGAAAACGTAACCTATCATATCTATGACCACTGAGAGGCGCTCCCAGAGTTCCTGAGAAGCGTGAGTCCAGACGTGGCTCTCGCAGACAAGCCTTTGACTCTTCAGTCACCGTGTTTTCATAGACACCCATGGGTTTAATCATGGTCCAAGCTATCCTATTCTCAGTAATAAAGGAGAGGGACAGGCGGACGGAGCTTCTTTTCTCTTCCTGTAAGGACAGTTATCTAACTGCAAATTAGTAAATCAAGACACTCATGCATTCCTAGTCCTTTTCCGTTTGTATAGCTAAAAGGCTGAATGTCATACCTGCTTAATGTTTCTAAAAGGCCTATTCTTGGGCCTTTAGCTTGTAATTTTCAAAAAAATCTACTTCTGAAATGGAAATGGAATGATATATAGGAAAAACACAACATTTGAATCATGAGAGACCAACTTTATCCCATGACTTTTTAATTTCAGGAGTATTTTTCTGGAACTCATTCCAGAAATGGACAAAGAAATGGAGTAAGTCTAAGGAAAGATTTATGTGTGTTTCGTCTCTCTCTCTCTCTCTTTTTTTTTTGGTAAGTCTTGTGTTCCAACTCCCATATGTCACACAGAGTCACATTATCTGATATTTATACTTGAAAAATAAGAATGATATGTTCACATATAGATGGAAAGTTATTTTCTTAGAAATTCAAGGAGCAAAATCAGCTGTCAATAAGCTTTTAGAAGGAAAGTGGAGGATTGCTAGGAATGTGAGTGTGATGGAGCATTTCTAGTCATATTTGAGACACTATTTGCGACACCTGTTCTAAACTAAATAAAATATTATATAAAGCATGTGGATCAATTTCATTCTGTTCAAACTTGATGTGTTATCTCAGAAATACAGAATGCACACATACCCATATCATTATGGACACATGTCTCATATTGTTCATATTCCAAAATCTGTATGATCAAAAACGCCTCAAGTAATTTTAGTCCTTGACATAATCCACTTCTCAGTTTCAGGACCTTTTAAAACTGTTTCCACGAATGCCGATTTAAAGGCACCCATGTGTGCAAAATGAAGCCTGGAATGAGAAACATCACATGGCATCAGAATGCGGGAGGGTCTCTCATTTCAAAACAAAACTAGTATTTGGGTTTGCCTTGACTACACAACTGTATTTTTGCACAAGTGTCTTGGTTGCTGGCACATGGTTCTTTTATTGAAAGGTCGAGGGCCAGAGGTGAGAGTCTGTACTGATTTTATGGTTCAATTTTCAAAAATTTGTAAGCTGTAAGGAAGAGATCATTGTAACTCTTTAAACGATTTCCATACAATGTTATTTGTTCTCATCACTTTAGAAAAATGTCCTTCACAGTAATCGCTTGTCCTAGGAGGACTTCACGTGGAACCACGTAAATGGGTCAAGTACTGCTCAACCTAAGCATCCACGATCCCAGGAAGGCAAATGAGACAAATCACGTGAAAATACAGGCAAAGGATGACTCACTCTGGCGTGATATAGCTGGGTCTGTTTCCATTTTAGTTTATTCCTTCTTCCATATTTCTCCCTTGGACATCCCTCTTGATATTGACTATTTAGGAGATGAGGTCCAAGCAACATTTCAAAGCAGAAGTGAATTTTGAGGAGAGTTATCAAACAACCACATGGATCGACAAAACAAACTTTTCTGGGAAGCGCTACAAGGGAGGAGTTACTGAGTTTTGAAGGTAAAGTCAAAGTCAGAAGATAAATTTGTAGTAAACCGTAGGCGGACAGAAGTACAAAATGGGTGAAAGGGAAAAAAAAAAGGAGTTCTAAACTCCATTGCTTTCCAGCTCCAGACAGGTAAACTGAAAGTGGGCAGTGGCCAGAGTATTGCAGCAACCAAGAGGGCATTTGCCCTGACGAGAGGGATTCAGGTCTAATTTTTATAAAATGAATGCACAGGCCTGGCACCAATGGACAGAGTTTGTAGCTTCTGAACTGAATGCTCATTAGGAGAAGGGGTGTGTGCCAGCCATACAGAACAAAAGCACAGGCAGACTGAACTTTGTGTAGCAAACAAAGGGCTATAAATAGAGTTGAGTTTTGGAATGATTGCTGAATCTTGGCAAAGATATCTCAAGATCGCAATCAGAGAATGGGGTCATCCAACCAATAAGGTAAGGAGAAAAATAACAGTCTAAAAAAATAGTCCAAATCCTTCAGTAATGTGGATGAGCATTCTTTCCTTCCTTCCTTCCTTCCTTCCCTTCCTCCTTCTCTCCCTCTCTCCCTTCCTCCTTCTTTCCTTCCTTCCTTCATTTTTTAAATAGAAGGTACTTTTGAGATATATACTGCTAGCTTTTATTATTTATAACCCTGAAAAGTAATAGCTGTCTCTGTAGGATGAGGTCAAAATAGAATAAAAATGGCAGAACTGTTCTCAAGGCAGTAATCTGCCATCATGGTGCTGGGGCCAGGCATTACTTCCTTTTTGAGGTTCCAGGGGCTGGGGATTGAACTCAGGACCTCGTATGTGGGAAGGTGGTACTCTACAACTGAGCCACATGGGCTTCCCTGAATTGGTTTTGTCATTTGTTGTTTGTTTTTGGTTTTTCAGGAGGCACTAGGAACTGAACCTGGGACCTCCCATGTGGGAGGTGGGAGCTCAACTGTCTGAGCCACATCTTCTCCCAGGCCTTACTTTCCTTAACACATTTAAGAAGAAAATTCTTTTCTTGCTGTGGAGACTTTGCACCTACCAGATCAGGGTTCTCTGGGGACAAAGCTTTGACACGGCTGCCTCAGAAGAGAGGAAAGCCTTCCTATTTCTCATTTAGAAAGAGAAGGCAAATTCAGTCAGTGTCTGAAGCCATGACTATTTTCAGATGCCAGGTGGCTGGGGGTGAGTCCTATTAAGGCACAGAGGATAACGTAAGCAACATGCTGGTGCTTTACATTCCAGGGAGCAAGGAGGATGCAGGAGAAAATACATTTCCTTTTACATGAAAGAAATAAAAACTTATGTGCAGGTCCTCTAACAAACATTGAGCCCGAATTATGCTAAGCATATGACCATGTTACGTATATGGCGAATGTACAGATATGATGAAAACCAGTAAGGAAATAAGATACAGAAGGGAATCTTGGCGAGCCACAGATCTTCCAATGAAAATGTTATTTTTTTATATGAAGAGAAATGTTTTTTAAAGCTGTAGGAGCAGCAGGCTTAGAAAATGGTATCATCTAGCTGACCCCATCTCCTGCCTTTTGTTCTTGTCAGTTTACTCTTCTTCCCTTTTTATTTTGGTCTCCCATTTTTCTTTCACCTCCTTTCGGTTCCTTGGATAAAATGGAGACTACACAGACAAGCTCAGGAAGGTCTTTTTTTCCCTACCCGCTTCTTCTAATTTTCCTTCTCCCAGGTCTGGAGACCACCTTGAGGGGTGACAGGGTAATTCAATTTCCAATCCCATTTCATTCTTGGTCTCTCAGTGGAGACTGCCAACAAGGCACCAATTAGGGGAAACGAGAGGCTGAAGGAAATAGAAGTTTGCTACTGTATTGCATGTGTGTGTTTTGACATTTAGTTTGAACTTCAACCTAGCCTGTGCTCCTTTGCAAGCTTTTAAAAAGAAATAAACTCTGTCTCATTACCATCAGATACAATGATGGGAGAAATGGGCTGGAAAAAAATCCTGAATCTTTCCTGAGCCCTATTTTGCGCTTTACAAAGAGAAGGGCAAATTCTTGACTGCTGTGCCATTCGGCTATTATGTTTAACAATCTAATTAGAAAGGCTGGGAAGCCTACTCCCATTGTAAAAGCTAAGACAGTACACACAAGCAAAACCAATTAGACAGCTGTGGTTTACAGAGCTGAACTGCCCTCCAGCCAGGTTCTAATGAACGACCTGCCACCCTGCCCCCTCCCTGCAGCCCCCAGGAGATGGGTTTTGTCCATAAATGGGGCCAGATGACAGTGGCAGCATGTTCGGGGCTCCCCACCCGGGACAGGAATCTGCAGTTACCTGCTGGCCAGCAAGCTGCCACAGGACGCCTTCCCTGGGCTCCTCTCTCTCTCGCTGTAGTTTGCTACCTCCCCTGGCCTTCAGCTCCTGCCCAGCTCTAAACGGCGTCCTTCTGGATGCTCATGCCTGCCTGGATCAAGCAGGTCAGAGCTATGCTAACGGGTGGCAATAAATCAGAACCGTCGCTTTCACTTTTATGAAGGTTACTTTCTGCACACCGGGGACTTATTTAACTTGAAACAGACCAAAAACTATACGTTAAGCTGCATGCTTGCCATGCCTTTGTTTTTGACCACGTATGGCTTAAATTAAGGCTCTCTGTGTTGAGCAGATTGCTGGCTGCAAGTTAGTCATCTGTTTAGTGTTTGTGTGTCCCACAAGGGGCTTGTGGTTATTCACAAGTCTATTAATTAAAAAGAGAACTAGTAAGGCAACTACTAAGTGGGTTGATGAACCATGCAGCCACTTCAAAAAAAAAAAAAGATGTATTAAAATGCATACATACAGCACCTCTTGCAATTCCCTCTCTGGAATCGGCTGATATCAGTAGTTATTGTTTGAACTAAGCATCATAAAGCTTGTGAAAAAATGCTCTTGTCATCACCGCATCTAAAGGAGAAGTTTTATGTCAAGAATTAGAGCAGGAATTAGAACAACGCTGTCTGCCTTAATGGAATCGAGATTGCGTTAAGGTCTCCATTTCTAAAGCTCTGATTTCATCAGGTAGTGACTCATGGAAAAACATCCATCTTACGTTGAAACTGGGCCTTATCAGAACAGAAAATGCAAAGGATTTTTAAATTCAGGGAGAATGAAAAGAAGCCATTGTGTCTGTTAGCAAGATTGGTACTAACAGCAGTTACCTTCCTTTACGTCAGTCTTTTCAGGGATCAAAGTACGACACGCGCCATCCTTTTATTCCCAAAGCCATGTCTCAAGAGAGAAAAAGAATCATGGGGCTATTCTGTTTTATACGTGAGGAACAAAGTGATAAAATAGTTTCACAAACTTACCCAAAATGACCTACCATCATGGCAGAAATGAGAATTATTTAATGATCATTTGATTGCTTGTTAATTTTCCGTCTTCTAAAAGCTTTTAACCAGGAAACATTAGTTCTGAAGTTAGCCTATAAAAGAAATGTTATAAAAATCAGATTTGGTGAATATGTGAAAATGGCAGTATGCATTTGCAAAGGTGTTCTATGTTGGATTGTTCTATGTTGGGTTGTTGGAAGACTAGGCAAAGCAATCATATGTTAGCTGCTGTGTACATAAGATGGATGTCCTGGCAAGTGACACAGTAGGTGCAGGTGGGCTCCAGGTACCAAGGTGTAAACAGTATCCTGATAGGAAAGGAGGCATTAGAGAGAAAGTCATCAGAGAACACAGAGAGCCAGTATCATTACCAAATCAAGGACACCTCTGAGGTATATTAGTTTGCCAAAGGAAGTTGGGCCCAATTAAAACTTGCTGAGCACATACTCGGTGGAAGCAAAGAAGGTATAATACAAAGACTTGTCCTTGGCTTCCAGGAGCTTATCATCTATTTAGTGAACTAAAACACTTAAATATTTCAATAGAACCAAATTATTTAGAATTTAGAATGATTTTCACAGGAAACAGGATGTTGAATATTGTTCAATATGGCAATAGGCAGGGTTGTTTTTGAGATTTTAAAATCAATTAAAAGTAAACCTGCAGGAAAGCAGCTGTGGCTCAATCAGTTGGGCTCCCGTCTACCATGTGGGAGGCCCTGGGTTCACACCCACACGCTGTGGAGAACCACCCCGCCCGCAAGTGCCATGGAGAGCCAACTCAGCAAGGTGACATAACAAAAAGGGAGACAAGTTAAAAAAAACACAGAGGAGAGCACAGTGAATGGATGCAAAAGAGCAGACAACAAGCAACCTGCAAGGGGGGGGTGGGGAGTAAATAAAATAAATACAGACACTCAGAAGAACACACAGCGAATGGACACAGAGCGGACAGCAAGCAAGCTGCAAGGGGGGGGGATAAAAAAAAAAGAGATTGACTAATGTGATTAATACTTGACAGAACAATAAATAGTACTTAACTGATAATATTTCTTTTAGAAAAGTAAAGCTACATTGGCCCATGCACAGTGCTGCCATGTGCAAGGAGTGCTGTGCCACACAGGGGTGCCCCCATAGGTATGCCCCATGTGCAAGGTATATGCCCTGCAAGGAGAGCCGCCCCACTGTAAAAAGCACAGCCCACCCAGGATTGGCACCGCACACACGGAGAGCTGATGCAGCAAGATGACACAACAAAAAAGAGACGCAGATTCCAGTGCCACCTGATAATGCCAGCAGACGCAGAAGAACACACAGCAAATGGACACAGAGAGCAGACAATGGGGGAGGAGGGGAGAGAAATAAATAAAATAAATCTTTAAAAAAAAAAAAGTAAAGCTACAAACAGTATATTTATCTAATTGGGTGGTGGCATGAAGTTTAAGGACTAGCTTCATGCTGAATAAATGAATAAAGCTCTAAACCTAGCATGACAAGTTGGAATGATTCTAATACAGTGAAATGTAATGGGAACAAATAAAAAGGCCTAAACTTAGACCCTAAAATGCAAGTGATTCCTGACTGAATGGAACACATACTGCACAGCAGCCTACTTGGAAAAAGACTGTAGGATAAATGAACTAAGAGTAATGGAGAAGAGAACTAACAGTTATTTATCAGCCCCTATGTCCCCACGACTGTGCCAGGTGCTCTATCTGGGGTTTTCATTGTTCCTCACAAGAGTCCCAGAGCCTTTGCAGAGAACCATGCACAGCAAGAGCATTTCAGATACATCGTCTTGTTCAACTTTCATGACCACCTTGCAGACCAGACACCACCTCCATTTTACAGATGAAATAACCGAGGCTCAGAGAGCTGGAGTCAGTTGGCCACGGTCCCACACAAGAGAGCAAACAGGAAGTGCAAATGGGATTTGCCTGAAAGTCTCTACTGTTCGTTTGTCCTTGAACCCTGCTTGTTTTTCTTTGCTAGAGCTGCTACGACCAATTTCACACAGTGGGTTGGCTTGAACAGCAAGCATTTATTGTTTCACCGTTCCAGAGCCAGAAGTCCAAAATCAAGGCATAGACGCAGCCACGCTTTCTCGCTGACGTCTGTGGCACTCTGGCGCTGGCTGGTCGCGAGCCTCAGGGATCCTTGATTTGCCCTCTGCCTCCCGTCATGCGGCAACCCCTCTCTCCTTGGGTCTGTTCTGGTTTCCACTGACTTCTTCCTGTTGCTTTCTCTGACTGTGTTCAAATTTCCTCTCTTTAGAAGGCCTCCGCTCATACAGATTACGATGCACCCTGATTTAAGTTGGCCACACCTTGACTAATACTATCATCAAAAAACCCTGTTTACACATGGGTTCACACCCACCAGAATATGGATTCAGATTAAGAACATATCTTTTGTTGGGGTACAGGATTCAATTTACCATTCTGTGTTTCAGGAGGTGATGTGGCTAGGTTACAAGATATGCTGTATCTGGAACAAGGAAAATGGCAGTTCCCTTCTGTTAGACAATGGCTGCATCACCTCAGTCAGTTCATGGATGATGCAACCAGATAGCCTGGCTTTCCATGGCAGCTCTGCCACTTCTGGGCTCTGTGACTTTGACCAAATTAGTAAATTTCTCTATGTTCTCAGTTTCCCTATCTCTAAAATGAGCATAGTAGTAGTACCTACCTAATAGGTTGTTAAGCAGATTAAATGAGTTATTTTATGTAAAGCTTTTATACCAGTGCCTGGCATATCCTAAGTACTATACGCATGTAAGTTACTATTGTTCTGCTCACATCGGATCTCACCTAGAGTATTGACACACATTTCAGGAGGACATTGGCAAATCACTTGTCCCATCAAAGATGACTTGAAAGTCATAGGACTAGAAACAACTTCCCTCAGTACTGTAGAAGGAGCTGAAGGCGTTTAGTCTACAGGAGGAGCACTGCTGAGAAATATTTGATCAAGTTTTGTTCTAACTTAGGCCCTAACAAAGGTCCATAGAACAAAATGGAAAGTTCTTCATTTGATAATTTCTTCCTAAATTATGGCAGCAGTCAACTCCAGGAGCCCAAGGACTGCCTGGCATTGGAAGAAAACACCACATCCACCTTTTTGCCTGGTCCCCAAGATATCAAGATGGCACTAATGTTCCTCATGCAACTGAGGAGTCTCCTGAGACTTGAAGAAGTTACATGACTGACCTCAAGACATATTAATTAATTTATTCAAAAATGTTTAATAAACATCTACCATGTTCCAGGCATGGCTCCTTGAACAGAACAGACATCCTGTTACCCTGATGAAGCAACATTCTTGCACTAAGAGGTAGAAGACTGAATCCAACTCAGCACCTCCTGATGCCTGAGACCCCACCAAGGGGAAATGAATGAATTGCATGGAGCCACAAGGGTAGGCTTGTTCCCATCTGGCATGTGTAGCACCCCTCCTTGAGCTAATACCTGTTGATTTATGAATATTCAACTAGCCTGTAGACCACCAGACCACAGACTATTTAAGTTTCAGAGCCAAACTTTTAGGTAGGCGTTAACCTATTTCTCAGACAGACTCAGAAATACTGGGTGACTACTGGAATACAGCTAAGCCCAGCATGGCTTACACTATGAGATAGCTGCCCCTTGAAGAGAAATTGGGTGAAAGGAGCATGTGACATCTTCCATTATAATTTCTCTATGAAATCTAAGATGATGTTCTGACATGGCAATTATTAAAACTTGGGTTGCCATTGCTGATATTTTTCAATACATAAACATATAATAGTGATAAGCTGGCCCAGTGGTTCTTGACCCTTGCTGCACATTAGAGTTACCAGAGACCAATTATGTCTGGATAGATGTAATTAGTTTTACTTTATTTGTTTGTTTAATTTTTAGAAGGTACTGGGGATTGAACCTGGGATCTCATACATGGGAGGCAGGCACGCAAACTACTGAGCACACCCGCTCCCCGGCGTTAGTTTTAAAGCTCATCATCATATTACGAGCCACTATGTGTGTGGGAGGGTAGGGACAGGAAGAGAGGGTGGTTCCACATGGCCTTCAAAGTCATCCCATCCCTAGTACATTGTGTGTGATTCCTCAAAGTTCAGGGGTGTCCATCCCATGGCCCACTACACAAGGTCATTGAGGTGGTGGATCTCTCTTGTCTCTTACCTCTTTTGCAGTCTCAGGTGATAGATGCAGCAGAGATTCAGGGTGAATAGGGTCCTTCTGTGCCCTTTGTGTAGTGTTCTTGGTGCAAAAACGCTGGCCAGAGGGCACTATTGAGAGGCTGCCTCAGGGATGGCTCACCTGCAGCCCAAATAATCATTTCACTTGGGCTGCTTCAGATCCTATACACCCAGCTCTGGCTCCATTCTTTTTTTTTTAAGGATTTATTTATTTTTTATTTATTTCTCTTCCCACCCTCCCCCCCCCCACCCTCATTGTCTGTTCTCTGTGTCTATTCGCTATAGGTTCTTCTGTGTCCGCTTGCATTCTTGTTAGCAGCACCAGGGATCTGTGTCTCTTTTTGTTGCATTGCCTTGCTGTGGCAGTTCTCTGTGTGTGCAGCACCACTCCTGGGCAGGATGTGCTTTTTTTTTCTGCGTAAGGTGGCTCTCCTTGCAGGGCGCACTCCTTGTGTGTGTGGCTCCCCTACGTGGGGGACACCCCTGTGTGGCATGGCACTCCTTCACACATAAGCACTGAGCATGGGCCAGCTCACCACATGGGCCAGGGGGCCCTGGATTTGAACCCTGACCCTCCCATGTGGTAGGTGGATGCTCTATCAGTTGAGCCAAATCCGCTTTCCTGGTTCCATTCTTAGCTCCAGGGAACACCATCTTGTGTGGCTGCTCACTTTTCAGTGCCTTTCCACCTGTCTCAGTTTGCCAGGGCTGCTACGATAAATACCATGCCAGCAGTTGGCTTAAAAACAGAAATTACTTCTCACACTTTTGGAGGCTGGAAGTCCAACATCAAGGCACAGGTTGTTTTCTCCCAAAGTCAGTAGCCTTCCAGCAATCCTCTGTCACATGGCCATCTCTCTTCAAGTCTACTCCTTTGGCTTCCACTGACTTCTGGCTTCTGCTGCCTGACTGAGATGAATTTCCTCTGCTTAGAAAGACTTCTGCAGCAAGGATTAAGGCCCAGCTGAATGCCATTCAGCTTCTTCTAAATAGCATCTTTGAATATCCACTTCACAAGTGAGTCCACACTTTAGCAGCAGCATCTTCAAAGTTCCTCTTTACAAATGGGTTCCTATCCCAGGACTGGGGGCTAGGACTTGAGCAGTCTTTTGTGGAGGGTGTGATTCAATCCCCAACACCACGTGAGGGGCTGGAGTTGGGCGATCACTCTTCCTCCCCAAGATGGCTGTGGTAAGAGGACTTGCCACAGCGGGACGACTCCAGGGGCTTAGGAAAGAATTTCATCACAGGACCTTACTGCGGGACACATGCACCACGAAAAATCCCTCGAGAGAGAGGGGCCAGCTGCATAGGGCAACATGCTGATGCCCAGACCCATGGGAGCACTGCAGTTGTGCAGCCCTGGGGGATGAGGAAGTGGTGTCGGGGCCATCTCACAGCACAGCAGAGCCTGAGACCGAGGCAGCATGTGCCAGGCACAGGGTGAACACTTGGGCAAAACAAGTTTCCACTGATTCATCCAGCCTTCCTCTAGAGGTATCTGAATTTCTATTTTCCATTGTGTTCCTCCTATAATACATATGCTTCCTCAAGATGATTTTCTTTTATTTCCAAAGGACCTCTAAGGAATGTTTTTTTCAGAAGCTGAAAGTTTATCCTTTCTTTTAAAGCTTTAATCTCCTTCTTCCCTCCTTGTAACAGCCTCCTGATTCCACTCTAAACAATCCCCCACCCCCCGCTGGTACACACGCCCTCTAAATGCTTTCGGCGGCGGGCCAAGAGTGTCTTCTCTCTTGATTCACTCCTCTGTCTGCCCCCAGTTTGGACACACTTATGTTGCTTTCTTAAATAGCCGAATCCTTTTAATTAATTTAGGGACTCATCTCAACATAAGTGCCTTATGTTGATAATACTGTAGCACTTTAAAATAAACCGATATGCACAAGCAGACACAGCTAGAAAATACACCAGTTACTGATGAGGATATATATAGATGTCCACATTTACAGGCAGCAACTTTGGGAAAATGCTTCCTCTTGTCTCCACCCCATTCCTGTCCACTCAGATCAGAAAAGGACAGAGGTGCATATGTCGTAAAGACCATCTTAATTTATGCCTGAGGACAACTGCGTGGAGACAGTTGAGACCTTGGCTCCGGCTATACAACTTGTTTGCAGGAAGATGATCGCAAAAATCACTTTATTTTATGCCGGATAGGAAAACAAAAATACCTTTAGTTTGGAAAGGCATTATAGAACAAAAATGAACCTCTAGTGCTCTATTTGCGGCTTTCTGTTTTAGATGTTACTCGGCGAATGAGTTCAGAATAGCCAAGTACGTGTAACCAACCTAAGTGAGGATTATATGATAAACATAAGATTTCCACAGCATAATTTGGAAGTGAATTGCAAGCGTATGTCTAATGGCATTGGAAAACAATTCTGTGAAAATGACCTGTGTCCCATGTGACACACGTGTTTACATGTGAGATAAGTCCAGAGAAAGCCACATCCTTCCAGGTGTGGGCCAGGTGAGTTATGGGGCAGTGTTTGACATCCATTCTGTAGAGACTCTGGAGGGGTTTCTTGCCTGGAAAACCTTTCCCATTAACATGAAATGCAATTGCATGGAAGCACTGACGGGAGAAGAAACCTCTAAAATAATGTCCGTGTGAGAAGGCTAAGAGGACAGGCCATTATCTTAGATAGGCACACACGTGCACACGTTTTCTCATGAGGTTGGTAACTGGGTTTTTGGGCCCTGGAATTAAAATCTCAAAATAATTCATTCTTAATAATGAGAAAAAGTGCCAGGGATTCCTCTTGCCTCCTGAAATGCATTTATTCCCGGGACTAAGACATAATGAACAGTAGAAAATCTGGCAGGCAGGTGGGGGGCTCGTACAGGTGCTGCTTTAAAGGGTCTGGCAATTGTAATGACAGATACAGGCATTACACATTTTATCAAAACCTACAAAAATGTGCGATTGAAAGTGTAAACTATAATGTAAACTATTGACGTGGTTAGTAGCAATGCTTCAATACGTGTTCATCAAGTGTAATAAATGGACTACACTAATTAAAGATGTTGTTAATGGGGAAAAGTGTGGGAGGGCGAGGAGTTGGGGTATATGGGAATCCCCTATATCTTTGATGTATCATTTATGTAATCCAAACGTCTTTAAAAAAAACCCAAAAAACTAAAGGGGTCTGGCCTGTAACCTGGCAACTGTACACCAAGGACATCCTTATATTGCTCTGGTTATACTGACCATTTTATTATCCTGGTAAAGCAAGGACAGGATTAGACTGCAGTGGGAAATGAATGTGGATAAAATAAATCCAAGGAGTGCTTTAAATATTCTTTCTGCTGGATGGAGCTTGAATGATAGTGTTAACCCCTTACCTTCTAAAAGCAGCTTTAGACACCCAGGGCGTTTCTCCAATGGTGGATTGGGTTCGCCTTTAAGCCCAGTCCCCTAGAATGCCATTTCAAGGACTTATCTTCACTGCTCGACCTTGCTGAGGGAAAGGACCAATTGTACTGGCCCATTTTGCCTCTAGGGCAAACGCGAGCTAGAATTCCTAGTTTCCTTAGGATCACCTTGCCCAAATGTGGCTCTCAGTCCCCAGGCCTCCGATTGCCTACAGGTCTCCCCTGGTCCCTCCGTAGCCCTGAAGTCATTCCAGCAGCATTTTAAAGTGCATTTCAAGGCTCGCCTAAACCCTCCGGTGCAGAAAAGCCAGTAAATAATGTGTACTGAGCGCTCACCACCTGCAGGGTTGGGGATGCGATAACAGGTAGTCCAGGTAATTGATTAAGTCAGCTGTAGTGCCATTTGGGAAGAGCTAGAAGGTGCCAAATTATTAATGAGTGCACCCACCACGCAGAGGGAAGAGCTGCAGGTAAGCACTGGACTGTATTTAAACCTCCACCATTGCCTTTCCAAAGCACAGGCTCGCACTGCTTTAAAATGTCAGTGTAATGAACCATTACTTGAAAACCTCCATGGTTCTGACAAAACTGGAACAAGTGATATAAAAATAAAAGGTCAGGAAAACCCTGTATGACAGACCTTAGCTGGCCTGGTATAGATTTCTTCAAAGGCCTCCTTTGCTCACCACGAAAGCCAAGCCCATGTGTCAAAATTGTTTAAGATAGGGATCCGTTTTAATGAATGCGACCTCAGCTTTCCAAGGTGTTTAGGTCTGGGAACATTTAAAGTACATCTGTTATTATTTTGGTTGTGCTGAATTTCTTATTTTATATGGGTTCATTTCAAGAGGGGCTGTTTGAAGGAATATGGAGGTAAGCTCTTGTCATGATGTTCTGGCTACATTTCCAGGATTATTTATTTCTCTACTTCTCACCCTGATATTTCTTTCTTAGATTTTTTTTTATTAGAGAAATTGTAGGTCTATAGAAAAATCATGCATAATACTCCCATATACCTCCCTATTATTAACACCTTGCCTTAGTATGATACTTTTGTTGCAACTGATGAAAGAACATTTTTAGAATTGAACTAGTCATAATAGTCCATGGTTTATATTAGGGTTCGCTGTGTTGTACAGTCCTATATTTGTTTGTTTTTAAACTTTTTATTCTAAGAACATACATATAACCTAAAATTTCCCCTTTTAACTACATTCACATATATGATTCAGTGAAGCCTCTCAACTGGCTATCTATTTTGGAGATACTTTTTAAGATTGTGATATGGCCATCTAGACTCTAGCCCTTCTGGGGAAATTTCACAGTCATTGCCCCAGATTCAACTACACTAGAATTCTTTGGACCACATTTATAAAGACCCTCCTATTTTTTATTCCTTCCAGATACCATTTGAAATTGTAATGATAAAGGTGTTCGGTAAAAACTTCCAGAATCTTTCTAATTATCATAAAGTTCAGGAAACTTTATGGAGTTAATGTCTTTCTCAAGGGAAGTGGACTTGGCCCAGTGGTTAGGGCATCTGTCTACCACATGGGAGGTCCGTGGTTCAAACCCTGGGCCTCCTTGACCCGTGTGGAGCTGGCCCATGCGCAGTGCTGATGCGCGCAAGGAGTGCCCTGCCACTCAGGGGTGTCCCCCATGCAGGGGAGCCCCACGTGCAAGGAGTGTGCCCTGTAAGGAGAGCCGCCCAGTGCGAAAGAAAGTGCAGCCTGCCCAAGAATGGCACCGCACACATGGAGAGCTGACACAACAAGATGATGCAACGAAAAGAAACACAGGTTCCTGTGCCGCTGACAACAACGGAAGTGGACAAAGAAGAACACGCATCAAATAGACACAGAGAACAGACAACTGGGGTGGGGGTGAAGGGGAGAGAAATAAATACATAAATCTTTAAAAAAAATTTCTTTCATGAGGTGGTACACACTGTGTATTCCTGAAGTTACATTAATTCTTATGCTAATGAGTATGTGACATTTTTTGCATTGATGCTTCCTTCTATTAAAAGCTTAACAGCCAAAAAAATTAGTTTTACAATGTTGTACTACCATCACTATCACCTATTACTAAAATTTTCCATCAATGCAAATAGAAACTCTGTACAGTTTAAGGCTAATTCCCCATTTCCCTACCCCCCTGGTAACATATATTCTCCATGAATTTGCTTATTTTGTTTCACTGAGATCATATAATATTTGCCCTTTCATTTCTGGCTTATTTCAGTCAATGTGGTGTCTTCAAGTTCATCCATGTTGTCTCATATGTGAGAACTTCATTCCTTTTTACAGCTGAATAATATCCCATTTTATGGCTATGCCGCACTTGATTTATCCATTCATTGGTTAACGCACACTTGAGTTGCCCTCTTCTATTTTTTGTTTGTATGTATTTCCCTTCTAGTAGTAATAGTCTGTTGAAATTTTACTTTAGAGTATATATCCCTGCCCTTTGTAATAAAACCTGCCCTTTGTGGTAAAATTGCCTTTCAGTGGCTTAAATATTAATATATTTATTGTTCTTTCAAGTCTTCAATTTTTAAAAAATCTTACTTTATGTGTAGTTTTGTACTAGTTCCTGTATAGAAAGAATTCACTGAGGTCTGGCCATGCCACTTAGGAGCCTATAGTTTGAAAGTGATAAGAAGGAAATGGAAATGAACTACCATTAAACAAACTGGAGAATAAGTCAAAGCTTTAATAGCAGGAATAAATTGTACTTGTCTCCTTCTGCTTCTCCTCTCCCTTAAGTTTTTGCTCATCTAGTTCTACCACTCATTTACCTGCTTCCCCATCTGTCCACCATCACCCATCCAGCTGTCTACCCTTCTTTCCCTCCATGTGATAAAGAGGTATATAGAATAGATAGAGTTAAATGTGTAGATTTATAAGGCTTCCTATAGCCTTAGGTATTATTGATTTGGTTTTACCATATCTTGGTTCAAATAGTCCAAATATCTATCTGTAACAATAACGAGGGATTCTTTTACTAGGTACTTTATGACTAACCCAGATTAACTAAAGCATTAGCCAAGAAAAAACAGCTTAACCCAACCTATGAAAATGAAGTTTTATACAGCTTACTATATACTATACTGTTAACTTGGGTGTAATTAGGGGGGTTCAATATTATTATTATTTTTCTTTAGCCTCATCAAACAAATTGTGAAAACCCTTAGCCAGGTTTGGTTGCAATATTAGACTTTCTTCTGTTTGGGTCAAGGATATGCTTCTTGGGTGGTCTAATTTCTTCTAAAGTTTCTCTCCCACTGGAATGCTTCTTTCTTGCTTCAAAGGCCTTCTTACTATTTGTGAACTGTCTTTAATTCCTCTGAGTCTACTTTAATTCCAAATCTCTCTCAGTTGTGTACCTTTGGAAATGGTCTTCCCCCTATCACATGCTGTTGAATACCTGGTCCTAGCTATTTATTACCTGGGCAGTTGGACCGGAGCTGCTCCTTGCCACTGGTCTCTCCTACTGCTCTGCACTTGGGCTGAGCAGCCTTGCTCCCACTGCATGTTGCTTTCCATGTCCGTGTCATTTTGAAAAGCAGTCCCTTTCCTTATCTGCTTTTTGATCAGAAGTGTATAACTTCCAGAATGGGGTCTGAGCCGAGCAGGACTCCTCCGTTGGGCATGGACAAGGATTCCTGGGCACTTCTCATCAGTGCTATCCAATCGAGCGCTTGGATGTTTATTGTTTCTGACTTCATTCCCAGGGTCGTGTGGCTCAGACTTTACTCAGTTTAAAAGCTGTTCATTCCATTTAGGAGTAATCTCACAAAGTTTCCCCAGTTCTGTTAACTGCCCAGCCTCCTGTGTCCTACCTCTTCTTGGCCTGGGTTCCCTGCTCTTGGGGAGTCTGCTTTATCTGGCTTTGTCTGGTTTCTGTGCTCAGGCCAGGCTGTGCCCCACTGCCAGGGGTGGTTACTTACTGGCATGGGCCGTTTGGCTCCCAGCTAAGGCCCTTTTCTGTTGTCTTTCTCTTGCCCAGAGATTGTTCCTGTGGATGTAAATCTTCTGGGAATTAAAAGAGCCCTGGATGAATCTCTCAACAGCCTATAATGGAGGGGTATATGCTTAATTTAAGTGCTTGTAATGGTAACTGGACTCTAGTTTCTCTAGGTGCTTGACATCTGGTATTTTCATTTTGGTTTGAGATCTTTCTAAAAAATGCTCTCTTACTGAACTCTGGGAACACCCAAAACATGCAATCATGCCAGAATATACCAAATGGTCTCATTTCTTTTAATTTTCAAATTGATAGATGAAAAGGCAACCGAGAGTATAAACAATTCTGACCTTGAAATTTCCACTAACTGTGTGACTCAGGGCAAATTACTTACTCTGGCCAGACCCCTGTTTCCCATATGGTATATGGAGATGGTACCACTTTCTACTTTTTAAGGAGGTGCAGCTGGGCTAAGAAACACTTCCATACTATTTAAAAATGTGAGCCCACTATTAATTTTATTATTTGTTTAAGCACACAATTAAGTTTTTCTCTGGGATTGGTTGCAACCTGCATGCTAAATTTTGAAAGCACTATATTTTACTAAGTATGTGTAGCAGTTTAACATTATTTATGAATTCCAAAAATAGATATTGGATTATGTTTGCAAACTGGTTTGTTCCACTGGGCATATTAGATTGTATTGGATTCAGAGGTTTCACTTTTACTTGATTAAATTATGATTAAGGCTCTGATAGGGCTATGTAAGTAGGATGTTGAGTCCCTGCCCACCAAGGGCTGAAGGAAGAAACCACACAGCAGAGCACACAGGGGAGTTTTAATGCTGGATCCCTGGGAAGTAAAAGCACAGCGGAGCAGCTATGTGAGGAAAGAAAGAAGGCTCCATTAGACATAGCAGAGGCCCTGGGAAGACAGACGAGCTATTTGCCTGATAGTTTATAACTGGCCTTGTGGAGAGAGCAGAGCAGCTGAACCCAGAGAGGAACGAGTCCAGTAGAGAGCGAGACTTATCCCAGCCTGCTGCTGGGACCACGGAGCATTAAGAGGAAGAGGAAGCCTGAAACCTTGCAGATGTCAGCAGCCATCTTACTCCAACATGTGGCAACAGACTTTGGTGAGGAAAGTAACTTACGCTTTATAGCCTGGTAACTGTAAGCTTCTACCCCAAATAAGTACCCTTTATAAAAGTCAACAGATTTCTGGTATTTTGTACCAGCACCCCTTGGCTGCCAGGCAAATGCGTCACTCGTGCACATATATTTGCCTTGTTTTAATTTTTAATGAGTTCAAACTGTTTTCTTCAGAACTAAGTGGGTTAATTATAAAAGGCCATCCTTGTTTCTGAATTTGCTCCTTCTAAAATTTTCTGAGAAAGCATGACCTAATTCAGGTCCAAACACACCCAAAGAGCAACGGTGAACAAATGAGCTTCCTTATTACTTCCTGTCACTTCCTGTCACAGACTTTTGATACTTGTACATAATTGTTAATCAAGTATCAATATGGGAAAATTTAGTGTTTAAAATAACTGGAAGCTTGGCCCCAAATATTTGGGCCTCCAAGAGATTTCCTGCTTTAAAAACTCTGTTCCTCTTCACGCTCTATATGATTAAGCTTTGAAAATTATAGCAGAAAATTGTTTTAAAACATCATCCTCACAAACTCAAATTCCATATAAGCACAAAACTTTGGCTCAGTACAATGTTCTGTTTCCAATGTCCTTTAACTGGTACTTTGCAACAGGCCTAGAGGTAGGTACTTTTTTTCTTTGTTCATTTTTTGTTTTAAATTTTGTGCATTTCATTGTTTTTTTTTCCCTTTATTAGAGGAATTGGGGATTTACAGAACAATCATGCATAAGATGCAGGATTCCCATATACCACCCTATTATTAACACCATGCCTTGGTATGGAACATTTGTTAACAGTGTTGAAAGCGCATTTTTATAATTGTATCATTAACTACAGTCCACGGTTTACTTAGAGTTCACTGTGTAGTGTAGTTCCATGGATTGAAAAAAAAAATTATTCTTACCATATATTCTACCTAACATTTCCCTTTTTAATCATATTTCAATGCTTTTAATTATGCTCACAAGTTTTAGATGAATATACTGAGATATGTATAAACTTATTCAAGGTCTCATGGCTAAGTGGAAAGAAGCCAGGGCTTGAGCTCAAATATCTACCTTCAGTTCTAATGTTCCTTTCATTATAGCCCAAAAGAGAAACAGCTCATGAAATTTCTTTATGGCCTATTACCTAGAATTCTTCAGGTTCAGCCCAATTTCTAGAAGCATGTTAAGTTACTCTGAATTATACAGCCTATTATAGCTTAATCTTTTTAAGGTCTGTATCAGATTCTGGGATAATTCTGTCTGACCACTTCTAGTAAGGCTTTAGTTTTGGCCACTTTTTATAGAAGCGTAAGACACTGAATTACGTATTTTAGAGTTACAGGAAAAGGTTTGTTCCGGAGAATCTGTTCATTTTAACAACTAAGGATTAGAGTGTGATAATTTATGCTTTGGTGCTTAGGATGTTTATTTTCTGTTCTGGTTTTCTCCTTTTTACAGCTAGCCACCTGGGTGTTTGGGAGAGCTCTGTGGATGTGGTTCAAGTGTTTTGGTTTGGCATTTACTGTAAAGACATTGGACCAAGTGTAGCAAGCACATCATTTGTATCAAGTTTAATGCAGTTATTTTCTGGTCATAAAGAATAAAGGCTTTTGAATATTTAGTTATTGTTATCAGATCATTTCAGGGTCCTTACCAGGCATCACTGTGGTTCAAATGAACACATTTTATTAAATGTGGAACAAGTGATATAAAAATACAAGGTCAAAAGTTTGGGACAAACTTTTGAACAGGCTCCTAATCAGTGTATACAATTTCCATGAAGCTATTTCTACATCTTCGAATCTTATATTTCCTTATAACTGTACAACAGTCAGAAATAACTTTCTTTTCCTTTCTGTGTGTGTGTGGTCATTGTGGAAAGAGGATGTGCTGACACTAGAATATAATTATTCTTTTGCTGGGTTGCCTAAAATGTGGCCAGGCAGCCTTCTTTAGGTTTCCAGAACGTATTCCACATGCTTTGGTGTTTTATTTCTGAATGAACCCAGCATTTATTTTTGTTGAATTATGCAATTCATTTTCATTACATATTCAAATATGTTTCTCATTTTCCAACTTATTGTCTTCATTCGCAACATTTTTTTTGGTTCTCCCTCCTAATTTCACCTCCACTTCCTTCTTCCTTCTCTCTCACTTGAACCTTTCCATGGGAAATACGTGGGATTTTACCTGCACAAACGCCAGTGCAGCCATCTCCTTTTAACCACTCAATTAGAAGCTAAGAAACCTCCTTAGGGTTGAGAATTGCTCTAAGAGAGTCAGATTCAAGCTGGGAGGGGGCTGTGTGTAGCTTTCCAATTAAAGTTTCCCATCAACCTGACCACCCTAAGCCATTAAGCCACTGTAATAGTTTTGCTAATTTGATTTCCTGCACATAAACAACCTTTGCTGAGCTTTGAAGTTCTCAAGAAAGGTATGAGAGGTTTCAGATTGCAATAATCCAACTCCAAGCAGAAGGCTAATTCATCTTTTTTTTTTTTTTAATAAATCAGTAAAACAGAAGTTAATTAAAGTGTAAACAATGGGCAGCATTGTGGCTGAGAATCTCAGAAAGAAAAAAAAAAGAAACCTTTGAAATTCTTGGTGTAATGGATATTACCTGGCTGTGCTCAGAGCAGGTTGGCGTTTAGTGAAGGATCACGTTACTGAGCTCTTTCTCCTCTTCCTCTTAAACTTAAAAAAAAAAAAAAAGACACAAAAACAACAACAACAGATGCTTTTACTTCTTTACTCACCCAGCGGGGTGATCGCTTCCTAAACCCAAGCCTTTTGAAATGCTGGGGGCCTCCTTGCCCAGGGACATGCTGACGTTGCCAGGTCTCCGCAGGGCAGCCTCGATGGGGGGCCTGGGCTGGCGGCAGAGGAGGGGTGTGTGGGGGGCTGGCCACGGGAGAGAGACCCAGTGTCCCCAGAAGCACAACCGAGAGGATGTCACTGAAGTGTGATTACCACCAGGCTCTCATCACCACGAAGCCATTGCTCTCCCGCGCCAGAGGCAGGGGAGACCCTGTTCCCCCCAAGAGATCAGCTGAGCTCTCCCCACATGCCCAAGGCTGAGGGGGGCAGAGGCGGGAGGACGATGCCCAAAGAGCTCACACACCAGTGTTCTCCATTCCCACCCTGTTAATTTTGATCTTGGGAGAATACGAAGGAGAGACGAGCTAGAAGGTGAAGCAGAAATCCCAGCACCACAGAAAAGCGGGCTTCAAGCAAATTTTCTTCTCCGTCAGGAGGAATAGACTGTTTCCTATCTAAAGCTGTGAACCTGGGCTCATGTTTTCTTTCCAATCAGGCAGTGGTAGAAGATAGATATTTTGGTTCAGAAACAAATATCCAAAGCAGAATAAGGTGATACTGCACCATCACCCACCACACTCCATCTAGCAGGTGAGCACACTCCTCAGTGATGCCTGCTGACCATTTCCCAGCACCATTCATCTGTGTGTGTACAGGTGAGCATGTGTGCGTTTGCATGTGTGAACACATGTGCACGAGGATGCATGAACACATATGTAGTATATGTACATGGGCTTCTTCTGTGTCTACATGTCTACTGTGGGGGCTGAAAGTGGGGAGGAAAGAAGAGACTGTGGGCCTAGAACCCAGACTAGCAGAGGCGTGGCTGGTCCCCCATGTGGTGTGCTTTAAGAGGTTCCAAGAAGTCTCCCTGCAAAACAATCCATTCCAGATTGTCCAAAAATCCTTAATTTCCCTTTTCACTGCCAGCCTATCATTCAGGAACTGATATTATGGATAGCAAGATTCTCTTTTAACTGTGCGGGAACTCCTCTTGAAATGGCTACAGGCTGTTCTTATCTTAGGCTCACTTGGCCTACAGAGAAGCTTTCTTTGTAACACCACGCTACCGTATCTAATGGAGACAGTAAGGATGGGTGCTTCTCGTACACAGGGACATGAGCCCTAGATAATGGGCTGTGGGCCACCCACTCAGATGCCTGAGCACCTGGGATGGACGAGGAGGATGGGCTAAAAGCTGTAATAAATGGTGTAACAGTGAAAGAGGGGGCTTCCTAGGAA
The DNA here is from genome assembly GCF_030445035.2 of Dasypus novemcinctus. Lineage (NCBI taxonomy): Eukaryota > Metazoa > Chordata > Mammalia > Cingulata > Dasypodidae > Dasypus > Dasypus novemcinctus. The sequence goes on along the minus strand of NC_080687.1, from coordinate 15,996,460 downwards.
ACACATCAGGTGCTTCCTAGTTTCGTCAAGGCGATCCTGGATATTACAGGGGAGCTCAGGTAGACTCCCCAGAGTGATGGTAGCATGTTGCATAAATGCCAACCGCACAAGCTGGGAGAGGTGCTTTCCCTGGGGCCCTTGGCCCTCTGAACACCTGCCAAGCATAATGGAGCTAAAAGGACTTTCTCCAGAGTTGCTGAAGCAAACAGGCCTCCCTCCCCAGGACCGGAACACAAGGCCCTGCCCCGGAAAGGACCTCCCACAGCTAAGCGTTCCCCAGGCTTGGAGGACTGCTCGAAGCGCTCACAAACAGAAATCACCTAGGAGCCCAAATACTGGACTCTTGAATGCCCCAAGAGTAACATTCATGGACTTTTACCTTTGAAAATATCCTAACTTCTGGAACTTAGTAATGTATCTAGAAGCATATCTATCCACAAGACCTTTTCTGAAAGGTTTATCGTAAGCAGTAGATTTACTGTAGCTGGAAGAACACAGAGCCACATTTACCAAAAGCCAATTATGCCCTAAGAAAATTACCAACTGTCTTTTACTTCATTTATTCGTCTCAATAACTCTATCAGGTAAGTATCATGGTAGATGAGGAAACCACTTTGAGAGCTAGAAAGTGTTGAAGCTGGGGTTCAAACACAGGCTTGCCAGCTCCGAAGGCTGGCATCCTTTTTACTATACCAGACCGCCTGCCTGGGAATGAATGCCTAAAACCTTACACGTACATGCCACATTTAAATGGTGGCCACAGTTTAGAAAGACGTTGACCTTTCTAGACAATATACGTAAAAGGAATGCACTCTCTTCACGTCCTTTTTCTCAGTCTACAAAGGGAAAACTAAGATGGAATGGAATTATGGAAACATAATGAAGAATTACATTCCTGCTTGTTGTTATTTTCTGCTTAGACATTTGGTATGTCTCCAGTCCAGGAACCTAAGCAAAACTTGCAGTATTTCACTTAAAGCTTTCAATCACAAATTAAATCTATGGACCTCTCATTTCCCCTCATGAAGAATCTGTCAATAGTTTGACTATGAAATAGTAGGTAAGATGCAAAAGAATGTTTTTTATTTTTTTTTTATGAAGACTTGATGCCCATAAGGAATCAACTTTTAAAAAATAGAGTAATTAATCCTTGGTAAGTAGATCCTCTCTGTAGGTTTGGAAACTGAGCAGTTGAACCAGGCTTTGCATTAAACCTTGCTATTCTAAAGGCACAGAAGTCACTTACTAACGAGCCCCATCTGTCCCTGCCTTCATACAGCTTATATTCCAGTAGGAAAGACAATAAGCAGGTACTTTAAATGAACAACAACTGTAAGACCCCATGGTGCTGGGAAAAAGAACAGTGGTGGTGGCGGGGGCGGGAGGGGTGTGTGGGGGCAGGGGTGGTGGTGATAGCTATGGTTGAGCGTGGAGTCTACAGTAAGCCTGCCTGACTTCAATCTCAGTTCTGCTGTTTTTGCTACATGATCTTGAGAAGTTCCTTAAAGTCCTTGTGCTTCAGCTTCCTCATCTATAAAATGGGAATAATGAGAATAACTAATTCAGAGAGTTGTTATACGAATTATACCAGTTAATACCTAATGTTCTTAGAACAATGTTTTGCTTGCTGTGAGTCCCACAATAATGTCATTTAAGGAGACCTGGGATGAGAACATGGCCATGTGGCAGGAGCAGGGGAGAGAATTTCAGGCAGTCAGATGAGTATGAACAAAGGGTCTTTGATTGACAAGAGCACGATTTGAGAAGGTTTTCCATATGAGACCTTTCTTTTTTCAGTTAGATAAGGCTTACCTATTTGAGTATGCAGACTCATTATATTGAAGAATAATTAAGATTTCTGAAAACAAATGTTCCTATCTAAATAAATGTCTTATGGATCATTTTAAGCTATTTCTTCACTACCTATATTAATAGCACCTGTTCTACTATGACACCAATCAGATTGGAAGGGCTGTTGTTCCCAAAACTAAATGGCCCCGGAAGCTTGGCTTTATGAGAGAATTACCTTATTTTTATCTTTTTCTGTCTTTGTCTACATAGCCAAACTCTAAGCTATCTCTTTTTCTCCATCTCGTGCTAAGCCTGATTGTAGAAGCGTAGAGCTCTTATGTTATTCTGTTTTTAGTCTGCTAAGAGATGAAGAAACCTGCACCTCTAGTTTTATTTTCATGGTAGATAGTCAGTAGAACCCAGGTGAGGGTCTGGGACACTGGATACCCTCTTGAAAAGGTGTATCCCCTTAGTGAGTAGATTCTTCTGTGTCTATTTAGATACACCGTTCTCTTCTTTCAGAGTCCTCTTTTTCAGGTTCGAAGGCATCTAAAATAATAACTTTCATGTAATTGGAACATTATTTTGTAAATTCAGTGTTTTATGGAGCTGAAGGGACTCCAGCAGAACTGGTTAATATCCTAACTGAAAAAGCAGCATCTTGAATTGGGAAGATAGCATTTCCCTCTCAATGAAAATCATGGAATTTTTGAGCTGAAAGTAACTGAGAAGTATTTAATCTCATCCTTTTCACCCCATATGAGAAACCCAAGGTTAAGTGAGGCACAGGTGACTTGTCCAAGGTCACAAAACATCAAAGTACCTACATGACCATGACCTTCAACTTCTGGGCTGTTCTTGATCACAATCTCCCATAATATTTGTATCTAAAACTCTCTTGCCTCCTCCCCAGCAGAGTAAGGGGTCCCCTGTGTTCCAAGTGCTGCTCCCTGGCCTCTGGGCCTCCTGCCACCTCCTACAACCCACCTTCCAGTCTCTGAAGCACAAGATAAAACAAAAGAAGGGAAAACAGTCTGCGGGTTTGGAGTTTAAATAAACAGGGAGGTTAACCAAAAGGCTGGTTTCAATAGATTGGAGGCAAAAGGGATTCTTACAGCTGGAGGCAATTAAATAAAACTAAAAAAAGGATTCTCACACTCAAACTACTAGACAAATTCCAGAGACCGAAGGAGGATTTTGTTGAATTGGACAATCCCTCACATTGTTCCAAGACTAAAGGATGAGGCTTTTCATTTTACTTTTTTATTTTTATGGTTGCCCCTCTAGTTCCTACAAAAATGACAGTTCTTGGAGAAAATATTAACTCTTTTACTAGGATCAAATGATGCCCAATCCAGCAGTTGGAAGGGACCTACAAGAACAGTAGAATGCTGGTAAATGCTTAACAAGTGTATTTACCAAAAAAAATTAAATTTAATAAAAAAGCCCTGATCTGTCATAGTTGCCAACTTCCACAGTGGCCGATTTTAAGCTACCAACATGAAGTCACCAGCTGACTGATTATGACATTGGGCAGAGGAACTGACCAGCTGTGCTTAGCACACCACTGCTGACCCTCTAAGAGTGACAGAAAACTGCCCATGTGACACTGTTGAGAGTAAATAAGTAAATATATAGTATGATTTGAGCTGTATCTATCTATCTATCTATCTATCTATCTATCTATCTATCTATCATCTATCTATCTATCCATCTACCCACACACTCACTTACCTCTCTCTTGACCTACCCAACTCATTATCCTCAGTTGGAAAATTAAGTGGGAAATGAGAAAATCAATAAAGCTCTTTCCAATTCTAACTTTTAATGAATCTATTCATGATATTTTATTTCATAGAGCCCCAAAGAAGAACTTGGTTTCTTTTCAGCCTTGGGATTTTTTATTCATCCTCAAAGTCACTCAATATCACAGGCCTTTCTTCCTTACAATGTGTTTTCCTCAGACCGTGAGTGCCCTGAGAGCAGGGCCTGTGTTTGTTTTGATTACTGTTGTATTCCTGCACCTCCAGCAAGGCCTGGCACCTGGTGGATGCCCAGTCTGTTAAATTATGTGATCCAACTTCTTCTTTATATACATAAGAAAATTGAGGGCTTAAGAAATGAAGAGATTTTCCTGAAGTCACAAATCAAATTTGTGACAGAACCGAAAATAGAGAACCTAAATCTTGCAATTCAGTTCTCTTCCCTAAATCGTTCTTTGGCTCATTTCAGAGTCTATGGCCTAAACAGGCACACCTCTATCTCCAAATTGCAACTGTGATCTCACAGAGATTGAGTGGGATAAAGAGAGTCCAAACCTGCTTCCTCTGCTCCACCTACCATTCTTTCTCTCTCAACCCTTTTTACCTCTTCTAATTCTAGTAAGAAAGGATGACCTTGCCTTGTGCAATCAGATTAATTTATGGTCTGTATATATCTCCATAGAGATGGAACCTGGGGGCATTTTAATTTTTTTCTACTCTAGGCACCTTTCTCTGTAAGTGTCAAGAGAAAAAAGCCCTATGATCAGAAGGGTTGGTTTGGTTTCCTTTCCTTCTAGCCCCCAGTTTACTTCAACAAACATTGACACCAGACCCTGTTTTAGGTACTAGAGATAATACAGATGAATAGCACAAGGTCTCTGATCTTTGGGCTTGTACAATCCCCTGGGGGAACTGTCAAATAAAAAGATAATTTAGATATAATGTGAATATGTATAAGGGCAAAGGAAAATTCCAATGCTATGGAAGACCAGAGGAGAGAAATTCAATACAGATTGTTAAAACAGACTTTAAGAAAGATTAATTTTAGTGAACTCTATTCTATATGTTTAATAGATTTTTTCATCTTAAAATGAGTAGTAGTTGTAAAAAGGAAGGAATCTGCACATTTGTACAAGGTGTCACAAAAACCAAAGTGTTGGGTCCTGTTGGAATGCCTCTTTATCATTTTTCATCTTCCAGCTATATATGACACCAGTGTCAGATGGCTGCCACTTGATGACTTACTACCTTCTTGCTCTTTCAAGAAATGACAGCCCTAGGAAATGGATATGGCTCAGGCAGTTGGATGCCTGCTTCCCACATGAGAGGTCCCAGATTCAATTCCTGGTGCCTCTTAAAGAAGACAAACAGGGAAACGGACTTTGGCCCAGTGGTTAGGGCGTCCGTCTACCACATGGGAGGTCCGCGGTTCAAGCCCCGGGCCTCCCTGACCCGTGTGGAGCTGGCCCACGCGCAGTGCTGATGTGCGCAAGGAGTGCCATGCTACATAGGGGTGTCCCCCGCGTAGGGGAGCCCCACGCGCAAGGAGTGCACCCATAAGGAGAGCCGCCCAGCGTGAAGGAGGGAGCAGCCTGCCGAGGAATGGCGCCGCCCACACTTCCCGTGCCGCTGACAACAACAGAAGTGGACAAAAGAAAACAAGACGCAGCAAAAAGACACAGAAAACAGACAACCAGGGGAGGGGAGGGGAGGGGAATTAAATAAATAAAAAATAAATCTTTAAAAAAAAAAATAAAGAAGACAAACAATGAGCCGACATCAAGCAGAGACAATGAGTGAGACAGCAAGCAAACAACGAGCAGACAGCAAGCAAATACAAAATGAGCAAGGAGCGGATGTGACTCAAGCACTTGGGTGACTGCTTCCCACATGGGAGCTCCTGGTTTGGGTTCCTGGTGCTTCCTAAAGAAGAAATGAGCAGAAAATGAGCAGACAATAAGTAAAATAATGAGCAAACAGATGAGAGAGCCATGGAGGGGATAGGGGTGGGAATAGCAGCCCTAAGTTAACACAGTAGTGACTCCATACTTATGTATTTAATGGAAAATGGCTTTGACTTGTTAAAACATCTCAACTTGATTAAAATAATTTACTAGCTGGAAATTCAATGGACCGAGTCACTCTAACTGTTCAATGAAAATTAAATTAATTTAGAGTTCTGGCCGGGGTCCTCCTCACCTGAGGCTGTGGCGTGGCCTTAGCGGCGCCCTCACCCACACTGGCTGGGAATGCAGAAAAGGGCATGAGGCCTGAGTGAGATTCCGCCAAGCTCAGCTGGAAGAGGGAAAAGTGAAGGAACAAAGACCCTTCCTCACCTCAGAATGTACCCAGCCGCCCAAAGCTGAGACACGGACAACAGATTATTAGAAGGACCTCCGAAAAAAATGGCTCAAATTCAGAACGCCGGTTTAGGTGAATTCTGAATACGCGACCTGAATGATGACATTAACCAACTGCTAGGAGTAAAAGGCCACTGAGGTCCAGACAAAATTGCCGAGTGGAGCTGATTATGGGAAAGTCGGTCCTAAAATGCCGGATCATGAAAGGAAGGAGGTCCCGGGACACCGCGATTACAAATACTCTGGAGCAGCAAAAGATTCACCTGGTTTAGAGAGCTATTTGAAAAAGAACCTCTTCTTCTTCCACGAAAGACACCAAGCTGGCTCACGAAGAAGCTCGGTTTTGAGGATTACAGTCTCCTCCATGAAGATGATGGTGTTGTGGTGTCTTTGGAAGTTTGAAAAGACACTCCCAGATGGATTAATGGAAACGTGGGAAGCTGAGAGAGGCAGGAGGAGAAAAGGAAGATGACATCAAGGTCATGCTGCCAACAGGGAGGAGTCTGGCCAGGAAGGCAGCCAGGAGAATGAGGGCAAGGGGGCAGCAGAAGCCCATCGCTTATGGCCCAGGGCCATCGCGGGAGTCACAGCAAGAGGGAGAGGAAGCCCTTGCACCAAGGAAGCAGAGGGAACTCCAGAAGCAAGCAAGCGAGACCCTGCAGGCGAGAGCGAAGAAACCCAAAGGCTCCTGGGACACCAGGACCAAGCCAGGGCTCTCTGTGGGGTCTGGAGGACCTCGTGGGGTCCTTCCATCCCCCTGGCTCCAAGCGTAACCCACAAACACCGCCGCCCACTGGGCATTCTGGGATTGCCGAGAGGCAGGCTCGCTCTGCAAGGCTTCCTGCTCCTAACCCACCACCCATTCCTTCTGACCTTGCTCTGACCTCAGCTACTGATCCTGGGGTGGGGAGGTCTGCCCTCCCTTCCCTGGTAGGCCCTCTAGTGCTGATAGTTCTACGAGTATTTTGCTACTGGACGCATCCACTTGTTATTTTGGAGGGTGTAAAACAGGTTGCTAACTGGCTGCCTCAAAGTTTTATTTAGCTTTGTATTGTGATTTGGGTTGAGGGGGGGATAGGAGCAATCAGTGGCCAACATTAAAAAATGTAATTTTACATGAAAAGCCGCAGAACTTCTCTTGAAAAATGAGAAGCTGTCTCATCCCAGAGCCCACGTTCCCACTTGTCAATCATCAGGCAGAGCGGTGCCTTGGGGATCAGGTCCTCCTGTCAGTTCTCGGGGGGCCCCACCCCCCTCAGGCTGCTGCACCCAGTCCTGCCTGGGTGGTAGCAGCTCAAGGTTGCTGCTTGTTTTATAACCTGTTCTACAGAGAGCTGTTTTTATTAAAGATTTTTATATAAAAGGAGAAAAAATTAAATTACTTTAGGCCTGGGGTTCTTACAAAGAATTCCTGGTTTCACAAATATTGAGGTCCAGGGAAGGAAGTAAATTAGGTTTGGCTTAAAAGAAACCTAGCTGCGGGTAAGGGTAGATTTTAATTAGACGTTAGAGTCAAACCTTAAACACCTTGAGAACTTGTCACTAAGTAGCTTCCTCTCTCCACGGCTTTTAGTCCTTTGAACTGCAACCCAAATCCACACACACACTCGCAATCACCCACAATAAAAGCGGTTTTGTGCTCCTGGAGTCATAAGTCATCTCAGGTAATGGTATGGTAGGAAAATGGCTTTTGTCTCAGCCCGGTGATAATGGATTGAAGTTACACCCCGTGTGATGGCTGCCCCTGTGTTTTACCTGTTGACAATTGAAAGGGAACACATCAACATTGACTTATCTTACCTAATGAATGTTATCTTGTGGAAAAGGTAAATCAATAACGGCTGAGATCAAACATACCAATCTCCTTTTGAACACACAATGCCCTCGTTTATATAAATCTTAGCGACTTGACGGGTCCCCCCTTCCGAGCACATGAACTGCCCGCCTTCCTTCTCAGGGTGCTGGAGCCGGGAGCTCAGAAACATTTACGTGTGGGGAGATGGACCTGTGGAGTCAAGCTACGATCCCAGTTGTTCCCTCATTAATGTCTTAATTGAGAACTTGAACAGACTGGGTTTATTTGAAGTTTGTAGCTCCTGCCCCCCCCACCCCTCCTCCACAGCTCTCCAACCTCATTTAAAAGAAAGGGTAGAAGTGGCCTACTGGTGACCCCGAGGCGGAGGAGGCGGGCCGAGAGGAGCAGATTGGGATCTGCTTAATTAGGCTGCTGGGTCTTATTCTTACACCTTCAGTTCAAACCTTCTCCCCCCTGAGGGTGTGTTTCTGTGTGAAGTTGTGAAGTTTTTAAGAGAGGGTTTGAGAACAACTTTCAAAAGGTCCTCAAGCTTCGGGTCTCTGAGTGCTCATTCATTTGCTACTTCCTTCTTCCTGGCCCATTTTCTCTGTCCCTTGTCAGCCCTTCATCAGGTAGAAATGATTGCCTTTAGCAGGACAAAGGGGCCCGGCAGAGATAAGATGGCTCAGGTGGGGCCCCAGCACTGGCACTTGGCCCCATGCAGGACCTGGTTTATTAATTCAGTCAGAGCCTCCTTGCTTTTGTTCAGCTAACCCTTCTCACACCCGCCCCAATAACAACCCCCCCACCCCCCCACGATTTCCATACCTTGAGATTCTTGATTTTTACAGCCGTTCCTCTTCCTCTTTGGGTTGAAGTGGTTTTGAGCAATAGATTATTCTGTTTTCCCTTTTGATAACCTTGAAATGCTCCTCACTTTCGAGACCCTAAAAATATCTCTAGACTCCCTTTGTCTGTCTGTGTTTTTCCTTGAAGACACATCCTGACTGCACTGGGTTTGGCTTTGTTGCAAGATCCTCAACTCAGGAATTTGAATGAGTTTTTAAAAATCAGCATTGGCAAATTAGTTAGCCTCAACTTTCTAGAGATTTAACCACCACTGAGCTTGAACTGCTGTAACTGAGGTGGCTGGATTGCTTTTATTTCTGGATACAAGTGTTAGAGGTTCCCTCTCAGTAGGTTTGCAATAATTAATAAGCTGTGACTCAGTTCCCCCAACATGCATTGAGGAAAGACACCCCCCCAAAGCCTATGTGTCTGAAAGCATGGCACTTCCCCAAAGGTTGAACAAGGAAACCACATGGAAATGAGAATAAAGTGAGATAAAGACCCTCACTCCCTGCAGCTCAAAGCACCACCTGCTCCTCCAGCGTTCCAGGAAAACATAACTCCCTCTCCCACTATCCTCTAGCTATACAAGGGAAAATTTTCACCTCTAGAGTTTCCTATTGGCCCCTGCACCTCACTGGGATCCTTGACCCCCTCCCGTCAACTATCATTTCCCTGCCTAGGAGCGTACTGTATAAATTCAAATCTCTCCTTTCCAGAAGCAGGTTGAAGTCTCTCTTTAGACCCTGCCATGCCAGCAGGGGAGCTGAACTCTATTCTTCAGACCCCCTACATTGGGAGAGCTTCCTAATAAACTTTCTGCCTGCAATCAGTCTCCATGTCTCAGTGAGTACACCCCTGTTCTCCAACACATTCCAGGAAGCTAAATGGTAATTTTAAAGATTCAAGAAAAAACATGTGTATGTATGTATGTGTGTGTGTGTGTGAGAGAGAGAGAGAGAGTCTTTAGCCCTTAATTATTATAATTGCCCCTGTCCTGTGGGTGAGACTTACTAATACTTTAAGATAAACCCTAAAGATCTAGTGATTTAGAGTTTGGGAATCTACCAGTGGATTTCAAACTAAGAACTTGAGCATCATCTTTTTCAGTTTCCAGCTTGCAACAGAGTTTGAACTTGCCAGCTCCCATCATGAGCCAATCCTTTATAATAAATCTCTTTATATAATCCATATATAAGTTCTGTTTCTCTGGAGAACCCTAACTAATCAGTTTTTGGTACCAGAATTTGAATGCTGCTGTGACAAATACCTAAAAATGTGGAAGTGGCTTTGTGGATAGAGGCTGGAAGAATTTTGAGGTGCTTCATAGAAAAAGCCTAAATGCTTTTAAGAGACTGTTGGTAGAGATATGGACATTAAATTTGATTCTGATGTGGGCTCAAAAAGAAGTTAGGAAAGCTGTAGAAAGACACTATCATCCTAGAGAATACGTATTATGCCACAAACAGAATGCTAATAGAAATATGGATGCTAAAGGTATTTCTATAAGGACTTACATGGAAGTAATGAATGTATTATCAGGAACTGGAGGAAAGGTGATCCTTATTATAAAGTGGCAGAGAAGTTGGCAAAATTGTGGTCTGATGTCAGGTGGAAGGGAGAACTTATAAGCAATGACTTGGATAGCTGAGGAGATTTCCAAGCAAAGTGTGGGAGATGCCTCCTGGTTTCTTCTTGCTGCTTGTCATAAAATAAGAGAGGAAAGCTTTAAATTGAAGTCTGAACTGTCAATTAAATGTGAACCAGACTTGATGATTTGGAAAATTCTCAGCTTATCTAGATAGCATGTTCTGAGACCAAGCAGAAGCATCTCTATCTGATCCTTCTCTGAGTTCCTGGGAGGTGAGTGCCTAGAGAATGGGGTGCCAGAAGAGAGTGTGGCTGAAGTACTATTTGCCAAAAAGATTAGGCATGTGACTTATGGATCCAATCAACCATCTCAGAGGAAGTCAGGAATAGAGACAAAATTATCCAGAAAAGGTGTGTGGAAGATCTTTCTGCCTGTTGCTGCAGGTCTCCTTGAGTTGCATGAAAGATCATTGAGTTTTTTTGTTTAAGCAGAAACACTGCCAGGATGGACTGAAAGGTATAGAGATGGGATGAAATGAAAGAAGAATGATCCCAAGGGCAGAAACATTAGATGCAAAGTTTGGGCTGCAAGTCCTTGGGCCCCAGAGAGAGGGACCACCACCCCAGTGTTTGGAAAGGGCAACTTATTCCAGCATACCAGGAGAGTGTGGCTGATGTCCCTGCACGCAGAGGTGGGGCTGCCACTTCAGGAGGTCCAGAGGGCAAAGTTTGGTGCTGCAGGTGTCTCTCAGACTGGAGTTGCTTTGGACTTGCTTGGGATCTGTAACTCTATTTTCCTTCCAATTTCTTCCTTCTAGAATGGGATGGCTATCCTCTGCCTGTCCCACTATTGTATTTTGGAAGCATATAATTTGTTTCCTAGGTTTCATGGGTTCACGGATGGATAGGAATTTTACCCCAGGACAGACCACAGCCATAACTTATTCAGATGAGATTTTGGACTTAAAGTTGATACTGAAATGGCTTAAGGCATTGGGATATTGGGATAAGGTCAATGTATTTTGATGTAGAAAGAACATATCTTTTGGGGTTCAAATGGTGACTGTGTTAGGTGGAATCATGTACCCCATAAAGACACGTTCAAGTCCTAACCACTGGTCCTGTGAGTATCAACTTATTTGTAAGTGGGGTTCTCAAAGATCCCGTTAACATGAGGCCAAACTGAAACAGGGTGGACCTGAATTCAGTATGACAAGAATCCTTAAAAGCAAAGGGAATTTGCACATGGAAGTAGAAACCACAGGAGACCAAAAGAGACAGATTGCCATGTGACAGAGGCAGAGATTGATTCTAGCAAGCCACCATCAGAACAGTGCAGACTTTGGAGGAGGCATGACCTATTGATACTTTGATTTTAGACTTTTAGTCTCCAAAACTGTGACAATAAATTCCAATTGTTTAAACCAACCAGTGTGGTGTTTGCCCTAGCAGCCCTGGCAAAGTAAGACACTAACCATTTGAAAAGTAGACTGAGGGAACAATGAGTACATATACGCATATAGATATAATGCCATTTTTATGACTAGCCATTGATTCAAATAATACTGACGCCATTGGAAAGTCAGTCTCAGACACTCAGAATGTTCTCTCAGGAACTGGACATGCATGCCTCATTTCCACAAACTCAGACTCTGCTGGTACATTTCTGTCTTTCACTGTCTAATCAGTGACATTTCAGCAAGGTCTATTTGATGAGGGAAAACAACATTTGATGGGAAGCATTTTTGCTTCATCTTCAGCTCTGTTTAGTAGCTCTTTATCCATTGCAGGGTAAGGTCCTTGCAGTTATACAGGGATCTCTATGTTCTGTCCCCTGCCTGCTTTATATTCAAACTCCTGTTCCCTAAAACTGCCACACTCTCTAAGACATCCAACACCTTACACATGGCGCACCTTTTCTCCTGGGTCCTCATGCTCTCTTGTTAATCTGATGGTTCTGACTCATGTCATAAGGCTCAGTATGTGTTGAACGAGAATTTATTGAAAGAATTTATTGAAGGGAGTCAGGATGTACCAGGGTTCACAGCTCTGTCTCTGCTTAATGAACTTAACCCCCAGGGATCCTGCTTGGAAGTTTTATCTAAAATTCCATATAATCAAAACTGAACTCAAAAGCATTATCAGTTAACAGGGATACCAATTAGGTAGAAGACAGAAATAAAACTGAAATATTCCTCAGTTGAACCCTTGAGTCAGGGTGTGTGGAGATTTCACTGGTGAGACTCTGTAGCAATTTGATATTATTGATGAATTCCAAAAAGAAATATTGGAATATATTTGTAAATTGGTCTTTTCATCTGGGCATATTAGATTAAATTGGATTCAGAGGTTTACTTGATTAAATAATGATTAAGTCTTTGATTGGGCCACATTAATCATCACATCTCTGTGGGCAAGGACTCACAGAGAAAATGATATGGCAGAAGGGTTAGTTGGAGTTTTGATGCTGGAGTCTTGAACTGGAGCCCCAGGAAGTAAGCACACAGAGGAGCTTGTTTGTGAGGAAAGAGAGAAAGCCCTGCAAAGAGAAACAAGCAATGCACCTAATAGTCTACACCTGGCCTTGTAGAGAGACGCAAAGCCTAGATAGCCTCATAGTTTACAGTTGACCTTGTGGAGAAAACAGAGGGGCTGAGCTTGGAGAGAAATGAACCCCAGGAAGAGAGGAACTCGGGAAGCCTGAACCCTGGCAGACGCTGGCAGCCATCTTGCTCCAACACATGTCAAAAGACTTTGGTGAGGGAAATAGCTTATACTTTATGGCCTGGACTGTAAGCTTCTACCCCAAATAAAAACTTCTACCCCTTGTAAAAACCAACTGATTTCTGGTATTTTGAATCAGCACCCCTTTGACTAATACAGACCCATATGTGAAATTGAATGACTGCTCTAGAGTCCGTGTTTTCTATGATATTGTACCATGATAGGTATCTCTATGTTATGTATTTTGTAGAGACTCAAGACAGTTCAAAATAGCTTCATGTTCTCATCCAGGTAGGTGAACAAGGGATTCCAGAAGTCTTTTCTTAGTGTTTTCCTCAATTTCTTTGATTCACAATGTCATTTTATCCTTTGATGGAAGAAAGATGCATGGTTGACTGCTGAAGTATGTGTGTGTATGTGTGTATGTCTGCATATATAAACATTTTTAAGGGAACAGATACTTCTATTTTTAAAATGCTTTTTGTTCAGATCAACCATGTCAGTAAGGACCTATTATTTCTTGCCCTCTCAGAAGTCATAACTTAGGGGAGTAATCTGAGGCTTGCCAACTTTTCCTTAGCTTTCAAGGTAAGGAAAGTGAATTAGAGAGATTTCCATACAAAGAGAATATTCCTGAATCCTTTTTAAAATTGGAAAATAATCTCTTAAATGTTATGTTACAGCATAATTCTAGTAAAACTTCGAGACATTCTGTTATGCTAGGATTATTTATAATGGAGAAGGAAACATGTCAATTCTTAAGATTACTTATTTCTTCATTAAGATTATCCTGAGGATTATAAATCATCAAATCTTCCTGCAAGAAACATTCTATATCTTTTCTGTCTGCAACTTATGGTCTCATAGCTTAGGTTTCAAGTTAGCAAGCTTGCTATTTACAACTTGTCCCTTAATATATCAGTGTTTTTTTTTTCCTTTTAAGAAATTAAACTTAGGAAATGTAACGCTGATACAATATTGTTATTTAATCTGAAATTCATACACCAGCTTCATCACTTGTCACAATCATGATTTTATGAAAACTATTTTTCCAAAGTTCAAAGTGAAAAAGGAAAACTTACCTTACTGATGAATTTGAAAAAGGGACTGAGCTTGTTGAGCACAGATTTTTCCTTTATTCCTTTTTTTGTGGAATCTGGCTTCCCACAAGAAGGACCTTTCTGCTCTTCCTTTGCACGAATTTTTCAAGGGAAGCAGTGCTTGTGATAGAGGGGATAAGTACAATTCTGGTGTTCAGTTATAAAGAAGCCTATTGTTGCCACCATATTACTCACTTTCTCAAATATCAGCTTGTTCATTATTAAAGGCTATATTTGATCTCTATCGACCTACCCTTCTGTCTTGTTAACTAGTTCCATACACAGGTGCAGGAGATGCTTGTAATTTATCGAGCATCCTCAAATCCTACTTAATGATCATTATTAGTGCTACTCTTGTTATTCTTATTAATTAAAGCAACATTTTGATATACAAACATAGTTGTCTTTGCTTGATATTTTTTGTTTTACTTCTTGAATCTAATATTGTACTTTCTTCTGGGATCAATTTTCTATTATATTAAAATAAATCCTTTAATCATTTTAAATATTCTTGATCTATAGTTTCTTTGAAGATTATTCTATTATCTCAAGTTCTTATGATGTTCTTCTATTTATCATTTTGTACTTTTGTCTCTCATAGTGTTTCATTTCTTTTTGATATGTAACATTTAGTAGTGAGCTTATCCAAAGTGTGATATTTTTAAAGAGTCTTGTGTGCTAAGTTGAAAGTTTCTATACAGAGATGTTTTGCATTGATTTTTATCTGGGTCTTAGTGGTTTATCAATTTTTATGGAATTTTCTCATATTGTTGTTCCTGTTGCATAGAAGTAGCATAAATATTGCTTCCCTCCCCTGAACACAGATGGCTCATGTCTGGAGTTTTAATTTCCCCTTTTGTCCCACCTAGTCTGCAGTAAGACAGAAAGTTTTCCTTAATCTGTCCTGTGAATGGATGGAGTTTTTCTAGTCACTATTTCATGGACCAGAGAACCCTTTGAGGACAGTGTAGTGCCACTGCCCTGATTTGTGCTAAGTCACCAGAAGTTTTATCCATGTTTTGTGCTATTGATGCAAATTTCATCACAGCGAAATAGATATACCATGTCCTACTAATATTATAAAAGTAGATTTTATAGGACCACACATTGAGAATGGCTGCTCTAGCAGACTGTAGAGTGCTATTCAAATAGGTTTAATGCTTTGCTTCCCAATTGATTCTTTTTTTAAAAATTAATTATTTTTTAATTGTATTTTTCTGAAGATACATAGATCACAAAAATGTTACATTAAAAAATATAAGAGGTTCCCATATCCTCCCTACCCCTCCTCCTACATCAACAACCTCTTTTGTCATTGTGGCACATTCATTGCATTTGGTGAATATATTTTGGAGCACTGCTGTACCTCATGGATAATAGTTTACATTGTAGTTCATACTCTCCTCCAGTACATTCAATGGATTGTGGAAGGATATATAATGTCCAGCATCTGTCCCTGCAGTATCATTTAGGACAACTCCAAGTCCCGAAAATGCGCCGCCCCCCCCCCCCCCCATCAATCTCTTCTTCCCTCTCCCAGTCCTCAGCAACTACTGTGGCTACTTTTTCCACACAATTGATTCTTAAACCATCAGAAAGACCTCCAGAAACTGCTAAAAATTGGCCAGGTGATTTTTGGCTGGGCTGAAATAACTCTGGTGTCATTGTGACTTTACCCATGTAGTGGAAAAATATTCTTGATTGTTCATGCATATACTCACAAAAGAATAATGACTCTCCCCCCACATCTCCAGAACTGTGTAATAGTGTCATAAAAACTCAAAATTAATTTGAACTTGACTGGATTTGACAAACTGTGCAATTTATTTAGTGTGAACGTCTAAATTATATCAGACTTTCAAGATACCTAAGACATTTTAAAAAGGGGACCAGGGGAAGTGGAAGGAGATTTAGATATTTGGCGTAATACATTGTATGGCCTTTAAATCATTCAACAAATAGGTACTATGCAACTCTTATATAAACATTGCAAATATAAAATGAATAAGATGATTTCTGCCACCAAGTACCTTATAGTTCAGTAACCAGAAATGTTAACATATGTACAAATATATAAAGTATAGTCAGGAGTTAGAGAAAAGTAGATACAAGACAGAGTGTAAAAATAAAAAAAAATAGGAAAAAAAAAAGATACAGAAAAGAAAAAAAAAAAAAGACAGAGTGTAGATTAGAAGGAAAGAGTGTTTAGTTTCACCTGGAAAAAGGTGGGGACCAGAAAGTTCTCTTAGAAGAGACAATGCTTTGAACTGAGCCTTAAAAGATGAGATGTTCACCAGGCAGTCAACTTACACAATGGGAAAGGCATTGCAAGAATATAATAAGTAGATAGCTCAATAGTCTGCGACATTGTTCATTTAGGGGAACTGTAGAGGAGTGCAGAAGATTACCATGAGAAGTGGGCAGAGGTCAGACTATATAGGAATTTAAATGGTATATAAAGAATATGAAAATGATGAGGGACCAGTGTAGTTTCAGGTCAAGAGTGAAATTATAAGGTTGCATTTTAGAAGTTACTCAATCATAGATGTCATGGTGGAGTAGTGCTCCATACAGGGGTCTGGGTTGGAGATCCACCACAGTAGGCCAAGAAGGGATAAAACAGATGAAAGTTATGAGGAATAAAGCAAAGAATAGAGAGCTATTTTAAAGATTGAGGGAGATGGCTCTATGGTCAGTTCATTATTGTAACAAAGCAGATCAGTATGATAATTAGAATTAAAAATCATTCATGCACAGCTAATATTCTATCATCATGCATATTGTTGTAGACTGAGTTGGCACTAACCTATTTGATACTTGAGGCTAAAGTACATGGGTTTTTGTCCCATAATTGTTTACATTTTAGGGGGCAATTCTTTGTGCCTTAGAATGTAGAAATGAAGGTCACACTTTATTCTTTGTGGCTTATGTTGTATGTGCAGACTTAATCTCCATTTCTGATCTTTATAATGCTCTCTATGGCATATGCCAAGAAATGTAACCAAAGGCCTTTATGGTCTAGGAATTTTCTTCCCTTTATTATGCCATACTAGAACCTATAATCACAAAATATCTTTTAAATCACTAACTTCTGAATTAAGAAGTTACTGTGATGTTGAAATCTAAGTTTCACTCACATAAAGCAAACATTCTTGTGAATGACACTTGGATTTTATTTCTCACATTTTTTCCAAGCTTGGAATGATAGCTTTAGGCTTATTAAATAATGTACAGACAGAAATATATAATATAATTAATAGGGGCTTCAATTTCTTGAAAACACTTAGAGATGTAGCCAGCAATGGAATGATTTCCATGGACTGTTCTAGTCATAGCTTTCAGTCAAGCTGGCCTTGGTCTTTTAACACCCTAGCATTGATGCTATGGAATCAGACACTTGAACTTCTCTGAGCACTGAGTTGTATAGGCTTACTTCTCATTACTTTCATCCCAACATAATATAATACTTGGAAAGGTTTTATAATTTTTCTATCATTCTGCATGTGGAAGCAGCTAGGTATTTTACACGACTTTCTTTTCTTTCTTACAGTGAATATTAACTCTTCCTTGCTGCTCTAAGGATATTGTCCTCATTTGCTAGGGCTGCCATAGCAAGGTACCACAAACTGGGTGGCTTAAAGCAACAGGCATTTATTGTATTGAAGTTCTGGGGGCCAGGAATTTGAGATCCAGTTGTCTGCAGGGCCAAGCTTCCCCCCAAACTTGCAGGGGAGAACCTGCCCCATGCTCCTCCTTTGGTTTCTGGTGGTGACTTGCTGGCAATCCATGGCATTTTCTTCTTCAGTAGCCACAAGGTGTTTTCCCCTCTGTCTACTTGCATCCAAATTTCCTTTTCATATGAAGACACTGGTCATTTTGGATTAAAGGCCCACCATATTCTACTATGACCTTATTTTCATTTGCCTAATTCCATCTGTAACAGAACTATATCCAAATAAGTTCGCATTCTGAGGTGCTATGGATTAGGATAGTATCTCTTTTGTAGTGACACAATTCAGTCCACAGCAGGCATGAATAGGTAAGTAGAATTTTATGCACAAAGCTTCCTTCTTACCTTCAAATAGTCTTCAAAACCTACTTTCTTTTTCTTTGGGAAAAATCAAATATGGAGGGAATTCTTGGTTTTCCCAAACACTTTTGTTTTTTATTAGATTTTTTATCTACTAAAAATAAAAAAGTACACATTGTTAAAGAGGAAGCAACCTTCCATTCATCATCATATATTTATTGTGTGCCAATTCTTGGGCAGCCAGTAAGCACAAATTTGGGGAGAAAAGGGTAAATCAAGTATCATTCCTGTTTTCAAGAATATTACTATCTAACAGGAGAGAAAGAAATCTTTCCACTTGACTGGAGTGTGGTACAAGAGGTAAAAAAAAAAGAGGAGGAGGTGAAGACAAATGTTAAGATTAGCATTAAAATAAACAATGAGGGCAAACTGTCAAGTTAAATTATAAGTTACATGTATGTCATGACAGCTTCAATTATATTAGATGAATGCTACAGAAACTTATATTTTGGTAATTGTAGCCGTTTAACATTGTTTGTGAATATAGTTAGTGGATTATATTTGTTAACTGGTCTGTCAGAGGTATCACTTTTAATTGATTAAATTATAATTAGGACTTTGGGCCATGTCAAAAGGGTATTGAGTTTCCTGCCCCTTGGTGAGTGGGGACTTACAGAGAAAAGATATGACAAGGACAGAGTTGGGAGTTTTGAGCTGGAGTCCAGGAAGTCAACACACAGGAGAAGAACACAGAGAATTGAGACCACTCCTTAGACACAGGAGAACCCCTGGGAGAGAGATAGAGCCATTTGCCTGATAGTGTACAGCTGGCCTTGGGGAGAGAGCACAGAAACTGAGCCCAGAGAGAAACAAAATCCTGGAAAGAGAGGAACCCAAGAAGCCCAAATTATTGGCAGTTGTTGACAGCCATCTTGCTCCAACACATGGCAATAGACTTTGGTGAGGAAAGTAACTTGTACTTTATGGCCTGGTAACTGTTAGCTTCTATCCCAAATAAATACCCTTTATAAAAGCCAACAGAATTCTGGTATTTTGCATCAGTACCCCTTTGGCTGATTAATACAGAATTTGGTACTGAGGAGTGGGGAAGTGCTTTTGCAATTACTAAAATGCTGGCATAGTTTTATAAATGGGCAAGGGGTATTTTTTGGAGTAATTGTGAGATGCTTGATGGAAAAGGCCTAGCTTGTTTTGAAGAGACTCTTAGTAATAAGGATGATAAAGATATTTTTTATGATGCCTTAGAAGTAAATGATGAAATTATTATTGGAAAATGTAGTAAAGGTGATTCTTGTTTTAAAGTTGCAGAGAACTTAGCAAGATTAACTCCTGGTGTTTTATGGAATGTTGAATTTGAAAATGGTGAGCCTGGGCATTTAGCTGAAGAACTTCCCAAAGTAAATTTGGAGAATGTGGCTTTCTTCTCCTTGTAGCTTAGAGCAAAATGCTAGATGAGAAAAATAAGCTGAGGACTGTACTCTTCGGCGCAAAGAAAACAGAAGCTGATTCTGGAAATTCCAATCAAGGTTAAAGATGCAGTTATATCAGAAACTGCAAAGTTTGTGGAAAGTGTCACTGTCTGATGGCTTGGACTCCTGCTTCTTGCATGCTAAACCAACAAGCTTTTTGAGAGAGTTGTATAAACAAAACCACTGTCAGTTTGGACTAAAAGGGACATGGAAAGGAGAGATTGAAGGAGAAACAGCTTTAAGAGGAAAACCATGGAAGCTGAGATCTGGAATTAAGACTTCACCTTGGGCCAAGAGAGGGTGAGTTTGCCCCAGCAGGTGAAGAGAGTGGCTGTTCCCACCTAATGTTCAGTGAGTGTTTTGCTGCACCAGGGTACAGAGAAGGTAGAGCACATTCCTCAAGGATTAGGGAAGTTAAGGTCAGCACCCCACAGGTCTGAGAGGGGTGGACCTTTCCCCCATGGATTAGGGAAGGTTAGGTGGTCAACTCTTTGCTCTGAGAGGGTTGAGGCTGAATGCCAAAAGTTAGGGAGGATGTTGCCTTCACCTAACTGTACCAGGGGAGTTAAGATTCTAACCCAAAGATTGGATGAAGTGTGGCAATCACCCCAATGCTCTTGGAGGCATTGGTAGACACCCAGATGCTTAATGAAGGTAGAACCAAGAAAATGGCCATTGGGGAAGCCTGTGGAAAGGTTGGGTCCCCATGTGGCCCCAAGGAGGAAAACCATCATCTTAAGAATGGCTCTCAGACTTTGAAATATAGTGAAGTGTGCTCCACAGGCTTTCAGAACTGTAGAGGACCATTGGCTCATGTTTCCCTCCCAATTTCTCCTTACAATAATGAAAATATTTATCCTTTGTCCATTTGTGTATTGGAAGCAGATAAATGGTTTTATAAGTTTCAGAGGTCTACAGCAGATGAGACTTTGTCCCAAGACAAATTTTATTTCTTTAAATATGATTATGATATGATTTTTGTACTTAGTATTGTTACTGAAATAAGGTTTTTTGAATATTGTAATGTTTTATTGGAATTCAGAGGATAGAGTGTGGTAGTTTGATATGGTTTATGAATTCCGTAAAAAGATATTGGATTATGTTTGTAAACTGGTCTGTCCTTCTGGACATATTATATTAAATTCAGAAGTTTCATTTTTACTTGATTAAATAATGATTAAGGTTTTGATTGGGCCACATCAGTAGAATGTTGCATCACTGCCACCTTGGTGGGCAGGAACTCTCAGAGAAACTGTACACAGAGAAGGGAGGTTGAAGTTTTGAACTGGAGCCTGAGAGTAAGCACACAGAGAAGCAGAGCAACTGAGTCCAGAGAGAATCTAGTCGAGAGAGAGAGAGAGAGAGAGAGAGAGAGAGAGAGAGAGAGAGAGAGAGGGAGAGAGGGAGAGAGGGAGGGAGGGAGGGAGGGAGAGAGGGAGAGAGGGAGAGAGGGAGGGAG
Source organism: Dasypus novemcinctus (assembly GCF_030445035.2). Taxonomy (NCBI): domain Eukaryota; kingdom Metazoa; phylum Chordata; class Mammalia; order Cingulata; family Dasypodidae; genus Dasypus; species Dasypus novemcinctus. The sequence goes on along the minus strand of NC_080687.1, from coordinate 15,975,509 downwards.
GGAGGGAGGGAGGGAGGGAGAGAGAGAGAGAGAGAGAGAGAGAGAGAGAGAGCTGTTTGCCTGATAGTCTACAGCTGGCCTTGTGGAGAGAGGCAAAGCCTAGACAGCCTCATAGTCTACAGGTGACCTTGTGGAGAAAACAGAGGAGCTGAGCCCAGAGATAAATGAATGCTGGAAACAGAGGAAACCATGAAACCTGAACCCTAGCAGCGATCTTGCTCCAACATGTGGCAAAAGACTTTGTTGAGGGAAGTACCTTATACTTTAAGGACTGGTAACTGTAAGCTTCTGCCCCAAATAAATACCCTTTATAAAAACCAACTGATTTCCAGTATTTTGCATCAGCACCCCTTTGGCTGACTAATACAGTAATAAATCTAGGTCTTGGCTCATTTTTAAAAGTTTTGGGGTATTATAGATAATAATGATAATAGTAATAAGGACAATTTTTTTTATAGTGGGCACTTCTTACATGCAAGACATTTATAACAGATTTTATATTGCGATAGTGAAAGGAATGTGGAATTAGACTCCCTAGGTTCCAATCCTGGGTCTATTCAAACTACCCTCATGACCATATGTGAATTATTTAACTACTCTGAGTCTCAGTTTTTCATTGGAAAAAGTTAAGGGATTACTCAGATTGTGGTTATGAGTATAAAATGAATTAGCTTAGTGAATTAACATTATCAACTTGTGTTATTATTATTATTGTTATTTTAATAGATAAGAAAACCCTGGTTTAGAGTGTCTTAGTTTGCCAGAATTGCTATGACAAATACCATACAATGAATTGACTTATATAACACAATTTATTGGCTCTTGGTTTTGAAAGCTAGAAGTCTGTGGTAGTTTAACCTATATATACCCCAGGAAAAAAGCATGTTCTTAAATTCAAACATGTTCTTAAGTTTAGATTACCAATTGAATTTAATTAACCTTCTTTACTTTTGTTAAGAAGGTGAGGCCCAACTCAAATACGATTAATCTTAATCCTGTAAGTCTGAATTCCTTTATAAGTAGAGTGAAATTCAAACCAAGAGAGAGAAAAGTCACAGGAAGCAAGGGCTGGACATCAATGGAACTCTGAAGAGAAGGGAGAGACCACGAGACATTGCCACATGCCTCAGAATTCCAGCCTTCAGGGAGAAAGTATTGCCTTGATGACACCTTGATCTGGACTTTCTTTTAGCCTCAAAACCATAAGCTAATAAATTTCTATTGTTTAGCCTAAACTGTCTCAAGGGTATTTGCTTGAGCAGCCTAGGAAACTAAATTTAAAAATCCAACAGTTCTTGACAGATCATACTTTCTCCTTGAAGTCTGAAGAATTCTGGTGCTAACAGTCCTCTGACACGTGGTGATGTCCTTTGGTATGCTCATGTGGCTTTCTCCCATTTCTAGCTTTGTCTTCTGGTTTCTGGTTTCTACTGACTGAATCTGAATTTTCTCTCTTTATCAGGTCCCCAGAAACATGGATTAAGACTCAACGTGAGTCAATTTGGTCAACCCTGAACTAATAATAACATCTTCAAAATGTCCTATTTATGAATGAGTTCACATCCACAGGAATGCAGATTAAGTTTAAGAACATATTTTTTGTGGGGTGCATGATTCAAACCCTAACAGGGAGTCTATATAAATTTCCATGTACTACAAACAAGGGTAGTGGTAGAGCTGAGATTTAAACCAAATCTGTACACCATGAAGCCTGAGTCCTCTTTACATTTCATTGTATGTCTTTATTTAACAATAGGCTTTTTTTTATCACTTTCTTAAAGACTGCCAACCTTAACCACTGTGATCTGCAGAAATAAAACTTGATTTTACTTTGCCGTTTAAGATTACATCTTAATTTGTGCATGCTTCTAATATGTCAAAGTTTAGCTTTAATTAAATGACATAATTTTATGTGGTTTAAAAAGAGGCATGTCTAAATCATCCAATTAGTGGAATATCAGATTAGATTTAGAAAACTTTATGCTACAATTAAGATGTGTAAACATTGATCTACTTAGACATACCAAGTTCCCTTTCCTACCAGCTGCATGAGTGATGCTATCATTAGTTTTATTAGTTTTGGAACAATCTAGAGAATGTGATATTATCACTGAAGAATGGATCTAATATTTAAGTAGTGCTGACACAGCAAAAATAAAACAAGAAATGTCCCTATTTTATTCTATTTGCTGTCATTATTAATGAATGATAAAAGGAGCATGTTAATAAGGGAGGACTTGACAGCCAAGGTAGTATGACAAGGTTGGCAGCCACAGGGATTTGCTTCATGCTGCAAAATTTATAAAATTGTATTCCTGCTACACATGCCTCAATTTGCTTGGGAGTCTGTTTTGTCTTTCTGGATGCAACCTCATACTACCGAATCAAGGCATTAAAGCACTAAGAATTTATCATAAAACTTTAGTGAAAGGAATCAGATTTACATTTCATATGCCACTAAGACCTTATTCCATAATGGAAGAGGTAGATTGAATTTCCAGACTTTCTTTTTCTGTTCATTTGTAATAGATTATGAGGGGAGGTGCATGTACTTAAATAGCCATTAAAAGACTCATTCTATGTTAACCTTTTTCATTTGGTGATGGTTCTAGTTTACTGGCTGCTAAAACAAATACATGCAATTGGTTAGTTAAACAATGGAAATTTATTGGCTCACAGTTTTAGGGCTGGGAGAAGTCCCAAATCAAGGCGTCATCAAGGTGAGCAACCTGGGCAATGGATTAAAAGTAAAAACATGTTTTTCTGAGGTACATAGTTCCAGGCCACTGCCATAGTGGATAAGGAATGTCTCCAGACTATGCAAAGAGAAGAAGCCTAGCTCATATAAAGGTGTTATTAAAGAAATGTACATTCCACATGTATGGTGGATGCCCCACTTGTTCTAGAGGTGCAATGGTATCACCATTCCAGGGTCCACAGAATGGAGGAATAAAGTATGGATTAGAGTGGACTTATTGATATTCTACTATAAAATTATTGTGACGAGTAATAGAAGAAATTTTAGCATCGAGGTGGAGAAAGTGGCCACAGCAGTTGTTGAGGGCAGGGAGAGGAAAGAAGAGATGTGATGTGGGGGCATTTTTGGGATTTTGAGTTGTCCTAAATGATACTGCATTTAGATGCTGGACTTTATATATGCTGCCATAACCCACTGAATGTACTGGGGGAGAGTGTGAACTACAGGGTAAACCATTATCCATGTGGTGCAGCAGTGCTCCAAAATGTGTTCACGGAGTGCGATGAATGTGCCACAATGATGCAGGAGATTTTTGGTGTGGGAGAAGTGGGGTGGGGGTGGGGGGTATATGGGAACCTCTTATATTTTTTAATTTAACATTTTTTATGTGATGTATGTACCTTCAAAAAATACAATTTACAAAAATGATGTGGTGGTGGGGGGGGTGGGGAGTGGGTTATATGGAAAAAAAAAAAAAAAAGAAATGTACACCATTGCCCCCTCATTGCATCTCTTAATTTTTAATATTGCAGAAGCAAAAGGAAGACCATGATTGGCTTCCTTCTGCCATTGGATCCACATCAACTCTAGGAGCTATATAATTTAACATTTAATCTCTATTAGTTTACTGATTTCAGTTTCATTGATTTCTGGTCTTATCTTCATTTTCTTCCTTCTGATTGTTTTGGGATGATTTCCTTATTGTTTATTAGGTTCTTAAAGTGGGAGCTCAGAATATTTATTTGAAACTTTTCCTCTTTACTAAAGTTAACATTTAGGGCCACAAATGTTCCTCTTAGCAATGTTTTAGCTCTGTACCACAAATTTGATACTGTACTTTCATTTTCATTCAGTTAAATGTATTTTTCATTTCCCTTGAGAGTTTCTGTAGGAACCATGGATTGTTTAGAAATTTGTTGTTTAATTTCCAAATATTTAGAGGTTTTACTTTTATTTTTTTCTTATTGATTTCTAGCTTAATTTACTTGTGATCTTAGAATATACCCTGCATTTAAAACATTCAGGTTTTTTTTTTTTTAATGTTTAAGTGTGCTTAATTGCCTAACATATGGTTTATCTGAATGCACTCTGAATATTTGAAAAGAATGTATATGGATGAGTGGTGCTAAAAATGTCAAATAGTTCATATTGGTTGATGATGTTGTTGAGATATTTCGCGGTTTTGCTGATTTTCTGTCTAGTTATTCTATCAGTTGTGGAGAGAGAAGTGTTGAAATCTCCAACTTTAGTTGTGGGTTTGTCTATTTCTCATTTCAATTCTATCAGTTTTGGCTTCACATATTTTATAGTTTGTTTTCTGGTGAATGCACTTGAGAATTACTGTGTCTTTATTTAAAAGCCCTCTCTTTCTGGTAATATCATTTCTTTTATCTAATATTAATATTACTACTCCTTCTTTTGGTGACTGTTTGCATGATAATCTTCCCCAATAATTTCACTTTCAACTTACTCATACTGTTAAATTTGAATTGAGTTTCTTGTAGAAAACATAAGTGGGTCACACTTTAAAACCCCCTTTGCCAATCTATATCTTTTAATTGGCATATTTGGGCCATTTACAATTAACATAATTATTGATATGTTAGAGCTTAAGTATGGTATTTTACTTTTGCTTTTTTTCCCATTCTCATTTTCTTGAGTTCCTGCAGGTTTCTTAAACATTTTTCAGAATTCCATTTATTAATCTATAGTGGTTTTGGGTATATCTCTTTGTATAGCTTTTTAAGCAGTTGCTCTAAGTATTACATTATATACACATAACTTTTCATAGTCTACTAGTGTCTATATTTTGCCAGTTTGAGTAAAGTATAGAAATTTTACATCCTCTACATCCTTTTACCTTTTCCCTTTATAGTATAATTGTCTTAAATAGTTTTTCTACATATATTTAGGCCCATAGCCAACAGTGTTTTATTTTTTCTTCAACCATCAAACATGAGTTAGAGCTGTTATTTTTCCTTATTGAGGTCAAGATTTTATTTTATAAAACAATCATTTCCTTTCTGGTTTGAGAACTTCTTTTTCTGCCATTATTATTTAAGGGTAGATCTGCTGCTTAAAAATTGTGTTATTTTCCTTTCCCTGAGAATGTCTTGGTTCCTCCATTTTTGAAGGATATTTTCCATGGATGCAGAATTCATCCATGGTTGATAGTTCTTTCTTTCAGCACTTATGACACTTCAGTCTAGCTTCCATGACTTGTGGTGAGAGATCTGCTGTCATTCTAATAGTTTTTCCCCTGTAGGTAATATATCCTTTCTCTCTTGGTTTTTTTCAGAATTTTTTTCCCTTCTTTAGTTTTCAGAATTTTGACTGTTGTGTTTTGACATGGGTTTCCTTGGGTTTATCCATTTAGACCTAGATTACCTTCTTGAATAGGTAGGTTTATGTCTTGCCAAATTTAAAAAGTATCAGGCATTATTTCTTCAAATACTTTTCCAGCTCTCTCTATTCCCTCTCTGATATTCTAATGACATGAATGCTAATTCTTTTTTCAAAATTTTTTTAAAGATTTATTTATTTATTTATTTATTTATTTATTTATTTATTTATTTATTTTTCTCCCTTCCCTTCCTCCTGCCCTGCTGTTTTTGCTGTCTGTGTTATCTTCTCTTCTCATTCTCCTCTAGGATTCACCAGGATTCAATCCTGGAGACCCCTGATGTGGAGAAGGGTTCCCTGTCAATTGTACCACCTCAGTTCCTGGTATTTGATGTGTTTCACCTTGACTATCCCCTTGTCTCTCTTTTGATGCATCATTATCTTGCTGCGTGACTCACTTGTATGGGCACTGGCTCACCAAGCAGGCACTCGTGGGGCCCTGGCTCACCATGCAGGCACTGGCTCACTGTGTGGACACTTGTGTGGGCACTGGCTTGCTGTGTGGGCATACTTTCTTTTCTTCTTTTTACCAGGAGGCCCCAGGGATTGAACCCGGGTCCTCCCATATGGTAGGTGGAAGCTATCACTTGATCCATATCTGCTTCCCTATTTCTTATGTAAGTCCCTGAGGTTATTATTATTTTTAAAAGATTTATTTTTTACTTATTCCTCTCCCCTTCCCCCCACCCCCATTGTCTGCTTTCTGTGTCCATTTGCTGTGTGTTCTTCTGTGTCCATTTGCATTCTTATCAGGTCTCACTGGGAATCTGTGTTTCTTTTTGTTGCATAATCTTGCTTTGTCAGCTCTTCGTGTGTGTGGCACCACTCCTGGGCAGGCTGTGCTTTATTTTTCTTGCAGGGCAACTCTCCTTATGGGGCATACTCTTTGCATGTGGGACTCCCCTACATGGGGGACACCCCTGCATGGCACAACACTCTTTGCACACATCAGCTCTGTGCATGGACCAGTTAACCACAGAGGTCAGGAGGCCCTGGATTTGAACCCTGGGGCTCCCATATGGTAGGGAGGTGCTCTATCAGTTGAGCCGAATCCGTTTCCCAGCCTGAGGTTCTTTTCTTGGTTATTTTCTTGATTTTTTCCTTTTTTTTTTTTTTTTTTTTTACAATTAGGTACTTTGTATTGCTCTATATTTCAGTTTATTGATTCTTTTGCTTGTCCCCTTCATTCTGATGTTGAGCTCATTCATTGAGTTTTTTATTTCAGTGATTGTATTTTTCATTCTACACTATCAGTTGCTTCTTATTTATATGTTCTATTTCTTCACTGAGACCTTCTAGTTTTTTCATTTGTTTCAAGAGTGTTTGTAATTTCTCATTGAAGAATTTTTGGTGGCTGCTTGAAATATTTACCTGTTAATTCTAACCTCTTTTCATCTTTGCCTTGACATCAATTGATTGCCTCTGCTTTTATTCCACTCAAATTGAAATGTTTCTGATTCTTGGTATGAGGAATGAGTTTCTTTTAAAAGTGGGGCATTTGGGGCATTATGTTATGAAACTCTATCTTATTTAAGCATTCTCATTTAGCTGGCTTTCTCTGACATTGCTCTTGCAGGAAAAGGGAAGATGCTGCCTCATTATTGCCAGATGGATGAGGGTAGAAGTCCAGGCACTTTGCCTCCATTGATATTAGAGGTAGTGAGGTGATCCTTGTTACTATCTGGAGATGATAGGTGTTCTGGATCCCTACTAGGCCTACCTGGGGGGGTGGGTGGACAGATGTCTCATTCGTGCTCCCCACTGACCTCCACTGACACCACAGGGAGTACCATCATGATTGTTGGATGACAATGAATGTCCTGACTATCCACTAGGTGTCCTTTGACACCACAGCAGAGAGGGTATAGGGTTTCTCATTACTGCTGGGTGTGGAAGGCAGTCAAGTCTCTCCCCATGGACTCCACTGAAATTGCAATGGGAGACCTCATTACTGTTCAGCCAGGATAAAAGTTCCAGACTTCTCTGACACTTTTACTGTGGGGCAGAAGGTTTGAGGTCACTCATTACAGCCCAGAGAAAGTGGAACTCTAGGCTTGACCTTTGCTGGCATGGATGGAGATGGGGCTGAAGTCTTTTATGTGACTGGAATAGGACAGTTATTATCTAAATGTTTTCCATCCTACTAGGCTTCCCCCTTTTCTGGTCTTTTGGTTAGAGGAAACAATATTTTGTCAGGAGTTTATTTTTGTTCACATCTTTTGGCATTTCTGTGTTAGTAGCTTCTCTAGCTCCAAGTCTAGAATATATGAGCCCCCTCAAAAAATAAAACAAAACCAAAAAGCCAGAAACTCACCATCATGCCTTTTTTCAGGGCTCCAAAGACCATAGTCACCATGTTTTCCCCTCTCTACCTTTCAGATTCTTCTTATGTTTGGTTTATATATAATGTCCAGGGTTTTTAGTTTTATTTAGTGGAAGAAATAAGGAAAAGTACTTTATTTGCACTTTTCTGGAAGCAGACATCTGAGCAAAACTTGCTCATTGTTAATCATTTGGGGACATTTCTTTGATGAATGGTAAGTTCTGTGTTGCTGTGACATATGGAACACCCCACCCAGAAACAACTCTTGGTAGGGCAAATCCCCCAGGTACTGCACAGCTAAGTGATCTACTTCAGACACTAATGCAGCAGTTAGTTAGAGCTTGCTTCTATTTTCCTGTGAGGATGTCTTTCATTTACTTTATTGCAACTACAAAATCTATTTAATTAGAATTAAAAAATTGGAAATCATATTATGAAAACTATTTCTGATGTTATTGGGAAATTTAAGTATAATTACATACTTAAATATAATACCAAATATAAACAACACTAGATACTGATATCAACTCTATTTCATCCTTACCAGGAGTTGGTAAAATCCTTAAGAAAACAATCTTTGTTCTAATTCCAATATGTATTTATCTTCTTTCATTGTCCTGGCTCTATTAAATGTGTGTTCCATATTATTCCTGTCCGGTGTATTCTTGTAATAATTATAGTGATGATAGTAAAGGTGATGGTAGTAGTGGCAGTTGTGGTAGGTAACACACACACACATATATTTCCTACAAATATTAACTCATTTAAACCTCACAACAACTCAAGAGTTAGTTATTATTCCCTTTGTTAATACAGATGAGGAACTAATTCATAAAGAGATTGTGTAACTTGCCCAAGGTTACATATTCCTCTGAGCTAGAGTTTGAACTAAGGCAGATATGGTCACTTTTCTGTTTCAGAGAGTTTAGTGAAAGTTGTAGAGACTGTTACTAATTCTCCTGGCTTGTAATTACTTCAAACTTGCAGCATAATCCTCACCACTAACTGTATTTCCAAAATGGTTTTGATATCTTCAAATTATTCAAAATGTCTGTCATCAATGAATAATTATCCCTGAAGTGGCTTCTTTAATTGGGTGCTGTTTGTTGAGAGACACTATTCCTTGGGTTTCTTGTGCTCATACACATCTTGCTGTCTTGCCAAGAATGCAAGGCCTTGACTGCCCTTGACCTAGGCCATATCTTTGGGTTTTGTTTGCAATGAGAGCAACCTTGAGAGAAAAGGAGAAGTCTTCCCTTCAAAAAGAGCAAGCTTGTTTCTGCTAACTATAAAACTAAAGAAGTTCTTCTCCAAAGAGTTCCTCTCAAGTAATATAACCCACTGTGGGTGTATGTGTCATTTGGTCCTTCATTTCACCACGTGGAAATTGGAGAATGAGGAATTCATGGGACTCTACTGATGCTCTGGCTACTGCTTTTGCTGTGAGCAATGACGTTTTTGTCTCTGACCCAGGAGCCTTGCGTCTTCTGCCAAATCCATGAAACTGTGGCAGGCTAACTTGTTAGCTTGTGGGTGGGGTGAAATCTCACACCATTCTCAGTTTTTGACAGTGTGGCAGGTCCACTCTTGTTTCTATTTTTATTTATTTATTTATTTATATTATTGTCTTTTTTAAAAAAAGATAAATAGGTCACATAAAATGTTACATTAAAAAATGTAAGAGGTTCCCATATACCCCACTCCCCACCCCACCCCTTGCTCCTCCCAAATCAACATCGTTTTTCATCAGTAAGGCACATTCATTGCATTTGGTGAATACACCCTGGAGCACTGCCACACTGCATGGACCACAGTTTACATTGTAGTTCGCACTCTCCCCCAGTCCACCCAGTGGGTTATGGCAGGATGTACAATGTCCTGCATCTGTCCCTGCAATATCATTCTGGAAACTCCAAGTCCTGAAAATGCCCCATATCATATTTCTTTCTCCTTATCCCTGCCCTCAGCAACTCCCATGACCACCATCTCCATATCAAGGATAAAATTACTTCCATAGCTAGAGTCACAACAGTTCTACAGTAGAATACCAGCAAGTCCACTCCAATCGATATTATATTCCTCCATCCTATGGACCCTGGGATGGTGATATCCACTCTACCTCTAATTCAAGGAGGGGTTTAGATTCCACATGGATGACGGATGCAATTCTCCTGTTTGCAGTTGTAGACACTCTCGGTTCCCTGGTGTGGTGGTTGACCATTCTCACCTTCCCATCAGCTGACCAGAGTAAGTTCAGTGAACTGGAGAATAGGCATTGCAACTCTGCTGAGGCTCAGGGCTCAGCTGGCACATGAACAGCCCAGAGATTCAGTCTCCTGAGCATACACAAACTCTGGCGCCAACCACAGGTTCAGTAAAAGTGACAGAAGAAGCATGTGTAGAAAGGTCACATTTGAGTCTAACTCCATCACATTCAGGAGCACAAATTCCAAAGCAGGGCCCACTGGCAAGGCCCTCTTGCTTCTTAATCTGTGTGCCCTGGGGGCTCAGCCTACTTATAAGATAGGTAGGATTTCTACTCTATTTTAGGTGAGAGGAAGGAGTTAAAAATCGAGTCCAGTCAGAAAAGGATGTCTTTATCATTCAGAAGCATGAACTTCATGATTCTTCCTGTGTAATATTATTAGACATTTTCCCTGATTTTAGCAATTTAGCATTTTACCATTTCATCTTTCCATGCCCACAGCCACATAGACTAAATTGGCCAATTGGTATTCCGTTATTTTATAATACTAAATCTCTATCTAACTACTCTTGAGGGTAATGTTAGCAGGTATAGGATAATGACATGAGCTTTTTGGGGTCAAAACTCAGAAAATAAAGAAAATTGGAGAAATGTGGTGAAAATAGAAGGCTTTACATTAAAAAGGAAATAAGTTTCCAGAAAGAAATGAGATGAGATAAACGTGGACCATACCCATTTGGAATTTATCACTTTAAACATATTGAAGGCCATGTTTGCTTTTATTTATTTATTTAAACCCATATGTTATAACTTACTCTAAAACTTCCAGATGCCTCATCTATGATCATGGATTCTTCACTTGCATGTGACATGGTCCTAACTAGGCTAACCTCAGGTAGTGTCTTCACAAATTATACTTGATGTTAAATGCCAGACCCGATGACAATCAGGTACGAGGACAGAGCCTGTCTCTAAACCACAAGGCAGATTTGTGAAAAGCAGCTGATCTTTCGTGGAAAACCACTAATAGTAGTAGCCTCAAAATTTGTAGAGGACATGTTGTCTGAAAGGGGACAAAGGAGAAATATTGGCAAATTTGCAACCAACATTCCTCTCCCATCACTTCCAGTCATTATACTAATACACACACACATCCAATCACATATACGATTTTCACACATACCAAAAGGTTGAAAGAATATTCTGTCTCTCAAGTTGTTACTTAAGCCCAAACTGTGTATCCTTTAAGCAACCCAGAAAAAGTAGTAATAAAAGGCATGGGATTTAAAACTTTATACATTTCATTTTCCCCCCTAAGTTTATTCTCTGTTTGAGTGATATTTGAGATAGAAGGCAATTTCCTAAAGTTGGAGCACTATGGAGAAAGAGATGATTTTTAGTATTTTTGTGTTCTACTTGTTTCTCCCTTCTGTTATTTCTTTCCCCTACCCATCCCATTTTCCAACGCACTTGACTATGTTTTTTTTTTTCCCCTGGTTTGCTAAAAATGCCTTTTAAATGTCCTCTTTTCTTTAATTTTCTTTTTTAATCCAGTTTTGGTCTTTGTTTGCCTGATTTCTGGGTAGTAGGCCCAGTTTGGTTTATATTTTTTTATGTGGCCATATTTTTTACGAAACGATTCCTTCCTTTAAAATTATTATTCTTGTTCATTTGTTTTCTCATCAGAGCATTGAGTGATGTGTAAAACAGACCTTCCAGTTGAACTTTCACAGTGAATGTTTCCTTCTGTGTCTTTAAAAATGTTCTTTTATAATAGGCCTTAATATCTTCTTTATATACTGTATTGCTGAGTAAAATGGCATTTTTTAAACCAATGTTCATGTCATATTTTTTTCTTTTACTGAATGGATAGAGATTGTTCAGCATTATTCCGTGTTCTCTGCATGTGCATGTATGTCTCTGTGTGTATACCTGAGTACAGCTGAGTTGCAAAGAAGGGTACTCTCTTTGCATTTGTGTGTCTGTGAGATTATGTGACTGAGTACAATGAGGGTAGATAGTGTGGATGCATATGAGAATGCTCTGCTGTGCTTTGGCATGTTTATTTTGCAATGTCATTTCCAATCAAATTTAACATTTATAACTGGCCTCCCTTCGTGGCTTTCTGTGCCACAGTTTAAATGCCCAAGAATAAACATGTCAGCTCTAAATGGAAGATTATGGCAGCAACCAAGACAGATTGCCATCTCATCAGCTGCTTAAAAATTAAAATTTCCTTCTGTGGTTAGATTTTCTCACAGCCATGTCTATGGACTGTGAAGAAAGAAGGCATTTAATGGAATGAATGGACTACAGGCTGTAAGATGTTAAAATCACACAAAGTATCTTATCTGCTAATAGAAATAGCCACAAAAAATATGAAGTTGAGCCAGAATGCTTTTAAGGAAATTTCTCCCAAACCATCAGAATCTAGCGTAAGAAGATTAAATTTGTATTGTATAGTTATTGAATATTCACATGTAAGCCAGTAAGTTTTAAAGATGTCCAGTTGCAAAGGTAAGTGCAACCTAAGTTTCATTTTTCTACTTCAAAAAGAGAGTTTTTCACAAGTAACTACACCAACTGCTGACACATTCTCTGGACTCATCAAGTAAAATTGCACAGTGTCAGGAGTAATTTACCACTGTCTTCAATAGGTATAAACTTATTACATTTTTCATATTTAAGAAGCCAGCAGAAGCTGTCGTCTGGCCAAATGGAGGGGTCTACTGCTGAGTTGGGTTAATATTGTCAAATGAATGCAATGAAAATATTCTTCATTGGTGACAGCATATTGTGATTCTACCAGAGGCTCCCTTATGAAATACTGCTCATTATGGTGCTTTCCTTGATGCTTGGAAAATATATTGACTCCTACCCTTAGCTCTAGCAGGTTGAGCGAGTCTGAGAAAAAAGATGTTTCACAAACTATCCAAAAGGGTTCTTGGTCATATAACTCTGTGTTACAGAGTGAACCCTGTCCTCCACAAAGTCAGGTTTCAAGTCCTAACCCTGGTCCTGTGCCCGTGAATTCATTTGTAAGTAGGATCTTCAAAGATCCTATTAGTTAAGATGAGGCATAACTGAATCAGGGTGGGCCTTAATTCAATTTGACTGGCGTCCTTATAAACAGAGGGAATTTGGACACAGGAGGAAACAGATGGGGAAAGAGAGGGCCGAGTGTTAGAGGCAGAGATGGAGTTATAGGTTGCCTAAAAGCCACCACCAGAATGCTGCAGACTTCAGAAAAAGCACGATTTTGCTGACACCTTGATTTTGGGCTTCTAGCCTCCCGAACAGAGAGACAATAATTTCCTGTTGTTTAAGCCAACTGATCTGTGGTATTTGTTTTAGCAGCTCTGGCAACCTAAGATATTCTGGCTTTATTGCTCTTTTTAAGTTTGGGCTTTTGCAGTGCAATCAAACAAATAATAAGGTAGCAATTTATGATTTAAAAAAGCAAGCCACAGCACTGAGAGTGGTGACAATGAAGGAGTAATAAATGATACACTAATGGATGTTCCATCATTTTCTCATACTTTAATCTGAGAGACCAGCAGACAAACAGCTGTTGACCTAGAAAAGTGGATCAATGCTTATGCCCATAGCCTGTATTAGTTTCCTTATCTTTGCAAGTTGGGCCCTATTGAGTTTCATATCCAGCTGCCTTTAATAGAAAAAACATTTATGGCCATAGCATGTGAAGGAGCTACTGGATATTGCTTAACTCTGTTTTGCCCATAAGCAGGCAGTGGGGATGGAGATGCATACAGATTGATGTGCATAGCTCAAATAAAGGTGAGAACACAACCTATGGCAATTACAGGAAGTCAATAACTGTTTTCAAGGAGCACTTAGCTTGCTAAAAGATTGTTTAAATAAATTTTGCTACCATGGAGTACATCTCAACTGTCCTTAGATACATAGCAGGAAATTGTTTCATTTCTTCTCTAATGCATTATCTTGTTCCCACAAATTTAATGGAAGTAAAGCATTAAAGTTTAAGCTGTATAATTCAAGTTCCTAGCTTGTCTTTATTTGCATATGACAAGAGAAAAATATTAGTGAATATGAATAGGGCCTAAATAATCCACAGAATTGATTTGATTCTCATTTTATTATTTTTATTTTGATATAACCTACAGGACACAGTCTTTAGCAAAATAAAAAGACAATGGCAATTTTGGTATTTAAGACAGATTACAAAATGGACAGTACAAAATGCATCATAGTTGGTTGCAAGAGATATTGATAGAATTTAATGGTCCTATATTTTAATCTCAACTGTCACCAGTTAGGCACAATTTGTGTTTCCCTACCTATAACATATGGTGGAATTTTTTATTTTTATGGTCTCTATAAGTTCTAAAATTTTAGAGTATACTGCTCCATTGTCTTTAAATTTCAGTATCAATAATATATTTACAGCTAGTTTTTAGTGTCCATGATCATATCCAGAGATTTCTGTGACAGCTATGAATATACTAACACTTTTTGTTCCATGATTACTATAAGAATAAAATTAGCCAATGGTTAATTGGATAATTAACTGTATATGTATATTTGTGTGTGTGTGTGTATATATATATATATCTGACAATCCCTGTTTATAATAAATTCCACAGGAGCCCTAGACCACAGCAATGCATATATATAATATACAGCCCTCCCATACATCCACCACAAAACCTTTTCCCTTCCCCAGCGATACTCTTACACCCTATTCACATCATATTTACTTAACGTGATGTACAGAGTCTGAGACAATAGCTTTCAAACAAGGTGACATCTGTGCTTACATTGTGGTGCATACTTTAGGATACACAGTTTTTTACATTCTTAGTTATCCTATATTTTACATTATGGTTTACATTATCAGTCTGTCATCTCCTATATGTTATGGTGTAATATTACATGTTTTATATCCATCCTTGTGTACTCTCAAGAAACTCCTCTCTTACCCCCCATTTACCTTGGTTCCACACATTTAACGTCCATTTTCCCTTCCAGCTTGGTGCCCACAGTGACAGCCAACCTCTGTTTCCTGAGGAGCCACTTCCAGAGATAGATGGAATAGTGTTCAGGGCCTAACTTGCTCAACTGCCCCAATGCCCTGGGAGCCACCCTTTCTCTCGAGGGATACAGTTCCCTCTATTTGATGGCATTAGTCCTCCCCAGGATGTGGGTCCACCCCCACTCCCACTACTTGGGTTTCTACCCCATGGTGTCACCCACTCTGGCAGAATGAGCATTTAGACATTCCCCAGGAGCCCGTCCTGCATCAGACTCTCCCCTCCGAGCATTCTAAACAGGTAACCCTCTTTATTATATTTTGATATGATTTTCTCGGCATTTTACTCTCCACCAACACCTGACCCTCTCCTGTGTTCGTATGCTACCCCTCCCTCCCCCCACTTTTGGGCAATGTTACCCATCCGCCCATCCCCAGCCCCCCTCAAACCCGCAAAGCCCCAACCAAAGGCAACCCCTTGCCCCCCTTTTATCTCTTCTTTGTGTTCATACTTACCACCATCTCGTTTTAAATTCCACCCCTGCAGACATCGGCTCACATCCTTCCTCCACCCTCCGATTTCCTGTAAGCCTATCGTTCAGTCTCTTGCTATCTAGGGCAGCTTGGTTATTTCATATCATTGAGGTCATGTAGTATTTGTCCTTCAATGTCTGGGTTCCTTCACTCAACATAAGGTTCTCAAGATTCATCCATGTTATCACATGTGTTTGTAGTGTGTTTGTTCTTACAGCCGAGTAGTATTCCATTGTGTGTATATACCACATTTTATTGATCCACTCATCTGTTGATGGGCATTTGGGTTGATTCCAACTTTTGGCAATAGTGAACAATGCTGCTATGAACATTGGTGTACATATATCGGTTTGTGTCATTGTTTTCAGTTCTGCTGGGTATATACCCAGCAGTGGTATTGCTGGGTCATATGGCAAATCTATGGCTAGTTTTTTGAGAAACCGCCATACTGTCCTCCAGAATGGTTGGATCCTTCTGCATTCCCACCAGCAGTGGATGAGTGTTCCCCTTCCTTCACATCCTCTCCAGCACTTGTATTCTTCTGTTTTTTTCATAGCTGCCAATCTTATGGGTGTAAGATGGTATCTCATTGTAGTTTTGATTTGCATTTCCCTGATAGCTAGAGATTTGGAACATTTTTTCATGTGCTTTTTTGCCATATGTATTTCTTCTTCGGAGAAGTGTCTGTTTAAGTCTTTTTCCCATTTTTTAAATGGGTTGTTTATCTTTTTATTTTCAAGATATAGGAGTTCTTTATATATGCAAGTTATAAGTTTCTTATCAGATATATGATTGCCAAATATTTTCTCCCACTGTGTGGGCTCCCTTTTTACTTTCTTGACAAACTCCTTTGAGGTGCAGAAGGCTTTAATTTTGAGGAAGTCCCATTTATCTATTAGTTCTTTTGCTGCTCGTGCTTTTGGTGAGATATTCATAAATCCATTTCCTATTACAAGGTCTTGTAGATGTTTCCCTACACTGCTTTCTAAGGTTTTTATGGTCTTGGCTCTTATATCTAGGTCTTTGATCCACCTTGAGTTGATCTTTGTATAAGGTGTGAGATGGTAATCCTCTTTCATTCTTCTACATATGGCTATCCAGTTCTCCAGATACCATTTGTTGAATAGGCCACTCTCTCCCAGTTGAGAGGGTTTGGTGGCTTTATCAAATATTATGTGGCTGTATATGTGAGGTTCTATATCAGAGCTTTCAATTCGATTCCACTGGTCTATGTGTCTATGTGTCTCTCCTTATGCCAATACCATGCTGTTTTCACCACTGTAGCTTTGTAGTATGTTTTGAAGTCAGGTAGTGTGATTCCTCCAATTTCGTTTTTCTTTTTCAGTATGTCTTTGGCTATTTGGGGTCTCTTTCCTTTCCAAATAAATTTCATAGTTAGTTTTTCTAGTTCCTTAAAGAAGGCTGTGTTGATTTTTATTGGGATTGCATTGAATGTGTAGATCAGTTTTGGTAGGATAGACATCTTAATAATGTTCAGTCTTCCTATCCATGAACAAGGAATAGTCTTCCATTTATTCAGGTCTTCTTTGATTTCCTTGAACAATCTTGTATAGTTCTCGGTGTATAAGTTCTTTACCTCTTTAGTTAAATTTATTCCTAAGTATTTGATTTTTTTATTTACTATTGTGAATGGTATTTGTTTCTTGATTTCCTCCTGATCTTGCTCATTATTGGTGTACAGAAATGCTACTGATTTTTGCGCATTGATCTTATGACCTGCGACTTTACTAAACTCATTTATGAGTTCTAGAATCTTCGTTGTAGATCTCTCAGGGTTTTCTATGTATAGGATCATGTCATCTGCAAATAATGAAATTTTGACTTCTTCCTTTCTAATTTGAATGCCTTTTATTTCTGGTTCTTGCCTCAGTGCTCGAGCAAGTACTTCTAAGACAATGTTAAATAGGAGCGGAGACAGTGGGCATCCTTGTCTTGTTCCTGAGTTTAGAGGGAAGGAGTCTAGGATTTCTCCATTGTAAACAATATTGGCTTTAGGTTTTTCATATATACTCTTCATCATGTTCAAAAAATTTCCTTGTATTCCAATCTTTTGGAGTGTTTTTATCAAGAAAGGGTGCTGTATTTTGTCAAATGCTTTTTCTGCATCAATAGATATAATCATGTGATTTTTTTCCTTCAATCTGTTTATATGGTGTATTACGTTGATTGATTTTCTTATGTTGAACCATCCTTGCATACCTGGGATGAATCCCACTTGGTCGTGGTGTATAATACGTTTAATGTGTTGTTGAATACGATTAGCAAGCATTTTGTTAAGTATTTTTGCGTCTAGATTCATTAGAGAAATTGGTCTGTAATTTTCCTTTCTTGTGATGTCTTTGTTTGGCTTTGGTACTAGGGGCTCCTGTGAAGAGAAGCTCAATAATTAGGGGAAAAAAAGAAAAAGATAGGATGTAGAATTTTTTCCAAGTCAACACATATTCTTTATCTAACCTTTAAACCCATCGCTATATGCCATTCCCTAGTAAGGGACCCTGACATTATATTGGGCTTCAAATTTCGGGGAGTTCTGGATCACAGAGTGTTTCAACAATGGCAATGGAGGGATACTGGTATGGGATGCCATTGACAGGTGATATATGGCTGACAGGGAGCTGTACAGAACATATGTCCAGGGTGCATGGTAATGTTTGGATATACTCATAGTGGCAACAATTTAAAAACCACAGCAGGGGGGGTACTGGGTTCCTGGCCAGTGTTGCTCTGTCGTGGTCCCTAGGGGAACAGCGACAGTCTCCCAGGTGCAGCGGCGGGGACCGGGAGGGAGTGAGGGTTCAACAGTGAGCCCCTGATGCTAATGACTATGCTTGTGAGCTGATAAGCCTAAAATAAGAACAAGGCCTAGAGCAACATTGTGCCTGAGAATTTCCTCCTGTCAGCCTTCATGTTACTCAAATGTGGCCAGTCTCGAAGCCAAACTCAGCATGTAAATGCAATGCCTTCCCCCCAGCGTGGGACATGACACCCGGGGATGAGCCTCCCTGGCACCGAGGGACCACTATCAACTACCAACTGATGATGCAACTGGAAAATGACCTTATACAGAAGGTTTAATGCGGACTAGCAGAATATCCCTGTCTACATAAAATAACATGACTTTAAAATGCTGTTTGACCTAAAGTAAGGGGGAAATGGGAAGGAGAAATGAGTTTATATGGCTACGAGTTTCTAAAAAAGAGTCTGGAGGCTGGCAGAAGGATTGCCCTTATGCACAACTGAGCAGAGTCAGAGAGACAGATAAAGCAGATACAACCCCCAGATATCGGTTCCTTTGAGGGCTAAAGAGACCCATGGGAGTTATGGTCATGGCCGATGGGGTTAACTACCAGGTCAGATGGCCCCTCTTTGGAAATGGTGTTTATGTGTGATGAATCTGGACTCAGATGGGATCTCCCTTCATAAGACTTTCATGCTAATGTGCTGGAGGTGCAGTTAATGTTGGGGTTTAAGATATATTTAGGGGATTTGAATCTCTGGACTGACAATGTGATAGCCAGGTCCTGAGCCTCAACAGACTCCAGCACCTACAATCTGATTTATTGGACTTACCACACTCAGCTAAGATGGAGTTGAAGAAGGACAACCACCACACCATGGAGCCTAGAGTGATTACAACTGAAAGTGGGAGGATTGCATACAGCATCCATGTGGAATCTGAACCTCCTCTTGACATAGAGGTGCAATGGACACAACCAATCCAATGTCCACATAGAAGAGGTGGCATTGGATTGGGAAAAGTGGACATGGTGGCTGATGGGTATGGGGAAAGGCAGGAAGAGATGAGAGGTGGAGGCGTCTTTGGGACATGGAGCTGCCCTGGATGGTGCTTCAGAGGCAATCACCGGACATTGTAAATCCTCACAGGGCCCACTGGATGGAATGGGGGAGAGTATGGGCCATGATGTGGACCATTGACTATGAGGTGCAGAGGTGCCCAAAGATGTACTTACCAAATCCAATGGATGTGTCATGATGATGGGAATGAGTGTTGCTGGGGGGGGTGGGGTTGAATGGGACCTCACATATATATTTTTAATGTAATATTATTACAAAGTCAATAAAAAAAAAAAGAAAAAAAAAGAAAAAATAAAAAATAAATTCCACACACACTGGCATTATTTTAAGAAAACTTGTTTGAATCTCTACTCCCATCCCAGGAGAATGTTTTCACCATCTCAGTCATGTCCAGCAGTTGATATCAAAATATGGATCAGCTGGTAAGCACGGTAAGCACTTGTGGGATTATAAAGACAATTGGCCTGAAACAGCTCAGATTCACAAATAAGCCATACCATATATAGTATTTTATTTGTCAGGACTTTTTAGTAAATACTTCCATCATAATTCTCTTCAAAGTATGCCTGATGCAGCTTGGATTTCCTTCTTCTTACAGTCTTTATAAGTCTGCAGGCTCAAACTGTGGTAGAGGAGCTGGTTAGTGAGGAAGTTAGTCAATTTGGTACCTCAAAATACAAGGCCAAGGACCTGGATTAAAGTGTCCTGGTTTGAGTCTTTGGTGGACCCCAGACATAAGCTAATCCATTCCTGTGCATGTAAACGTACTTATGTTAGACCTTTTGGTTAGATTTAGTTAAGGTCTTTTTTGATTAGATCACTTGATTAGATCACACCAGTTCAGGGCCTTTGATTAGATTGCAGGACCAGGTTGAGTCCTAATCCTTTTATATAAATGGAACACAGACAGAAAGAGTTGACATTTTTACCAGGTCATGTGAGGAGGACTCTAAGATTGCCTACAGCTACGGAAAGGCAGAGGAAACCTTGTGATACTGAGAGAGAGGCCCAAGGCCTCTCAGTGGAGCAGCCAGATGTTGAAGAGATGAGGCCCAGGAAGAGACATTCTGTGACCTGATCACCCATAGCTGAGCTCCGGGAGAAAGTGAGCCTGGAGGAGAAAGCAGAGATCTGCTGCTATTTTGCTTTGCCATGTGGCAGAAGCCCAGGATCGAATGAAGCTGAGAAGCTGAGAAAGCATCTCTGATGATGCCTTGATTTGGACATTTTCACAGCCTCAGAACTGTAAGATTTTCTCCTAATAAAACCCTATTGTTGGCAAAGCAGAGAGCAGAGGTTCTTCAGTCCACGCAACGGTTCTTCTCTGAACAGCAACAGAGCAAACAGATAGGAGGCAAAGCCCAGAAAGTGGACAGTGAATCAAGTAAACCTCCTGAAACACTGACTGACCCTCCTGGTGTCTGTCAGGAAAAAGTAGAAGAAAAGCCATCCCCTGCACCCACCATAGCCGCCAAACCTGTTAGAACTGGACCAATCAAACCTCAGGCGATCAAAACCGAAGAAACAAAATCTTAATGGCCATGGCTTATTGCAGGGGATTGGTGGGTAGGGGGAGGGAGGGAAGAGGGAGAATGAAGTCAGATAATGCCAGCAGCCAAAGGGATAAAATGGTCTGTGACATTATTCTGTCCAGAGCTTGGAGATGCACAGGGGACATAGGAGCAATTTATACTGACACATAGCTGCTGTACCAGTAAAAATGAAGCTTTGCAAGCTTGCATCTACTGTATAACCCATGCTCTGTTCATGGCCACATGTCTTCAGTCAGAACTTATTTACAAATAAGTGCACACATTCCTTGAGTGCATATAATTTAGAACTAAAATCCTTATGGTTAGATGAAAATACCAGAATAGGCAGAAAATAACCACAGAGGAATAGTTCAGCCTGAACAGTGTGATGATCCCAGCTAATAAATACATCAGATGTGGTTTCTTTGCTCCCTTATGTCCTTGAATGTGGTAATAGTGTTTTTAGGCTTGGTGGTGAAGAACTGAAGATAACTGGTGCTGGATAGAGGAGCCTTATTTTTTATTCTGGCAGCTTGCTATTTTTGTAACAAGGTAATTTAGTTGAACACAATCAAAGTACAATGACTGATCTCCCCTTCTTCCTGGATGAGTGAACAGATGATTAAATATTGAGGTCAGCATCCTTGAATAATTTCAAATGGGCAGTGTTTGGCTATTGCTTCTGTTTGAAATGATGCTGTGTTTTGGTTGTGGCCCGAAGCTTTGAATTGCTACTTGGCCTATCCTTTCTTCCATGGAGCTCTCACCATTCAAACATGACAGATTTGGTAAAATACTAGTTAGGTTGAATCCTGCTTGCCACCACTCCGTCATCTTTGTATGAATCCAGTGATTTTTGTTTTGTTTTGTTTTTTATTTTTGTTTTTTACAGTTTTTAGCTGATGTTCATGAAGAGCAATGTCCTTAGAACTGTGCCGTTAATTATAGAAAATCCTATCTAAGAAGGTGCATTTCTTTACCAGAGTTGTGTCACACCATCCTTTGGGCCCTCTGCTGGAAAAGTAGAATCAAGTCTCAAATAATGCCTTTTTTAATTGTATCCTCTAGTATTATAGATGTAGGACAATACTGTATCATACCTCTGTGAATGTAAAATATCTTGTACCTGCTTTATGATACGTAGTAGTGACCGTGCTATATCAGACCTGTTTTTAATGACGTTATTCTAGAATGTTTTCTTTCCAGATGATGATTGAGAAGCTAATAAAAAATGGTGCCAGGTACCATAACAGTAACAGAACTTTCGGTTTTCTGGGATTTTTGTTTTTTACTTTTTTTTTCTTTTTTTTTTTTAATGGAGTGTGCTGGATGTCTCTATAATTTTGTTCAGATGACTGCAGAACCTGGAAAACCTGTTGCTGCTATTGATGCATAACATACTGCTATTGGTCTTTTTATATAAATATATATATATACATATATATATAATTTGAATTTTTGGAAACTTTAGCTGTGCTGTCAACTTTGGAAAAAGTATCCCAGTTGTACCATGTTGAGTTGGCATTGTACAGAAATTAACAGCCATATTGGTCTAGAAACGTTAAATTTAATTTTTTTCCCATTTGTACAGGGGTAACGCACTGTATTAAATATGTAAGGTCTTATCTACATGGGTTTGATTACAGAAACTAATAAAGTATTCTCTAAAAAAAAAAAAAAAAACCCTATTGTAAAAGTCAACCCATTTCTGGTATTTTGCTCCCAGCAGCTTTAGCAAACTAAAACAAATAATCAGCATAAAATTTATGGTTGAATAGTGGGTGAACCCCCAGTCTACTATCTTTAACTTAGGTAATTTCTCCTATGAGTGATTTGAGGTCTCCCTTACCATTAAGTAATTCCTGAAAGAAAGTTCTAGTCACGACAGAGATAAGCATAGAGTTGAGGAACTCCTGATATTGCTGAGCAGTGTGGAAAGCCACCATGCTCCCTTTGTTAGTACCTGTCATTTACTGACTTCACTATGGGTCAAGGCATTGGCAGGCACTCTGCCTCCACAGTGATTACAACAAGGAGAAGTTGTCCTTTACCCATAGGGGAAAACACACAGTAGAGCTCTTAGCAAGGAAACTAGCAAATTTGAGTACATGGGACATATGGAGATCCTGACTTACAGCAAGAGAGAACTACGTAGGTCTTGTATGCACAGTTTGAGTCTGCAGACTCAATGACCAAGATTCATTCAAAGGTACAAGAAATGATATAGAATTTATTTACAGTCATTGAGGGAGAGTTTTTTTCTATCAAGGCACACATTTCCTTTTTCTAAATGTCTGCATGAGAAACTATCTCTTACTGTTTTCATTCGATGTGTTTCACTTCTCTTTCCTCCATCAGAGTCAGAAACCAAGCAAAAACAAGATGAGGATCAGCCTGTTCTTGGGAGGTGACAGGAGAATGGTTCCCAGAGGAAGTATAACTGATTGTGGAATCTGAACATATTTCATTTATCACAGAGCCAAGATGTTGTTGTACTGCCTACATCTAGATCAAAATTCAGGAAATAGTATTAGATCATTACAACTAAACCTAAAACAAAGTATCTAAAATTCTGTAACATAATATGGCAATTTAATCTGCCCCTTTTTACTAATTTAAACTCATTAGCAATTAATTACTATCATTTATACCCTAAACTCCACCAGAGCTGTCTACCTAGCTCCTAACCTGTTGTTCTTCATCAACATCCTTACCTGTTTCACGGAGATAAAGTTACACACGTACAATGTGAACCAATTCAACTTCATTTTTTCTTTATTACTGCTCTGCTTTATTAGAAAACCTTCTTTTCTTCTCTTGAGTTTTTAAGTTTGTGCCCAAGACCATTCTTTCCTCAGTGCTCTTGATCCCGAACTAGCTTGTTCCATCATTGTATATCCAAAACTCTCCTTCTTTAGTGGTATCTCTTCTTCAGCCTCCACACATGCTCAAATAGCCTAGCCTAAAGAAACACTTCCTTGATTCTGGGCCAGTCTTTACTTACTGTCCCTTCTCTTTTCTTTCCTATCTAGTGTCATTCATTTATTCATTCCTTTCGAAAGAGGTGTTTTAAGCTATTATTATTTGCCTGTCACTGTGCAAAACTTTTTATTCTATAATAAAAATAATAGTCATTCCTTTTCAGATTAAAAAAAGTATGCATTTTTGATTTAGGAAAATATAAAAATGAATAAGGCATAAGAGGAAAAACAACCCACAAACAATCCTACTTCTCACTCCACGGTTAACATTTTATAACCAGTCATCTATATATACCTACATATTGATAATGATGCACTTTAGATATAGATATAGAAAAATAAAAATATGACATAAAGTAGATACTCTTCCTTTTCTTAGTTGATCAGATGATTTCTTATATTACTGAAGAGCCTTCTAAGCATAATTTGTGATAGTTACACAGTGTTACTTTGACCCAGATAACTAGCTGACCATCAAAGATCCATATACTTTTTCCATTTTATAGATTTGTTTCTGGGATATAGCTACCCAGCCCACATTCACGTAAGTAGGAACATGTGACCAGTTCTCATTAATAATAGTGATATGTGTCACTTCTGGGCCAAAATAGTTAAAAAGTAGGTGTTTCTTCTCCAAGAACTCTGAATTCCCTCTGTTGACTAGATATCAATGCCCAGGGTCACTGTGGAAGCCATGTGTTGACGAATGCCAAGCCTTTATCAAACTAGGTTCCTGAATGACTCCACAGAATAAAGCAATCCCACAACCACAATGGAAAGCTTGACTTTATATAAGTGAGAAATAAAGTTTCATGAGATTAAGTCATTGAGATATGATATTTGTCTGTTATATTAATTAGTATTATTTCAACTAATACAGAAACTTGTACCTTGATGTGGGTCTTCTATAATAAAAAAAAAAAAAACAACTTAAAATATGTTGCCTTGCTGTAGAGATCAGGCAGGAGACAGTAGAAAGCCTACTATACAAGGTTAGAAAGATGGAGGCCCAAATTATGGAGTGACAAATCCTTTGATAAAAGTATCTTCCAGAAACAAGTTTAAGGACAGTCAATTTTTTTGCAGCTCTAAGGGAAGAAGTTGAAAACTAGAAGATTGGTGGTACATATTTGTTGAATATAGATATTGAAAAATTATGGAGGTCAAGCAAAATTTGCTTGTTTGTAGGTAAAATTGTAAGAGAACAGAAGTTCAGACCTTTGCAGTTCTGGATGCTGCAAAGAGCAAGGTTCTGCTCCATTAGGTCATTTAGGGACCCAGGCTGACCAGAGCATCTAACGTCTTCAACATGTGGCTTGCAAGATCACTGAGGTGATAGATTCTACATGCAGGAATAAAGATATACACATTTAATTTTTGGTCATGGGAGTGAACTGTGAAAGAAATGGCTACTTGTCCACAAGAGATCATGCTCCCTTCCCATAATGTAAAATGATTTTTGGAAAGAACCTGTCTATTTAAGGACTGTGTTGTCAAGGTCCCTTGCAACTAGGTAGGAATGGAAGAGCTGTGTTTCACTTCCACCTTGTTAATGAATAGGTGTGACTTTTCAATTCCCTCTTCTGACTAAATGTCACTATTCAGGGTGACTTTAGGATCCAAATGTTTAGAATAGAGCAGTCCTTCTGCCAGCCTGTATACCTTAATGTCTGTGTAGAGAAAGGAACTTTTATTTTGGTAAGTCACTGATCTTGCAGGGTTCAATTATTATGGAAATAGTTTTACCTGAGCCAACACATAGATAATCCATAATTTATTTGAAATATACTCTATCTGTAAGGCATTTTAGATAATCTCAGTTTTCCACTATTAAAATAATGTTTATATATGGTGTTTTGTAGTCATTCCTGCTTATTTCTTTAGGATACATTCTTAAATGTGGTATTTCTGGGTTATGAAAGGTGTTAGGGGATTGGAACATGTATTGCATAAAAAGCATCTTCAGGTTTTAATCTGCATTTCTATGGGTGTGAAGTCATTTGTAAATCGCGTCTTGAAGATGTTATTATTAATTAAGGTGTGGCCAAATGGCTGAAGTCCTTATCAACAAAAGAAATTGGAGAAGTAGAAGCCACATGTTAGCAAAACTCAAAGGAGCAAACCCAAGGGGGGAGAGAGAGAGAGAGAGAGATTGCCATGTAACAGAGGATTCTTGGAACACTATGGGCTGAAGGAAAAAGTATGGCCTGTCAAGACTTTGATTTTGAACATCCAGCCTCTAAAACTCTGAGCTGATAGAGCTCTGTTGTTTAAGCCAACCAGTGTATGTTATTCACTGTAGCTGCCCTACCTGAGACAAAAGGAATGGTTATCTTTTGCCTTCAAGAAAGTATATTTCAATTTATAGTTCTTTCTTCCAGATTTGCATGATAGTACCATATTTTCACATCACTGTTAACATACTTTACAAAACTTTCCCAAATTAATAAGAAGAAAAAAATCATGTCTTAATAAAGCTTTTAAAGTGTAGCCTGTACATGTTGTCATCTTGTTGCCTTCCATCCCTTTCTTAAACTTACTATGCTCTGTCTTCCATTCTCATTAGGCAAGTGAAAATGTGCTTCTTCTTGACTTGCTGATATCAAGTCAGGTAGACATGTGGAAATCCTTGACTTTATTTCTTTCTAACACTTGAAAAGAATAAATTTTTTTCCTTCTTGCTCCCTTCTCTCTTGGCTTTTGTTTTTTCAAAATTTCTTGTTATTATGATGATGATGATTCTATCTTTGTGACCATTCCATCCAAATTCCATTTTCGAATCCTCTTTCTTTTTCCTTTCCCTGATTGTAGGAGTTCCTTGGTGTTCTGTGCTCGGCTTTTGCCCTAATATTTTCTCATACCACCCATGTTCCCAAACTACTTGTATGCCAATGGCTTTTGGATTAGTGTAGGTAGCCTTGTCCTCTCACAGACCCTGTGTCAGATGACATAGTATATCTCTACCTTCATGTCCCATAGAGACTTCAACCCAAACATGCCAGAACTGAACTCATTATCTCCTCCTCCCCCAAACCTGTGCTTTCTTTTCTATCCCTATATAAGTTGATAACCCTATAATCCACTCATGGATGACTCACACAGGATTCCACCAATGACTCATGAAGAATCATCCAATCTTCTTAAATATGCACATCAAGTTCCCTCTACATACCAATATTTGTCATCCAAAATTTGTGACCCAAGTTTAGGTAATCATCACTTACAGCATGAACTCCTTTATGTGTTTCCCTTTCTTTAGGCTCTCTCTTCCACATTGTTCTATAAATCCCTTGTCTATATTAGTTCAATTACAAGCTTCATTTTTGCCCATGAATTTATGAGATAAGGGCCAACATCCTTAAAGAAGTCAACATTCTGTTTGGTTTATAGATTCTTAGCCACAATTTCCAGAACTCCATAGTCCAGGAATATCAAGCCATTAGTTTTCCCCCTGTACAGATCATGCTTCATAGTATTACACTTTAAGAAATATTTATTTTTAATTGTAAAATATAAAAATTTGAACCATTATAAGTGGACAATTATTTGACACTAAGTACATTGACAATATTGTGTAACTTTCACCGCTATCTATTTCCAGACTATTTTAATCATCCTAAGCCAAAACTCATACTCATCTAGCAATAACTCCCTGTTCCTACCTCCCTACCATCCCTGACAACCACTATTGTGCTTTCTCTCTCTATAAATTTGCTTGTTCAAAGTATTTCATGTCAGAGCAACCAAACAATATTTGTCCCTTTGTGTCTGGCTGATTTCATTTAACATGATGTCCTCAAGATTTATCCATGTTTTTTTGTTTGTTTGTTTGTTTGTTTTTCAAATAGAAAGACTGACTTTTATTTTATTTTATTTCTTTTAATTTTTAATTTTTTAATTTTTTTTCCAAATTCTACTCAATTTATTCATTTTTTAAAAAATATTACATAAAAAAAAATGAGGTCCCCATTCACCCCCACCACCCCCACCCCACCACTCCCCCCACAGTAACACTCTCCCCCATCATCATGACATATCCATTGCATCTGGTGAGTACATCTCTGGGCATCGCTGCACCCCATGGCCTGTGGTCCACACCATAGCCCACACTCTCCCACGTTCCATCCAGTGGGCCATGGGAGGACATACAATGTCTGGCAATTGTCCCTGCAGCACCACCCAGGACAACTCCAAGTCCCGAAAATGCCTCCACATCTCATCTCTTCTTCCCATTCCCTGCACCCAGCAGCTACCATGGCCACTTTTTCCATACCAATGCCACATTTTCTCAATTATTAACCACAATACTTCATGAATAGGATATCATTAAGTGCACTCTAATCCTTACTGTATTCCTCCTTCCTGTAGACCTTGGCTTGGTTGTGTCCATTCCACATCTATGTCAAGAGTGGGCTTAGATTCCACATGGATACTGGATGCAATCCTCCCGCTTTCAGTTGTAGGCACTCTAGGCTCCATGGTGTGGTAGTTGACATTCTTCAACTCCATGTTAGCTGAGTGGGGTATGTCCAATAAATCAGAGTGTAGGAGCTGAAGTCTGTTGAGGCTCTGGGCCTGGCTATCATATTGCCAGTCCAGAGATTCAAATCCCCTAGATATATCTTAAATCCCAGCACCAACTACAATTCCAGTAAAGTAGCATGAAAGGCTTGTGAAAAGAGATCCCATCTGAATCCAGCTCCATCATGCAGAAACACCAGCTCCAAAGAAGGGCCAACTGACATAGCAGTGAACCCCATCTGCCATGACCATAGAACCTGTGGGTCTCTTTAGCCCTCAAAAGGACCAATACCTGGGGTTGTATCTACTTTATCTGTCTCTGAGACTCTGCTCAGGTGTGCATAAGGGCAATCCTTCTGACAACCCCCAGACTCTTTTTTAGAGACTCATAGTCATATAAACTCATTTGTCCTTTCCATTTCCCCCTTACTTTAGGTCAAACAGCATTTTTAACTCCTTTTATTATAGGTAGACAGGGATATTCTGCTGGTCCACATTGAACCTTTAATTCAAGGTCATTTTCTAGTTATGTCATCAGCTGGTAGTTGGTAGTGATCCCTCGGCACCAGGGAGGCTCATCCCTGGGTGTCATGTCCCATGCTGGGGGGAAGGCATTGTATTTACATGCTGAGTTTGGCTTCGAGACTGGCCATATTTGAGTAACATGGAGGCTATCAGGAGGGAACTCTTAGGCACAGTGCTGCTCTAGCCCTTGTTCTTATTTCAGGTGTATAGGCTCACAAGCATAGTCATTAGTATCAGGGGCTCACTGTTGGACCCTCATTCCTTCCTGGTCCTTACCGTTGCACTTGGGGGACTGCTGCTGCTCCCCTAGGGACCACGACAGAGCCCCCCCGGCCAGGAACCCAGTACCCCCCCCCAGCTGTTGTTTTTAATTGTTTCCACTATGAGTATATCCAAGCATTTCCATGGACCCTGGACACATGCCCTGTATAATTCCCTGTCAACCATATATCGCCTGTCAATAACATCCCATACCAGTATTCTTCCGCTGCCATTGTTGAACCACTCTGTCATGCAAAACTTCCTGAAAAGTGAAGCCCAATATAATGTCAGGTTCCCTTACTAGTAAAATGGAATATAGCGATGAGTTTAAAGGTTAGATATAGAATACATATTGATTTGGAAAAATTCTACATCCTATCTTTTTTTCTTTTTTCCTAATTATTGAGCTTCTCTTCACAAGAGCCTTAGATCACAGTAATTCATATATACAATATACAGTACTCCCACATATCCATTATAAAACCTTTTCCCTTCCATAGCGATAATCTTTTAACTTATTCATATCATATTTACTGAAACTGATGTACAGATATTGAGACAATAGCTTTCAAGCAAGGTAACATTTGTGTTTACATTGTGGTTTATTCTTTAGGCTATACAATTTTCTAAATTTTTTAGTTATCCTATGTTTTACATTATGGTTTACATTATTAGTCTGTCATCCCCTATATGTTTTTGGTGTAATATTACATGTTTTATATCCATCCTTGTGTACTCTTGTGAAAGACTTCTTTTGCCCTCACATTTACTTTGGTTCCATCTATTCAATATCTATTTCCCCCTCCCCTTGGTCCCCACAGTGACAGTCAATCTTCATTTCTTGAGGAGTCATGTTCAGAGACACTTGCAATAGTGTTGAGGGCTTGAGTTGCTCAACTGCCCTAATGCCCTGGGAGCCACCCTTTCTCTTGAGAGATACAGTTCCCTCTATTTGATGGCATTAGTCCTCCCCAGGATGTGGGTCTACCTTCACTCTCATTATATGGGTCTCTACCCAATGATATAACCCACTCTGGCAAAATGAGCATTCAGATATTCCCTAGGAGTCTGTCCTGCATCAGATTATCCCCTTTGAGTATCTTAAACAGGTAACTTTCCTAATTATATTTTGAAAAGGTTTTCTCAGCATTTTACGTTCAACCAACACCTGACAATCTCCTATGTTCATATGTTGCCCCTCCCTCCCCCCAATTTCTTGGGCAATATTACCCATCCGCCCATCCCTAGCCCCCCTCAAACCCACAAAGCCCCACCCAAAGGTAACCCTATGCCCCCATTTTATCTCTTCCTTGTGCACATACTTACCGCCATCTTATCATAGATTTCACCCATGTAGATGTCAGCTTACATCCTTCCTCTATCCCCCGATTTCCTGTAAGCCTATCTTCCAGTCTCTAACTCTCTGAGGCAGCTTGCTTATTTCATATCATTGAGGTCATGCAGTATTTGTCTTTCAATGCCTGGGTTGCTTCACTCAACATAATGTTCTCAAGATTCATCCATGTTATCATGTGTGTTTGTAGTGTATTTGTTCTTAAAGCCAAGTAGTATTCCATTGTATGTATATACCACATTTTATTGATCCACTCATCTGTTGATGGGCATTTGGGTTGATTCCAACTTTTGGCAATAGTGAACAATGCTACTATGAACATTGGTGTGCATATATTGGTTTGTGTCCTTGTTTTCAGTTCTGCTGGGTATATACCCAGCAGTGGTATTGCTGGGTCATATGGGAAATCTATGGTTAGTTTTTTGAGAAACCGCCAAACTGTCCTCCAGAATGGTTGGATCCTTCTGCATTGCCACCAGCAGTGGATGAGTGTTCCCATTTCTTCACATCCTCTCCAGCATTTGTATTCTTCTGTTTTTTTCATAGCTGCCAATCTTATGGGAGTAAGATGGTATCTCATTGTAGTTTTGATGTGCATTTCCCTGATAGCTAAAGATTTGGAGCATTTTTTCATGTGCTTTTTAGCCATTTGTATTTCTTCTTTGGAGAAGTGTCTGTTTAAATCTTTTTCCCATTTTTTAAATGGGTTGTTTATCTTTTTATTTTCAAGATATAGGAAAGATTATATGCAAGTTATAAGTCTCTTATTGGATATATGGTTGCCAAATATTTTCTCCCATTGTGTAGCTTCCCTTTTTACTTTCTTGACAAACTCCTTTGAGGTGCAAAAGGCTTTAATTTTGAGGAAGTCCCATTTATCTATTTGTTCTTTTGCTGCTCGTGCTTTTGGTGTGATGTTCACGAAGCCATTTCCTATTACAAGGTCTTGTAGATGTTTCCCTACACTGCTTTCCAAGGTCTTTATGGTCTTGGCTCTTATATTTAGGTCTTTGATTCATCTTGAGTTGATCTTTGTATAAGGTGTGAGATGGTAATCCTCTTTCATTCTTCTACATATGGATATCCAGTTCTCCAGGTACCATTTGTTGAATAGGCCATTCTCTCCCAGTTGAGAGGGTTTGGTGGCTTTATCAAATATTATATGGCTATATATATGAGGTTCTATATCAGAACTTTCAATTCGATTCCATTGGTCTGTGAGTCTCTCCTTATGCCAATACCATGCTGTTTTCACTACTGTAGCTTTGTAGTATGTTTTGTAGTCAGGTAGTGTGATTCCTCCTATTTCATTTTTCTTTTTCAATGTGTCTTTGTCTATTTGGGGCCTCTTTCCTTTCCAAATAAATTTCATGGTTAGTTTTTCTAGTTCCTTAAAGAAGGCTGTGTTGATTTTTATTGGGATTGCATTGAATGTGTAGATCAGTTTTGGTAGGATAGACATCTTAATAATGTTTAGTCTTCCTATCCATGAACAGGGAATATTCTTCCATTTATTTAGGTCTTCTTTGATTTCCTTGAACAGTCTTGTATAGTTCTCAGTGTATAAGTTGTTTACATCTTTAGTTAAATTTATTCCTAATACTTGATTTTTTAATTTACTATTGTGAATGGTATTTGTTTCTTGATTTCCTCCTGATCTTGCTCATTATTGGTGTATAGAAATGCTATTGATTTTTGTGCATTGATCTTATAACCTGTGACTTTACTAAACTCATTTATGAGTTCTAGAAGCTTTATTGTAGACCTCTCAGGGTTTTCTATGTATAGGATCATGTCATCTGCAAATAATGAAATTTTTACTTCTTCCTTTCCAATTCGAATGCCTTTTATATCTGGTTCTTGCCTCAGTGCTCGAGCAAGTACTTCTAAGACAATGTTAAATAGAAGGGGAGAGAGTGGGCATCCTTGTCTTGTTCCTGACTTTAGAGGGAAGGATTTTAGGATTTCTCCATTGTAAACGATGTTGACTGTAGGTTTTTCATATATACTCTCTATCATGTTCAAAAAATTTCCTTGTATTCCGATCTTTTGGAGTGTTTTTATCAAGAAAGGGTGCTGTATTTTGTCAAATGCTTTTTTTTCATCTATAGATATAATCATGTGATTTTTTTCCTTCAATCTTTTTATATGGTGTATTACATTGATTGATTTTCTTATGATGAACCATCCTTGCATACCTGGAATGAATCCCACTTGGTTGTGGTGTATAATTCGTTTAATCTGTTGTTGAATACGATTAGCAAGTATTTTGTTAAGTATTTTTGCATCTAGGTTCATTAGAGAAATTGGTCCGTAATTTTCTTTTCTTGTGGTGTCTTTGTTTGGCTTTGGTACTAGGGTAATGTTGGCATCATAGAAGAAGTTAGGCAATGTTCCTTCTGTTTCAATTTTTTGGAAGAGTTTCAGCAGGATTGATGTTAGTTCTTTCCGGAATGTTTTGTAGAATTCACCTGTGAAGCCGTCTGGCCCTGGGCTCTACTTAGTTGGGAAGTTTTTAATGACTGATTCTATCTCTTTACTTGTGATTGGTTTGTTGAGATCATCAATTTCTTCTTTCATCAATATAGGCTACCTATGTGTTTCTAGGAATTTGTCCATTTCCTCTGAATTGTCATTTTTGTTGGAATATAGTTTTTAAAAGTATCCTCTTATGATAGTCTTTATTTCTGTGGGGTCAGTGGCGATATCTCCTTTCTCATTTCTTATTTTGTGTATTTGCATCTTCTCTCTTTTTTCTTTGTTAGTCTCACTAAAGGTTTGTTAATTTTATTGATCTTCTCAAAAAACCAGCTCTTGGTCTTGTTTATCTTTTCAAGTGCTTTCTTATTTTCTATTTCATTTAGTTCTGCTCTTATCTTTGTTATTTCCTTCCTTCTTCTTCCTGTTGGATTACTTTGTTGTTTTTTCTCTAATTCCTCCAAATGTGCAGTTAGTTCTTCAATTTTTGCTCTTTCTTCTTTTTGATGTATGTATTTTAAGGCTATGAATTTCCCTCTTAGTACTGCTTTTGCTGCATCCCATAAATTTTGGTATGTTGTGTTATCATTATCATTTGTTTCAAGGTAGTCATTGATTTCTTTTGAGATTTTCCTCTTTGACCCACTGTTTTTCTAAGAGTATGCTGTTTAATTTCCATATCTTGGTTTAATTTCCAAATCTGGGCCTCTGGCCTGTGCAGATTTCCAGCTTCACTCCACTGTGGTCAGAGATATTATTTTGTATGATTTCAATCTTTCTGAATCCATTAAACCTTTCTTTGTGGCCTAGCATATGGTCTATCTTGGAGAATGATCCATGTGCACTTGAGAAAAATGTATATCCTGCTGTATTCAGGTGTAATGATCTGCATATGTCTATTAGATCCAGCTCCTCTAATATATTGTTCAAATATTTTGTTTCTTTAGTGATTCTCTTTTGAGATGTTCTGTCCAGAGTTGATAGTGGTGTATTAAAATCCCCCACTGTAATTGTAGATGCATCTATTCTTTCACTTAGTTTTTCCAGCGTTTGCCTCATGTATTTAGAGGCACCCTTGTTAGGAGCATAAATATTTATGATTGTTCGTTCTTCTTGACAGATTGTTCCTTTCACTAATATGTAATATCCTTCTTTTTCTCTCACAATTGTTTTGCATTTAAAGTCTATTTTGTCTGATATTAATATAGCTACTCCTGCCTTTTTTTGGTTATTGTTTGCTTGTAAGATTGTTTTCCAACCATTCACTTTCAGCCTCCATGAGTCTCTGGGTCTAAGATGTGTTTCTTGTAGACAGCATATAGATGGGTCATATTTCCTTATCCAATGTCCCAGTCTGAATCTTTTGATAGGTGAGTTTAATCCATTGACATTCAGTGTTATTACTTTCAAGGAATTATTTATGTTAGCCATATTTTGATTGGACTTGTGTTTGTCATATTTTGTTTGTGTCTTTTTTTCTTCTCTTTTTGTCTTTTTTGTTGCTCTTACACTCTCCTCCAACTCTGCCTGTCCTGTTTTTTCCTTTCTTCCTGCAGAACTCCCTTTAGAATTTCTTGAAGGGGAGGTTTCTTGTTGGCATACTCTTTCAATTTCTGTTTATCTGTGAATATTTTGAACTCTCCATCATTTTTGAATGCTAGTTTAGGTAGATAGAGTATTCTTGGTTGGAATTTTTTTTCTTTTAGTACCTTGACTATATCATACCACTGCCTTCTTGCCTCCATGGTTTCAGATGAGAAATCAGCACTTAATCTTATGGAGCTTCCCTTGTATGTGATAGTTTTCTTTTCTCTTGCTGCATTTAGAATTTTCTCTTTGTCTTGAGCGTTGGATAATTTCACAAGTATATGTCTTGGGGTGGGCCTGTTGGGGTTTATGCTATTTGCAGTGCACTGTGCTTCTTGGATATGTACATCTGTCTCTTTCAGTAGATTTGGGAAGTTTTCAGCCACTATTTCCTGCAACACTCCTTCTGACCCCTTTCCCTTCTCTTCTCCTTCTGGGATGCCTATAATACATATGTTTGTGTGGTTTGCATTGTCATTCAGGTCCCTAAGTCCTAGCTGGATTTTTTCTATCTTTTTATCGATTGATTCTACTATCTGTTTGATTTCTGATGTACTGTCTTCCACATCACTAATTCTCTGCTCTGCCTCTTTTACTCTGCTGTTATTTGCTGCGATTATATTTTTGATTCCTTGAACTGTGGTGTTCATTCCCATCATATCTGTTATCTTTTTGCGTATGTCTGCAATTTCCCCTCCAAGTGTTGTCTTCATATTGTTAACCTCTTCCTTTACTTTACTAAATTTGTCAGTGATAAATGTTCTGAGATCTTTAATTACTTGTGCGAAGTTCTGCTCCCCTTCCTGGTTTTTAGTTTGTTCATTGGATTCAGCCATGTTTTCCTGATTACTGGTTTGGTTTGTAGATTTTTGTTGCTTTCTGGTCATCATTTTATCTTGACAGGTTTAATCAGTTCCTTAGCTTCTTTGTCTAGTCTTGGGGATTAATTAGCTGTTGTTTTTACGTAAGTGTTATATCTTCTCTTTGTCACTTTGTTCTTCTTATTCTAATTTCTTATTGCTGGCTGAGTTCACTTTGAAGGAAAGTATTAGGGCCAGGGAAAGGCAACTGTGTATGAAAGGAAAATGTGTAAAGTAGTATTGGTAATAAATGTTAACAGAGCAACAATATGGGATCTGGGAGGATGGATATTAGATTCATGTTAGTTGTGTAGAGTTATAGCAGTAAGTAAAGTACATATAATGAGGTAGTTGACTGAATATGGGAGGAATATGGTATGAATTAAAAAGCTAGTGTTTTTGTGAGAGAGGGAAAGAGAAAAGAAAGGCAATAGTTTCAAGAGTGGATAGAAGACAGAAAACAAAACAAAGGTATTAGAAATTAAGAGTTAGACACTTTGCGGATCAAAGAAAGGGAAGTGGAATATAGGAGAGACAGTAGATGATGGAGGATATCAAGGTGTGGGGGAAAGGGGATAGTGTAGGTAGCCAAAATCAATTCACACAGAAATGAGGCAATGGAGGATGAGAAAACCCAGCAAATGTGAGGTGTTCCCTGCAGCACCTATTGTATAATAAAGATAAAATAAAATAAGAAGAAAATGAGGGACAAGAGAGAAAAAAAAAAGAGAAGAAAGAAAAAGGGGGTGAGTAAAGGGAGGGGAACAAGTAAGGAAAAGAAAAAAAGATACAGAACAACCACAACAGCAACAACGAAAAACCCCCCTAAATAACTGAAAAAAAAAGACTTTTGGGGATACGATGGGAGAAAAGACTAGGAGATACTGCAATGTTAGCAACAGGACAATAAAAAATAAAAAATAAAATAAAAAGAAAAAACAAAAAAACAAAAAAGTAAAAACACAAACGTTGAGGGCTAGGACATTCAAGGACCTCAGATGGACCTCAGGGTGTGATGGATTCAGGGATGGAAAGTCTGTGATATTGCAGACTCAAGAGGTATGAGTCTCTGGGGTGTGGGCCACCAGGGTTTAGAGGACTCAGACCTGGCATCCTCAAATCTAGTTAACAGGGAGCCTAAGAGCACCGCAGTGCAACACAGCCTTCAGGGATCCCCGCAGCTGGGTGCCAGCCCTATGGGGGAGGTCACATCCGCAAACTCTGACCTATGTGTCAGAACCCCGCAATTCACCCTCTCACTCAGGTTTCTTCTGTGGCTGTATCACCAATTCGACTTCAGGACACCTCCTGCCCTGTAAGCCCCCAAAACGGCCACCTGGGGGCGCCTCTACACTGTAGCCAATTTAATGACACTGCAGGTCAGTAGCCAGGCCCAGGGGGCGGGGCTCCAGCCGGAAACGCTGATATCAGAGTCTGAAACCAAAATTCCCATGCTTTGCAAAATATTCCCCTAATTGGCTTCCAGACGTCTTCCACCCTGCCAGCCCCTGAAACAGCCTCCTGCTGACGTCTCTTTATTGCGAGTGATTGAAGGCTACTGCAGATTGGCAGCCGGCGTTGGGGGCGAGGCTCTAGCCGGAAGCGCTATTATTTGTGTCCACAATCAAAAATTCCCCGCCTTGCAATAAAACTCCCGTTTGTCTCCCCAAATCGGTCTGCGAAGGCCTCCTGTCCTGTTAGCTCCCCAATAGCCCACTCAGGGCTTATGAATTCCCCACTACTGCAGAGCCTCCAGGAATTGCTGCCATAGCACCAGTGCCGCGGCTCCGCCCACCCCAGGAGGGAGCGTCCTGTGCGCAGCCCCCACCTCCGTGTAATAGAGCCTCAATTTTATCTTATACATGAATTTTCTCTGTTACCTTCCCACCAAATCGATGTCCAGACACCTCCTGCCCTGCAAAATCCTGAAACAGCCTGGTCCTGAAGAATTTCCTACGCTGCCCAGCCACTTCTTTGCAGGAGAGATTATCAGGTGCGCTCACTCAGCCACCATCTTGCCCTGTCCCTCTCTCAAGATTTATCCATGTTATAGCACATGCCAGCATTTCCCTTTTTTAGGGGGCTGAACAATATTCCATTTTATGGATATATCACATTTTGTTTATTTAGTCATCTTTTAAGGGACACTTGGGTTTCTTCCACCTTTTGACTATTTTAATTAATGCCACAATGAACATTGGTGAACAAATATCTGTCCAAGTTCCTGCTTTGAGGTATATACCTAGAAGTGGAAATGGTGGGCCATATGGTAATTCTATATTTAAAATTCTGAGGAGCTGCCAAACTATTTGCATATTCTTTGAATGGAAGTATTCCTCTATTATTATTGTTGTTATTATTACTACTATTCTTTGCAAACACCTAGTTATTTAACAAGCACCCACTCACTTGCTACTTGCATAGTGAAGCTTCCTTGACACAGCAGTTTCCTCTCAATTACATCTCTACTTTGTGCACAGTGTACTTTTATGATTGCTTATATCACATGGCACCATTTTTTCTCTTACTAAACTCCGAGAAAGGACCTTATATCCAAACCACCTAGCAGAATGTCTGGCATATAGTTGACACACAATTAATGTTTGTTGAAGTATCAAAATCTCAGATTGAGAAAGATTAAAAGGTTAATGCCCTGATAAATCTAGTGTTCTTTCCCTTATATGTCTCATAGTTTTGGAAATCTAAGTTTCTTCCCAATTCCTATACCAGAATAATTTCTTTATTTGGAAATTTATATTTAAAGAAAAGGTAGAGACAGTTCAGTCAATTTGACTGCCATGTAATCAATGTAATTCTTCCATGCCAGGCACTATGGGAGGTAAAAAGAATATAATGATGGACATCACACAGTTGAGTCAAAATGAAAGCATTTGTGGTGAAACTGAATCACAGAGAGATTAATTAACTTGTCTAAATGATCCATCTGGCAAATGATAGGATTAGAACCCATGCAGCCAGACTCTAGAGCTTTGCTCTTAACTGCTGTACTACACTGTCATGATAGGGAAAGAGAGAGTGGAAATGGCTGTCACAAAATTCCAAGTAGAATCTGTAAGCAGAGATGGGACAGGGGCAGTGCAGATAGAAAGGAAAGCAGATTTGGGAGATACCTTTGAGGTATAGTTGATAAAAGGACAGTACTTAGGGACCATGGTAGACAACTTCTGATATGCCTCCCAGTGACCCCTGCCACCTGGTCTTCACATCCTTGTGTGACCGGCTGGCCTGGCCTGTGGGCTGCGCCTAGTGACTGGCTTCTAATGAATAGAATTGGCAAAAGTGTTTAGATATCATTTCTGAGATTAGGCTACAAAAGACCGTAACTTCTGTCTTGCTGGTATTCTCTCCCTGGCTCTTTTCTTGGCTTCCACTGGTGGAGACTACCAGGTGAGGAGCTAAGGGTAATCTCTGGCAAACAGGGAATTGAGGTTCTCAGTCCAACAGCCCATGGTGAATGGAATTCTGTCAGCCATCATGGAGAGAGCTTTCAAGCAGACTGTGCTCAGGTGAACCCTGAGATGACAATGGTCCAGGATGATACCCGGATTGAATCCTCATGGGACACCTTGAATCAGAGGACCCAGCTTCCTGATCCATAGAAACGATGAGACAATAAATGTGTTATTTTAAGACACTAAGTTTTAGGGTCATTTGTTATGCAGTCATAGATAATAAGAAAATGACAAAAATATTATTATGTTAAAATCTCTGATTTTTAATCTGTGAAATTTTTTTAATATTCATAAATGAAATACTTGGAGATAATATTTGAATATCTCTTAATAGAGTTGTGTTAAAATATCATCTTTTTTCTTTCTCTTTTTTTGTTGTTTAAATATCATATTATAACATATATTAGCCTATTGGATGTGCCACCAATATTTTCTTAAACATAAACATTCAATTCCTCATGTGTTTTACTATATGAAAATGATAAATGCATATGTAAAGCTACTTAAAATGGTCCAGAAATTATTTAAATTTTCATTAATCATAAAGCAATTAGAATATGTGGTAAAATTAAACCTGAATTATTTGGCACATAGCTATAAATAAAGCAGTGTCCCTTGAGCTTTCCTTGTATTAGCATTTCCCATGTAACAAAAAAATAATTCCTTGAGAATATGCACAACATGAATAATGCTAATTGAAAATTTATGTTATCATTTAACTCACAGAACAACATGGCAAATGGTTGCAGTTCCCAGTACAGTTGCTAATTGTGTCTGTATGTGACTTAATTTAAATAGTTGTCTTGCTTAATTCATTATCTTAATACTTACAACCCCTATATTTTAAATTACTTCCAGAATGAAATAGAATGCTATAATTCTAAGGATAAAAAAAAAACACAAAACATTACTTCTGAGCAATTTTTCAGTCACAGGTCAACAATCTTGATAGCTGGTGTTACATTTGCCTCATCTAACAGGGTTGGTATAGACATCTGTGTAGCTCAGAGAGAATCACTGATGTACCAAAATCTACCCCTAGAACAAAGGCAAGCATCATTAAGAGGGGCAAGTAACGCTGCACATTTTATTGTGAGCTATGGCTTCGTGATAGAGTTTGGTGCCCTGACGAGCAT
This sequence comes from Dasypus novemcinctus, assembly GCF_030445035.2. NCBI lineage: Eukaryota > Metazoa > Chordata > Mammalia > Cingulata > Dasypodidae > Dasypus > Dasypus novemcinctus. The sequence continues at coordinate 15,935,510 of NC_080687.1, read as the reverse complement.
AAATCACATTCACAGATTAAATTCATTTTCTGTGGCCTAAAGGAGCTTTCCTAGATTCAGTCATTAAATTTTTAGTTTAACCATTTTCATATGTGGAAAAAATGATGTTTTCTACAGAGATGTAATGGTTATCCCTACTCCTGAGAAATTTACTGCATATTATTGCTGGGGCTTAATTGAGATTTAGATTTCATGTGGGGAATACACTGAAGATAAAATTTAATGGTACATTGACCCAAAGAGGTGGATTGTCCTCATAAGTCATATGAAAAAGCTCTAAGTGCTGAGACTTGCTATCTTCTCACTGAAATAGAAAAATACAAAGAGGCAAATTTGAAATAATGCTTTGTATCATAAATTTTTATGTCTGTTTACTTGTACTTGTCACCAAGTATCATAAAATATCATTTCATTCTGAGATGTGTTGATGGTAAGTCTATATTTAATGCCCAAAATGACAAAAATCAAAATAGTGTCCCATAAAGCTAAAATTTTAAAAGATGCTTTTTTTTTCTCTTTGTACTTAAAAAAACTAGGTAATAAGCAGATGAACTTAAATCCTAGGATTTGATCCTCAGGATGATTCTCTAGACATCTTGTATGTCCCCATAGAAATGTATTTTTTTCTTCTCATTTTGGCACTAAATATTATTTTTTCTAGTCAGTACATTTTGTGCTGTACCTCTTGTGTCTATTCCCTTCCAAAAAAATTTTTTTTTGTTTTTATTTTTACTCCTTAGATGCCTTCCAGGTAATTGTGTAAAGCAGGGCTGTCAAATAGAACTTTCAATGATGATAAAAATATTCTATATCTATGTTCTCTGATTCTGTGGCCACTACCCATATATGCTACTACTTGTCACTTGAAATTGTCTAGTGCAATGGAGGAAATGATTTTTTAAAATGTTGTTACATTTTAATTAATTACAATTTTATTTATTGAAAGTAATTATTTAATTAAAAATGCAGCAACATTTTAAATTTAAATAACTGTATGTAGCTGCTATATTGGATGGCACTGTCTAGTAAATCAAATGATAATAAAGGCTTGGCTTATATGTATTATTCCTTTTGGTATAAAATTCGTTGTGTTCCTGGATAATTTTATATTTTATTTTATATATTTTATTTTACTGAGTGTTTATTATTTGCCAGGCACTGTGCAATTTTCATCCACATGGATGTTTTCTAAGCTGTGGTTGATTTCCTTGGATAAGGTGTCTTTTCTTGGGGTTTGCATATAGGACCCCAAGTCTCTCAGAGACAAGTACTTTAGCAGTTGGGGTGTTTTGTTCTTGTCTACCTCTTTCACACTCACATGTGGACTCTTGTAACCAGATGGAAAATAAGCTAATAAAAAGGCCTCTCTTTCTCTCTTTTTGAGTGTTTCCCAAATTCTCTTCGATATTTCACATCACAAGAGTGAAATTTTCTTCTAATGGTATAAGTATTTCATATTGTCACATCTATGACAATTTATAGACTCTCTGAAAACCAGGCCTCAAATTCCTGATACAAAAAGACACTGTTGAAAACATTTTACTTGAACGTATTCAGGTATTATAATAACCATTACATAATTTTTTCCTGAATATCTCTGCCTGAATGGATTAAGAGCACATTTATCAAAATATGTCTAAACCAATTAAATGTCCTGTGATGTAGGGTAGAGTACAAAACCCCACCAATGATAATAATTTCTATCAACATTTCACATCTGCAGTTAACTTGAGGCACATGCTATAAAGCATGGCCCATTGTTCTAGATTTGCATGTGACAACTTGTTTTGATGTTTTCTTTTTAGTTGTAATGTTGTATAACGCAGCTTTTTAAGAGTACATGTGTGATTAAGTGTCAAAGCCTGAGTTAAAATTTTATTTCCAAAACTCTTGATAGCATTTCTAGTGATTCTGTCTTTTTCCACATATTCCACAGGGATCAACAGATTCATATTGCTGAGAATAAAGTTATGGATTCCACACCATTGTGAATTGACACAGATTTGCTTGTGCTCTTTCCTATAGACTGGATGATGAATCAAAGTGCCCCTTTCTTTTGCTATGAGGGAATTTCCCTAAAATTCTCAATGCCATCTAGACTTTCAATGATGTTTCTGTGATTAACAAAGAAGGAGATGATCTCTGATAAAAGCTGCACAACTTTTACCGTTGGAGAGCAATTAGGAGAATAAAGAGAATCCTCAACTTTGTTTTTTGGAGTTCTAAAGTGGCTGTTCATAGGAGTAGAAGAAAAAAAGCCCTTTTCAGAAAACCATCTATTAAAAAGTACTTATTTTCATTAGTGTATATCTGAGTAAGATTGATTAAAATATAATGACTTTCTTGAGATAGAATTGATAAGAGACATATTAGGGAGCAAGAAAGTATAAACAATCTAATAACATACTTTGTAAAAATTTGTTTAAGTAAGCATTTTTAGAGAAACCACAATTCAACAGCATAAGTGGAAACAGAAAAAAGGAAATACATGGACATGGAAATCTGGTGCCTTGTAGCCCCAGTGGCTTCCACCTTCCTATCTATCTGTCCCCAGGTGTGCCAGAGTAAGGCTCTTCCTTTCTTATAGCATCTTCTCCTGCCCCCTCCCACTTTCCTTCCTTTTATTCTTCCTTACCCTTATGAAACTCTCATCCTAGTAGGTGCTGAGGGTCCATATTCTTTCCCTATCTCCTCTTCCATTTTAGAAATCAGGGGTTTAGGTGGGGTCAGCACCAGAGGGCCAAGGAGCGTTGCATATGTTCTGAGAGGGCAGGCCTGCCTGTAGCTTTGGGTGAGGAAGAGGCATAGTGCCAGAAAAACAAAAACAAAAACAAAAACCACCTAGGGACAAGAGTAGACTCAAGGTCCAAATATAGAGTCTGGATTCAAAGGTTCTGAATAGACCAAGTGGTTCCCCTAAACGGAATTGTAAGTAGAAACAGCAGGACAGTGGGAAACATTGATTCAGAGAGGGCATAAGGAGATAGAAGCAGATGACCAATCCCAAAGCTATATTTTACTGCTGGATCATCTCTTTGACCAGATGAGGGAAGAGAAATATGGTAAGGGCATCTGAACCAGTTTGGAAAGCAGAGGAAATTCAAATTCTGTAGTAAGTGGTTTCCCTCATCGAGGAGATTTAGTCTAGAAATATATTGCATATTGCTAAGAAAAAATAATCACGTTCAAAAGATAAAGACTAGATAGAGTTCAGTTGAGGTAAAAATAGTTAGTAAGCCATGGGACACTTTCTTCACAGAGCATGACAACCACTACTCCATATTTGTGTGTTTTATTTTTTTCTTTGTTTTTATCACGGAGGTCACTCTTGTATCACACATTGAATTGTGATGAAGTTGATCCACTTGGGGTGTTTTCAAAGCATAAATCACAGTATCAGTTGGTGCTGTCGTTTGCTTCTTTGAGCTCTCTTAACAAAGGAATTTGATTGACTGGAAGTGGCTCATTTATGTGTATTAATTTCTGCTATTACTACACCTGAAACACACCCAGATGCACACACACACATGAATACATTTGTAAGCTGTGGTCCCATTGTAGTGATCAGTCTTGTCAGATAGACTGATTCCAACCTTCTGCAACATGCCTCAGTAATATGGAAAAGGAGTCTATACCATCATAGGAAATTCATTAACAACATGGAGGAGAAAGTTCTCTGGTATAAATCATGCTTTTTATAAAAATTCTACTGGTTATTTTTATACTGTACAAGGAAAGGATAGTTAGAAACTGGTTGGTGGTTAAAGATCATACTGGAGAATGAGAATACACCCTGTTTCACACATGAAAAATTAAACTACCAGCTCCCCCCAAGATACATGTATGTTTCTTAGGTAAAGAAAGATTATATGTGTGTATCATGTCTTTTTTTCCATTTTATTGATACACAGTGATAAAGCATGTACATCCAAAGAGTACAATCAATGGTATTTGGTGAAATCATGTTTGTGCATTCATCACACCAAACACTCCCGGAGCGCTTTCATTATTTCAATAATAATAATAAAAAACAAACAAAACTCATCACCTCTCAATCTTTCTAAGCCTCAACTGGCTTATATAGCTGCTATTTTTTCCCTTCTCTCTAGTATATTTGTATTTATATTTTGTAAAAACTGTCTTATATATGCAATATCACACACATTCATGTTTCACATGAAGTTTTAAAATCTTATACAGTCCCATGTTACAGTATTAGCTTTTCTTCTAGTAGCATACATAACCTTAGACTTTCCCTTTCAACCACTGTCATGGACATACATTAGCACTGCTAGTTACAAACACCATGATATTCTTTAGCCATTTCTATTCATTTCCAAAGATTTATAAACAACGTTTTTAACAGTTCCGCACAGATTAACCCTCAGCCTTCCATTCTCTACCCTCCTTCTGTCTCTGGTGACCTATATTCTAATTATTAACTCCATGAGTTTACACAGTATGTTTAGTTCATAATAGCACAATCATACAGTATTTGTCCTTTTGTGTCTGGCTTGCTTCACTCAACATAATGTCCTCCAGGTTCATCCATGTTGTCATGTGTGTCATGACTTGATTTTTTCTTGTGGCTGCATAATATGCCTTCATGTATACACTGCACTTTATTTATGCATTCATCAGTTGATGGACACCTGGGTTGTTTCCAACTTTTGGCAATAGTGTATAATGCCACGATGAACATTGGTGTGCAGAGATCTGTTAGTGTTTTTGCTCTTAGTGCAAAGGTATATATCTAGTAATGGTATTGCTGAGTAACATGGCAAGTCTATATTAAACTTCCTTAGGAACTGCCAAACAGTCCTCCACAGTGGCTGTACCATTTCGCATTCCCACCAACAGTGAATAAGTGTTCCTATCTCTTCACATCCTCTCCAACATTTACAGATTTCTGACTTTTTTATAGTGGCCAGTCTAATAGGCGTGAAATGATATCTCATTGAAATTTTGATTAGCATTTCTCTAATCACTACAGATGCTGAACATTTTTTCATGTGTTTCTTTGCCATTTGTATTTCTTGTTTGGACAATTGTCTTTTCAAGTCTTTTGCTCATTTTATAATTGGATAGTTTGTCTTTTTATTGTTAATTTGTGTATCATAGATATTAAAACCTTATTGGATATGCGATTACCAAATATTTTGTCTTGTTGAGTTGGCTGCCTTTTTACCCTTTTGACAAAGTCCTTTGAGGTGCAAAAGTGTTGAGTTTTGAGGAGACGCCATTTATCTATTTTTTCCTTTTATTGCTCATGCTTTGGGTGTAAGGTTTAAGAAACTTAGTGTAAAAATAACCAGTAGAATTTTTATAAAAGGCCTACCACAGAATCTTGAAGATTTTTCCTACATTTTCTTCTAGGAGTGTTATGGTTGTCACTTTTATATTTAGGTCCTTGATCCATTTTGAGTTAATTTTTGTTAAGGTGAAAGATAGGGGTCTTCATCCTTTCTTTTGGTTATGGATAGCACCATTTGTTGAATAGACTCTTCTGGTCCAGCTGAGAGACCTTGACTACCTTGTCAAAAATCATTTGACTGTAAATGTGAGGGTCTATTCCTGAATTCTTGATTCGGTTCCACTGGTGAATGTGTCTGTCTTTATGCCAGTACCATGCTATTTTTACCACTGTGTCTACTTAACCACCATAATATGTTTTAAAGTCTGGAAGTGAGACTCCTCCAACTTTGTTCTTTTCTAAGATCTTTTTGGCTATTTGGGGATACTTACCTTTCCAAATAAATTTGATAATTGGTTTTTCCACTTTTGCAAAAACAGCTGTTGGGATTTTTATTGGGATTGCATTCAACCTGTAAATCTATTTGGGTAGAATTGACACCTTAATGATATTTAGTCTTCTGATCCATGAACATGGAATGTCCTTCCGTTTATTTAATTCTTCCTCATTTTCTTTTAGCAATGTGCTGTAATTGTCTGAATTCAGGTTCTTTATGAACTTGGTTAATTTTTTTTTTTTTAAGATTTATTTATTTCTCTCCGCTTCCCCCCACCCCCCACCCTGGTTGTCTGTTCTCTGTGTTTATTTGCTGCTTCTTCTTTGTCCACTTCTGTTGTTGTCAGCGGCACGGGAATCTGTGTTTCTTTTTGTTGCGTCATCTTGTTGTGTGTGCAGCACCATTCCTGGGCAGGTTGCACTTTTTTTCGCGCTGGGCGGCTCTCCTTACAGGGCACACTCCTTGCGCATGGGGCTCCCCTATGCAGGGGACACCCCTGTGTGGCACGGCACTCCTTGCCTCCTTGCACACATCAGCACTGTGCATGGGCCAGCTCCACACTGGTCAAGGAGGCCCAGGGTTTGAACCATGGACATCACATGTGGGAGACAGATGCCCTAACCACTGGGCCAAGTCTGTCAGCTTGGTTAATTTTATTACTAAATATTTGATTGTTTTAGTTGCTATCATAACTGGGATTTTTTTCTGATTTCCTACTTAGATTGCACATCAGTAGTGTATAGAAACACTGTTGATTTTGAGTAGTAATCTTGTATCCTGCCACTTTGCTGAACTCATCTATTAGTTCTAGTAGCTTTCTTGTGGATTTTTCAGGGGTCTATGTACAGGATCTTATCATCAAAGAATAGTGAAAGTTTTCCTTCTTCTTTTCCTATTTGGGTGTCTTTTATTTCTTTATCTAGCCTAATTGCTCTAGCTAGAATCTCTAGCACAATATTGAATAACAATGGTGACAGTGGCATCTCTGTCTTGTTTCTGATTTCAGCGGGAAAGTTTTCAGTCTTTCACCATTGAGCACTATTTCTAGCTATAGGTTTTTTAAACATGCACTTTACCATATTGTGAAAGCTTCCTTCTATTTCTAATTTTGCAATGTTTTTATCAAGAAAGTGTGTTGTGTTTTGTCAAATGCCCTTTCTGCATCAATTGAGAGGATCATGTGATTTTTCTTCTTCAATTTATAAATGTGATTTTTTACACTAATTGATTTTTTTGTGTTGAATCACTCTTGTATATGTGGAATAAAACCCAATTGATCATGATGTATAATTCTTTTAATGTGCTTTTGGGTTCTCTTTGCAAGTATTTTGTTGAGGATTTTTGCATCTATATTCATTAAGGATATTTGTTTATAATTTTCTTCTTCTTCTTTTGGTAGTATCTTTATCTGGTTTTGGTATTAGGGTGATGTTGGCTTCATAGAATAAGTTTGATGGTGTTCCTGCCTGTTCAGTTTTTTGGAAGAGCTTGAGCAAGATTGGTATTAGATCATCTTTGAATGATTGGTAAAATTTACCTGTGAAGCCATCTGGTCCTGCACTTTTCATCGTTGGGAGATTTTGATAATTGTTTCAATCTCTTTACTTGTGATTGGTTTGTTGAGGGTCTCCTAGGGTCAGTGTAGGTGGTTTGTGCGTTTCTAGGAATTTGTCTGTCTCCTCTACATTGTCTAATTTTTTGGCACACAGTTGCTCATAGTATCCTCTTATGATCCCTCTTATTTCTGCAGGGTTAGTGGTAATGTCCCTCCTCTCATTTCTTATTTTATTTATTTGCATCTTCTCTCTTTTTTCTTTGTCAGTCTAACTAAGGGTTTGTTGATTTTTTTGGTCATTATTTCCTCAAATATTCTGTCTGCCCCTTTTCCATTCTGGGACACTAATGATGCAAATATTTGTGCATTTCATGTTGGTATTCATTTCCCTGAGACTCTTCCATTTTTTCCATTCTCTTCTCCTTCTGTTCTTCTATCATTTCCAGTTCAGATGTTAGGTCTTCAAAATCACTAGCTCTGTCTTCACGCAATTCAAATCTGCTATTATGTGCCCCTAATGTATTTTTTTTTTAAGATTTATTTATTTTATTTCTTTCGCCTTCTCTCCCCTGCGGTGGCTCGCTTGGTCGGTGGCGGTGGGGTCTGGCTGCGGACAAGGGGTCGGTCCAGCTTTGGACGAGGGGGTGGTCCGGCTTGGGACAAGGGGTCGGTCCGGCAGCAGACGAGGGGTCGGTCTCACAGGGGCTGCGTGGTTCGGCTGACGGGGTCGCCCGGCGAAGCCGGCGACGAAGGGGTCGCCCGGAGAAGCAAGCGACGAACTGGGGACAAGGGAGGCCAGGCCCTTGTCGGGGGCTCTCAGGACTGGAGGGCGCACGGCAGAAGAACTTCTGCGGAGACGAGGTAAACACGCAGGTCCAATTTTATTGAGGAAGTGGCTACAGTTTTATAGGGGCTGGGGAAGGCTGATTGGTCGAAGCTTATGCCATGTTCTGATTGGTGGCCGCAAGCAGTTACTGGGGAGAAAGGTCGGTGGGAGGTACTGGAAGGGGGAGGGGTGGTGGTTAGGGATTGGCTGTTGCTGTTGCTGGGGGAAGTGGCAGGGTTTAGGGATTGGTGGCTGCTGTTGCTGGGGTAGAGGGCAGACTTAAGTTTCCCGCCTTGCGCCTGGCTGTTGCTGCTGTTGGGGTGGGGGTGGGGGTGGGGGTGGGGGTGGGAGTGGGGAAAAGGCAGACTGGAATTTTCCGCCCTGCGCCTGCGCAGGGAGAAAGAAGAAGAAGGGTGTTGCTTCATAAGGCATTGTGTGGCGCTATCCGGGAGGAGGGGCAGCCGCGGAAGCATGGCTGCCGAGAAGGGGAGACCCGAGGGCACTCTGCGCCCATGCCGAGCTCCCTTCAGGGGTGGCAGTGAGTCCGACCAGCCACCCTAGTATGGGGGCAGCGGCTTGGAATTAGGCCTACTGCGGCCGCTCCCCCGCCAGGCCGGCAAACCACACTTCAGCCTGAGGGGTGACCGCACTCCCCTACCCCAGTTGTCTGTTCTCTGTGTCTATTTGCTGCGTGTTCTTTGTCTGCTTCTGTTGTTGTCAGCAGCATGGGAATTTGTGTTTCTTTTAGTTGTGCCAGCTTGTTGTGTCAGCTCTGTGTGTGCAGTGCCATTCCTGGGCAGGCTGCATTTTCTTTCACGCTGGGCAGCTCTCCTTATAGGGCGCACTCCTTGCTCGTGGGGCTCCCCTGCGCGGGGACACCCCTGCGTGGCACAGCACTCCTTGCGTGCATCAGCACTGCGCATGGGCCAGCTCCACACGGGTCAAGGAGGCCCGGGGTTTGAACTGTGGACCTCCCATGTGGTAGATGGATGCCCTAACCACTGGGCCAAGTCCGCTTCCCTGCCCCTAATGTATTTTTAATCTCATCTGTCATGTCTTTCATTCACATAAAGTCTGTTACTTTTCTTTACAGCCTTTCAAATTATTCTTTATGTTCTTCCAGTGTCTTCTTAATATTTTTTATTTCTTTATTTATATTTTCTTCAAGTTCTTTGAAGTGTTTTAGGAGAGTTGTATGATTATCACTGATTGTCTTAAATCCTTCAGGGTATTTGGTTTGTTTTTTTGTCTGGACCATCGCTTCCTGTTTCTTAGTATGGCTTTAAGTTTTTGCTGATGTCTAGGCATCTGAATATGTTGGTGAATTTACTCTGATGGCCAATTTCTCTCTTGCCTATTTTTTTTTTCACAGCTTTTCTTTGATATTTGGTTCAGTTTATTCTCAGTCTTTAAAATTTCCCAGCTTAAGTTTTCAAAATCTGACCAGGGACTCAATAGTGGGATGCATATTCTCCCAGGGGTTGGCTACAGAGAGTGTGAACATTTTTTGCCCATGCAATTTCCAAACTGGCCAGCAAATGTCACTTGTCATGGGAGTATTTCAGTCTTGGCTTTCCTGGGTTCCTGTGTTGAATCTCCAGATCAGTGATTCAAAGTGGGCTCTGCTGGCTGAAATCACTGAAGAAAAGCATCCCTACTTCCCCTCCCCTTTCCCTTGGAACAGTTGACAAGGAGGAGATGCCTGTTCACCTCTCAGTTGACTTCAGTGAGTCAGATGTTTTACCCCAGCTTAATATCTTGGGGGTGGGGAAGGGGAGCCCTTCCTGGCCACCATGGGGGCTTGGCCACCCACATTTGTTGTTTTGACTTCTTTATGTCTCTATTCCTGACCCTTCTAGGAGTTGTGTAGCACTGTCCTGGTCTACTAACCCCCAAAGCAGTTCCCTTGGACAGCTTTTGGCTCCTTCTCTGTTGTTTTTTTTGAAAGTATTCAGTTCTGCCTATTAGTCTGTTGCCATCTTCCCACAATCCCCGTACTTGTTTTTTTAAGACCACTTTTGCTGCCTGAATTTTGGTCTAGAAAAATATAATTTCTTCTCTCCACATTTCCTCTCCTTGCTCCAACTGGGAAAGTACATGTGATTTGTAGACCTGATGTCCAATGGTAGCATTGTCAATAGTTCAGCTCACAATATTCTTCCTCTGGGGTTTCACTTATGATCAAATAAGCATCGGAAGTAACCATGGCCCAATCAACAGAAACATGAAGTGTGTTCCAAGAGAAATAGGGGGAGAAAACTTCTCTCCCAGGGTCAAGATACTGGATAATACTCTGGCTACTGTGGACATGCCCAAGGAATCCCAGAGCCACCACAGCTCCCTGGGGGTCCCATGGGAATCATATTATATATATATATTTTTATTTCTTTCTCTAGCAATAGTAGAGACATAGAAAATGATGCCAAAGAGGTTTTCTGTTTTCAAATACAAGCTTGTGTGAATTAAGATGGATTCTTTCTTGATCACCCATTTTAGGAACCAGGTTTTGACATTTTTCTGATAACCACCTTTGTTTTTAATTACCAGATCTGTTAGAAAATCTCATTTAGGAAATGGACTCCCTTCCTAGAGAAGTATATATAAACATACTTGAAAAAGTGATTTCATGTGAATTGGAAACCTGGATCTCACTCACAGAGCCATATAGTTTAGATCTCTAGGTTCAAAAGGGTGTCCCAGCAGAGTCAGCAGCCCTGGGAACTCTTTAGAAAGGCTCACTTTTAGACCTCACTCCAGATTCACTGAATTAGAAGCTCTAGCATTGGGGCCCAGCAATTTGTGTTTTAAAAGGTGATTCTGATGCACTCTAAAGTTTGAGGACTATTATTTTCTTGGGAAATGTTGGAACTGGGAATGCAAGAGAGCAGCTTCTCCTTCTCAGCTGAGCTGGTGCTCCTAGAGTGCGTAACCTCTTGCCTCAACTGCTTTGGCTGGGATGCTACTCTTCCTTTTGACATCATTGTTGTATATTAGAAATCAACTTTTGTTCCATGTAGAAGATAATCAGTCTTTATCTTCCTTTTCTGTTTCATGCTATTAGCACCTAACAGTGTGCCTAGTTCAATACAAACAATTAAATATTTCAACAAATTTGATCATTGCATGAGTATGTGTACATATTTTCTTAAATTCAATCTAATTATACAAAACAAAAACAAAAACAAAACACAAACACTGGGCCCAAAAGGAAAGGTTCTGCTTGAAATGTATAGAAATATATAAAAAAAACATTAAAAGAACTCTTGAAATTAATTTAAGTAGTGACAAACACCCTACAAGTTGTCTGATCTTATTATGTGAGGGATATCTTGAAAGTCTGTGGCTGTGGGTTTCTAAGGAACTACCTTTAACAGAGTAAGAAAAATACAGAAATTCGAAATGGAAGCACTTATCTTGAACTCCAGATCATAAGATCAGCTTATGGTAGGTGTGTAAACTTGAACAAGTTGCTTCACTTCCTTGAGTCTCAGTTTCTTTATCTGTAAAATGGGAGCTAAGTTGAGGAGAACTTCTCAGAAATGTTAGGAGGACCAAATAAGAGAAAATACTTTGAGGGTTGTCTAACACATGGTATGTATTACTCAATAAATATGTTTTCTTCCTCTTTGTGTACTTCCTACCCTTAGTTCAATATATCAATTCTATTACTAAGTGATCATTTTCACATTTATATGAAGAGATAATTTAGCATAAACTTGAAACTTGACTTTTAAATTTTTTATTAGAGCATTGGTTGATTTCCAGAAAAGTCATGCAGAAAATACAGAATTCCCATATACTCTTCTCCCCCATCACACACACAACTTAGTTTATTATTAACATTTCATATTAATGAGGTACTTTTGTTGCAATTGATGCACCAGTATTATTGTAATTATTAACTATAGCCCATGGTTTACATTAAGGTTCATTCTTTGTGTTATTCAGTTCTATGGTGTACTAGTCAGCCAAAGGGGTGCTGATACAAAATACCAGAAAACGGTTGGTTTTTATAAAGGGTATTTATTTAGGGTGGCTGCTTACAAATACCAGACCATTAAGCATAAGTTACTTCCCTCACCAAAGTCTATTTTCACGTATTGGAGCAAGATGGCTGCCAACATCTGTGAGCATTCAGGCTTCCTGGGTTCCTCCCTTCTAGGGTCTTGCTTCTCTCTGGGTTCAAGGTTCCTTTCTTTCCAGAATTGCTTCTTCCTGGGCTCAGGGTTCCTTTCTTCCTGAGGCTGGCTTCTCTTTCCTATGTAAGCTTACTTCCCGGGGCTCCAGCTTAAGGCTTCAGCATCAAACTCCAACATCAAAACTCCAACATCAAAAACCCTCAACTCTGTCATTTGCCTTGCCTTGTATCTGTGAGTCCCTACCCACCAAGGGATAGGGACTCAACTCCCTAAAGATGTAGCCCATTCAAAGCCCTAATCATAACTTAATCATGACCAGGTACAGACCAGATTACAAACATAACCCAATATCTATTTTTGGAATTCATAACCATATCAAACTGCTACATATGGTTTTAAAAAATTTATCTGTTAACATATACAACCTAAAATTTCTCATTTTAACAATTTTCAAGTACACAATTCAGTGTTTTTATTACATTCATAAGTCATGCTACTGTAACCACCATCCATTCTCAAAACTTTTCACTATCCCAAACAGAAGCTCTTTATTGTTTAAGCATTAACTTCCCATTTCAATCTCCTGTCCCTGACTGGTAATCTGCATTCTAATTTTGGACTCTACAAATTTGCTTATTCTAACTGTTTCATAGAATAAACAAATTTGTAGCTATACAAAGATTATATGATTGAGATCATACAATATTTGTCCTTTTGTGTCTGGCTTTTTTCACTCAAATGTCTTCAAGGTTCATCCATGTTGTGTCATGAGTCAGAACTTCATTCCTCTTTTCATCTGAATAATATTTCAGTTTGTTTTTTTTTAATCCATTGTTACATTGATGGACACTTGGATTGCTTCCATCTTTGATAATTGCTTTTAGATGGAGTAGGTAGCTGGGTGGCTTTTAGAATGCTTTTCAATACAATATGTCTATCAATGTTTAAGTTAAAGTATCCTGTTTTCTTTCTCGTGGGTTTTGTCGTCTAGCTTCCTGGTATTCAATACATGATTCATGGGGGCCAGCAGGACTGGCCACGTATAGGAACTTGTTAGAAGGGTGGAATCTCAGGTCTCTTCTCAGATCTATGAAATCAGATTTGGCATTTTAGCAAAAATCCTCAAGCAATGTATACTCATGCTAAAATTGGAGAAGCACTGATGTACCATTTGCTGTTTTTAAAACTTTATTTCAACTTCAAAAAATAAAATAACAGACAAAAGGTGGCCCAACAAAACATGAAAGCATCACTTCAAAAAATTCTGTCCAGGCATAGCCATCTCATCTAATCCTAAAAACAAACTCCAGTGTTCAGAAAGATACACAGATGAGCACAGATTGGTTAAATGACATGACTCAGTTCTCCTTGTTAACTCAAAACAACCAGAAGATATTGCCCTAAGCAAGAGTACGAAGTAAGGAATTGATTTATGGGGTTCTGCATCTCCTTGTAGACCTTTCTTTCCAGTCCTGTAACCACACAATCTCCCTACCTTACACTTCATTCTTATATAAGAGTTTCCGAAGTAAGCTCAGCAACTCAGTGATGGAGTTGCCTTTCTTAGAGATTCTTATTAGAGGTTTAAAAAATGAGACCCCCAAAGTCTTAAGACCCAAAGAATGAAGTTGTAACTGTAAGATTTTAGGCATCCTAATGGGTCGAGCTTTGAGAGTAAGGACACTGTCTTGCATTGTTGAAAGTATGCTAGGTAAGCAGAATGTTGTAAATTCTGTTTAAAACCCAAGAACTGCATTCTGTGTAAGAGCTGTGGGGGAAGGCTGTCTATTGGAGACACTTGGAACATGTTCTCTTCTCTGGTATACCATCTTGTAAGATTTCACAACTGCCGAAAGCTAGGGTGCACCCAAATTTGTAATGTAGCTGGTGCCCCCTGCTGGAATAGTGTTGCTTAAATTTTTATCTTTTGGGGCATCTGTGCCAGCAGCCCTGTTAAGACTCAGCCTTGCCAACATAGCTTACAATATCCAGGTAAGTCACTAATAAACCTCTCTGCTTCAGTTCCCTGACATGTAAGAGTGGGATAACAAGAGCAGCCAATTCTAAGTTTCCTGTTGAAAGATAGAATTAATTAGGGATGACAATAAAACTCTCCATGAAAACTGGGCACTAAATAGTGAAACATGTTTGCAAATGCCTACAGTATTTCTGTGACAGGAAAAATAACAATGCAGTAGGTATTCTTATTAAGCCTGATGTTGCACATTTTTTCTCATTATAAATTCTCATTACTCTTAAAATTTAAATGCACACATGCATCTTGACACACTATTCAATATTACATCAGCTAAAGAATTTCGCTGATAATGTGTTACAAGTGGTGTGTGGTAAAGGGAGGGATTAAATGTAGAGGCCAAAATAATTCAAATCAGAAAGTGCATTCAGCAGGTACAATACTTTGGAAGCTCCTTTACTGATCAGCAGATTTCTCTCTACACCAGACATTGTGCCATTAGAGACCCAAACAATGGATTCTGCTGGAAGACAGAAGAGAGGATGAGTAGGAAGATGCTGTTTCTCACTAGGAGAGAGCAGAGTCCCTCTCCTTCTGACTAGGTAGTCAATGGGAAATAGAAAAGAGAAAGAATTAGAGTGAAAATGTTGATGTATTATATGTCCTCATGTTGTCCTTCTTGAACTAGAGCTCTTTTGTGGGGGCAGATTTGCAGATCTCTAGATGCAACTAAGGACATTCCGAGTGCATGGTGCTACAGCTGGGGTCTGTCTGTCTCCAGGAAACTCTCCACTCATGCTCCTGTCCCATAAGATGCATCATTGGCAGAACCATTGAGACAAAATAGACAGGTCTGGGGCAGGTCTCCTGCTTCCCACCGCTGGAGAGATCCAAAAATCCATGAAGGGAGTGGAGAAGGAGTGAATGATCCTGAGCCAAAGACAAGGCTGCAGCGTGCTCGATCTTCACGTAGCACACCTGACTCGGTCCATGGATTTCAGCAATGCCCAGGTGGTTGTGGAAACAGGCACACCACAGTGTTCTTTGTCCCAAAGACTAGATCAGATCTCTTGCTCCACGGCAGAGACTAGATGATATCATGGATTCTTGGGACCCTGCCTTCCAGCCACTCATGCCAAGGCAAGGTTCAAAAGGCCCAACCCACAAAAGGCAGACACCTTGGAAAGGAGCAGAAAGTGAAGAGGGAGACAGAAAATATTGACAACTTACCCAATGAAATAGTTAAATTATTGGATCAGTCTAAATTTACCAAGCCAAGAAATAAAGACATCCCATTTGTCTTTCTACCTCCCACTCTATTTTATACATTCATAACCATCTACATGGTTCTGAAACTGTGCCAAAAAAATGCACAGATTTCCACTGATGGTTCAATTTATTTTAAGTACTAATTAGGACCCAAAAGGCTTTGTGCTTAGGCACAACTTTTAGAACTTATTGTGAAGGATCTGATCTATATATGCTTAATGGATATTTTAGGACCTTGAAGGGGTGAAGAGGCCATTGCTGTGTGACATCATGTTAACAACATTTTTATGAGGCATTATGTGAAGAGAATGAATATACCCATAAGGGCAAAAGAATTGGGGATGGAGAGGTCTTAGTTATTTACAATAAATAAAAAATTAAGACTCTAAATCTTTTCTGAGGGCTTAAGGAGAAACAGGAAACCAAATTTACTAATATTGAGAATAACAAGTGAAAGCCATATATTTCTCTGATCATTTTGTTAATACTAGCTTTACCAAATGAAGGCCCACTTTAAAATTAAATTTACAGAAGGGTAAACAAAGAAACAGATTTTGCCAATTAATCCCATTGTTCTTAGGATTGCTATTAATAACATCACTGAGTGTTGCTATTCCATCGAATATTTTCAATTAGCCAAACAGTAGTAACACCAAAAATATGTATTTTGACAAAAAATTCTCAGGGAAGGGTGCTTTCAGCCTGGACAACCTGGTGTAGACTCTTCTCTTCCTGCTCCTTCTTGTTCAATACAGTGATATATTGTAATAATGCAGAAGATGGCCCTAAGAGGATACCAAAAGGGGACAGCCCAGGCCTGGAGTCTCCTGACTCCCCACCTAGAGGTGTAAGACAGCCCAGGTGGGCCATTCCTCCCCAGGATCAAACAGGCGGCCAACTGAAAACACCAGGAGGCTGGGGAGCACCAGCTAAGGGGCTCAAGAGTCCAGAGGACCACAAGGCAGTGCTCTTTCCTCCTGGGTGCGGGGACCCTCTCCTTCACTTAGAGATACCACTTGACCTGGCCACAACAGGCTGCTCTACCTGGGAAGTGCTCAGGAAGAGATGAGGAAGTGCTCATCACACTGAGCACGTTTTATACTTTTCATTATAAGAAAACAACAATGATTAAAAATGCACAAGAGGCTAACACTAGTTATGGATAATAATGCAAAAAATAAATAAATCATTAACGAATAGGATCCAGGAGCATATTAAGAGACTAATACACCATGATGAATGGGTTTATTTCAGGGATGCAAATTTGTTTAATTTTAATGAATATACTAATTTGTCTTCAATACTAATAACTCTAAGCAGAAAAATCCTATGATAATTTCCCTAGATAGTACAAAGGTATAACTAAATTTAATATTCAATCTTAATATGAGAAAATTCTTAATAAAACAAGTATAAAAGGATTCTTCATTAACACGATAAAATATTTACGACAACCTTAAAGTTAGCTATCTGATTAATAAGTAAAAAACAATTAGAAACATTGCCATTAAAGGAATAAACAAGACAAGGATGATTACTGTCACTATTTAAAAAACAACAACAATATTTTTCTTGAGATATAAGCCAAGCAGTTTGACAGGGAAATGAAGTGAAAGAAATTAAAATTGGCAAAAGGGAGGAACAATTTTTAATTATTCACATTGTATATCCAGAAATATCCTAGAGAATTAGCTGGAAAATTGTTAACATTTGAAATCAATACACAGAAATTTAGAGAACTTATATGTGGAGAGAAGAGCCAATTAACAAGATGACAGAAAATAAAATACCTTGAAATAAATTTAATGAGAAATGTGCTGAAGACTGCAAGGTTTTATTTCTAGATTTTCTATGGTGTTTCATTGATCTCTCTATCAATTCTTGTGCCAGTGTTAATCATTATAGATTTATACATTGTTTTGATATCTGGTAGACCAGGTTCTGTTTAAATAGCCACCAATAGGAGATGTGTTTTATTTTGTCTCTGTTTTATACTATCCCACATCCTAAAAAAATTTAGGATTTTTAAAGTGCTTGTGTAAAATTATTTCTTTTATATTGTTCAGTGAAAAGAGCAAAGTTCAAAAGGTGTGCATTTGTGTAAAAAGACAGGCCTAAAATGTACATATATTTTAGAATAAAGAGATTTTCTCTGGAATGATTTGTAATAAACTGATAAAATTGGTTGCCTCTGGTGAGGGGCCAGGGTAGGTGGAGACTCTTCCCCATACAAAGTTTTGTTGCTTTTGATTTATGAACCCTATGATATTTTATTTATTAAAAATTAAGCAAATGTAAATACTGAAAAATGTTAATGGACTTCTACATATGACTTCTCAGAGATTCTTGCTTCACCTTGTTTGGTTGACTTACATACACATAAAATGTTTGCAATGTGCGACATATATTTGATGACTTTTGTGATGCAAGAGAAGTAATTGTGTGTTATCTTGTCCTTAATCAGAAATGTCCTTCCCTTTGATGGAATTTTCAGATTGAGGAAATGAGATTCAATTTATATCTCACAGTTCCTTGCTCTGCATCCTCATCCTTTCCTCTGCTCCATGAATCTTACTTAGGTGACTATAACATTTCATGCTATATTTTTCTCTGTATTACTTTTAAAAATCTTTTATTGTGGCAACATATAGACAATTCAAAAATTTGCATTTTAACCACTTTCAAGGGTACAATCCAATAGCATTAATTACATTTAAAGGTTTCACATTTATCATTGCCATCCATTTTCAAAACTTTTTCATCAGCCCAGACAGAAACTCTATCCAGTAAGTAATAACTCTGCATTCTACCCCGACCCTCCACCTCTGGTAACTCTAAGTTACTTTCTATTTCTATGAATATGAATATTCAAGGTATTTCATATATGTGGAATCATAAAATATTTGTCATTTTGCATCTAGTTTCTTACACTCAACATGATGTCTTCAAGGTTCATTCATGGTATAGCACATATCAGAATTCCCTTTTTTATGACTGAATAGTATTCTACTGTACATATATACTACCTTTTGTTTTTCTATTCCTCTGTTTTTATATAAAGGTGTTATATGATAAAATCTCTTAGAACCTCAAAACTTGTCATATGTCATCTGTTTTGTTTTAGCTTTGGTCATGAAGTTTCTGAGGACACTGCAAGCTCTCCTGAAATTGCTTTATATATATTCTTCTGTGATTTCTTTCAAATGTTACAGGAATATCACATATCCTTTTAATAAATACGATACAAATTCTATTCTCATGATCTAATGTGTGAATTTTATACACAAAAGTTAACATGATGCCCAAGTTGTTGAGAGACAGAAGCAGAGAGAAAGTCATTGAAGCCAGAAGCTGAAAGCAAGAAACCTGGAAGAGAAAGGAAAGAGCAGCGGATCCTTCCATGTGCTTTGCCATGTGAGAGGCGCCCAGGATCACCAGCAGCCTATTTTCAGGGAGAAAGTGTTGCATGATGACCGCTTGAGTTAGATATTTTCATGGCCTCAGAACTGTAAACTTAAGTGATAATAAATTTCCATTGTAAAAACCTACCCATTTCTGGTGTGTTGTATATTGGCAGCCCAGTAGACTAAAACATCTCCTAATCACACTGTCTAAAGAAACCGCCACTTCAAGTCATCATTTCATTGTACATTTGAGCTTTTTATCATACTAATGGAGGAAATTCTAAAATTCTCATATTCATTTGCCTATTTGATTACTTGTTTGTTTGGCCATTCATTACCTATCTCCCCTGAATAGAAAGACAGTTCTATGAGGACAGGGACCTTGTCGGATCAGTTTCTCCTCAAGGAGATATGATAGACAGGCATTAAATAGTTGTCAAGAAATCATATACATTATAAAAGAATAAGCTTGGCCAATATTTCATAGAGTGTCCTGCTCTTTGGGAGATTTACATTGAATATCAGTATTTTGAAGGTTCTGAGAATTTATGCTAAGTTTTGGAAATGTTCACATGAACTTTTATAATTATAGGATTTCTACCACTAAACAAACTCTACACAAGGTAAGCAGATATTGAATCATAGAATTATAACTCCTTCACAACTCTCATGTATTCATCCATTCATTGAGCAAACATTTCTTGAGACCCTGCTATGAGCATGATATAATGCCCAGAGCTACACCGATTGGCATGATGGTTCCCATACGTGCTCTCACAGAGCCTTGGCCCCTACGATGTGGGTGTGGGAAGCACCTTGTGCTAAGGGAGAGCACCTAATTCATCTTGTGGGACTAGGAAGGCTTTCTTGATGAAGTGCCATCAGAGTTGAGACCAGAAGGATCAGCACACATTTGCCAGATGAAGACTTGGGGAAGAGTACTCTAGGTTTTGAGAACAGTATGTGCCTAGAACTAGAAGCAAGAAGCAGCACAGAACACTGGAGGGATTTGGAGAAACCTAATATGGTGGGGCACAGTGAAGGAGAAGAGGTGAGATATGAGGACAGAGAGCTAAGCATGGGCCAGATCACACAGAGAGAAGAGAACTGCGATTGTTGATTTATTATCTGCCCTTCTAACCTGATTCTTTAACTCTGTTTCTCTACTATCTCCCTTGGTAAGGATTCAGTAAAGTTTTGTGAAATGGATGAAGTAATCCATACTGAAGGCCAGAAGAATCTTTCAGCCATATTGCTAGTGGGAGAAATAGCCGCTATTGGCTGCACTGTGATCAACTGCTTGTTCACTTACAACTTGCTAGCAAGCTATGTTCTATGTGTACCAGGAAAACAGACCACAGAAAGAATAGCAACTGCAACCCTAGGAAAAGGGAGCAGCCAGTCTTAACACAGGTACAAACAGCTTTTTAGCTTTTAAATAGTTCTAAGTGTCAGGGTCATTTAACTTTTCAGAGTATGCAATGTAAAACAAGTGGTACATGGGGAGGGGTGGTCCAAGAGGAGAAAAGAGTAGATGCTGCAGATTTCGTTCCACTAGTCAATAAATTATGTCTAGACTCCATCCCTCACTCCCATCTGGAGAGTTCTTCTCTTCTTACATAATGCACGGATTGAGGGAAAACAGTCATGTGTGGGAGAAAGAGCGGGTCATCACATGCTTCCCTACGGCTTCTCTGCCAACAGAAAGCCAACTTTTCTAACTGAGCCAATGAATGCTCTATGAAAACTGCCTTTAATCTCAGACTGCTTATACTATTGACTAGCCAAGTCTTTTTTGGGTACCTCAACTCTCCTTATTTTGGCCCAGGCCCAGGACTTTCTTATATCCTGAGAATTCATTTGAAACATATTTTATAAACTTTCTGTGATAAGCAAGAAGTGTGTCTCATTCATCACTTGAATTTCTGATAGTTGGTGTGGAAATTTGCATTTAGATGTGACAATAAAAAGTTGTTTTTGTTCGGTCTGTGTCTTAGTTTAAGAACCAATAGGACATATGTATTAAGAGATTATTCTAAGGAATTGGCTTGTGCAATTGTGGGGGTTGGAAAGTATGAATTCTGTAGGGAAGCTCATAGGCTGGAAATTTCAGTAAGGGTGATGGTGAAGTCTTGAGTCTGAATTACTTAAGGGAAGCTGGCAAGCTGGAATAAGAGTTGATATTGAAGTCCTGAGGCAAAAATTCTTCTGATCTCTGGAACGTCCAGTTCTTGCTGTTAAGAAACTCCAACTGATTTGATGAGACACACCCACATTATGGAGGGTCATAATGAAAAATCAATTGATCATAGATGTGAGTTGCATCAATGAAATACCTCCATCGCAGCAAGTAGGCCAGTATTTGACCAAACAATGAGCACCATAACCTAAGTTGACATGTAAAATTAACATCATAGGAAGTGATGTTCATTATTAAATCAAATAAAAGATTCTTTTTTAAGTCAAATAACACAGTGAGCACCTGAAACTTAACCCCATAAGGAAACTCTTTGACATATTACAAAGCAAAAATCTCAGAATTTTCCAACCAAGAGGCAATGGAGCCTCTTGGTATGGTGTATGTTTTTATATTTATTTATTTATTTATTTATCCTGAATTTATTTATTTTATTTCCCCTTCCCCCTTGTGGCTTGCTGCTTGCTTGCTGTCTGCTCTCTGTGTCCATTCACTGCGGGCTCTTCTGTGTTCTCGCTTGTCTCCCTTTTTTTTTTGTTGTGCCACCTTGCTGAGTTGGCTCTCTGAGGCGCCTGTGGGCCAGGTGGCACTCCGCAGTGTGCAGGTGAGCCTGCCCTCAGAAGGAGGTCCTGGGACAGGGACCGAGGGCCTCTCATATGGTAGATGGGAGCTCATCTGATTGAGCCACAGCTGCTTCCCTAAGTGGTGTATTTAAATTCCACCTTCTGAAACACGGCTGAGGGCTGCTCCCAGGGTGTCCATTCTCCTGTCACTTTCAGCTTGTCTTGCCTGCATCTGGAGCCACCTTCCATAGTTCAGGAACTAGATGTCCTTTGCACAGAGCTGCAGACACTGGCTGCTGGAAGTCTGGTAGACACATAGTCCAAGTTAATTGGTTGTTTCATTTTTTATGTGAAAGTAGTTGCTAATTATTTTTATTCACTTAGATGTACTTTAAAGAGCACTGATGACATTTTATATTGCAAGAAAGAGAAAAAGAAATAGTATTTATTGTAATTATTAGTCATCTTATTCTGCCGTCTCAAATGCCATACATTTTAATATTGGTCTGTGCCCTTGAAAGCTGTCATCTTTGTAACTGTGATGATCCAATTCAATTTCATGTTTCAGTACACAAAGGCAAGTATATTAACCCCTGAATATAGCTGAAGTTCTGGGCGAATTTGAGTTGACCATTATTTTTTGCACATCATTTTTGCAACTATTTTAGTTACCATTATAGGAATGAAATAAAGGTGGGTATTGGATAATATTGCTAAAAAGAGATGTCATGTGTGGTCGAGATTAGGAAAGAAAATAAAGAAGATATTCTAGTAAGTACTTATGGCAAAGTACTTAGGTGAATTTTAGAAGGATTTTTTTTTTTTGCATAACTATTTTGAGAAATGTTCTGATAATCTTTTATATTAGTGGTAAAGACTGACTTTACTGCAGGGCAAAGTGTGGTACTAGAATTGAGCTTTTTGGCCTATCTCTATGGGAAATCAGAGGGTTGGCTGGCATAGGCCTTTGGGTTTATGTTGAGTACATAATTCCTTCTAGAGCTATGAAAAATAAAAAAGACAGTGAAACAGTAGGATGCTTTTCTAAGCATACCATTTCAGCATTATTGCTTATCATTAAGTTTTAGTGAGCCAGTGTTAATGTTCTGTTTAAATCCTTGCACCCAGTTATAATATTAAGAAATTCAGTGAGGAATAATAAGTGAATTCAATTAATGAGCAGCTTTAACTATCAAACGTAGTCTGGGGACATCATTGTAACTAGGGGGCCACAGGCTTGGGAGCGGCCGTAAATCCTCTTCAAGCCCGCCTGGTAAAAATTATACTTTGCAAAGTCACTTTCTTCATGAGGAAGCTGCCAACCTCATCTCCTCATCAAAAGCCAGTTGCCCAATGCCTGCCTGCTGGGAAAGGAAAGGGCATTTGATCCTCTCTGCTGAAACTCACGTGGGGACCTGAGGGGAAAGGGTTAATCCCCCAACTAGCTGTGGTATCCAACAGTGTTGCGTGTGGTACCAAATTCCTGGACCTGCACACACGAGAGACTGCATTCCGTGAAGCTGTGGCAATTTGAAAGCAATTCCCTGTGCTCATGATATGGAGGGAAGAGTGATGCTTTCTATGAATCATGCTCCAGTTATTGGAATTGTGTTTATGGCTTTCAACTTGGCAGAAATGCTTTTAATAACATTTTAATATTTTATCTTGGCTTTATGGATCCTTGGCTCCCATTAGCTCAGTGTTTCTGCTGTGTGTACAGGCTTGGCTGAGGTAGGAATATCAGTCCCCTTATTTGATGTTACTGAAGAGTGATGGCCAAATCACCCTGCATTCTTTTGAGTCATATTGTTACAGTCTGCATATCTGAATGACTGCTTTTGTTGTATCTTTTTGTGTTTGTGTATGTCTTATGGACGAACAAAAAATTGAAAACATGGAAATGAATATAGGAGAAATTAGAATCAATCATTACCACTTAGACAGAGGTAATAGCTACTAACATTTAAAAACCCAACTTTTTTCTCTATTCACAACTCTGCATTTCTTATACATATATATTGTAATCTCCTGTTAATGCTGTATGCATAATTTTGTATCTCAAATTTTTATTTAAAAGGTATCATAAACATTTTTGCATGTCATTAGATAGTTTCTGCTTTAGAAGCTTCTTGCAGCTATGCTGTTTTCTGTCTTTTATATATCTTCTTACTTATATCTTCTCCAGGTATTTGAAACATCCATGATGTGTTTTGATTTCTACTAGTGGTTATCCTTGAGCTTTTCAAACATGTTCTTAATTTTTGTATTTTCAAAGTCTATGCAGCAGGCTGTTCTTGGTTGTCTCTGAGAACACCAAATCAACACCTTTTTGCTCCCATACTCAGTTTTCTACAAAATCTTGGTCTTTGTTTATTAAGATATAGGATTTCAGGTAAACATATTTCAAAGGAATTAGTTTTAATTTATTTACCATCTTCTTTAAGAATAATTATTGGCACCTCTTTCATATCAGTATTTATCTCTTATATTTTTTTAATATTTAATCTTTTATATTTAAATCAATACTATTTGGATTTCAAATGTTCAGCTTGGTATAGCTATTCAAAGGTTTTTTACTACAATATCCTCATTTTGAAGACTGTTTGTCAGCTAAAGTGTACCCTTGGTTCCAGTTTTGCTTATGGGACTTAAAAAATCCTAGTAATTTAAAAATATTGGCAGGATGTGAGGGATATATAAGTCACTTCCCATCATATTTTCCGTATTTCCTAAGCTTTTAAAACTGCATAACTCCAGTGTTGCTTTTTTTTCAGATATGAAAAATTTTTTATAGCTTTAATTATTGCTTTTATTCCAATTATCCTACATTCTTTCTCAGAAAAATCTATTGTATTCCTGTTGAATCTCCATTCCTTATGTTTTATAACCGTCACCAACTAAGATATTATTTTGATCCTTTTTCTTTTTCTTCTGCATTCTGAAAAGTCTTTAAAATATATCTATTACATAATGAATTAAATTTTCTGCCCTGAGGTTGTTTTCAAAGTGTATTTTAATTCTGCTGTTCCATCATGTATCTTCCTTACCAATTTTCCTGATTGCACCAAAATTCTATTTCCATTTTTTTCCTTTCATAGTTTTTAATCTCAGCTTGTTCTTTATTTATGGCTTTCTATTTATATTTCATAGTGAGATGTTTTCATGTTTCCCATTGATGATACAAAGTAATTATATAATAATTTTATTCTGATACCTTTGGTAAATGTGTTTTTCACAGATACCCCAGTTTTTAGATTCCTGTTCTATTATGGAACCCGTTAATATATCTTAGAGAGTGCTGTTTCAATACATCATTGTGCAGGGCAGACCAGATTTTCAAAATGAGTGGGATATGATGGAGTGGAGATTGTGAGTGCACGTTACTCTTTCAAGAAACTTGCTTAATGAGGGGAGAGAGACAGGTGATAGCCATATGGGGACATATGAGGTCAAGAAACAATTGTTTTAACTATAAGGGATTAGTCTTGAACATCTTATATTTTGAGGATTAAAATCCATTAACTATAATAACCAATGTTTACTGTATTTTTAATATGTCTCAGGTACTATACCAAGCTAGAGGCAAAACAATGTAGTGGTTGAGAGAAAAAAAGCTGGAAGCAGCCAGCCCAGCCTGACCACTTACCAGCTCTGTTCTCATCTGTAAAATGAGGAGATAAAATCCTCTGTACAATTTAGGGTCATAGCAAAGATTGGTTCATTATATGTGAAGTGCTTAGAGCAGTGCCTTGTAAATAATTTTCAATAAGGATTAGATATTTAGTGCTTTTATGCCATTTTTTCATTTCATTCTTACAACAAATGTATGAGGAAATAATTAGGATTATCCCTAATTTACAAGTGACCTAGAGAGTTTGGCTCGTGAGTCTCACTTATCCTTTCTTTTCCAGCTTAAATGTTGGAACTTTATTTTTTATTTTTATTTTTTTAAAGATTTATTTATTTATTTAATTTCCCCACCTCCCCTGGTTGTCTGTTCTTGGTGTCTATTTGCTGCGTCTTGTTTCTTTGTCCGCTTCTGTTGTCGTCAGTGGCACGGGAAGTGTGGGCGGCGCCATTCCTGGGCAGGCTGCTCTTTCTTTTCACGCTGGGCGGCTTTCCTCATGGGTGCACTCCTTGCACGTGGGGCTCCCCCACGCGGGGGACACCCTTGCGTGGCACGGCACTCCTTGCACGCATCAGCGCTGCGCATGGCCAGCTCCACACGGGTCAAGGAGGCCTGGGGTTTGAACCGCAGACCTCCCATATGGTAGACGGACGCCCTAACCACTGGGCCAAAGTCCGTTTCCCAAATGTTGGAACTTTAGAGAAGACATCCCTGAACTCGGTGCTTTATTTAGTCTCCTGTTATCCACATTTTAAGCTGCTTTTGTTTTTTCTGAAGAGCATGTATCACAGTTATAATTAAATACTTATGTAATCCCAATTCACTGATACTACTTTTACCCAGACTTATAGGTTATAATATTCAAAGCAGACATCTGACTCCAAAAGAATTGAGGGCTAAAAGAGCTTTTAGATGGTTTCTGGAAGAGGTAGAGAAAGGGTGGATAAGTTTCCCACTACAGGGCAAAACTTACTATTAAGGGTCGAATCATGTTCCCTACAAGGGCATGCTCAAATCTTCAGCCCCGGGCCAGGGAATGTGAACCCGCTTGTGAAGAGGACCTCTGAAGATGTCTTTAGTTAGGGTAAGACTAAACTGAATCAGGGTGGCCCCTAATCAGATATGACTGACTTCCTTGAAAGAAGAGGGAATTTGGTCATAGGTGAGAGCAGAAGTCAGATGGCCATGACTGGACGCCGTGAGTCTTGGCTGGCCGGCAAGCCACCATCAGAACCCTGTAGACTTCAGACAAAGCATGGTCCTGCCATGACCTTCACTTTGGTCTTCTGACCTCCAGAACTGTGAGACAATAAATTCCTGCTGTTTAAACCAACAGGTCTGTGGTATTTATTATAGCAGCTCTGGCACACTAAGATATTTACTAAAAATATCCCTGTTACCCTCAATTCCCTCTCCATTAGGGGACTGCTGTATTTCGCTCTTTCTAATACCCTTTTCTCATAGACCTCTTCTCCCTCCGATCTAATTGGCCGATGGCCCTTCCTTACTTCCTCTTCTATATCCCTTTGGTCCATGCTGCCTTCATTCTGGGGCATCCTGCTATATTTTTCTCTTATATCTTTCCTGACAAGATTATTGTCCTGCCTTTCACAGAAGTTCCTGTGGTGTTTAGGCTAATGTGTCAATTCGGCCAGGTAATTGTGCCCAGTTGTTTGGTCAAGCAAGCACTGGGCTAATTGTAGTTCAAGAACATTTATGAGCTTTAGCCATCAGTGAGTTTACTTCATAGCTAGCTGATTACATCTACATCAATCAGGGAGAGTGCCCTCAGCAATAACTGACGCTTTATCCAATCAGTTGAATACCTTAAAAGGGGAAGTGATTTCAGCACTCAGGGAGAATTTCTCAGCTCATCTTTAGATAGCCAACGTCTCCCGGAAACTCATCAAGGACCTTCCTTGTACTTTCATCAGAGCCCCTGGTTTGTAGCCTGCCTGTGGATCCTGGACTTGTGCATCCCCATGGTCACATGAGAGACTCATAAAATCTTATAGTATTTACAGATATCTCCTGTTGATTCTGTTTCCCTAGAGAACCCTGACTAATACAGTTCACATTATGTTTCCATTCTAGGTCAGCACAACCAATGGTGGGTCCCTGGAGACATCTAAGGAGGGGAAATGGTATAATAGGAAATATGTATAATATATTTTTCCTGACATACATGGTCATGCAATTATTAATTTATTTTCTCTATTTTCCACCAATATAAATTCTGTATTTCCCAGGGCCTGGCTTGGTGACTGACAGAGTGTGAGAAGTCAGAAAATATTTGTTTAATGAGTGAATGAATGTAACCTATTCAAAGATATGGAGCTAATATGTGATAAAGCCTTAAGTCAAACTCACACCTGCTGACCCCAGAGCTCTTGCTTTTCCTGTATAATTTCTGAGTAGTGAAGGAAAGTTTGTAGACACATGGAAGGAAATGGGATGATATTTTTGGAGCAAGGTCCACAAGGAAACAAAAGAGGAAAGGCTTTAAATGGCATGTGGATGGGCATGTAAAACCTAGGTTTCATGTAGTTGGGAAGAAGCTGATGAGGAGCTAGCTTCTCTCCGTGAACTAGAAAAATCTTCACCTACCAAGAATGAGAGGGGAAATAATGGTTAAGAGTTGAATTAAAGGGTAAATAGAAAATGATTGGTAGAGATAACTGAATTTTGTTCTGTAGAGTGTGTCTGCTGGGCAGCAATGAAGACTATGGATTAGTGGTTGTACAAACCCTCCAAGATTTGTAGGTCTTTTAACTGTAAGAGTTAGTAGTCTGTGGATTGGAGATGAATCAGAACCTGGTTTCTCTGTGGTTTGGGTTTTATACCTACTTTAAAAGAAAGGACAGCGACTCACGGAATTGACGATTGTACAAAGGGCCAGTGTTGTCCACACTGGTCAGGGACTGAAGTGAAGCGAGAAGGGGCTGAGAGTTGCAACCTAGATTTTCCATATGTGAGGGGCTGAACTTTCAGGAGTCACTGCATGATGGCAGGCTCTCTCCTGATAGCAAATAGCAGCACTGAGAACTCAAGTAGGAGCAGATCTTCGTGGGCCAGCCTGGGCGCAAACAGGGTACACTTTTGGACCAAGGCACCAAACCACATGTGGCAAGGTGAGTCTTAGCACAGCAATTCGCCCTCCTGTACTACACCAGAAACATAGAAACATTTGTACTATACTCTCACATTATTTGTAATTTTCCATCAATCTAAATGACTAAATTAATTGTCAGAAAGTTTTACGTAGTCTTTTTCTTGTGCTTTCATTTTTTTTTTTTTTTTTTTTTTGAGGTATCTTGGCCGAGTTTGAACACAAGACCTTGTAAGGGGAAAGCTGGCACTCAACCACTGAGCCACATCAGCAACCATGAATTGGCTTTTTCATTTGTTTGCTTCTTGTTAGTTTTTGTTTTTGAGGCACCCAGGAACCGAAACAGGACCTCCCATGTGGGAAGCAGACACACAAGCACTTGAGCCACATCCACTCCCCCAAACAGGTAGTTTTATTGATCTCAGAGATTCAGAATTAAGGAATCCTTTCAAAGGGTTTTAAGCAGATGCCCAAAGATAACTGTTTAGGGGGTGACTGTTTAGTTCAATAAACATTTATTGAGAAACTATTATTCCTGCCAGGCACGAAAGATGCAGAAATGAAAAAGAAACCTCCACTGCCCTTGAGGAGTTTGTGGACTAACATTTAGGTTATGTGAACATGCTTAAAAATTACAATAATATACCTACAATGATGGTGATTTTATTAGGAGGCCCTAAAACCTCAGTGTTTGAGTTCTCTCTTGCCATCTGGGAACAGGGTTCATCCAGCATGAGCACCTCTGACAGTGGGAAACACCAAACCTTAAGAGAACCTGAAGAAGTCTGACTATTCTAGGAGAGGCAGTAGACCTTGCTCAAATGGGAGCTAAATTCCTATTATCTGAGCTCATTCAAGTAGAATGCTAGTGAAGACAAAGGAATAGGAATGTCCATCCTTCCTTCAGACATTCAGTCTTCGCTGCTGTTCTTACTTTTATCACCTTTGTGTTTCTTCGAGTCATGTGATCCGAGATAAAATGCCTATCCCTCAACAAAACTTATGAAAAATTCTCTTTCAATATACCCCTTTTACCCCCTTTTTTTTCTTAACACCATCAAGGTAGAGACGAGAATATGTAATTTCACTGTAGAATTGCTTTTCTCAAAAAATTGATAAGTGCCATCAACCTCTCATTTTTTTAAGCTTATGTGCCTGACTACAGGCTGTTGAGCAGCAGACATCCATTGGTAGAGATTGAATAAGAAAAGTTCTGAAAAAAAAGAAAATTGATAAAAGGGGAAAGAATAAGAGCGGCAGAGATATCATTGATCTTAGGCTGAATTTCTTTCCTTGTATCAGCTTAAAGGAACTTAATTCTGTTGCTCATTAGACCATTTTATTTGAAGTACCCACATTTAGAAGCAGAAAGCTGTTATTTTTCACGTATTTTGAAGTGTGCAATAGATTTTTATTAAACACATTTTGACAAGGCAAGCTGAGATTTTAATTTGATTTATTGTTATTGTTTTTTAAAGTAGCTCAAATAGCTTGCTACCACATGTTAGAGCAAGGCACTGGCTTTCATACAGATATTGGCTACAAGGTTTATCATTTCTGTTGCTGCTCACTCTGTGGTGAACAGCATACTGCTCCTCTATGGTGAAGGTTTCTGTTTGACTACCTTCTTTTCACTCTTTCTCCTCATCTCTTGGGGCCCACTTCTATCAGAGCTACTCTTTCCCTAGAGAAAGCATTCTTGTTTTCTCTAGTCTAGTGAATGATTTACTAGTGTGTCTTTAAGTTCTTGGTGTCCTTTTTACATCTCTTCCCCTGTTCTTGCTTTCTTCTCCTATCTTCTTTGACCGGGTTAACTCTGACTCAGGAAGCAGTTAAGAAGACTCTTCTAGCATGCCCTGTCTTCATTATCAAAGTTTACAGTAGCAGGAAGGAGTGCTTCCCTTGGGAACATCTGAGGGTAGTTGGGGAATTTAGATGCCATTTAATTTCCCTGAGAACTGCTGAGTTCTGTGGACACTCTCTTCCTTAGAGCTTTTTTTTTCATTTTTCCCTTTCAGACTAACCTCTGATTTCCTATTCTCCAAACACCAACTTCATCTCATCTCATTTAACTCCCACTTCCAGACAGTAGCATGTGATAGTCTGTGACACTCTTTCCGGCCCCCATTTGCTATCATTTTGATTTGATTCTAATTTTTTTCTCCTTGTTAAGATAAACTTAAATCTAAAATATCTTATTCAGTGGTATTGTCAACCCTATCATGAGATTGGGAAAACTCAAACTAAAGTTTTCATATTATGTATTACAGGGTTAGTAATGGAGAAATTTTAAACCCCTGGAGAAGATGGCTCACTCACTCAAAGAGATCTGTTACTAATTATTTGGAAATCTCATTTGTAATCATTTTAGCAATGGGGGTGGAGGAATGGTAAATGCACAGCATTAGAACAACAGAGATGGAGGTGACTCTCCTTCTTTATGAAGGAAGGTCAATGGAATAACAATCCAGCAACTTTAGTGGGGAAGAATGAACAGGGTATGCTCTGCCCAGTCCTTCCTTGTTCCACTTGGAAGGGAGCCTACCTTCAGAGAGCACAATCCACTATACATCTATATCCTAAGCCTTATGTAGGTAGCTCCCATTCCATGCAAAAGAGCTGCCTCAGTCTAACCTTGCCAGTGAGCAGGTAGTTAATCCTGTCTAATTTGAGAGTTCAGTGTAATATGCTGATTTGGCTGTCACACTGAACTGTATCTTCTAACTTAACCTCCAAATGCTTCTCCTTCATTTCATTTTTAAATAAGTACAGAACTTAGGCATGGAAGAGGGTTATTTTTTACTGGGTCCTCTAAAAGATGCCTACCATTTAGAAACTCTTATCTAAACCCATTATTTTTATTCCTCACGTTGGGTAAATTGGAGTCTTTTTCAGTTTTTACTCATCCAACTGTGCCATTGAGTTAGAAACAAATGATACGGGAGCCTCTTTCCCTCTATAGCAATGACAGTGAAAATATACTCTAGTTGATTCCCTCATTCAGCGAACATTCTTTGAACTTCTATGAAGCAGGCACATTTCATAGAGCCAGAGTATGGGGAAAAACTGTGGAAGAGAGAGGAGAGAGACCAAAGCTTTGTTTTATGGTGTTTATATTGTGATAGGGAATATCAGTATTAAATAAAATATTTCTATCATAAGAAATGCTACAAAAGAGAAAGTACCATATCTACATGAAAGAAAGCATGAGGGCCTTACCTATATAGTGATAAAGGAAAATGAGGGGGTGAAGAATCCAGGACATGCTAATGTCCAGATTGCACTCTTCAAAATGGGAGCTGCTAGCCATGCGCTTATTTAAATTTATATTTAAATTAATTAAAATGGAACAAAATTGAAAATTCTGCTCCTCAGTTTCACTAGTCACCTTTCAGTTACTCATGAACCATGTATGGCTAGTGACTACCCTACTAGACAGCACAGATACGCAGCAGTTCAGTAATCACTAGACCACTCAAAAGTCATGTCTGTGAGCTGAGGTACACTATTGGATATCATTTATTACCAGTCTATCCCAAGTTTCCAAGAATTCAAAGACGAAGTGTTTAGTTCTTTGGTTTAATCCTAGATATGTTAATGAACATTTGCATAAAACAACTTGATTTAAAAGTGAATAAAAATAACTACAGCCTCATGCCTAATATCTAT
Organism: Dasypus novemcinctus; assembly: GCF_030445035.2. Taxonomy (NCBI): domain Eukaryota; kingdom Metazoa; phylum Chordata; class Mammalia; order Cingulata; family Dasypodidae; genus Dasypus; species Dasypus novemcinctus. Next base: position 15,903,426 of record NC_080687.1, on the reverse strand, counting down.
ATTTACAGATTTTCTAAGTATTGAAGTTAATTATTTGGATATTAGAAAAATGTATTATACATTATGGCTTCGTTCTAAGTATTTAACAACCCTAACCTTATTCAGGAAAATGGGATATTTAATTAATTCAATAAAAGATTATTGAGCCTCTACCTCCCAGGCACTGCTTCAGATGATGAGGACACAGTGATAAGCAAACAGTCCAAGTCCTTGCTCTGGAGAGCTTACATTCCAATAGGGGAAGACAACCCATAAACAGAGAATTAGTATAGTGTATGTTATGTATTGATAAACTGATATGAAGAACAATAAAGAAGGTGAGACGATGGAGAATATGGGGGATGGGCAGTGTTTGCTTTGCTATCTTGTTATGTTTTTGTTGAACTGATTCTTTTTCATTATGGAATACCCCACTCTGTCTTGGGTGATACTCCTAGTTCTGAATTCTAATTTGTCTTGTGTTAATATATCAATTCTAACTTTAAAGAGTAACTTTCCCATCACTTAACTCTTAACCTGTCTATTTAATTTAAAGTATATGATGTTCCTTCAAGTAGTTTCTTTGTTTTTATCCTTTGTTGAGAGCTTTTAATCTGTTGGGGTGTGTGTGTGTGTGTATTTTAATCATATTTGGAACATTTTGGCATTATTTCTTCAAGTATTTTTCTGCCCCAATCTCTCTCTTTTCTCCTGCAATGTCATGCGTTTTAGATTTCTTGATACAATTCTTTGAGAGTTATGCTCATTTTAAACATTTTTTAGCCTTTTTTTCTCCCTGAATTTCAATTTGGGTAGTTTTTATTACTCTGTGTTCAAGTTCACTGTCCTTTCCTCAGCAGAGTCAAAAACTGTTAATCCCATTTAGTGATTTTTTCCCCCTGTTTTTAAATGTATTTTCAGTTCTAGAAACTCCATTTGGTTCTTTTTTATAGTTTCCATTTCTCTAATGAGATTCCCTATTTGATTCCTAATTATGTTCTTCTTTCTTTTAAATACTTAAACATATTTATAGCCATGGTTTATAGTCCTTGTCTGTTAATTCCATCATCTTTGTTATTTCGGTGTCTATTTATGTAGATTTATTTTTTCCTAGATTTGGGTCACATTTTCCTGCCTTTTTGCATGTTTCTTATTTTTGTTTGGATTCTATTATGTTGTAAATGCTACATTGTTGAGCGAGTTATTTGATACATTCCTTCAAATTTTGTTCCAGGCAGGCAGTTAACTACTTGTGGATCCGTTTGATCCTTCAAAGCTTGTATTTAAATTTTGATAGGGTGAATCTAGTGGTGCAATTACTCCAGGGCGAGATTTCTAAGACTGGAAATTCTAGGGTCTGTACTGAATTACGGCAAGTTCTCTTCATTTTCTCTGGCCAAAATTCTCTTCTGTGACCTTTGTTAGTTGCTCTGTGTGAACTTTGGTAGTTTTTCGACTCACAGCACCCCAGTAGATGTTCTTTTCCTGGTGCTTGTTCTTTGCTCAGCCTCACTGAATCTCAACATGTATGTATAAAGCTAAAACTTAAGGGGCGCTTAAGCAGATTTCTGGATCTCTTTCTCTGCAAAGCTTCCCCTTCTGCTGTGTTCTCTAATAATCTCTTCTGCAAATTCCACCCCAAACTCTCATCTTTCTCTTCCCAGCTCACTGGGATCAGCATCCTCTGCTTTGGCACCCTGGTCCAGAGAGAGATTTTAGGTAGCAAGCACAGGGAATTTTAGGCTTGTCTCATTTGTTTACCTCCTCATATTATCCATAATCTTGCACTGCCTTTTTTCAAATACCTCAAAAAGTTGTTCCATATATGTTTTACAGTTTCATTGTTGTCTACAGGGAGAGGGATACTTCAGTATCAGAAACTCTAACATGACGGGAAATGGAAGTCTTTCCACGTGCTATCTCAGGTAAAGTGATAAGAGAAGGTCTCTTTGACATGGTGATATCTGAGTATAGACTTCATGAAGTAAAGCCATTGAGATACCTGGAGGAAGTTCATTTTAAGTGCAGATATACCTCAAAGATGTTATGAGTTCGGTTCCAGAACACCTCAATAAAGTGAATATTGCAGCTAAGTTGAGCTGCTCTCTCTGGGTAATGTGAATAAAAATCATCTGAGAAGACATCCTTGCCTTAGTCCCAAAATAGCAGGAAAGAATGAAATATTTCATCTTTTGTACTATATTTTTATAGGTACTTTATCAAATTGCCGAAGTTCCTTGAATGCTAGTTGGTTAAGCATTTTTTATGACTGAATATTTAATTAAAATTTTTTATTGACACATATTAATAAAATCTACAATTCATCCAAAGTGTATAATCAATGGTATTTGGCATAATCACAGAGTTATGCATTCATCACGTCAATCTTTTTTAGAGCATTTTCATTATTTCAATAATAATATTGAACAAAAAACAGCCAAAGAAAAATTCCTTGCTTCTCAATCTCTCTGTTTCCCCTGCTGTACATATCTGTTTTTTATGGCTATTCTTGCACAATTATTTATTTGTCTTTTAAGCATTTTCGTTGAAATATAGCCACATACCATATGTCTATCCAAAGTGTATAATCAATGGCTTTTAGTATATTCACAATGTTGCACAATTATCTCAAAAATTTTAGAAAAATTTCATTATTCTGGAAAGAAAGGCTCTACACCCCTTAGCATTCCTTCTCCAGCTTTACAAACTACTAATTAAATTTCATCTTTATAAATTGATTTATATTTCCATTTTATGTGAATGGAATCGTACAGTATGTAGTACTCTGTGCCTGGTCTCCTCCTTTTAGTATAATGTTTGTTTTGGGGGGGCTGATATTAACATATCATAGTATTAACCTACATTTGTTCAATCTCAAAGAAAAGTGGTCTTAAATATGCAATTGTACATGTATTCATATTTCACATAATAAATTTAGTTCATAATAGTGTAATAATAAAAAAATAAAGTGAGCTGCATGCATATTTTTTTTGTTTCCCAGTGCATATAAAAGCTAAACTTGCACAATACTGTAGTCTACCGAGTGTGCAATAGCATTATGTCTAAAAAACAATGTGCATACCCTGATTAAAATACCTGATGGCTAAAAAATGCAAACTATCATCTGAGACTTCAGCAGATGGTAATCTTTTTGCTGGTGGAGGGTCTTGCCTCTATGTTGATGGCTGCTGACTGATCAGGGTGGTGGTTGCTGAAGGTTGGGGTAGCTGTAACAATTTCTTAAAATATGACAACAATGAATTTTGCCTCATTGATTGGTTTGTCCTTCCGTGAAAGATTTATATGCAGAATGCAATGCAGTTTGGTAGCATTTTACCACAGTAGAACTTATTTCAAAATTGAGTCAGTACTCTCAAAACTTGATACTGCTTTATCAACTAACTTAATCAACTAAATCCTTTGTTGTCACTTCAACAATGTTCTCAGCATCTTTACCAGGAGTAGATTTCTACTCAAGAAACTATTTTCCTTGCTCATCCATAAGAAGTAACTTCTTATCCTTTAAAATTTTATCATGAGATTGCAGGAATTCAGTCATGTCTTAAGACTCCACTTCTAATTCTCTTGTTATTTCCATCACATCTGCAGTTACTTCCTGAAGTAACTTACTTACTGAAGTCTTTGAACCCCTCAAAGTCATCCAACAGGGTTGGAATCAACTTCTTCCAAACTCCTGTTAATGTCAATATTTTGACCTTCCCCCATGGCTCATGAACATTCTTATTGGCATCTAGAATGGTGAATCCTTTCCAGAATATTTTCACTTGACTTTGTTCAGATCCATCAGAGGAATCACTATCTATGGAAGCTGTAACCTTATGAAATGCATTTCTTAAATAAGACTTTAAAGTTGAAATGGTTCCTTTCTCCATAGGCTGCAGAATGGATGTTGTATTAGCAGGCATGAACACAGCATTAATCTCATTGTACATCTCCACCAGAGCTCTTGAGAGACCAGGTGCATCATTAATGAGCAGTAATATTTTGAAAGGAATCTTGTTTGTTTGTTTGTTTTCTGAGCAGTAGGTCTCAACAGTGGGCTTAAAATATTCAATTATTTGTGTTGTAAACAGATGTACTGTCATGCATGTTTTGTTGTTCCATTTATAGAGCACAAGTAAATAGATTTAGTATAATTTTTAAGGGCCCTAGGATTTTCAAAACTGTAAATGAGCATTGGCTTCAATTCAACGTCCTGAGCTGCACTAGCCCCTAACAAGAGAGTCAGCCTGTCTTTTACGCTTCAAAGTCAGGCATGACTTCTCCTCTCTAGCCATGAAAGTCTTCTTCCTAACAAGACTATTTCATCTACATAGAAAATCTGTTGTTTACAGTAGCCACCATTATCAGTTAGTTTAGCTTGATCTCCTGAATCACTTGCTACAGCTTCTACATCAGCACTTGCTGCTTCACCTTGCACTTTTATGTTGTGGAGATGGCTTCTTTCATTAAACCTCAGAGACCAGCATCTGCTAGCTTCAAACTTTTCTTCTGCAGCTCCCTCACCTTTCTCAGCTGTCATAGAATTGAAGAGAGTTAGGCCCTTTCTCTGGATTAGGCTTTGGCTTAAGGGAATGTTGTAGCTTGTTTCATCTACACAGACCACTAAAATTTCCTCTGTGTCAGCAATGAGGCTGTTTCACTTTCTTATCATTCTTGTGTTCACTGGAGCAGTTCACTTTTAACTTCCTTCAAGAACTTTTCCTTTGCGTGAACAACTTGGCTAACTGGTACAAGGGGTCTTGCTTCTGGCCTCTCTTGGTTTTTGACATGACTTCCTTATTAAGCTTAACCATTTCTAGCTTTTGATTTAAAGTGTGAGAGGTGCAATTCTTCCCTTCACTTGAATACTCATAGGCCATTGTAGAATTAGTATCTGGCATAATTTCAATATTGTGTTTCAGGGAATAGGGAGGCCTGAGGAGAGGAAGAGAGATGGGGAAACAGATCATGAGTAGAGCAGGCAGAATACATACATTTATCAATTAAGTTTTCCTTCTTATATGGGCATGGTTTGTAATGCCACAAAACAATTACATTAGTAACATCAATGATCACTGATAACCATATCAGATAGTGAAAAGTTTGAAATATTCCAAGAATTACCAAAGTGTGACACAGAGATATGAAGTGAGTATATGCTGTTTAAAAATGGCGCCAGTAGGTTGCTTCATGCATGGTTGCCACAAACCTTCAGTTTGTAAAAACCACAATATTTGCAAAGCATGATAAAGTGGAGCACTAGTAAATGATGTATACCTGTACATAAATTGGACTTCATCAAAACCTTTTCTTTTTTTTTTTTAAGATTTTTATTTATTTGTCCCCCCTCCCTCCATTGCCTGATATCTGTGTCCATTTGCTGTGTGTTCTTCTGTGTCTGCTTATATTCTCATTAGGCGACTATGGGAAACGATCCAGGGACCTTCTGGAGTGGGAGAGAGGCAATCATTCTCTTGTTCCACCTCAGCTCCCTGGTCTGCTGCATCTTTTATTATCTCTGTGTCTCTTTTCATTGCATCATCTTGCTGCACCAGTTCTCTGCGTGAGCCAGCACCCCTGTGCAGGGCAGCACTCTGCATGGGCCAGCACTCCATGTGGGACAGCTCACCACACAGGCCAGCTTGCCTTCACCAGGAGGCCCTGGACCTCCTATATGGTAGACAGGAGCCCAATTGCTTGAGCCACAACCACGTCCCAAAACCTTTTCTATATCAAAAAACTTTATTGAGAAAGTAAAAAGACAACTGATAGAATGAGAGAAAATGGCAGCCATTATGGATAACAATTTGGCAGATACTCAGAAAGTTAGGTATAGAATTACTGTAGGACCCAGCAAACCCACTTCTAGGTATATAGCCAAAAGAATTGAAAGCTGGAACTTGAACAGATATTTGCACACTTAAGTTCGTAGCAGCATTATTCACAGGGGTGAAAAGGTGGAAGCATCGCAAGTGTTCATCAACAGATGAATGGATAAACACAATATGATATGCATATGCAAAAGAATATTAGTTGACCATAAAAAGGAATAAAGTTCTGATGCATGCTATAGCATGGATGAATTGGACGGTATTGTGTTGAGTACGATAAGCCAGACACAAGAAGACAAATACTTTATGATCTCTCTTATATGAAATAAGCAGAATATGCAAATTCATGAAGTCAGAAACTAGAATATAGGTTACCAGGGGCCTGGTAGGGAGGGGTATAGTGAATTCATGCTTATTTTGTATGGAATTTCTGTTTGCTGTAATGAAAAAGGTTTGCAATGGATGATGTTGACAGAAGCTCAGCTTCGAAATATAATTAATGCTGAATTCTAAATTTGAAAAGGGATAAAAAGGGAAATTTTAGTTTATATATAAGCTACCATATAAAAACACATAGAACTCTACAACAAATAATGAACTCCAGTGTGAGCAGTGGGCTAAAGTTAAAAGTATAATTATAATAATATTGTTTCATCAATTTTAATAAGGTAGCACATAGATGCAAAATATTAACAGGGAAAACTGTGTGTGAGATGGGGTATATGGGGTCTCTGTACTTTCTGTATGTTTTTTTTTTTTTGTATATCTACAACTGCTCTAAAATAAAAAAATTTTGTAAGAAAAAAAGAAACCAGTTTTAAATTGTGGTATTTTCATTGTATGGACAATCTAAAATGAATTCAAATATTCCATATGTGGGCTTGTTTATTATTTACATAATCATTTTGTTACTGATTTCTAACTCATGGCTTTCTCAAAACAGAATGTGGTTTGTATTATAGTATTAACATTTTTTCAGTCTGAATGTAAGAACAACTAGAGGTCAATTTTTATAAATATATCATGTGTTTATGAAGAAAACATATATTCTCCTTATGGTGGGTGAAAATTCTGTTTTTCCATTGCATCATGATTATTTGTGTCATGCAAACATTCTTACACATTTTTCCAGGCTTCCCACCATCACAAACTATTTTATTTTGCTTTCCTTCTTAAAATATTGTTACTATTCCTACAATTCAATGTTGGTGGTTATTTTTTCTCAGTATATTAAGATTGATCTCATACTCTGGATTTCATTCATTATTTCTACTGGAACTTTGATTAGGTATACATCTTTTCACTTTGCCATACATGTCTATAAATTTCTTCTTAAAATTTCTACTTTGTTTTGCATTCTGTGGAATTTCTTCAAAACTTTCTCTTAATTATTTTTATTAGAGCTGTGATAAGTTGCAGAAACATCATGCAGGAAGTACGGATTTTTTATATACTCCCTTCTCATACCTGGAGTTTTTTTTCCCTATTATTAGCATTTTGTATTAGTATGGTAACTTTGTTACAATTCATGAAACAATTTTTATTATAATTATGCTATTAACTTCAGCATCCTGTTTACATTGTATTGTGCAGTTCTATAGTTTGTGTGTGTGTGTGTCATAATTTGTATACAACCTAAAATTCCCCCCTTTTCCCTTTTCAAATATACAGTGCAGTGGTATTAATTACATTTTAAAAAGTTGTGCTTCCATCTCCATAATCTTCCATCTCCAAAACTTTTCCATCACACCAAACAGAAACTGCATACCAATTAAGCCTTAATTCCCCATTCTGTTCCCCAAAAGAGCCCCTGGTAACCTGGGTTCTTGTATCTGACTTCATGAATATGCTTATTCTGCCATTTTATATGAGTGAAATCATATAATATTTGTCCTTTTGTGTCTGGCTTATTTCATTCAATATGATGATTTCAAGGTTCATCCACACTGTGGCATGTATCAGAATTTCATTCCTTTTCACAGTTGAATAATATTCCATTGTAAGTCTATGCCATGTTTCAAAACTATCTTTTAGTTCACTGTTTCTTTCTTCAACCATGTCTAATCAATATTTGAATTTCTGATTTCTATTGTGATGTATTCATTTCTACAAATTATATTTGTTTCAGTTTCTAATCCCTCTTGTGTACTCTTAAACATACCTTGTATTTATGCCTCTTAATTCCAACTTTGGCAGTCTATGTTAGTCTGATTCAACTTTATATTGTTTCTTCTGACTTTCACTCAGACTGTTTTTTCCCCCCTAATTTACTATGTGATTTTTTTTTTTTTTTATTGTCAGTGTATGATTTTTGGAAAGAATCTGTGAAAATTTCTTGAGTCCTGAATTTCATAGAGCTTTTGTGTTTTTTCTTTCATTTATCTGGGAACATCACTGACTTGGGGCAATCTTAAACTAAAAATTCTTTTTGGATTTTTGAGAGGCTACAGAAATAGTGCATATTCTATCCCAAAACAAATACAGGGCTGCCTCTTGATTGTGAATTCCAATGGAAACTAGTTATAGTTCTCCTAAATACCATGCCCTCTGTTATGTCCTTGTTTTTGCTTAAATTTGGCTCTCTTTCAAACTCTTCCTGGTCTAGGGAATCATCTTCATTTAAAAAAATTTTTTTTAAAATTTTTTAAAAGATACTTAGATTACATAAAAAATATAGGGGATTCCCACATGCCCTGCTCTTTACCTCTCCCACACATTCCCACATTAACAACATCCTTCATTAGTGTAGAACATTTGTTACAAATTTAGAATTGTATTGCAATATTGAAGCATTGCTATTAAGTGTGGATTATAGTTTAAACTCTCTCCCACACATTTTTGTGAGTAATGACAAGATAGATAATGGCCTGTATCTGTCACTGCAACATCATTCAGGACAATTCCAATGTCATGAAAATGCTGCCATATTACACCTATCTTTTTTTTTTAAGATGCATAAATGTTACAATGCATCTTAAGTTGCATAAATGTTACATAAAAAATATAAGGGATTCCCATATGCCCCACTCCCCCATCTCCCACATTTTCCCGTATTAATAACATCGTTCATTAGTGTGGTACATTCATTGCAATTGATGAACACATTTTGGAGCATTGCCAGTAAGCATGGATTAAAATTTACCTTATAGTTTACACTCTGTAAGGGAATCATCTTCTTAAGGATACTCTTTTCTGACCCAACCAGTCCTAGTCTCAGACTAGTAGAGGTGCCTTTAGCACACGCAGTATCTTTTTCATAGCAGTTTTAACATTTATTTCAATCATCTGAAACCTTCCTGAGGGCAGGGGCTGTAATTTTTCCATTTTTGTATCATCAGGGCTGAGCAAGGTCCTTGACATTACTAGAGGAATTAAATCTTTGTTGAATAAATGTACTTCAAAATTAATAAAAATAAAAAAATAGTTCTTTTCTTTCGGTTGAAGACTTGATTTTAGGATCACATTTCAGACCTAATTGCAAAGAATAATTGAACCTATTTATCAGTTCCTGTCGTTAGGAACAGTTAAAAACAAATTACTGCCCAAACCAAAATAGTTGATATTGGCAGAGACTTTTTAACTTTATCCAAATGGGTAATACTATACAGCATGTTCAACAAACTCACTCATCCAGTTATGTGGGGATGATGGAATGTGCAGCTTAATCATCCCAGTGGATTTGTCCATAAAGCAGTACTCTCCAAAAGCCAAACTTCATTTCTAGTGGAAAAGGACAATTAGTAACTCCTATCCTCAAAGCTTCCCTGACACCTTGACTTTAGTTCCATATCCCTAACACACAACTTTGGGTTTCAAAGATGTGGCTCATTCCTGTATTGAAGTAGATCTAAAATTGTTCTTCTGGGGGAATGCAGACTCCACCTGTTGGTGCTTTTGCTGCACAAATCTGTAAAATCCAGTCAGCATAAAAGCCAAGCTCCTTGATTAATATCAATTTGTCATCTACACCCCTGGCATCTGAAACTTTGGCTTTTCTTTGAAGCAACAGCAGAAAATACTTGCACTCCAATCACTTTTCAGTATTTCATCCTTTGCCAAAAATCTAAGAAAATGAACATTCAAAAAGAAAACTATGAAACGTAATTATTCATTCGTTCAGATTCCAAAATCTCTGTATATCATATTTGAGCACCAGAAAGTTGCATACCTGGATTTTATTACTTTGAATTTCCACAGAAAAAATTTTTACAGAGTTATCATTCAACAATATATAGTTGCTTTTTACTAACGACCAACATAAGAAATGAACATAGGAAGAATGTTTGTTGTTGCTGAAGGCCCTATTTATTCTAAACTCACACAATAAATTGCTTTGTATTTATTCAAGGGATAATTACCAAGTGGGTACTCTGCCAAAAAAAGAGAAACATTTCCAGTTTCAAGAACTAGTTAGTTATCATTTATTTGATAACTTGAACTATGTAGCTCATTAAATGTCCCTTTTTACTTTTGCTGCCAGGAAACTTAGAACAAACTGGTGGGCTTGATTACAGTAATTTCTTTAACCTGATTTTTCTGGTCTCTATTTGACTTCTTTAATGCTCTCCCAGCCTCCACCCTCTTCTTTGGCTCTTGTTAGTTTACCTTTATTCTTAAGATTTTATTTAGTTTTATATATTTATATTTAGGGGCCTAAATATAGGTAGGGTTATATATAATAAACAATGGTTCTTTAGCATTGTATCTTTATGCTGTATCAAACAGAAGTCAGGGACAGTCAAGATCTTTTAGAAGTCCTAAAGATCATGGTGAAACATACTAAGTAGTTCTCAGTTAAGTAATAGACTTACTATGAGATGAACTGTAGAACACCTGGACTAGGCAAAGCTGCACTATTGAACAATGAAACTATTTTAAAGGGGTTTAATGGCTACCCTTCCTTGGTTCTGTTGTATCGTGAGGTCAGATGAAGCATCTTTGCTGAAAAATATCCTGTGGTTGGCTATAGAGTGAAGAACGCTCTCTGCCCAAGCAACCATCTCTGGTCCATTAAAAACAACTCAGAGATGAAGAATTGAATTTTGACAGTTGACATGATGGCAGGATGGGTTACTTAAGTTTCTAAAGCATGTTAAGCTAAAATAAGACCACGTCAATATTAATGTAAAGGCTTTTAATAATGGACCATTTTTATATATCATCTGCTATCAAGGAAGGTATGATGATGATATTGAAATAAAATCTTAAATGATTTAGAAGCAAGAGCAGCAGGGTTACTTCTTGCAGCACAACAATATAAGGGGGTGGGTATTTTAGAAGAAAGATAAGAAATGCACTGACTTATAATCATATATACTACATAGTGTTTATGGACCATTCACACGATTATCTCCTTCAGTCATCACAATGTTGTGAAGTGGTTCTGGCAAAAATTATTACCTAAGATTTTTAAGGCTTGGATAAGTCAATTCCAGTTCTAAAGTCTCTGACACAGCAGTTAAAATAAGTAAATTAGTTTTACTTGTATCATCAAGCATATATTACTAAATAAATGATGATTAATAAAAGCAACTTGCAATGAATATAAACGTACTTTGGGAGAAGTGATTCTATTTGGGGAGGCTAGATAGGTAATGAGATGAATATTTGCTGAAGCTATTATATTATATTAAAAAATAAAATATATTAATTAAATATGGCAAAATGGTAATATTTTAAACATCTGAATTGTAAGTATATATACTACTATATATACTACTATGTAAGTATATATACTACTATATATACTATATACTATATACTATATATACTATATATATATAGTATATATATATAGTATATATATATATACTACTATAATATTTTTCTTGAATTTTGAAAGATTTCATAATTAAGTTGTTAGTTAAAAATCTTCTGTATCTTTGCAATTTTGTGATTTATCTACAGACCCATGACAATAAAGGGTTGTAGTGGTTTGAAAGGTATCCCTCCCAAAAGATATGTCCACCTGAAACCTCAGAACATGATCTTATTTAGAATAAGGGACATTTTCAGATGTAATTAAGATAAAGCTTTGAGATGAGAACATCCTAGATTAGGATGGATCTTAAATCCAATAATGATTGTCCTTAGAAGAGACAGAAAAGAGATGACACAGAGACACAGGGGGCCATGTGAAGATGGAGGCAGAAACTAGAGTTATAAACTAAGCAATGCTTAGAGCTGCCAGAAGCTGGAAGTAGCAAGGAAGGATTCTCTCCTAAAGCCTTCAGAAGATGCATATCTAGCAACACCTTGATTTTGGACCTTTGGTCTCCAGAACAACAAGAGTTTAAATTTCTGTTGTTTTAAGCCACAAAATTTGCCCTAAGAATTGAATACAGATTTGGGTACTGGGACTCTGGTGCTATTGTAACAACTACCTAAAATTGTGAGCCGTGGGTTATAGACAGAGGCCAGTGAAGACATGAGAGCAAAGGGCGACAAGACCACTGCTCTCAAGGGCCTGGAGGGTAGAGCCGAGAGCCACAGAGAATTATTCCCAGGCCTTAAAACCTAATGGAATTTGCCCTGCTAGATTTTGAATGTATTTGGGACCAGAAACCCCCTTTTTACTTCTTATTTATCTCTTTTGGAAAGAGAATGTCTAGCCTATACCTGTCTCACCACCATATTTTGGAAGTAGATAACTATCTTTTTAGGTACAAAAGCCACAGATGGAGAGGAATTTTGTCTGAGGATGAATCATACCCAGAGTTTCATCCATACCTGACTTTAATGATTTCAATGAAATTTGGGACCCTTGACCTGATGATATTTAGATGAGATTTTGGACTAAGAGTTAAGGTGATAATTGGTTGAGACTTTAGGGGATGTTGGCATGGGGTGAATGTATTTTTCATTGGGATGGATAAAAATTTTGGAGGGTGGACTGTCATGATTTGAATGGTTCTCCCCAAAAGTTATGTCTACCTAGAACCTCAGAAAATTGCTTTACATGAAATAAGGGCCTTTGTAGATGTAATTAAGGTAAAGATTTCAAGATGAGATCATCCTGGAGTAGGGTGGGTCCTTAATACAATGACAAATATCTTTATAAAAGACAGAAACAGAGAAAACATAGAGACACAGGAGAGAAGACCATGAGGATGTGAAGGTCATGTGAAGTTGGAGGCAGAGATCGCAGTTGTGTGTCAACAAGCCAAGAGATGCCTGGAGCCACCAGGAACTGGAAGAGGCAGGAAGCTTCCTCCTTTATTGAGCCTTCAGAAAGAGCATTATCCTACCGACATCTTGATTTTGGACTTCCAGCCTCCAGAACAGTGAGAGAAAAATTTCTGTTTTATGCAACCGAAATTGTGGCAATTTATTAAGGAAGCCCTAGGAAACAGAGGTAAATTTATTTATTTATTTATTTATTTATTATTTATTTCTCTCCCCTTCCCTCCACCCCCGGTTGTCTGTTTTCTGTGTCCATTTGCTGCGTGTTTTTTTGTCCGCTTCTATTATTGTCAGCGGCATGGGAATCTGTGTTTCTTTTTGTCGCGTCATGTTGTAGTGTCAGCTCTCTGTGTGTGCGGCATCGTTCTTGGGCAGGCTGCACTTTCTTTCGCGCTGGGCGGCTCTCCTTACGGGGCGCACTCCTTGCACGTGGGGCTCTCCTACACGGGGGACACCCCTGCGTGGCACGGCACTCCTTGTGCGCATCAGCACTGCGCATGGGCCAGCTCCACATGGGTCAAGGAGGCCCAGGTTTGAACTGCAGACCTCCCATGTGGTAGACGGACTCTCTAACCACTGGACCAAGTCTGCTTCCCCAGAGGTAAATTTAAAACATCAACTCTATCTCCAAACCTTAGTCCATCTTGCTTTTAATGAGAAAGACATTCCAGGAAACCAAAGAGCAAAGATTCAGGCCTTTCCAATATTTGTTACCTTATGGGTCAGGTATCAGTGCTTGGAGCCATTTTTCAGTGCACAGGAGATAATATCTTTCCCAACAGTAATAAAGAGATAGTTTCCTGGAAGATGGTAAAGAAAAGAGTGCTCTTCTTTTCCATTTAAAAGTTTCAGAAAACTTTCCAGATTTATCATTTATCTTCCTTTGCCATTTGTGGGTCTGACACAGAGATCAAACTCAGGTTGTCAGGTGAGTCATGCCTTTGCCTGAATTCTGTCAGGAGTTAAGATGAAATGCAGGATTTATAGGAGGTTTGACATGGACTCATCATTATATTGAACATTAACCAGCATAAGGGAGAAGGTGCTGCCATTGTAAAGGTACATTCTGAGAACATGGAAACTAGCTGAAGATTAGGCAGGAAAATCTGGAGGTTGGTTGACTTTTTTGATCCCTCACCTGTCAGAGATGGTGCTTGAGTTGGAAGCCTCCAGCTCAACATTGCAACCTCTGCACACCTCGCAGCTGAGTATGCAGGATGGGGGCCATGTGTGTCCTTGGATGCTGCCTGGGCAAGGCTGAGCCTCAGCTGGCACTGGCAAAGAGGCTTGTCTTGTGCCTCCCCACTTTCTTGGCAGGAAGACCAGAGAAAACATCAGTTTTGGAACCAGCCGTGTGCTGGCTGAGAGCAGCTTACTGCTGTGTGAACAGCAAATTATTTTTCCATCTGTTTGTGAAGCTTGCATGTGTGCTACAGGTTGTTGGGTGTAACCAACCCACCCTTGCTTTTGGTCCTTGTTCCACAAGTAATTGATGTTTCTGGGGATGCTTCAGGTCTGTCATCAAACCACTGGTATTCTGTCCAAGTGAGGCAATGTTTTTACTTCTTTCTTATAATTTCATTTTCTCTCCCTCCCTCTCTCCCCCTCTCTCTCTCTTTCCTCTCTTCCCTCCCTCCCTCCCTCCTTCCTTCTTTCTCTTGCTTCCTCTCTCTTTCTCTCTTTAGGTATCAGTTTTGGGTCTTAAGCTGGGTGGGGTAAAGGGGCTGGAGAGTATGGAGTTGATTCTAAAAGCTTCATAGATTGAGATTCTTTTAAAAAATATTAATAAATTCCAACTATTATGAAGTTAATGGAAACTATGAACCTTGGAATAAGGCAATTCAATTCAAACATGAGGACATTTACTCATGAACACCTCCCTGCCTTCTGGAGGGTTAGAATGATTGTATCATCTTTTGAGTATGATTGTGCAAAAGTACTTTCTTCTGATACTTGGACTGTGCTAAGAAAAAATATAGAGTTCTTGTTTTAAAACAGCTACAATATTATTGAGGAGACAAGGTGATTTCTTAGCGGGAAAACGATAAAACAAGACAAGGTATGGATGCCAATGATTTAGTAGAATGGAGGGAATAGCTTGGGTAAAGGTTTGTTTGTATCAGAAAAGTTTCCTGAAACTGAATCCTGAGTATAGTTAGAATATTCTCATGGAGGAGAATGAAGAGCATGCTGGCCCCAAGGAATTGCATAGGCAAAGAATATGATATTGTGAGGAAAATGAAAATAAGGACTGTGACTTGTCCAAGACCATCTTCATGCTGGGCAACGTTAGGAAATACACTTGGGTGAGTAGATTTCAAAAAGATGAAGATTTGTTATTTTTTGCCATTAGCTCTGTCAGTGGGCTAACAGTCTCATTCATTGACTAAACCTGACTAGGAATATGGGATTGGGCTTGTATCAGCTATAGATTGTAGATAAGCACTCTGTCCTGACTGGCGTTCTATACCATTTCTTTTTGAGTCTTGTGGAATCCTCCATGAATGTAAATGTTTTCTACTCTCAAGTTCCTTTCTTATTCTCAGCTTATACCTACAAGTGATCCCAAATTAATCTGCTATTCTACCTCCAGAAAATAGCATCTCTTATCTCTTCTTTTCCTTGCCTCTGGAGAATTGTCCTTATAAAACCTCACTCCTATTTTGGAAATTGATCCAGATTCTTCCTGTTTCCCCCCCCCCCCCCCCCCATAGGATGATCCTTTCTATAACCACCTCCTCCAACTCCCAGATAATTTATTTCATTTACTTCTCCTTTTCAAATGATTCTTTCTATCAATTATTAATGGTTATCCAAATTCTAATATAAACACACAAAACATCCCTCTTTTTAAAAAAATCAAACAAAAGAAAGACACAAAAGGAAGTTACTTTTTGTACAACTAGTATCCAAAATAGTGCCCAATCTCACCTGTTGGAAACAGCCAAATTTTTCAAAGAAATTAACCATTATCGACTCAAAATTACTTATTTTTTTCAATTTTGCTTCTGCTTTACAGCACAAATGAAATAATTCTTACAAATATTAACAATGATCTCTTCTTTGTTACATCCAATGGTTCTTTTCAGTTTTTCATACTCTTTGCTCTCACCACAACAGGTCACCTGGTTAACCATCCCATTCTTGACATATTCTTAGTTCTCCTCTCTCTCGCTCTCTTTCTCTTTCTGCCTCTTAGTATCTGTTATTTGTCTTCATCTTTAAGTCCTCTTTTCTCTACTATTTTCCAATTAGATGTATTTACTAGAATTTTCTATTTGGTGCCCTTTTCACAATTTTATCCATATCATTTTAACTAGGACCTCTTTGTGTATAGCCTTGACTTTTCATTCCCAATTTTCCTTTTCTTTAATTTTAAAGTTTCATTACCTTTCTCTACGCCTTTGCCTTTTTAATGTAATGGGTCCAAAATTACCCCCGTTTTTTCCCCAGACATGCCAATTTTCCTCCTAAGTGCTCTATTTTTGGAATTACGGAGTGGAAACATCTGTAAATTTCCCTTATTCCCTAAATTCTATTAGTCATCAATTGGAAAATTATTTTTAAAAATATATTCTTCCTGCCTCTCCTCTGCACCTCTCTTATTATTATCTGTTGCCTGTCCTGTTCTAATAAGCTCCTAACTTATCTTCCTGCCCTAATAGTTCTTCTTTAATATACCCAGTACACTAATACTCATTTTCCTTACCTAAACAAATTTATGTGATCAACGGCTTTCAATGGATCCTTATTACATCTTGATAAAAAGTCTTGACACTATTGGTCTGCCTTTTTTTTTCTCTTTCCCCAATCTATCCTCTCTGTAAATGAGGAGGATAATATTATCTACCTCCTGGGTATTTGGAAAGAATAAATAGGACAGTAGGCTCTTGGTCTAGATGTCTAATATATGTTATGTGCTCAGAAAACAGTCACTCTTATGAATAAGATTACTCTATTTGCAGATGAGGAAACTGAAGTTTGAAAAAGGTAAATAATTTAAGCAATATAAATTATTAGGTGGAGCTAGAGTCAGATTTTGAGCTTGCAAGAGTCAAATTTGATTGATCCAACACTTTTTTTTTTTTAAAGATTTATTTATTTATTTAAATCCCCCCTCTCCCCCGGTTGTCTGTTCTCTGTGTCTGTTTGCTGTGTCTTGTTTCTTTGTCCACTTCTGTTGTCGTTAGCAGCACGGGAAGTGTGGGCGGCGCCATTCCTGGGCAGGCTGCACTTTCTTTCGCGCTGGGCGGCTCTCCTTACAGGCGCACTCCTTGCGCGTGGGGCTCCCCTACGCAGGGGACATCCCTGCGTGGCAGGGCACTCCTTGTGCGCATCAGCACTGCGCATGGGCCAGCTCCACATGGGTCAAGGAGGCCCGGGGTTTGAACCGCAGACTTCCCATGTGGTAGACGGATGCCCTAACCACTGGGCCAAGTCTGTTTCCCAGATCCAACCCTTTCATTGTTCCGCTATCCCATGTAGAACTTTGACTTGAGGATGATTCAGGTCCCAGGGAGGCTCTGATGGCCAGACTAAGAGTACAACAAGGAATGACTATGTCATGGGCCACCGATCTCATGGTATAATAGCCAATCTTTGCTTTTGTCCCCCATCGAAAGCCCCTTTGGTATAATTCCTGCCTCATCCTGATGATCCCATGTCTTCTGCTACTTTCCTAGAACATTGGAAATACTCTCCCTTAGTTCAGTGGCTGTTTCAGTCAGACTAATATGAACATTGCTTTGCTTCTATTCTGAGTTCACCTTTAGAAAAGCCTCCTTCTTGCCTTTGTGGATCCTCCTGAATTTGTTAGAGCAGGCAGCCATAACTCTGTGCTGCTGTAATGGCAATAGCCCCTGCGGCCATTTTGTTCCAGTCTTCTGCTCTCACTTTGAATATGCTTTCATTTTGCTCTGAAGTTACTCTTCTCTTTGTAACCCACAAAACTAGCTTTCTTTCTATCTTTCAAATTATTTCATGAAAACATTTTTCTTCAGTCAGTAGTCTAGCTACAAGGAAGCCTACCTGCTAAACTGAAGGCAACTGGTCAAGAGGCTTAAAAGCAACCGTGAAGGAAAGATGCAATCAAAATAGGCAATCATCTCTGATTTATAGTATTTATCTCCTCTCCCCTGATGTTTTTAAAAGTCTTTGTCTTATTTAAGTGATAACCTCAAGGGATAAAAGCAGCTTGTTTTCTAAGTTAAGTGGCGCTCTGAGTATGCTGTCAGCATTTAATTATTAACGCATGATAACAAAAACAAAACCAGCAACAACAGGCAGATAATGCCATCTGCTACTGCTTCAGAACTAAAAGGGGTACATTTTCAAGGCCAGCTGTTTTGGAGGTACTCTACTTTGTGTGTGTGTGTGTGCACGCGTGTGTGCCATTTGCTTTCAATTTGAGGGCACAGGGGGCCTGAGAACATTTTTAGAATTTGTTCCCCTACCAACATGCTATTAATTTCCATATTATCATCTTATGGCCCTAATATTCTAATCTCTGTGTCAGTTTTTCATTCTGCTTGAATATTTTTAGCTTTTCCTAGATTCTTTTACCCAGTGGGGATTAAACTGGAAAAAGCATTCCAGACACATTCACACCAGGCTGTGTAAAGGCAGCCGTATTGCCTCCCCATTGGCTCTGCCACAGGCAGCCTGCACAAGCCTGCGGGCCGGCGGGAAGGGTGGACCTCCAGACCTGCTTGAGACTAAATCAGTAACAGCTGCTTACTGGATGCCTCGCTGCAGAGCAAAGATGGCTTTTCTTTTGATACCTTCATTAAAGGTCAAGTCAGCTTTACTTTTCCTCTATTTCATCTGGTGTTCACTAGATGGTCTCACTGGGATTCAGGCCATTCACTGACACTTCTTCTAATTAAAATAGAAAGCCAATAGGTGGATTTTTTTTTCTTTCACTTTTTAAAATATGCTTTAAGAGTGATCAAAATGATTAGTGCCTTAAATATCCTTCCAACACTATTTATTTTTTAGAAAGGAGAAAGTTATGGGAAAATGTGATTCTGCTTTGAGTTAAACTATGGCCCCCATAATGTTAGCAAAATGTTCAGAGGTACATTTTCCTTCTTGGTACCTGAAAATCTGAGATTGTAGGTTATTGTAATCCCTAAATATAAGCCTCATGATAGAGTCTTGCAGTATATAGTTAATAATTTTTCATTTATGCAGTGTGAAATCCTTTAAACATTCATGGTTGAATGTAAGTCCTGTAAGCTGTCCATATTTAAGGGACACTATTTAATGGACCTATGGTAAAATTAAAAGCAATAACATGATAAACCATGTTGTTAGACAGGTTTTCACAGAGCTACTGATAAATTTGAATGATTTCCAAGACTATTCCAAACTTGCTCTACTCTCCTTAATTTTCTACCCTCACCATATCCCCACTTGCTCCAACACACTATCTGTAGATTATTTTGTCTTCAACTTGCAAGAAATAGAGGTCATAAGGTAAAAACTACCTCAATCACTTCACTTTTTAATGCATATCTCTGCTTACCTCTACTTATACTTAACTGTTTGCCCTCTAGTTCTCACAAGGAAGTAATATCCCTATTCCTTTTGATTGAAAATCCCTCCATTAGGATTTTGGTAGTGGACAGTTCATTCATATTCCCATTTGAATCCTGGAGTTCATTGCCTCGTTGCCTCATGTTGGCCCAGTTGCTTGGTCTTTCTCTAAGTCTTCGTTTCTCCATCTGTCATACAGGGATGAAGATAATACTTGAAAGGTAATTAGCTAATAGTAGACACTCAAAGAATATTCTCATGTTTTTTAGGGCTTTCCTCTCTCGAGCATCTCTTACCTCTTGGATATATATACTTTTTTTCTGTCCATTGGCTACTTCTTCCCATTAGCATACAAATATACTCATATTTCCTCTGCCTGAAAAAAGAATGAAAATTGAAAATAGACCCTTTCTCATGTTTATGTTTCTCTTGTAAGCTGTATTTCCTTTTATCCATTTGCTGCCATGTCTCTTGAAATAGTACATTCACTGTGCCACTATGCACATTTTACTTAGTCCTTAACCCAGGAATTTCTTGTTTTTTTTCACTGCTTTATCAAAGGGCTCCAATGGTATCCTATCAATTCTCATACTATTAAAGGTTTGTAATACTCTATTTTTGCTTGTTTGTTTTTTCATTTCCCCCCTCTACCTTCCCCCCTGGTCTGCTGCTTTTGCTGTCTGTATCCTTTCACTATGTGATCTTCTGTATCTATTTCTCTTTTTGTCTTCTCTTCTCCTTTTTTTTCCCCTTCTCTAGGATTCACTGAGATTCGATCCTGAGGAACTCTGATGTGGAGAGAGGTTCCCTGTCAGGTACATCACCTCAGTTCCTGGTCTCTGCTGTGCTTCACCTTGACTCTCCCCTTCATCTCTCTTTTGTTTGCATCATCATCTTGCTGCATGACTCAGTTGCATGGGAACTGGCTTGCAGCATGGGCACTCACGCGGGCACTCAGCTCACAGCGTGGGCACTCAGCTCACCGTGTGGGCACTCAGCTCACCAAGCAGGCATGCTTTCTTTTTTTTCTTTTTTACCAGGAGGCCCCAGGGCTTGAACCTGGGTCCTCCCATATGGTAGATGGAAGCTCCATCACTTGACCCACATATGCCTCCCAACATTTTTTACCATATTGAAAAGCCCCTCCTCAAAAATTCTAACATGGTTTCTGCAACTGAACTCCCAACTTGTACTTTCTTAATCCTCTAGTTCTTTCTTTCCAGTATCCTTCTCTGGGAACACTTCCTCTGATCACCTTTTAAGTTCAGCTGTCCCTAATATTCTTTCCTGAGACCACTGTTATTTTTGTATTCTCCTTGGACAGCTTTATATGCTTCTGTCTTGGTTTGAAGCTATATGTACCTCAGAAAAACATGTTCTTAAATTTAATCCATTCCTGTGGGTGTGAACCCATTGTAAGCAAGACCTTTTGATGAGGCTGCTTCTGTTAAGGTGTGGGCCCACTCAAATGGGATAGGTCATAATTCTATTACTGGAATTATTTATAAGAGAATGAAATTCAGACAAAGAGAGAAATAGCCACAGGAAGTAAGAAGGTGATACAGAAGCCAAAAGAGAAGGAAGAGACCAGGAGACACTGCCATGTGCCTTGAGAGAGGAACCAAAGATCACAGACAGCTAACCCCAGAATGCTCAAGTCTTTAGGGAGAAAGCATCATCTTGATGATGCTTCAGTTTGGACATTTTCACTGCCTCAAAGCCATGAGCAAATAAATTCCAATTGTTTAAGCCAAACCATTTCATGGCATTTATTTGAGAGCATAGAAAACTAAAATAGCTTCCATGCCTTTGAATTTATGGAAACTGCTCACTCTTGATCTTTATACCAAAATATACAGATGCAGTGAATATCTGCATCTGCCACAGAAATGTTAGATGCACCTTCTGAAAAACAGATACATGACTATCAATTTTTCTTTCCTCCATACATTTTCAATTCTATTGATTCACTCCAAGCTCTTACTGGGTTTCCTTAAAGTCAAGTGTTCTTAATTCAAGTAAAACCATCAGATTTACAAAACGATAGTTTTCAGTAGGTTGGTAAGAAAAAGGATCTTAAATCTTTATAAAAGTAATGACATTCCAGTATACTATATTACCTCTATTTACTTTTCTAAATGTAGAATAGCTGAGGGAATTAGATGCCAATTCTAAAGACATGTTTCTCTGAGACTCTTTCCTAAAATGTATTCAAAGAACCTAGATAAAAATATTATTTTTAATAATGCATTTTTATAAGTCATTATGGGAAGCATCTAACAAGAAGTGTATAAAATTCAGTCAATTGCAAAGCCCTTCAAATATTGGTGAATTTGGTATCACCTAAACAAAATATTTCAATCAGGGTCCAGAGTTGTTCAGCTTTAATCTAACGTTTCAATGTTATATGAAGTGCCAGTGATACCAGTCATCCATACTAAGACATCGTAACAAGCAGAATAAAACCTAGATATAGTAAAAAGCACAAATTGTTAAGAAGCAATACTTTGGTATGATTTAAAAATCTTCTAATTATAATATATAAAAGACTTGGAAATACATTACCTCTGAGGATCAAGGCAAGTGACTTATAAACTATGATTTGTAATTTAGTTACCAGGTGTTTTAGTCTGCTAAAAGCTGCTGGGAGCAATATACCAAAAATGGGTTGGCTTTTTACAAGAGGGATTTATTAGTTTAAAAGCTTACAGTTCTGAGGCTTTGAAAGTGCTTGAATGAACATGTCATCAGATGGTTTCCCACTGAGCTGCAGCTGTGGGCAATCCAGCACATGGTAGGGTCTGTTCATCTCTCCCCTCTGCTCTGGGCCTCATTGCTTTCAGCTTTTGGCTGTTCCATCTGTGGCTTTTCTCCATCCTGGGCCCACTGATATCAACATCTGGAGACTTCTCTCTGTCTCTGTGGCTTTTTTTTTTTCTTTCTGTGGCTTCTTATTCTTCAGTTTATAATGTTCTCCAGTAAGAGGATTAAGACCCACCCTGGGCTAAGCCCTACTGGAGCAATCTAATCAAGTGGTTCTTAACTGGTCTAACCTAATTGAAGGTTCACATTAGGTTCAGTTTAAGAACATAATTTTCTGAGGTTCACAAAGGACTCAAACCAACACATTAGGGATATAATTGGGATATATGTGCATTCCTGAACTGAAATGGATTTTCCTTTTTAAAGATCTGGGGAGTATAATGTGAAAAAAATACACAAAAAATTGAATTTAAGGCAAAAGGTAAAGTGCATGTCCAGGAGCATTGTCTAACAGACCTACCCTGTTTATTTAATTCTAAAAGAAATTGCCTTCAATTAAATTACCATACATATTGCTTAGGCCCTGGATTCCGTGAAGTTAAATGTTAATTATAAAATTTTATTAGTAAATATAGTTTCTTCCTAGCAAAATAATATATATTAAATTATATATTAAAATGTATATTAAATAATATATATTAATTATTTTAGTTTCTTCCTACTAAAAAAATATATATTAAACTAATATATAATAATATAATAATAGTATATAAAATTTTATTCAGTAAATACATAGTTTCTTTCTAGTAAAATAATATATAAGTAACAATTATATATTATTATTTTTATTTATTTATTTTTTATTATCATCAATAAATAGATGATACCATTTATTGCCTCTTAGGACATTAACCCGTTTTCTATATAATTTAGAAATTTTATTCCAGAATTGTTTTCGTTAAGTTCCTATATATATTTAATGTCTATGACTCTCATTGACTCTCCTTCTGGATGGCCAGGTCAAAACCAAAATAAAATAGAAAACTGCTATATAGAGAAAAAATAAAGCAAAGAAGGTAAACAAATAATGTGAAAACAAGTTATGTATAAAAAGCCAATCATAAATCTTAGAAATGAAAAACATAATGCTTGATATAAAAATCACAATAGATGGATAATTTCTATATGCAGTAGGAAAAAGAACTAATGAACTGAAAGGGACTGTAGAAGAAAGACAAAGACAAAAATATGAAAAAAAAAAAAAGAGACAAAGAGGATGGATTAAAAATTTTTATCATAATTCAATGGAATTTCCAGAAAATGGGAATTTTAAAAATGAAAGGAATAAATATTCAAAGTGATAATAAGTCAGTGTTTCTCGGAACTGAAGGAAGAGTACTTAGATCAAAAGCTCACTTCCAGGTTTACAAGCAGAATAGCTAAAGTTAAACCCACGTCTAGTTATATAACAGTATATCTGAAGACTATCAGAGTTCCATGGAAAAGCTTAATAGTTGTCATAAAAAAGACAGAACTTAAAAATGAAAATTGGTCAGATTAATAACAGACTATTCAGCAAAACTGAAAATGAAAAGTACAGAGGCAAATAACAGTAAACAATGAATGATACACTCATTCAAGTGTGAGAAAAAATTCTAATTAAGATATGCAAAGACTAATTCAGCAGGAATAAATCGAATCTAAATGAAGTTACAGTAAATAAGAAATAGAGATTATAAGAAATTGATTAAAAATCTTGTCTATTTACTAGAAAATAAATCATTGAGTATAATTTTTAAAAGGTGCAATTGATAATCTCATTGAAGATAAAATGGAAGAGAGGAGGAGTGATTTTTGCATGGTTGTGTTAGAGTAAGTTGCTTGCTAGTTTCAGGAAAGGGATAAAAAAAGTTAATAATTTTTTATTTTATAATTAAGGCATGCATGTTAAACATTAAAATAATTACTAAAATTTTAAATACAATATATAACTTTCAAAACATTAAGGAGGAGGAGGAGTAATAATACCAACATTATTGATATTCCACTAGAATATTAATAATTGAAAAAACTGACAATAAAAAGTTTTGGCGAAAATGTGAAGAAAATGGAATCCTCCTACACTAATATTGGAAATGTACAATGATATAGTAAATTTGGAAAACAGTTTTGCAATTCTTTAAAAAAATTTTTTTTTTAAGTTTTATCTTATTTTATTCTCCATCCATCCCCCTCATTTTTTTGTGCTCACTTTGTGCTCTCTGTGTCTGTTCACTGTGTGCTTGTCTTCTTTTTTGGGAGGCATCAGGAACTAAACCCAGGACTTCCCATGTGGAGGGAAGCACCCAATGATTTGAGCCACCTTTGCTCCCACCTGTTGCATCTCTCATTGTGTTTCCTCATTGTGTCTCTTCGTTGTGTCATCTTGCTGCATCAGCTCGCCATGTCAACCTGTTGCGTCAGCTCACCATCTTGCTCGTCTTCTTTAGGAGGTGTTGGGAACTGAACCTGGGACCTCACATATGGTAGGCGAGTGCCCAATTGCTTGAGTCACATCTGCTTTCCTGCAGTTCTTTCTAAAAAAGATAACTTACCTTATAATCCAAATATTTTAATCTAAGGATCTACAAGAGAAATGAAAACATATGTTCACACAAAGATTTGCATGCAAAGATTTTTTTCATAACAGCTAAAGCATTTTTCATAATAGCTTAAGATTGGAAACAATCCAAATGTTCACCAACTAGTGCATGGAAACAAACTGAGCTTTCCATACAATAGAATGCTATTCATTGTATATATAATGGAAAGAACATTTATTATTGATACAGACAATAATACAGGTGATTCTCAACAATATTATGCTAAAGGAAATAAATCAGACAGAAAGAAAACATACATGGTTTCATTCATAAGAAATTTCCAGAAAAGGCAAATCCATAGAGACAGTGAACAGATCAGTGGTTGCCTGGGGTTGGGGCTGGAAATGGGAATTGACTGCAAACAGGCCTGAGAGAATTTTTTGTGGTGATGGAAGAATTCTAAAATTGGATTGCTGTCATGCTAGCACAACTCTATAAATTTAACAGAAATCATTAAACTGCACACTTAAAATGGATGATTTTTTTAGTATTTAAATTTTTAAAAAAGCTTTTATCCTATCATTTCAAAAATTTGGTTAAATTGGAGAAAATGTATTAAAATATTTGGTGTACCTACTCAAAACAAGAGTAACATGTTACATCTTCAATTTAGAAAATTGGAGCAAAAGAGCTTTGTACTTTTGAATATTTAGTAGAGATGGATTGTCACCATTATCTTAAGATGATGCTACTAAATGAAAGCCATTAACACCATTGAGTCTTACTCTGTTGGCCACTACACACTCTGCTCATCTTATGGAAGACTGGCAAAGTAAGTTGTAACACAATGAATTCTTATGTTCTAATTTCTTCCATTATTCAGAGAATGCTTGATTTTTGCAATGAATCTTGCCATACATACCTGGAAACAAGCTGCTGTATCTTTGTAAAGTAATAACATGGATAATGAGCATTCATTCCAATACATAATAAAAAATGAAAGCACATTTGAGCACTAAAGGTACACTTTAATTAAAAGCAATCTGAAAGCTTTAGAGGTAATATAATTTATTCAGAACTTCATAATTAGTTAGTGGCAGATTCAGGTCTAGAAACTATCAGACAGAGATTTTGTTACCACATGTTTCCATTATTTGGCTATGATTAGATACTGTAGTTTAGAGATGTTCTAGGTCAGTGTTTTGTAAACTGTGGATCATATTGATTTATATGTTGTGAAATCAGTTTGGGAGATAGTAAATGCCAATTTTCTTAAATGAAGTGGAATGTTAGTATAATGAATACTGTAAATCACAGGTAGTGAACTGTGGTTGATAATATTATTTATTCAGAGTTCTTCCTTCCCTTCCCACCCTTGCCATAGCTTGGCCTTTGACTTTGGGCTTGGCAATACAATTTGCTGTGACTAACGGAACGTAGGCATGGGAGTATTTTGTTCCAAGCAGAGGATATAAGATCATTATTTGTCACCACACATGCTCTTGGGCACCTGCACAATCCCACAAAAGACAACATGGTCCAAGTATGAGGATATTGGTCAATAAAATCTGATCCCAACTCTCAGCCAGGGGCTAGAACTGGAACTATCCAAACTCAGTAGAGTTACAGCTAACACACACATGTTTGAGAAGGAAATAACGAAATAATTGTTACTATAAGCCATTAAGATTTGGAGTTGTTTGCTATGTGGTGTTATTACAGCAAACTGACATATACTGAAGGGCTGACAGTGTACCACAAAACTCTTTTGTCAATTACATATACGATTGTATGTTTCAGGAATTGGACCATTTCTACAGTTGTGATAGAACATATATAAATATATATATTATTATGAGTGTCTGGTGAAAAACTTTGAAAAAAGAACATTTTTTTCAAGGAGAAAAGGATACAGATTTTTTTCTAGGGTGATCTTTGCATCACCTGATACCTAGTGATCAAACTTCATAATTTTGTTTTTCTTTCAAAACACCTGGACTAGAAGTACAGTCAGGAAGGAGTCAATGGGGCATGTCAACTGAAGTTGGAAAAACTGGGTACATTAACAAAGGTCTGCAGGAGAAGAAAGCCTTCATAGGAGTGGCTGGGGATGCCACAGGGGTTTGTTCTAAGTACAGGAAATAGGTTTACACGAAAAGTGGTATCTGCTGGTGAATTGTGACTATATTGGGCCTCTGATTTAGAATTGTTCCAGAAATTCTGAACCACAGAGCCAGTGTGGTGATGACCCTAAGGTGAGTAACTAGGAAGGGCTTTCGAGCTGCAGGATGTGGGTAGGGCATTTTATCCTCTCTCTGATTCTTTGAATCTCTATAAAAAAAGATTGTGTTACAGAAGAACCTCTTTTTGTATAACAGTAATGATAGTGATGATGATGATGATGGTGATAATAATAATAAACTGTATAAATGAAGACAATTCTTTAGGCTGAGACTTTATAAATGGTCCAGAGGTGCATCCTAGGTCTCCATTGCCTTAGACATCTTTTAGTAGAAACAACTAAATATAAAACTAAAAGTTGGAAAAATTAAAGTGAAGATTTGTATCCAGGTAGAATTGGATTTTAAAAAAGAAGTTAATTAAGAATTTTTAATTTCTGGAGTAACTTGAGGAAAACAGAATTTGCCTAAAGCATCAGGCCTAAAGCTCTGATTCATGCAATCATAGGTATCAAATAGCTAAGATGAATGAGCTACATTTAATGATGCTTAAAATCTGATTAAGTATGACCACATGACCTAATTGCAGTAAAAATAAAATAAAATAAAATAAAATAAAATGCATCCTTTTAAACCATAGTGTACAAATTGAAGAAAGAAGTTACAAGATTCTTAGAGTTTGAGGCATTCCATTGCCTGAGAGAGAGGTGAAATTATAGTGAAGTTCCTTTTTTACATAAATGGTCTCAACTTCGGTTGCACAAGATAAGCACTTAGGTAGCCTTTAAAAGTCCCACTGCCCAGCTTTCCCCCACCAAAGAATCAAAATCACTGGTGGTTTCTTATGCAGCCAAGATTGAGAATCATTGCTTTAGATGTTTGAAGTAAACTTTTAAAAGAAATACTTTATTTGAAAAATAAGAACTAAAATCATGGCAGAAAGATTTTATAATTTTTTCACCAGTGGATGTGAGAAGAATATCAGAGGTGTGGTGTTAAGGCAAAATTTTGTTAAATTTGGGCAATTTGTCCCATATTTGACAGCTGGCTAAATGTGTTACTAACATTTTATGGGGCCTTGATAGAACATTTTCTGAATGTCCTGGAACCTTCTAGTTGTTAGCGTTTTAATTGAGATAGTGAAACCACTGGGTTTTATCAATGACCTGAGTTCTCTGATAGAAAGTTGTAGCAAATGCATCTAAGCGTTACAGAATGGTACAAACCGAGTCTCATTAATAGATGTTGGAATAATTTTGCCAATCCATTCCCTAAAGCTTAAGGCCATATGGGTGTGTGCATGTGTGTATTTGGTGGATGGGTTGCTATTTAGTAGATACTAGAGGAATAATTGTAAAAGTATATTTCCTACTAAGATTTGATCAGTCACATTTGCCTTATTATTTCAAGTAATATAAATTGATCGTTACAGAATCACCATGAGCTCTGAATATTAAAACTTTCACTTTATATTTTAAAATAACTGTGGTATTCACTTTAATTTTAATCCCGGCTTTTTCACCATGTGATATTATCTTATTCATGTAATAGCTTAGGTATCTATTGTCTATGTCTCCCCTAAAGAGTCTAAGCCCGGTGAGTGTAAGAGCATCTGGCTCTTCTGTCTCACGTAGATCTACCCCAGTGCTTGACCCATAATAAATGCTCAATAAATATTTGTTAAAGAACAAAGGGATAAATCCATGTTAGAATTTTAATTAAATGAAAATTGGGCTAAATTATTTTTACTAATAATAGCTTAAATTAACTCTCTTCCTCTCCCTCTTTCTTTCTTGCCCATTTTCTCAAATGTAAATAGTAAGTTAAATAAGCAGAAACTATTTATGTCTCCAACCATCCCTTTAAAATATATTCAGTGAGAGAACTTCTTCCTCAATCCCTAGTATATAACTTTACTGTTCTTTTGTAAGTATTATTATTGTTGTTGTCACGTGGTCACAATAGTATTCATTTACCACATATATCATATATATCATATGATTTATACGATAAATCCATCTCAACTCCTCCTCTCTTGACTAGCTTTTGTTTCTGATTCCTCCAGGGTTGAAGGGGAGGGTTAAGGGCTTGGTTGGGAGCAGCGCATTTCTTCCTTCTCTAGATCTGCTTTAGCGAGGTTTTGTGCCCTCAAAGCTTGGCAAAAGTTTAAAGTTGGCTCTTTCTCTCCTGGGACTCTCTTGAACTGTCTTTGAAGACCTCTAATTTCTGGGCACTTCTAACTTGAATTGCCTTAATCCCAGGGAGAGCCTCTCTATCTGGCTGGTGCTTGTCATTTGCAGATCCTGGAAATCTTGCAGAACATTCCAAGTTCCTGTTGGTACAATCTTCTCCAACAGGAGTTCTTTTTGACAGATCCTAAGACAATCCCGCTGGAAATGGGAGCTTTGCCCTGACAAACTCTGGCGCTCCTAACAACCGCAAGGCAGCAAGGTTATTGCTCTGCCCTGGAAACCCTTGCCAAGCCCCAGTCTGCTTTTGGAACTTCCAGGCAGGACCAGGGAGGGCTTGACCCCGTTTCTCAGCCGCAGGACTCAAAGAAAAGCTCTCTGCAAGACCCTGCTCAAGCTTCATTCTCTTGATTGTGAGTGGAAGAGGGAAAACACCACTTTCTAAATCAATCCTCTCAAAAGTTTTCCTGTTCGGTGTTTAGAATGATATAGCAAATGTGACAAAATATTAAAATTGGTGGATATGGGTATCTGTGTGAGGGAATGTTGGAGTTCTCTGTATGGGTTTTGTATTATTTTGTTAACTGTCCTGTAAGTTTGAAAGTATTTAAACATAAAAAAGTTTAAATGGAAAAAAAAGTCTTCCTGTTTGGATTTCTAAGATTTGTTCTCCCATATTTTCTTTGAAAGTTGTGAACTGATCTGGAATTTCCTACCTTTGTACCTTGGGTTCTCAGAAACTTCCAGTTAATATCTCACTGTATTATATGTTATATATGTGTGTGTATATATATATATATACACATATGGTTATATATGTGTGTATAATCAAAATTACAAGTGTCTGAATAAGACAAATGATCTTTTTATATTAGTTAAAAGAGGAAATTCACCTATGTAAAATAAAACATTTGATAAAAGAATTGACACTTCTTATCTAGTGTTTGTATGATATATAAGGAAAGGCCTAGTTCTTCTAGTTAGTAAGGAGAAAAATATTGGGGAGATCTTAAAATAAAGTCAAGTATGGAGCCATGCCAATGTTAAAATGCAAGCTCTCCCTAATCATAGCCGGAGTCAAAAGAAGAATGAGCTCTTGTTGCCTTTAACCCAATTTTATCTCCAAAGTATTATATTCCACATTAATTCTCATTGTCATTCACAAAAATGTCAAGAAAGTATCTATAAAATGAAAACGTATCCTGCATTCCACCATGACTAACGTCTCTCAGCTTGAATGAAAATATGTCTCTTGTTCATGTTCGAATTTTTTTAAACAAATACTGTTTAATGCCAAATACAGCTTTTCACACCAGAGCTATGTCAATTAAGATTTTTGAGTAGCAGAAATTGTTCTATCGTCAGATGAACTATATATGTCCTAAAAAGACATAATGGGGAAAGATTTAATTTAAAAAAGTCCAAAGAACAAGGGGAAAGGAGAGATGTAGAATCAGAATGTCAAATACAAATCATAAAAAGTGAGAGAAGGTAAAAGTATGCAATTAATAGCTCTCTTTGATTGATAATTGTGGATTTCATTAAAGCACGGGATATTCAAGGAAGAGAAAAAGAAATTCCTTGTTCCTTTGTTAGCACTAATTAGAGTAAGCCCATGAGCTGAATTCCAAAGATCTACTATTCTCTGGACAATTGTACAATGACTGTCTTCACTGAAACTAGAGTCCAGAGCTTTGTGCACAATATTTGTGTTTTACTTTGTTTTGTTTTCCTGTGTTTTTTTTTCTTTTGCTTTATTTACTTTGAAGTGGTGAATCTCATGAAGAATTGGAGAGAGTGATTTTCAAGAGCTCTAAGTGGAAATCATGCTAATATTGTGGAAACAGTACTTGTACCATGCAAATAACCTCATAGGTACCAAATTAAAGAAAAAATGAGTGTTTTCTGGGTCAGAAATCCCTCCATGCTATTAGCCATGAAAACTTTCATGGAATGGGTAATGTGTGTCTTGCCTGGTTGTCAGTCAGAATTGGTCTGAGAAGCCTATGTGCATTTTCCATCATGAATTCTTTTTAAGTCTAAACAGCATTGCTCTGAAGATCAAGGAAAATTGTTTGCTTTTTCGGCACTCTCCACAAAAGCTTCCTTAGGGTATTTCATCAGAACAGCCTGTCACCTCTTATTTTGGCTGACTGGATCCTCTACTGCTTAACAAAGCTTTTTAACACCTTCTGGTTGTAAATCCAGATGTGTTTTCCCAAGAACACCTGTACTGTAAATGAAAGCATTTTTTTCCATAACTGTCTCATAGTCGGTGGCTGACAACATATAAACTAAGATAGCTATTATGTTAAATAGAGAGGATTATAAAGTTATCTTTTTATAAGATTGATCTGCTTGTGACATTTGCCTTTTATTTATCAGGATTTCTTGAACATCAAAGAGTGTTATTACCAGGACATGATATTTTTATAGCTTTCTTCAAATATGTGTTTTTGTGGAATTTTGGGGGGTGACCATATGTAATTGTAATTATTTAAGATAACTACCAAGATAGATGCTGCATGTAACACTTTGTACACAAAAGATTCTAACACCTGATGGTGATGGTAACAGTAACAGCTGAAGAAGAAAAAGGGAACCCTTTTTTAAAATTTTTAATTTTTTAAAAAGATATTTAGTTTACATAAATGTTACATGAAAATATAGGGGATTCCCATATGCCCTGCTCCTCACACTGCTCACATTTCCCCCATTACTCCCATTAACGTCCTTCGTTAGTCCCTTCACTGCAATTGATGAACACATTTTGGAGCACTGCCACTAAGCATGGATTATAGTTTAGTTTACATTGTAGTTTACACTCTCTCCCACACAATTCTGTAGGTTATGGCAAGATACATAATGGCCTATATCTGTCATTGCAATGTCATTCAGGACAATTTCAAGTCCAATAAATGCCTCTGTATTACAATTGTTTTTCCCTCTCCCACCCCTTGAACCTCCAGTGGCCACTGCCTCCACATCAATAACATAAGTTCTTCCATTGCTAGAATCACAATAAGTCTACAAAAGAATACCAGTAAGTCCATTCTAGTCCATAGTTCATTCCCCAATCCTGAGGATTCTGGGATGGTGTTGCCCTTTCCACCTCTAATTGATAGGGGGCTCCAGTCCCATGGACTGATGGATGGGACTCTCTTGCTTGCAGTTGTAGGTTCTCTCAGTTCCTTGGTACAGTGGTTGTCCATCATCTCCTCCTTGTTCGTTTTCATGGGTGAGTCCAATGAACTGGAGAGTAGGTGTTGCAATTAAAAAGAACTTTTTGATGTACACCATTTAAAAACAAAAATAAAAACCCAACAGCTACTGACAGTTCATTAATTTCCTAGAACTGCCATAACAAAGTGCCACAAACTAGGTGACCTAAAACAGAAAAGTATTATTTTATAGCTCTGGAGGCCAGAAGTCCAAAGTCAACATGTTCGCATGGCTGTGCTTCTTCCAGAGGCTCTAGGGAAGAGGCCTTTCTTTCCTCTGCCACCTAGGGTGGCTCCAGGCATTGTTGGCATTTGGCAGCTTCACTGCAGCTTCGTCCTCTGTGTGTCTCGGTGTCTTATACCTCCCTCTGTCTTTATAAGAACACCTGCCTTTGGATTTGGGGCTTGCCCTAAATCCAGAGTAATGTTATAGTGAGATCTTTAACTCAACTGCATCTGCAAAGACCCTTTCTGCAAATAAGGTAACATTCACAGGTTCCAGGAGTGAGGACTTAGATCTTTTCGAGGCCACCACTCAACCTACTACAAACACTATACCTGATTCTTTAGGCTTTTTTTTCTCCTTATAATAACAAGATATTGTAGGTTTACATTTCCACCATTTTTCAAAGTATTTCAAATCTGACCATATTTTAAGCATACTTTTATTACAATTCTCATGGAAGTTGCCTGGTTTCATCCAGCTTATTGTTTTCTTTGATCTCAAAACATCCATTTCATACTGCCTAGTGTATTCATCTGGCAATTAGTCTTTTGTCTTGTGACATTATTTTTTTTAACTTAATATCTGGCATTGTCAGTTAGCTAATTTTTCCCCAAGAATTTGGTACTCTTCATTTAAATCAGAAGAGTGTGATTCTTTTTTTTTTTTTTTTTTTGAGTGTGATTCTTGAGGAGAAGCACTATACCTTGTTATTTCTAAATGCCTGCTATAGTACGTAGCACATGGAAGGATTTTATTAAACATTTTAAAAATTCATTGATTCGGATGAAAATTAATGATCTGATGTGGGCATCTTGTAGATACATCTTAAATGTGTAGCTTTAATAGCCTTAGAGGACATGCTAATTGTCAATTCGAATGTGAGAGGCAGATTATTTGTTCAACCTGGTTTCACACCATTTATTATGTTTCGTAATTTAAGGGATGATCACTTGGAAGAAAGTGCTCCACAAATAAAACTTTTGAGTAATTATATAAGAGAACTAAAGCTACCATTATATTCATAGGTCAGTGTATACTAGAACCTCAGTAAAGATGTAAAACATATCTAAGAAGTTTGGTTTCACAACTCTTTCTCAATTGACCTATTTTATTATTTTGTTAAACAAATTGTTACTTGTTGCAGAGTTCTCTTTGGACCTTTGCAGAGAATTTGCTTTCAGTTTTAATAATTGATTAAAAAAATGAAATTTACCCTATAATTGTGTTATAAATTATAATCAAAAGCAAATCAATTTTTACCTCATTAATTTATTAGTACTCTATTATTTAGAGACATCTTATATCTTCGGAGCACTATTAAAAGTATTTCCAAACAATTGTGATTTATTCACTTCCATGTAATGTCTCATCATTCACCAAGAGAACAGTGTCTTATAACATTTTAAAATCAAATACACCTGGTTTATTATTCTGTGGGTGGATAGTAAATGTTCTTGGCACCCATTTCACTTAAGTACAGTTATTTTTTTATATATTATCTATCATTTCATAATACTCAATGAAATAGTTGAAAATGTTGGATGTATTTCTGAGGTAATGAGGATTTTAAAAATAGATTCATCTTTTTTAGAGTTTAATACAAATGGAATCATACAGCAGGTACTTTTTTAGGCTTGACTTCTTTCACTTAGTATAGTGTTTGGCAAACTGTGGCCTGGCTAAACCTGTACTGAAAGTTGGGAATGGTGTTTATATTTTTCAATGTTTAAAAAAAATAGGAAAAAGAATAATACTTCACAACGTGATAATTATATGAAATTCTAATTTCTGTGTCATAAATAATTTTTATTGGAATACAGCCATGCTTATTCATTTACAAAATTTTGTCTATGGTTGTTTTCATGCTACAAAGACAGGGTTGAGTAGCTGCAATAGACCATAAGGCCCACAAAGCTGAAAATATTACTAGCTGGCTCTTTACTGAATAAATTTCCCAACCCCTGACTTAACATAATGATTTGGAGATTCATACATGTCATTGTGCATGTCAAAATTCATTTCTTTGTTTGTTTACAAACACTAGGCTTACAAACAAAAATCACCCCCAAAAGGAGAATGTTTGCAGTACCACAAACAAAATAGTACTTTACTATAGTTATTGGTTTATCTCCATGAATTTGGTAGTTCTTGGATATGAATGATTTGATAAAAATGAGTGATATTCAACAAAAGTGACATAATAGTCACATTTCCATTTTTGTCTTTGTAAATTTCACCATTCAGGAGTTCTCAAAAAGAAAAAATGAGAGAGAAATAGGTAGTATAACAGATAATTCCTCTAGGGAATTTATTTGGTCTAACATCCAGGTATACACAGATATTTTAACCTCAGAGATAATCAATAGGAATAGGAAAAATTTTTAATGCAGAATTAAAAAATAGACTAAAATAATATCTAAATGCAATTGTCAATTTATTAGGGAAATGTTTAATCTTCTAGTAATTTTAAAATTATTGCATTATGTTTTATCATTGTATATATTAAACAACAAATATAAGTAAACATATTTAAAAATAAGAGAAATCTGAAACAACACTTAAAGTAACCATAGAGGAATTATATATTAGTCCCATAGGAGAAAGTTCCTACATTAAGAAAACATGAGCATCTGGTCATGGAGCTGGTACTAAACAAATGATTTTTCAAATCAAACAATTTAGTGTGTGGGTGTGGCTAATAGATGATTCCTGTGATGCACTTTGCATTCCAAGATGCTTTCTTTCTGTTTTTAAAGCTCATGGATATAACAACATTGCACTCTCCATTTTCTTCTCTGAAACTTAATTGAGTTTTATAAAAAGAATGAGTAGGTGAACATTTAGGAGTCTAAAGAAAAGAGTACTTATTTATAAAGCTAATAAGAAAATATTTTCATTTGTAATTGAACAATATTAAATTCCTAGTGTTAAAATATGTTATGTGCTCACCAAATTGCTTCCTCTTCTTCCTGGGCACAGGGCCAAACTACATTACCAGTCCCCCGGCAGGTGAGTGGGACCCTGAGACTGCTTTAGGCCAGTGAATTGTGGGCAGACATGATGTATACCAGTTTGAGGGCTGGTATCTCAAGCAAACTTCCATGTTTTTTCTCTTTGCCCTTTAGAAGTCCAGATGCTGAATGAAGACCCCAGAGCCTGAGGTCTCCAGAGTTCCAGGGGATGGCAGAGCCACAGATGGAACTAGCCTGAATCCCTCAGTCACTTCTTGAAGAAAACTGTCTGAGGATTCAACTCAAATAGGCCATCTGCACTGGACATTGTGTGGATGAAAAAGAAACTAATGCTATTGTAAGTCAGTGTGACACTGGATTTGTTTGTTAGCGGAGTTAGCCATTACTTATGCAGCAATTTCTTTTTTACCTCTTGAAATATTTGCAAGAATGGGTCAACTTTCGAAAGAAACTACGTCAGATAATGACTTTTGGGGAGATGAGTACATGTACTTGCACTTGTATTTTATACAGGGCTCCTAGGAATAAATGTTTCTTTTTTGTAATTCCTCATCAACTTTGAAAAAGCTGAACTTACAAAATGAGACAGATTTTAGTTCAACATTTGATTAAGTTAAATTGCAGCTATGTCAACTCACCGCTCAATCAGAGAGGCATAAGGTGCAAAAATAAGAGACCAAGTTGGATGATCTGATCAATTATTTTCAAAGAGACAATCTGTACTGGCGCAGGATCATGCCCAGTTGCCAAACATATTAAACAAAGAGATTGCTGCCCCTTCTCTCTCGAATTTTAGGTCTGGCTGTAGTCTTAGAGTGTCCAGAAAGTGGCATGGTGACCACTTGAATTAATTAAAGAAAATATTCTAATAAACTTCTCAAACTTTCCAGCATCTGCCACCCTTGCTTGTAACAATAGTGGCAGAACCCAGAAGCTAATAAGCTTCCCAAAACCTATCATGTCTCCCAGCACGTGAGATTTTGATGTATTTTAAATTTTTAATAGACATTATTTTTTAGAGTAGTTTTCGGAGTACAAGAATATTTTGTAGAAAGTACAAAGAGTTCTCATAGATTTCTTTCCACCCTCCATACACAGTTTCTCCTATTATTCCTATCTTGCCTTAGTGTGGTACATTTGTTACAATTGATGGATCAATATTGATACACTCTTATTAGCTAAAGTCCATGGATTACATTAGGTTCACTCTTTGTTGTATAGCCCTTTGGGTTTTGACAAATAAATATCAGGTATCTACCATTGCAGTATCATACAGAATAGTTTCACTGTTCTAAATTACGATGTGCTTCATCTATTCATCCCTCTTTCTTTCCTCTGAACCTCTGGCAAACACTGATCATTTTATTGTCTCTATAGTTTTGCTTTTTTATAATGACACATGGTTGGAATCATATGGTAGGTAGCTTTTTCAGACTGCCTACTTTCACTTACCAGTGGGCCTTTAAGTTTCCTCCATACCTTTTCATGGCTTGCGAGTTCACTTCTTTTTATTGATAACCGATACTCTATTCATTGTATGGATGATATTTTAAAAAATTAAACACTCAATTTCTAAAATATTTGTGGCACTAAATATTTGTAGGGAGACCATTTTGTATTGGAAGCCAGTGATCAGTTCCCTAGTTTGGGTCTGTATCTATGTAGGTGCATGCCATGTTCATGGCAAGAGGTATAGGATAATGTTGTCTGAATGCAACTTGGGTTCTTAATAGCAAAACCAGGACTCGTTGGGGAAGTGATTCAGTGACATGGTCCCTGGATGTGTCAGGACAGCCTTGACTGAAGGGAAGTTTCTGGGTAAAATGACTAGCTCCTAGGTGGGTAATAAATGCAGCTGCCAGGAACCTTCAGTCTTGGTGGTTGGGCCTATTTCTTGGATGCCTAGAAGGGTAAAGCTTGACAAGCTGACCACTGCCCCTACCTTCAGTGAAGATGTATCATGTTATGGACAGCTTCAGGGCTTCAACAGAGGTCATTAAACAAAAGATGCTGTGACCTAATTGGAAACTTAAAAGTGTGTCTTATTTCCTTCTCTATCACGTTTAAATCGCTAAACTGTTCTCATTAAAATAGGTTTGTTTATATAATATGCATATAACTCCCCACCAGAAATGAAAGAAGACACCTCTCATTTTATAATAATGATACATCACTCTATATTATGACCTTATTATGTCTTTGCCTTGTTGGTTAACTTATTATTCCTTTGGGGTAGGAATTAAAATATTTCTGTATATATGCCCCAGACCCTTATAAAAATTTGTTGATGAATTAGTATAGATTCTGATATTGGCTGCAAGGTAGAAGAAATAAATAAGAAGGTTCCAATTTGGAGGTTATAAAGAATTTGAAGGAAGATTTAAAACTGAAGTTAAGTAATATTATGATACAGATTGCTGAAATGTCATATTTTGTATGTGGATTTAGTATACCATAAGAGGAAATAGTTTTGTCAGTGCTTAAAGAGAATGGGGTTAGATGTTTAGTAGCTTCATAACAAATTAAGTAGGCTGTAAGTTTAATTTTCTTGTATTTATTGATTTCTGACTGGTAGAGATTTCTATGTTTGAAAGAAAATGTTTGGAACAGCAACAATCCCCCAAGTACAGGGGCAATGACTAGTAAAGGAGGATGGTCCATTGATGGACCCTTCATATTGATGACTATGCTTATGAGCCTTTGCTCTTGGTATTGAAACTTAGCTTAGTAGGTAGCTACACTATAGTTACTTACTGGGAGCCTCCTTGTTGCTCGAATGTGGCCTCTCTCTAAGCCAAATTCAGCACTCACCCCCCTCCCCTGCCCCCAGCATGAGACATGCCTCCCAGGGATGAGCCTCCCTGGTACCAAGGGAATTCTACCAAGTACCAACAAGCAGTGCAACTGGAAAAAAAAAGAGATCTTGATCAAAAGGGGGAAAAGATAAAGACAAATGAGTTTATATGGCTAAGAGACTTTAAAGTGAGTTGGGAGGTCATCAGAGAGGTAATACTTATGCATGTCTCAGCAGGATCTCATTGACAGTCAAAGTGGATACTACCCCAAAGAGCAGGGCTCCTGAAGGCTCTGGAGACATCCAGACACTCTAGTCAGGGCAGATAGCTCAGGAGTTTAGGTCCCTTGCCAGAGGCCCTTACTTTGGAATTTATGCCTCCAAGTGTGACAGAATTGGACTCAGTTGTGGTTTCCCTACCCATGGCTCTACTGTCCTTCTATTTGAACTAATAATTAGTACTAAAGTTGGTAGGTGTATGTCTAAGAGACTTAAAGCTTTAAAGCTTTGGGCTGTCCATGTGCCAGCTTGCCCTGAATCTCAGCAGAGTTGCAACACCTACTCTCCAATTCACCCAAGACAAATATCAAGGAGGAGATAATGGATAACCAACATACCAAGGAACTGAGCGTGTCTACAACTGCAACAAGAGAGTTCCATCCATATGGGATTGAAGGCCCCCTCAATTAAAGGTGGAGTGGGCATCACCATCCCAGAATCTTCAGGATTGGGGAATGAACTATGGACTAAAGTAGACTTACTGGTATTCTACTATAGACTTATTGTGGTTCTAACAGTGAAAGAAATACCATTGATCTGGAGGTAGTAGTGGTCACTGGAGGTTCTGAGGGTAGGGAGAGGGAAAAAACAGGTATAACATAGGGGCATTTTTGGGTCTTGGGAATCATTCTGAATGACATTACGACGACAGATACAGACCACTATATATCTTGCCATAATTTACAGAATTAGTGGGAGAGAGTATAAACTATAATGTAAACTATAATCCATGCCTAGTGGCAATGCTCCAAAATGTTTTTATCAATTGCAATCAATGTACCACTCTAATGAAAGATGTTGCTAATATGGGAAATGTGGGAGGTGAGGCATATGGGAATCCCCTATATATTCTCTGTAACATTTATGTAATCTTAGAATCTTTTAAAAAATAAAAAAATGTAAAGACAAAAAAAGAAAGAAAGAAAGAAAATGCTTACTTTTTTAAGTCAGATGACGAAAGAGTCAGCGGAATTTAAGAATTATATTTAAGGTTACCAGATTGGCAATGAGGTTTCTGTGTGTTTTTAACCTATTTCTAATGTAGGATATACATTATATAATTTCTTTTTAGGTAAGGACCATTTTTAAGAGAAGTATTGAGAAGTCTGCCTATTAATACATAAAAAAATGATCAGTCTGGAAAAGACTTACCCTAAATCTTATGATAGCTTTGATTTTATAAATGAAAGCAGGAAAAACTTCCCCCAAACATCCATTTCATATTTCATAAAATGCCTTGCCGTTCTCCAGTTGTTACCCTATGGTTACATATTCTTTTATTTTTACTTTTTTTAGGAGGTACCAGAGATTGAATCCAGAACCTCATATATACATGGGAAGCACGTGCTCAGTCACTGAGGTACACTCACTCCCTGGTTACACATTCTTTTGCTCTCATATGATATTGAAGATTATCCCCTAAAATTAGGGTTTTCTGACTCAAGTATATTACTAATTGCGTAGGGTTTTTTGTTGTTGCTGTTGTTATTTTTAAAAATTTATTTGTTTATTTTTCCCCCCACCTTTGTTGTCTGCTCTCTGTGTCCATTTGCTGTGTGTTCTTCTGTGGCTGCTTGTCTTCTCTTTAGGCAGCACTGGGAACCTATCCTGGGACCTTCCAGAGTGGGAGAGAAGTGCTCACTCTCTTGTGCCTCTTTAGCTCTCTGGTCTGCTGCATCTCTTATTGTCTCTCCTCTGTGTCTCTTTTTGTTGTGTCATCTTGCTGCACCAGCACCCCACTTGGGCCAGCTCACTGCACAGGGGAGCATTCCATGTGGGCCAGCTCTCCACTCAGGTCAGTTCTCCACTCAGGTCAACTCAGCAGGCAGGCCAGCTTGCCTTCACCAGTAGGCCCCAGGAATTGAACCCTGGATCTCCCATATGGAAAAGGGAAGCCCAATTGCTTGAGCTATATCTGATTCCCTGCCATAGTGTTTTAAAAAAACATTAATGAAAAAGTAGGAAAGATAGTTTCCGCTATCAAAAAAAATCACATTTCAAGCCCACTTGAAACTTCAAGTAGCTAAAGGACTCCCACTTGACTCAGTCATTTAAAACACACTCTCCTCTTAGTGAATCATAACTGTGCACCATATGTCTTTATCATTCTTCACTGTGGGATGACAGTTGCCAGGTCTGGCAAAGTCTTTGCATATAGGAGTACTGAAATGTGATCCATTAAGGTTTAAAGAACAAACGTGAGTTTGAGAGTCTGAGGAAAACAAACCCTTAAAATCTTAATTAAGCAATAGGAATAATTTTATACTTATTTTGAAGTATCCTAGTGAGTCTTCAGCATGAACTTCACCATAATTCTTTTAGATTATGTGTGTGTGTGTGTGTGTATAAATGCACATTTCCCTCTTAATGTTGTCATTCTTTCAAGAGCAGGGTATAGGATGATTTAAGAAGCAACAAGTTGCTTTTCCCTTACCTCCTATCTCAGTTTGCCAGGCTGCTATGAGAAAAAAAACATGTAATCAATGGGCTTAAACATCAGGAATTTATTGACTCAGGGTTTCAGAGACCAGAAGTTCAAACCAACGTGTTGGCTAGAAGGCTTGTTTCCTCCCAGGAATAGTAGCTTCCTGACTGGGGTCCTTGGTTTTCCCATCACCTGGTGATGTCTTCTCCTTTCTCTTCCAAGTTCTGTTGCTTTCCAGCTTCTAGCTCTTCCCTGTGGCTTTCTCTTAACAATGCCTGAATGTTTTCTGCTTATAAAGGACTCTAGCAATCTGGGTTAAGGCTCATTCTGTGTGGGCCACACCTTAAATAAAACAACATCTTCAAAAGATCCTATTTATCATGGGTTCACATCCACAGGAATGAGGCTCAAAATAAAGAACACGTCTAAATTTGGGTACATAATTCAAGCAACTGCACTTCAAAATAGCTCCTTATTGAAGTAATTTCTTGAGATGTGTTTTCAACTCCTTAGTTTTCAACTTTTGGGGATTTCTGCTTCAA
This sequence comes from Dasypus novemcinctus, assembly GCF_030445035.2. NCBI lineage: Eukaryota > Metazoa > Chordata > Mammalia > Cingulata > Dasypodidae > Dasypus > Dasypus novemcinctus. The sequence goes on along the minus strand of NC_080687.1, from coordinate 15,861,721 downwards.
GGAGGACATGTCAGACAGTGGCAAGTCCTCATTCCCACTGTGACAAATAGAAAAAGATAAATTACTGAAATCGTATTTTGAAGCACAGTGAAGTGCTTTGGGAATAATGGAAACTAAACAGATAAAATTTCAGAGAAAGAAGACCCACCCCACCCCCCACCCCATATGAGCTGAGATTGGCCACCAGTTCCCTCTGGGGACATTTGCTGATTCTGTACATGGGCTGAGGCTTAGGAGAGTCATAGGCAGTAGGGCTCTTTCAGGGTGAAGAGAACCCAGTGGAGCCTTTGACAGCCACACGCGCTGAAGCCAAAAGCCAGTGTGAAGTCTCCTGTAGTCTATCAGTGTTGAGGAGGCAAAGTCATGCTATGGAAAGCAACCCATGACAGATATAAGGTCAGTTCCCTTCTCAAGGCAGTTGCCATATTTTGAATCTTCATGGGGCAGAATGCTAAACAACTAAACTCTGAAGCTCCAAAGAGAAATTTCTTGGTGAGACAGAGAGAGAGACCCACAAGACTCTCAGGCAAATGTATAGGAGGGCCAGTCTCAAGGATGTGACTAGGCTGGCAAGGCAAAGTGACTGGTTTTGGACTTGAAACATTCAAAAAACTGTATTTTAAAAGAAAATATCCAATATGAAGGATGGAGAAGCAAATATGGGAAGTGCAAAGGGCTGTGGGTTTTGTGTGTTTTTTTTGCTTGAAAATATATACATTTATTTATAATATGCTTTTTAATTAAAAAAATACTTAGATTACATAAATGTTACATAAAGAATATAAGGGATTCCTATATGGCCTGTTTCCTAGCCCTCCCATGTTTTCTCACCTTAACAACATCCTTCATACATTTGTTACAATTAATGAACTCATTTTGGAACATTGCCACTAAGCATGTATTATAGTTTACATTGTAGTTTATACTCTCTCCCATACATTTGTGTAAGTTATGATAAGGTATATAATGACCTGTATCTGTCATTGCAGTGTCACTCAGGACAATTCCCAAGTCCCCAAAATGCCCTCAAATTCCACCTATTTTTCCCTCTTCCTCCTTTCAGAATCTCCATGGCCACTGCCTCCACATCAAAGACAGAGTTTTAATCAAAGTACCACACAAAGAGAAGAATAAAAATGGAAGGGAGAATATATTTGAAGTAATAGTGGCTGAACATTTTCCAGAAATGATTAAAGCATCAACCCACAGATGTGAAAATCTTAAAAGGATAAATATAAAGAAATCTAAATGAAACTTTGAGAACAGAACTAATAGCAAAGTCATAAATAGCCAGAAGAGAATAAATATATATACATACATACATACACACACATGCATACAGAGAAGTCCCTAAGTTATTAAAAAGAGTAAATTATTATACCTTGTATAAAATATAGCAAATATAAGGATAAAATTAGGCTATACAAATTTCCAAATATCTATCTACCATAGAAGAATGGAATATAGCACAAGTTTCCCAAGAATTCTGGGTTCTGTGCGGTTCAAGGGGAGGGTGTGAAGATTTGCATTGGAGGTTGCAAAATACATAATTCTCTACTTCCCAACCCTGCTGGCTGCGGAGGGTAACATAATCTTCATCCAAAACTCACTAGAATGGTCATTTGGAGAGAAATGAAATTCCCTTTGCATGCCTGCTTTCGAGAGCTTCTAGAAGTGTATCTATCTGCCTTACCATCAACATGTTTTGGTTGTTCGTTGGTTGCTTGATTTTTCTTTTTTTATCATATGCCTAGACCTCTGGGGGTAATAAATAGAGATGCAAATCCCAACTTTGTGAGGGATTTCCTATGAGAATTTTTCAATTCAGGATGCACATCTCAGCAACCATTATTTATTATAATTCCACTGCGCAAAGTAAAATCTGGCAGCGTTATTTTATTTTATTTTTTTAAAGATTTATGGATTTATTTAATTCCCCCCCCCCCCCCCCCCGGTTGTCTGTTTTCTGTGTGTATTTGCTGCGTCTTGTTTCTTTGTCCGCTTCTGTTGTCGTCAGCGGCACGGGAAGTGTGGGCGGTGCCATTCCTTGGCAGGCTGCACTTTTTTTCCCGCTGGGTGCCTCTCCTTACGGGCGCACTCCTTGCGCGTGGGGCTCCCCTAATGCTGTTTGTGCAGGGAATGATACCAATGGCCTGACATAAGTAAGGAGAGTGAAATTATTTTCCTCTGGTGTAAGTGGTAAGTTTGTATTGAGTTTTGTCTCTTTTCCCCCATTGCTCATGACCACACACAGAGGTATCACATAACTGCTGCAGCCAAAGTGCCATCTTGGTCCTGTAGTGGGGAAAATCTGACAGATTTCTGATATGGCTTTCATGCAAGGTTTTGGTCTCATTAATTGTACCCTCCCATCAATTATACCAGCCAACAAGAAATAACCTGCTTGAGCCAAACTTCTAGAAACTTTCTGTTGTGATAATATACCTTCCCAAAGAACAGACAATAGATACCCTCTAATACAAATAGAAATAAAATTTGAGCTGTTAAATTCCATATAAGCTTTAACAGAATGAAGCTGTCCTTTGAGTCTTACAAATATACTTTTCTAGGAGGCATATCATATGACCACTATAAAGATGAAATTGCTTTACATCTTTGCTGATTTTATTAATTTGAATCTTTTACGCTGAATTCCTCTTTAAAATTATATGTGGGAAAACAAGGAAATTTTTACAAAACACCTCAATTTGGAAGGCTTCTTCATTGCATAATATTTAATCAAGCTCTTTTTGAAAGTCAGAAGTTTAAACAGACAGGAAGCAAAGCAAAGGCAGAATATATGTCAAAGTGGTATTTTCTTGGTGAAATCCTGTCTTGCAAGAGTAAATTTTGTGATGCTGTGAATTTTTCATGGGATTTGCTAATGATGAATATGTTTTTCCTTCTCAAAAGTTTAGTTACCACACAGGAATTTACCCATTAATTACAACGTAAGAACATGCTATTTCCTGATAGCACTGTAGATAGCAAAGTTGGCATATTAATATGCTTTACCTCTCAGCCAGATACATACACAATACCAAATGAATTGTAATGACAGAAAGATTACATTATTTTATTTTCTGGAGAACTGCAAGGAGATCTGAGAATGTCAGGAAACACGGTAATTATGTTTAAAGTAACTTGATCATTTCAAAAAAATACCTTATTACTAAATAATCTGCTGAAACATGCAGTTGTGATGTGGTTACATGTCCCTTTCCACTATGTTACCATGAAATTATGGGTTAGAGTTCTTGTATCTACCTTTTTTTCTCCCTCAACAAAAGACGTGAAAGCTGAAAACCTGATGAAGATGATGAGGAATTCTGCTTTCCATGCTACACTTGACAAAAGAATGAAAGTTTTGAGCACAATGGAACCTATCATTTCTTTCAAACTTCTCCTTAAGCCAATGTCTCTGCAGAGCGGGTGGCTCTCTCAGACTCTTTCTCATTTTGAAGCTGGCATCGTGTTCTGCTAATGGAAGAAGAAAGCAAGAGAAAATGTCATTCAGAGCACTCTTTGTAATGGCCATCTGGGACTTCATCTGAATCTTTGCAGGAGAAAAAAAAAAATCTCTGGCCACCCTGAATGGTTCCAGTTGAACTGTGGCTTCTAGTCACCATGCACTCTGCAAGAAATTTTATGTCCTGAAGAGGAGAGGTTGAGTAGATTGTAAATAGGATCCCATATATTAAGTGGGAGGTTTAGACCTGCATGTGGGAAAGGGAAGTCAAAGGAATAAACACATCCATTCAGTAATACCAAGGCTTGTTGCTAGGAAGCAATGGTCAAGTAGCTTAGGTTCCTTAAGAGCCTGGCTTTTACTATGGTGTGGCAGATAAGAAGTATATACCATAAACACTACATATATTCTTGGTATTATTTTTTTTTTTTTTTATAATTTAATTTTTTTTATTGACTTTGTAATAATGTTACATTAAAAATATATATGTGAGGTCCCATTCATCCCCACCCCCCCACCCCCCCTCTCCCCCCCCCAACAACACTCGTTTCCATCATCATGACACATCCATTGGATTTGGTAAGTACATCTTTGGGCACCTCTGCACCTTATAGACAATGGTCCACATCATGGCCCCCACTCTCCTCCATTCCATCCAGTGGGCCCTGTGAGGATTTACAATGTCCGGTGATTACCTCTGAGGCACCATCCAGGGCAGCTCCATGTCCCAAAGACGCCTCCATCTCTCATCTCCTCCTGCCCTTCCCCATACCCATCGTCCACCATGTCCACTTTTCCCAATTCCATGCCACCTCTTCTATGTGGACATTGGATTGGTTGTGACCATTGCACCTCTATGTCAAGAGGAGGCTCAGATTCCACATGGATGCTGGATGCAGTCCTCCCATTTTCAGTTGTAATCACTCTAGGCTCCACGGTGTGGTGATTGTCCTTCTTCAACTCCATCTTAGCTGAGTGTGGTAAGTCCAATAAATCAGATTGTAGGTGCTGGAGTCTGTTGAGGCTCAGGACCTGGCTATCACATTGTCGGTCCAGAGATTCAAATCCCCTAAATATATCTTAAGCCCCAACGTTAACTGCACCTCCGGCACATTAGCATGAAAGACTTATGAAGGGAGATCCCATCTGAGTCCAGATTCATCACACATACACACCATTTCCAAAGAGGGGCCATCTGCCCTGATAGTTAACCCCATCGGCCATGACCATAGCTCTCATGGGTCTCTTTAGCCTTCAAAGGAACCATTATCTGGGGGTTGTATCTGCTTTATCTGTCTCTCTGACTCTGCACAGTTGTGCATGAGGGCAATCCTTCTGCCAGCCTCCAGACTCTTTTTTAGAAACTCGTAGCCATATAAACTCATTTCTCCTTTCCATTTCCCCCTTACTTTAGGTCAAACAGCATTTTAAAGTCATGGTATTTTATGTAGACATGGATATTCTGCTGATCCGCATTGAACCTTCCATATAAGGTCCTTTTCCAGTTGCATCATCAGTTGGTATTTGATAGTGGTCCCTCGTTGCCAGGGAGGCTCATCCCCGGGTGTCATGTCCCACGCTGGAGGGAAGGCATTGCATTTACATGCTGAGTTTGGCTTCGAGACTGGCCACATTTGAGTAACATGAAGGCTGACAGGAGGAAATTCCCAGGCACAATGTTGCTCTAGGCCTTGTTCTTATTTTAGGTTTATCAGCTCACAAGCATAGTCATTAGCATCAGGGGCTCACCGTTGAACCCTCACTCCCTCCCGGTCCCCGCCGCTGTACCTGGGAGACTGTCGCTGCTCCCCTAGGGACCACGACAGAGCACCACTGGCCAGGAACCCAGTACCCCCCCTGCTGTGGTTTCCAATTGTTGCCACCATGAGTATATCCAATCATTACCATGCACCCTGGACATATGTTCTGTATAGCTCCCTGTCAGCCATATATCACCTGTCATTGGTATCCCATACCAGTATTTCTCCTTTGCCATTGTTGAAACACTCTGTGATCCAGAACTCCCCGAAATTTGAGGCCCAATATAATGTCATGGTCCCTTACTGGGGAATGGCATATAGCGATGGGTTTAAAGGATAGATGAAGAACTTGGATAAAGTTAAATAAAGAACTTAGATAAAGAATGTTGACTTGAAAAAATTTCCACATCCTATCCTTTTTTTTTTTCCCCCCCCCCCCTAATTATTCAGCATTTCTTCATAGGAGTCCTAGACCACAGCAATGCATATATACAATATACAGCACTCCCATACATCCATCACAAAACCTTTTCCCTTCCACAGCGATACTCTTACACCCTATTCACATCATATTTACTTAAAGTGATGTACAGAGTCTGAGACATTAGCTTTCTAACAAGGTAATATCTGTGCTTACATTATGGTGCATACTTTAGGATACACAGTTCTTTACATTTTTAGTTATCCTATGTTTTACATTATGGTTTACATTATCAGTCTATCATCTCCTATATGTTATGGTGTAATATTACATGTTTTATATCCATCCTTGTGTACTCTCAAGAAACTCCTCTCTTGCCCCCCATTTACTTTGGTTCCACACATTTAGCGTCCATTTTCCCTTCCACCTTGGTACCCACAGTGACAGCCAACCTCCGTTTCCTGAGGAGCCACTTCCAGAGATAGATGGAATAGTGTTCAGGGCCTAACCTGCTCAACTGCCCCAATGCCCTGGGGGCCACCCTTTCTCTCGAGGGATAGAGTTCCCTCTATTTGGTGGCATCAGTCCTCCCCAGGATGTGGGTCCACCCCCACTCTCACTACTTGGGATTCTACCCCATGGTGTCACCCACTCTGGCAGAATGAGCATTTAGACATTCCCCAGGAGCCCGTCCTGCTTCAGACCCTCCCCTCCGAGCATTCTAAACAGGTAACCCTCTTTATTATATTTTGTTATGATTTTCTCGGCATTTTACTCTCCACCACCTCTTGTCCCTCTCCTGTGTTCGTATGCTACCCCTCCCTCCCCCCACTTTTGGGCACCGTTACCCAACCGTCCCTCCCCAGCCACCCTCAAACCCGTAAAGCCCCAACAAAAGGTAACCCCTTGCCCCAATTTTATCTCTTCTTTGTGTTCATACTTACCACCCTCTCATCTTAAATTGCACCCCTGCAGACATCGGCTCATATCCTTCCTCCACCCTCCGATTTCCTGTAAGCCTATCGTTCAGTCTCTTGCTATCTAGGGCAGCTTGGTTATTTCATATCATTGAGGTCATGTAGTATTTGTCCTTCAATGTCTGGGTTGCTTCACTCAACATAAGGTTCTCAAGATTCATCCATGTTATCACATGTGTTTGTAGTGTGTTTGTTCTTACAGCCGAGTAGTATTCCATTGTGTGTATATACCACATTTTATTGATCCACTCATCTGTTGATGGGCATTTGGGTTGATTCCAACTTTTGGCAATAGTGAACAATGCTGCTATGAACATTGGTGTACATATATCGGTTTGTGTCCTTGTTTTCAGTTCTGCTGGGTATATACCCAGTAGTGGTATTGCTGGGTCATATGGCAAATCTATGGCTAGTTTTTTGAGAAACCGCCATACTGTCCTCCAGAATGGTTGGATCCTTCTGCATTCCCACCAGCAGTGGATGAGTGTTCCCCTTCCTTCACATCCTCTCCAGCACTTGTATTCTTCTGTTTTTTTCATAGCTGCCAATCTTATGGGTGTAAGATGGTATCTCATTGTAGTTTTGATTTGCATTTCCCTGATAGCTAGAGATTTGGAACATTTTTTCATGTGCTTTCTTTCCATTTGTATTTCTTCTTCAGAGAAGTGTCTGTTTAAGTCTTTTTCCCATTTTTTAAATGGGTTGTTTATCTTTTTATTTTCAAGATATAGGAGTTCTTTATATATGCAAGTTATAAGTTTCTTATCAGATATATGATTGCCAAATATTTTCTCCCACTGTGTGGGCTCCCTTTTTACTTTCTTGACAAACTCCTTTGAGGTGCAGAAGGCTTTAATTTTGAGGAAGTCCCATTTATCTATTAGTTCTTTTGCTGCTCGTGCTTTTGGTGAGATATTCATAAATCCATTTCCTATTACTAGGTCCTGTAGATGTTTCCCTACACTGCTTTCTAAGGTTTTTATGGTCTTGGCTCTTATATTTAGGTCTTTGATCCATCTTGAGTTGATCTTTGTATAAGGTGTGAGATGGTAATCCTCTTTCATTCTTCTACATATGGCTATCCAGTTCTCCAGACACCATTTGTTGAATAGGCCACTCTCTCCCAGTTGAGAGGGTTTGGTGGGTTTATCGAATATTATGTGGCTGTATATGTGAGGTTCTATATCAGAGGTTTCAATTCGATTCCATTGGTCTATGTGTCTCTCTTTATGCCAATACCATGCTGTTTTCACCACCGTAGCTTTATAGTATGTTTTGAAGTCAGGTAGTGTGATTCCTCCAATTTCGTTTTTCTTTTTCAGTATGTCTTTGGCTATTCGGGGTCTCTTTCCTTTCCAAATAAATTTCATAGTTAGTTTTTCTAGTTCCTTAAAGAATGCTGCATTGATTTTTATTGGGATTGCATTGAATGTGTAGATCAGTTTTGGTAGGATAGACATCTTAATAATGTTCAGTCTTCCTATCCATGAACAAGGAATAGTCTTCCATTTATTTAGGTCTTCTTTGATTTCCTTGAACAATCTTGTATAATTCTCGTTGTATAAGTTCTTTACCTCTTTAGTTAAATTTATTCCTAAGTATTTGATTTTTTTATTTACTATTGTGAATGGTATTTGTTTCTTGATTTCCTCCTGATCTTGCTCATTATTGGTGTACAGAAATGCTACTGATTTTTGCGCATTGATCTTATAACCTGCTACTTTACTAAACTCATTTATGAGTTCTAGAATCTTCGTTGTAGATCTCTCAGGGTTTTCTATGTATAGGATCATGTCATCTGCAAATAATGAAATTTTGACTTCTTCCTTTCCAATTTGAATGCCTTTTATTTCTGGTTCTTGCCTCAGTGCTCGTGCAAGTACTTCTAAGACAATGTTAAATAGGAGCGGAGACAGTGGGCATCCTTGTCTTGTTCCTGAGTTTAGAGGGAAGGAGTCTAGGATTTCTCCATTGTAAACAATATTGGCTTTAGGTTTTTCATATATACTCTCTATCATGTTCAAAAAATTCCTTTGTATTCCAATCTTTTGGAGTGTTTTTATCAAGAAAGGGTGCTGTATTTTGTCAAATGCTTTTTCTGCATCAATAGATATAATCATGTGATTTTTTTCCTTCAATCTGTTTATATGGTGTATTACGTTGATTGATTTTCCTATGTTGAACCATCCTTGCATACCTGGGATGAATCCCACTTGGTCGTGGTGTATAATACGTTTAATGTGTGGTTGAATACGATTAGCAAGTATTTTGTTGAGTATTTTTGCGTCTAGGTTCATTAGAGAAATTGGTCTGTAATTTTCCTTTCTTGTGATGTCTTTGTTTGGCTTTGGTACTAGGGTAATGTTGGCATCATAGAAGGAGTTGGGTAATGTTCTTTCCGTTTCGATGTTTTGGAATAGTTTCAGCAGGATTGGTGTCAGTTCTTTCCGGAATGTTTTGTAGAATTCACCTGTGAAACCATCTGGCCCTGGGCTCTTCTTAGTTGGGAGATTTTTGATAACTGATTCTATCTCTCTGCTTGTGATTGGTTTGTTAAGATCATCAATTTCTTCTTTCGTCAATATGGGCTGCTTATGTGTTTCTAGGAATTTGTCCATTTCCTCTAGATTGTCATTTTTGTTGGAATATAGTTTTTCAAAATATCCTCTTATGATAGTCTTTATTTCTGTGGGGTCAGTGGTGATATCGCCTTTCTCATTTCTTATTTTGTGTATTTGCATCTTCTCTCTTTTTTTCTTTGTTAGTGTTGCTAAAGGTTTGTCAATTTTGTTAATCTTCTCAAAAAACCAGCTCTTGGTTTTGTTTATCTGTTCAAGTGCTTTCTTATTTTCTATTTCATTTAGTTCTGCTCTTATCTTTGTTATTTCCTTCCTTCTTCTTCCTGTTGGGTTACTTTGTTGTTGTTTTTCTAGTTCCTTCAAATGTGCAGTTAGTTCTTCAATTTTTGCTCTTTCTTCTTTTTTGATATATGAATTTATGGCTATAAACTTCCCTCTCAGTACTGCTTTTGCTGCATCCCATAAATTTTGGTATGTTGTGTTGTCATTATCATTTGTTTCAAGGTAGTCATTGATTTCTTTTGAGATTTCCTCTTTGACCCACTGTTTTTCTAAGAGTGTGCTGTTTAATTTCCAAATCGTGGGGTGAAATCTGGGCTTCTGTCCCTTGCAAATCTCCAGCTTGACTCCACTGTGGTCAGAGATAATGTTTTGTATGATTTCAATCTTTCTGAATTCGTTCAGCCTTTCTTTGTGGCCTAGCATATGATCTATCTTGGAGAATGATCCATGTGCGCTTGAGAAAAATGTATATCCTGCTGTGTTTGGGTGTAGCGATCTATATATGTCTATTAGATCGAGCTCCTCTAATATACTATTCAGATGTTTTGTTTCTTTGGTGATTCTCTTTTGAGATATTCTGTCCAGATTTGATAGTGGTGTATTGAAATCCCCCACTATAATTGTAGATGTATCTATACTTTCACTTAGTTTTTCCAGCGTTTGCCTGACGTATTTAGAGGCACTCTTGTTAGGGGCATAGATATTTATGATTGTTCGATCTTCTTGACAGATTTTCCCTTTCACTAAAATGTAGTATCCTTCTTTGTCTCTCACAATTGTTTCACATTTAAAGTCTATTTTGTCTGATATTAATATAGCTACTCCTGCCTTTTTTTGGTTATTGTTAGCTTGTATGATTGTTTTCCAGCCATTCACTTTCAGTCTCCATGCGTCTCTGGGTCTAAGATGTGTCTCTTGTAGACAGCATATGGATGGGTCATATTTCCTTATCCAATGTCCCAGTCTGAATCTTTTGATAGGTGAGTTTAATCCGTTGACATTCAGTGTTATTACTATCAAGGAATTATTTGTGTTAGCCATATTTTGATTGGATTTGTGTTTGTCATATTTTGTTTGTATATATTTTTTTGTCTTTTTTTTTGTTGTTGTTGGTCTTATACTCTCCTCCAACTTTGCCTTTCCTGTTTTTTCCTTTCTTCCTGCAGAACTCCCTTTAGAATTTCTTGAAGGGGAGGTTTCTTGTTGGTATACTCTTTCAGTTTCTGTTTGTCTGTGAATATTTTGAACTCTCCATCATTTTTGAATGCTAGTTTAGCTGGATAGAGTATTCTTGGTTGGAAGTTCTTTTCCTTTAGTACCTTGACTATATCATACCACTGTCTTCTTGCCTCCATGGTTTCAGAAGAGAAATCAGCACTTAATCTAATTGAGCTTCCCTTGTATGTGATGGTTTTCTTTTCTCTTGCTGCTTTTAGGATTTTCTCTTTGTCTTGAGCCTTGGATAATTTGATAAGTATATGTCTTGGGGTGGGCCTGTTGGGGTTTATGACTTGTGGAGTGCGCTGTGCTTCTTGGATATGGACATCTGTCTCTTTCAGTAGATTTGGGAAGTTTTCAGCCATTATTTCCTGCAACACTCCTTCTGACCCCTTTCCCTTCTCTTCAATATTCTTGGTATTATTGTGGGTGTTGTTTCTCAAGTATAAATGTGTTGGATATGTTGGGTCATTTATTCAGAAGATAGTTTCTGATCAGAGTAGAAAGTGACATTCAGTTTATGAGAGAGAAAGGTAAGTTGGTGTGGAAAAGCAAAATCAAGTTGGGAATTGAACAAGCACAGCAGTGAGGTGAGTAACCAGAGGGGAAGAGTCAGAAAATGAAAAATCCTATACCAACTAATGATTGTCCAGCTCTCTTTATCACTCTGAGGCTGGGTTTCCTCATTCATCTGTAAAGATTATTTTATAATAACACATTCTCAAAATAATTGTGAGAATTAAAGTAGATATTGAAAGCAAACTATTCTTTGTGAACAGTAAAACAGAAATGATGGTGGTTATTCTTTTTATAACTAGCTATTCTCAAAATCATTGGCCATTTAAATTTTCCCTTCTAACACCCAATGTAATACTGTTATTATTATCTGACTTCCTACTTATTTTCTTATTCCTAATCATGTGAACAGAGCTGAAAAAAATAATAAAATTTTAAAGTAAAGGAATATGCAAGAAAGAGGTAGGATTTTGGCTGAAAGCATTGAAAATATCAGGATAAAATTAAATTTGACATTGAGACAGTATGTTGAAAACTGGTAAAAAAAAAAAATACCAGGTAGGCATCATGCATCAATTTATTCATTCATTTAGTCAATAAACTGTAAATAAGGGCTGGTTGAAAACCAGACTGTCCTGTAGAGAAAGATCTCCTCTCCATTCTCTTTGTGTTTCCAGGGAGGGACCTATATTTGAGTTGTTTATGACCTCTCTCTTTCTCCTATTCACTGGAAGTGACTTATCTGACTGCCAGACACAATTTTTGCCCCGTTCTTTCTCTGTGCAGGCTGGGAAGGTGTCGCAGTGTGGGCTCGCCCAGAGGGCCGCTGCAGGGGCGGTGTGGGCTCGGGCGGAGGGCTGCAACACACGGAGGGGCCTTCCGAGAAGGCGCTCCGGGGCCGGCAAGGTGCGGAGGATGCGCCGTAGGAAGAAGACTACCGAGGAGACCAGGATCTGTGCACACGTCTGATTTATTCAGGAAGTACAGCGGTTAATATAGGGCGAAGACGGGGGAGGGGCAGGGGGCGTGGCCGGGGGGCAGCAGGCGGCTGATAGGTTCGTGCAGGGGTGCATCACTGATTGCGGGCAGAAGACGGGGTAGCCAGGGTTCTCGGAGGCAGCGAGGCGGGGCTGTCATGGCGTGGCAGTGGCCCTCGGGGGAGAGGCGGGGTTAGGCCACCGAGGGGGAAGAGGGTGCAGCTGGGCAGAGGGGCGGGCAGTACGCCCCAACCCCAAGCGGAGGGCCTTAACGCCCGTTCCCGCCACCGGGTCCGACTCGCACCGGCGCCTGGAGACGAGCTGACCCTTGCTGTCGTCACGCTCCCACACGGTGCCACCCTACAGGAAGGTCTGTGATTTTTCAGGACTGAGACTGAGTGCATGCTCAGTTTCTTAGAACTGCCTTCGCAATGTATCAGCAACTGGCCTTCAAAGAACAGAAATTAATCTTCACAGCTCCGGAGGCCAGAGGTCTGAGACCAAGGTGTCAGCAGGGCCATGCTCCCCCTGAAGCCTTTAGGGCAGGATCCTTCTTCTCCCTTTCCAGTTTCTGGTGGTTGCCATCAATCCTTGGCTTTCTTGGCTTGTGGCAGCATGACTTTGGTTTCTGTCTACATCATATGGTCTTCTTCCCTCTGTGTCCTTGTCTCTTCTCCTCTGTTAATGACACCAGTCAGTCATATTGGATCAAGGATCCACCCTAATCCAGTATGCTCTTAAGTTGTTTACATCTGCAAAGACCCTATTTCAAAATAAGGTCATATTCACAGGTAGCAGGGTTAGGACTTGAACATATCTTCTGTCAACCCACAGTACTGAGAAAATTCAGAGGAACAATGTTCACAGCTCACTTAGCCAGCAGTTGTTCTTCAGGCTAAAAATGATCAGCAAGAAGGGTGAAATTTTAGTCTCCATCTGTCTGGTGTTCTTGGCTTCCAGCATGAATGGGGGAAAGGAGTATTTTCCATTTAGTACCCCAAAGACTTCAAACATTCTTCTGGATGAATATGACATAATCCAACCTTAATTATGTTCTAATAGGTAGGATGAAAGAAAGGACAGAAATAAATGTAATTTGAGATAGATGATTCAGAAACCAGGGCTTTGAGTCTTAGCATCACCATTTAATAGCTGTGTACATTGGGGAAAAGATGGTTTAACGTCACTGATATTCAGTTCTCTCATCTGAAGAAAGAGATTACTAATCGCTGCCTCATAGTAAGGATCAACTATAATCATTGATCGAAACCAGTTTTTAAAAATCTAGTGCTAATGGGGAAAACCTTGTGCTATGATTATATAGAAAGTGGGTTCCTAACTTGTGATTTTACATCATCTCTGTCCCACTACCGTCAGCCCCACCAACCCAAGTTCCTGTCCGGATTACTTACCTGGTATGCCACAGGTTTTTCCTTGGTATGTTTTCAGGGCCATGCTTTCTAAAGTCTAATGCGTAAGCCTCAGAACAACAAAAACTGAAGTCAGTCCTAGATTTTCTCTATCACTGATGTCTATTTCTGTCTTCCAGTTTGCTTAGTGTGTTTCAACAGAGAGATTCTGTCATTGACCATCTCTTGCCTGGGTCTCTGCCTATAGCTGATTGCCTTATTTCCTTTGTGCTTTCCACATCTATCTAAATATGTGCCTGCTTTCCGTCACTGGCAAGTGTGCATATCATGAATTCTTATCTCTCCTGGTTTCCTTGAACTCTTACATCCCTCCTGCATACAAAACCTTATGTTGGATACTGGCCACCCAAATGATTCATTTGCATCATAGTCATTATGGCTCTGGGCTCTGGAACCAGACAGGTCCCTCTACTTATGAACTGGGTGCCCTTAGTTGTGTAACTTTAGCTTTAACACCTCAGTTTCCCTATATGAAAAATAGAATAATAATAGCTAGTTATCATGCAATAAAAATAAATGTGCTATGCTTAGTACAATGCTTGGCATACATTAAGCACTCAATAGTATTCTTTTTCTTGGTGTTGTTATTAACAACTAAAATAAAATGTCTTTCTCGTTTTGACAGCTTCTCTGTTTTTCCAGTTAATAGTTAGGAAAAAGAATAATGTTCTAATGGTACAGAGAAATGAGAGGAGCAAGGAAGTTAATAGTGTGCTTAGCCTACTCTAACTTAAAGTCAGTGGAACCACATAAATCTATAGGATTTAGGGTCATACATGCATTAAAAAAACCCACTAAATCCTACATATACACACAGGAGCCAACATTATGATGTTCAGAAGGTAGAAGATCGAACATTATTTCTTTTAAAAAAAATCAATATAATGATTACATCTAACCCCTGTAATATGAGTTAGTTCAAAATAAAAATGTATGACCTTAAAACCTTATAATCCAAGGCACTCTTGGTAGAAGCAGCTGAAAGATCCATTTATAGAACTTATTTAGAGATTTTCCAGATAATAAGGACTGAAGAGAAACACCAAAGACTGCATGAGAATAGCAACTAGGGCATCTCCTTTGACAGCTGTAACAGATCTAGTGGAGCTTTAAATCCCTCTCAAAACTGAATTGAAGCTCGGAGACTTGAGTAGTTTGCTAATAATAGTTTGCTTGCATATGGTGCTAAGCAATTGCTAGGGGGAAATTCATAAAACAGAAAAAAACAATACAGAATGTAACTCACATTATTTGATGACATCTACAAGTTACTGGAGAGAAAATTCATCAGAAAACACTCAACGTTGCACTTGTCAACACCCATCTAGTCTAAAAAACTATTGTGGTTCTATTATTATTGAAAGTGGATGCACCTATAGATATGTTTTGAGCATGGAAATACCATTTCTCTTTGAAAACTCTTTGGAAAAAATATACTAATTCCCCATCTAATTGAGGTCAGTTATTCCATCTTTTCCATATTATTTGGCTCAACATTTTCTTTCTTTTGTTAGGTAGAGTGAAAGAGGCTGTCATTGATGACAGAATAATAACGATCTATGAGGTCTAATATGGAAAAATATTCCATCTTTGACCTTGGTCATGAATTTCAACATTTATCCATCTTTACTGCCAGGTTTCCAACCAATTATTTTTGTCTGTCCTTGGGCAAGATGGAGGCTCATTAAGCGCCACCTTTTCAAAGGAGGCCTGCAATCCCCAGAATAGATTCTTAGATACATACATGGGCTGCATAAGAGGACAAGCAGGTTGGGAAAAAAATCTCCAAACCCTCTTGTGTTTAGACAGTGTCATTTTGGGGATATCAGTTACATGTAGAGGCAACATTGTTAAAATTGAATCCAGAAGTGATGCTTTTAGGTTTTCCAGGTGTTTGAGTTAAAGAGTACTACATGTAGAACTGCATTCATTTTATATTCAAAATATGACAGAAGAACATACAGGAAATTTTGTGTATGAATTTGGGCTGCAGAAAGTTTTTTGACGAAAGACTTAAAATTTTGAAGACTTCAAGGGAAACACTGATAGATCTATCTACATCAAAAGTAAAGTTTTCTGGTTGTGGGAAAACATAAATAAAATTGAAACTTAAGATGTACATATGGAGAAAATATTTGCAGCATAGAATAGACAAATGATTAATATCCCCAACACAAATAGCTGCTAGAAATTAACAAGAGAAAGATAAACAACTCAATAAAAAATGGGGCACAGACATTAACAGATATCTAAATCCTAAAAGAAAAATTACAAAAGTCAATAAAGACTTAAATCAAATTAAACCAATGAGATTCCACTTTTATTCGCCACACTTCCAAAATGAACAAATAAAATGATTCTTACATTCCAGCAGGTTAAGAGCATTGAGGAACAAACTATCAGACATTGTTGGAGAGTCCATATTTTGGTGCAGCTTCTCTGAAGGGTCATTTAGATGCATCTAGTAAAATTTAAAAATGAATAAACTCTTTTCAGCAATTTCAGTTCTTAACAATCCCCAAACAAAAATACTTATTCATGTGTTTAACGACACATACACTAAGTGTCCAATCAATATCATTTGTAACAACAGAAAAAGGGAAATATCTAAATAATAATCAATAAAATAATTTCTAAATCACTATGGTATATCCATGCATTACCCTGTGAGGTAGTGTATCACAGTTAATTATGGCCAAAATTATGCTTTGTAACAACACCCACTAAATCTCATCAACAACAAGCATTTACTTAGCTCACCAGTTTATGGGTAGGCTGACCATGGCTGGCTTGCTAAGATGTCTGATAATTGTCTGATTTAACTTGAGCTCAGTTGGATTCCCCAGTTCTGCCTCTGTGTCTCATTTATACTTCTTCTGGGTCTAGAGGGTTAACTCTGGCATGTTATTCTCATGGTGATGACACAGGTGAAGAAAGGAATCCTAGTAATACAGGCACTTTCTAAACCTTTGGTTACAAATACTCATTAGCATTCCATTTGCTAAAAAAAGTAATGTGGCCAAACCCAAATTCAAGGGACATGGCAATTGTGAACTAGCTAAACTGGAACGAAAGTTTTATTGTGCAAGAAGTATATCAAAATGGACTTTCAACATTTTTACTCTGATGTACTTATGTGTAGTTATCTGCATTTATCCTATCTGGAGTTCATTGAATTTCTTGGCTGTGTAGGTTACAGTTTTTCAAAAAATAGGGGAAATTGTATGCATTATTTCTTTGAATTTTTTTTCTGCTCCTTTCTCTCCTTTCTTTCTAGTACTGACATGTATGTTACATGTAGGTTGAGGCACTTGGTGGTGTCTCACATTTCTCTGAGATTCTGTTCTTTTTTCATTCCTTTTCTATTTGTTCCTCTGCTTACATAATCTCTATTGATCTATCTTCAAGTTCACTAATTCTTTCTTCTTCTAGTTCAAATCTACTGTTGAGTCCCTTAGTGAGTTTTTTATATTCATTATTGTACTTTTTGTCTCCAAAATTTCCATTTGGTTCTTTTTAAAAATCATATTTATCTCTTAATTATATTCTCTATTTTGATGTGACATCATCACACCTACCTTTACTTCTTTAATCACACTTTTCTTTAGTTCTGTTAGCATATGTATAATGGCTGCTTGGAATTTTCTCTGTTAAATATGACAGCTGTTCGTTCTGCAGTCCATTTGTGTTGCCTATGTTTTTCCCAGAGTGTGGGTCATACTTTCCCATTTCTTTGCATGCCTTGATATTTCTGTTGGAAAATGGATATTTTAGATGATATAAGGGAACAACTATTTAAATATATTTAATTTGCCCCCTTCACCACTCCAGAGCTTTATATTGTTGTTTGCTTATTAATTTTTTTAATGACTTGCTGGATTGTTTTAGTGACATCTATTTCCTCTCCATTGTGCTAAGCATCTGATGTTGATCCCTGGGGAGACTTAGCTTTCAGTATAAGCACCATCACCCTGGGATGACAGTGTTACTGGTAGGACTACTTTTCACTTTTTCCCTGACCAGTCCCAGTTGTGTGACCCCACTAATTTCTGGATGAATGCCCTATTTTCACCAATTTCCTGGGGCATACATTACACTGCAAACTAATTCAATCAAACTGTAGCTCCTTTGAAGAAGGAGTTTCTGATCTGTTTGATATGTGTCCTGATACCAGGAGGGATCCTCCCAGCCTCTTATTTCTGGTCCTCTCTTGAAAAGTAGCAGGCTTACACTGCAGACTGTATCTTCTAAACCTATGAATTTCTCCCAGTTGTCTTTTACCACAACCTCTCCACTGTTTTCTGAGTACCTGTGGGTTTGAGGTTTTCTAAACTGCTGCAAATGAAGTCTGAAGTCTGAAGAGATTCAGAGCAGTTTTATAGCCAGCTTCTCCCTGAAGGCAAAATATCAGACCTAGGGCTCTGCAGCTGTGGATGGGGAGAATTGCAAGCTTTTCTCTGATTGATACTCCAGCCCTTGGAACTGGCAATCAGTAGACATGCTGTGTGGCCAGAGGTCCTCTCAGCTTGCCTCTCCTGGCATAGAATCATAGATTCACAAGCTGAGGAAAGGGCTATCAGGGCCCCAGAATTCTTAGCTTGCTGTGCAAGGTAAAGCTGCCATTTCACAAATGAGGCTGGGTGGGAAGAGGGAGCCTCCACTTCTCCTTTGCACTCACCCAAAACTTAGCCTCATTAGCAGGCATTTGCAGCAGGATGAGAAATGCTGTCCTTCTGCTCCTTCTAGGAAGAAAACCCTCTGACTGGAAGGGGAAAGGAGCATGTGTTCTTGGTTCTAGTAATCTGGAATTGAGTCTCTTCTTGCTGAATTGGAAGTGGACAGGGAAGGTGTGGTATTGATTCAAATACCACACACTCTCACTTAGTAAATTTTCATAGATATTCTTGAATAAATGTTTCTTCATCTGCAGTTTGCTCTTAGTGCCATTTCTAGGGGCTTTAATGTTTTGTTTTTAAAAATAATTTTCACCAGATTCACTGGGAACAGTTGAGCAGGGTTCCTCACACAGTAGTGCTATAATGCCAGAAGTAGATAATTATCAAACTTTTAGAATGTTGCTAATCTCTGACAAATATTATGTTTGTCAAAATATATATATATATTTTTGAGGTACCAGGGCTGGGGATTGAACCTGGGACCTGATATATGGGAAGCCAGTGCCCAACTGCTAAGCCACATTGGCTCCCCAGAGTTGGTATTTTTTTTATTTGTTGGGTTTTTTTTTGTTTGTTTTTGCTTTTGGGAGGCACCAGGGATTGAACCCGGACCTCCCATGTGGGAAGCAGGTGCTCTACTGATTGAGCCACAATTGCTCCCCCATGTTATAGTTTTAATTTATATTTTATATGAAGGAGATTTCTCATCTCTTCATATTTTTAAAGCTGTTTGGATTTCCCATTTTGTAATCTGCCTGTTGTGCTCTTTGCCTATTTTTCCCTTGAATCCTTACTCACTTTTTATTTTTTAAACTAGGAGTATTTTCATGAAGGAAATAAAATACATGCATGCGTTATATATTTTATACTATATTCATGATGTTTTGTGTCCTTTGGATTTTTTTTTCACTTTAATGAATTAGAATTTTTCTGTTTTAAAATGGCTTCTCCGTTTTCGGGACGTGGAGTTGTCCTGGATAGTGCTTCACGGACAATTACGGGACACTGTAGATCCCCCCAGGGCCCACTGGATGGAACGTGAGAGAGTCTGGGCTATGATGTGGACCATTGACTATGGGGTGCAGTGATGCTCAGAGATGAACTTACCAGGTGCAATGGATGTATCACGATGATGGGAGAGAGTGTTGCTGTGGGGGGAGTGGGGGGCGGGGGCGGTAGGGTTGAATGGGACCCCATATATTTTTTTTAATGTAATTAAAAAAAAATAATAAATAAATATTTTAAAAAAATAAAATAAAATGGCTTCTGATATTGTGTCATACTTTTAAAAACTTCTTCCTCCAGAATTATAAAAAAGTCTTATGATTTATTTTATCACTTTGCAGTTTGTTTTAAATGCTTAAGTGTGGGATCCTGTTTGACGAAGGAGTGAAGTAAGATTCTAGGTGACTATACAGGGTCCAATACCATTAATTCAATAAAGTCATCTTGTCTCCATTAGTAAAATGGCCCCTTTATTATATTTAAATTCTTACTTGTATTTAGTTCTGGTTTTGGATTTTTAATTTTCTTTCCCTGATCTTTCACTTTTTATTCCACTTAGAATGTTATATTTTCCATAGTTTCACAACACTTTTGAATATTGGTAGGGTTGGTCTCTCCATCTCTCATTTCAGAATTTTCCTGAAAGTTAGTGCACACAATTAGGTTCTTTGCTAAGCTTGCAGAGTGGCTTGAAAACCTACCCTTCTGAGTCTTCTCTATAATAGCTAGACCTCTCAAGCAAAATATTGTGGGATTTCTGCGGGTTAAAATACTAAACCCATGATCTTTATAATGCAATATGAGGGGGAATGAAAAATTTTGTGTTAAGGTAAGAAGGCTAACATAAAGATGCAGAATGGGGAAAAAATTGGACATTCCATTTTTCCACAGCAGTCTGATGACCCATACCTGACAAGACCACACTGGGTGGAGCTGGTACTGGGCACTCCATGGCCATCTGGCATTGCTGCCAACTTATTTTTCTTCACTGTCACATGAAATCCTGAACAGTGAGAAAAATATAGGCTGATATCCAACTAGGCACTGCTCTGCCATATGCTTTAAGAGTATTCCCTCTTCAGCACAAAAAAAAAAAGAATTAAAAATTTGGAAGCTACCTAATTTTATTTATATTTGCACTCATGATTCATATAAGAACTCATTTGCTCAGGAAAGAGTTTTCAGAGATGACTGTATTAACATAAGAATATGGTTTGTAATCACAAATGATTTGACTGTCTTTGGTCATTCTGCTGATTGACCATTTGAAACAATGCGTGCAGTTTCTTTTCTACAGAACACAGACAAATATTTCAGTTTGTTGTCATTTGTAACTCTTATTTGAAAGGAGGAAAGGAATGTACTCAACCCATTTCCTAGTAACACAAGCCCAACAAGTCTACCTCTTTCTCTATTTTTATCATTATTGTAGATCTTTCAAAGATATGTAGTTCATCTTTGAATGCAGTTGTTTTTCTTTTTCTTCTTATAATCATTCTAGTTCAGCTTATTTTATAGGCTCTGGAAAATATCTTACTGCCATTCAAAAAAAATTCATAGTATAAATTGAAATCCTACTATGTGTAAGTGTAAGGGACCGTGTGAAACCCTTCCATGTATTTTGTCTCCCTGGACATGTAAAATCATGATAGATATGAGATAGATACTGTTACTAGTTTCAAGATGGAAAAACTTTACCTCAAAGAGAGTAACTGTATTTCCCAAAGTCCAATAAATAGTTAATGTTGGAGCAAGAGATTTTGGGTAGTTCCAGATGAAATTTTACAAAGCTCTACATGAACTGTATTTTACTTATCTCTAATATCACATGTTTCTCTTCTCCCACGAAATTCCAGGCATAATGTCTTCATTTCCATTTCTCAGACACACCAAGCTTGTTCTCATTTGAAGGACTTTGCACTCACTTCTCCTCTGCCTTAAGTGCTCATCACGATGGTCATCACATCTGTGGCGCCTTTTGTCATTCACATCACCTTTTCCAAGAGTTCTTCCTAGTCTAAGGTACAGAGTCACAGTTTCTCTCTCTGTCTTCACCCTCCTTGATGCTTCAGCACAGCCTTTAGCAATATCTACCTAAGGTATCCCCTGCTTATCAGTGTGTCTATTTTTATTCTCTTCCCTAGCATTTGGAATATTTTCTAGAAGGTATTCAGTAGGGGTTTGATGAATGAATGAATAACTGTCTCTATCTTATCCAAATAGAGCTAAACATAAGGACAGGGTTAGGATACAAGAAAGGTAAAAAGGCTGGTCCTTGCTCTCAAGGACTTGTCACCTAGCGTGTGGTGTATCTTTATATGGAACAAAATGTATGGGGCTAGATTTAGAATAAGACTGTGAAGCTAGATTTAACAGCAACCAAAATAAGTATTGATACATAAATTTGAATGTTAGCAAAATCCCTTCCAGATCTCTAAACAAATTTTATACTTAGACATAAACTTACAATATACTGTCTTTAAAAATACCATACCTCAAGGTCTTACCACAATGCAAGTTTGGAAGAACGTTGTGTCTACACTTTAAAACCTTTTTTGATCTAGAAAAACATAGTTTAGGGAAATGCTTGGAAAAAGACTTAAAGGAGTCTGTGATGAAGGGAGAGAGATGAAGAAGACAGAGGACAGAGAGCCCAGGGACCTAGACTATGGTCTCCTTTAGAAAAATGGTTCTCCAGAGAACAGAAACAGAACAGTTTTATATATCAATAAAGATATATACACAAAGATTTATCATAGGAGTTGGCTCACATGACCATAGGGACTGGCAAGTATGAATTCTTTAAGGCAGGCCACAGGATGGGAACTCTGATGAAGGTGAAGGTGAATTCCCAAAGAGAAGCTGCAAGTCAGAAGCTCTGATGAAGGTGATACCAAATTACCCAGGAGGAGCTGGCTGATTGCAGTAGAGACAGAAATTCTACTGCTGAAATCTTCTGTTCTGGCTTTAAGACCTCTGACTAATTGGATGAGGAGACTCTCCTCATTGCTGAGGACAGTCTCCTTGGTGATGGCAGATGCAGTCAGCCCTAGATGCAATCAATTGGCTATACATGGGAACCCAGCTATGAAATGCCCTCACAGGAGCAATCCGGCCAGAGCTTGCCTGACCAAATAAATAACTGAACATCATAACCTAGACTTGAACTTCACTATTGCACATAGTGATCACTATGTGTATTTATTATTGTACTCTGATATACGAGTGCAATGGTAATGACAAGGCAGTCTCTACCTTATCATTATCCACAGAAGTAAAAATGGGCATCTTTTGAAGGATTGAAGGTCTACGAGATTCAAATCCAAATGAGATGACATGACTCTTTAAGTAGCTTCCACAGTAACTGATACTGAGAACATCAATTCCTAAGAGAATTTATAAAAAGCATATTAAGGCATGAGGCTCTCCAGAGGTCACCTGGAGCAAATTATGGGGATTGGTCTAAAGAGCTTCTGATGCTTCATAATGATTTCCACTTTCCTTAGAGTGAGTTGGTGGGAATGAAGGTGTGTTTTTACAATCTTAACTTGAATCCAAAAGAATAGTGTAAAATTGATTGCCAAGCATGATTGTGTACACTATTAATCAGTGTTTCAGAAAATGATTAAAATAAAGCCAGTATTTTTATTTTAAAATCGTTCATTCTTCTAGATCTCTATGAACTTCAGATCTCTATGTTTTCTTGCCTTTCTTTTAGAAGAAGTTCAGTTGTTTTTGCCAATTATAGCTTCATAATTATTGAAAAACAAGGATACCCCCTACAGTCCCACCACCCTATGGGAACAACTGCAAATATTTTGTGTCTTTCTTTACAAATTTGTTTTGCATGTTTAGACACCATTATGCTTATCTTGCTTAAAATTTTATAGAGATAGTGAATAAATTTTACAACAATTTTCAGTTTTTGAAGGAATGCAATACGTTATTGCAGGTAAGAGGAGATATAATTTACTTTATCAATACTGAAGATAGAATGTTTTCATTATTTTCCTTCTTTACATAAAGCTGTTTTATGTTTTAGTTTATATTTAACCTAAATATATATTATAAATTCAGACTTCAATAACAGATTATCCTCTTGTATTAGATTCCCAAGAGTGGAAAATGTAAAGAAGTTTTAAGTTTCTTGATATTTTGATATTTGGTAACTTGGTATTTTGATATCACCAAAGTGGCTTTCAAAAGCTTATAACAAACATTTCTTTGGCAATATGCAAAGACTATTATCCTATCATACAACTAATAGTATTTAATAGCAATCTTTAAAAAATAATTTCCAGTTTTATAAATGAAAAAAATTCTTCTTGAATATGAATTTCTCTGATTCCATAGTGAGGTAAAACAAATTCAGTATGAATATTGACATTGTCTTCCCTATTAGTTGTCATTTGTTTTCTTACAGGCATTATATCAGTGCTGCAATCTCTAGAAATGGTTCTATTTTTGCTACTGTACTGGACTTAAGCAAACTGAGAAGTTAGCCTATCTGAGTACCTTTAAGTCATTCAAACATCTAATAGTACCTAGCAGCAAAGAAAGAAACAATCTTTTGAATTTCACATTAAAATTTATAGTAAACTTCTTTGGCAAAATCTTACAAGTTTCTTTATTTTTGCAAATGATAAGGCAAATGTTCAGAGATGAAATAATTTTTCTAAGGTCAGACATCTAGTAAATAGTAAAATTGGAATTCTAAGACTATAATTTCAACTTTCCACTATATCTGAGGTCTTCATAGTTGACACACAAATTGCTGGTGAGAGACAGTCATTGTCTGGGACAGGTGGTGAGCTTTCATAACAATTGCTGAGGTTTTGAAGTTTTTCTACCTAAAAATTCAAATATATGTATTTTCATAGAATTCATCCAAAGCTATGAGCCTGAGCAAAAATATAGCCACAGGTGACATTAGCTTTCACTTGCTAAAGTGCACATGGAATTTACCAGCGAAGACCCTCCAATTACCATTTGAACTTAGCATTGTCCTTAGAAGAGAAGTTCATGTGTAAGATTTTGTTCTTCTTCATTCCATTTATCTGTCTTTAAGTGCAGAATGCCATTTCTTACTGACCTCTGCTTATCAAGCTGGCATTTGCTACACATACTTCAAATGTACTTGGTATCTGAAAAGTGATCTTTTAGCCAAACAAGGTTTTGAGAGCTCATTCCACAGGCTGCACACAATAAAAGGGATATAATGTAGACCTGAGAGGCATGGGAAGAGAGCAGATGGTCCTTGGGTACCTGATATAATCACACAAGCCAATAGGTGTTTTCAAATGTTGAGTTGAGCTTGCTCTTGCTATACCACTTGGTCCATTCCTTGGCATCAATTAATTGAACAATTTTTCCTACTTATAATTTCAAGTATCTGAATTGTATACATTTGTGAAGGTGAAACATTAGAAAGTTAACTATTTACTAGTTAACTCTTCGATGTTTATAGCATTATTATTTGATGAGAAATTTTCCACAGTCACTCACATATATGCTAAGCCTCTTCATTAACATTTTCTGGATGTCCTGATTTTGAAATGGAAATTATTATGTCAGAAATACTAAGTTCATTTCTCTCAGAGCACTGTTGAATGTCACTCAGAGTCCATCAGCACCAAGACTAATAAATGAAGTACACATAAAGAGGTATTAAGTACTAAGATAGCCAGTTTCTCCTTAGATGTCATTCTTATTTCACCACTCCCCTCCTCCAGGGTCTAAATTGAATGGGAATTCACATCTTTGATAAGTCATCTTTATTGGCTAGTTGTTTATTTTACATCTTTATTAATGGGTATGGAAGTGAGTCTGTAAAATAATACAAATAAAGTGAAGTTTGTGAATTTTCATTTCGTTCTTTACATGAGGTATTTTTGAAGCACTGCCCTGAAGAACACAGCAGAGTGAGACACTTTGGGGCTATATCACCACACATAAACTTGAACAGACAGCAAGAAATGGAAGAAACGTCTTTCTCAAGGCTCCAGAAAATAGTTAAAGGACTGCAATCACAGAGTATGTGCTGAATCAAGAAAAAGGCAATTTAAAGGTAATAGGATCTTACAGTATCCTGTCTGGCAAACCTACACTCACTGGCTAGGAGTGGAGCCAGCCCATGTTTCAGTGTGGATCCCTGGTCCTGAGTATGCAGGGAATAGAGTAATCTTTGTGCACATACTAGGAGCATGTACATCTGGCCCAATCTGTCTGGTAGTAGCTTGAGAGGCTTGTTGTCCAGAACTTGACCTGCATGAAAGATGGATTCCTAGGGCCACCTGAGCATGCCCAAGACATGACACATATACAGAAGGGATCAGGGTGGCCTCTATCCTTTTGCATCGAGCTATTCTTTAAACTCATTGTATGGATAAGCTCTGAAGGAAAACATTGGAACAGGTCAATCTGGAAGGACAAGGAAAGGTATTTGCTTTTTCCTTTCTTTTTTCTTTTCTTTTTTTTTTTTTTTGTAGATCCTGGCACATAAAGAAAGCTCTGTGATAACATAGCTGTAAAGAAGCTTAAAGAACAGATGCCTCAGACTATAAATTCCAATGACAACACATTAAAATATCAAAATGTCCAGGGTTAAACAAAAGGTAGCAAAATATCCAAAGAAAAATAAAGTGATGGTCCAGGAAGAGGAGAAAATTAAAATTAGGAACTATTAATGAGGAGGAACAGCCTAGGGACATACCAGACACAGACTTTTTAAAAAAATGGTCCTAAATATGCTCAAAGAGCTAAAGGAAAGTATGGACAAAGAACTAGAGGAAATCAGGAAAATGATAGAAAACACAAAGAGAATATCAGTAGAGACATGGATTATAAAAAGGAAGAAAATAGTGCTAAAGACCAGAGTAACAGAAATTTAAAATTCCCTAGAGTGGAGAAGAAAGAATCAGTGCACTTGAAGATAAGAAAATTGAAATCATCCATTCTGAGGAGCAAAAGAAAGGAAGAATGAAGAAAAGTGAACAAAGCCAAAGAAACCTGTGGACACCATCAAGCATACCAATATATACATTGTGAGAGTCTGAGAAGGGTAAGGAAGAGAGAAAGGGGCAGAGACAATATTCAAGAATGTAATGGCTGAAAACTCAAATTTAACAAAAGACATGAATATATAAGCTGCTCAATAAATTCCAAAGAGGATAAACTCAAATTGGCCTATGATGTGGCACATTACAATCAAACTGTCAAAGACCAAAGATAAAGAGAATTCTGAAAACTTTAAAAGAGAAGTAACATCATATACAAGGGTACCCCAATAAGATTAAGTGCTGACTTCTCATTGGAAACAATGGAGTCAAGAAGGCAGTGGGAGGGCATATTTAAAGTGAGGAAAACAAAAACTGCTCAGCAAGAATTCCATATCTGGCAAAACTGTCTTTCAAAAATGAAGGAGAGATGAAGATATTTCCAGATAAACTAAAGCAGATGGAGTTTGTCACTAAACAAGCCCTGCAAGAGATGTTGAAAAGAGTTCTTCAGGTTGAAAGGAAAAGACACTATACACATAGACTGAAGCGACAAAAAAAAAATGAATATCTCTGGCAAGGGTAATGACACAGGTAAATAAAAATGTATGTACTACTTTATTTTTAGTTTGTAACACCACTTTTTACTTCCTACAGAATCTAAAAGGCAAATGCATAAAATGGAATGATAAATCAGTAGTTTTGAATTTATTATTTATAAGCATGTAATTTTTCACAATAGCTGCATAAATGTGGGGGAATGGGAAGGTGTAGAGAGACTGTATTATTGAAGTTAAGCTGGTATCATATCAAAGGAGATTGTTACAAATTTAGGATGTTAAATATAAGCTCCATAGTAACTACACAGAAAATAGTAGAGAGTTATGCCAGCTCAGAGAGACAGAAAGTAGAGTACAGACTGTCGGGAGCAGGAACAAGCAGGTGTGTGAGTAGTTAATACAAAACGGTTGTAGGGTTTCTGTTTTGTGGGATTGGAAAGTTTTAGTAATGGTGGTAGTGAGGGCACTACAACAAAGTGAATGCGATTAATCCCACTGAATCATATGCTTGGGAGTGGTTGATATGGGAAAGTTTACATTGTATATATGTTCCCACAATAAAATAAAAAAAGAGTAACTAAAGAGACCATGACAACTAAATGCAATACATGATCCTGGATAGGACCTAGTAAGGAAGGGAAACCTCTGCTCAGAAATTAAACTGAGAAACCATTTGTAGGAAAACAAGGAATGATAAAATTCAGTTTTACAAAAAACATAGTAACAGAGAAGGCATGGCAAAATGAGGTCTATAAGCAACAATTTAGCAGAACAATTGCATTTGCATTCATTTCTTACTTTCAACAACTTCTATGGCTTTGAAATGAGAAAAGTACTATTTTCTTCTGAGGTGCACAATATTCAAATTATTTTTTCCCATTTAAGAGTTCTTTTGAAATATGGGATTTATATTTTATAAAAAATGACATTTTTGTTTAATATGTGTTGTCCCTTTAACACATCTTTTCCAATTACCTCATCACGTTTCAGAAGCATGCATTGTAACTTTTTTTTACATTTAAATCACATTTATTTTAAAATTACTGTGATTCTCTAAAGCTTTTTTCTTTCTATCTATGTGAAGTTTGAGGAAGAGGTTATATTAGTCCTATCTATTTATTCTTGATTATTTATCAGAGATTTTCATTGTATATTTCTATAACTGTTCACAGTCAAATTAGTTTGTGTTTGATTCCAAGGCTGAGGGGTTTCAAAATAATTCTAATTCAATTATACATCACACCACATATAGCACCATATATCTACTATCACAATTAGACCCATCTGAAAGGAGGGATTTCTAGAGTATAATTTGTCTTTATTTGGGGTTTGTCTTATTTTGGAGAATGCCTTTGTGTAAATTCTGCTCAACCATGTCCTCAGTAAAGAATATATTCAGTTAATCAGAGCAATCTAGTTCTCAACCATTTACTCCCATGAATCAATAGTATTCTTTCATTTATCCTCCCCTATCTGCTGAAGAATTCACAGAACTTCCTATGTAATTAAAGTGACTCATGATCTCCAGTGCTATAGTTTTAAGGAAAATGGGAATAAGCAATGTTTGTTTCACTGAATGACCATCAATAAACATAAATGATTCTATGTGATTCTCCTCATCATTTGAGCATCTACAATTGTCTGTTAGTTTGCCTACTGCTTCAAATTTAAATTAACCTTTAAAAAAAGTCACATTTGGAAACTTGCAGAGGAGTGATTCTGAATTGCCCTCCTACTGGAGAGGAAGAACATCTGTCCTTGATCAAGGTCATAATTAGATCCACTAAGGTAGAAGATGAAACAAGGTGAGTAGATGAAAGGTTGAAAGCAGAAGTGGGGTTTTGGATGAAGGAAGGGAAAAGAACAGTAACAATTAAGCAAAAACCCATGCCAGGGGCTTGAGGTTTACACACCCCAGGTCCCTGCTCTGTGGCCCAGCCGAGAAGGTTCACAGGGTCTACCTCCATTCATCATGACCGCCCATGGCAGCTCCTCTTTGAGCCTCAGATCACAAATGAAAGTCACCTCTTCCTGGAGAAACATCTGCATCTGGCTCGGTGTTCTCTCTCCCCAGGGCACATCCATCACCCCCAGGCGAAGCATGCTTGTGAAAGACGGAGGGGCCTACCCCTTCCTTTGCTATTAGGTCTGCTTTGCTGTGATAAAATCAAGGGCTGTCTAAACCTGGAGTGGTCAAAAAAGAAGAAGGTTGTTTGGGTTGGAATGTCTAGGGTTTCATTCACTTTCCCTAAGATTCCCATTTTGGAAGCGTAAAGTTTCTGAGTATTTTCTTTGTAACAATAAAATATCGAGTCCTTCAACATGGTTCTAGGATGGAGAACACCATCCCCACCGCATTAAAAATCTAGAGTTCGTTCACCAACAAAATCCAGTCCAAATGCCTTGAACTTAATCTGAACTTCGACCCTACAACCACAATGGCAACATTTTCCACTCATAACATCACTCATAGCATCACCTTGCTCTCTGGCGACTGTGTCTTTAGTGATTAGTAAAACACTGTGAAACAATGACATCATGTCTATAAAATAATCAGAAAAAAATGCCAAATATTAATGACTAAGTCTCTGCATGGAATTTGAGCAACACCAGTGGTGTCTGGGTTCACTTGGTATATTCTGATCTAGTGAAACTTGAACAGGTTTGATTTCCACTTCCCTGTCCTTGCCTATTTTCTGCCCTTCCCCCATTTCTCCACTTCTCTATCTCCTTCACTTTACCAAGGAGTTTGTAGTAAGAAGACCTGTTAAGTTTCAAAATCACCTCCTCTGCCCTCTGATCTTTACTGGATGCTTTTCTCAATTTTCAACTAGAAGTGCAGCTCTTCTGTAGATCCAGGTACTGCTCGGTCTCCCAGACACTTCACAGTTCACAAGCAGGGGTAGACGGATGGAAATTTTAAAGCACACACGTTGTGTTGTACCAATGGATGCAAATAAAGGTCTTTCTTACCTCCTTGGGTAGTGGAAAGTAGGAATACAGATCACAAAAAAGAGTGGAATGTTAGACGCTCACAAAGCCAGGGAATGTTAAATTGGAATTTAGTCCAACACAGTCACTGACTGTTCTGAATGCTTAAAAAACACAATAAGCTTTTAAGCTTAAGCCAAAGTGAACTGTAAAGGAAATACTGCCCCTGGGGTGAACCAGCCAACAGGCCCTGCTCGGGCTGCTTAACTTGCTGGCTGCCTAACTCTGGTTATTGTTGCAGGGTCTGCCGTTAACCTCAAAGGCATTATTTTGGGGAGAAATGCATGTAAATAATGACACAGGAACTACTAAGAACATGCTCCCCTTTTTAAATAGTTATGGTGCTACTCTCACAATTAGTAGTCACTTGGAGTTTTCCTTTTTGAAAGCAGAGGCCTCGCATTCGTGGACAGTGATATTTTTAAAGAGTGTGATATGGAACCCCACTGTTGCACAAATGTACTTCAAGGTCTGCCAAGTCATCAGGGCAGTAAAAGAGACCCCCCATCCTCCTTATTTCATAGTAACTCACTTATCTGTTATAATGTAGGCTGCACCAGGGCAGAAAGTTTTCTGATGCACTTCCCAATTGCCTGGGCAGAGTAGCTGATTCAGTAAATATTCATTGGAATAAACAAATGAATGCTGTTCCTTGTAATATCTTATTTGAAAGAAGATAAAGTTTGAAAACTTTACCTCTAGTATGGCTTTGCATGGAAAGTTTAGGCAGTCGCTCGACCAGTACAACCGTGTTCAGTGAACATGGAGTACCTATGCTAGGCAGCCTCGAAGTTCCTCCCTCGAGGCGATGGTTTTTGACTCTTGTGCTAGTTTTGCATCAGTGAGACCTGCTACAGAGATCTTGAATGACAGGGCAATTTTAACGAGGCCAATAGATTTTGAGTCTCCAAATAAACCACCGGGCAGACCTTTCAACAAGCCCTCTCTGTTCAGTAGTCTATTTAGGACGAGAAACTTTCCGTGAACTCTGCAGGTGAACTTTTTCCGTTCTTTGCTTCCACTTCTTCAGATTGCATAGAACCTTTGGGAGCCTAGTGCTTGGGTTTTGAGAAGAATACATGAAAGGATAAAAACCACACATTTTTTTGGCACATTGTCCTTGGAGGCATGTTAAACTCCTCTCAAATATTGTTGTCTTTTTCTTATTGAAAATATCAAGTCTGTTTTCTATATAAACAAGCATTTTCTTTTATCTTGATGATATTGTCTTACATTCCAACCTTATGGTTTAAATATTTTATTCATCTCAGAATCATTTAACATTGCCTTATTATTTGAAACACTCACTTATGTTAGAAAAGAATTGTTCGTGACCTTTCTTTCCACTGAAGAAAGAAAATGAAGATACAAACAACGTTTCCCATGTATGATCTGTGATGGTTAGTCACACATATTTTCTTCGGGTTAAACGTTACCTGAAATTGAGGAGGAAAGGTGAAAATGACATTTCTAAATGTCAATGGTGTGTGGTATTTGCATTATGTCTCTTGCCCAGACTACCAACTTGAAAATAGTGTCAGCACTTGGAGAACAGAATACTGCTATATTTATTTTATATCTTAAAAGGGAGGTGAATCAGATAAAGACATTAGAAATGCTATAAACAGA
The DNA here is from genome assembly GCF_030445035.2 of Dasypus novemcinctus. NCBI lineage: Eukaryota > Metazoa > Chordata > Mammalia > Cingulata > Dasypodidae > Dasypus > Dasypus novemcinctus. The sequence continues at coordinate 15,830,236 of NC_080687.1, read as the reverse complement.
AGATCAGGTGATCTATATTTGTGAATTGGGTTTGTTGATTCATGGCAAAAATCACAGAAGAAATGGCATTTGTCATTGTGGACAGTAGAGTTCTAAATCTCCTACTTACCCCTCTCTGGCTTCTTCTTCCCCTACCTCCCCCCTCCATTGTCCCTCTCATATCTTGGCCAATATTAACGCATGCTGGAGGTTGGCAAATACTGCTGTAAAAGGGCCAGACTGCAATGCTCTCGGGGCTCTTACCGTCTCTACTTCTGTTTGTGGTAATTCACTGTTAGAGGCTGCACGGCCGCATGCTCACTTCCTCTACACTCAGGTGCTCCCGGCAAGCTGCAGTCTTGCCTGGATCTAGATGAAAAAGCGCTGGTGAAAGTAGAAGCAGTTCAGTAGGCCTCACCCTCTTCCCCCTCCCTGAGATTTACAAGCCTGCAGTAGAGATTGTAGGTCCTCCTTCCATCTCTTCCACTCCATTCTGGCAGCCCTGGTTTCTGATGGTTAGTCCATCAGCACCATCTCTCTTTTGGTTATTAGACATTTCTTCTATATTCTGGCATATATTTGATCAGTGGCCCTCATTTTCAGTTGGAGGTGTTAGAAATTTATCCCTGCTATGTGTCAGACCTGGGTAAACTCAAGATAAGGTTCACCTTAATTTATAGACGTCACCGCCATATTTGGTTAGAAGACACTAAAGATGAGGAATAGCGACACTAAGTAAAGAAGCTGGCCCAAGATCACAAGTTAGTGTCAGAGATTGGATTAGATCCTAGATGAACTGGATTCTACTTCATTTGCCCTTCTGTGCTGTCCTAGTGTCTATATTTGAATTATGTCTCTGTTGTAGCCTACTCAAGAAAAGCACTTTGTCTCACGCACCTATGTTTGCCTCATGGAACCAAGAACAAAACTTTGGCTAGAGTAATTGCTCAAAAATATCTGTTGAGGAATTTGGAACTGCCAGGAGGGTTTCCTAACCCCCAGCAACTCATATGCCTTTGTTGCTCTGGGTACCTGTGTCTAGGCAAGACTGTGTTTTTCTTGATTATCTCCAACAACTTTCTCCACAATAGAAACTGTCAGGGTCAATTATGTGTCACTTAGGTGTTTTAATCCTTGCATAGAAATGTTATTTTTTCTTGCCATCCTGGAAGAATTTCACAAGAATTTCAGTGACTGACTAAATGATTGCAGAATTGGTAAGTTTCTGCCAAATTGTGTTTCATAATAACAATATAAATAAGTAGCACTTGTTCTAAAGTCATGCAGGAGCAGGTTCAGACAGAGAACAAAGCACAACATATGTGAATTGGCCATCTTACACGATTCTCACAACACTGGTTCTATTGTCAGCAATAATCAAACTTGAGGAAAGACTCTGGCAAGCGTGCTTTACATTTATTTGTTTTTGAGCTTTGATAATATGCTGGCTGTGATGTGATCTTTATTACACCGAGAGACATAAAATGCAGCTTGTTTTTAAAAGCCATTGCCAATGACTGACAGATATTTATTTCAATGGCACCCAGAGACCTGACTGTCTCATGCCATTCTGTGCTTGCTCACTTTTCCATGAATTACTTGCCATGTAAAGGTGATATATTTGGACTTACGTGAACTCATTATATAACTCTGGGTTAGTGAGGGATGTCTTGGAAGGCTGGGGTAGAATTTTTGTGTCTCTAGGAACATTAACTCTCTTTTGTTTCTTGACTTAGCTCTTACTATATGTGATGGCTGAGAAATACTTGAGTTTAGTGCTGATATATCCAACTGACCAGCATTCATAATCTCAGGCATTTTAGCAGGAGTTCAGCCTATTATAATGTACTCTCTGGTTGTAGGTGGTTTTATGTGTAATTTTGTTCATAAAATGAGAACTATAAAGATATCCAGTTTTTAAAATAACATTAAGGGTTGAACTTATCAAAGGAGAGTAGCAGACTGCTCAGGTGCCTTCACCAGAACTATTTCTCCAAGGAAATGCCCCCAGGAGTCAAACATGTTGCATTTTAGAGACATTTAATAAAAAACTTCTGGAACATCATGGATGATAGGGTAACCATCATTTTCATCAGCTTTCATTTAATCAATTAACATTTAGTTTTAGCACTAAATTTAGGCCCCCTTCACCAAAGGATTGGTGGTTTATTGGAGAAGAGAGGAAAGGACAGTCAGTTAGCATGGCACATTCCATAGAATCCAAGTCTTAGGGAAAATTAGGCAGAGCAATAAATATTATAATAGGAAGGCATGGAGCTAGTGCAAAGAGAGGGTGAATACATTTAAGAATATACATTTGTCATGATCACATTTCTTCAGAAGTCAGAATGATCTATGCCAGGGCCTGAAAACTGGTAACCATATTTCCCTTGGCCAATAAAATACTTTAAGAAACTTTGAATTTTAATGTGTATAGGTGGAACACATACTCTCCAGTCCCCAAACCCTAATGTTTCCATCGCCTAATTCCTGAGCCTGAAGCTTCGAGTTCAGGAACTTAAATCTACATGCTTGATTTGCAGAGCTAAATTCTTTCAGGTGGTGTTAGAGTTTCACCAATGGTTATTGAATTTCCTGTGAAAATTTTTACAAATCATGGGGAGTCTAAAAAAAAAAAGATAATAGATGTCCAAGAATTACTCCTAAAATCCTGCAGGTCAATGAGGAGAATTAACAAGGACATGGTTGAGGTCACCTCTAGGATTATGACCCTTTGACCACAGGCCCCACAAATCTAACCCACATTTTTTCGGTTCTTTGCATTCCTCAAAAATTGTTGACCTTTTTTCAAACAAGGCTTTCCCTCAACTAATTCTTTCCCTTGACACAAGGATTTCCTATATTATAAATTCAAATGATTCTTGAAATGATAAAATATAAGCAACGTTTCAACTAAATTAGAGTTTTTGTTCTTTTCCTAAAAGGAATGGCAGTAAGAAGAACTCTGCAAGAGGAAATAGTCCTGCCCTTCAATGTGAGATGATGCATTTGTACACAGCCAAACACCTGTGTCCCCATCTTAAGTAAGCAAGTTACCATAAGTCTGGTTCATTTTTAAAAAACCTTTATCATCTAGTTCTAGAACACAATAAGCAGTTCATATTTATTGAATGAAAATATGCATACATAAACTCCTCTTATTGTCTGGAATCCCACTTTTAGCATTTCATCTCTTATGGTTTATGGTTTTGATCCAGCTTTAAGATGGAAAAGTCCCCTAAGAGTGGTAACTTTTGAAGTCTTATGATTGTTCCAGGACATCTTAGAGAAGGAGGATAGCAACTGGAAGGCATTGGTCATTTGATTAACAGAAGCAAAGGCACATTGTTGTTGCAGGAAAGAAGAGAAGACAGGAAAGTAGAAAAAAGAGAGAAAATCTTGCAATTTTTGAAAAATGTCTATCTCATCTGAAGGTGACCTTGATGTATCATCAGTACATTGTAGATGCTACATTTTGTTGTATGACTGACTGAAAAGGTAAATGAATATTTATATATGGCAAATCATAATTGAGCCTCCTTTCTGGAGTCCTTATGCCCATTTGCCTTAGTTGTGAAGCAAGGGAAAGTCTCCTGTTTCAATTTCCTGTCTGCTACAGCAAGTACTATGCAATGGATTGGCTTAAACAATGGGAATTTAATGCCTCATGGTACTGATGCCAAAGGAAGTCCAAAATCTAGTCATCATCAGGGCTATGTGTTCTCCCTGAAGACCATGGCATTCTGGGGCCATCCTTGGTCCTTGATTTTTCTGTCACAGGACAGTGCACATTGTGGGCTTTTCTGGGTACTCGGGTTTCCATTGACTTCTGGCTTCTTCCTGTGGCTTTTTCTCTTTCTGTCTGCATATAAAGGACTTCAGCAATCCGGATTCAAGCCTGGGCTGATTCATTTGAACCACACATTAAGTGAAGTAACATCTTGAAGAGATCTTATTTACAATGGGTCCACGCCCAGAGAAATGGATGAGGTTTGGGGACATGATTTTGGGGGATACCTAACTCCAAATCACCACATCTCCCCATGACCATGCCACCTCTAGAGGCACAAAATTGCCACTGTACCAGTTTTTCTGGTTTGAAGAGGGAGCCAGCCATCCAGATGCTGTGAAGACAGGTTTGTCTGATTCACCCCACCTCCAGACCCACTCCCAGCTGACTCTGTGTGTGTGTGTGTATGTACCTTTTGTGAAAGATTGTTTCTTCTTTGCTTTAATTTCTACAGCATGCTGAGCCATGATTCTCGAAGGGATAGAGAATTGGACTTGTATTATATTAAAAAATGAAAAGAAACCCAGTGATTTCTTTCAGATATTTTCTAATACTGAACATGTGGTATGTACTAAGTACTGTTCTTACTACAACTGATCTTTAAAAAGCCTACCACTGTGTTCTCTATCTGTTCTTCCCCTACTAATTCCAAACTCTGCTGGAGGCTATCACTCCACCCAACCAGATCTGTATATAGTAATGACCTTCATGTTACTGAGTATAAAGGGACATTTCTCAGTCTCCTTCTTACTTGACTTCTTACCAACAAGGTTGAACTATTCTGTATTTTCAGAAATATTTGTCACTTGTCTTCTGTGGCACTATCATGTAGTTATTTTTCCACCTTTTGATCATTCTTTTTCATATTTTTATAATCTCATTATCTTCTCCTGGTGATTAAATGTTGAATTTCCTCATGTCTCAATTCTAGGCACACTTTACTTCTCTGTTGTCACTTTTTCTTTGTATCTAATCATATATGTCATGATCTCCAAATTTGAATATGTAGTCTTGATTCATCATGAGATCCAGACCCCAATCTCCAACTGTATAGTCGAGATTTCTTCTTGGATATTTTAAAGGCATCTCAAGTACAACATGTCAAAGAAAAAATAATTCATGTCTTCTGCCCTCCCCCGCCCCCTCACCTTTTCAAGTCAGTGCTCGTCCACTGCTCTCAGTAGAAAGGCTCCACCGTACTTGGTGGAGGCCAATTCAGAGCCTTTTGGTATTTGACATGTATCCTTTCTTACAAATTCAACCTGCATTTGAAGAGCAGCATCAACATCTATGGAGCTATATATTCAAGAAATGTAGGAGTCATTTATGTACTCACTCATTTATTCAATTATTTGAAAATATTTGAATGCTATCAGTCATGCATTGTTCTTGAACAAGAAAAACCAAAGTCATCCTTTCATGGGCCTTCTATTCTATGGACAGCTTTCTTCCTAATCATCCCTTTCCAATCCATAGCTCCAATTGTACTGATTTTACCCTTTACATCACTCTTTGATGTATTCTTTCTATATCTACATTAAAATCTTAGCCCAAGATACCATCTTCTCTTCATGTAGTAATGCAATTGCTTCCTAGTCAATTTCTCAGCATGTCTCCAGCTATCTTCTCATCAATTTCCACATTAAAGTTGATGTAAACTTTTTACTTTATAAGAGCTTTATTGATGTATAATTCATACAACATGCAATAAATCTATTTAAAGTGTACAATCCAATGACTTTTGGTATATTCACAGATTTGTGCAATTACCACAATCATTTTAGAACATTTTAATCACCACAAAAAAGAAATCCTATATCCATTAACAGTCATTCCCCAGTTTCCTCCAAATTTCCCAATACCAGGCAACACTAGTCTACTTTCTGTCTCTATAGATTTATCTTTTCTGGACATTTCATAGATATAGAATCATATAATATGTGGTCTTTTTGTGGCTGGCTTCTTTCACATAGCATAGTATTTTCCTTGGAGAAATGACTATTCAGGTCCTTTGCCCATTTTTAAATTTTTTCTTTATTATTATTTAGTTCTTTATATATTCTACATAACAATGTTCTTATTAGATACATGATTTGCAAATAACATTTCCCAACCTTGGGAGTATGTTGTCTCTCCATATTCTTGATGGTGTTCTTTGAAGCACAAAAACTTTTAGTCTTTATAGATCTTTTCTTTTATCACTTGTACTTTTTCTGTCTTATATAAGAAATCATTTCCTAGTCCAAGGTCATGGAGATTTGCTTCTATACTTTTTCCTAAGAGTTTTATATTTGAGATGTGACACTTAGGTCTTTGGCCCATTTTCAGTTAATTTTTGTATATGGTGTAAGACAGAGGTCCAGCTTTATCCTTTTGTACGTGGATCTCCAGGCACCATTTGTTGAAAAGATTGTTTTCCCCATTGAACCCTTGTCAAAAGTCAATTCATCATAAATATGAAGGCTAATATCTGGATTCTCAGTTCTGCTTATTTGATATATATGTCTATTCCTATGCCAATCCTGATTATTCTGTTGATTATGGCAACTTTGTAGCAAGTTTCCAAACCAGGAAGTGTGAGTCCTTTGTTCTCTTTCAAGACAGTGCTGGCTCTACTTGCAGTTCCACATGAATTTCAGAATCAGCTTGTCAATTTATATAAAGAAGTCAGCTGAGATTCTGACAGGGATCACTCTGTATCTGAAGATAAATAACAATGTTATATCTTCCCATCTTTGAACATGGAGTGATTTTTCCATTTATTTAATTAAATATTGTAAAATTTCTTTTAGCAGTGTTTTATAGTTTTCAAAGTACAAGTGTTTCACTTCTTTTGCTAAATTTATTTCTGAATTTATTCTTTTTTATGCTATTGGGAATGGAATTGTTTTCTTAATTTCATTTCTGGATTACTCATTGCAAGTGTATAAAAATACTATTGACATTTGTATGAAGTCAGTTTTAAAAAATACAAATCTGCTTATGACACATCTTTACTTAAAAACCTTTCAAAGCTTTCCAGCTGCTCTTAGGATAATGACCAAAATCCTTAGTACAGTGGAGAAGTGCCGTAACATTCTGGTTTTTGCTTATTTCTCCAGCCGTATCTGGATCTGCTCTTTGCCTTACTCTTTGAACCCCATGGCTATATCTTAATCCCCAGAACTCAACAGGATACCTTCCAGCAGAGGGTCTTTGCTCTCTCCTCTGCCTCTAAAGTTATCTCTCTCTCCTGTAGCAAAACAAAATCAAATCCAGTATCTAGTTAATCCCTATTTATATCTTCAACTCTTGGCTCAAATGTTTCCTTTTTTAGGCAGAACTTTCTGGATCACCAGGCTAGGACCCTTTGCCATCTGCCAATTTAAACCTCTTTCCTTTTGTTTAGAATCCTTATAACATCTTTTCATTTTACAGTCTTAAAAGTGACTACTTGATTAGTGAATGCATACATTATTCAGTTCATAAACTTCTTGAGAGGAAGGTCTGTATTGTACTTGTTTCCCCCTACCTAGTGCCGTAGATAGGTACTCAAGAAATGTTTATGTATTGAGGAAATGAATGAAGTGTAAATACGTGTTTTTTAAAAATGTATTATCTCATTCAGTCATCTAACTGGGATGCTAGATAACTAAAATAATCTTCAATTTAGAGATAAGAAAAAATGAAGTTTAGAAAAGTTACGTAGACTGTCTAAATTAAAATAATGATTTTCATGGTAGAGTCAGTATGTTAGTTTGAGTCTTTTGTGGACCCCAGACAATAATGTTCTTAAATTGAGCCTATTATGAGCCTTTGATTAAAGTAGATCAGTTAAGGGCCATTTGATTAGATTGCTCCTGTAGGATGTAGCACAGGATGGGTCTTAATCCTCTTACTGGTGTCCTTTTATAGATGGAGGACTAAAAAGCCACAGGCACAGAAAAAATTTCCAGAGATAGGGAAGAACCCAGAAGCTGAGAGGAAGGCTGCAGGAGACAGAAGTCTGATGACCCACAGCCACAGCTCGGGGAGAAAGTGAGCCTAGAGGAGAAGGTAGACGCTGACAGATGCTACCGTTGTGTCCTCCCACGTAGGAGGAATCCAGAACCCCCAGCGCTGCTCCCCGGCGAGAAAAGTCTCTCTGATGATGCCTTGGTTTAGACACTTTCATGGCCTCAGAACTGTATGCTCTTAACCTTAACTGTATGCTCTTAAATTCCCGTTGTAAAAGTCAGCCCATTTCTGGTATATTTCTCCCAGCAGCTTTTAGCAAACTGAAACAGCCAGGATTCAAAACCAAACTGTTCTGCTATGTCATCTTGTTCAAGATGAATCTGTACTGAATTCAAAGAAAGCTCATAGTGGCGGGAGCTGACCACGTTAGTTAGAAGGAGAAGAGTTTGTGATCCATGACAGAGATGCTTGATGAGCTCTGGGGAGGATGAACTAAACCCACTGAGGGTATGGAAAGATTATGGGTGGAAAGTAGGGCTCTGAGCCACTTTTCTAAGCCTTTGTTTAAGGAAATGAAAGGCTCAGAGTTGGTACACAAGGAGTAGTGACAGGGAAGTACAGTCAAATGGAGGAGGAGGATTGGGGAGTGGGGGCTGTTGGAATAATCAACAGGAAGAAAAGAGAACCGTCTCCTGACTTCTCATCTCAGAATACTAAGGTGTGATAGAATAAACTGAAGCACTAAGAGGGTTCAGGAAAATGGCTTCCTCAGAGGAAGGCTGGGTTCACTTAAGTCAAGGAAATGAAGGAAAGCTCTAAGAAGAAGTTAAAGAAAAGGCTATACCTAAGTGGTAGACTGTTGATTCTTGAAGGACAGGTCCCACAAGCATGTTGGAAGTATTTAGGAAGTAAATGAGGACTGAAGGTCTGGGTTGGGTTCAAGGAATTTTCTGAGATTGACTGATGAATAAGATTAGGAGCCCAGGTGAATTTTGTCTTCATGGTTTATTTAAGGTCATTGATACAGACAAGGTACCAGAGAACTTGATTCATTTGCTTGGGGTTATGTGAGTCCCAGTATTTGCTGTCTGAGTTTACTTATCTGAGGTGGTACAATTCCAGAATCTTCAATATTAGAATCCAGCTTGGGGTGATATGGCCCAGTGGGTACAGATAACACATGAATGGTGGGAAGGCGTGGCAATTAGAATGGCTATAATCCCACAAATATTTTTAAAGTAATTATGGGAATTTTATCTAAAATATTCCTATCTAACTGACAAATTAATTTGAATCTCTATATAATCTCTTGTAATACTCACTGATGTCCTCCAAATTCTTTTTAGAAATTTATTTTTCCTATTGCTATGATATAGATGCTCTCAGAAACATGGTGTTAGGGATTGAATCATGCCCCCATAAAGACATGTTCAAATCCTAATCCCTGTGTTCCTGTGAGTGTGAAACCATTTGTAAGTAAGATCTTTGGAGATATTTACTAGTTAAGTTGTGGACTCATTTGTGAATAGGATCTCAAATATCTTATAAAGATGAGGCCAGACTGAATCAGGGTAAGCTTTAAATCCATATGACTTGAGTCCTGACAAGCAGAGGAAATTTGGAGGAAATCAATCAATAGAAGACAGCAGCAACCAGAGGAGTAGACACAAAGAAAGAGAGACATCACCGCGTGACAGAGGATTGCCAGCCACTACAGACGGAGAGAAAGCAAGCCCTACCGACAGTTTGATGTTGGACTTCTGGCCTCCAAAACCACGAGGCAATAAATTCCTGTTGTTTAAGTAAACCAGTTTGTGGTATTTATCATAGCAGACCTGACAAGTCAGATGGGGATGGTGAGATCAGTGTAAATTCACTTTGGTAAATACCAGTTTGGAGAAGTGGTGGTGGTGGTGGTGGTGGTGGTGGTGGTGGTGGTGGGTGTGACCTGCAGAAAATAGAATAAATTCTCCAAGACAACTAACTGGTCAGATGTGCTTATTAAGGCAGGAGAAAATTTCCAGAGAGAAATCCAGAAAGATAGGAGCATGGTGGACGGGAACCCTGAGAAAAACTGAGGTGAAGCGAGACCAAGTAGAGAGAGCAAATCAACTCAATTGTGGAGAAAGTTAATGATAGCTGATAATCTCTCATTTGAGTATTATAGTCCTCTTTTAGTGAGAGAGGTGCACTTTATTATATCCATACTTCAAAAGGTTACTTGGAAGTGAATGAAACAATTTCTATAACTATCCCTTACAAGTAATGAAGCAACTCAGGTCAATCCTTGACAAGGAACTTTCTAATTCATACAACTTTCAAACTACCGCCCCCCCACCTCAACAATTCTAGTGGAGAATTTTCATTTTAGACAACATCTACTCTGCTGCCTACCAGTGAGGTGTTGTTTTGTTTCATTTCATATCATAGCTCGCTGTTAAATTAATGATATTTAAATTTAAAAATTTGAAGAGAGATTTTCTTTGGCTAATTTGCGGGTCCTGTATAACCAGTAAAGTCTATTTGTACTCGGTCTTTTAAAGAATAAGGAAAGAAAATAGTCTTAAAACATTTGTGAAAAAAATCAAACAATTCACTTTGATGCTTCCTTGTGGCCCATAATATGCCACATGGGATCATGCGGATGACTGGGTGGAGCTCAGCTCCATACCCAATCCCCCAATAACTTGAAGATAAATTATCCTGTTACAAGGAATATTTAAAAAGTGCTTAACTTTATAGGTTTATAATCAACAGAATGGATTCTAGAATAGTTTAAAATTGAGGTCATGTCTACAAGTCCCAAGCATCAAATACTGCTGTCAGGAATTTAGTTGTTAAATTTTAAAAATGCCAAAAAAAAAAAAAAATGTTGCCAGACCCCTTGACTGATCACAGCAGCCAACTATAAATTCCCTAGTCATTATCTTGTTTGTTTATCCCTCCCACCCCCCACCAATGCATTGCTTTTTAAATCCTGTAAAAAGTTGCTCTATTTAAGCCCAAATGCAAGGCATAGTCCTTTCTCATTTTTCACATCTCAAGATCTTTACCTTTCCCCCTTTTACTGTAATCCATGCGTAGAGACAATGCTCTAAATGTGTTCTTCAATTGTAACAAATGTACCACACTAATGAAGGATGTTGTTAATGTGGGTAAGTGGGGAGGGGCGGGGGGAGGTGATAGGGAGCAGGGCATATGGGATTCCCCTACATTTTTTATGTAACATTTATGTAATCTAAGTATCTTTTAAAAAAATTAAAAAGTTCATAAAAAATTCTCAAGATCTGATGAAAATGACCTTATTGTTAAAAAATCTCATAAAAGGATAGTATCTGTGCTCTTAAATTGAACAGGAAATGATTATAAATATATTTCAATATGACTAGAGTGCAGTTGGAGGGATGAAAGTTTAATTTTGTAACCAATTCTAATACATACATACAGCAAGTGTTTTAGAGCTGCAAAAAAAGCATTCCTGGAAGAATGTGCCAGTTTAGCTATAATTTTTGCCAATAAAGTAAAAAGACAGAACTGGAAATTTAATATCATCAGAAATCATGAGTATTTAATTTTTTTCATTCTAAAAAGTTGCAAAGCCAAGGTATTCTTTCCAATTAAAACAGTAATTAATAACAGCCTAATTTATTATTTTTGTATTAGACCTTGCCAAATGACAAATTAAGGGGAAAATAAACAGCATTCTTACAAACTATTTGAAAAGGCAAAGAATGCCTTTTTTGTTCATTTTCCACCAAGACTATTACCAATTTCCAATATCTCTAGCTGACTTATTCAGGTTTAGACTCCAAGTTCAATAATCTAAATTCATTTATTGTTAGTCCTGCCCCAGTGTTACAAGGCTTCTTGACATTGAACTAGAATGTGGATACCAGATGTTAGCAATGAACTTTAAAATTAACCTGATTGATCCTTAAAGAGAGCATAGTGTATTTAAACACACTTGGTAAGTGGGTCTCAATCCCTCTTTGGTATTTGATGTAGAGTTACTGTACCTGGCCTTCAGTAAGGTTAACCTGAAACCTGCCCCATACCCTGTTTTAATCCATCCAGCTGCAAATATCTAAATATCCAGATTAATTAATTCATGAGCTCTGGAGACATGTCATCTACTCCTACTTTTCTAACCTTCAGCAATTCTCCATGGTGTTCCCTCTGCCCAAAATGTCCATCCTGCATTTTCTCTTGCTCTATTCTTTGCTTGCTCTCTCTTCCACACTCCTAACTTCCTAATTGTTCATCTTTTCCCTGTGTCTTCTGATAGCCACTTCCATAATAAACTAGCTCCTGCATGTTGCAAATCTTTAACAGAATTTTCATTCCATTTCTTTTCTATTTAAGAAATCCTGGCTCCATCCTGAAATGTTGCCTTTTCTGCTACCTTCTGAGTAAAGACTTCCAGGTCTACTCAAAGCCGAGGAGAAGACTTTGCATTCATTGACCTCCTGGATGCCACTTCCAAACCATTATTCATGCATCTTTTTGTATAACTGCTCTCCTTCTTAGCTCATACCATCCAAGAACTTCTAGTCTTTAATCATCTTTAATGTTGTAATGAAACTATTCATGTTTTAGTCACTCTCCCACAATTACCGGAGACATGAGTACCTATTTCATAATCATCCTCTGCTGCTCATGTTGTCCCATCAAACTGAGTGATTTCAATATACATATCACCAATTCAACCAACACTTCGGCCTCAAGGTCGTTTGACACTTTCAATTCTATTGGCCTTTACATTCACTCACTTCAACCTGTACATGTTTGTCTCCTCATCAGAAAACATCCACTCCTATCATTCTAGCTCTCATATTGTTATGTTCACTCTACCTGCCCATTGTCCTCTGGGAGGGCTCTAGTGTCTTTATTCTCCAATTAAACATCAGTATGGACCTAGGACCTCTTATTTCCTTTCTTCTTGATGCAGCAAGCTGCTAATTAAATGTTTTTCCATTTAATTCTCTTGCATTCTTGTCCTTTTATTGGGTTCCAAAAGGATCACTCATTTAGGAAATTGAAGCCTTTTAATATGAACTATCCCCAATTTTCCTTTTCTCACATACAAAGGTAACTAAAGAAGCATTGATTATTATCTCATTTATCCTTTGTCATTTCAAGGGCCAATCCCTCCTCCTGTATTTTTGCCCCATTCCCTCTTACCTTCTAGAATCTTGTCCATCAATTAGGCATCTTTCCTACTCCATGGATAATCTTTTCCTTTCTACTGGCTCTTCTTTTCCTATTTATAATTTCAGCAAGCAATGCCAATATTTTTAGTCACTCAAGTTAGAAATATGGAAGTCATTCTGCATTTTTTAACCTTTCATACCCACATTTAAATAGTAACAATCATCTAATCACTGAGTGACCACTATGTGGTAGCCACTGTTCTAAGTGTTTTATATGTTATGTTTCACTTACTCTTCATAATAGTCCATTGAATTCAATATGACCTTTACCATTTTACAAATGGAAACACTGAGGTAAAGAGAAGACAAGTGACCACCTCAAGGGAACATCTCCGTTAAGGGGAGAAACAGAGAGATGGAACATTATGTCCTGCTAGTTTTATCTCCTGAATACAGTATAAATCTTTCTAACATAATAATATTGTCTTATTTCAGAAACTTGATAAATTATCTGTTATTGCGATTGTCTCCAAAATGGTTCCTCTGAATCCTCTATTGTCCTTTCTCAAAAGTGTTTCCTTCACAGATTGGTTTATCTATCAATAGTATTAATATTAATTTAAACCCATTGCTTTTTTTTATTGACTTTGTAATAATATTACATTAAATATATATATATATGAGGTCCCATTCAACTCCACCACCCCCACCCCACCTTTCCCCCCCCAGCAACACTCATTCCCATCATCATGACACATCCATTGCATTTGGTAAGTACATCTTTGGGCACCTCTGCACCGCATGGTCAATGGTCCACATCATGGCCCATACTCTCCCCCATTCCATCCAGTGGGCCCTGTGAGGATTTACAATGTCCGGTGATTGCCCCTGAAGCACCATCCAGGGCAGCTCCATGTCCCAAAGACGCTTCCAACCCATTGCTTAAAAGCTGTGAGCAGATGGAGTAGAAAATGATGACTGTTTTGCTTGGCATCAGTACAGAGCAACTTATCTTTTTGTAAATATTTTGCACTAATTAGTAATAAATATTTGAATTGGGCTGAATGGAGAAAGCTTACAGAGATAAAATAAAGCAGTTATAGCTTAGGTTGAGATCCATAGATTCAAGACCTGCCTCCAATATTTGCTATCTCTTGGACTTTGGGCAAGTTACTTAGCATCTCTGTGTATTAGTTCCCCAAGGGGAAATCATAATAGTAGATCAGAATGTAGGTGTGAGGAATAAATTAACTTAGTTAACATACGCAAAACATTTTATGGGTGCATAGAACAGAGCTAATAGTAATATGAATGCTAGCTATTATCATCCATGTGTAAGGCAGGGCAAGCTGGATGGAGCTCAAGGTTAGAATTCAAAATAGTCTTGATAAACTGTCACACTTTTCCTGAGGAGACAGTGGTTTGCTTGCTGGCATTCTTTATAATATATATCTGTAATGAGCTGTGGGACATTGCTTTGTGATGAGATCTTGCACTTTGGGGACCTGAAAAGTCTGTCTTACAGTATTTGAAGTTACCCTTCCTGATTTGGAAGCAAGAATAAAGGCCATTGCCAAAGTTAACTCCATATAGACAGGACAGGTGTCATCTTCCTAATAAGTATTAGGTTTCTATTAGAAAAGCATAAAGGTTATAATCCATATGACATAGTTTTTAAGACTCTATGTTAGTACCCTTGTAAGCCAGAAAATCAATTTTCCAGCCACCACACCCTCTAGGAAACATCTTTGGACTCCTTGCCTCAAGAAAGAGTAAAAGTAGGCACGAGGGTCCTGTAATTTCAACCTGGGAGTGTTGAAAAGGCAGACTGCTGGATTGGAAATGGCAGATTTCTCCAGGTTTTTGGAGGCATAAAAGTGACATAAAAGGTGCCCAGGTGACTTGTCCTCTAAATCATCCAACTATTGGGAAGAGTTGGCATTCAAAACCTGTCCCTTGAACTAATGCCTACTTCACTTCTTGGATATCTACATGACTCAGACTTGCCCATCGAACATGTGGTTTTGTGAAAAATTTGATCTCAATTGTTTTTAGTCCAGTAATTTATCTTTTAGTTAAAACTAGCCATGATCAGCAGTAATGCTAGATCCAGAAGTGTATGACAAAGAAAGAAAACTAAAGATGGATTCAACCTGATCTTGGGAATAAGTGAGTAGCTTACAAAAAGAGGAAGGGGCCTGGGAATGAAAAGAGACCGCTCAACAGCAGACAGAAAATGATTTAACACTCAGACAGGGAAGAAAATTGAGCTCCACAGCTACAGCCAAAAGATACAACCCAAACGAACTGCTCCGAAATGAGAGCTAAAGGACAAGATGTATTACATAGAGTTTTCCCATCACAAGATGTAAGCTAATCCACTTAGCTAAAAACAAACACATTTCACCCTTGAGAGTGTATTAAGTGCTCTGAAAAGGATCTGGGATTTAATTTGTAAGACACATTTCATCAGATATTTAGAATTTTCTCTTTAGAATTCCTGGCCTCTAGTGTTCTTTATTTTCTGATTCCTCAGAGATAATCAGAACCACATTCACTCACTGGAGCAAGTCACAGTCTAACATTTTCCTAACCCTTATATTGCCCAACAAGAGAACTCTCATATATCAAATATTTTTTTTCTAAATAAAGGTCTAAGGGAACATAACAACTAACCACCCACACATACACTATTTTTATAAGTAAAGCAATGGTTCAAAGAAGTCAGAAATTATTTTACCCATTGCCTTTTCTGATGTGAAATGGGTGATGATTGCACCTGTTTTTCTGCAACGATACTATGGGAATTTTCAGCCTTAAAGGCTTTCTTAATTGCTCAATCAATGTTTACTGAGCCCTGATTGTGTAGCAGCCTATTCTAGTTGCAAAACAAAATAGCCGGGCATTGCTACACCATGAGCAGTGTTCTTGCAGATAATTCTGCTAAAATAGACAAAGGATCATGTGTTCGCAATATTGCTTTCAATGACTTAACAGTGAATATATTTTGCTCTGTGCTCTAGTCATAAAGCACGTGGTGCTTAGAATAATAGTTACCTGTGGAGGACCCACTGTGGCGATGGTTTGGCTTAGACCAACTCAGGTACTAAAAATATTTTGAGGAAGCAAATCAGGATTTCTAGTAGGTCTGTGGTTAAAAGATGGTCAACATTGGGGAGAGGGAGAAGGTTGGTGGAAAAATGAATTCATCTTAACTTTGAGTGGTATTTCAAATGAAATAAAACACAAGCCATTTAAAACTGAAAACCATACAACTTATCATATCACAATTTATCTGAAAGGCCTCTCATAGACACATTCTTCATCACTGGCCGAAGTAGAATGTGGAATTCTGGAAGTTATCTCTTTCTCTCATTTTAAAACTCATTTCTCTTTATGAAATGTTGTTATTCCTAGGAATGCTTCATGTTTGTGCCTCAGTTCCTCTCCACCTTCTCCATTTCCCCTTCCATGGTCAAGCCCTCCTCTTCAATTGCCTGGATAAGTACAGTAGCTTTCAAACTGCTCAGCCACTCTGAGCAGTCACCAGAGACCCATTGTTCTCTTACTTAAAATCTGCTAGTGCTTTTCGAGGAGCTAATGGTTAAATCTAAACAGAACTGAAAACGTAAACATCTCTCAAAAATAGGAGTTAAGACCGAAATGTGGGAAAAGGGTTACGGGCATAAATGAGTTTAAAGATAAAAAGATAAATGGAAGTCTCGACTCTAACACTGTGGCATCTAGTTACTCGGGCTGCTGTAACTGGGTACCATACACTGGATGTCTTAAAGTCACAGAAATGTGGTGACTCACAATTCTGGAGGCCAGAAGTACAAAATGCAGGTGTCAGAGGGTTATGCTCCTTCTGAAACGTCAGTGGGAGAATCCTTCTTGCCTCTTCTAGCTTCTGGTATTTCCCAATAATCCTTGGCATTTCTTAGCTTAGAGATATTGTCACATGGTGATCATCCCTGTGTCTGTGTCCAAATTTCTTCATATTATACGTTAACAAGGCATATTGGTTTAGGGTCCACCCTCATCCAGTTCGGCTGCAATTTAACTAATCACAATTTCAAAGACTCTATTTCCTAATAAAGATGTGTTCATGGGACTGGAAATTAGGACTTGAACATGTATTTTGGGGGGACTCAAGCCATAATAATATCTTACTTGATTTGATTGCAGTAGACATGTATCAGAGGACATGTTATGCTGTAGGAAAACTGAACTTGCTGTGCTGCTTAGCAATTGTAAGGAAAAGAGCCTGGAGGTCTACAGCCCAATGACAGGCTCTTGCAATGATGCTTGGTAATAGATGGTGAGGTCCTGAATGAGATGATGGCAGTGAAAATGGAAAAGAGGTACCATTGGAGTTGTCATAATTTGACCACAGATGGTAGGTAGGGAGTCAAGAAAGAAAGAGAAATATAAAATCAGGCATATGAAATAATTGCTTGGAGAAATCTTTTAGGGCTTCATCATTAAAGATTTAAGAGTAAATTTTTGTTCAAACCTTCTAGGAACAAGAGTGATTATGAGTTTGATTTTATGGTGGGTAAGTTGAGCAAAAGGAGGTCTTAGCAATCATGAAGGACTGGCCACAGTCAGAGAAAGCCTGCAAATGCTCTTGCTGCCAATTCCTGACTTGAATCTGTGCCCAGTGGCCTCTTTGCTCTTATCCTCAATAAGTGACCTGGGCCATGCCATTCCTTGAGAAAGACCTCAATTATTGTCTAAAAGGGTCGCATTCATCTGAAAAATCAACACAGTGATTTTCTGATGAATGTGCAGAAAAAGCACCACCCGGGAATTGCCATGCATCAGCTGTAGTGAAGGTTTTGGGGTTTCCTACATGATAATGGACACGAGGGTCAGAACCGGCCCGCTATAATGATCTTCAAAGCCCCTCATTTTGGGGAAGACATGGTGGGTCCATATCGGCTGCACAGAGCTGTGCTGCAATTACATCATCATCAGAAGGTAATCTCCCAATCTCCTGGGCTGCTATCCTTGTCCATGTCTCTATTCACTCAATAAACATCATAAATAAATACCAAAGGGAATTCACTTAGTCTGTTGATTTTAAGGTTTTTCAGCTGGGAGAGGACCACACAAACTTTATATAGCCATTCATGTGTTTTTTCTAGCAGAATGTGTAGCACAGAGAAATCTAGATATCTTTTAGAAGCCTGTCTATTCCTTCTGAGCCTGACTAAGGTCAAGTCTACCTACAATTCCACGAAAATGGCATTGGGCCCCTTCTGAAGGCAGAGAGGATCTGGTCTGGATAAGCAACCAAAATCTGCACAGTTTTCAGTCACGGCCAAATGTGGCTTTCTGAGGTTCACAAATTTAGCAGCCAGTCGCTAAGGCACTCATTGGAAATGACTGAGTTTAGAGAGGGGAAAGCCTGGCCGATTTTGGCTTTCCATCTCCCACTTACACTTCAGATGCCTGGCTGGTTGGTGCCAGGCCGGATGGCACTGTGGTAGAGGAGGACATTCTTTGGAATTTTTGAAGGCCAAATAGCTGTTTTTAGAAAGAAAGGTACTTTCAGGCCTATACTGTGGCCTTTAACTTAATTTGTCAATTAAAGGAAGAAAGAATGTCTCTCAAAAGAGTCATGCGAATAAAAGGAAGCTGCTGGAGGCTGCTTCCAGGCTAAGAAATGAGGCTTTTGCAATGCAGAGACCTCTTAAAGATGTGGGGGAAGTGTTTTCCAGAGCATTGTGAAATGCTTCCAAAATTCATTATAGGTT
This sequence comes from Dasypus novemcinctus, assembly GCF_030445035.2. Lineage (NCBI taxonomy): Eukaryota > Metazoa > Chordata > Mammalia > Cingulata > Dasypodidae > Dasypus > Dasypus novemcinctus. Next base: position 15,811,619 of record NC_080687.1, on the reverse strand, counting down.
CTTACTGGTCTCCTGCTCTGAGCATCTGCAGGTACCTACCTGTACTTTAGACCTAGCAAGTGGACATTTCAGAAAGATCTTACTAGAGCAACATGAACATTCCAATCTATATTTTCACATTTCAAAACTGAATTTTTGGTCAGATTAAGGAGTTGGGGCATTTAACAATATCATCTGGTGACGTCTATCGTGTTAAGACAACATGAAATTTAACACATTGAACTAGAAAATGTTTTCAATTAAGTTTAAGGGACATCTTTCAAAACAAAATCTTTGCCTTTTCAATGGTACTTGTCAAGTTTGGGGATTACAAAATAAAATCTAACTAATCAAGTCCAAATTTTGTCTGCTTTACTGGATTTAGGTGCCATCTCTAATCAGATGAGGCCTGAAAGTATAACTTAAATTGAGAAACTTTTCTCATATTTATATATGCTTCTATTCTAGACTTTGTTCCCTTAGGATAAGTATTCCAATAGGGTAAACAGTAAATAAATATTCGAAAACTATGTAATATGTAATTTAGTGATTATTGTTCTGGGAAAATATTAAAGCAGGATAAAGAGGACAGTGTATGTGGGGCAGGGGCCTTACACGTAGTTTTCTAGATGCTGGGAAAAGAATATCTTGAAAGGAGAGAACAGCAATTGCAAAGTCTCCACAGCAAGAGCATCCACATAACAGAAAGCAAGTTGATTACTGGGGTTGGAACACACTGGAAAGAATAGGAGTCAGAGAGATGAAAGGGTCAGATCATGTGGGATCTTGTGGGAAACTATTGGAGGATACTGAGAAAATGAATAATATACCTATTTTAAGTTTGAAAAGTTCACTCTAGTGAGACAGGATTTTATTGAACAATTATGGAAGCAGGGAGATGGTCAGGAGATTAGAAGTAATGATGACTTGATTTAGGATGATAAAAATTCCCAATATATGTTGAAAGCTGGGTGAGAGGATTTGCTGATTATTGGATGTGTAGTGTGAGATAAAGAGCCCAAGGATGACTTCAAGTTTTGTGGCCTTAGCAACTGAACAAAAGAAGATGTCCATTACTGGGATGGAAAATGTGGGAAAAAAAGGTTTGAAAATTTGTACTGAAATTATAAATTTTAAGCAAGCTGATTTTGAGCTGCTTTTTAGATATCTGAATTAAGATATTGAGGAGAGTGGTGGGCATAAATCTGGAATTCAGGAAAGCAATTCAGTCTGGAAATAGAAATACGAACGTCAACAGCATACTGATGACAGCTCTACCAAGATGGAGGATAAGAGATAGAAACAGAAGAATCTACACAACTCCAGAGTGGGACTTTTGGAAGATGAACAGTAAAAGAGGAAAAGAGGAGGATCCCAGAAACCAAATGAAGAAAGTGTTTCAAAAGGATTGAGTGATCAGCTGGAACAAACACTTCTGAGACATTAACGAAGTTGAGTTCTGAGGATTAGCTATTTGATTTGTCAATATGGCACCATAGGTGTCCTCATTAAGAATTATTTTGTTATTTTGGTGGAAGCCAAAACCTCATTAGAGTGGTTTTGAGAGAAAATGGGGAGATAGTAGTATAAGGAAAATACTTTGGCAGAGTAATGGGGTGGTAGCTGGAAGGGGACCTATTACAGAGGAGTTTTGGGGTTTGGGTTCTGTCTTAAGATGGGAGACATTTTGATATGTGTGCATGTTACAGAAAGGAAAAATCAATTATGATAAACAAGAGAAGGAATAGGATTTAATGCATAAATAGAGAAGTTGATCTTAGGTGGTAACAGGAAGAAAGGCAGAGTACATATTTACAGGGGCAGGTAGGCAGTTGTATGGGTGGGGATCGATCATAGTTTTCTTCTGATTGCTGCTCGGAAGCAAGGGCATGGGTAAGAGCGAGCAGGGGGAAGGAGGTGTACAGATTAAGGAAAGGGAAGGAGTGAAACAGTCCTCCCAGAGAGTGTAAGAGTAACGACACTAAGTAAATATAGTGGGATTTTCAGGGTGCACAAAGGGTCCAGTTGAAGGTGAAGAAGATCAAACATAAAGAGAGACCAATCACTATTGCTTTGGCCACATTCAGTTGCCCTGGTAGATAACTCAATAGCAAATGTTGGTAAGTTGAGACCTCACATCTTAGCAGATACTACCTTTTCCTAAAAGAATTGGCAGTTGTAGGCCAGACACATAAGCTATGGAATATAGAGACAACAGAATAATATATACTAGTGGAAATAAATGAACTACAGCTATCAAGGTTACCATGGATAAATATAATGTTAAGCTAAAATAACAAGGTTAAGAATTTTTCAATATAAAATTTAAAAACTGGCCAAACATGCACATTTTTCAGGGCAGTGCATCCATGGAAAAACTGTCAAGTATGGAGCGATGAATGCAGAATTCAGGATGGCGGTCACCTCCGGCCTGAGTTCAAGTCAGGGGCCCTGGAGGGGAGGGGAAGTACCGAGATCAGAGGGTAGTTGAAGGGCTTCTCGTCCCTCAAGGCAACCGAGGGGAGCACATGTATTCAATTTATTATGACGTAAGCTGCGCATGTATGTTAATACTCCTACTATGATTGAGGACTGACATAAGAAAAAGATAAAAATTGTACTTCATGAAAACACATCAGGTTTTCAGGCCCTTATGCACCTTATACTGGTGAAAATAAAAGACAATTTATTTCCCAGTCTGGTTTTTGTCATAGATTTAATTCCTGAAGAAATGATTTGCTAAACTCTTCATATTGTTTAGTTTCCTAACTTCAGTTTCTTCAGCCAGAATGAAAAGTGGTTGACAAAACCGTGTTTAGAGAGCATTTCCCGAGGCTTAGAGAGGTGGTTTATTAACATATAGAAAGTCCTTTAATACTAAGAAATCAATCCTCTTTCCCTGAAAAATTTCATTTACTTAAGTTACATTTACTTATTAGATCCTGTTCTCTTATTAGATCCATGTACCCTTTTTTTTTAATTAGAGAAGTTGTAGGTTTACCGAAAAATCATGTGCAGAATACAGAACTCAAATATACCCTCCCATCCCATTCACAGTTTTCCCTATTATTAGCACTTTGCATTAGTGTGGCACCTTTGATATGATTGATGAAACAATATTATGATCATATTACTGACTAAAGTCCATAGTCTATATTAAATTTTACTCTTTGTGTTGTACAGTTCTATGGTGTTTTTAAATTTTAGGTTGTATTATGTTGTAAAATTTCCTCTTTTAACCACATCCAAATATATAATTCAGGTAATTATATTCATATTGTTGTGCTACCATCACCACTATCCATTACCAAAACTTTTCCATCACCCCGGACAGAAATTCTATACAAATTAAGCATTAACAACCTATTCCTTACTCTCACTCCTGCCCCTGGTAAACTGTAGTCTAGTTTCTAACTCTTGGATTTGCTTATTCTAATTATTGCGTATCAGTGAGATCGTACAATATTTGCCCTTTTTTCTTGCTTATGTCACTCAACAAAATGTCTTCAAGGTTCATCCATGTTGTCACATGTACCAGAACTTCATTCCTTTTTACAGCTAAATAATATTCCAATGTGTATATACATTACAGTTTGTTTATCCATTCTTTGGTTGATGGACACTTAGGTTGCTTTCATCCTTTGGCAACTGTGAATAATGCTACCATGAACACCAGTGTGCAAATGTCTGTTCAAATCCCTGCTTTCAATTTTTGGGGGTATATTCCTAAAGATGATATTGTCGAATCATGTGGTGATTCTATACTTAACTTTCTGAGGAACTGTCAAACTCTTTTCCACAGTAGCCACATCATTTTACATCCCCAACAAAAATGAACAAATGTTCCTATTTCTACACACCTTCTGCAACACTTGTTATTTTCCGTTTTTCTGAAATAGTAGCCATTCTAGTGGATGTGAAATGGTATTTCATTGTGGTTTTGATTTACATCTCCCTAAAGGCTAATGATGTTGATCATTTTTCTAAATGCTTTCTTATCATTTGTTTATCTTCAAGACTTTTGCCCATTTTTCAATTGGGATTTTTGTCTTTTTGTTGTTGAGTTATAGGATTTCTTTATATATTTGGGATAGTAAACCCTTATGACATATGCATTTTCCAAATATTTTTGTGGCATAAAGTTTAAGAAACCTTTGCCTAATACGAAGTCCTGAAGATATTTGCCTAGTTTTCTTCTAGGAGTTTTATGGCTCAGATTCTTATATTAGGTCTTTGGTTCATTTTGAGTTAATTTTTGTGTATAGTGTTAGGTAAAGGTCCACCTTCATCCTTTTGCATATGGATATCCGATTTTCTCAGCACATTTTTTTTTTTTTTTTGAAGAGGCTATTATTTCCTCATTGAGTGAACTTGGAACCCTTGTCAAAAATCAATTGACCATAGATGTGAGGGTTTTTTTTGTGAACTCTCAATTTTATTCCATTGATCTGTGTGTCTGTTCTTGTGCCAATACAATGCTATTGACTATTGTGGCTTTGTGATAAATTTTAAAATCAAGCAATGTGAGTTTTTCAGTTTTCTTCTTTTTCAAGATGGTTTTGCTTATTTGGGGCCCATTACCCTTCCCTATGAATTTGATAATTGGCTTTTCCAGTTCGCAAAGTAGGCTGTTGGTATTTTGATTGGGATTCCATTGACTCTTTCCTCTGTTGAGTTAGCCATTATAAAACTTTCTTTCAGTACTGACATTTATTCTAGTGTAGGAAATCTTGCCATTTTGTATTTGACTGATGCTGAAGACTGCTAACAGTTTTTAGATATTCAGAAACAAAATATAGTTTTGTGTGATTCCTTCCTTCCATATTGAATGTCAGTGGTCTTTTATTGATACAATTTAATTAAAATATTTCTCACTTATCTTCTTATTTCAATGAATGTTATTAATGTAATGCTATATATACCCAAGGAGTTGGACAAAAAATATATATCATTTTTTCACATAAATAGAAAAGTTTCCTCTGGAAATAATGTTCTCAAATGGCAAATGTGCTGAGTTTTCTTCAACACTGAGGTCCTGAGTTTAAATAATTTCTGGGTATTTTAAACAGTATACCACTATCTCTGTAATCAATACTTCATAGATTTTTACAACCTTACATTTGCTTTCATTGCAATGGTTTGTTGCTATATAAATATTTTAATTCAAAGAAATCATTTACCTATCATGTGGTCTATGATTATTGCTTTGCAAGAAGCACATTTACAATCTACTGTTGCACTCTGATTCTTCATACACTTTTTCTAGAAATTTTAGGTGGTTATTTTACAAATTATTTTCATGAACCTTTCCTTACTATAAAATAAATTGATACTCATTGTAGAAAACTCAGGATAATTACTCATAATCTTACTACCCAAGAAAGTAACTTACTTTTTTGGGTATGCTTTCCTTCAGTTTTCAGTCTTTTGAGAGAATGTTTACATTTTGGGGTTCAGATTTATAGAGTTTGTGAATTGTTTCCCTATGCTATTGGCAATATATGAAAATATTCTTATTCTCAGAGTCCAGTAATAGAGTAGGTTATCGTGACAATTCTAAAGTCAGTTTATGGATTATTGTTTGTTTTGGGATTCAGGTGCAAGGTGTATTACATTAATCACAGTTCTCAGTTCATAATGCACCATCATCATTAGGTCAAGTAGGAGACTCTCTGATGATGGATTCTCTCTTTTTACTTCATAAATCTTGAAAGTTTGACTTGTTGGGTCATTGTCATACTCATTTATTGGTATTTCATCTTACACATTTTCCTCTCTACAGTCCATTGTTTCTACATCATCTTTATTACTTCCTTTTACTAGTGTCTTTGACTTTTCCTCTTTTGCTCTTTTTCCAAGTCATAGAGATACAGAAACAATCAATACAGAGGGCTTGTTATTGTGGCATTTAGAGTGGGATAGACCCCCAATGAATAATAAAGAAGCCAGGGGTGGTAACTTCTGTGACAGGACATAAAGCCAGGGGAGAGTGAGGACCAGGTCAAAGGGAATGTGTTGCTGCACAAGGTTGAGCAGTGGCCCAAGCCCTCTCTAACTTGTAGGAACATGAGCAAAAGTTCTAGCACGTAGGATGGAGTGGTTTCCAAGAGAAATGTTATTTTCTGCTCTGCAGGGGTGGCAATAACTAGCTTTCTTGTAAAGACCTGCCATTTGGGGGGGATGTCCTTTAAAATGTCTTTAACGTATGGAAAAAATGAAGGCACCGAGACTACTCTTGAAGAGAGACGCTGAACCAAATAGCTGCTATACCGTTTTGCATAATATTATAAGATGCTACATTCAGGGTCCGTAGAGCAGTGGCTCTGAAGAAATTATGGTTCCTTTGCATTATTTATTTTACAATCTTATGGAGAGGGGCCATGGAAAGGTGGAAGGAAGCAGGAGCTCGGGCTCAGGGGAGAAATCAGGCAAGGGGGCTGGAGCAGGAAGAGCCCTGAGGCTTCAGGGCTGAGGAGGGGATTAAGTCAGTGGGGGAATCCCCTGGAAAATGGTCTTTCCATTGCATTTTAAAAGACGCTATCTGACACCCAGTTGGGGGATTTTCCTTTTCTGAATTGGGAACCCTTTTCTTACGTCATTCCTAGGCTTTTGGAAAGCCTCGGGGGAATTGCTGCAGTCTGGCCTGGGCTTTGCTGTCAAGTGGCTCTGTGCCCTTCGGAGTTCCAATTTCAGGGGCATCTCTGAGTCAAGAGACAACTGGATCCTGAGAGAGCAGCAGTTCCTGGAGGAGTTTGAAGCCCTGCTCTACAGAAGAGCCTAGCGTGGCCCTAGAATCAGTAGGATCCTGGAGGTAAGCTCAGAACGTTAGGAGGAAAGAATCCTATTGACTTCTTTCCACTGGCATGGAAATCTCGGATTAGGGTAGGATGATAAATTGATTATGGAAGTGTGACATATTGAAGATACGTATCTATACTCAAGAAAGTTATGGAAGTGACCATTTCCTTGGCATTAGATTTCCCCCTGAAATATTGACTTAACAAGAAATGTATTTGTGCAATAATACTATAATAACCCCAATATTTTCATACACATTGGTTCTCTCTTATCAATAAATTTAAGTGTAGTTGACCCATACCAATAAATATTCCAGTAAATTTGTTAACAAATGAATACATATTGTTATTAAATATATGTAGGTAAAATTAATTGAAGGGTTATATTTAAAATGTATATACAATTTTTAAATGAATTGTTAAGAATTATCAGGCCATTTTTGCCTGATAGTAACATCTTGTAACATTAACATGTATTTGTCTGTTTTTTGTTTATTATTATTTTTGGAATAATGAAAATGCTCTAATAATGATTAGCAGTGATAATGCACAACTGTGTGATTATGCCAAGTACCACTGATTTTATACTTTGGATGCATCGTATGCTTTATTAATATTTATCAATAAAACTGATTAAAAAAAACAAAACAAACTGGAATTACCAGGTCAAAAACGTAAGTGAAAATGGAGACCTCAGGCTTAATCTGAGGGCATTTTTGATGGAGGTTTTATTTGTGAGTAAATATGGAATAACATATACAAAGTCTACAAAAGTAAGTTTCTTGTTTTTATTTTTTAAGTCATCACTCAGGAAGTGTAGGTATTTCTGCAGCTACAAATAACCCCCAAATGAAAATAGATTAAATAACAAATATTTATTTCCAGTTCACAACATATGACCAGTATGGGCTGGGGGTGGGGAGAGAGGAGCCAGTCGCGCAGGCACCCATGCTGCAGGCTGTCAACCATCTTGTGATGCTGACTTCAGTCACCAACTGAGGATTTAGGGTTCACCATGGTAGACTACCAGAGCCCAAATGGATGCTCAACAACTGATGAACATTTCTCTGTTCTTCTTTCATTAGCCAAAGTAAGTCATCTGATTACCCCTACCGTCATGGGTACTAGAAAATAGTTTTCCAAATATGGAGGTTGGGGATGGAGTGAAGAGAACTATAGTGACAATTGGGAATGTTCTCCGTAAGTATTACAGAGTCCATCTTTAGGTCAGATACACTAAGGTTCTCATGGCTTATTTTGTTGCTCAATCTTAACAAAATGTAATGCGTTATGTCTTTAGACAGCTTTTTCAACTTGTGTTCAATTGCTTGGCAAACATTTTGGGAGATATGCTGACAACCTTGTCACTTTGAGAAGACTGATTGAACCAAGTGACTAAATTCTTGACAGGCTTACTCTCTGAATGTCATTTTCAAATGAGGAATCCTTGGAAATCAGGGTGAGAATCTGGCTAATGGAGCCATGGATTAATGAGACATTAGAGTCATATTTCCTGAATTCTAATCTCAGATCTGCCACTTAATAACTATGTCTCTAGATATTCATGTTCCTCTTTCTGTATCAATTTCAAGAACAGGGATAGTATATACCTGGCATATAGGATTTTTAGGAGGAGTTAATGAGATGGATTGAAAGTTCTTAGGAAATAAAGACACATGTTACCTGTTACTCTTACCACTATGAAGCAAACTGAAAATAGAAAGGTCATTCTCCTTTTAGAGAAGATTTATTTTTAATGTAAGAAATTGAAAATGGTGTGGTCAAAATGATATTCTGGGATTTGAAAATACTGCAGGTTTTCAAGGATAAGTCATTTCAGAAATGTTATACTGTAGTTGATCAGCTCATACAAAGACCCATGGGGAGGGCAATGGGATTTGTGGTGGGATAAAGAGGGGCTACTATGTATATGTGTGTGTATGCATGTACATACATATATTTGTGTATATATATATGTATGCATATGTATACATCGTATGAATCTTGGTAAGGAAAAATATTCCTCTATCTAATAAAACAATTTAAATGTTAAAAAAATGTTAATACATTTTATAGATAGAAAGTCCATGAAGAAATGAAAAGAGTTTTTCAGGATAAGCGTAACAATATGTACACTTTTTAGGTGACAATTGATTAATCCCACTTATGTTATTAGCTTAGCAATTACTTTCTTGAAACTCTTTTACTGGAACAACACAGAAATTTAGTAAAGTTAAAATAAGGGAATATGAGAGGCAGAAAAAAAAATGTAAGCAGGTAATCTACTCAGGATCAAATTCATGTTTGAAGCCCACTTAGTGGAGATGAACATCCATGGAAACTCATTTCATGCTTCTTTAAAATTGCTTTCAATAATTTTGAAGGATTAGTAAACATTTGGAAAAGCTAATAGGACAGTCCAGTGCAACAAAGATTTAACAGGATGGTTAAAATTAGCCTTTAAAATGAACACTGCATTTTTAAATTAAGAAATTGGACAAAGTCCTACTAAGCTTATCTGGGTTTGGCTTCCAGCCTGTGAAAGTACTTATTATGGTCAGCCTCTGCTACTGAAACATTTATTATGGCTGTATGTAGGCAGACTTGGTAAAAAGAAAGATCTTTTTAATTGCATTCACTCTTTTTAAAAAATTTTTTATTTTATTTTTTATTTTTTTTGCATTAACTCTTAATGTGCATGTTTTTCACTATATTTCAGTTCAAAATAGCCTGTTTCACTTCAGGAGAGATCTCACTCTCCCCTTTTGCATTTGAATTCTTAAAATACAATTTTTATTGAAGAGGTGTAGAGTTTTTAAAAAAGGAATATCCTCATGTATCAACACCCAGATCAAGAAATAGAATAGATATTCCCTATTCACCAGACTCTTCCCTTGTACTCCATTCCTTTGCTACCCTTCCCCCAACAGGAACCACTGTCATGATTTATTGCACCATATTTTTTACCTGTTTTATAACTTCATAGAAATGGGATTGTATATTATAGAATTTTGTGTGAGATTCATTTGAAATTTATTTGCCTTATCAAGTATTGATGGGCATTAGATTTCCAGGTTTGGGCTATTGTTCATAGTGCTGCTATGAATACTTTTTTGTACCTTTAATGATTATGTGCATATTCTAGAACTGGATTCCTGGGTCATAAGTCATGCATATGTTCAGGTTTAGAAGATACTGTCAAAGAGTTTTGCACAGAGAGTGTAACGATTTATGCTCCCACCAGCAGTGTATGAATTCTTTCCTGTTTCATGGTTGTTAGCTCTTGGTACTTATGGTTTTTTGTTGTCATTTTACATTTTAACCATGTAAGTCCTTCAGTTTTGATTTTCTCCCTCAAAACTGCCTTAGCTATTGACCTTTGCATTTCTATATGCATTTTATAATCACCTGCAAAATTTCACCAAATATGCTGAGATCAAGAGTGGAATTGTATTGAATCAATGTGTCATTTTGGGGAGAATTAACATCTTTTCAATAGCAAGCCTTGCAATCCACAAACATAGCATCTTTTTCCAGATGTAGTTTGGTCTTTGTAAATTGCTTTTTACGTGTTTTCTCATTTAATATAAAGGTCCTGTATATCTCTTATTAGATTTATTCCTAAGTATTTATTGTTATACTATGAGAAACAAGATTTAAAATGTTCCTTTTCAATTTGTTTGTTGATGATAGGATTGCAGTTGATTTTTAAATATTGACCTTGTATCCAGTGATTTTGCCAAGTTCACTTATTAATTCTAATAGATTTTGGGAAGGTATTTTCTATATCCACAATAATATGAATTGAATAATACCTTTACATTTTTCTTTTTAAATATCTATACAGTTTTTTCTTACTGTACTCTTTTCTGTAACATGATGAATAAAGGTGACAAAAGTATAAACCTTCTTGTTCTCATTTTCAGAAAGAAAGCTTTCAATAATTCGCCATTTTGAAGGGTTTTTTTTTTTTTCTCTTTTTTATTAGATCAATGAGATTTCCTTCTAACCCTAGTTCACTAAAATCTTCTATTATGGATTTCTTTTGAATTTTCTCAGATGCTTTTTTTCCTGCAAATGCTGAGGTTACATTATTATTATTACTTTTGACGTACCAGGATCTCATACATGGGAAATAGGTGCTCAACCACTGAGCTACATCTGCTCCCCAGTGAGAGTTGTTATTTTGTTCTTTTTTCCCTACTTACTTGCTTGTTTTTAGGAGGTACAAGGGATCAAACGCAGAACTTCAAACATGGGAAGCAGGCACTCAATCACTTAAGCTACATCCACTCCCCAATGCTGAGATTACCTTATAATTTTTCTTCTCATTTTCTGATAATATGGTAAATTATATTGATTAATTAGCCAGTGTGTAAACACTTTTGCTCTTCTTGTATCCCCATTACAGTTACAATGGATTTTCCTTTTAGTTAATATTGTTTAATTTTTTATGTATATATATATATATATATATATATATATATATTACTTGGTCTTTTTGCTTCTATTTTCATGAAAGGTATTGGTTTATTATTTTCTTATAAATCCTTGATGGGTTTCAGTATCAAGTTTAGACTAGCCTGATAAAATGAATTGAAAAACATACCTTCTTTTTCTATTTTCTGGAAAAGTTTGTATACATTGGCATTGTTGCCTTTTAAATATTTAGAGGAATTTGCTCAGGAAATTTTGTTTTAGGGGATGATTCGTTTGTGGGAAAGTTTTTAGTAACTGATTGAATTTCTTTAGGAACACTCAGACCTTCTATTTCTTCCTGTGTCATTTTGATTAGTTGGATTTTTCAAGGAATTTGTACATTTCCCCTATAATACTCTTATTAACTTTTTAATATCTGTAGGATATGTAGTGATGTGTTCTTTTACATTTTCCTATCTTTTATAATTGATATGTTTCTCTAATTTTTACCTATTTTATCATTTATTTCAAAGAACCATTGTTTGGCTCCATTGATTTTCTCCATTAAAGCTTTATATTCTTTTGTATTGATTTCTGCTTTTACTAACCCATAACCATGAAATAAAATGTATTAAAATTTTTCAGTTCCAATTTGAGCAGCAATGTAAATAACATTGTAATGGGTTATAATTCAAGAATAAAACAAATATCCAAGAATCCATATCATATAAATTAATGTCTGAATAAATGAATAAGTGAGAGAGGGAATAAACAAATACCCTGTGCAGAAGAATTCCAAATAATTCATGTACAGAATGCCCCCTCAAGGAGTAGTAATATAATTCCCCACTTCTTAAATGTGCACTGCATATAGTGACTTCCTTCCCAAGAGTACAGTTGGAAATAGGAGAAGGAGAGTTACCTTACAGTGGAGAAACCTAACTACCTCAACCAGGTGATCAAGATTAACATTAACAGTGATATATCATGTTGATAATATGTATCTTTGATATGTGATGAAAATGGCACATTACCTCTTTGGTTATCGTCCACAAAACACAAACTCCCGTATAACTCTGTGAAAAACACTGTAAAAATCTAAATTGAGAGATGTGCTACAAAATACCTGACCAGTGCTCTTCAAAACATTCAAGATCATTGAAAACAAGGAAAGTCTGAAAAACTGTCACAGCCAAGGAGAGCTGTGACAGGTGTACTCTAGTAATGTAAGATGTTAGCAATGGAGGAAATGGGGTTAGGGCATACCAGAATTCTGCCTAGGACATTTGCAACATTTTGGTAAATCTAAAGCTATACCAAAATAAAGTGTTTCTCTAAAAAATAGTTTGATTTCTTATATATTGGAAGGAAAATTGGGTAAAATAATGACATGATTCTGTCTGTTTTTTCTAACAAACCTAGACCAACATAAATTATGGATGGCTTTTTCATTACATGTTAGCTTTATATTGTACTACTTGTAGGTAAAAATCAATAAATTATATGATAGAAACTATACAAGGCTAAAGACAAACAGAACTAATCATACTTTTACTCTAATTTTCACATAAAATGTCATCGAATATTTTTCATACTTTAGTATGCAGGAAACTTGGTAATGGCAATACATGGGTTGAGGTAAAATTCTTCGAAATATATTAAGTACACAAACATTCTTAATCAAGTTCTAACTATATTACTTCTAGCTTTGCAATTCCTCCTCTTACCATATAGTTTAGTTCTTTTGCAGTATAAATATGTATGATGTATGCAATATATATGTTGTAATCCTCTACTTTGTTTTTTTAAAGTGAACATTGTATTCTAATAGCAAATTCTAAACATTTGCATGGCTTTGCAATTTTTAATTAAAATAACCATTGCTCTAAATTAAGCATTGTGTATAATTATTACTTAGATGACAATTTTGCCTGTATGGGAATTTTAGCACTATTGTTCTTACTCTAATGACTTATTTAATAAATCTTAGATTAATTCAAGTGAGACTTTTCTTCACTTTTATCATTTTAAAATAATCTATTTCAAGAAAGACTAGTTAGCTATTTAAATTTAAAATAAATGTTTTGCAGTAAGATCAAGGAAGATAGCTATAATTTTCACAAGTACAAGTACAAATCTTAGATTATTTCAAGTGAGATTTTCTTCATTTTTATCATTTTAACTTAATCTATTTCAAGGAAGACTAGATAGCTATTTAAATTTAAAATAAATGTTTTGCAGTAAAATCAAGGAAGATAGCTATAATTTTCACAAGTGTCAATTTGAACAGCTCTAGTATTTCCTTTAATAAGTCTGTAGTCACTTCTCTCTAAACTCTTGTACCATTCTGACCCCTTATAGTTTAAATTTAAGATGTTATCTAATTACATTTCTGTGACATGTGGATAACACAATTTATCAAACTCTAATCATTGAGAAAACTCACTCATTTCAACATAGTCATTAATGTAAAATCCCTCCCGATAATGTCTTTATCAAATACAGCATCTCACCATCTTTTGTGGGCCAGTCACAGAGTGATTTACTGAAGGACCATGAGGTTTGTGTGTGTGTTTTTTTAATTCTCACAAAAAGAATCCTAAAAAAGACTTCCAATGAAAGGACTAGACACCAAAATGTTGACATGTTATGCCTGCAAACAATGTAATTTAATTCTTGGGGAGACGCCCAGTGTCGCGTCCTAACCATCAACATTTTTTGGAAAAAAATGTAGACTTACAAGAAAAGTTTACTTTCTTGGTATAGATAAAAAAAATGTTATCAAATAAAGAGTTAGCTGAGCAATTATGCAGCATCTAGCAAATTACATCAGAAATAGAAATAACCCAGATACAAAAATAACTTACAGGCCCATCAGTCAATCAAATAAGGGTGCTACCGAAAAAAGATCTCTATATCTTAGTCACAACAAAGACAACTATTTTCAGGGAGGGAACTTCAGACAAAAACTGTTTGCAGCTGCAACCCAGCCCTTAGAAGGGCTCTAGACTGGGTTGGCAGAGAGGATAGTGAAAGAACATGAACTCAGTAGCCTAACCCCAAGTGGGAAATGAAGGCCACCCGGCGTATTTTTAGACTACCACAGCTGTCCATGGCCTTGGGGTGCAAAGGTTGCACAACTGCACCCCTAATAAACACATATTTGAGTTAGTGTGATAAGTGTGTGAACGTTGGCTTTTCCCCAAAGTCCGATGTTTCGATTGCTGTTCTAGGGAATTAAACAATGCAGTGTATGCTACCCTGTGTGGTCTAGTGGAAGAGGGAAAAAATCCATTCAAGGGTCTGTCTTCCATGTAAAAAGAGGTAATTAAACACCATTGATTGTACACTTTGGATGAATTGTGTCCTTATTAATATGTATTAATAAAGTTGATTTATTTAAAATAAAAAGATCTAGACATGTATCCAGTAGCAAAATCTGTATCATGCCCCCATCTCCTCAGACACATTCACTGGCCACAACTCCATTCGGGTTCGTCGGAACCACCTACTTGCCTTCATGTCAACGACAAAAGCACAGTTTGGGGTGGCTTCCATTTGGGGCCTATTGTAGACACACTAATGAGAATTTCTATGGGTAAACAAACATCACTAGTTTATAGATATTGTTAATGGAGGAAAGTGTGGGAGGGGGAGGGATGGGGTATATGGAATCCCTTATATTTTTGATTTAATGTTTATGTAATCTAAAGCTTCTTTAAAATTAAAAAGTGAAAAATATATACCCATAATTATACAGGGCTTATATAAGGGTAGCTATAGACACACATATGTCTACCCTTATATATTTTTGATTTAACATTTACGTAACCTAAAGCTTCTTTAAAAAATAAAAAACAAAAAGTATATACCCATAATTATATGGGGTTTACATAAGGGCAGACATAGACACACTTGTGTCTACACATAGTGACTTCCTTCCAGGGAGAGGTATGGAAAAAGGGGGAAAGTAACTTTACAGTGGAGAGAACTGACATTCCTGCCAGGTGATCAACATCAGCTGTGGTAAGTGATGCCGGTAATATGTACCTTTGATATGATGTGATGAAAATGGTTCTTCACCTCTGTGGTCTTTCACTAAAAAACATACATCACTAACCTAATTATGGGGAAAACATCAGACAAAGCCAAATTGAGAGGCAGCATACAAAATACTTAACTAGTTCTCTTCATAACTGTCATGGTCATCAAAAAACAAGGAATGTCTGAGAAACTGTCAGAGCCCACAGGAGTCTAAGGAGACACGACAACTAAACATAATGTGCGATCCTGGATGGAATCCTTTTGAGAACAGAAAAAGGATACTAGGTAAAAGGTAAGGAAATCCTAAGAGAGGATGGACCTCAGTGAATAATAAGGTATCAATATTGGGTCATGAATTATGACAAATATGCTATAGAAAAGTAAGATATCAACAGTGGGTGAAAATGGGTGTGAGGTCCACCAACACCCTTGGTATCATCCTTGCAACTTTTTTTTGCCTTTCTTAAAGTAAATATTTATTTTGAAAAACAGAGTGAGGAGATTGTGAGCACTCTCTTTCCCTTTGCTCTTTCAGCACTCAGCATCCTCCTTTGTCCTTTTGTTAGAAGAGATGGCTTTTGGACTCAAAGCTGCATCTTCCAGAGGGTATCTTAACTCCAGAGAGGACACTGGACTTGAACACACTGAGAAGGGGAAGTGGGACAAAGTTTTTAAAAACTTGGATGCCTTGTCACTGTAATGATGACACTTGTTATTTTTCCATCTAGAATTAAATATATATACTCTCACAAAAGAATGGCTGATTTTCTCAGTGAGACTTGTTTTTAAATCATCTTTTGCTCTTAGGAGGACACAGAGACGTTGTGGTTAGAGTCATAAAAATACAGCAAAAGTGGGAGAGAGACATCATCTTTTGTCCACAGTAAGACAAACAATGAACATTTAGAAAATTTTAGGTTGCCGCTGTCAAGTACTTAGGCCACCATCTATGTAAGCTGCAGCAACCCTAAAATGCGATCTATCTGAGTCAGGGTCCCTGCCCACTGAACCGGCCAGAAGGTCAGCCAGGGTCAGGAACAGCTGCAGAGAATGAGTCATTGCTTCTCCTCAGTAGGAGGCAGCCCCGCCTACTTGCTGGGTGCAATGCCAGCATCACCACCTGAATTTATGCCTGGATACCTGCTTTCTGATCTCTGACTGTCTCTGCCCGCTCTAACTCTGTACCCTCCCTCCATGAGCAAATCTCTTTGGTAGCCCCTGCCTATGTTTGTCCTGAGATATAAAGTGGGATTTTGCTTGCTAAATTAACTTTATCAGGCCTAATTCCTGGACCCTCTCTCCTAAAAAACATGATTGCTTTTCTTCCAAACACTTTTCAGGATGTTAGAGCCCGAGAGAGTAGCAGGCAAATGGAAGGGACAATTGTTTAGAAATCAGTGATTCCTATGGAACCATGGAGGGTTGGGAGAAGGCAGGGTTTGGTGGAGAGAAGAAATTAGAATCATCTAGAGAGCCTTGTTAAACTACACATCCTTCCTGGAAATGATGGTTCACTGTCTCCCGGGCATGGGACACCTAACACTCTAGAGCAGAGGTTCTTAAACTTTTTTGTCCCACGGACCCCTTTGCCAGTCAGGTGAAAATCGTGAACTTCTTACTAAGTCCACACTACACTGTGTATTATTTAATAACTACATCACACCTGCACCAACATGTCCCCACTAGAATAACGTGTTTTTAAAAATTTTCAGTTCAAGCTCATGGAACCCTGGTTAAGAACCCATGTCCTAGAGGAAACCTTTGGCAACCTCAGTCTCTGTTACTGGTGAGTGTCTTGCCCCACAGATGCACTGAGTGTGATAACTAGGCAGTATGCACTGCCCCAGCCTTGTGATTCTTCCATACTGATGGGCAACTAGCTGCTCTCCAAATCTCGGTGGGATGTAGAGGCTATCCCTCTCCCCCAAAATTGTACCCCCAAAACTCACCTTGATCCAGGAACTAAAGGATGCCTGACACTGTGTGTAGTATGTTGTGTGTGGGGGGGAATGCAGAACTCTGCCTTACCACATCTTACTGGAATATGCCAGGACCAGTTAAATATTTCAAACATCACTCCGGGTTCAGCTGGCAGTGGTGGGGCATCCTGCGAGACTGGATCAGAAGTTTTTGGGAGAGGCCTTGGAGACTCTCTGCTTTTTGATGATGAGCCAGATTGGGAAACACTGATCAATACCTGCCATTCCTGTTTCTTGAGTATCTTTTGGTAAATGTGTGTGTGTGCATGTAGATGCAGGCATGTGTGTGTGATTATAGATTTTCCCTTGGTGTACTGAAGCATAAAAGGAGGCAAAGTAAACACAGAGAAAAAAAAAGGCAGACTATTTATCAAGAAATATAACAATTTATTGAAAGTAGATCTCCATGAGATCATTACTGCTTTTTTTCTTTAACTTTTTAATTTGAAATAAATTCAAACGTACAGGACATTTGTAAAAATAATATAAAACACATACAAGGAAACGCATGTGGCTCAACTAACTGGGCTCCTGTTTACCATATAGGAGGTCCAGGGTTCAATGCCCAGGGTGTCGTGGTGAGGGCCAGCCGGCCCATGCGGGAATGCCGCCCCATGCAGGAATGCGCCCCACGCAGGAGTGCCGCCCTGAGTGGGAATGCCACCCAGCACGGGAAAACCTCCCTGCACAGGAGTGCTGGCCGACGTGGAAAGCTGGTGCAGCAAGATGAAGCAACAAGAGACACAGAGGAGAGAAAATAAGAAGACATAGCAGAACAGGGAGTTGAGGTGGCACAAGAGAGTGATACCCTCTCTTCCACTCAAAAAGTCCCAGGATCAGTTACCGGAGCCACCTAATGAGAATAATGAGAATAAAAAGCAGACACAGAAGAACGCACAGATAATGGATGCAGAGAGCAGACAGTGGGGGGGGGGGGGGGGAGAAATAAAAAAAAAAACACATACGAAAAACTCCAACATACTCCCAATACCCAGACCCAACACTTTCAACATTTTCTTACATTTGCTGTATCATTATATCTATGTAACATCTGCCTCTCTCTCAGTCTGTCTTTCTATATGTCTATTTATTTATCTATTTTCTAAACATTTGAGTGTAGGTTTTATACATTATGCTCCTTGAACACTTACTATTTCCATGTACATTTCTTAAGAACAAAGATACTCACTCAAGTAACACTTTAAGTACAGTAATCAAGTTCAAGAGCCTTACCTTAAAGCTTACAGTCTATATTCCATTTTCATGTCTAAGATTTTCACTGCTTTTTAAAGACTCTAGTTAATTTAAACTTGATTCATTCTTTCATTTATTCTGCTTCTTAGGTATATATTTTAATATGCCCCCTCTTCTTCATCCCCATTGTCATTGACTATTTTAGGTAAGAATGCTTACAATAATTACTGCATGTATCATTATATTCAGTCTCCCTTCCTTCCCAACTCTACCTTCACAGCTGCCAGAGTGATTACAAGACCCAAGCTGATCAGGCAGTTCTACTGCTTACAAATTCTTCAGTATCTCCCCATCACCTTCAGTAAAGGTTATCTACTCTCTTAGCATGACCGGGGGATGGTAAGATCTGCTATCTCTATTTTTGGCTCCTAGCACCTCCTAGCACCACTCTTGCCTTCTGAAGTATTAAATATTTTAAGTCGTCTGAGCACATAGTGGTCATATCTTTGTATGTGCTGCCTCCTTTGCCTGGGAAGGCTGTTAACTCTTTGTTTGCTTCTTGCCTTAGATCCTCATCCCCAATAACTTCCATCTTGCTGGTTGACTACATGGCTGCAGTTGACTCCTGGGTCACTTATGGTGAAAACCTGCTCTTGACTCTCCCAGTAAGAATAAGGAATCTTTGCCTTTATACACTGGATAGCATGTGTCTAGTTCAGTCATAGCATTCATCACAGGAACTGCTTTCATCATATTTCTAGCCTTTGCGTAGAACTTAGTGTGTGAACAGCAAGTCATCACTGAATGCATAATTGAATGGAGAAAAAGATCTGAGCTGGTTGATGAAGCAGATTCGTTTTTTGTTTATTACTTTGATTTCAATACCCAGTTTATTATGGTTACTTTTTTTTTCTTTTTCACTAAACGGAAATTAAAAGGTCACTCATTCCCTAACATTAAAGGTCAATGACTCTATTTTTACTAAATTAAATTAATGGAGTGATTAAATTAAACAACAATCTATGCCAACCTAAGGCCACATGTTGTCATCTGTTATTTGAATCTCAGTGAAGAAACTAATACTTTCATTTAAAAAATTTCACCGAGTACTGCAAAATGTTCCATTAAGAGTCAATAAATCTAAATGCAGCTATGCCACTAAGTTAGAACTCACATCTCATATCACCTGTTAGAAGGTCTGAAGTTTCCTAAAATAACTATTTAGAGAACAGGCAAAGACCACATTAAAAAAAAAGCAAATAAAACATGCCTGCAGAAACCCTTTTTTAAAAAAGGGACTTCCTTTGAGGATGATTCATCAGAAGATGATGGGCTATTTGCATGGGCTTAAAGCTTCTGCTTTAGTATGAGTGATCCTGACTAAATACACATAGTTTAGCCAGTAGAGAAGTTGCCTTTAAATAAACATCCTGTCCTTCAGACTGAGATATTTTATTGACTATAATCTTCGATTGTTGTATTAAAGATCCTAGGAATCAGGCAGGGCACTACTTGCATGGCATCAGGGATCTATTAAATGCTACTTCATAACTGGAATTTCTTTTGTTATCCAATGTTCCCCCTTAAGAAGTAAAATTATTTGATCTGATAAATTCAACCTTTATGAATAATATTCATAATGTATCGTAAAGGACCTCTCTAGGGCAAACTTGATGAAACAGGACCTGTAGAAACCTGTGGTAGCAGGGCTGAGTGAAATTTTAGTAATTTACTATTACCTTGACCACATCTCTACTTATATGGTAGGAACACCTAGACTTTGCTTTGTGCATTGAGAGGCAACATAATATGGCCATTAAAATAAGGAATCTGAAGCTTGACTGACTTGATTGACTACCTGTGTCACCCTGAGCAACTTACCTAACTGCTCCATGCCTGTCTTTCACCCATCTGTAAAGTAATAATAATAGACTTTACCTCATTGTTGTGAGGAATAAATGAGTGAAAGTATGTAAAGTATGCTGGCTAGACATCATATCAATGGGTACTATTCCAGATTGGTCTATCTCTTAGAACTTGGAATTTATTTGAGGCTGTTGCTTCCTCCTGTGGCTCTCCCCCATCTCTACTACTTTCCACTAACAGCATCACTAATTTGTTTTTCTTACCAATTGACAAGGTTTATAAAAATGTATTTTAATTACTGAATACTGTCAATTACTAAAATGCTGTAGAAAATAATAGTAAGGATGCTGATCTTGATTCTAAACATGAAAAAGAATTAAATAATTCCATTCATAAAAATCTTTAGCAACCTAACAAACATGAACAGTCACTTAAAAAAAGCCACAGCATTTTCATTTAGCACTTCACTCTGGCTGCATGAAACTTAAGAATTGAAAAGAACAGTGTGTGTGCATTTCAAGTAGCTGAACAACAGACTATTGCTTTATCACCCACCTATGGCATATGGTAGGTAAACATTTTTAGGGATAATGAAAAAAGTTTCCTATTAAATCTTTTCCATATCCCTTTGGAAAGATGAGTAGGAAGTAATACCAGTGCATGTGATAAACATCCCTCGATGGGAATTTTGCAAACTATGTCATCACTGTAACGCAAGGTACAACTTCATTATCTCGTTCTGGACTGAGCAAAGCCACCTGCCTCCTCCCCCAAACTGTTGCAGACAGACCTTCCTAAAGCTCACATCTGATTTTATCACCCTGGTAGGTTCTATGCCTTCCATGACCATTTTTGTTCCACGGACCCCTTTGCCAGTCAAGTGAAATGAATACTACTGTAATTTATTTATTTCATGCCTTCATAAGTGAAGGGTATGCTAGATTTTAGTTAGAGATCAGAGAAAGATAATACCTTGATTTGTTTCAATTCAAGCTCACAGACCCCTGAAATCTTTCCACGGACCCCTGGTTAAGAGCCCCTGCCTGAGAACCTCTGCCTTAAAGGAGTGCTTTGCCAAGCCCTTCACTTTCTCAAAACTGCTCCTCCAGATTCATCTCCTTCCATGGAATCTCCACTTCTGTGCACCTTAAATTTCAGGAATACTGAAAAACTAGCCATTCCCAGAATATCCCATATCATGCGATATCTTCATGCCTTTGCCTTGAACATTCCTTTTGCCTGGCAGTGTTCTTCTCTGCTCCATTTACTCAAATTTCACCTCTTCTCTGAAGCGTTCTTCAATTCTTATCTCAGCTTTCTTAGCACTAAGACATCCTCACTTTGGGCTGTAATTGTTTCTTTAATGGCTTCTCTCTTCCACTACTGCAGATTTCTTGAGGATAGTGGCTAAGTTTATTCATTTGTCATGCCTAGCTAAAATAGGTGCTCCATAAATTTTTTCTGATGAATGAAATGATGTGTGGATGTTGATATTTTCCTATGTCCCTCACTTTGGATTTTACAATGGTTCAAATAAACAAAGGGTAGCCAAGGCCCCTCAGCCTGTGTAACAAAAGAACTTAATTTTTTTTTTCACATAGCATGAGAAAAGATGCTCAACATCATTAGTCGTCAGGCAAATGCAAATCAAAACCACAAGGAGACACAATTTCACACCCACAAAGAAGGCTATTTTGAAAATAAAGGGAAAATAACAAGTATCAGCAAGGATGTGGAGAAACTGGAACCCTCATATTGCTTCATCGTGGGAATTAAAATAGTGCAGCCACTGTGGAAAACAGTTTGGCTCTTCTTCAAAAAGTTAAACATAAAATAACCGTATAACGTGGCAATTTCACTTTCAGGTATATATATACCCAAAGGAGTTGAAAATAGGGACTCAAACAGATATTTGTATGCCAATGTTCATAGCAGCATTATTCACAAACTGGAAATAACCCAAGTGTACATCCACATATGAGGATAAACAAAAGGTGGCACATTCTATACAATGGAATACTATTCAGGTACAAAAAAGAATGATTCTGATATATACTACATCACGGATGACCTAGAACGCATTAGGATAAGGGAAATAAGCCAGACACTAAAGGATAACTATTGTATGATTCCAAAATACCCAGAAAATGCAAATGCATAGAAATAGAAAGCAACTTAGAGGTCACCAGAAATGGAGGGAGGGATTGGGAAGTTATTGCTTAATGGGTACAGAGTATCTATTTGGGATGATAAAAAAGTTTTTGAAATGGATGCTGATAATGGCAGCAAAACATTTTCAATGTAACCAATGCTACTGGATTATATACTTGAAAGTGATTAGAATGGGAAATTCTTAGTAATATATATGCTACCACAATGAAAAATTTTTAAAGAATAATATGGAGAAAAATGTTTCTCATAATTAATAATTTTTAGAAAGAGCCTGAATTACTTGTTTGATCAGGGGAAAACTACAGAAGCAACAAAGAAGTAGGAAAACAAAATCAAGCAGTTGCATTTGGGGGAAAAATTAAGTTCAGGCTCTGGTAGGAGAGATCTGTGTGTGTTGCTATATGTAATTCTCATGATCTTCTTTTACCAGAAGTACTACACATGCCAACAGTGTGATGTTGCAGCCAACAAATACATATGACCATAATGCAAACAAGTTTTTTAAAATAGACGAACAGTGTCAAGATCAAGGGTGTTAACAACCCCACTGTTTTCTGCTTAGGTCAGACCACACAAAGGATTGTTTTCAATTCCCTGCAAGAATTCAAGCACTAGTTGGCATGTGCCATGGATCCTGGGAAAGGATTTATGCATTTGGAAAGAGATGGGACTGTAAGACTTTTAAGATCTTTCCATGTTTATGATTCGATAGTTTAGCTACTTTATTTGTTGCTCTTGGCTGTTATAAAACAATCATCTAACACATAAAGAAATCAAGGCTCAGAGAGCTTAAGTGACATGGCTAAGACCAAACCATTGATTAACGGCAGAATTTTGACTACTTCACAGCCTACCCTTTAGGAGGATGCAGGCAGATCTCAGTGACAAGGCTGAGTGAACAGGGCAGCATCCACTATTTCTAGGTGACTCGTGGTTAAGAACCAGAAACCTCTGTAGGGAGAGGGCACGGAATATTGTTACTGGGTATCTTTAAATAAGAATTTCACTTATGATGGGTAGAACTACAGGGAGAGTCAGTTGAAACATTCCTTGTTACCTCCCTCCCTTTCTTCTTTCCTTCCTTTCTTTTCAGAATATAAGAATACTGATGTGCAGAACTGTCCAAAGATGGTCTAAGGTGACCCAGGAGATAGTGGAAAGGGAAGGAGGCAATGGCTTCTAACTGTTCCCTGGCTCCTCTTTCCTTCTTGTAATTCCTGGACCCTTGCAGTTAAGTGAGGCCTGGTGCTTCTCAATTTATAAAATAGTTCATTCTCATTACACATTTGCTAAGGGTGATAGCTACAGAACAGATCTATTTGCTATCTATTGCAGGGATTGTATAGTTCAGAAAACATGTCCATGCAGCCTGGAGGGAACTGCTTAGCAATCCTTTTTGAATTGCTCATCACCTAAAGAGAGAGCAGTGCCCACCTTCGGTTGTTAGAAGTCCAGAGCCTCCATGATTTGCACCTCAGAGTGACTTAGTTTTAACAAGAAATAAAAGCAAGTGCATGGTATCTGAAGGGGCGAATGTAAGTGATGGAGGGATTAAAATGGAGTTGACTATATTCGGAAGCCAGGGAGAGGAGCTGTGAGTTTAGGTAAGTTAAATCCTTATCTGCCATTAAAGCAAGTTGGTAGGTAATGGGTAAAATTGGTTAATCAAGAATTAGGGCTGAAAAATCTGTATTTTTGGATAAATGGAGGTCACCAAACAGAAGAAGCTAGAAGCTACCATCAGGGATTTTAGTTGTTGTCTCTTTAAAAGGAGTCCTGGTGGGTAGTGGAGAAGGAAGGGCATCTTGCTTTCAACCTGAAGCCCTTATTATTATTATTATTTTTTTAATTTGAGCACACACACACATACATGCACCCAGTTAAGGTCCTGGTTCTAAGTGATGCTAAATGATTTTCTAAATGTGGGTAGAGTCCACACAAGTGTCTGCAGATGGGACTCCAACATATGATAGATGTATTTCCACTCAGAGGCTCGGGCATTTATACCGGTAGAGAAAATTACGCTGCCTTGGGTCTATTCCATCTCCACTTGTCACAGGCGGCAGAGCACTGCTCTGTAACCAAGCTTTTACTCTGACTTTTACCTAAGTGCCTTACTTTAATGTACTGTTCTCAGGTTTCCTTATAAAAAATCACTTGAACTTTCAGAAGATTAAAACTTGAGTTTTTCTGTTATATAAGGATTTAGCTTGATGCGATTAAAAAAGGTATATATATATATATATTTAAATTTTCTTGCAGTCTGGCATTTCATTCTCAAAGAAGTAACATGTTGGAGTTCCAGAGAAAATCCCTTGTCAGTAATAGTCCTGGCTCACAGGGGAGTGAACTGCTGGCAGTTCACGTGAAAACGTCCTCCTATGAGTGTCTGGTGTTTTTTTCCTCTAGACCTTGTAATTGAAAACCAGAGAAAAAGAAATAAATTTTCCTTTTAACTCCACAAAAACCTCTTGCTCACCCTCCCCACGGTAGTTAAATATGTCAGTACGTGTCTTCAAGACCATTTACCTGAAGAATTCTTTCTTTTGAATTTCATGAGTCACAAATCACCCTTTTTCTTTTCGACATCAGCATCACAGTTTTTCTGCTATTATTGCCAAACTGAAGGTACGGGGCAGCAAAATAACGTGTTTTCTCCACCAAGGTTCTCTGGAGGATGGAGAGTCATCCTCCTGTGAGCTCCAGGAGAACACAATACGCTTCCTTCCATGGAACAACCATGGACAGGACGCATCTGTGGGAGGTTCCAGGACTCACAGACGTTTGGCAGAGCTGCCGATGCAGAAGTCAGATCAGATCTTGGCTTAGCTGCAAGGAGAGTGAGGTGTTTGCTGTGCATGGATGGAAACTGGCAGGTCTTTTTGATAGGTATTATCGTTTCAAGCGAACAAGAGTGACATCAAATTTGCAACAGCTATTTTGCAAAATCTACCAATCCATAGAAATAGCTCTATTTTGGCTACAAAATGTGTTTTGAACAAATAAGGTATTACCTATGCGTTGCTTTTACATTTGTGTGCTTGTATTTTTCCCTCATTTATTCCCTAGTTGGGTTTCTATATTGGGGGTGGAGGGTGGAGGGTCATTTAGATGACTGTAAAAGGCCAAATCCTGGGTGAAGAATTTCAGTCTTTGATACCTTAGAACTTTCCCTCTAATATGGAGAACCTTTTTCGGTAACATCTATGGGCAGTACTTGTGTTATGCTCTGTGATAATCCAAAGAGAGAGGTTATAGTCCTGTAAGCTCTGGGAATACCATTTTCATACATCTAGATAAAGAAATCCCAAATTAATTTTATTATGTCTTTGCCGATAGGAATCCTGTATTTAAGAATTATGAGGGAAGCCCATGTGGCTCGGTGGTTGAGTGCCGGCTTCCCATATACCAGGTCCCAGGTTCAATCCCCAGTCTGTGGTACCTCAAAAAAAAAAATTATGAAGGAAGGGATGGATGGTATTATTAAATTCTGTAGAATTCTAAACTGTTACTGTTAGTAATTTCCACAGGTTTTCGAGGGCTCCACCTAGATCTGATTCTGTGCCAAGCTAATACACTCATTTGTTTTGCCTAAGAGAGTTTGGTGTTTCTTTCTGGATCCACATTTTCTATGTTACTTTGATTGCTATATCTGCCTCCAGCCAGGATTACGCCTAACTCATTGCTGCCACATTTCCAGAAGTTATTCATTGTGTCTGAAAACATAGATCCAGGCTGGTTCTATGGCTTATCTAGATATTGGAATGGCTGCTATATCACATATACATAGGCCTAGTTCTTAGGGCAGCCCTGGCAAACCATACAGGCCCAAGGACCTATGCCCCACCTTATTTGGCTCCCCAGCTTTTTATATTAGCCAAGCAGCAGCAGAAAATTGGGTGAAAATCCAAAGCCATAGTATAGATTATTTCAGTGCATATTTACCATTCCTTAGGAGTCCACAACGAAATTTTTGGTACAGACCCTGAATAAAAGATCATGGTACAATATGAGCAATACTATTTTATATTGCTCCAGATTGATCCTGCACATAAGTCTGTTTTGATAACTTGAAGTCTTAATTAGGCATATCAGTTATTCTTTTGGAAGTCTGCTGAGGTAGTAAGCTAGTTCTCGTATTCAAAGGGAGAGACTTGCTAAACCTTTTGAAAAGTTCTAGATGATGTAGTTTTTCATCCTCATGCCTGCCCATCTCTTTCCGACAGGTATAGGTCTCACTATTTGTTACTGCCAATCTTCTGAGAATATATAAATTAAAATAGCAAACCTCGTTGGAATTAGAATTATGTGTAAAATAAGGATCTAATGATTCCAATCAAGGGCATTTCTAATAGTTGCACAAACTCTGTAACCTTTTAAGTCGAAATGACTTAGAGCCCGTCCCCTTTTTATTTTGCATATTTCTTCTTTCTTGTCTAGATTCCAGACCAAATGTTTGTAAATTATGTTCCACATGCCCTACATTCCACAGAGAGGCTTAAGAGGCTCCACTGATAAGAACAGGGCAGGTGCAAGGGATAGCCCCTGTCCTCTCTTACCTCCTCTTTCAACTCTATTGTGGGTGTGCATGTCGTTTGATTTACAAAAAGGTTCATGCTGGTTAAGCCATAGTTCTAAACTTACATATAGGTAGGTAAGTAAATCAGTCCCTTAAAGATATAAACAGCAACTGTATTGACGTTTTCCACTGACTTATGTGTTATCTATTTGTAGAATCATAACAGAGGCAATAATACCCAAACTGTAAAACTCTTTAGACCAAAGAAAAGTGGGTGCTGATGAGGGGTTACAGGATGATACTAGCGGGTCTTAAAACATTGGGATTGCCTAGACTTTTGGGGTTCTATGAAATAACTTTTCCCTGTGAATTCCAAGGAAAATTTAGCCCGTATGTTTCTGATTTGATTACTCTAAACTCATTAAATGTTTTTTAAAAGCTATTTGAAATTTGAGAAGCCTTTTTATGAGCTTTAGTAATCCTTTGTTCTTTGAATTAGGAAGGAGATTTTTGCCAAGAGTTAATGATACTTGAACCTCAATATGTTTAAGGGATTTTAAACTTAGCAAAACCCCCCAGCATCCTGTTTTAAGTTCTCCTTGTTGCAAACTCTCTGGTAATGCTACCTCCTTTTTACATACTTGGTGACAGCAGATCATTTTGTTTACAAGTGGCAATGACCTTTGCATGCAAAATATCTATTGCTATTAAAGAAATGTAGAAGACAAACCCGTTTATCACAACTCCTTTTGGGAAGTTAAATAAAGGAAAACATAACATTCTGTGGAGCACAATACACTACTCATCTTTACTTAGTTTCTCTTTGTTATAGGACAGAATTATAGATAGTTTAAGTCAACTCTGGGCAACTAGAATGTAAAAGTCAAGTGAAGAAAGTGAAACATTCTAAGTTTAAGGAAGATGAAGCATTCCAAATATTGTATTTGCAGAATTCCTCCGAACAAGATCTAAAAAGAAAAGTACATGTGCAGAAAGCATAAGATTGCTGCATAGTATTAATGGCTTGTAATCTATTAACACAATGCCATTTTATATAATGTAGCTGTAGATTTTCATAAGTCTCAAGCTTGTATCAGAGCTGGCAACAATGACATAGTCCTCATGAATGGTACAATGTAATATTGGTCAAACTGCAATGAAGAAATGCTCTCTGTAACTGAAAAAGTAAGGATGGTTGTGTGTTTGCTTGCTTTAATAAATTGAAAGGTAGAAATTATCCCTAGAAAGAAAAAAAGTCATTAGGACAAATTTAAAACCAGGTAGTATGAGTATGAAATTTGAAGAAATGGAGCAGCCAATGTATCAGTGATCCCTTACCAACCAGAGACAAAATGGCTCATTTAGATTGGAAGTTTCATACAGCTAGACAAAGAGGAATAGAAAAGCAACCTTGGCAGTTAAACAATAGTGATAGCTAGGGTCCTTCAACCCAAGAAAGAAGATTCTATTGACATACTACTTAGGTACATGGGCATCTCTAATCATGAAAGGTATTTTTCCACATAAAATATTCTGCAGTAAAAAGTTGAATTATTTTGTAAATTCCTCTTGTAAGAAACCTATCTTAGGAGATCCAGGAATGTTTTCCTACCACTGTACTTTAGGAAAGTTCCTGTGTGGGTAGAGCAATCTTATTTTCATTTTAGTGATCAGGGGAGCAATACAGGACAACTTCAAAGATCAGGGTTTCTAAAATGGTATAACTAAACTCAAAACATATGATCTCTTAGTTACATTTGCTTCCAGATAAATAGATTTTGTAAAGTATTGACAGTGTTTATTTTATTTGTCTCATAATTCTAGCAGAAGGTCGTTTGCTTCTGAATGAGTGTCCTGGTTGTTTGTGAAGCACAGGTATCTACTTAGAGAAAACTACATGATTTCAAATAAAATTTCCTAGAAAAACTAATTTTAATTGAGGGTAAGGGTGTGAAAACACTTTGTGAACATTTCACAAAACCTCACAACACGTGAAATAAATGAATAATTACAAAGTCTATCCAATGCCCCTGATTGAAGTGTTGATGACAAAAATATTCAAGTATACGAAGTCTGTCTGGTAAATTCAACTGCATTGACCTATTCAATTTCTCAACTCCAAACCCTGTGATCAGGGTAAAAAGATTGGCCTGAAGATTTTTTAAGGTTAATAAAAATATTCCCACAACGAAGATACTTACGGAGTTAGGAATTCTTTTAGAGGGGAAGAAAAAAAAGATACCTGGCATATATTTACAACTTCTTGTCAGCATTGTGATTTATATGCACTGTTTAAAAGGATTTTTCTTGAAAGAGTAGACTAACAATTTTGCTTCTCTTCCACACCATTGACAGCGTAGCAGAATCTCAACTAAGCTACCTGAGTTGGATGCCCATCCACTCTCAGCCTCGAGGTATGTGGGAAATAACCCATCTGGCCAAAGAAAGAGACACAAGGGGCTTCCAAAAACAAACCAAAGTGATTCTTTTAAGTTACCAATTTTTCATGTCAATATAGATAATCTGCTTAATAAAATACTGAGTTTTATTATTTTCCTTTTCTTTTACTCAAATGTAGGAGTTGCACTGAAGTATTTGAGGTATGTGAAATATTGGAAAAATAAGCCTAATGGACCAGAGGAACAGATGGTTTCTGTGTTTAATGATTTTCCTTTTGCTTCTTCTTCTTTTCACTTAAAATTGTTATACTTGTGGCCACCGCCCTTTGCAGGATGACACAATCTCTGGATCCTGTAGGGATCAGGGTCCTGTAGAGGTCAGGATAATGATGTGTTAGTGCCAGCTTCTGTGCAGCAAAACTTAAATTCACTGGTTTCTAGGGGCAAAAGCAACTGCCTTCCATCACTTCAAAGTTAAAATTGTAAACCAGCTCGCCTTTATTCTTTATCTCCAGCAATGATTTTAATTAATTTATTACTTAAAGAACTAAGCTTGCCTCAAAGAACTAAATATAGGCTAGCTTTATGTTTTATTACATATATTTTTCAAAGATATTCCATGAAAAGACCTATGAGGTAAATATAAACAAACAGAATGAAAAAAATTTGGAATCTTGGTTTCATTTTAAAATGTTACTTTTTCCTCCATGCTGTTGGAGGAGGTTGTTGTTATGGGAAGAGCGGGGTGAGGCGGGTGAGGGGGTATATGGTTACCTCATTTTTTTTTTAATGTAACATTAAAAAATAAATAAAAAAAGACAAAGAAAAAAAAGAACAATTCTTAAAACTGTCTAATTTGGGTAAGACATTTAATCCCACAATCCTTCAGTCAATCTTTTCTGCTAATGTCTAGTTTCTCAGCAAGTACCTGGGGTTAATGTATAGTAATGAAAGAGGATAAAAGAAGATGCTGCAGTATATGACAGTTTGAATAAATTTACAGATTTTAGTTCATTATTTTGCAGTCAAATGTGTCTGACAGCAATGGTAAGCACTAGAGAAGGAAAGATGTGCATAGCACCAGTAAATAAAGATAGACCTAGGAGCACATTTTAATGCATTGCAGTGAGGGCACTTGTGGTTTAATACTGGCAGTGTTCAGAGATGTGAGCCATCTAATGCAGCAAGGGATGGCTAGGGAAGTATTTCTGGAGGAAGTGTTCTCTCAGCCCATGATTCTCAGGGTTCTCCAGAGAAACAGAACTGACACGAAAGAGGAGGAGAGAGAAAGAGAGAATGAGAGAGAGACAGAGACAGAGACAGAGACAGAGAGAGATTAAGGTAATTGGTTCATCTGACCATGGGGATTGTAAATCTAGATTATATAGGGTAGGCCAGAGGAAGGAAATTTATGAAGATGGAGTTGAGTTCCCCAGGAGAAGCTGCAAGTTGGAATCTCTGATGAAGGTAACATTGAAATCCCCAGGAGAAACTGACCTGCTGAAGTGGAGATAGAAATTCTTTCTGACTGCTGAAATCCTGGGTTGGTTCTCCCTTTAGAACTCCAGTTGATTGCCTGAGGAGAGACTCCTGTCATAGCTGGAGGCAATCTCCTTTGTTGTAAGTAGCTGAAATCAACGTATATGGAATGAACTGACTAATGAGTTAAATTCATCTACAAAATATCCTCACAGTATTAATCAGGCTGTTGCTCCCTTGACCAAACAACTGGATGCCATCACCTAGCCAAGTTTACCCAAGAACGTAAACATCACAGTTCATAAATATTTTCTCTTTTCACTCTGCCTGACATGCCCCTATCCAGTCCTGCATCCCTTGAGCTATCACAAGAGACTCCTCACCTTTCATTCAGCTCATTTCCGCTACTAGATTCTTTCCTCAGTTTTACTCTACCTAAAACATCAAATTGTTCTTCTATTGTATGCGATGGAGAAGGCACATCCTTTAGGATTTAAAAGGAAAGAGGGTCAGTCACCTGTAGAAAATGATTACAAGTAGAATCTGAAGACAAAGTCATAATTTGATGATGAAGAAATTAAAATATACTGAGCATCTCCTGGGCAATAAGTACTGTGAGATACTTTAACATTTACGGTCAGAAAGATTAAACAAGTGCACCCAATGGGGAATCATGGTCTGCGTTCTTATGGCCCATAGCTCTTGACCATAGAATCAAAGTTTGGAAAGAGAGAACCTTAGCTCACTTGCACAAGATGGATGCCTCCATGAGACAGTGCCTAGTGATGGGTGATGGACGATGGAGAGTGCAAGCTGTAGTGCTCAAGTTTAAGTATTTTTTTGTCTTTATTTATTTTTTTAATGTTACATTAAAAAAATATGAAGTCTCCATATACTCCTCACCCTCCTCACTCCACTCCTCCCATAACAACAACCTCCTCCATCATTTAAGCTTAAGTATTATTCAAAACGGTCTCGTGGTCTCTCCTCTCTCCTCTGTGTGTGTGTGTGTGTATGGAGAGAGAGAGAAAGAGAGAGAGAGAGAGAGAGGAGAGCAATTGGGAGGTTCAATTGTGATTCTGGAGGTTGGGTAGAATGCTAAGAACCTCGTACTATGCCTTTCCCTAGTGCCTAATTTGTTCTCATTTTGTGGGTCAAGAAAATGAGAGAACACCTAAAACTTAATATTGCTTTCCAATAACCTATTTGACAGTATCGGATCCCATCTCTTACATTTCAGCTTCTGCCTCACTCATAGTATCTTTGGTAATGGGGCCGTGAGAACAGGAACCAAAAGATATCACATCTGCATTTCCTTCTACCCCGGCTCTTCTTGAAGTATCCTGACATGAAACATCCATTTGTTCCTCTGAGATCATTGCGATCTATTTTCCCTATTTCAGAGATCTTTAACTTTCTGTGTGTTGCCTGATTCCAAGAAGTATTGTGTGGTGTTCCAGAATTCACAAGGCTCATTGATCAGCCTTGTTTATTTTCTGGAGGTAACTGGTTTTACTTGGAAGATCTCTTCCATGGTGTGTTCTATTGGTGATCAGTTTTGACCTGGTGTCTGCATTGGTCAGGTACTGGGGGGGGGGGAGGGGGGATTCTCTACCCCTGTTGGTCTTGAGTGCGCCCAACAAATGAGCTGCTCAGAGAGGAGGCTATACTGAAACCCCTGTGGGGGAAATGCATGCAAAGTTTAATGGTGCAGGAACTCTGAGTACAACATCCTATAGATTTCATTGGCAAATTTCTTTATTTTAGAACTGTGCTGCCCAATGAAATAGTCACAAGTCTGACATAACTATTTAAATTAGAATTAATTAAAATT
Source organism: Dasypus novemcinctus (assembly GCF_030445035.2). NCBI lineage: Eukaryota > Metazoa > Chordata > Mammalia > Cingulata > Dasypodidae > Dasypus > Dasypus novemcinctus. The sequence goes on along the minus strand of NC_080687.1, from coordinate 15,778,938 downwards.
AAATAAAACTAAAAAATTAGTTCCTCAGTTATATTAGCAACCTATTAAGTGCTCAACAGCCACATGTGGTTAGTAGCTACCATACTGGGCAGAGAAGATATAGAACATTCTACAGTGAATTTTATTGGCCAGTATCTTTTAAAAGAGTTCATACCGAATGTGTCGATGAACTCTTGTTTTAATTATGACATATCATTCTGATAGGGTCCTGAGTCCTATTCAGATATCACTTTTGTGAATTTATAATCTTTTGTGCCTATTACCTTTATTTTGAAGAGAGCTGAAGTCCTTTTGCAATTTGATGGTAAGAAGAAAGGCTATTACTTGCTCTTTAATCTACTTCTATATTTAGGATTTCATAGAATTTTAGAACCATAATGCAGTTGCAATGTAGACTACAATGGTTTCGCATGTCTTTTTCTTGATGGAACATCCATTTTGTGAGCAGAGTCACAGTGGCTATTATTTTGGGCTGTTCCTGTCTGCATGCTCATATTGGAGAAAGATTAGACAAACAATATTTTGCAGCATGCAATGAACAATAAGCTACTAACACTTCCTATTCAGCGAAACATACGTACCCCAACCTACTTTTTGACAGAATTCATATTGTGGTCTGTATGTGAACATTATATAAGTAGTATGTTACAGTTTCTGAGCAAATACAAGAGCTGAAAGTACATCAGGCCTCAGAATGGCTGGTCATAGCAAAGTAGAGGAAAGTAGGTAAGAAGTCAGAAAAGTTCACCGTCCCTTTCAGAGTACTTCCTTTAGGGGGCAAATAGGTATGAGAATAAGTGTCTATAAAAGAAAGAAAAGCTGAGTGCAGCACCTGCACTGCCAACATTTGAATAAGTTTTTAAATGTTTTCATTTCTTTGGAAATGAAACCCAATATACAAATAGTAGTAAGTCCAAATGATACAGTGGTTAAGGACCCTGCCTTTGGCAACAGGCACACCTGAGCTCTGGTCCTGACTCTGTCCCTACAGGCAGGTGACCACAGGCAAGTGTCAGTAGTTTCCTTTCTGTAAGTCAGGTTAACACTTGAATGTGCCCCATGTGTTGGAGGATTTGAGGAGATAATGCATATTAACCCTTAGTACAGGGTCTGGCATATAGTAAGTAAATGGTATCTGTTATGACGATGCTGTGAATACTTAAAATGCTAAATTTGTGGAAAAAATCCTTTTCCAAACAGGAAAACCATAGATTGCTGTGTTGATAAGCTGGGCATTGCAGGTGTAAGGGGTTTTGTTTGGTGGGTTGTTTTTGTTTTGTTGTAATGTAAAGGTATCACACCCTAGTATACTCAGGTTAGGTGCCCAATCAACATGTTTCATGAAATTAAAAAAAATATATATGGAGAGAATCTTTTCTAATTTGTCTCTATAGGTTGAGTTTTTGTGGTTGATGTCTTTTAAACCACTGATTATATAAATTCATCTAAAAGAAAGAGGCAGCAAGAAAAATTGGTTTAGCCTTTGCCCACCCCAAACTCCTGCACACAACATTCTACTGACAGAACAAAATCATTCACAATTTCAAAAGTGCTACCTGAGACCAACTGTAGTTTTGGTGTCTTCCTGATATAGGTCATCTTCCTTTATGAATTAAGAATATTTCTATACTCAGTGTGAAACCTCACTCTGAAACCGTTACATATGTCTTTTTCTTTGTCTCAACAGTGACCTTTGTTTCTTCCTCAACTTGTTGCTCCAATTTCAAATTTGGAAAAGATGTTGATAAAATATGGCCAACATATGAGTAAACCAGATACATTAGATTTTCACAAGGAAATTACAAGGACGTGCATTGTAATTTTAGAAACAAGTATGGTAGAAATCAGCTAAGGGGATGAAATCCTCAAGAAAGTTTACTCTCCCTGTTCAAAAGGTTATCAAAATTCTGATTTATTGGAGATGACACTTCTTTGTTAGGAGGGAAGTATAATGATTTTTAAGAATTATCTCAGCCAAGATTACAAAATAATTAAAAACAAACTAATGGAAAACCACACCTGAAAGTCATTTCATTCTCAATATTTAGGTACTGAAATATAATGAATAGGAATCTACTTTCATATGATAATAATTTATAAGAACATAGCTTAATTATTCTATGCAAAATCACATAGGTGGGGAGAAATTGTGCTTTATAAATTTGTGTACGTGAATGGGAAAAAACATCATTCATAGAGAATCAATAGTGAAATCTGATTACTATTTCATTATAGGCTTTCCTTTTAATGTTGTGTTATATAAATATCTTTGTATGATATGGAATTCAGCCAAGGTCCCTGGCTGATTTTAGACTAAATGGCAATCTCTAGTAACTGTAGAACATTAATTATGTCAGAGTTTAACTTTCTGCTAAATGATGCTGTCTTTGTGTTAGAAACAAATTGGTGCTAAGAGTACAGTTGCTTTCTTTTTCTCTTTCCTGAACATGTTATAGCTAGCAGAGACTATTGCTTATACAGGGAAAAATAGTTAGAAAAGTCCTGAATTAAAGAGTGATATTTACTTTGAATTTCAGGTTTGTTTCGGGAAGCTATTGGTTTTCTCATAATGGCTTAACTGTGATTAGGACACAGTGCCATCAGCTGGGCAATTAGACTGCATGGTCTAATCAGTTACATGTGGTTAATCAGTAATGCCCTATTATCTTCCTTTGGATCAAATTTTGAGTGATATTAAAATTAACCTCTTAAATAAAATAGTAAAACAAAGTTTAAGAAATATTATTAATATATTGAGATTGATAAAAAACTAGAGCAAAAATTAAAGAGAACTGCATGTAATGCAAGGGTTTTAACAAGGTATATTAGTCAGCCAAAGGGGTGCTGATGCAAAACACCAGAAATCTGTTGGCTTTTATAAAGGATATGTATTTGGGATAGAAGCTTATAGTTACTGGTCACAAAGCCTAAGGTACTTCCTTCACGAAAGTCTGTTGCCACGTGTTGGAGTAAGATGGCTGCTGACATCAGCAAGGGTTCAGGCTCTTCTTTCTCTAAAGGCTCTATGGTTCTAGTTTCTTCCAAGATCAGCTGTAGGCTGGGATATGTCTTTTCTTTCTCATGGGGCTTGTTTCTCTCTGTGCTCAGCTGCACTGCTTGCTCCACAAGGCCAGCTGTAAACTATCAAGAGAACAGCTGTCCTGGGGCCTCTGCCATATCAAATGAGCCTTCTCTCTTTACTCATGCATGTGCTTCTCTGTGTATTTACTTCCTGGGTCTCCAGCATTAAAACTCTAACCGTCCTTCTCTGCTCTGCAGTTTTGTCTGTGAGAAACTGATGGGCTACTGTTGCAGCCCAATCAAAACCTTAATCATTATTTAATCAAGTAAAAGTGAAACCTATGAATCCAGTATAATCTAATATGCCCAGAGGAACAGACAAGTGTACAAATATAATCCAATATTTATTTTGGAATTCATAAACAATATCAAACTGTTACACAAGGGATCAATGAGTTTGAATTGAAATTCAAAAAAGGCCTTATTCTTGTGGGAAATGCTGGTGTGGGTGTGATATATTTATTAAATAATGCACAGTATAGTGTGGACTTAGTAAGGGGCCCATGGTTTCCACCTGACTGGCAAAGGAGTCTGTGAAACAAGACCCTGATATAATGGCTAGATAAGTTAATTTAGATAACTTATCTTATGCTTCTTAAGAATTACTGTTTACTATAACTCTAGTTGTTGTATTTTCTCCTTTCAATGCAATTAATTCACTACAAGCCTTTTAATCTAGACTCAAAATCCTTCTGAAGTGAGTGCTGAGCAAATTAATAGAGCTGGAGGCAAATTAGTGGTTGCCAGAGGTTAGGGATGGGAGAAGAGGAGGCTCAGCAATAAAGGGCACCATTAGAAATCTTTGCAATGATGGAACACTTCTTTATCTTGATTGCAGTGGTGGTTACATGATTCTCTATGTGTAATATGGTTCCATAGAACTACACACACACATTCACATGTATGAATTATGAAAATAAGATCTGCAGATTGTTAAAAATGTCATTTTCTTGGTTTTGGTACTGTACTATTTTTTGCAACTTAATATGACTCTATAAATTATTTCAAATTAAAATGTTAAAAAGCAGGGAGGGAGCAAGATGGTGACAGAGTAAGGAGCTCCAAGAGTCAGCTCATCCTATAATAAAGTTAATAGTCAACCAGAACTAGATAAATCTGTTTGGGGGGTGCAGGAGAAAAGAAGAGCATCCTGCAACATCCTTGGAAGAACAGAAGGAGGAGCCTACCCTTCTATAGTGAAGATTTGTGATTAAGAGCACTCCACACCATGGAGGCTGGTACCTCCCCTCTGCTGTCAGTGCAAGCCACCTTGGAAGCTATTCCCTGGCTGGAGTTGGAAGCTCCGTTTCCCAAAAGTGAAAGAGGAAGAGACAGTTGGGCACTGATTTCAGCTACTGATTAGTAAATTCAACTGGCTCCATTCTAGTCTTAAGAATAGCTAATGTTTGAGCCAGTCCAAGGTAGACAGAAGCTGGTAGCTTCCATTTTAACTCTGCCCCCAGCATGAGAGAAAGCAGGGCTGATTGAAAATCTCAGTGGAGGTAAGGACCAACTTCACTCCACCCAGGTTGGATTGCAGCTCTAGCCTAAGCTCCACCCCTCCTCCCACAGGGAGGAAGCAGGGGGAACCTGCACCAGCTTCTCTGGGTAACTGCAAACACTTTCACCCCACACGGAATAGATTGGTGGGCAAACCTGCGGATATATCTCTGCCCCCAAAAGGATAGGGGGTGGTGTTTCCTCAACCTCTCTGGACAACTGCAGGTGTTTTTGGCCCTCATGGACTTGAGTGTTGGACACTCCTGTGGATCCACCCCCACCCCTGACAGGGCAGAGGGACAGCACTCCCTCAGTGTTTCTGTGCAACTGCAGGCACTTTCAGCCCACATACACTAGATTATTGGACACATCCTTGGTTCCATACCTGCTCCTGATAGAGCAGGAGGAGGGATAGTGCTTCCTCACCCTCTCAGAGCAACTGCAGTTGCTTTGAGCCTGCATGAACTACATTATTGGACACATCTGTAGCTCCATCCCCAACCCTGACAGAGCAGGAGGAGGGAAAGCACTTCCTTACCCTCTCTGGGTAACTGCAGTTGCTTTTGGCCTGCATGGACTAGATTGCTGTGCACACCTTAGACTCCATTCCTGCTCCTGGAAGAAAAAAAGGGTGGGGGGAGGGGGGTTGGTGCTGCATCAGTCTACCTGTGCAACTGAGGTAATTTTGATTCACACAACTTAGTTTGTGGTCCACACCTATGTCTCCACTCCTGCCCCAGGCAGGGGAGAAGGGGACATAGAGTATTATCAGTTTTCCAGGCAAATACAGACTGTCTTGGTCTGCAATGCTTGGATTACTGCACATGGTTGTGGCTTCATCCCTAGCCTTAGCAGGTGAGAAAGGTGGGAGATGTTTCATTGAATGCTGGGGATATGTGGGCACCTTCAGCTTCCACAGCTTAAAGTACCAACTCCATCATTGGCTCCTCTTCCACAACCAAAAAGGGAGAAAGGACAAGAAATGGATGAAAAAGAACTGAAAAATTTCAGATTCACTAAACACAAACCACTATCAAGTTCCAAATTAAGTTCAGCCAAGTGTCAAAGAGGAGATGTAGCACAAAGCCAATCAAATAGAAAGGTCTAGACGAAAGGCAGAAAAGAGACAAAGAATAAATGCACCTAGTAAAACAGATGCTGAGACAGCAACAAAAAATTGCAGCCCATACTAAGAAACAAGAAGATATGGTCCAGTCAGAGGAATAAACTAAGTCTCCATATGACAAAGCAGAGTTGAGACAACTAATCATAGATGTTTAAACAAATCTCCTTAATAAATTCAGTGAGATGGCTTAAGAAATTAAGGACATCAAGAAGATACTGCGTGAGCACAAAGAATTTGAAGGTCTACAGAGAGAAACAGTAGATCTTTTGGGAATGAAAGGAACAATAAATGAAATTAAAAATACACTGGAGGTGTAGAACAACAGAAGGAAGCAGAAGGAAGGATCAGTGAGCTTGAAGACAGGGTCTCTGAAAGGAAACATAAAAAAGAACAAAGTCCATTGAGGTGCAAAAGTGTTGAATTTTTAGGAGGTCCCATTTATTTTTTCTTTTGTTGTTCATACTTTGCATGTAAGGTTTAAGAAACTACCATCTTCCACAAGATCTTGAAGGTGTTTTTCTACATTTTATTCTAGGAGTTTTATGGTTGATGTTTATATACTAAAGTCGTCCTTGATCCATTTTGAGTTAATTTTTGTGTAAGGTGTGAGACAGGCATCCTCTTTCTTTCTTTTAGATTTGGATATCCAGTTCTCCCAGATTCATTTGTTGAATACACTGTTCTGGTCCAGCTAGGTGGGCTGAACAGCCTTGTCAAAAACTGCTTGATTGTAGATGTAAGGATCAATTTCTGAGTTCCCCATTTAGATCCATTGGTCAATCTGTCTGTTCTTATGCAAGTACCATACTGTCCTTACCACTATAGCTAAGTAATTTGCTTTAAAGTCAGGAAGAGTCCTCCAACTTCATTTTTTTTTAAGTATTTTTTTGCTATTCAGGGCCATTACCCTTCCAAAATTTGATTATTGGCTTTTTGATTTTTGCAAAAAATGTTCTTGGGATTTTTATTAGGATTGTATTGAATCTGTAAATCAGTTTTGGTAGAATTGGCATCCATGAACATGGAATGTCCTTCCATTTATTTCAGTCTTCTTCAGTTTCTTTTAGCAATGTTTTGTAGTTTTCTCAATACAGATCCTTTATATTCTTGGTTAAGTTCATTCCTTAATATTTGATTGTTTTAGTTGCTATTATAAATGGAATTTTTTTTTCTGATTTCCTTCTCAGATTGCACATCAGTAGTGTATAGAAATGCTATTGATTTTTGTGTATTAATCTTGTATGCTGCCACTTCGCTGAACTCATTTATTAATTCTAGTAGTTTTGTAGTGGATTTTTCAGGATTTTTTGGACATAATATCATGTCATCAGTGAATGTTTTACTTCTTCCTTTCCTATTTGGGTGTAAGTTTTACTTCTTCCTTTCCTATTTGGGTGTCTTTTATTTCTTTGTCTAGCCTAATTGCTCTAGCTAGAACTTCTAGCACAATTTGAATAATAATGGCGACAGTGGGCATCTATGTCTTGTTCCTATCTCAGCAGGAATGCTTTCAGTCTTTCACCATTAAGTACAATACTAGCTGTAGGTTTTTCATATATGCACTTTACCATATTGAGAAAGCATCCTTCTATTCCTATCTTTTGGATTGTTTTTTTTCAAGAAAGAGTGCTGTATTTTGTCAAATGCCTTTTCTGCATCAATCGAGAAGATCACATCATATTTCTTTTTCCAAGGGTGAAAAGCCAACTCAATGTGAGAAAATATTTGGTAATCACATATCTGATAAGGGTTTAATATCCATGATCTATAAGGAGAACATACAACTCAACAATAAAAAGACAAAATATTTAATTAAAAAATGGGCAAAAGACTTGAAAAGACAATTGTCCAAAGGAGAAATACGAATGATGAAGAAACACAAGAAAACATGTTCAACATCACAAGTGATAAGGGAAATGCAAATCAAAACTACAATGAGTTATCATTTCACACCTAATAAACTGGCCACTATTAAAAAGTCAGAAAAACCATAAATGCTGGAGAGGATGTGGAGAGATAGGAATGCTTATTCTCTGCTGGTGGGAATGTAGAATGGTGCAGCCACTGTGGAGGATTGTTTGGCAGTTCATAATGAAGTTGAATATGGACTTTGCCATGGGATCCAACCATACCATTGCTAGGTATATACCCAAAGGGAACTGAGAGCAGTGACACAAATAGATATCTGCACACCAATGTTCATAGCAGTGTTATTCACTATTGCCAAAAGTTGGAAACAACCCAGGTGTCCATCTAGTGTTGTTTGGATAAAGAAACTGTGGAGTATACACACAATGGAATATTATGCAGCAGTAAGAAGAAATGAAGTTGTGAAACATATGACATGGATGAACCTGGAGGACATTATGTTGAATAAAGCAAGCCAGATACCAAAGGCAAAATACTGTATGGTTGCCCTATTATAAACTAAATATATTATGTGAAATATCAATATATTATGTGAAATATGAATATGGGTAGAATTGTATATATAAGACCAGTTTTCCTTGAAGCTGAACAAATTTAGTTAATACTACACAATGTTCGTATCAGACAAAAAAAAAACCTTTATACTAAGTGAAGGAGAACAGATACAGAGTATTACATATTGTATGATTCCATTTATATAAAATGTAAATATAAATCACTTCATAAAGATGCAAGTTTAATTGTTATGAAGGTCTGAGGAAGGAATGCTGAGGAGTTTGGAGTCTTTCTTTTTGGAGTAATGAAATTGTTCTAGAATTTTTAAGATGATGAGTGTACAATCTTGTGATCATACTAAAAGCCTTTAATTATATACTTTGGATAGAATAACCAGGAAGAGCAACTATGCACAGTGGGGGAAGCATAGAAAGATTGAGAGGTGAGGAATTTTCTTGTTTGTTTCTTGTCTTTTTTTTGTTTATTATTAATATTGAAATAATGAAAATGTTCTAATAATGACTGAACTGATGAATGCGCAACTATGTGATTATAGCAAATACCATTGATTGTACACCTTGGAGGAACTGTATGCTTTCTTAATAAGTATCAATAAAATTGATTTTAAAAAAGAACAGTTAAAGAAAAGAATGAAAAAACTTGAACAGGATCTCAGGGAAATAAATGATGGCAAGAGACATGCAAACATATGTGTCATGTGTGTCCCAGAAGGAGAAGAGAAGAGAAAGGGGGAAGAATGAATATTTGAGGAAATAACATTAGAAAATTTTCAAACCTATTGAGGGACATAGATATCTGTGTCCAAGGAGCACAATGTACTCCCACCTGAATAAATATTAATAGACCTACTCCAAAAACACACACTAATCTGAATGTCAAATGCCAAAGATAAAGAGGGACTCCTAAGAGCAGTAAGAGAAAAAAGTTTCATCATATACAAGGGATGTCCAATATGATTAAGTGCTGATTTCTCATCAGAAACCATGGAGGCAAGAAAGCAGTGGTATGGCATATTTAAGATACTATGAGAGAAAACTACAGCCATGAATCTTATATCCAACAAGACTGTCTTTCAAAAATGAGAGCAAGTTTAGAATATTCACAGATGAACAGAAACTGAGAGAGTCTGTAACCCATAGACTGGCTTTGAAGAAAATAATAAAGGAATAGCTACAGCCTGAAAAGAAAAGACAGGAGAGAGAGGCTTGGAAAAGAGTCTGAAATGAAGATTATATCAGTAAAGGCAAATAAAAGTGTAAAAAGGGTGGTGAAAATACTCTCTGACACATAAAACCCAAAGATCAAAATGGGTGAAGTAAGAACTGCCTTTACAGTTACAGAATTTTATTAAATAACATTCAATATTATTACTCCCTAATCAAAATATACAGAATATGCTGTTTACAAGAGACTCACCTTAGATGCAAGGATACAAATAGATTGAAAGTGAAAAGTTGGAAAAAGATATTCCACACATCCAGTAACAAACAAACAAACAAACAAAAACCTAGAGTGGCTATATTTATATTGCATCAAATAGACTTTAAAAGAAAAGCTGTTGTTAGAGACAAGGTCATATTTTAATGAAAGAGGCAATTCAACAGAAGGAAATAGCAATCATAAATGCATAGGCACCTAACAAGAATGCCCCAAATTACACTGGAAAAACTGAAGAGAGAAATAGATGTCTCTACTGTGATAGTTGGAGATTTCAACACACCACTCTCATCATTGGAGAGATCATCAGAGAGGAGGATCAATAAAGAAGCAGAGAGCTTGAATACTATCATAAATGAACTAAACCTAACAGACATATACAGAACATTGCACCCCAAAACAGCAGGATATACAATCTTCTCAATTGCTCATGGATCTTTCTCCAAGATAGACCATATGTTGGGTCACAAAGCATATCTCAATAAATTTAAAAAGATTGAAATTATACAGAGCACATTCTCTGATTATAGTGGAATAAACCTGGAAATTAAAAACTGGCAGAAAAAGGGAGAATTCACAAAATATGTAGATTAAACAGCAACTATTAAATGATCAATAGTTCAAAGAAGAAGTTGCAAGAGATATCAAAAGGAATGAAATAATGAAGATCAGAACAGAAATAAATGAAATTTGGAACAAAAAAAAATAGGTTAACAAAACCAAAAGTTGGTTCTTTGAGAAGTTCAACAAAACTGACAAACCCTTAGCTATACTGACAAAGAAAAAAAAATGCAATTAAATGAAATCAGAAATGAAAACAGGAACATTACTATGACCCAACAGAAATACAAGAGGTCATAAAAGGATACAATGAACAAATGTATGCCAACAAACTAGACAATGAAGATGAAATGGAAAAATTCCTAGGAATGTACCAACAACCTACACTGACCCTAGAAGAAATACAAGACCATAACAAACCAATCACAAGCAAAGAGGTGGAAATAGTCATCAACTCCCTAAGAGGAAAATCCCAGGACCGGATGGCTTCACAGGTGAATTCTACCAAGCATTCAAAAAGATTTTATACCAATCTTCCTCAAACTCTTTTTAAAAAATTCAACAGGAAGGAACAATACAAAACTCATTCTATGAAGCCAATATTACCCTAAAACCAAAGCCAGGTAAAAATATTATGTAAAAAGAAAGTTATAGACCCATTTCCCTAATGAATACAGATGCAAAAATCCTCAACAGAATACCTGATAATCAAATCCAACAACACATTAAAAGAATCATTCATCATGATCACATGGGTTTCATACCAGGCATGGAAGGGAGGTTCAACAAGAGAAAATCAATTAGCATAAAACACCATATTAATAAATCAAAGAAGAAAAATCACATGATCATCTTGATTGACACAGAAAAATCATATGACAATATACAGCATCCTTCCTTGATAAAAATACTATGAAAGATTGGAATTGAAGGAAACTTTCTAAAAATGATAGATAGCATGTATGAAAAATCCACATTATAATCAATGGTGAAAGATTGAAAGCTTTCTTGTTGAAATCAGGAAGAAGACAAGGGTACCCACTGTCACCACTGTTGTTCACATAGGACTAAAGGTTATAGTTAGAGCAATAAGGCAAGAAAAAGATATAAAAGTTGTCCAAATTGGAAAGGAAGAAGTAAAACATTCACTATTCACAGATGATATGATCCTATACCTAGAAAATCCCAAAAATATCTACAACAAAGCTACTAAAGCTAATAAACAAATTTAGCAAAGTGGCAAGATACAGGATTAATATGCAAAACCCAGTTGTTTCTATGCACTGTTAATGAGCAATCTGAGGAGGAAGTCAGGAAAAAAAATTCATTTCCAATTGTGACTAAAAGAATCAAATATTTAGGAATAAACCTAAGCCAGGACATAAAGCACTTGTATTCAGAAAACTACAGTGTATTACTAAAAGAAATCAAAGAAGACCTAAATGAATGGAAGAACATTCCATGTTCAAGGATGCAAAGACTGAGTATCATTAAGATGTCAGTTCTACCCAAATTGATAAACAAATTCAAAGCAATCCTGAAAAAAATTCCAACAGCCCTTTTTAAGGAAATGGAAATCCCAATGATCAAATTTATTTGGAAGTATAATAGGACCCAAATAGCTAGAAACGTCTTAGAAAGGAAGAACAAAGTTGGAGGACTCTCACTCCTGTACTTTAAATCATATTACCTAGTTACCGTGGTAAAAACAGTATGATACTGTCATAAAGATAGATATATAGATCCCAATTGGAAGGTTCAGAAACAGACCCTCACATCTATGGTTAAGTGATTTTTGATAAGGCTGTCAAAACCACCCAGCTGGGACAGAACAAATGGTACTGGGAGAACTGGATATCCATATCCAAAAGAAGAAAGAGGACTCCTGCTTCACACCTTATACAAAAATGAACTGAAAATGGATCCAAGATGTAAATATAAAAGTGAGAATCATAAGGCTCCTAGAAGAAAATGTAGAGAAACATTTTCAAGACCTCATGGTAGGTGGGGTTTTCTTAAACCTTACACCAAACACAAGAGCGAAGGTTAAAAAAAGGATAAATGGGACCTCCTCAGACTTAAGCACTTGTGCTTCAAAGGCCTTTGTCAAGAAGGTGAAAAGGCAACCCACTAAATGGAAGAAGATATTTGGAAACCACATATCCAATAAGGATTTTATTACCATGCTATATAAAGAGATCATACAACTCAACAACAAAAGAGCAAGCAATCCAAATAAAAAATGGGAAAAAGACTTAAATGGACAATCTCCTAAGAAGAAATACAAATGGTGGAAAAGCACAAGAAAAAGATGTTCAATATCACTAGCTATTAGGGAAATGCAAATCAAAACTACAATGTGATAGTTTAGCTAGATTCAGGAAGCTAAATATAGAACTGCCATATGATCTGGCAATCCTGCTACTAAGAATATATCCAGAACTGTAAACAGTGATGCGAACAGACATTTGTGCACTAATGTTCATAGCAGCATTATTCACAATTGCCAAAAGTTGGAAATAACACAAGTGTCCATAACCAATGAATGGATAAACAAAAATGTGATATATACATTCAATGGAATGCTATGCTGTTTTAAGAAGAAATGAAATTCAGGCATATATGATAACATGGAAGAACCATGAGGACATTATGCTAAGTGAAACACCCAGACATAAAAGGACAAATATTGTAAGGTCTCACTAATATGAACTAAATACTAATAATAAACACATGGAGTTAAAACCTAGACTATAGGTTACTACGAGATAGGTAAAGACTGAGAAGGGGTCCTGATGCTTAATGAATGTCGAATTTTCAATTCACTTGACTATAAAAATACGGAAATGGATAGAGTTGATGGTAACACATTATAGTGAAGTGTAACTAACATGGCTGGTTTACAAAAGGGATTGTGGATGAAAGTGGTAGGCTAGGGATACAAATGGCAATTGAATGAAAACTAGAGAATAATCTAGGGACTGAATATCATAGTGAACCTCGAGGAGGATGAGGATTGTGGTTAATAATACAAATACAGGAATGCTCTTCTATGAAATAGAACAAATGGATGTCACATTACTAGATGGTAAGAATATAGTGATTCCTGGGAAAAATGCAATTAATGTAATTTATGAACTATACTTAATAGCAATATTGAGATATTCTTGCATCAAAGTCAAAGAAGGTACTCTATCAATGGTAAGGGTCAATAATAGAAGAGTATGGGATTTTTTCTTTTGGCCTCAGGAAAACGTTCAGAGGTTTACTGTGGCAGTGACTGCACAACTCTGTGATGAAAGTGAGAGCTGCCGAGTGTACACTTTGGATAAAATGAGCAAGGAATGGGACTATATAACACAGTGAACCAAGAGGTGGAAGATGGACTGTGTTTAACAGTACAAATATAAGAGTGCTCTCTCATGAACCATAATAAATGTACAATACAAATACATAATGTTAATAATAGGGGGCATATGGAAAAAATATACCAAGTGTATGCTATGGATCATAGTGATAATAGTCTGATCATGCTTTTTCATAATCTAGAACAAAGGTCCCACAACACTGTAAGATTTTGGTGAAGAAATGATGTACAGAAATCCTGCACACTATGCATGATTGTTTTGTAAGCTCACAAATTCTCTAATGTAAAAAAATGGGGAAAAAAGTTAAAAGCAAGCAATTAAACAAAAAAAAATCTAGACTGTTTTTTCCAGGAAAGAGCCATCACCTACCCATAAGGTATTGATGGAAAATTTTGTGCAGGTATTATATTAAGACAATAAACATAAGCACAGCACTCCTCCTGAATCATTTACAGACTAGTTTCTATTAAAGCAACAGTTGTCAGTCCTTCTTGCCCTTGAAGATACCAGAGTGGTAAATAGTGCCTTATTCTTGCAGGATTCTAAAAATGTTGGGGATGTTCCAGTATCCTCCCACCACGACTTCCCCCTCGAGAAATCCAAGTTACAAATAAAATATTGCTTTTAAGTTTTTAAAACTTCAAAGTTGAAATTAGCAGAACTTTTAAAGACACACAACTGGCTGTAAGAAATTTCTCATTTAGGGAATTAAATTGTTTTCTTCCAGATGGATAAGCAAAGAAAGACATTGTTTGATTATAGAAGGCGGTATTCATTCAAGAGTCATTCATTCACTTGTAAAATCTTCATTAATTGTTCATGACATGCTAGTTACTATGTTAGGTATTGAAAATGTTAAAAAATAGTTATATTTTCCTCCTTAAAACCCTCAGTTTAATAGGGAAAATGGATATATGAAAATATTAATTGAACTTTATTATGAAATCCAATAATTGTGAAAATATTTGCAGAAATTTCAGTACAATCTATTTTTTTAATCCCCTCCCGCCTTGTGGCTTTTTGGGTGCTGACTGCTCTCTGTGTCCATTTGCTGTGCATTCTTCTGTGTTTTTGCTTGTCTCACTTTTTGTCTTGTGTCACATTGCTGAGTTGGCTCTCCACAGCACTTGCGGGCGAGTCTGCCTTCACAAGGAGTCCCCAGGCCACAAACACAGGGCCTCCCATATGATAGATGGGATCCCAACTGACTGAGCCACAGTAGCTTCCCTCAGTACAATGTATTTTTACTGATTAAAATACATCAGTAAGTGGAGATGATGTTCTTAAACTTAAAAATGAATAAATACTCCTAAAAATCATATAAACTAATCAAAGTAATATGTATGATTTTGCTTTGCAAAGTGTGATTTAATCCTTACTTTTGAAAATTAAACTAACTGGATGACATGTTTAGGGATAGCTAATAATTTTTTAATTTTTAATCTGGTACTTTTAGTGGAACACTGGGAATTATCTCTAGATGACAGTTTTGAGTAAGTCAGCCAAATATGTGCCATCAATGACAAGAGCTCATCATATTTCAGTTTTTCCATATTAGGTCCTAATAAATTCTGACCAAAATTTTCTCCTTTGCTTTACTATAATTATTCTGCATTAACTTAGTTCGATTGACCCTATTTCCTCTTGTGATCTTAAATCACCTTTCAAGAAAGAGGATGGCCCAGAGTAAGCAACTGAATGACTAAAGACCAAAAAAAAAAAAAAAAAAAAAAAAGGGAGGGGGCAATTTGAATCAATGAGGAGACAGATAACTCTCAGGCATACCTTTATCTGACTCTTGTGTGCCTGGATAAAAGTGTGTGATCTTCTGACTCTTCTTGACATTAAAAAAAAGATTTTTTTCTGACTTATGATTTACTAATTTTAATTATTGCAATAATATTTTCCATAGGTGCTGCACTTTAGAGTTCATTTATATTCATGCATGAGTCCCTCATTTGATCCATCCAACAATCTTTTGAGGAGGATGTGACTTCAAAGGACACGATGACACTTACCAGGCTAAGTAGTATGTTAAAATCCTCATGAGTCAAGTGTAAGCATGGTCAGGGTCAAATCATATCACCTGACCCAAATTAGGTCTCTTTCCACTGTTCCATGTTCTGTCCTTTTGCATTTTGGAATAGTTTATTTAAATAGTTGATTGGCACATAAGTGTATTAGATACCCACCATCCAGCAGTAGACAATAGGCATTTTTTTCACCTTCCCTCTTTTGGGAAGTCCATCACTGTGGGGATATCACAATCGTTCCTAAGTCTTTCTTAGTAGTCCTAGTAGTCTTTCTTGGATAAAGCACCATCTTGTTGTTTTTTCCCCTATTCTTTCTTCCAAAGCACCAGAACTGAAATCCATCTCGTCTCTACCTGCTAATCCCATAACCAGCTGTCAAGATGCTGAATCATGCCACTCTAACATAATTTTGAAGGTGTCCTATTTTCAAGATAAATGTGTTTCAAAATTTCTCTGCCATCTCAGATAGTTCCAGCAGTCCTACAGCTTTTCTCTCAGATTGGTGTCTTTGAAATTGAGATTTAGTTGATTTAGACTCAGATTTTATGCCCCTTAGTGGCTTGTTTAGATTCAATACTCATGCCCCTCCCCAGTCGATGCATACCTTTTTCTTCCTTTTGGATACTCTCAATATTTTAAAGCAATTGCCTGCACACCGGTTGTTATGATGCTCCTTTGCTTTTGGTTCATGCTTGAGAAGAGTTTTCTTCCCTGGCTCTAAATTGCACAGCTGCTGGAAGTTAGATTTGTCGCACATCTGTGGAGACTCATTTCCTGGTTTGCTCTTATTCAACCTATAGGGTTAATCATTTTCTAAAATCATTTTGACATTCTTATATTCCAGACATTGAAGTCAACAGAATCCACATAAAGAAATTAATACCTGGAGATTATATTGTATGTATGTGTTTGAGAAGGGGAAGAGACTTACATTTGTCAGCACTAATAACTGTAAAAGGGCAGCCATAAGGACCGTTTCCAGCCTGTCGGTCTGCACTATGCACACTGTATTGAAGGATGATGCCCAATTATCTTCAGCCAGACTTGGATCAGTGTGACTGGGGAGAGCTACAAATGCCTGAAATGCACCAGCAGCCTGATTATGGTCAACAGAGAAGGGATGCCAAGCCTCCATGGATCCACAAAAACCTGTCCAAGTTGGCAATTTACCTGACATTTCCCTGCACTGGATAAACCTTTTGCTCTCTGGAGTAGGAGATTCAACCCATAGAATAGGAATCCAACCAAATGCTCTTATCTTTATTCAATTTGGTCTGCTGTCTCTATTGTGACATTTCTCCATAACACTCAAGATGACTGCTCTCCATTGTGTGTTTCAATTACAATGACAGCTTTCAGCTTGGAGGACTCAATTTGAAAATTCCCCCTGGGTTACCTAGCTCATGTACCAGTTCAGGTACTCTACAACTGATGCTTTTATATGTGGAATTTCCTCTTCTGTTTTCCCACCTGATGTGGCATTTCAGAAATAAGTCATTATCCTTTTGCAACTCATTTATTGCTTTTAAACATGTAAAGTGTTAGCCAAACAACCCAATCAAACCACAGAGAATGCTTGGGCAGATCGCAGGAAAAGGGTCACAGGCCAGCCTCACAAGACGCGTGGATGACTTAGGGCATCCCAGGGACAGAGGTATTTGTTTGCCTCCCTTTCCAATTCCAAGACTTCATTTTCTCAATTTCCTTTTAACAGTCTATTTATTCTACATTGGAACCATCTTATCTTCTTATTAATGGAAAATGTAGACCAGAGCCAGGAAATCTCCACTCATTTATCCATTTACTTTCTTTCTCTAAAATCATCTTTTCTACCATTGCCCACACTGGTACATAATAGGAATTCATACGGCATTGAATTGTATAATAAAAGTTGACTGTTGTCATAATTCTTATTATATTTTAATGGATTAGATCACTCTTTTTCTAAATGGAGCACCTAAAATATTGAATACAGGGACTCTTGAAGACCCTACCATATGGACAAGGTTTCACCACTGACTCCCAATTCCAGTCCGTTGAGGCTGCTATTAAGAAAACCCAGATTTAGGGAAAAACTGAGTAATGTCCCTGGGTTCTGGATTAGAATTTCAAAGCGTGAAGCCAAAGCAGCTCACCTTTGAATAAATCCAAGGGGGATGCTCCCTCAGGGATGAGAAAGACTATGCTTTTCCAACAGGTGGATTTAATTTGAGGTTAAGCCTTCACAGAGGGCATAGAGCAGTGACTGCAAACTCAAACATCTAGAAGGTCTAGGCATGGTGTTTATTAAAATGAGCTGAGTGGACCAGGGAAATAGGGAGAGAGAACAATAATAAATTGGAGAGACCATGTCACCTGAGGTGGGACTTCTCCTGGGTCTCAATGAGGGTGCCAGGTGGCAACATCTACCCAGAGGGGCGGTGCCATATTTTCTTAATTCTTAAGAGAAGCCATAGATCTAACTTTTTTCTAATATGTCCTCATTTTCATATTTTTACTCTATTTTTTAATCATTTCTGTGGACCACATCTGTCCAATGGCCAGTACTTTCCAAATCTCTGGCATGCAGACATAGGAAAGGAGACTTGCTTTCACCTTGTTTTATTTCATCATTTTCAAGTTACTTATTTGGAACTTGATGTTCTTCTAGGTTTTCTTTCTCTACTTACCTTCCCTAAATGTTGGAATTTTGGGTATAAAATAGAAAATCTTTGGACTTATGTTCTGAAAATGAGGAGAATAGTGCTAGTTAATTCTTGTGGAGATGGCATTCAAATCCATTTGGGAATCTACTTGACAAAGGTGTGGAAATCTTGTTTCTTATTTCAAAATTGGAATCCCTGTCTCCCTCACTTAAGTTTAGCTGTCTTACAAAAGTAGGATGTAGCAGTACGTCAGCTAAGGATAAGTATAAGGAGACTTTAAATCAGAAGGATTTTTTGTTCTAGTAGAGAAGGACATTTGCTCCCTGGAAGCCTTGTTAGTTGAGCTCCTGAGTTCTTGTTTAGCCCAAGAAGGAGATGCTATGCCGATCCAAGTTTCCTTTACATGACTTTTCCCCCATGGCTCATCCTGCCACTTCGAGTGCCTTGACACTAGACTGGATATAACATTTTCTCTTTAGGCAGTCTCCTCTTCAGCCCAGGAACATGGAAAATGAAGCTGGCCCCACCATCATTCAACCCTTTGTCACTCTAAATTATGTCCCATTTATCATGGAACACTTGACTGTGGAAGTTCTACCTAAAAAGAAGAATAAAAGAATCTTGTTTAAATAACCTCTATCTCCAGATGATTTAAAATGCTTTGACAGATCTATATTTTTATTTTAAAAATGAATAAAAAATAATTAAGTCAGAAAAGCAACATCTGTTACTAATCAATAGCCTTGCAAGAGGATTAAAATGGTCTTTTTCTCTCCCCTGAAATCCACTGTTAATTTTTTTTATCCTTTGCCATTCATTGAGATCAGATGCATTTACCCTGCATTAGATCTTGGAATTACATAAATAATAAAGTTCTCAAAGCTGATGGAATGGGAACAGTGGAATGTGTAACAATATAATCAGGACCAAAATCTATATCTAATGCAAAGCATTTTAACATTGTAAAGTAAAAGGAATTTTAAACTCCTTTGTTCTCTGAGACAGGTTGTGCCATGGATAATGTTTTCCCTTGTATTAAATCCTGTGCCATTTTATCTTAGATGATGTCTTATTTTCTTTGTTTATGACTTTGGAAATTATTATAACAAGACACATGAAAGAGATGACTGAGCAAGTACAAATGGATAAAACAGCCTTCACTACCCAGAGCAAGTGCAAATGGAGCCAATAATTTCTTAACTTGACAGTCTCTTAATCTTTTCTAGTGAGCTCAGTGATGATTTTTCTTGTTTCAAAACCTGTCACAGCATTCATTTGTGACCATTTTTATTGCTGGGATTAGTCGAGGTCTATCAATTCTAAAACTCTAGCTCAGCCCCACAAATGTCAGCTTTAATCACTAAAGGCCAAACAATGCAGGAATTTCAGTGTACACCTTTGTAGTTATGATTTCATTTTAAAACTGCACTATAGTCCATGAACTGACCTCAGCCTGCAAAAATTCAAAATACAGGAGGTCCCTGAATAAAAACCGTGCCTTCTGGTCTCTTAAAAACTTTTAACGCTGTTATTTGCCAACCCTAAATATAGAAATAGAGAGCAGTAGGGTTAAACTTTCTAAATTTATCGTAAATTCATATGTACACCTAGACCACCTGCATTTGTCCTTCGTGTGTCCAGATATGGAAATGTATCCACTGCAACCTTAATATTGAAACCCAGTCTGTTACTGACATTTAATTTGCATATTTACCAAGGAATGCTATCAGATTTGTAGGTCTATTCCTAGAACTGTATTTACAGATGTCTCCTGGCAGATTATAGAGGTCATGTGGTAGAGATTTAGAGAACATTGCCAAATACCATTGATATGTGAATTTGGACAATGCCTAGAAAGAGTGGTGGGTTTTTGCCCTCTGCCCAGGAGAGTCATCTTGGAATACAAAAGATAACCTTTGGCTCAGGGAATCGTATGGGCCTCTGCTCTGTCCTTCAGCTCAGTAGAGAACAGGAATGGGGAATATGATATCTTTGCATGAATCTGGAGTGTCTATGAAAATTCCCCAAAATAATTATACCTTGCAAGTGCTGGAACATTCTAAAATTGCCTCTGGAAGGTGTAGCTGAAGCACTCTTTCCAGATTTGTCACTAGAAGCCCCAGGAAAAACAGTCGTCCGTTGAGAAATGTAGGTGAAAAGAGAACTTCTGAGACACTGGTTTTTCTACAGAGTGGAGAATGGGTCCATGTTGGATGAGGTGTAAAGAGGCCAGACACCCAGACACATGTGTCCAATTGTCAACACCCCTGGACACAAGCAGCCAGGTGGGTTTTCCAAACTGCAAGGCCAGAGAGCCACTGACAGAGGATCCTAGCACAACACGAGGGTGCTGGAGGACTGAGAAGGTCTCCAAGTAGAGCTCTTGGTTCCTTCTTAAGGTCTTGCTTGCTCTGTTTACTGCGTTGCCTTTTAAGCTTTTGAAGCAAATAATATACACCAGCCTTAGTCCTCATGAGTGTTACTCAGTGGGTCTGGGATAAGGCTCAGGCATTATTTATTTATTACGTTTCAGTGATGATTCTGATGCAAGCCAGGTTTCAGAACTACTACCCTAAGGCAGAAAGGGTTAGTAGAAGAGAATGTATTCACATAAAATAAAAAAAACTTATTAAATAAAATCTTTAATAAGTAGATTGAGGATGATTATGGAGTAGTTGAAGAAGGAGGGATGAAGGAGGGATTAATGGCAGGCAGATTCCCAGGAAATCAGGCTATGATTAAAAAGTAAAATAGCACTTTAAAAATAGTGCTTTTTAAACATAAATGTCCATTAAAGTTCCTGGTAAGCTTCTTGAATACCCAGATTCCTTGCACCCTTCCACAGATTCCAACTCTGTAGATCTGGTCTAGGAATCTGATTTTTGAAATAAGTATCCCACTTGGTTCTAATGTATGCAGGTGGTCCACGGCTAACACTATAAACACTCTTCATCTAAACACTTTCCTGGTTTTCAAATTTTCAGATGAGGCCATATACAGGATTTAATTCTGCAAGACAAATTTCCTCTTCATTTGGCTCAATTTTAATTTTCAGTCAAGGAATATATTGCAATTCCCTAAAATATTGCTCACACAGAGTATTATTGTGGCATGGACAACAAGGATCAGTATTCTACTAGAATTTATGTTTCCATTTTGATTCTCTCATGAATTTATAAGTTAATTCCCAGTGGGAAAACTCATACTGGCTAGAAAAGATCTTAGAAATCTACTGTGAGAAATCCATTCTAAAGAGAAATTCTGAGAGAATGTATATCTAAGTTAAAGTGGTAATTGCTAGTTCACCTTTTGCAAACTGATGAACTCTTTGGTGGGATTAAATGTATTTCAGAAAACTTGACCCACTCAATCTCAATCTGATTTATCATTGAAAATATCACAGAGCAGGCCTTCAAGTGATATGAAACATGGTTATACCATTATTGAAATACTAGTTAATTGACTGCCAGAATATTCTATTACTTTCCTGAGTTGCGATGGGAAGGTTTGGAGGTGAGTAATAAAAGTTTGGATTATAAAGTTAGAAAATTATAAGACATGCATTCTCCTCTCAAGGATTTTATAATCTAAGTTAGGAGATAAGATTCATACAATTGTGAAACATTTCTGGATAATTTACAATGGTAAGTATAAATAAGTAATAAAACAGAAATTATTTTCAAATTGCTTGGAACATAGATTGGATGATACATGGAGTTTGCCGTGCAACAAGGATGACTATTAATAAAAGCTGGGTCAGATCAGTCAGAGAAGCTTCCTGAAGGAGGTGGGGATGGTGATGCCATCTGCTTCACTTTAGCTATTAAAGGCATTCATTGCATCTAACTGTAAATCTTAAATCACTCAACTAACTTGAATCATGGATGAGCTCCTAACAAACCCTGTCCTTGATAAGGAGAGCATTGCTTATGATCTTTACTTTATTGAGCATCATTGGTATTTTTGTATTACTGGTGTTTGAAATATTGAGTTACCTGCTTTTGGCCAAAGGCGTGCATTCCTAACTGGCTGACTCCTGTGTTCTTGCTCATCATTTTGGGCTCATATCCCACCCTCAGATTCTCTGTTACATTGCAGCCCTAAACCAGCTTCTCTTATTTTGGAATTGAATAAGATAATAACTACAAAATATTTAGGCACATATTAAGCAATGGATCTGCCAACTAGTCTTACTTTTAATGGTTTTAGTACATTTGGCATGAAATTCATTGAAACAAAGCTAATTTCAATGGCCCATGATGGTTAGGCTGGGGAAGTTAAGTGGATAGCAAGAGGGAGGGAAATGCATTAAGTGCCACTTTCCTAGGGACCTGTCTTATGTGCTGTCACTCAGTGTTCACAACCAGTCTTAGATGTAGAAACACCAAGAGGTTTCATATGGGAGAAAACCAAGAAGAGGAAATTCAGGCTTAGAAAGATAAAGCAACTCACCAAGGTCACAAAGGTAAGAGAGTAATTTGTACTCAGTTCTTCACATTTAAAATCCATCCTATTTCTGGTGCATCAAAATGCCTAGCCACAACTCCAAGAAAAGCTGCCATGATTATAGCACTTTGCAGTTTGTAAAGCACTTTAAATAAAGATGACTGTACTTGGAGATAACAATAACCCAGAAGGAGATTCTGCTTTTATTTTTCATTGTCATTTTACTGATGAGAGAAGAGAAGCTTAACTTCTTCAGCTGAGTTAACTGGCCAGATGGGCAGAGACTAGAAAATTGTCAGGTAATGCTGATGCCCAAGGCTTTCTCCACTAGAGTGCATTGCTACCAATGGCAGCAAAGGGCCTTTTCAACAGAAATAAAACTATCCCCCTCCACCTACTGAACTGATTGAGAGTTTGCCATTGGAGATTTTTCCTTTGGGGTTTCCTAATCTTTTCAAGCACTCTCATAAAATTCATGTTTCCCAAAGATGTATGTGCACTATTGTTGTCGCCATGTTGTTTAATATTGCAAGTTATACATCGCTGCATATCAAACAAACTGCAAACCATAATGTCTCAAAACTATAATAATGTATTTTTTCAAGGTTCTACAATTTGGGCCAGGCTTAACTGAGCTAGTCAGTTTTGCTTATCTCACCTGTGGTTATTCAAGCAGCTCTACTCATCTGAAACTTGGCTAGGGCTGGGTGACTCTAGATAGCTTCACTCATAATTTTGGCAGTTTGTTGAAGCTATGGGCTCCTGTTTCTTTTCCAAATGACCTTTCCAGCAGGATAGTGCAGGTTTTCATGGTGGCAGCACAATTCTAAGAGAACAAGGCCCGATGTTCAAGTTTTCAAGTTGCATCACATTTGCTGATGTACCATTGGCTGAAGCAATTTGTGATAGGCAGAATTGTAGCTCCCCTCAAAATGTCTACATTCTAGTCCCCAAAACCTGTGAATATGTTACATTATATGTTAAAGGAACTGTGCAGATGTGATTAAGTTATGGATCTTGAGATGGGGAGATTATCCTGAATAATCTGGGTGGGTCCAATGTAATAATAAGGGTCCTCATAAGAGGGAGGCAGGAAGGTCAGAGTTGGAGAAGATGTAATGATGGAAGCAGAAGTGGGAGTGGTGATGCAGGTCTAGGAGCTAAGGAATGCAGGCAGCCTCTAGAAGTTGGATAAAGCAAGGAAATGCATTCTCCCCTGGAGTCTCCGGAAGGAATGCAGCTCTGGAAACCTCTTGAGTTTAGTCCTGTAAAACTCATTAGAACTTCTCACTTCGAGAACAGTAAGATGATAGCTTTGTGTTGTTTTAAGCTGCTAAGTTTGTGGTCATTTGTTACAGCAGCAATGCAAACTTACTACACAAGTCAAATAGCCAAGCCTAGAGTCAGTGTGGGAGGGGACTTTCCAAGGATATCTAGATCAGTGTGATTCACTGAGGGACATTAAGTTCACCATATACCATACAGATGATTGAAGGTTCAACAATAGAGGATTGATTTCATGGTCTGTAACTATTTCTCTATGTTGGAACACTATGCATTTAAAAAATCATGATGCAATGATAATGATAATAATAATGAATAAAATTCATTGAGGAAGAATGTCAGCATAACTTTTTACATGGTATAATAAAAATAAGTTGCACAACATCATGTACATATAAAGACCATTTTTTAAAGGGACATAGAAATAAAACATTTTGTCTTTAGATAGTTACATATCAACTGAAATAAATAATCTGTATGTGTGTGTGCAAATAAATACATAACCTTCAAATAAGGACTAAGAGCATATATCACAAAATGCAAACAGTGGTATCTGGAAAATTTTTGTTTTATTTTTACATACTTTTAAATATTCTACCATGATCATGGATAAAATTTGCAATAAAAGCAACATCATAAATTTGTTGAAATATAATAAATAAAATAAATACATAAAAGTAAATAAGTAAAAACTTTGGTACTAGTGTATATCACAGTTAATGTGTTGCAAGAATAAGTGGAGAAAAAAGAATCCCTGCCTTTGAAGATGATATAATTTACTGGCCCTTGATGATGCTTCATTCTGCTCAAACAGAATGTACAGACATGAAACAACTAAGGAATATGATAATGCAACAATACTGAATAGCAGCCAAATGGTTACCTAAAGTGATCATACCTAGAGTCGAAAAGGCCACATACTGAAGCTTTGAGTTGGGGGTGGGGCGGTATGGGGTAGGAGGTGGAAAGGGCTTTGGACTGACAATTACCATAAATGAGGAAATGTGAGTTGTTGGAATACAGGGCAAAGTTTGCAAAGAAAGGCAGAACCTCTAGAAGAAACATTCCTGGTGGAGATGGAAAACCAGCTAGGAATACGTAGTGAGAGTTCACATTTATCTCGATAAAACAAGAGAAAATTTGCATATAGGAGAAAATGATGACTCACAATGAAAACTTTGAGATGAGTGAGAGAGGAAGAGAGATTTGAGAACTTGAAAATATCAGATTGAGATGAAATATATATATATCTTGTTGGTGGTTCCATTTTTTATCTTGTTTTGTTATTCACCATCTTGAAAGCAGAGGAGGTTAATGCCAGGTTGTTGTTGTTTTAGTTTACTTGTTTGTTTTGTTTTAAATCTTTCATTTGGAAATAGATTTTTTTTAAAAATTCTTTTGGCTCCTAATCTTTTACTAGTGGTACAAGCTTGAGCAGGAGTAAACACAGCCACAGGGTGTGCCATGTGGGGGCCTGTCACCATTAGAAAGATATCTTCAGATAACAAACCAAATGTGTTTTAAGGAGAAACAGGAAGAAAACCTTTTTAGCTCTTCTCAACTCATTGCCCCAAAGATATTATTATTATATTGCTTACTTTCCTAGTCTCCCTTTTGCTTTTTTACTAATCTTACTCCTGAAATGAAACAAACGAGCAAACCTATTTTCCTCTCTTGCCTTATAACGGGAGAACAATAGCTAAAGAACAAATGCTGGGACATAAAGCTAAGAATGCATTGAACTCTGAGCTCCAAAGGGGAGGAGGAGAAGCACATCTAGGAATTTCCCATTTGTAAACCAGACTTTGAATCTATGACACTTGGGATTTAAGGTGGAAAAAAAAAAAAAAAAAAAAGGAATGCTACACTATTTCCTCCAAAAGATTTTTTTTTTTTTAAAGTGTTAAATCTCCCACCAAGAAGGCCTGATACAATTAGGGTGGAAATAAAAGGGGCATCTGTTCTAGTTCATGAGACAGACCACCTACCACACTTACTTTAACCTCCCATCATCTGACATGTCTAACTCTTTCTTTTTCAAAGGAAGCATTACTAGGTTCACCAGCCACAGATGGAGTTCTGACAATTGGGATACTTGTGCTGTCACCATGCTTCTCAGGGTCATCTATCAATGATAAGCCCAAAATGAAGGGAATCTAGAAACTGTTCAGAAGGGAAAGTAGCAGAGGACCTTCACACTTGTCCTCCTCTGTCCTTACATCTGTAAGGAGGTTGCAGGAAGTGAAGAACCCTGGCACTCTTCCTCGTCTCAGCTTTATCCTCTGAAAACAAGCGGTGGGCTTAAAATGTTCTCATCGAATTAAAAACAGAGATGCCAAAATAATCTCTTACCTATTAGCTATTTACAGGAGAAATCAGTCTTGAGATTTGCTCTTCAGAGCTGAAACCTGGAGCTTGCAAGAAATGCAAAATCTCTGCCCTGCCCCAGTTTGATTTAATCAGAATCTGCATTTCGTCGGGTCCCCGTGTAATCCTTCCGCACATTAAACTTTGAGCAGCACTGGTCTAAAGAGCATAAAACCTCCTGATGGCTAGCTAAAAATCATCAAGTGAAAAAGTTGTAAGTGAAATATATAAAGTTACTGTTACTTTTTTCATCTTTACATATTACACTGCGTGAAGTTGATATCTAACAAACAGAATAGATGTTCCGTTTTCATTTCGTTTCTGAATCCTTCACTTCTTGTGCTCAGGAATGAGAAAGAAATGAAGAAAGTGACTGCATCATGAGTGTCACAGCTCTCAACATTTTTTGCCTGCTGCCTGGGCATCCATTTTCCTTGGGCTAAGCCACGTGCCTCCACACTGACCTTTGGTCTAGTTAACAAGCAGCTTTCCAGCCTAGGACTGACACTTCACCGGGGCCCCACCGGCATCGGGGCCCCCACCCTCACCACCCACGTGCCTCACCCAGAGCCCACAGCTGGCCCCAAATGATCAGCTCACCATCCCCACCGCCCTCAGACCCCTGTCCCTTTCTCTGCACTTGCTCTAAACTGAGCAGTCCCTGACTCCTGCGGGAAACCTACCACCCTCCGCCCCTGGACCCCAATAAGGCACAAGCCCCCGGGGCCCCCTCTCTATGTGCGCCCCACCTGCTGGCTCAGCGGCCAGAGCCCACCGTGCTCCCTGTCAACCCGAGGGCCCTCGTAGGCGTCCCCTTTCTCTCGGGACGTGTGAGAAACAAACTCTTTTCTCCCGCATGACGGCCTGCATTTCCCACTCGGTCTCGCCTGACGTCCAACCGGACCCCAAGTCAAAACCCGACTTAAGTAATCCGGAACAATGAGTATTTCACTATTCAGAACCAGGTTCCTCTAAGGGGAATTTGGAATTTGGAAAGGAAATTTTCGACTATTAAGAGAGATACATGCTTGGGGTCTCAGATAATCGCCTCCTGCTTCATTATCTCACAATAACATGATTTTCTAGCGGCTTTTCTTATTCTAAACCTAATTCAGCTATTGTGCCTAAGCTTGATCATTATGGTGGAAAGAGATTAATTATTATAACTTACCTTAGAATTTTTTGAGCAAGGTCTGTGGCACCAGTCTGAACATTTCAGAAACCAAGGGGAGACCCTATTTCTGAATCGAGGCTGCAGAAGCAAACAAAGAGTCTTTTGAAAATATTCAGAGAAATCTTTGTTTAATGCTCAGGGTCTTATGCTTTGACACGCATTCAATACTCCATTTTTTTCCCCCCCTTTTTAACCCAGAAAGGCTGATTCCTACAGCAGTGGAGCTTTTGTTTTTTTCAGGCAGTTTAATACTTGCGTAGGGTTTGCAGGCACTCTGGTGTCTCCACATCATCTTCTTCAGTCATTCCTGTGGTCTGGGAATAGGCCCCTCGTGGAGGAGAGCTGGCCCAGCCATCCTGGGGAGCTGGGGCTGCGCTGCCCCGAGCTTCAACGCCATCGCAGTGCAGCCCGGCATGTCAGGGAGAAGTGGATAATGGTCTGTCTCTCCAGATGTGCACTCTAAAAATACACACAGGAAAACCACAGCGTCTATTGTCCATTTTAGCTTTCACCCAAGGGAAAGTAGTATTTTCAAATCATTCCAATGAGAAGCATCAATTCCAAGGTCAGATCAAATAGGTGCCTTCAGGTTTCTGGAATGTTCCATCTTATCTCACAGCCAGCTGCAAATGTGTCCTTTTACTCTCTACAGGACCACAAATGACTTTTAACCACTTAGCTTGAAGGGAGGTTTTTTGAGTGTGTATACTCAGATGTGTAAGAGCTCTGCTAAAAACGCTGAACTGTCTTTTGGGGATTTCTCATATGCAATGTGACATATTTATGAGATCATGAGGCTGCCCGATTACTGAATCCTTAGGTGAAATGTAGTTCAGGGGACCCAATCCTTGACATGTAACTATATTGCTATTCATATTTATGCCAGAAGAAATGAGTATCTGTAGAACTTTGATGTGGCAAATGCTTGCAAAAGATATCTAGTCTTCTAGTTATAATGTGATACGGTTCTGAACCAGTTTTCACATGCACAAAAAAGATTTAAATTGAGAGGAAAGAATCCTACTTGAGATGAATCTCAAAGCCTTATCATCTTGAAGACATTGTAAGCATGTAGACAGACTTGATATGTCTTCACTAACTGCTAATTTCAAGCAATTTGATTTATGAAAATATTGTTGACAAATGGGAGAATTAGATAAAACAATTACTTTAAATAATGAGATTCCCAGCCCCTCCCGGCATTAACATAATACATGTTTTCATAGATAATATGAAAAAGAAAGCATGTGAAAAGAAATTTTAAATGACCCATAATCCTATATCCAAAAGCTAAGCAGTAATGATAAATTTACATCAGAATAATTATCAAGTACTGGATTTTAAAAATTCAACAAAAATCTGTCATACTCCAGGTAAGTCACATTTTCCTTATCATCTTTTGCCTTCTTAAGTGAGTAGCAGTCAAGGTGATAGCTGAGGTGATGACACTGATGAAAGAAACCCATTTTCTGCACTTACAGTGGCATAAGGACTGGTTAGCCTGCACAGACTGAGTTAATGTCACATGTCCCAGCGAATTGTTTATAGCTACCAGCCCATCTCACTCTCACAGTGTCTCAGTTGGGATGGCCAATTATATGGTCCACCCTTAGAAAAGGCAGCCTGCTCTTAATGCCTCCACACAGTTTCCTTGAGAAATAAACTGTTCACCTGAGTATAGAATCTGCTTAACGAGAGAACACATTTCTTCTATACAAGGTTTTGTTGGTGGTCTATTCTCCAGATTTTCTTGGCTAACTGTTGTCCATGGAGCTAAAGACCTATTTACTCAGCGGTGCTCTCTTCAGTTGGGGGGCCGGGGGTTTAGAGGGGAAAACCACACTTACTTCATCCTGATTGCACTTTGAGGGAATGAGTGGAGGATGAGTAATGTTAAATGCATATGCTGAGAAACGGATGCCTTGGGTTGCTTGAAGTACAAGGTCATTTTTCAATGCTGTTGAGTGGGTTCAGTCTATCAGCTCATCTCTGACTTTTGTCTCCGCTTTAAATTTTTAATGGATCAACCCAAGGGTAATGAACCAGAAAATCCTGAGGTTATTATGTTTTTGTTATGAATTCCTGTTCCTAGGAGCTTGCAGCTCAGGTGCAAAAAGATGTTCTGACTTGAAATGACTTGAAAATTGAATCAAGAGGTTCAAACGTGGAGGCAAATATTTTCTTAGCGACTGTCTGGTTAATAGCTAGAATAAGAAGGTGAGAGGATACCCGTGATATTTTGATCTTTTGAACTCCAATAAAATTGAAATTTGAAAGGAGGGAAGGGAAAAGTGCTAATCAGCCACCGCCACTGGTATGAGTTTGAGTAAAATTTGAGCTACACTTTAAATTGAGTCATAGATTTATTTTTACAATTATCTTATTATTTTCTTGTTCCATGTCTGTCTCCCTCTTCTAAAAGGAAAGATTCATACAAGGGCAAATAATTTTCCTAAGTGGATCTCTGTGGTGATACCACCAGCACCTCAAAGAGTTGCCAGCACATCTTGTATGTATCTGTTGAATGATTAAAAGCTCACTCTAGCAGGGGCTGAGACCCTTTAAGGAGATTTTACTTAAACTTACTCCATTTGTCTGATATTAATCACCTGAACTCACAAATTTCTATCCATCCTCTCCCTTTCTTTCTCTGTTTCTTATGGATCTCAGGTGCCCAGCATTGAATTAATCATAATCAATGGTTAATGATATACCATCATTCTAGATCCTTGTATATCCCTCTTCTTTCTTTTTTTCTATTATCTAGCTAGCTAGCTAGCTATCATCTATCTTTGCCCATGTATCTATATTTATTTATTTATGTTCATTCATTCATTCATGCTTTTAATTTAATAAGACATTAAACTCCTTAAGCCACTACTCAAAGACCTTTGGCATCCCCATTAACTTTGTGCTTTTCCCCATTCCATTATGCATCAGCCTAAACAATATATTGTTTACATTTTTATGCTTTGGGATACTATTCTGCATGTTCCTTCTGGAATTTGCTTTTTCTTTCAATGTGACTTTACTAAGATGTTGCATGAGTGATTATTCTTTCCATTTCACTGCTCTATAATATTCCACATGTGTAAATACTTGAATTTATTAACCATTTTTCTGTGAATAGGCATTTGGATTATTGACAGTTTTTGATAATTAAGAAAAGGGCTGCTATGAGTGTTCCTGGACATGTACTTGGTTATTTTCCTGAGCATGGAATTGCTGGCTTATAGGTCATGCAAACATTCAGTTTGATAAAATAATGCCAAAGTGTTTTCCGTATGATTTTACAATTTACAGTTCTACTTGTGATGAATAAAAACTCTCATAGATCCACATCCTTTCCAACATTTGATATTGTCAGTCTTCTTAATCTTCATCAACTCAAGGACTTTCAAATGAGATTTAATGTAATCTTGAGTTGCATTTCCTCAGCTAGTGACTTTGAGTGTCTTTTCATATATTTATTACCCATAAGTGTTTCCTCTTCTGTGAAATACCTATTCTTGTGTTTTGTTCAGTTTTCTTTTGTACATTTTGGTGTTCTCTGTATTCCTTTGAAAAATAGTTTTTTTGTTGTTTTTTTACACTTTCTTGATACAAATCTTCTGGCAGTTTTAAGCGTTGCAAATATCATCTAATTTGTAGCCTGTCTTTTGCCTTATATAAGACGTTATTTGATGAACAGATTTTTTTAAAAAGTTAGTATAATCAAATGTATAATTCTTTTTCATGAAGTTTGGCACTTTCTGTGTCATGTTTAAGAAAAATTTTCCTACCCTGAGGTCATAAAGCTATCTCTCTATACTTTATTCTAAAAGTTCTAAAGCTTTTCATTTGACATTTAAGTTCTTAATCCATCTGGAGTTGATTTTTGTGTATGCTAGGAAGCAGGGAATCCATTTTCATTTTTTTCCATATGAATAACCAGTTTTCCAGTTCCATTTGTTGAACAATATTTTCCCCTTTATCAATGTTATAGTAGTTCCACAATGCAAGTCAAGAAAAATTCCTTCTCCCTATTAATGATATATTAATGATAAAATAATAATGAGTGAAAAACCCATCATTTGACATCTTAGCATATGTGAGATAATACATTATGGCATAAGTAATCATTTAATCTTCACAACAAACTTATTGATTAGGTACTGTACTTATCTCCAATTTGTGGAGAAGTCAAGTAAGGCTAAGAGATGGTAAGTTGATATTATATGTTGCATGAATAAATAAAGCTGTGTAAATTGTTTCCTGAGCCCATGACTGTTTAGGAGCGAAGGAAGGATTCTAGCACAGGTGGAACTGTCCATGATTTTGCTACTTTGACAGTAAGGATGTTCAGTGGTGGCAACTGTTTGGTTTTTGTTTGGCATTAAACTCAATAAGAGACATTGCCCCACTGGTAAGCAGGTAGAGGGATATTGCTCTGGGGAAAAGCACTTTTCCTTCTTTTCCACAAGGATCATCACGTCTGCCCTCAGTACTATATTCACTGGGAGCATTCCTTTTCTTAAAGAAAGGAGAAATTCTTAAAATTAGGAGATACAAGCACTGGACTGAGACCACAGAACACTGCCTGCTTTCAAGGAGCTCTGTTGGGCCCTAAGGTATTTATGTACAAGAGCTATTCCCTCATCATAGGGTTGCTATCACAGTGATCTCTCTCCTCCTAAATATGCTCTGCTGCATATATGTGATCTTGTAAAAAGGGCACAGATCTTATTTTAAGAAATTGTTTTGAATATTTTGCAATTCTAGAAAAGACATGCTAAGATATCAACATCATTGTTAACATGGAGCCAGACCTAATAGGATATGTTTTAGGCTTTTGAGGATCTACCAGTTTCCATCATAAGCATTCAATTCTGCTCTTGTATTGCCATAGAAAAATACTTAAACCAGTGTGCTATGTTTCAATAAAATTTATGGACACTGAAATTTGAATTTCATTTAATGCCTCATGAAGTAGTATTGATATTTTGATTTTTTTTTTTTAACCATTGAAAAACATAAAAACAACTTTTGCTGGTGGGTCAAACAAAAACAGGCAACAGGCCAATTGGACCCTAGGACAGTAGTTTGTTGAGCCCTGATCTTTAGTTTACTCATCAGTAAAATTCAGTTATCTCTCGGTATTCTGTTGTGGATGGTGTGGAATTAATGTAGTGAGTTGCTTCACCCCATCCCAGCTAGAGAATAGGATCTCAATATTTTTTTTTTCATTTAAAATTTAGAAAGTATTGTTGCAATTGTTAATTTATTCAATAGACCTTGATTTTTTTGTGTTAGACTCTGTTCTAGGTGATGGAAAGGACAAAGTTTCTTCCCTTACCGCGTTTAGATTTTAACCCTACTAAGATAAAAAAAAGTAAAATATGCAGCATATCAGGTATTGACAAGTGCTAGGAAAAAGAATCAGGGAAGTGGTATAAGGGTGAGATTTAGATGGCTGTATTAAATTTTGGAGTTGTCAGCATGTGGACGTAATTTCAAGTTATAAGATTTTATAAGATTAAAAGTTTAAGGTTGGAGCACTGAGCTACTCTATTATTTAGCAGTCAGGAAATAGAGGAGGAAATACCTGAAGAAAAGGGAAGTAGAAGGAAAATCAGGAGAGGGTGCTCTTCTGAGATCAGGTGTTAAAATAGGGTTCCCATGGGGAAGGGAGAGATTACCATATCCAAACTCTTATTTGGTAAAGTAAGATGAAGACTGAAAAGTGACTGTGGATTCAGGGATACAGACGTCATTGTTGACCTTGACAAGAACAACTTTGGTAGAATGGTGGGGCAACGCCTAACTGGACCACATTCAAGGGAAATGGGGAAAAAACAGGCTATTGGAAAGGAGGCAAGCCATCACCTTCCAGGAGTTCCCCTTTAGGAGTTCAGAACGAAATAGATATCTAGGCGTAGGAATGTGGGGGAGGAGGTAAGAATTGTGTTTGCTTGTTTTTAATTACTTTTTTCAAATGGGGGTGATAACAACTTGTTAATGTTGATGGGGAAAATCATTCAAAGAGGGAAAATTTGCTGATGCAGTGGCTAGGGAAGATGATCTCTGGAGATTCAATGTCCTGGAATATGTGAGAAGGTTCTGAACAAGCATAGATGAATCATCCATAGAAACAGAAGAGCAGCCTGAGTAAACAGACACAGAGCCTAGTCTGTGGGGATAGGTGGTGGTGGGAACTGATGGAGGAGCTCTTCTGATTAGTTCTGTCTTCTCAGTAAAATAGGGCTTCAACTGAGAGTGATATGAGGGTCTCAAGTTGGAGGAGAGAATACAAGATATGAAAAATCCTATAGGATTATATTATGATGTTGGACAGTATTTAGAGGAGAGATTTTTAGGTGAGGTACATGGATTTAATAGTCTATGAATGGGCCTTTTAAAAATCCACGAAACCTTCTAAAATGACATGGGCAATTTTCTCCAAATCTGTATTTTCTCCAGAAAGGAGTTTCTAATTCTCATAGATCCTTAATAGGTTCATGATCCAGAAAAGAGAAAAAACAAAACAGAACAGAAAAAAACCCAAACCTACTGGCTTAAAGATTGTAGCAAGTGTCTTGAAGGGGAGGACCCCTGGGCAATGCCGGGTCTACCAGGAAGGCAGACCACCTTTCCTGGGATGTTAGCTTTCTTGTGAGGAGCAAGAGAGGGAATTATATCTGTGGGGTCCAGATCCAAAGTCATATTAAAAAATGAGTCATTAGTGTGAGACAAGGCCCTGGGTGAGGAGCCAGAGGAGTCAATCCAAACAGGGTCATTGAAATTTAGGTCCAGATGAAGAACCAGAAGGCAGAGCCAGACAGTTGCAGACAGATCTGCCATTCTGTGGCTACAAGTCAGATCACCCCTCTCTGCCATCTTCCCCCACACCCACTATGTCTGCTTGCCTTTGAGGAATGTTAGATAATTATAAATCATATCCGAATGAAAAAAACAAAACAATAAAAACAATTCACAAGTTAAAATGTGAATCCATTTTAAATAGGCAAATATGGAAAAGAAAAAGTAATCTGGATTCAAAAACTGAAAAAAATGTTCAGTTTTGAGAAGATAATGTTCGATGGGATGATGCCCCATAGGAGTACTCAAATTAATGACTTATGTAGCATTTTGATGGTCTCTTATATTTTTTATTTATTTAATTTGCATTCCCAAAAGATGTAGTAGGCTTGTGATGAATTTTTTGTGTAATAATTATCATATAGATTAGAATCAAAATCCAAATTGTGAGGAAACTACATCACATTATCTGGAAACCACTCACCTGGGGAATTTAATTAATTTCAGATTTTTCCTGAAACTCAGAAAAAAATAGCTTAATTGTTCAATTAGTATGTCTTTTTAATTAAGAACTTTTAAAAATAACTCTAGAGCTGATCTGTATCAGACACTGATGTATATGTCTTCTGAACTTTTACTTCAAAGCTGAAGGGACCTAAAAAAAAGAGCTGTCTAGCCTGAATTTTGCCTTTGGTATTATTAAAAGGAGGAGGAAGGCCTGACTCAGGCTGATATGTTATTTACCAAGTTAAAGGCTAAAGCCAATTGTCATATCCAAGTTATAAAATCCTTATGAAAACAGCAACTTATAATGGAAATTTTGACCCACCTAAGCTCTGGTGAGGCAGCATGCTTCAATAATAATAACAATAATAATAAATCTGGTTTTCCTATGTTCAAACTCATACCACATTCTTGCTGTGAGGAAAATCAATTTATATTTCCAGGGAGGAATTCCAAAGTAGAATTGAGTATTTTTCATGACTGAACTGAACTGACAATTTCTTCTCACTCTAGTTTGGAGATTTTCTACATGTTTACATTTGTTATGTTTACAATTAATAACAATGTAAAATATGTGGTGTTAAAATTTGACGTTTCCACTTATTTTTAAAGAAAGTTACCACCATTTTTATTAAATTAAGGTATGACTACAATTCATTTTATTAAATATTCCCTTAAAAAAAAAAACTTTCTTTCATGGCAAAGTATGCACTTGCCTTAATCTTGGCATTTTCCTCTTTAGCTGCCATCATTCCATTTGAAGCATTTACTTTGAAATGCTTGCCAAGTATTTTTGCCCCGATACCACAATAACAATGCAGTAATGTATGAGTGATTTATCCTAGTGAGTTTACAACTGCTGAGCCTACATGGAAAGAGTTTCTAGAGTTCAAGCAGTGGATTTGCTTTTCTCTATTAAATTGCAAGTAGATTCTCTCAGAGCTTAGTGTGTTCCTTACGCAGGTGTAACTGTCACAAAAAAATGATGTGATTGTTTTAACTAAAAAGTGAAAGAAGAGGCTGACACAAATATTGCTGCACGTGTCCACCCATGAATACACATACAAATATGTTTAGTAATTGTTTTTAAAAATCATTCCTGCTAAGAGTTTTATTATGAAACATTTTTCAGTTAGTAAATGAAAGAATAATTTTTGCTTAAGTATTTTAAATACCCATTTTTATTCACACCATTAATTAACATAAGCACACATCTTGTTTGCGTTGCCTGAGCCACTAGACTTCACTGAAAATAACCAAAATGAATATATTTTCAAATTTGTCTCTAGTTAGTTTTATTTCTGCATGTGGCTTTTTAAAAAGAGCCACAACAAAGGAAAAATGCTTGTAGACTGCAGTTCCAAGGGCTGAATACTTATTTAGAAAGGTCACTGTATCCAAAGGACAGATTGCCAGTTCTTTTGAATTTTCCTTACTTGCCTCTTCTATGGAAACAGAAAGAAACACGAATCATCCTCTGGGAGGGCAATAGGTAGAGACCACCCAGGGCACAGCTCATTTAGCATCTAGTGACCTTCTGTTACACACACAAGGAAAGCAGTAAAGAAAAAATCCAGACGCAATCCCCACGGAGTCCAGAAGTATTCTCTACTTCATTTTACTCTTTAAAGGCTTAAAAGATGCACAGGCGGCTGATTATTTTAAAAACAAAGCAAGAGCAAATGAGACTGACCCTATACTGTGTGTCAGCCAGTGGTCTCTGACCTTCTCCCTCTCACTTCACTTGCCTTATTTCTGTTTTCTTTTCTGAAAGAGCTGTCAAGAAAGAGATCTCCATGGGATATTCATTCACAAAAGGTGAACTCTCAAGAAATAAAAATATGCATCCCACTTGTTGCCTCTCTAGTCAGGTACTAGGAGTGCTGAAACAAATTCTTCTGCCCTGTAAAAGGAAACTGATGAAGGAATGATGACTTGGACCTCAAAGAAGGTGCCTTCTCTGTTAAATATGGAGCCTCCAAGGGAAATGGACGAAGTGCTGGGCGGACCTGCAAAGGCAGGATAAGTTTGGTTAGTGATGGTTGACTGCAATAAGGTGACTGGGTGATTTCAAATTTTAAGTCAAACTAATTTCACATATCTCACATATCTGTTTTGCTGAGATGTTAAAGAATTGCATTTTGTTTGCCTATACATTTGTTAGTGGAGGTGACCGTAATTGTTTTGTTTTCTTTTGTTCTGTTGATTTCCTACATAGCTTAATCAATGGATCTCATTTGAAATAACTGGTTTAGGGTTAGAGGTAAAGCACAGGAATACACCTAGCTAGCAGAAAGGGAGAAATGGCAGGAGAGTGGCAATTAGAGGGAAGAATGGACAAAATGTGAAGCAATGAATGGGACTTGCTGAGAGCCAAAGATAAGCAGGGTTTACAGTAAACAAATCATTCATTGGCTCAACAATATTTACTGAATACTTAGCATTTCTCAGACACGGAACTAAGTGTCAGGAATTCAGAACATAAATATGGCAGAACCCCTATCTTCAGTGGGCTTAGAGTCTAATACCAGCTATTACCAGACCTGGAAATTCTAGGTGAACGATAAGAAGGATTTGTTGAGTAGATGAATAAATTGTATAGCAAGTCTTTGGTACACAATTAAGAAATGTAAGTTCCCTAAGTTTGCAATTTTTTATCTGTACATTTTAATTAAAATGTGTTGCACTTTTTTCCCCCAATAAGTTAGTAATTCCATTGAGGCCAGAACACCATGTTTACTCTTCCTTGTTTGGGGCTTGGTATGGAGAGTCAAGTCTGAGGGCAAGGATTACATGCTGGGAGTAAGGAAATTTCTTTTCAATTTCATAGTCCGGCCTTAAATGTTATGTGGATTTTACAAATATGACTATTTCAATATTAAAATAACTTTTATTGACATCAAAATGTTTAATGACTCATACATTGCTGTCTTAAGTCCTTCAATATTAGAAAATCAGGCTGAATTAAAGTGTACTACCAGGATATATCAGAACCAGCCTCTGGGCAATTTCTCATCTTTAGCTTGGTGGCATAGTAGTTTATGAATCCAAAAATAAATCTCCAAACTTAAACAAGTCATATTTACTTTATGACTTTCTCAAAATCCTAATGCATTACCCACATAGGCCCCAGACATACCCAGTGGGAGATATATTGCCTTAGAAGCATGACATTCTATATTTTTCAACTATGAGTAGTGATCATTTTAAGCCTGTGCTAGTCATTTTCCTATTTGCTCCCAGATCCATTCTCATCTTTCTCTTTTTTCTGTAGTGTTGGAGCTTAATCTTGCAAACATGTATTCCCTGTTCCCCTACCACGTTGTGTTCATTTCGTTTTGTGAAATGGAAGACACTGGTAGGACATTGGAAGTTAGGAAGGAGGCATATTCCAGGTATCTGTCCCATCCATGCTCTGCCCATTCCACAGTGGTAGTTGTTTCCTCCATAGTTCCACCTCCTGCCAGGAGGCCTTGGCTCTTGGAATCTGGTAAATATACCTTCTTCCCTTTGTTCCTCCAGCCCTCAGATTAGTGTTCTTGCTTCTCCTTTTGGCTTTTCCAATAACTTTATAACTAGTTCCTCATATTACATTCCCTCTGTTGAAATACCAAGCAAGGACTCTCTTTTCCTGACTGCACATTAGCAGATACTAAACCTTTGTTCCAGAAAACCTTGCTGTTACTTGAAATCCTTCACTCTGGAATCGACAAAATTTCCGAAGTATTTGTTTTACTCCATACTATTCTATTCCATGAGAACAATTTTATAACTGTTCACAAATCTACTCTCTCTTGTTTTCTTCTTACAATAAACATCATGTGCTTGATAAGCAGTTTGATAAGCATTCATTTTGAAAAGCTGTTCATTCAGAAAGTCACTTTATCCAGAGGGCTTTTTTCTGTATCCATAAATAAATAAAACAGATCTCTATAGCATTTTGGATCTATTTGGCAATAAAAGAAGAGGTGTTCTTTGGGGGCAGTAGTTTTCTACTGTGGTATGTGTTGTGATCAGTTTTAACATGGCACATAAACTTTAAGAATAATTTAGTCATTTTTAAATAAGAGATGCATGGTTAAACAATTTGAGCCAAAAATGATCAGGAATGACAATAGAGAATCTAAATAACACTGTATACCAATTTGATGTTACTGATGTTCACAGAACACTACATTTAACTATTGCAGATTAAACATCCTTCTCAAGTGCCAAAGAAGTGTTTAAGCATTAAGATAGACCTTATTCAAGGACAAAAAAGATCTCAAAAACTATCAAAAGATTGAAACCTTAAGTAGTATATTCTCTTACTATGGTGAGAATTAAATAAGAAATTAAAAACACTCGGAAGTTAACAAAACATTTCCAAGGAACTTGTTTAAAAAATAGAATTGAGAAAGTTTAAGTGATATTTCAAACTAATTGATAATGAAGACAATATATAGTAATTAGTGGGATGCAGATAAAGCAACACTTAGAGGGAAATCTATAGCTTTAAATGTCTATATTAGTAGGATAGAAAGCTTTAGAATCAACAAAATCTGTTTCCAGCTTAAGAAGCTACAGAAAAGAAGAGAAAATAAACAAAGTAAAAGGAAAGAAATAATGACAAATAGAGCAGAAATAAAATAAAAGTGCAGAAGAAGAAAATCAACAAACCCAAAAATTAGGTCTTTGAAATATCAATAAAATTCATAAATTCCTAACAAGGTAAATTAAGAAAAAAAGAGATAATGCACAAATTCTCTGTATCAGGAAAGTAAGTGGGATTCCTACAAATAATAAAATAGAATATAAATAATATATAATAAACAAATTTAGACAAATAAATTCAATAGCTTATGCAAAAGTCCATACATCTTGAATGATAAAACTTACCAAAACTGACTTGAAAATAGAGCATCAGAATAGCCTAGCCTTTTTCTACTAATGAAATTGATATACTACTCCAAAACTTTTCTACAAAGGAACTTGAAATCCATATGAGTTCACTGAGGAATTAAAAAAGGAATTAAACAAGAAATAAAACCAATCTTATATAAACTTTACCAGAACATAGAGAAGGGAAAGCATCCTAATTCATTGTATAAGGCAAGAATTACCCTGATACCAAAACCATTCTAAGACATTACAGAAATATTAAAGACTAGAATAATTTTCCTCATAATCATTAATGCAAAAATCCTCAACAGAATATAGCAAATCATATCCAGGATTATATAAAAGTTGTATTACATCCAGGCCAAATAGAGCTCATTCCAGCTATGCAAGGTTGGTTTGGTTCAATATTGAATATCAATCACATGATCAAATGAATAGATACAGAAAAAAAGCAGTGGACAAACTTTAGCACACATTCATGATAAAAATTCCCAGCAAACTAGAAATTATAGGAGATTTTCTAAAACTAATAAAAGGCATCTATGAAAAACCTATAGCAAGCATCATACACAATGCTGAAAGACTAAATGTTTTTCCATTATCTGATTACTAAGTTTATCTGTCAAATTAGCTAGGTTATGGTGTCCAGTTTTTTGATCAAGCAAGCACTGACTGATTGTTACTGTGGGGGTATTTTGTTGATGAATTTAAATTATTAGTTAGTTCATTGCATCTATGTGTGATTATATTTACAATGGACTAAGGAGATTGCCATACCCAAGAGAAGACTAATTATCCAATCAGCTGGAGACATCAAAGTAAGAACAAAGCTTTCAGAAAAGATTTCTATCTCTATTTCATCAGGCCATCTTCTCCTGGGTAGTTCAATGTTACCCTCATTGGAGATTCCAACTTTAGGTTTCTCCTGGGGAATTTACCTTCATTTTCATTGAGTGTCCAACTTGTGGCCCGCTTTATGCAATTCAGACTTATCAATCTTCACAATCATATGAGTCAATTCCTGTAATAAATCTCTTAATAAACATATATCCTGTTGGTTTCTCTGGAGAGCCCCTAAGATCAGGGGAAAAGACAAAGATGTAGGCTATCTTCTCTCTTATTCGACATGTTACTGTCAATCTTAACCAGTGAATTAAAACAATAAAAAGAAATAAAATACATAAGCATGATTAAGAAGAAGGAAAACTGCCTTGTTTTCAAAAGACTTGATTAAGTAAATAGAAAATCTTAGGAATCTTCAAAATTGCTACCAGAATTAAGGAGTGGCGTATACTTGGATATAAGAAACAGGATCAATAGACAAAAATCAATTGAATTTGTATATATTAGCAACAAAAATTTGGCAAATAAGATTTTAAATAAAACGTAGGAAGCAATTTAACTAAACTTCTACAAAACCTCTATGGTAAAAATTACAAAGTACTGTTGACATAAATTAAAAATATAAGTAAGTGGAGAAATAAAATGTCTCATTCTCCAAAGGGGTGCTGATGTAGAGTACCAGAAAATGTGTTGGCTTTTATAAAGGTTATTTATTTGGGGTAAAAGCTCACAGTTCCAAGGCTTCAAAAAGTCCAGCTCAAGGCACCATAAGAGGTGCTTTCTCACCAAAGTCAGCTGCCGTGTGTTGAAGCAAGATGGCGGGTGATTTCTGCCTGGTCTCTCCTTCCACTCTGGGCTTTCTCTCTCATGATCAGCTGCTCCACTTTCTTCCTGATTTCAGGGCACACTGCCATACTTGTCTCTTAAGTCTTCCTATATCAGTTGGCTGTTCTGCTCTTTCCCCAGTTCTAGCTGCAAGCCACCAGGCAAATGGCTCATCTCTCCCCAGGGGCCTCAGATGTTTGAACCTCCTCCCTTTTGTCAAATGGAGGGTCAAAAACAGTGGCAAGAGCTTGAGTCTCTTCCTGTGTCTGTCTCAGTCAATCTTTCTACAAGTTTCTGTTTGTATCAGATCCAGCAAGGGGGCAGAGATTCAACCTGAGTTATGCCTAACTGACATACCCCAATCAAAAGCCCTAAAGTGATCTTATTAAGTAATCTAATCAAAGGCACCTCAGCTGAATTTAATACAATCAAAGAGTAGCACACCCAGAGGAATAGGTTAGTTTACAAACATAATTTTTCTCTTTTTTGGGATTTATAAAATAACCTCAAACTGCCACCTAAGTTTCTTTTTTTTTTTATGATTTGGAATACTCAGTACTGTTCATGTGATAATTTTTCCCATTTGAGCCATCGATGCAATTCAATTCCAATAAAAATACCAATGGGCTTTTTTTACAATATTGATGATGAAATTTATATGGAATGCAGAGGACCTAAGATAGTGAAAAATATTTTGAAAAATAAGAACAATGTTAGAGGATCTATGCTACCTGATCTTAAGACTTAATCTATAGTTATAGAAATCAAGACTTTGTGTAATTAGTGTAAGATAGATACATTGATAGGACAGAATAGAATTCAGGTGTCCAAAATGGTAGCCATTAGTTCCATGTGGCTATTGAGTATTTATCATATAGCTAGAAGAAATTGAGATGTGCTGTAGCATATGGTATAAATCACACCAGACTTTGAAGACTGTAATAAAAATGACTGCAAAATAAGTCATTGATAATTTTTATATTGATTACATGATGAAATGATAACATTTTGTATATATTAGGCTAAGAATATATTAAAATTCATTTTGCTTAAAATTTTTTTTTACTTTTTTAATATGGCAACAACAAAATGTAAAATAATATATATTAATATTATTTACGGCTGGCATTATAATTCTGTTTGACAGTGGTGGAATAGAGAGCCAAAACTATGATCAACTTATTTGAAAAAAAAAGACACCAATGTAAACCTACTGGGAAAGGATAGAATTTTTAACAAATGGTGCCGGAGTAACTTAGATCTCCGTGGTAAAAAAAAAAGGGGGTGGTGGCAGGGCTCAACTTCTCCCTCACAGAATATTCAAAAATTCATTTGGAAACAATGAGAGACCTAAAATTAACATTTAAAACTATAAAGTTTCTAGAAAAGAATACATAAGAAAAATCTTTGCAAATTGGTGTGGTAAAAAGTACACAGAAATTGCTATTCACAAAGAAAAGAAATGCTATATTAGACTTCATCAAAGTTAAAATCTGTTCTTCAAAATACATTGTTAAGAAAAGGAAATGGCCAGTCATAGATTGAAAGAAAATTGCACCAAGACCTGTATATGACAAGGACTAGTATCCAGCATATATAAGGAACTATATTTAAGATAGAAAAGTTAATTTTTATTTATTGTTGAATATTTACACATCAAATCATAGATTTTAAGTTTACAATTCAATTAGGACTTTTTAAAAATTTCATAATTTCTAAAATTTACACTCTATACTTATCAATTAACTATTCTCCTTTTCCTATTCT
The DNA here is from genome assembly GCF_030445035.2 of Dasypus novemcinctus. Classification (NCBI taxonomy): domain Eukaryota; kingdom Metazoa; phylum Chordata; class Mammalia; order Cingulata; family Dasypodidae; genus Dasypus; species Dasypus novemcinctus. Next base: position 15,735,853 of record NC_080687.1, on the reverse strand, counting down.
CCCTTTACTCTGGTAACCTCTAATCTCCTTTCTGCTTCTTATTTATAGATATTTCTTATAAGTTGAATATGGTATTTGTCATTTTATGTCTGGCTTATTTCACTCAGCATATTTTCAAGGTTTGCCCATGTTGAAATATGTGTTGGAACTTCATTTTTATGGCCGAATAATATTCCATTGCATATATATATATATATATGTATGTATGTATCACAGTTTGTTTATCCATTCGTCTGTTGATGGACAGTTGGGTTGCTTTCACCATTTGGCTACTGTGAATAATACTCTTATGCACATGGGTGCACAAATATCTGTTCGAATCCCTATTTTCAATATCTTTGAATGGTGGAACTCAAACTCAATCATTAAAAGATGAACGATCAAATAAAAATATGGAAAAAAGACTTGAATAGATATAGCATGAGAGAAAATACATGAATGGCAGGAAGCACATAAAAGATGCTCAACATTATCAGGCCTTAGGGAAATGTAAATTAAACCACAATGAGACAGACACCCACTAGAATGACCTGACTTGTAAAGATTGCGAATACCACATATTGATATTGGCAGTGGAATTGTCTTACATAGCTTATTAAAGGTGTAAAATTGTACAATCACTTTGTTAACTAGTTTGGCAGTTTCTTAACTCTATTTCAGTCCTTATGCCTACTGGAGTAAAAAATAAAAGTAAGCCACAAAAATAATTGTGCAGGAATGTTGATAGCAGCTCTGTTCACAGTAGGTTAAAAAACAAAACAAAACTGGAGATAACACAAATGTTCCTAAAAGGTCAATGGATAAACCTTCATTTATCCATAGTATAGTGACAGGGGGATAATTAATCAACATAAACCAATAATGTAATTATGACACATGTAACAACATGTTTGAATCACAAGAATATCACACTAGGTGAAAGAATTAAGGCACAAAAGAGTACATTCTCTATGATTCTGCTTACGCAAAGTTCTCCAATCAGCAAAATTAATTCATAGTTGCTGAAATCAGATCTGTGGTTGTTTAAACAAGAGTAGACTACAAAGGAGAAATTTGAGGAGATATAACTTTTATGTCTTGATTGAGGTTGTAATTTGAAGATTGTGCTCATTTGCAAGCTTATTTTTTTCTATGTTAAACATGGATGATCTATATTGAATGCAAATGAATCTTCAATGAAGTTATTTATATTTCTCTGTGTGTGTGTGTGTATACATAGCAGTTGAAGGACAGATACATTTTTATTAGCTATACATAGATGCCAAAGTGGAAAAGCAGAAATAAATCCCCAAGAAGGCATTTTCAGAATCTGCCTTAGTTGTGCTTATAAACAATCATGAGTTATGTGATTACAAGTATAACTAGAATGTTAGATTCATTTTTCTGAAATTTGATATTGTTTAATAATATAAAGAAAAAAGGTAAGTATTTGTCTTTAATTATTTTTATCTCTCATAGAACTCCCAGGCTGTTTACAAATAATTTATTCTCAAAAAGTCTACAGAAGCCAAAGAAAATATCACAGAGTTAGGTGAAGGGAGCTCAGAAGTTGTAGCTATTCTTTATTTTGGCTTAGTTTAGTAAAAAAAAGTAACAGAGAGATGAGTTTTCCTTCTTCTGCAAAAAGACCCAAGACAGATGTCCCAATGCTTTCCCTTCCAAAAGCTCAGGTCCCTTTACAAAAGTAACAGCTTTCTCTAGGGAAAAATGTGCACATTAAAAAAATCACTAGCATTTTTAAGTTTCTTTTGGTGTTTGGATAGCCACAGACTTGTTTTGTTTTTTTTTTCTTGGTTTCTGAATTGAGAACCTCTCACATGTGCTTTGCTTTACCCAGTTGGAATTATGTATACAGAAAAAAGCATCAGGCGTGGGCAACATCCCTGGGCTGGCCTTTGAGATGTGCTTTATTTTGAAAAGCAAAACCAGAGATGACACACTGGAAACTCCACCCCATCTAGAAAGTACACAGTGAGGACTGAGAAAGGGCACGAGTGCCAATAGAGTCAATTTCTCGAACTCCTTCTGATGCGGGCACCAGTAGGGGGTTCCTGGAGACCTTGCAGTCAGAGCACTAACTTGACACTCCCCTTTCTATCCCGTGCATTGGTGGTAAGAAACGTGTGCAAATTTTGCAGACCTTTCTCTTGGTCTGTATGCTTCCATCAATTCTCGGCCCCTGGCATATTCATTTTGCTCAGTTTTTAGAATTTTTTAAAATTTTTATTTATTTATTTTTTACCACCATCCATTCCTAATTCTGTAATTTGGCTCTGGAGCTCTTACATCACTGTGTTTACTTCTTCATCCATAAAAACCGCTTTAAATCTTTTCTTAATATTGAGGCCAGTGTGAAGAGATGACAAGCTTGAGAGGAGAGACGTTTTATTAGTGAATGTTAGCGTCTAATGACCACAGCACATTTAGAAAAACCTAAAAGGCTGTGGGGATTTGTGGGAGAGTATCTGCAGCTTTACTCCTGCATAGAGGGTGGTATCGTTGGCCTTCTTGGTGTTAACTTGCAACATTTAGCATCTCTCTTGTTCTGTTAGCAGATATTTTCTTTTTTCCCAAATAAAAATTGTGAATATAGTATCAATGATTAGCCCAAAGGTGGTGATCGGGGCAGTTCCTAGTTTGAGCTTGACATAAAGAAATCTTCTGGGAGTAATTCTTCCGTGAATGGAGGGCTTCTACACTTTGGTGGCACATTCTGTTCTGAAAATTTCACCTATTTTCACTCATTAAATCCTACGGGGCAAGTAAGGCCATCACCCCTATTCTACAAGAAATGAAGGACAGAGAGTTTGACTCATTTGTCTAAGTTTGCACAGCCAATATCTGGTGACACAGAGAGTTTGACCCAGCTCCTGCCTCTGTGCTTTTAACAACCACATAATACCACTTCCTACCCAAGGTAGGTGGGCTTCGCTTTGATTTTTTGAGTTCCAATTTAAGGAAAGATAATGTCATTGATTTGAAGTCACACTTAAAACTGCTGACGCCATCTCCAACAAAACTGTGAGGGAAGCAGACTTGGCTGAATGGATAGGGCGTCCGCCTACCACATGGGAGGTCTGCGGTTCAAACTCCGGGTCTCCTTGACCCGTGTGCAGCTGGCCCATGTGCAGTGCTGATGTGCACAAGGAGTGCCCTGCCATGCAGGGGTGTCCCATGCTTAGGGGGGCTCCATGTGCAAGGAGCGCATTTGGTAAGGAGAGCCTCCCAGCGCGAAAGAAAGTGCAGCCTGCCCAGGAATGGCGCTGCACACAGGGAAAGCTGACACAACAAGATGACGCAACAAAAAGAAACACAGATTCCCGGTGCCGCTGATAAGGATAGACGTGGTCACAGAAGAGCACACAGAGAATGGACACAGAAAGCAGACAACTGGGGGGGGGGGGGTAGGGGAGAGAAATAAATCTTTAAAAAAAAACAAAGCAAAACTGTGAGTCACAAGGGGCCACAGTTCTAAGAAGCTGATATCTATTTCACACAGATGGGATATAAAGGTTAAATAGTTATAGGGTTGCTTCCTGGAATAAGGAGAGGGCAAAAGAAACAGACACACTTAATCCTGGATGAGCCAACAGACAATGTAGGTACTGTGCTTGCAGGTTTAAGTCTAGAATTGGTCAATATCAGAATATATAATCAAAAGTTCAAATAATAATAGGAGGGTACTCTTTTGGCATGGCTGAAATTGTAATATGTAAAATGGTCTCGTTTTCAGTCCTGTGTCTAGAAAAGCAGAAAGTAGTCTGCAGAAAGAGAAAGGCAACACCAAAGCAGCTGCATACAGAGAAGTCCAGGCAAAGACAGCCCTAACTACGCCGAGGTTCCAGTCCCTTTCTGAGGCTTGGCTGCAAAGGCTGTGTTTATATGATCAATAAAATATATTCTAACAATAAGGAAAATTACACAAATAAGTATAAGAAACAGTAGTTTGATGGTCAAATTATATTTTCCCTTTGGATTATTTTGCCAAGGTATTTGTACAAAAGTGATGCGTCAGAGAAAGTTCCTAAACCAAAAATGGTAGTCTTGACTTCGGGCAAGCCTTTTATCATCCTTCTGTGAAAGAAGTCTCCTGAGAGATACATGCTTTTGCCAGATTGACAGCTGGAGCTTGCCAGAATCCTTTGAAAGGCAAACATTTGTGGTGCTGAAATAGACAGGATTATTTTAGTACAGGCTACAAGGATGTTCAAAACTCAACAAAGGCAGGATCCCACTGATGGACTTGGAAGGACAAGTTCCTAGTTTAATAGGACCACCTGTGTTTTACCAAGCTTGCAACCGCAACACTTCAGATACTCACATGGAAAAAAGATATACAGACCCGTATTTAAGTATTCTCTAACTGACCCCTCCACACTACTCAGGGAATCATTAAACACTGTTGACTAAGCAAAGTATTGCCTGCTAATTACCCCCACATAAAGTTCTCCACAAGAGAAGCTGCTAGAAGTAAAGTATTCATTAATGTACCGAATTCAGAGGGCCTGCCCTTGGCACTTTTTTTGTGGCCATATCAGTGAAACCAATGTTTATTCACTTACTCCTAAAATGAATGACATATTTTTCTTATTAGTTATTATATGAGTTTATCACTGTACCTTCAAAAAAGGTTCAGGAAGATGGCTACCTTTCTCTTCAAGGTGACTCAGATTGAAAATTGTATATTTTAAATAAAATTGTTAAACATACCCATCATATTTAGTGAAAATATGTTGTGTGTTTAGTTCAGTCATTTTTTTTATATGATCTGCTAACAAGTAAAAACACATTTAACATTCTTAAATAACAGTTTAGTTTTATTCCATCATGGTATAAAGTAAAGACTGCAGACACTAAGACTATATTAGCTAAATTCAAAACTTGACTGCTACGTATTCTGGCTTTATCACATCAGAGTAATTGAGCTAACTGAAATTTAATTTTGTTTCTTACACATTCAGTAATAGCTGAGATTTACTGAGTGCATATTATGTGCTAACATGGTTATAAGCTCTTACATTTGTTGAATCATCTAATCTTTTAAAAACCTTTAATCTTTTAAAAATTCTTAGGCTATTATCTCCAATTTACAGAAGAGCAACTTCGACATAGAGAATTATACACATATCTAATAAGTACCAGAGTCAGATTTCAACCCAAGAAGGGTAGCTTCAGAGCTGATGGCATTTACTTTACTACCTCTTAGAAACATAGAGTAATCTGACCTTTAAGAATTTTTGTGGAGGTTAGAAACAAAGCATGTGTAGTGTCTTGAACACAACAGGTATTAAATACAGTAGTTTTAAATCAATATTATAAAGTATCATAATCATTATTATGTTATTTAATTATTATAAAATGTTAAACTGACAAAGAATCTTAGATATAACCTAGTAAAATCATTATCTAATAATTTGCTGTAATTTCTTTTACTTGACTTATTCTTCAGAAAATTTTGATACATCATTTCAACTTCTTCTGTAAACAAATGAGAGATGACATCAAAGGGAGACACTCCAAATATGCATCACCACCATCAAAAACTCCATATTCCCATCCAGAAAGTATTATCATATCAAAGACCAAGAGTTTCAGGTTAAGTTCTAGAAATGAATGCACAGTGTACCACTCAATCTCATGTACAGTGGTAATGGGAAACATGCAACTCAGAGAAAGGGTAAGGAATTAGACAATATTTCAATATGCCAGAAAGTCAGGAAGTTCATAAGAACCCAATTTAAAGTGCCTGAAAGAAACCTGTTATTGGCCTGAAAGCTGTTATTAGCTACTGAACAAAGGACAGAATTTAAGGCAAGGCAAACCACACATCAGGTCAAATCCATACAGACCTCATCAACTTTAATGATGAAGAAAACTCTCAACCAAATAAGTAGGAAATCTTTTGATGACATCGATAGAATGTGGGAAGTCTGTCTTCTAATTTTAAAGGAGCGAACAAGAAAAAAGAAAAAAAAGACTTCCACTTCTGAATTAGATGGAGTAGATAGATAGTAGCTCATCTCTCCTACTGCAGTGACTAGAAAAAAAATGGATGTATTACAGAAATTAATTTTGAAAGATATCAGGGACCATGGAAGCAAAAGGTTTAGATCAACTAATGCTCCAGAGAAAGAAAAGCCATTCTAAGGTAAGTTGACAATTATGAGTCATTTAATTCCATGGAAACAATTGTGGTTATGGAAACAACCTGATGACTGGACTTAGTAAGGAATAGATACTTCTCCTGGGGAAAAGAGAAACAGACTTTTGATTACCATATGGCTAGAGTGAAAGTTGGGAATCTAGAGGAGTCTCTGAATGCTTACCCTATTTCTCCCCAAACATTTTCTGCATTCTGAGGTGGGGGAAAATTCTAGGGGACTGTCAATTGCATAGTAACATCTCCCAATTCTCATGCTGCTTTGAAAGCAATGTTCCACTACAGTAAGGAGCTTGCTACTAAATACACATGAGGTCACTCAAAATATTTGCAGGAATTTTAAACAGTTAAGTTTATAAGGTTAAAGAGATAAGCTTGAATATCCAGAGGGCAGGACCAAAACTTCTACAGTGTTTAAGGGATGAGGAAAGAAAAATGTGACTTTCTCATAAACCAAAGCCTAATAGAATCACACCTGATGAAAAAGAAAAAACAAAAAACAAAACAACAAAAAACAGAGGTGGGCTGAGACTACCCCCAACCCAATTCAATTTCTAAGTGAATTAAGATGATTAACCCCAAACCCACTCTGCTTAACAAGGATAAGTCAGATCCATTCTGGGAGGAAAATACCATCATCTTCATGCTCCAGAGCTATTTTACACAATGTCATTCATACAGTAAAAATTATGAGAAATATAATGAGGCAGTAAAATAAGTCCGAGAATCAAGATAAAAAACAGAAAATAGAAGCAGAACCACAGATAATGCAGACATTGGAATTAGCAGACAAAGACTAAAAAGTAACTACTATAAATATGCAAACTAAAATAAAACATGGATAGAATCAATTAAAATGGAGAAATATCAACAGAGAATTGGAATATATAAAGAAGAATCACATGGATATCATAGAAACACAAAATACATAAATTAAAATTAAGAAATCCTCTCATGTTTTTGAACAACAGCTTGCTCACTGTGGAAGAGAAGATTATTAAACTCAAAGGTAGATCAATATAAAATATGTACATGAAGCATGTAAAGAAAAATAAAACATAATAGAGTTTAAGCTTTGGAATCGCAGAAGGAGAAAAGAGAAATAAGAATTGAATAAATAATGGATACAAATTTCAAATTCTGTTGACATGCATTAATCCACAGCCTTAAGAAGCTCAGTAAATCAGAAGATAAAGAAATACCTCAGAGTCAAATTGTTGAAAAATTAGCATTAATCTAAAAATATTTGAGCAGGCAGGGAAAAAAAGAAAAATTACCTTCAGAGGAACAACAATAGAGACTGATCCCTGAATTCTCAAAAGAAACCATGGAAGTCAGAAAACCATGAGTTACCATATTTAAAGTGCTAAAAGGAACAATTTGCCAGCTTAGAACTGGACATCAAGCAAAAATACCTTTCAAGAACAAAGAAAAAGTAAACATGATATAAGAAAAGAAATATGAGTGAATTTATTGTCAGCATTCACGTGCTATAAGAAATAGTAAAGGAAGTCCTGGAGGTTAAAGGGAAATTATACCAGTTAGAAATATGGAACTGCTAGAAGGAATTAAATTTACCAGAAAGAGCTAATATGAAGGTGAATATGAAAATAAAATATTGCTCAAAGAAACCAAAAATCATAATCTCTTAAAGAGTTTACAGCATATTTGGAAGTAAAAATTTATGTAGTTGAAACAAAACTGTTGGAAGATTTTTTACTCATTCAAGAAGTTGTAAACATTATCACTGAATGTAAACTGTAAAGTGAAAATATCCATAATATTAAAAAAACCACCAAATTTTGTGAAGGATGTGGAGGAACTGAAACTCTCATACATTGCTGTTGGAAATTTAAAATTTTACTACTACTTGGTTTTACTATCACTTTTTACTTATACTTAAAAATGGACCTGGAATTGGTATCTAAAGATACAAGTTTGACTTAATATTTATGTGACTTTGAGGAAGATCTGTACTTTCTTGTAAAAATGAGATTGTTTTACACACATCACAGGACTAATGAGCTGTGAAAACATGTGGATAAAAAAGTATTTTATAAACTCTGGGGCCCTATTAAAATATGGGAATTCTTACTATTATTAATTGGGTTGAACTAAAGTTGAAATTCATGATGAGTAAGAAGGACAAAGTGTAGAAGAAAGGAATAGGTTTTTGGAGCAAGGTAGTTTTACCAGTTCTATGACTTGAATTTTTCCACATTATTGTTGTGGGGACATTTTGGTGTGGGTATGATATACTTATTAAGTAATGCACAGCAGAGTGTGGACTTGGGGATCCAAGGTTTTCACCTGACTGGCAAAGGGATCCTTGGAAAAAAATGGTTAAGAACCCCTGGTCTACACTAACATCTTGGGCACTAAGACTAAAAAATATATTTTATAAGTGAAAATTTCAGTATTACAAGTCAAACATTCTAGAAGAAAATTAGAAAAGTTTGAGCTCTTGAAAAACAAATACATTCAAAAGATTTTTACATTTTGAAACATACTCTCGGGAAGTAGATGGGGCTCAAGAGATTTGGCTCCTGTCTACCATAGAGGAGGTCTAGGGTTTGATTCCCAGGGCCTCCTGGTGAAGGCCCATTTGGAGTGCTAGCTCACACAGGAGTGCTGGCCCACACTGGAGTGCTGGCCTGCACAGAGAGCTAGTGCAGCAATATGACACAACAACAACAAAAAGAAACACAGAGGAGAGAGAATAAGAGACACAGTAGACCAGGGAGCTGAGGTGGCACAAGAGATTGAGCACCTCTCTCCCACTCTGTAAGGTCCCAGGATCAGTTCCTGGTGCTGCCTATAGAGAAGACAAGCAGATACAGAAGAACACACAGTGAATGGACACAGAGAGCAGACAGGTGGGGCTGGGGGAGGGGCGGGGTAGAGAAATAAAGAAAGAAAGAAATCTTAAAAAACAAAGAACCTATTCTCCAGTGTCCTTGGTGTATTTCAAATAATTAAATAGTAACATACTGTAGACTTCCTCCTTCGGAAATGACATATTATCTGGCACTTATCTGGTCTTACCACAGGACTGCTTAACTGGTAAACAGCAAAATATAGAAAACAACTGTTTCCAGACTTTAACAATGGACATTGCAGAATTATGATCCCTTGAGAAAAAAAAAAGGAGATAAACACCAAATTACCCCGAGATTGTAATGCAAGGAGTGTAACCCAAGCAGACAATATCTTACTGAGCTAAGGAGACAATGACTATGGTTCAAGGAGGCTTGGGAAATTTGAATGTCTCAGAGAAGGTTTAATGGGAGGAATCAAAATAGAGAAAGTGTTCCGGAATTCCAAACAAGTTTCTTAGAGTATTTGCTGAGCACCTTCTTATAAACTGTTTAGTACAGATGGGAGCTCAAACAAAGAACAATTACTGGGAAATCATAATGTGAAAAACTACTGGTGATTGCACAAGGATGGGCGTATTCTAGTTCTGAAGAGCCTTATTGTAAATAATTCACTGAACACCTGGAACAGTCAGTAAAAACCCAGGAAGGCTGCACCATAGGGTAAGAATAAAATTATTCCCAGAGTAAAGGTTACTTTATACCTTAGCACATATATACATACATACACACATACATACATACATAAGTATGAAAGCAAGTTGCAAAAGAATCAAGCTGATTAAATTAACACCATTAAGTTAACTACATACTGTTGCATATTTAAATCACTTTAAAGAAACACATCAAAATCCAGAAATTTAACATTATATTATTGCTAAAGCTTAGCATTCAATAAAACTTAGTAGTCATATAAAGTAGGTGGAAATGTATGAACCTTAGCCAAGAGAAAAACTGGTTACTAGAGATAAACTTAGATATGACTAATGTGATGGGAATAAAACTTTTACAAATGTATTTACATAAATAAGGAAAATATGAACACAAGTTAGTGAGAAATGCAAAATACAAAAAGAACCAAGTAGAAACTCTAGAGCAGAAAAATATTTGAAATGAAAAATTCCCTAGACATGCTTCCAGTAGATTAACTGTTACAGAATAAAAGAATAGTTAATTTGAGGTAAGGGCAAAAAAAAGTATCCAAACTGAAGTACAGAATGAAAGAAAAAAACCTAAAATGAAGAATGACCAGAGATCCAGTGACATATGGGATAATATCAAATAGTCAAACATATTATCAATAAGGGCTCAAGAAAGGGTGGAGAAGATAAAAATATTTGAAGAAATAAGGACAAAACATGTTCCAAAGTAGATAAAAATATAATTCCATAACTGCCATCTATTCCATCTCCCCAAATAGAAACTCTGTACAGATGGCAGCATATATTGTGAACATAATTAACAGCACTGAATTATATATTTGAATGTAGTTAAAAGGGGAAATTTTAGGTTTTATACTAAAAAAAACCCATAGGACTGTATAACACAGTGAACCTTACTGTAAACCAGAGACTAAGGTACAATTATAATATTATTTCATCAATGTTAACTACCGTACCGTACCAATGCATGGTGTTAATAATAGGAAGTATATGGGAGCCATGTATTTTCTGCATGATTTTTCTGTAAACCTGTAACTTCCCTACTTAAAAGAATAATAATCCCTTAGATCCAAGTAGCTGAACATGCCAAGCATGATAAATTCAAATAAAATAATACCAAGACATCATAACAAAATGCTAAAAACTAATAATAAAGAGACTAATTTAAAAGCAGCCCATCCTGTGCCAAAAAAAATATGGATATATTATACAGGAATACAAAGATAAGAATGACTGTGCACATCATTAGAAACAGTACAAGCCAGAAGAAGGGAACATCTTTGAAGATGAAAGCAAAAATAACAAAAATCTGTCAATCCATTGCAAAGAAAGATACAGGACATTACATAACCTGCAGAGTAGAGTGGGAGAGAGTGTAAAGTACAATGTAAACTATAATCCGTGCTATGTGCCATTGCTCCAAAATGTGTTCATTGATTACAATAATGAATGTACCACACTAATGAAAGAAGTTGTTAACGTGGGAAAAGTGGGAGTAGGGAGTGAGGCATATGGGAATCCCCTATATTTTTTTAATGTAACATTTTATGTAATCTATGTATCTTTTAAAAATAAATAAAAATATATTTTAAAAACTCTGTCAATCAATGAATTTAAGCATAATAAAATTATTAGGAAAAAAACAACAAATAATGCAGTGTCAGATAAACAAAATCTGAGTGAATGTGTCACCTGCATACCTACAGCACAAGAGCTGTAAGAAGAATTTCTTCAGGCTTAAGGAAAATGATTCTAGTTAGAACCTTAAATCTACAGGAGGGAATTAAGAAAACTAGCAATGGTATATACGTGGGAAAACATGGAAAACCTTTGTTTTTCTCTTTTTTAAAAATCTGCTTAACAGATAACCAACTAATTAAAGAAGAGACAGCAATTTTCTTTGGGGTTAATATTATTTGTAGAAATAATACATATAACAATAGTGCAAAGGACGGTCTCCACCTCCAGATTTTATGATTCAGTAGAGCTTTGGTAGGGCTTGAGAATTTAGGTTTTTAACAAGTTCTCAGGTAATGCTAATACTGCTTGCCCAGGGACCCCTGTTTGCCAACCATTGAGCTATAGATTCAATGCTATCCCTATACAAATGTCAGCAAGATTTTTTTTAAAAAAGCAATTGTCAAACTAATTCTAAAGAGTTTATGAAAATGCAGAGACTACAGGATAGACATAACAATTTTGAAAAAGAACCAAGTTGGGGAACTTATACCTGGATTTCAAGATGTACTATAAATCTACAATAATCATGATAAAAGGATAGATTCATAGTTCAATGGAACAAAAAATAGATTTCAGAAGCAGATCACTTATAAATAATTGATTTTTGACAGACTTTACCAACCAAATTCAATGGGAGAAAGGATAGACTTTTCAACAAATTTGCTGAAACAATTGTATATCCACATTGAAAAAAAGTGATTCTTGATCCTTTGATCATACCATAAATTAAGTTAGCTAGAAAAGATGTAGGCCTTAAAATAAAAGCTAAAAGTACAAAATCCCTAAAAAGTAATATAGTGCAAAATATGAATGATGGGATATGCAAAAGTTTTGTAGAGTGGACAAAAAAATGCAAACCCTAAAAGGAAAAAATTGATATTGTAGACTTCATCAAAATGAGAAACTTTTGTTCCTCAAAAGACAGTTAAGTAAATGTGTATCAAATTGTATATTTAAAGTGGCTATACTATACTGAATGTAAAATATATCTCAATATCAGTGGTTTTAAAAAACAATGTACAAAGGAATACTTAGGAGCACCTTTATTATGTAAGACATAAATGCTCTGTTATTGTTTTATTTTTGCATTCTGTCTTATTTTAAATATTTTAAATGGTTAATTGTAGTATTACATCTTGAGGAATTTTTGTTCAATTACTAGTTACATATATTTTGACATATATCTTTACAGTTCATAATATAATTCCTTAGCTATGGATATTTGAGAAAAATGTACTCTGTTTAGCAATTTATACATGAAATGATATGCATATTTGCATAAAATTAGACACAAGTCTCTTACAAATCTAAACATGTTAGTATTATGTTTTATTATATAAGCATAAAACACTACACTGATCCATATTTTGATGATTTTGGAACTCAGCTTTCATCCAATAACAGTGGATTCCTCTTACAAAATTTTTAGTATTGTCCTTAATCTCTTTGTAGCAAGAATGCAATTATCATCAATAATTCTAATCCAATAGCCCCCCAAAAATATATCTGAAGAAAGGACCAAATTGTTCTTTGTCACTAGGAAGCTCTTAGGTTTACTTTTTGCCTTGGTTAAATCAAAATGGTTGATAGATTTTAATTTCACTATAGCCCTTTAATTCTACAGTAAATAATTAACCTTTTATGATGAAATGTAGTCATGTTTAATAATTCTGTCATTGTCTTTCATTATAGCTCTGATTCTTAAGACTTTTTGATCCTCAGATTAGGCTTCAACAAATTCCCCTAGACATGTGGACAGGCATCTTTCATCAGATGCAGGATTAAACAGAGTTAGCAATTTTTCAGAGACAGGGATGTCCAGATTTCTATTTTCTGCATGATATGTATTTTCTGAATTATAATGAGATATAATATGTGAAATAAGGTGAGCTCTTCAATTTGTGATTTCTTTAAAACTTAGAAGAATAGAGAAAATCACTTTCAAGGCAGGAATTATAAAACTAAGCTCCTGAATTTGGGAAAAAATAGAAATATTCAGTAATAGGTGAAGAGGGAGAAGTAGATTGGCTTTCCTGAAAAATTACTAACATATCTTGCTTTAATGGCTCTTTCATAGCTCATACAATTCTCCCTGCATGGAAAAACCATTTTGAAAGGAGTATATTTAAGGACAAGGAAATTCCACAAGATTTGCCTATGAATTTGAGAAACTGAAGAGATTTCTGTGTTCTCTATGTAGTCCTAATCATACCTCAACTCAGTAGTAATTTAATATTGTGAATGGTGTAGGATCTTTCACTAATCTTGTTTTTTTTAGAAAAATTAATTTATTGAAGTATATCACTCATTTGTATAATAATAGTTTTGAACTTACAAAACATATAACATCATGCATGACTTTCTTAACTCACCCAACTAACATTATCTTGCATTGTTGTTAGATCTTTTTAACTAATGATTAAAGAGCATTGTCAAAATATTGCTACTAACCAAAGTATTTTTGCCCCCAAACAACTCTATTATTATCTTCATATCATTTATATACGAACATACATAAACAATTAAGTGTATAGTAAAAGTTGTGAACTTACAAAGCAAACATGGATAACATCAAACGTCATACAGGGGTTCCATACATCAACCCTCCACCAACACTTTGCATTGTCATGAGACATTTGTTACAAATTATGAAAGAATATTGTGAAAATCTTAAGACTAATCATAGCCCTTATCTTACATTTGGTGTGTTTTTCCCCAAACCACCCTACTATTATTTTTTAAATATATTTATGACAAAAGTTGTAAACTTATAAAACAATCATACACATATGCATAATTCCTGAACAATACCCCTCCATCAACACACCACACTGTGGTGGAACATTTGCTACAGATAAGGTAATGTCACCTGATTGTTACCATGTCCATAGTGTACGTTTGGCTCACATTTTCCATACTGCCTCATTATCAACACAGTACATCTTTCACATAGATGCAAGAATATTATATTATTACTGCTAACCACAGCCCATAGGTCACTCCAGGTGTATTTTTCCCATGCTTCTTCACATTCCCAAAACGCTGCAGTAGTGATGTACATTTACTCTAGTTCACAAAGGACACTCTTGCATCTGTACCATCAACCACAATTCTCATCCACCTCTTGGTGTACTGTGCTATTAAGTTCCTAGATTATTCTCTACCATTCTGTCAATTGGTATTTACATATCTAGACTATCATTTTCAGCCACATCCCATTTATAAACAAGCTGTTACTATGTGTTACCATCCACTCTATACATTTCTATACTTTTACAGTAAAGCTAATTAAAACTTCTACATACATTAAACATCAGTAGTCCATCTCAGTTCTCCTCTTATCTCCTTTAGGAATCCACCACCTACCACCAGGTCTTGAAGATATTTTCCTACAATTTCTTCTAGAAATGTTATGGTTCTTGCTTTTATTTTTAGGTTTTTGATCCATTTTGAGTTAACTTTTGGGTAAGGTGTGAGATAGGGTTCCTCTTTCCTTCTTTCAGCTGCAGATATCCAATTCTTTCAGCACCATTTGTTGAATGGACTGTTCTGCCCTAGCTGTGTGGGTTTGAGAGGCTAATAAAAAATCACTTGACCATACATGTGAGGGCAGGTTTGTGAACCATAAATTTGGTTCCATTGGTCTATGTGTCTGTCTTTATGCCAGTACCAAGCTGTTTCTACTACTATAGCTAGGTAATATGATTTAAAATATGGAGATAAGGGTTCGCCTTTCCTTTTTAAGATGTTTCTGTCTATTCAGGACCTATTACCCTTCCAAACAAATTTGATGATGGCTGTTTTCAATTTTTTTAAAAAATGCTGATGGAATTTTTGTTAGGATTGCATTGAATCTGTATGCCAATTTGAGTAGAATTGATCTCTTAATGAGTTATTTAGGCCTTTTTAAATTTCTTTTAACATTGAGTTGCAGTTTTCTGAATACAAGCGCTTTACATCACTGCTTTATTCCTATTTGAGTTTTATTTGTCATATTTTATTTTCACCACTCCTGTGACACTTTTAGTTACTTGTATTGATATACTCTTCATTTCTAGACTCTCTTCCAGGCCTCTTTCTCCTGTCTTTTCTTTTCAGCTTCTAGCACACCCTTTAGTATTTCCTGAAAATCTAGTTTCTTGCTTAGAAATTCTCTCACTTTCTGTTTACCTGTGAATACTCTACCTGTGTTTACCTATGAATACTCACCCTCATTTTTAAAAGACAGTCTTGCTGGATATAAGATTCTTGGCTGGAAGTTTTTCTCTTGTAGTATCTTAAATATATCAGACCACTGCCTTTTTGCCTCCATGGTATCTGGTGAGAAATCAGCATTTAATCTTATTGGGTATCCTTTGTATGTGATGCATTGCTTTTCTCTTGCTGTTCTCAGAATTCTCTCTTTGTCTTTGGCCTTTGACATTCTGATGAGTTCATGTCTTGGAGTTGTTCTATTTGGATTTTTTTGGATGGGAATACTTGTGCTTCTTGGACATGAATATCTATGTCCTTCAATAGGGCTGGGAAATTTTCTACCATTATTTCTGCCCCTTTTCCCTTCTCTTCTCCTTCTTGGATACTCATTACACAAAGGTTTGCACACCTTTTGCTGTCATTTAGTTCCCTGAGACCTTGTTTAATTTTCTTCCATTCTTTTGTTCATCTGTTCTTTTGTATGTTCACTTACAGAGGCCATTTGTTCAAGCTCATCAATCCTTTCTTCTGTCTCCTCAAATCTGCTATTATATGATTCCAATGTTTTTTAAATTTCATTTATTGCACCTTTCATTCCCATAAGCTCTGCTATTTTTCTATGTATGTTTTCAAATTCTTCTTTGTGCTCATCACCAGTGTCTTCTTAATATCCTTAATCTCTTTGGCCATCTCATTGAATTTATTAAGGAGATTTGTTTGAACATCTATAATTAGTTGTCTCAACTCCTTTATTGGAGGCTTATCTTGTTCCTTTAATTGGGCCATAGCTTCCTGTTTCTTGGTGTGGATTGTAATTTTTTGTTAGTGTCCTGGCATCTGGATTACTAGAGTATTTATTCTGGGTGCAGTTTTTCTCTTTAGTTTAGGGCTTCCTGCCATTTCTCCCTTGCTGGTTTTGCAGTAGGAGCCAAGGTTGTAACTGGTGTTATAAGCTGTGGAGTTCAAGCTGCCCTCATTGCACCAGGGACCAATGAATCTTCTCCCAACTTTCTCCTTTGCCAGGGGTTGGGACAGAGTCACAGCTGTATGGAATAATCCAAGTCATGCAGTCCTAGACTGTAGTTGCCCAAAGAGACTGATGAAGCTTCATGCCTCTTTCTCCCCTGGTTGGGGTGGAGATGGAGCTGCAGGTGTGGGCAGCAATCTATGCAGTGTGGGTCTGAGATGACCGCCATTGCCTCAGTAGACTTCAGTCTGTGTCTTCCAAAGGTACCTGCAGTTACATGGATAGGCTGGTGCAGAGTCTGCCAGCTTCCTTCCTGCCAGAGGTGGGGCTGATGCCTAGTCTAGACTGCAGGCTAATCTGGGTGAAGGAAACTGGTTCCTACCATCACTGTGATTTTTGGTGAGCCTGGCATCCCCTCAGGCTGGGGGTGGAGTCAAAATGGTGGCCACAGGCCTCCTTCTGACTTGGACAGATACACACCCTAGCTGTTCCCAGGGTTATATCTTAGCCAGCCAAGTTTACCAATCAGGAGCCAAAATTGGCAGCCAACTGTCTCCTCCTCCCCTGATTTTGGGAAATGGAACTTCCAGTTCCAGCTACAGAATAGCTCCTGGGGTGGCTTGTGCAGCCAGAGTAGGATAGTCACTGGCCTCCATGGCCTGGTTGGTAATTTTCCAAAGAGGCTGGTGTAGGTCCCCCAGCTTCCTCCCTGCTGGAGGTGGCACTGGGGCCTAGGCTAGAGCTGCAATCTGACCTGTATGAAAAGAAGCCAGTCCCCACCAGCACTGAGATTTTCAGTTTCCCCCACTTGCCCTTATGGCAGGCTGGAGTTAAAATAGCAGCTCTGGGCCTCTTTCTAACTTAAACAGGATCAAACTTTAGCTGTTTCCAGGATTATACTTTAGTTCACTAAATTTACTCATCAGTAGCTGAAGTTGGTGCCCAACAGACTCTTCCTCCCATTTTTGGGAAATGGAGCTTTCAATTCCAGCAGCAGAACAGCTCCCGAGGCAGCTTGTGCCTCCAGTGGAGGATGGGCACTGGCCTCTGTGGCATGGAGCACTCTATTTATAAGTCTTCTAAGCAGACAGGCAGTCTCCTCCTTCCATTCCTTCAAGGATGTGGCAGGATGCTCTTTTGGCCTCCTGGAGCCCCCAAACAGGTGCTTCAGCTACCTCCAGATAGCTCTGGGTGTTTACTAACTGCCCTGTAGTTGACTCTAGGAGCTCCTTACCCCACCACCATCTTGCTGGGTGTTTGCTCTTGTTTTTTGATTTGGATAAAAAAATATATTTCATGTTATCTTGTCGGGGGAAAGGCAGTTATTTTAAAGCTTCCAATATCTTTGTATTATCTAGTCCTATCAAGCATTAACATCTCTACTATTTAATTAGTGTTGTATCAGTGTATGTGCACATATACACACAAAAACACACATGTGCTCACACATGCACACACATGTGCATACACACACAACATGGCTCAGTAGAAGGGAATGGGTAATTCACAGATGAATGCAACCATTAAAGCTAGCATGACATTTGCTCCTTTGGCACTTTTGGGTTCCTTGGGCAACTCAAACTTTAACAAAGACTAGGTGGCAAGAATTAGCCTCTGACAAGCAGCCATTTCTTTCTTAGGTTCACAGGCTACACAGATGAGGCAGGCAATAAGGTATCTTAAGCTTGTCTCACTACATGCATTTAATGTACTTCATAAAAAAAGTATTTATCATTATGAACGCTTACCAGAATTTAGACTAGATCAATTCAAACCACAAGCATTTACATTATATGTTGGAGAGAAGAGCGTGAGATGTATTCATGTTGGATGAAGGGAACATATCAGAAAAAATAGGATAAATTAGCCTGCATTTATGTCCCTCTCCCTGCTACATCATCAATTCTTGGCTATCTTTTATTAACTCATTTTCTTTCACATAAATTTTTTTAAATTCATTTACCTACCTTCCCTTCAGCTATTACTCCATTTGGCTTCTCCCATTTACAGCACAATAAATAGATTGACAGATGATGATAGTTAAATCAGCAGATTAGACAGATAGATGGATATAGATAGAGAGATAATACAGTTATATATACAAAGATAGAGATAGATAGACTTAGATAGATTATAGAAATAGAAAATACATACGGGAAAAGAAAAGGAAAAAAAAATCTTCAAACTGTCTTACTTTCTCACAATCCATTTCTCATCTGCCATTCTCTTTCTTTAGTTTGCTAAGAAATACTAATTTTATTTTAACCAGTTTTAAAAGCTAAATATTTATTCTATAAAACTTTACAGGCTATAATGTTTATATACAGCTTGAACTCTTGAGAGGAATTAAGTTCAGCCCTAGCAAAATGACTACACCAATTAAGCAGAGGCAACTGCAGCTGTGGGTACTGTACAGCTGACAGTGGAGCATGGGATGTGGCTAGTTCTAAGTATAGTCTTCAAAGCCATAAAAAATTGATCTTGTTTACATCTTGGTTCAAAGAAGCCAATTTAAAAATTATACTTGGACTTGGACTGCAATTAGGTAATATTTTGTCAGGTTTTATAATGATTTTGTAGACAATACTTTTAAAAATCTAGCTAGTCTTTTCATGACATTTACCAGTGAACAAAATGGTGCTTTAAAAATACTTCAGAAAAAAAAATATTTGAGGACATAAAAGAAAGAAGATAAGAAAAATACTGATAGAATGGTGAATCTTGGTAATGGAGACATGAGTTCACTTTATTAAGCTTTATTTTTGGGGAAATGGTTGTGGCTCAAGCAGATGGGTACCTGACTACCACATGGGTGGTCCCAGGTTTGGGTCCCAGTGCCTCCTAAAGAAGACAAGCAGAAGCCGCACCTGCCACAATAAGCTAGACACTGCATCACTCCAACGAGCAGATGCCACAAGACAGCAGACACAGCAACCCATGCAGAGAAAGAATGTGGCTCAAGCTGTTGGGTACTCAGAAGTCTCAGGTTTGGTTCCCAGTGCCTCCTGAAGGCAAGTAAACAATGAGCAGACAGAAGAGAACCATCTGGGGGAGAGGGGATAATTTTTTTTTTAAAAGCAAATAAGTAAATCTTAAAAAAAATAAAAAAACTTTACTTTTGTTGTAAGTTTGAAAACGTCCTTAATAAAAAAGTAAAAAAGAATGCTACAAGAAAAAAAAAGGATTAGCTAATTTTTTTCTCCATATATACAGTGTATACAGTGTAAATAAAAGTTACTGAGTAACTGCATACAAAGAATGCAAAGGTCTATTTATACAAGGCATTTGGATAAGCCATGCATTATTCAATGTGGTACATATGCATTAAAAATAGAGACTAGGAAAACTAAATGCCTAGTGTGATGCAATTTTTCTTGAAATGAGTTTTGGCATTTGATTTAGTTAAAAAGGAATTTTTACATATTAAGTAAAATATTTCCTAAGAATATAAATGATACATAGCATACATTTTGTATCCATATGCATGTGGTGCTACAACATCTGCAAACATATAAACAAGACTATATATAAAATTGTACTTCAGAAACAGTAGCTACATAATATTTATATAGTTATTTTTCAAAAACTTCAGGAAACTATTCATTAAACCAATAAGACAACATTATATCGTAAATATTCATGAACAACTTTTTCATTGATTCAATAAGAAAGTATAACAAGCTTACTACCAGATTCCCTTCTGACACTAGTTAACTAGGTAAAGACTGTATACTTAAATGTAAAAAAAGGAAGTATGGAATCAATTAAATTCTCAGCACAAAGTAAAAGAGTGCATTTCTGAGAGATGCTTATCAATTGATTTTTTTAAAAGAAACTATTTTATTTATTAGCACTTTTTTTTTATTAGAGAAATTGTGGCCTTACAAAACAATCATATCTAACATACAGGATTCCCATATATCACCCCACCACCAACATCTTCCATTCAAGTGGAACAAGTATTACAAATGATGAAAGAACATTACCATATTACTGGTAAATACTCCATAATTTACATTTGGTGTATTTTTTCCATAAACCATGCTATTATTAGCACCATATATTAGTATTGTACATTTGTAATAGTTCATTAGAAAACGTTCTCAAATTTGTATTGTTAACACAGTGAATGTTGTAGTAGATGATAGACTGTGTCAAATTTGAGAATTTGTATTGTTGACACAGTCTATCATCTACTACAACATTCACTGTGTTATACAGTCCCATGCATTGAACAATCCATCCAAAGTGTACCCTCAGTGGCTCTCAGTTTCATCACAGAGTTATGCTGTCATTACCTCAATTTTAGAATGTTTTCATTACTCCAAAAGGAAAAATCCAATACCCCCTTATACTCCCTGTAGCAGTTTGGTATTATTTATGAATTCCAAAAATAGATATTGGATTATGTTTGTAAATTGGTCTGTTCCTCTGGGTTTATTAGATTGTATTGGATTCAGAGGTTTCACTCTTACTTGACTACATTAAGATTAAGTCTTTGGGCTACGTCAGTAGGACATTGAGTCCTTGGTGGGTGGGGATGCACAAAGAAAATGACATGACAGAGGACGAGTTTGGAGTTTTTGAGCTGGAGCCCCAGGAAGTAGATACACAGAGAAGCAGATATGTGAGGAAAGAGAGAAGGCTTCATTAGACATGGCAGAGGCCCTGGGAAGAGAGACAAACTGTTCACCTGGTAGTTTGCAGCTGGCCTTGTAGAGCAAGTACAGCAGCTGAGCTCAGACAGAAATGAGCCCTAGGAGAGAGACAAGACTTCTCCCAGCCTACAGTTGATATTGGAAGAAGCTGGGACCTCAGAGTCTTCAGAGGAAGAGGAAGGCTGGACCCTTGCAGATGCCAGCAGCCATCTTGCTCCAACACATGGTAACAGACTGGAGAGGGAAGTAACTTATGCTTTATGCCCTGGTAACTATAAGCTTCTAACCCAAATAAATAGCCTTTATAAAAGCCATCAAATTTCTGGTATTTTGTATCAGCCCCCCTTTGACTGACTAATACACCCTCCTATTACTGACCCTTAGCACTGATATAGTAACTTTTTTGACATTGATGCAAGAATATTATAATATTACAGCTAACTATAGTCCATACATTACATTAGTTGTATTTTCCCATGTATCTCCATATTTAACACCTTTTAATAATGATGTACATTTGTTCTAGTTCATAGAAGAAAATTCTTGTATTTGTACTATTAATCACAATCCTCATCTACCACTGAGCTTACTATGTTGTACAGTCCTTAATTTATCCTCCTGTTTTTCTTTCAATTGATGTTTATGGCCCTAGACTGCCCCTTTCAGCCACAATCACATTTATAAATCAGCAGTGTTAGTAATTATACTATATTACTATCAACTCTATTTCTACACATTTGTAAACAACCTGATAAAAAATTCTACATCCATTAAGTATAACCTCCTACTTCTCAACCCTTACTCTATTTTCTAGTCATCTTTACTCTAGATTTTAATTCTATGAGTTTACTCACTGTATTTAGTTCATATTAGTAACATGATGCAATATTTGTCCTTTGTATCTGGCTTATTTCACTCAACATGATGTTTTCAAGGTTCTTCCACGTTGTCATATGCATCCCAACTTCATTTCTTCTTACAGTTGAATAGTATTCCATCATATGTATATATAACATTCTGTTTATCCACTCACCAGTTAATGAACACTTTCCCCCTCCCCCCCCCCCCATCTTTTAGCAACTGTGAATAATGCTGCTGTGAACATCGGTGGGCAAATGTCAGTTTGTGTCCTTGCTTTCAGTTCTTCTGAATATATTTCTTGTAGTGGAATTGCTGGATCATATAGCTTCCTGAGGAACCACCATAATGCCTTCCACAGAGACTGCACCATTCTATATTTCCACCAACAGTGATAGTGTGTTCGTATTTCTCTAATCCTCTCCAGCACTCATAGTTTTCAGTATTTTTTAAAATGACAATTTTAAGGTATGAAATGATAGCTTGTTGCAGTTTTGATCTGCATTTCCCTAATAGAAAAAAAGATGTTGAACAACTTTTCATGAGTTTTTTGGCCATTTGTATTTCCTCTTTGGAGAAAATATCTATTCAAGGCTTCTGCCCATTTAAAAAAAATTATGTCGCTTTTCTTTACCTTTTTTTAAATGAAACTTTAGATTACATAAATGTTATATCAAAAATATAGGGGATTCCCATAAACCCCTCCACTCCTCACACCTTCCCACATTAACATCTGTCATTAGTGTGATACATTTGTTAAAATTGATGAACACATACTGAAGCATTGCTACTAACCATGGACTATAGTTTACATTATAGTTTACATATGTACTACACAATATTATAGGTTTTGACACATTATATAATGGCCTGTATCCATCATGGCATTGTCAGGCAGGACATTCCATGTCCCAAAATATCCCCACGTTATACCTATTCTTCCCTCTTCCTCCCCTCAGAATCTCTGGTGGCTACTGCCCTTATATTAATGATACAAGTTCTTCCATTGTTAGAATATTAATAAGTCTACCTTAGTCCATAGTTGCATTCCCCATTTATGTTTGTTCATTCCTCAATCCTGAAAATTTGGGGATGGTGATGCCTACTTTGTTTCTGATTGAGAGGGGGCTTAAATTCTGTGGGCAGATAGATGGAACTGTCTTGCTTGCGGTTGTAGGTATTCTGTTTTTTGGGAGGGATGCTGTCCATTATCATTCTTTTGTTAGTTGTCCTGGGTCAGTTCAATGAACTTGAGAACAGGTGTTGCAACAATGCTGAGATTCTGGGCTCAGCTGGCATAAGAACAGACTGAAGATTTAAGTCTCTGGGACATATACATATATTTAACAAGTATAGTAAAAATTATAGGTTCAAATAAAGGATTAGAATAGTCATGTGTAGGGAAATTATACATGAGTCTAACTCTGTTACAATGGAGAGGATATAATTCAAAGTAAGACCCACTGACAAGGTGAAAAATTCCTGAGATTGTATGCCCTCCCTATAATGTCTAGATATCTCTAGAACCCTCAGGAACCCTGCTGTTTCAGGCACTCTTCACTATGGCAATCAATGAGATCCTCCTGAGATGTGCATAAACATAATCTCTGGAATGACCTTCCCCCTCACTTTGAAATCTCTTAGCTGTAAAAAGTCATTTGCTCCTTGAGCAGGGGCCATGCTAATCTTCTCTGTGTAATCCCAATTTTAGTATATGTCTATCCTACCCTAACTGGTTATAGACTTAATGCAATCCCAATAAAAATCAACACAGCATTTTTTAATGAACTGGAAAAACTAACTATGAAATTTATTTGGAAGGGAAAGAGGCCCTAAATAGCCAAAAACATATTGAAAGAGAAAAATGAAATCAGAGGAATCATACTACGTGACTTTAAAACATACTACAAAGCTATAGTGGTCAAAATAGCATAGTATTGGCACAAGGATAGACATACTGACCAATGGAACCAAATTGAAAGTTCTGATATAGATCCTTGCATATATAGTCATCTGATATTCGACAAGGTCACCAAGCTCACTCAACTGGGAGACAATGGCCATTCCATATGCAAAAGAATGAGGGAGGATTACCATCTCACACCTTATGTAAAAATCAACTCAAGATTGATCAAAGATCTAAATATAAGAGCCAAGACCATAAAGACCTTGGAAGACACTGTAGGGAAGCAGCTACAGGACCTTGTAATAGGAAATGGCTTCATGAACTTCACACCCAAAGTACACTATTGGGTTGGTCTTTGCAGGCTGAGGGGACTAGGGTCAAGAGGATGTGTCAGATGGTCCATGGAATTGGGGAGAGGGTTGTGGGGGAGCAAGTGAACACGAGAGGTTGTTGGGTATATGGTTCAAACTATAATGCTGAGAAAACCCTTTAGAAAATATAATAAGAAAGGGTTACTTTTATAAAGTGTTTGATGCGGGGCATCTGGTACAAGGTACACCTGGGGCAGGCTTTTAGGGAGTGTATGAGTGCTCATCTTGTTATAGGGTGTTATATCAATGGGTAGAGACCCATACAATGAGTGGAAAGGTGTTGTGTCCCCTTCTGATGGTCTCAAACAGAGGGGAGGGTGTCTCCAGAGAGCACAGGTAGCTCCTAATGTGGAACAACAGACTATACCATGTCAAGCCCTCAGCATAGTTGCAAGTATCTATGACTCTTCTCCTTCAAGAAGTGAAGCTTGGTTGTCATTGTGGGCTCCAAGGGGAGGGGGAGAGAGGAATAGAATAGTTGGAAGAGGGGGTAACTGGGGGGCAATGGAAGTGTTCTGCATGATCCTGCAATGATGGATATAGGCCATGTTAAATATTACCAAAAATTTATAAAGGTGTATAGTCTAAAATGTAAACCATAATGTAAACCATAATATAACCAAAAATTTATAAAACTGTACATTTTAAAATGTAAACCATAATGGAACCATGGTTAGTAGTTATGTTTCAATATCTGTACATCAGTTGCAGCAAATATAACATCCACATATAAAAAGATCATTGCTGGGGAAGGGGGAAATGGGTTTGATGTTGGGTATATGAGAGTTCCCTATATTCTATAGATGAATTCACTGTGACCTAAAACTTTTTTGAAGACATAATTTTTTTAAAAAGGATGTAGACTTTAAGGAAGAAATGGAAGAGACTGCCTTGCCACTGTACATACAGAACACCTATTACAGTGATGAAAGGCAAAATATAAAAAAATAATTTATTATATTTTTCATTTTTAATACCCCAATTTATTTTTCACTTTATTTTTTCTAAATTATTATATATTCTATTTCTAATCCTTAAACTATCATTACTATTTCATTTTCCTACTAATTGAATTTGGCAATATATTAGAGTTCATTTTTGAAGAAGTTTTGGATCATAGAGGGGTTCAACTATGGCAGGGAAGTAGCACTGATGTGGGGTATCATTAATGGGGGATGCATGGGTGGAAGGAAGTTCTCCAGGGCATGCATATAGAGTATATAGATATGTTTGCATGTTCATTGGGTATTGACATGGGGGTAGAGTTTCACATGACAACTGAGCGAGTGCTGAGTTCCCATTCCAGGAAACTCTGTCACACTCCCCAATGGAGACGCAAAAATCCCCAAGTACAAGGGCAAAGACCTGTGAAGAAGGATGGTCCAATGATGGGCCCTTGACACTGATAACTATGCTTATGAGCCTGTGTGCCTAAAATTTCAACTAGGCCTAGAGCTGCAAGGTGCCTAAGAGTTACCTTCTGAGATCCTCCAGGTTGCTCAAATGTGGCCACTCTCTAAGCCAAACTCAGCATGTAAATGAGTTACCTCCCCCCAGCATGGGAAATGACTCTCAGGATAAGCCTCCCTGGTGCCAAGCATTTACTACCAAGCACCAGCTGGGTGATGCAACTAGAAAGCAATCTTAAATGAAAGGGGGAAATGGTAAAGACAAACGAGTTTATATGGTTAAGAGACTTCGAAATGAGTTGGGAGTTCATCAGAGAGGTCCTGCTTATGCACATCTCAGCAGGATCTCAGGGACAGCCAAAGTAGATACAACTCCAGGTACTAGGGCTCCTAAGGGCTACAGAGACACCCAGGTCCTAGGATCATGACAAATGACTCTGGAGCTCAGTGCCTTGTCAGTGGGCCCTACTTTTGAATGCGTACTCCTGAGTGTGATGGAGTTGAACTCAGATGTGACCTCTCTATGCATGCCTCTTCTGTCACTTTTACTGAACCTGTAGTTGGTGCTGGGTGTATGCTCAGAAGACTTGAATCTCTGGATTGTCTATGTGCTAACTGTGCCCTGAGCCTCAGCAGAGTTGCAACACCTACTCTCTGGTTCATTGGACTTACCCAGGTCAGCTAACAGGGAGGTGAGGATGGTCAACCACCAAATCAGGGAACCAAGAGAGTCGATAGCTGCAAGCAGGAGAATTCCATCCATCAGTCATGTGGTATCTAAGCCCCACTCTGGATTTAGAGGTGGAGTGGACATCACCACCCTAGGGTCCTCAGGACAGAGGAATAAAATATGGATTAGAGTGGACTTACTGGTATTCTACTATAGAGTTATTGTGACTCTAGCAATGGAAGAAATTATATCATCGATGTGGAGACAGTGGCTGTGGGTGTTGCTGAAGGCAGGGAGAGAGACAAAGAGATGTGATATTGGGGCTTTTTCAGAACTTCAGGTTGTCCTCAATAATATTGCAGGGGCAGATGCAGGACATTATATATCCTGCCATAACCCACTGAATAGACTGGGAGAGAGTATAAATTACAACATAAACTATAATCCATGCTGTGTAGCAATGCTCCAAAATGTATTCATCAAATGCAATGAATGTACCACACTAATGAAAGAAGTTGTCAATGTGGGAGGAGTGGGGTTGTGGGGAGTGGGGTATATGTGAACCTCTTATATTTTTAATGTAACATTTTGTGTGATTTATGTATCTTTAAAAAAAGATAGTAAATAAATGGAAAAAATTCATTTGTATTTAATATTTTCCCCTTTTGTCAAGGTCCGTTTCCAGATACATTGCTAGTCAACACTAGTCTGTGCTTGTTAATAATCCCTAGGTGCCAAGGAGGCTCATCCCAGGAGTCATGGGGGAAAGGTAGTGAGTTTATAAGCTGCGTTTGGCTTAGAGAGAGGCTATATTTGAGCAACAAGGAGGCTTTCAGGAGGTAACTCTTAGGTAATATATAATAGCACACTGTTTCAATTAGCCTACTTATGAAAGGATTCATAACTACAACCATCAATATCAAGGGCCTGGCATAATGATCTGTCTTCTTTCACTAGGTGTTGCCCTTTTACTCAGGGGGTTCTTGCCTCTCTGCTTGAGAATGAAGCTGGATTTCCTGGGATGGGAATCCAATATTCTTTTGGTTATAGTGTGGGTCTCCACCCACAGAGAAAATGTCCCATGCCACTTGAACATATTCATATGTCATAGAGGCATGCCCCAGGTGCACCGCTCCTCATACTGCCCCTTATCACTGACACTTGGTGCCAATGATCCTCCCTTCTTGCCATTGTGATATTCAAAAACCTCCCCCCCAAAAAGCCGAAAACAACAACACAAAAACAAATAAAAATAAGAAAGTAAAATAATAATAATAAATAACAATATACAAAAATAAAAAAATGAAAAGAAAATTTTCATTGTATTTTTCATCACCATAAGATCTGTTATCTTTTATGTACAGTGACAGTTTCTTCTGTATGTTCCCCCAGTGTCTTTTTTTTTTCTTTTCTTTACCTTCAAAGAAATTTTAGGTTACAGAGAAGTCACATAGAAAATATAGGGGATTCCTACATACCCAACCCCCTTCCCCTCTCTCACTTTCCCCTATTAATAACATTTTACATATATATGGTACATTTTTTACAATTGATGTACATATATTGAAGCATTGATACTAATCATGGTCAATGGTTTACATTAGGATTTACATTTTGCACCATACACTTTTATAGGTTATGACAGAATTTAAAATGGATTGTGTATTAGTCAGACAAAGTGGTGTTAAGGCAAAATACCAGAAATTAGTTGGTTTTTATAAAGGGTAATTATTTGGGGTAGGAGCTTACAGATACCAGGCCATTAAGCATAAATTACTTCCCTCACTAAAGTCTGTTTTCACGTGTTGGAGCAAGATGGCTGCTGATGGCTGTAAGGGTTCAGGCTTCCTGGGTTCCTCCTTCCAGGGCCTTGCTACCCTCTGGGTTCATGGTTCCTCTCTTCCCAGGGTTTGCTTCTTCTTGGGCTCAGGATTCCTCTCTTCCTGGGGCTTGCATCTCTTTCCTCTGTGAGCTTACTTCCTGGGGCTCCAGCTTAAGGCTTCTGCATCAAACTTCAATGTCAAAAATCCTCAACATCAAAAAGCTACAACTCTGTCCTTTGCCATGCCTTTTCTTTGTGAGTCCCAACCCACAAAGGGATGGGGGCTGAGCACCCTACTAAGATGGCCCAATCAAAGCCCTAATCATAATTTAATCATGCCCAGGTACAGACCAGTTTACAAACATAATCCAATATCTATTTTTGGAATTCATAACTATGTCAAACTCCTACAGCTTGTCTGTCATTGCAAGATCATGCAGAACAATTCTAATGCCCTAAAAATGCCCTATGTTCCATTTATTCTATTTTCCCTTCCCTCTCCCCTTAATGTATTGGTCTGTTTTCTTTATTAGACACTGCCTATGTTCTTGAGAGATTCTTGCCCCTCTAATTGAGAACATAGCAGAATTCCTCAGAATGTGAGTTGTGTGAGGCACAAAAGTGTTTAATTTTGAGAAGGTCTCATTTATCTATTTTTTTCTTTTGTTGCTCATGCTTTGGTGTAAGTTTTAAGACACCATCATCTACCACAAGATGTTAAAAATGTTTCCCTAAATTTTCTTCTCTGAGTTTTAGGATTTTATCTTTTATATTTAGGTCGTTGATCTATTCTGAGTTAATTTTTGTATGCCTGTGCATGAATTAAAAATTATCTAATTCTGTATCCAAGTGTGCCTAGTTTCTAGAAAGCCAATTAAGTAATATAGGCCCTGTAGGCTTTAAATATTCAGAAAGGATGTAGACTGAATATGTATTCAAAGTTACATCCAGACAGAATGTGGGTGATATGTTAATTCAAGCTTACCTGGAATATGGGTAATATGTTAATTCAAAACCTATCTGGTACTCAAACAAACACTTACATCCTACATCCTCTGTATAAAAAGGACGCAGAAATCCTATTTATGGCTCAGTTTTTTGGACAGGAGTTCCCAGGCCCAGCCAGTCATAAGAAATTTTTCCTTCTCAGAATATTCCTGAGTCCTGGTCTTCAATACATGATCATTGAATCTCTCTGCTTCTATAACACTCTCAACACCATTTCTTGGATAGACTGTACTGCCCCAGGTGAGTGGGTTTGACAACCTTGTCAAAAATCACTTGACCATACCATAGCTGTGAAGGTCTATTTTTTAATTCTCAATTTGAATCCATTGGTCAAAATGTCTATCTTTATGCCAGTACAAAGTTGCTTTTACTACTGTAGCTAATTATTAACAATGTACTTTAAATTCAGGAAGTGAGATTTCTCCAACTTCATTCTGCTTTTTAAAGATTATCCCTTGCTATTTGGGGTCCCTTACCCTTCCAAATAAATTTGATAATTGGTTTTTCCATTTCTGCAAGAAAAGGCTGTTGGAATTTTTATTGGGAATGCATTGGATCTGATCCCTTTTGTAGAGGCAGTCATTGAGTGTGGCCTTTGAAGTTTGCTCTGATGCCAAGAGGGCTCTTCTTAGGCTGTCTTTTCCTCTGGTTCTGTTAAACTCCTAGTTGGTCTATAGTTATATTGTTGTTCTTACAGAGCTCTCCTCCTCTCCTTAATTGCTTACCATCAAAATCTCCATTGTTCTCAACAGTTTCCTTAGGCATGAACTTTACCACCTCTGTTATGTATAAGTTTTGGGAAGAACTTTGGAATTCTTTGTTCTTAAACCTTACTTCTTCCTTTGAAAAGAACCTCTCTGCCACTGCTCTGGAATTCGGGGAGGGGACAGGCACCTGCTTTTCTCAGACTGTCTGCTGGTTTTAGAATAAGGAGTTTTGCCCTAAGCTATCACTTACTATCTTGGGTGACTCCAGCCCAGAGAGCCTGGTTATCGCTCTCCAATCTTCCTCACGTAAGAGAGCAATGCCAGGTGTTAAGACACCATTGAGAACAAAATTAGATGGTCCCATATCCACTAAGGTAGCATAGAACATAACTATTCAGGGTGATTTACCCCACATACCAAAGGCAGGAAAAAACAAACAACAACAATAAAAAAGAACAAGAAGCAAGGAGAAAGTTTCAGAAAGGTAGAAAAAAGCAGAAAGAGGCAGATAATCAGTCTATAAAGCAAAATCTCTAAGAAATGATAGGCTTTGAATTAATAGATGAACATCCCAATAAATGCAATCTCTGGGTATTTATGGCAGTGGAGGTCAGTGGGGAAATGTGTTCATTGGAGTAGTTTACATTTAGTGGGATGCCCCCATAAGAATCTGTGGAATGTGAGCTACCAGACTGTATTTGAGAATATGAGTAGGAGATGGAATCTCTTAACAGCCACTTTAGTAGAATTAGCAAGATCAGCAAACAGATATCTTTATTAAATCACTTAAAGACATTTTTTTGGCCAATAATAGAGACTGGGTTTATTTGTCTCTTTGTTTTATCTGAAATAATGAAAAGTGTTTGAACTTGATCATCAAGGTGCTAACAAGCCTGCAAACACACAAGGTACTATACTGAGTTTCTTATCTTCATCTACAGGGTCTTTTTATGAGGGACTACAAGGTGTAATGGGTCAATAAATCTAACTCTTGAGGCATGTGCATGTTGGAGGGTGGGGAGAAGAGGGAGTGTGAGTGTGTGTGTGTGGTCATGGATGACACTCAAGTTGCCTCCACAGCCAATTGAGTAGATGACCATCATCTTTACTGGAATACTAACACTGTAAAAGAACAAGGAAAATCATATTGGGAGAAGGAAGTTCTATTCAGAAGCCATTCCAAATTGTATTGAGAATTTAACTAGATGATGCATGCAAAGAAAGTTGACTAAAAATGTGGGCACAATATATATTGATAACAGTGACGTTTATTACTACCTAGCTGACATGGGGTTCCAGTCTGTACAAAGAACTTGGAATGACTCTTCTTAACTTCAACTGTGTATTAAACTCTGCCAAAATGTTTGTTGTTCTATAGTATATATTTTGTCCCTAAATATAAATGTTAATGTTAATTCTCTTTTACTCCCAGTGTCTCAATTTTAAACTCTTTCTAATTTTACTCGAATAAACACACCCAAGTATTTTCTTCAAAACATAGTGCAACCAAGGCTTTCCTGCAGACAAATTCCCAGAACACCAAGAAAAAATAAAAAGATGGAGTATAAACAAAAGCAACCTTATTTACAAAATTTCAGTTTAAGAGGAAGAGTGAGTCCACGCCACTTACCATGAACAGATGTTTTAGAAGTCCTTGCGGTTGTCCTTAAATTTCTGTCAGTTGTTTCCAAATCTTAGTTTGCATAAGGATCACCTGGTGGGCCTATTAAAATTCCAATTTCTTGGGCCCACCTCCAGAGAATATGATTTATTGATTCAAATGAATCATAAGAAATTGTGTTTTCAATAAGGAAACTTTATTTTTAATATATGATGATGAAATGGTTTGTCCATGGATCACATGTAGAGAACATGGTTCATCATTTTGGCCTTAATATTCAGCATATTTCAGATCCCTGTGTTTATTTTTGAAGATTGCATCTGTTTGTAAGAGTAAGCATACCATGATGCCCAATGCCAGAGCTGTGGGAAGGAACCCCTGCCTTCTCTGACTATTTGGAGATTTTAGACTTTCCCTGCTGTCATTGCTTCCACTGACATCCTAGCGTTGCCTTGATGCCAGTAAAGCTGCCTTGCATAGGAAAGGAACATTTCTAATTAGGCAAGGCTGGTGATCAGTTATTTTGACAACAAATCAGAAGTTCTTTAGCATGGAAGATACACAGATTTAACTCTGATTTTATGGGATATGGCCATGGGAGGGTTATCAGGACCACATTTTACATAATTAAGATTTCCTGCTGTGTTATCCAGTTATAGCGTCTTGGAGATGGTCCATTTGGCAAAAAAAAAAAAATGCTATTACAGCCTCCATTTCCATTCCTTGTATGTCTTATGGATAGAGAAATAGAAAAGTTATACAAATCAGAGTTATAAAATTAGGATTGTGTGAGGAAGAAGACATTAGTTTTAGGGGATTATCAGCCTTAGACATAACTTTAGAGGACATGTGTCTGAGCTGTGATATGGGACCTTTCCAATCAAGCTGAAATCAAAGTATATATAAATTTTGAAAAATTGAAAGTGGTGAAAAAAACAACAAGATTATATCAATTTATGAGCAAATGGAGTTTACAAGCAACTCTTCATAATTTAACTCATTTTTTAAGTATAAAAGCTTTTAAATTGTATTAATAAGGCCCAAGTTAATGCTATGAATTAATGCTTTCATGCTATTTGTTTCTTCCTTGTCTCTCATAAATCTATAATTGTAATTCAGTCATTATTTCCAAGGTCAATGTAAATATTAGCTGGGAAATTCTGGCAGGAACATGGCTGGAATACTTTTAGGTGGAAAGATAGATTGATAGATGCTATAGAAAATATATAGATATATAGATAAATGGATGAATGCAGTTATGTAGGTATAAATTTAGATAAACATATTGGCATATATATAGATAATTATACATATATTAAATAGTTTTATGATCTTTGAAAAATATACAGAATAGGAGTACCTATTATGTCAGGTTGTAGAGAGGATATATATATTTAGGATATACAAAGCACTTACTCTAGTTCTATGAGCATGGTTATTGCTCACAAATCATAACATTTTTATTGGAGTGATAGATACAAAGGAAGAACATATCTCCACACAAGTAAAAATTAGAATCTATTTTTAATTACTTTGGTGGGTTCTGACCTAGAGAAGCATGAAATGTTATATGTGTATTGCAAATAACCTGAAAGTAAAAATGGGGATAATCACATCATTTTCCTGAGTGTGATGTTTTCCTTGGATGTATGGTATAGTGTTTGTAGACACTTCATTAAGTAACTTTTGTAAATTGACTTATTCTCTAGCTTCCTTTGGACCATAGTTCACGGTTAATCAAAGTACAGTTCTGGGAAAAGATGTAAACGGCTGTTAACTTAGTAATATGATCCTTACCATCTGACTCGGTAGGAAATTAATAGGACTCCTAGAACCACAAGGGAACTTTTGCAATTAAGTCAAGAATATTGGGAAAGTAGAGTTAATCATTCAATGAGAAAAAGTTTTATAAACTCCTTGCTTATTAAGACATTTTTAGTGCCCTAGTACGTGGTTGATACTCAATAAATATGTGATGATTGAATCAAATTCTCTAATTATTAAACTATTTTGATTGCCTTTCTCTGCCAAAATATTTCTGTGTTTATCATCCACATTGTCCTTGGAGGACTTCTACCATCTAATATTCTAAGTGCTTGGAAATTATTAAAACAAAGCAGGCAAGATTCCAGTTCCAACCTTCTAACTGAAGAGAGGGGATGGTTCAGAGTCAGAGAAACATGATAAATAGGATAAACAGCAAACTTTATGTTATGCTAGAAAGTGATAGATATTATGAATGAAGGAAAACAAAGAAAGGAAATTTGGGTGAGGGGAGTCCAAAGATAGGAGGGGAGATTGGTGAGGGGTACGGGGTAGCTGCACTTTAATAAAGTGGTTAGCATCGTTTCTTTGAAAAAATGACCTTTAAGCAAAGACTTGAAGGAAATGAAGAAATAAGCCATAAAGGCTTATTTATGAAGAAATAAACTATCTGGGGGACCGGCATTCTGGGAAGAAGAAATCAGCAAATGCAAACACCCTAAAGTGGAACGTGGTGATCTAGGAACAGAAAGAAGGCAGGTGTGCTGAGACCTAGTGGAGGGGGGGAACAGTAGGAAGAGGGATGGCAGATCAGACGCTTTTGGTTTTTTTCTTCTCAAATAATTTTGCGATTACTCTGAGTGTAATGGGGAGTCATTGCAGAGTTTTGAACAGACATCTGATGTGAACTGGTTTACATTTTGGAGGTATCACTCTGGTTGGTATGTTGGGAATAGACTGTAAGGGCGCAAGCAGGGTGACCAGTTATGAGACTAACGCAGTATCCCAGGGGAGAGGGATGGGATTCAGATCCAGGTGGTAGAAGTGGAAATGGTAGGGAGGGGTCAGCCTCTTTGCCTTCTTTGCTACGTTAGAGTTGATTTTATCAGGCAAACCATCCTACCTGGAACACTATAAAACGCTGACCACATTTACACAGTAACAGCAACCTCTTGAAAGCGTTTAAGGTCAATCACGGCATTCCACACTGAGTCCCGAGATACCCCCGGGAGGGCCCGCGCGTCGAGGTGAGCCTAACACCCTTCACCACTCGGCCATAATCTAAGGCGCACGAAGCTGTGAGGACAAGACAAAACTAGCGGCACAGAACCTCAGGAATTTCGAAGATATGGAGAGAAATGTTGGACTTTAGGGCTACCAAATCCTACCAAATATCTGGATATGAGAGAAGAGTGGAGAAAAAGTAACTGCCGAGATGAAGTCCAAGAAATTTGCTGTTTCTTACACTGGGGGCGAATAAGAGGCCAAGAAGTAAAGAAAAGCTATAGTTAAGATTCTGAAAAGAACACTAAGCAGGGCATTAAGCAATAGCCTGGAATTATGCACATTGGCATGCAGGGCAAAACAAAGAGGAAGGGTCCATACAAATACTTCAACCTCCCAGGTAAGACCCCCAAATTATTATTTATTATTATTATTTCCTTTCAATAGTTTATTATCAAGGTTTTAGGAAATAGTACTGTGTGACCTAAAACTCAGAGATAAAAGAGAAACTAAAGCAGTTCCACAGATAATAAAGATTTATCAGGTTAATATGTTCTAGTAAATAAATGACAAGATGAAAGTTTTCACTAGAGAGTAGAATATACTAAATAGAATCAAATGGAAGTTCTCAAACAATAAAGTAAAATAGCTGAGATAAACAACTCAATAAACAGTATCAATAGCATATATATGCATAGGAGACTGGACTAGTAACTTGGAAAGATAAATGAGTAGAAAATTCTCTGTTCCAAATTGTGGGAAGAAAAACAGTAAATATATTTTGGTAAAGGATGGTGGTTGATAGTAGCACAACGTTGTGAAAGTAATTAACGGTATTGAAATATATACCTGAATGTGATTAAAAGGAAAAATATTAGACTGTATATTAGGTAAGAGAGTAAAGACTTTAAAAATTTCCTGTGACTACACTACACAGTGAACCCTGAGGTAAACCATGGACTATAATTAACAGCACAATTATGAAAATATATCATCAATTATAACAGATGTTCCACACCAATGCCAGGAGTTAATAATAATATTGTAGCATATGAAAATCCTGTATTTTATGCAAGATTGTTCTGTAAACCCACAACTTCTCTAATAAAGAAAAAAAAAATGTGATCTTCAATAGTGAAGTTCCAGATAGAGGAGACAGATGTGGACATGGGGTAAAGTGGTATTTAAGGACATAATAACTGAGAATTTTCAAAACTGACAAAGGAGGCAAGTCATGGATTAAGGAAGCACTAGGAGAAGGTGATTATTAAGGGGTAGAGCTTTTTTGTCTGCTTTTTGTTTATTATTATTTTTGGAATAATAAAAAAAATGCTCTAATAATGATTGACGTGATGAATGCACAACTATGTGATTATACAAAATAACACTGTTGTACTCTTTGGATGGATTGTATACTTTATTAATATGTATCAATGAAATAGATTTTTAAAAAAGAAGAAGTCAAATTTAAGCACATATCAGGACACATACACACACCTGCACACAGCATAATAAATCTGCTAAAATCCAAAGACAAAGAAAATAACTTGTAAAGCATCCAAGGGAAAATAGGCACGTTACTTCAAAAGGAGCAACAATGAGACTGAGAGCTGAATTCTCAACTGAAATGAAGTGAGCATGAGGAAAATAGAATAACATCTGCAAAGTGCTTAAAGAAAACATTTGTCAATCAAAAATTCTTTCTTTTCCTAGTAAAAACAACCTTTTAAAAATAAAGACCTTTTCAGATAAACAGAAACAGGGGGGATTCATTGGCAGTAAACAAGACAATAGGAAAATGGTGGAAGCGAGGATATACAGGATGGAATGAAGAACAATGATAAAAG
Organism: Dasypus novemcinctus; assembly: GCF_030445035.2. Lineage (NCBI taxonomy): Eukaryota > Metazoa > Chordata > Mammalia > Cingulata > Dasypodidae > Dasypus > Dasypus novemcinctus. Next base: position 15,699,389 of record NC_080687.1, on the reverse strand, counting down.
ACAAAAAACCCGGGTAAATTAAAACTGCCATTTTCTATACCAAACAACAATAATAACTCCATGTATTCGAAATATGTTTGAAAATATATAGAGAAACAAAGTACCTAACACCAATAATACTAAAAGTAGGAAGGGGTGAGTTGAATTCAAATGTGCTTGCATTGACCAAGAATTAAAAAATAAGTACTTATTATTTAGAGTAGCCCTAACCATTCAAAGATTTATGTTGAAATCCCTAGGGTAATCACAATAATAATAATGAAAGGCAGTAAAACTAATAAGGTAATAGAGAGGAAAATGAAATAAAAATAGAATCATAAATATTGGATTAAACTAAAATAATTTGAGAAGGATAAAATGAACCAGAGAGGACAAATAGCAAGCAGTTCACAGGTTTCATCTCAGATACATCAGTGAATACTTCAATTAAAAGACAAAAATTGAAGACTGAAAAATAAAACCCAAATAAGGGGTGTTTACAAGAGATACATTAAATGTAAGGGCACAGAAAGGTTAAAAATAAAAGGATGCAAATTATGACACATGAAGACTAACCAAAACAAGTTGTCATAGCTTTACTAATATCAAAGAGCAGACTTTAACACAGAGAGATATTTCATAATGATAAAAAGCCCAGTCCATTAGAAAGATATAATAGTTCTGAATTTGTGTGTGGTTAATAAAAGAACCTTTCCCACAATCAGTGCAGGATTTTAACACTTCTCTCTCAATAGCTGATAGAACAGACAAAAAATTATGCACAGAATATTTAAACAGCGTGACTAAAAAAATTGACCTACTTGACATATATATAGAACACTGCACTCAACTTTTCAAGTGCTCTTGGGATATTTACTGAAATTCACCATTTGCTGGGCCATAAGGCAAGTCTCAACAAATTTCAAACCATTGAAATTATATGGTGTGGTCTCCACCACAATAGAATTAAACTAGAAATAAGTAACCAAAAATAGTTGGAAAATACTAAATGAAACATTAACAAATATAATCCAGTGCTATGAACAAATCATAATACATCATGATAATGTTGAATAATTTTAGAAAAGGACTAGAAAAATAATGATCTCAGAAATGAGGACAGAACTGTAGGTAGCACAAAGAACTATCTGTCTCCTGTGTGTTACCTTTTCTGACTCTCCTTCTTCTTGCCAAGGGGCGTGGACACAGAATTACACTTGCCTGGAAAGAGCCCCTTTTTCTAGTTTGAACAAAGCTACTATAGAGGTGGCTCTCTGAAATCTCAGGGGAAAGAAAGATAACACAGTTTACTCTAAAGTATTAAAGTCAAAAGGTTCTGGATGAATTAGGTTGAGCGTCTTCCCCTCCCAATGCAGATATTTTTCCTATGAGCTTTCATTAATGGAACTTCAGATGATGTGTCTGCAAATGCTAGAGGTTTCAAGTAATCAGAAAAGTAATTAGGGCAACTGCAACAGCAGGAGTGGTGATGAGAAGTAAATGTATTTACCTATAGAACTTCAAAGAAATGTAGTGGTTAAGGAAAAGAATGCAAATATTACATTAGACTGTAGATAATATCTGACAAACAAAAATTAGGAGGGGAAGAAGATATGGAGAGGAAATGTGTACTGCTTATTTTATTTTTAATAGACAAGGGACAGATTGTGGGTCATATAATGCTTAAAATTCCAGTAATAGAAGTACAAGGGTAGGTCCTAGGGGAGTTAATATTGTGATCTGATTTGGGGGACAGAGGAGAGGGAGGAGAAGGGAGGTATAAGAAAGGTGATAATTTTAGAATTGCTTACAGTTTGGAAAAGAAAAGATAATTTGAATCACAGTTGTGATATTCCTGTATACCCCTAAAAATAGTTACTCTAGAACAAAAATATAGCCTTTCCTAAATATCAGTACTCCACAAAGAAAATCAGAGATCACCTTGTAAATGATATAAAATGACACATCTTAATCCAATCTTGCATCATAGACGAGCTACATTAATATGTTAAAGAAAAAATAATTTCAAATGTTATTTCATGCTTGACTCAAGAAACACATTTTTTTAAGGATTTATTTATTTATTTATTTCTCTCCTCCCCCCTGCCAACTGTCTGCTCTCTGTGTCCATTCGCTGTGTGTTCTTCTGTGACCACTTCTATCCTTATCAGCAGCACCTGAAATCTGTGTTTCTTTTTGTTGCATCATCTTATGTCAGCTCTCCGTGTGTGTGGCGCCATTCCTGGGCAGGCTGCACTTTCTTTTGCGCTGGGCGGCTCTCCCTACAGGGTGCACTCCTTGCGCATGGGGCTCCCCTATGCGGGGGACATCCCTGAGTGGCAGGCCAGCTCCATACGGGCCAAGGAGGTCTAGGGTTTGAACTGCGGACCTCCCATGTGGTAGGCAGACGCCCTATCCATTGGGCCAAGTCCACTTCCCAAGAAACACATCTAAGTCAAAGTGATCAGAAAGACAGCAAATAAAAGGATGCGCAATGATGCCCTAGGGAAAGGAAAAGAAATGGCTGAAAGGATTTGTAATATTAATTAGTAACTGGATAGAATCCAGTCTACAAACAAAGTGGGTAAGACAAGGAAAGGAATTTTTAAAATTCATTCAAAATGAGCATATGAAAATAATCCACACATCACAATATATAAAAATAATTTTCATGAGGCAAAACTACAGGAGCTACAAGGAGAATTAGAACACACTTATAGTATTTGAGTTAAATACTTTTTCTCAGTCTGTGACAAACTATGGGGAAATAACACTAAGTAAAACTATAGAAGACATACTAACACAAGTTATGAACTAGATACAATTCATCCATCCATCTATCTATATATTTACAATGGACCCTCTAAAATATCCCCAGTAAGTCCTGCCTTCTGGTGTAAATATGTCTTCACCTAGCCCCCTACCCTTGGTGCAGAACAAATCTGTGACTTGCCTCTGACCAATAGAATATGACAAAGGTGCTGGGCTGTCATGTTTGCTTACACTGCAATACATGACACTGTCTTAGGAGACTGGAACCAGAGCTTCTACTTGCTGGCTTGGTGAAGGACGGAAGCAGCCATGTGGAGGAAGTCCGAGTGGCAAGGACCTGCAGTGGCCTCTAGGACCTGCAGGCAGCACCCAGGTGACAGCCAGCAAAAAGCCAGTGCCGTCACTCATCCAGCCACAAGCAAGCAGATTCTGCCAACAACCGAAATGAGTCTGGACATGAAGTCTTACCCAAGAAAAACCTCCACACGAGAGCACAGTTTGGCTGACACCTCAATTAGAGCCGTGTGAGATCTTGAGCAGGGGACCCAGCTCACGTAGGCCTGGACTCCTCATCCCAAAAAACAGTGAGATAATAAATGTGCGTTATTTTAAAGCACTAAATTTGTACATTTGTAAATTTTTAAAGCACTAAATTTAAGGCACTAATTTTTTAGGCAGCAACAGAAAACTCATATACTGAATAAATATATACGCATTAAAGATAGAGAATATAACTGCTGATGGGACAATCACAAAAATCGAACATCTAACAGGCCAGAATAAAACATAATACATTCAAAAGATAGAAATAGTATTGAAAAAATTATCTAATCACAATGTAATAAAGCTAGAACTTGATGGCAAAATCAGAAAGCAAAGAGCTGTACTTCCTATATATAAAAAATTCTTTCCTAAGTAACTTTTGGGAAATTTATTAATACATCTTAGCTTCATTATAGAGCTAAGAGAAGTAAGATCATCTCCACTGATGCTAAAAAAGTCATTCGACAAAATTCAGTACCCATTCCTCATTTTATTAGAGTATAGATACTTCCTTAATATGGTAAAACTGTATTTAAACTAAGCATAACAAAACAAATAGACCAAAATCAGCATCTTATTTGATGGGAAAATACAGGATATATTCCTGCTAATTTCAGGATAAAAGCCAGAATGCCTTTTTCCACCCCAATTCAACATTGTTTTGGACATATTTCCCAATGCAATAGATCAGAGAATAGAGGTATGAGGGACTGAAAGAAAGAAATAATGGCAGATAATATAATCATATACCTAAAAAATCTAAGAAAGTAATTTTAAAAATGTTAAAAAGCAGTAAGAATTCAGAAAGATGGCAAATTATAAATTGGTATACAAAAGTCCAAAGCTTTCTTGTATTTTACAACCGCTCTGTAGAAGATATAGTGAAAATGAAGACACCATTGATATTTACAACAAACCCTATAGAATACCTATAATATACTTACTAGAAAATTTGCAAAATATATAGGAATACATCTTTAAAATTCTCTTGAAGTACAAAAAAATTTAGACTGAATAAATGGCAAGGTACATCACAGTTTTGGTTAGAAAATCACATTATCATATATATAATCTAAATAAATGTATGAATTTAATGCAATCCCAAGAAAACACCATTAGGTAGGTTTTTGGAACTTGACAAGATAAGTCTAAAATTCACACAGAAAAATCAGTAAGCAAGAATTAAAAACAAACTCCGTAAAGGAAGACCTATTTCACTTAAGAAACTCTAAAGCCTTCATAATTATTTCAGTCTGATGTTATTGTTGTATAGACAGATAAATGCTATATAGTTTAGAAAATATAAACAGAAAGTATTAAAAAAGCTTAAGTACTGAGGGAATTTATTGTACAATAATTACTACACTCATAGTCTACAACAAACACCAAGATGCACTCTATGGATCAAAGATTTAAATGTAAAACAAAGAAACAAAAAGTCAAGCTATCAAAGTACAAAAGTACAAAAAGGAGTGAACTGCTTCATAATTTTGGAGTAAGGAAGGTCTTTATCATTGTGATTCAAGAGATATAAACTAAAAGAGTGATAAACCTGAATCCATTTTTTAAAAAACTCACAGGCAAAGTCAAATAACAGATGAAAAACTAGGAAAAATATTTGCCCCTTATGTCACAAAGGACTAATATCGTCAATATGCAAAGATCTCAGAGAAACTGAGGAGAAATTGATTAAAATGCAGCACAACCATGGGCAATGGATATGACTAGATGATTCGAGATATAAATATAAATGGCTTATAAACATCCAAAAATAATTTTCATAACTTATTCATTGAAGGGAAATTTTTAAAAATTAAAACTACACCAAGATTTTCATTTATCAAATTGTTTACTAATTCCAAAAGTTTGGTGACATTGAATGTTGGCGAGGCTCACATATTGCTGACTGGATTTTAAATTAGCATCACTATTAAAGAAAGGAGTTTGGCACTATCTACCAAAATTATGTGTACATGTTCCCTTTGACACAATAATGCCACTTATAGGAATTTATTACAGATTTACTTGCATACGTGTGAAATTATTTCATTCAATCTTATATATGAATACAAGATTACTCGTAACACTCGTAAATGTAAAGTTATAGAAATCAAACTACATCTGCTTAATGAATTTTGATGAACAAAGAGAAATTGCTTTTGATTATTGTAGCAGTTTGGTATTGTTTATGAATTCCAAAAATAGATATTGGATCATGTTTGTAAACTGGTCTGTTCCTCTGGATGTGTTAGATTGTATTAAATTCAGAGGTTTCATTCTTACTTGATTAAATAATGATTAAGGCTTTGATCGGACCACATCAGTAGGACGTTGAGTCCCCAACCCCTTGGTGGGCAGGGAATCATAGAGAAAACACACAGCAGAGGAGTTAGTTGGAGTTTTGAATGCTGGAGCCCTGGGAATTAAACACACTAGAGAACACAAAGGAATAGAGACAGCTCCATAGACATGGCAGAGGCCCTGGGAAGAGAGCGAACCTGATAGTCCACAGCTGACTTCGTGAAGAGAGCAGAGCAGCTGAGCCTGGAGAGGAACGAGGAGACAGACCAGACTTCTCCCTGCCTACAGCTGATATTGGAAGAAGCTGGGACCACAGGGCCTTAAGAGGAAGAGGGAGACAGAACCCTTGCAGAGATCAGCAGCCATCTTGCTCGAACACTTGGCAACAGACTTTGGTGAGGGAAGTAACTTACACTTTATGGCCTAGTAACTGTAAACTTTTACCCCAAATAAATACCCCTGATAAAACCCACAGATTTCTGTTACTTTGCATCATCACCCCTTTCACTGACTAATGCGATTATGAAATGGAATCAACTCTAAAAGGTCTTATTGAGTTAAAAAATAAATAAAAAATAGGAGCAGAACAGTACATATGGTGTGATGCTATTTATGTTAAAGAAAAGTGGTGCACAATAAAAGGTGTATGCATATTTCTAACATTTGTATAAAAAATTCTCAAGAGTTTATGGGTTGCCAGATAAAATTACAGGACACCCATTTAAATTGGAATTTCAGATAAATAATGAGTATTTTAGCATAGATATATTTCATGCAATTGTTGGAACATACTTATACTAAAAGGTAATCATTGTTTACCTGAATTTTAAGCATAACTTGGGAGTCCTGCCTTTTTATTTGCTAAATCTGGCAACCCTAGGAAGGATAGACAAATACTTTAGAACAATGTTTAGCTCTGTGGACGGAGAGTGGAGAGCTCAAACTGGGCAAACATGAGATGGGACAAAGGATGACTTTCTCTTTTATACATTTTATACTTTTTTATTTGAAACAGTATAACTGTATTATATATTAAAATAGTATAAATAAATAAAAACAAATAGATAAAACAAAAATAAATAAATACTAAAAACCAGGTGTCTTTCAAAGATTTCTCTTTTGTATTATTTATAGTAAAATCAGTCTCCATTCTATCACCTTAAAATTTGAAAATATAAATGTCCAAAATCCAGTGAAAACTGAAACTTGCTATGATTTTTTTATATGTTCAAAGTATCCTAACTCCCCCTAGGCTTCTTATTGTTCCCATTTCAGCAGTGGGGAAAAAAATCAAACATCTGAGGTTTGGGATAGAGAATAAAAGTGTCAGATAGTGTTATTCCTGACAAGGCAGGCTCAGCCAGGTTTTTGAAATCTTCCCAAATCTTCCCAGCCTTTTGACAGCTTCTCAGATAACTCAAATGGCTAGTTCGACATGTTGCTGTAGCAGGCACCAGGTGGGAAAAAAAATCAAAGGGAGATTGTGACATGGGACTTGTTAATGTGTCAGACCTCACACTGACACCTGGTGGACACACCCACACCCATGTGTGTAACACACACATAGACACAAACACACCTGGACACACAGACACACACATAAACGCACACATGCAGATGAGCCAATTTACTAAAATAATTCATGATTTTCTTGATGGTTGGGAGTTTGGGTTTTTATCCTAATAACATAAATACATGATAAAACTATAGTGATGGGGGGAAATGGAAAAAAATTAAGTAACCCTGACGAGCTTTGGTCCCTCTTTTCATTAAATAATATTGTAAAATTGATACAGAGAATTATTAATTTTTTGACATGAATATCATCATTGTATCATTTACTTTAAAGTTAATGCTCCTTATTTTTAGGTAGGAGATAGGACAAAATCACAATCCTAGGCTTCTTAACTGGTAAAAATATAGCTTTGATTTTTTTTTCTTTCTGATTAAGCAGATTTTAATTTTTAAATCTAAATAAATGGCTTATTTTAGGGATTCAAGTACTACGAATCAGAAGAGATATTTTAAGAAGAATACAATTTCTGAAGATAACATTGTTTGGCAAAATGATAGGGTGTCCAAAGTACAAGTTCTCATGTTTGGCATTTTGAAAGTAGATTTTATAAAAATGTCTTCTGCCATAGTCCTAATCATCTGAGAGATTCTTGCCATTTAACCTTATGCCAGCTGGCTCATGTACCCACAGACTTTTTTTGGCAGATGGTCAACTACAACACACATTTCAAACAGCTGGATTAACCTAACAGCTCCTACTAGATCCCTTTCATCTGTTTTGCAGAGATAGAAGGCTGCTATTTAATTACAGTCTAATTGGAAAACACGAACACATCTATACCTAATCAATAGGATAATGGCCACAAAATATAAGTTGGAAATTCCAAATAAAAGCTGTTATTTAAAATAAGAGCTAAGTTTATACATTTTTCAATGTGTTTTTATATTCTTTCATTTTCTTATTTTTGGTTATAAATTCAATTGGGAAACAGAAAAAAGACAACAGCTACCTTTCTGTGTTAATGTCCTGTTCTTTAAAGCAAATTCAAAAGAAAAACAAAACAACACAGACCAGAAAATTCTATAATAGGACACTGGAATTCTTAGCTTAGCATGCAGTTATTTTTTTTCTTTTCTGTCTGAGATTATAATCAAAACAGCATTGGTGTTTCTTAAAACTTCAGTCTCCATCATGATATTTGCAATGTTTTAAATGAGGACCATATGTTCTTCCCAAACCTATTTAACAGTGGTAGCCAGATGTTTGAAGAAATTATGAAGAACAGCTCTACCAGCTTATCCTAACAGTTAAGCATACTAATGACGACTTACTGGCTTTCAAAAGCTGTCCTCACTTCAGCTAGCAGAAAAAACAAACAAACAAACAAACATGTCTACCTGTAGTAGTATTTATGACTGGGAATGATTATTTTGATTAATGTTAAAAGATAACAAACTTTCTGATTAATAAACAATAATACTTTTTCAAGATATTTATACAATTCAAGTGAATTACAGAAACTAATATCATGGTTGCAATTAACTAAAACCAGAATGATATTCACAATAGTTTCCGTTATCAGCCATAGCCATAATCAGTGAACACACTTTGGATTCTTCAAGGCTAATAATGAGTTCTTAATGTTAAAGGCTTTTGCTGTCAGAACATGCAAAAAAGATAAAACAGATTAGACAATATCTTTTGATGCAAATGTCTAGGCTAACTAACTCCCCAAACATGTAGCACATCACCACCATTCTTGTTTTCTGCACATTAACAGTTAGTTTTGCTTCCAAATGTAGCTAAGTACTAAGTACCAAAGAAGTATTACTGCTTGGGGAACAGTGTACATATTTAAGATATATTTTTAAATAAGCAAATACCTATCTACATGTGCTTTTATATAGGTATAGACAAGTAAGTCAAATCCCCTGCAATAATTTAAGATTAGTATACAACAGGAAAGAAAACATACACCTCCTTATTGGAATGAAGAGGGACAGAAATTCACTTTATGTGGGGTATTATAAAATATGTAGAATTTAATTAAATTTGATGTGGTATAATAGTATATCAAGGTAGACTATAGCAAGCTAAAGTTGTATTTGTAGGATGAAACCAGTTAAAACACAAACAGCTAAGAAGCTAAGAAAATGGAATATAAAAAATATTGAAGGAAATAGGAAAGTAACAAAAAAAGGGACAAAGATTGATGAGACTAGTAGAAAAATAAAAAGCATGTTTGTAAATTTAAGTTGAAACATAATTACAATTACCTTAAATGTAAATGGTCAAAACATGAAAATTAAAAAGCAGAAATCATCACTGGATAAAAGAGCAAGAGCCAACAATATGATACCTGCAATTAACACATCTTAAATATAAAAACAGAGAAAGTAAGAGTAAAACGATGGGCACAGTTATACCATGTAAATGCTAATCAAAAGAAAGCTGGAGAGATTATATAATATAAGAAGAAGCAGATTTCAGAAAAGAAATATTATCATGGATAAAAGTGATATTTTGTAACTATAAAGAGATCAGTTCATGAGAGGGAAATAATATGTAAATAGAGCTAATAACATAAACTCAAAACCCCTGAAACAAAAACTGATAAATCATAAAGTATAAAGAGAAAACCCAAAATATGGGTAGATTTTTACATGTTTCTTTAAATAGTTGATAGAAAATTAGGCAGAAAACCAGTAAGCATATAGAAAACTTTATTAACCTAGTTGACCTGACATGATCAGCATTTATAGAACACTCCTCCCAACAAGAGCGGACAGGACATTCTTTCAAGGGCATAAGGAGCAAAAACTGAGCCATAAAATAAGTCTCAATATATTCAAAATGATCAAAATCTTACAGAGTATGTTCTGTGACAAAAACAAAATTTAATTAGATATAAATAACAAAAATATATCTTCAAAATCCCCAGTTATTTGGCAATTATACAATATACTCTAAATAACTCATGCATAAAATAAGAACCTCAAAAGGTATTAGAAAATGTCTAGAAATAAAATAGGATGAATGCACAACATAAAATATGTGGGATGTGGCTCTAAATATGTGCTAAAGGGAAAGATCCAATGTCAGTGTTGAAGACTTTACCGTAAGACACTAGAATAAGCTTAGCAGCATAAATACAAGCAAGTAAAAAGGAGGTGATAATACAGAGGCTTAAGTCAATAAGAAAGACACAATCTATGAAACCAAGCAAATTCATAGAGTCAGAAACTAGAATATTGGTTACCATGGGCAGGGGTGGGGACAGGGAATGTGGAATTAATGCTTAAACAGTAGAGAGTTTCCACTTGGGACATTGGAGAAGTTTTGGTAATAGATGATGGTGATGGCAGCACAACATTGGGAACATAATAGTACTGAAATATATACTTGAATGTTGATAAAAATGGAAAGTTTAGCTTGTGCGTATGTTACTAGAATAGATCTATCTGTTGTGGAAAACCACTTTGATCAGAAAGCGCATGTGCTCTAGTTAGTCTAATATAGTTCAGTTACTTTCTGACTGCATTTTTTCCCCTAATGTTCCTTTCTCTTCCAAACTTTACCACCCTGGGTTTTTGTTTTATAAGGATAGCTCTCTGTCAAATTTTCTGTAATGCACATGCAGTTTCTTTTATTAGAGAAGTGGTACGTTTACAGAAAAATCATGCAGAAAACACAGAGTTCCCATATATCCCACTCACACACGTGGTTTTTGCTCTTATTACCACTTTGCATTAGTATTCTTATATTCTGGATCCATGTGTTGCACACATTTTCTCCCATTCTATGGCTCACCTATTCATTTACTTAATAGGTACAAGCCACATGAAATTTTATTTGGCAAAGTAGTTTATCAAATTTTATATAAATTTTTAAAAGAAATGGCTGCCTATCCCAAAGTCATAAAGATTTTCATTTAAAGATTTTCTTTTAGTTTTTCTTCCTGAAGGTTTATAATTGAAGTTTTTAAATTTAGGTCTAAGATTCATTTCAAGTAAAATTTTATGCATGTTATTTCTTTCATTTGAATATCCATTTTTTCCAACATCATTTAGTGAAAAAATTTCCTTTTCCCATTGAATGGTTATGGTATATTTGTCAAAATTGACTCTTCTCAGATAGACTAAACAACAGATAGATAGATAAATAGGTAGATGATAGACAGATGTAGTGATTATTCCGTGATTCAGTTCTGTTCTATTTCTCTATATTTCCACCCTTACAGTAATAACACATTTTCTATATTAGGTTTATTGTCAGTCTTGAAGTCAGAAACTGTAAATCTTCCAAGTTCTTCTCTCTCTTTATTGCTTTGACTTTCCTAGATTCTTTTATAATAAGTTTGGAATGAGTTTGTCATTTTCTAAAAAAAAACATGCCTGCAGAAAATTTGATTTGTATTGCATTAAATCTATGTATCAGTTTGGGAAGAACTGACACCTTAATAATATTGAGTCTTCCAATCTATGAACATGGTATATCTGCTCATTTAATTAGTTATCCTTTAATTTCTCTCCTTAATTATTTATCCTTTAATTTCTCTCATCAGTATTTTATACTTTTCAAAGTGTATGCTTGGATAAATTTTGCTAGATTTATTATGAAATACTTCATGTTTTGGGAACTATTTCAACTTGTAATTTTATTTCATTTTCTAATATGTTTTTCTATTATATAAAAATACTATTGAATATCATCTTGTATTCTATGCCTTTGAAAATCCACTTAGTAGTTCCAGTAACTTTTTTGTAAACTGTTCAGGATTTTCTACAGAGATGATTGTTTAACCTGTGACTTAAAATAATTTTACTTCTTACTTCTATTCTGGAAGCCTTTTATATTTTTATTTACTTTCTTTATTTCATTGGTTACATCATCTAGTGGATGCTGAATATAGATGGAGAAGACAGACATCCTTGTCTTGTTCTTAATCTTAAGAGGAAAACATTAAGTACTTTATTATTAAGTATGATGTCAATTTTATTTTTCCACAGATACTCTTTATCAGGTTGAGAAGATTTTTTTGCATTCCGAATTTTCTGAGAATTTCTATCATGAATGAATGTTATTTTGGCAAATGCATTTTGTGTATCTATTCCAGGGGTTCTTAACTTCTTTTGGCTCCATTGACCCCTTTGCCAGCCAGGTGACCCCTTACTAAGTCCACACTAAACTGTATTATTTAATAAATATATCATACCCACACCAACATGTCCTCACAAGAATATTATTTTTTTGAATTTTCATGTCAAGCTCACAGACTTCCAGAAATCTTTCCATGGACCCCCAAGAGACCCCTGGTTAAGAATCCCTGATCTATTGAGATGACATGACAGTTTTTCTCTTTTAGTCTGTTAATTTAGTGAATTCCATTGATACATTTTTAATATTAGAATAATTCTTGTATTTGGGGAATGAATCCTACTTGATCGTATGTCCACGTGTGTGTGTGCATATGTGTATACCAGGATCCTATTTTCTAATATTTTTTGGAGATTTTTCATCTTCATTCATGAGGAATATTAGTGGTTATTTTTTCTTGTGATGTACTTGTCTGATTTTGTGCTTGTAATGTTGGAATCATAGAATGAGTTGAGAAGTATTCTTTCCTGCTCTATTTCTTTGAAGAATTTGTGTAGAGTTATTATTTATTCTCTAAAATATTTTGTGAAATTAGCCGTTGAAGTTATTTGGGCTTGGTGTTTTATTCCAGGGAAGGTTTCAAACTATGAATGAACTTTTCTTTAATAGATATATACCTTATTCAAACTTTTCTTCTAGTGGCAACTTTCTCTTTCAAGGAATTCTTCATTTTGCATATGTGGCCCAATTAATTTGCATAGAATTATTCATAATACCCCTTTATTTTCCTTTTAATGACTATAATATTTGTAGCAATGTTCCCTCTTTTCATTCTTGTTATTGCTAATTTGTGGGCACTTTTTGTGCTAATTATAGCTAGATATCAATTTTGTCAACCCTTTCAAATAACTATCTGTTGTTTGTTTATATTTCTATTGATTTCTGTTTCTTATTTTTATTGTTTCTTAACTTCTATATTGCATTTAAGTTGCTCATTTTTTTCTAGCTTTCTAAATTAGAAGATTAGATCACTAGTTATAAATATATCCTGTTTTATAATATGCTCATTTATAGCTATATATTTCCCTCTAAGCAATGCCTTATCTATAGCTCAAATATTAAACATGTTTTATTCAATTCAGTGAAAATATTTTTAATTCCAATAAAATAAAATAAAATATAAATTTAATTCCTTCTTTGTTGCATTTTTTGTTGTTTATATTAAGGCATTTTATTTCTGGATTTTAGGATATTTTCTTACATGCTGTTTTTTTTGTATAGTTGATATTTAATTCAATTCTTTTGAAATCAGAGGCAATTATCCACAAGATTCCTGTTTATTTAAAATCTATTGAGATGAGTTATGCCCTGGATATGGTCTCTACCAGTGATTATTCCAGATGCACTTGAAATTAATTCATATTCTGTTTTGCAGTGTAGTTTCCTGAAATATAAATTAATTTAATCCAATTGATAATGTATTTCAGGTTTTCTGTATCTATAACTATGATTGTTTTTGTCCAGGTGTTCAGTTACTGGGAAAAGTGATTTAAAATCTCCAATTGTGATTATGGACTCTCCAGGCTCCTTTTTCTTTTATAAGTTTTGCTCCATAAGCTTTTAATTACTGCTAAGTGCTTACATATTTATAATTACAGTATCCATTTAAATATGTATATGTATGTATTGCACATATATAATACATGTGTATGAATTTAATTTAATTTTTGTATTGTACCATACTGAGTCAGTTCTCATTTCTTTTTGGATGTATTATTCATGTACTTTCTTCATTCATTAGTACACACATGCACCCTTCCTATACCCCTCCATCACCCTATTATTTTTTTGTACATGTTACAAATTATATCTTTGTATTTGTATGTTCTAAACCATAGATTTATCACTAATTTTCATGCATTTGTAAGAAGTGGTGTTACATACCAAACAACACAATACAATGGTACTGGCATTTATAATTACCAAAATAGTTACCTTTACTAGAGGTCTTCATTTCTTAATGCCACTTTGATCATCTCTAATGTCTTTTCTTTTCAGTCTGAGGAATGCCCTTTAACATTGCTGTAGGGCAGGCTTAGTAGCCTTGAACTCCCTCAGCTCTTGTTTATCTGAAAAGGTCTTAAGCTTTTCCAAATATTTGAAAGAAAGTCTCACCAGATATAAAATTTTGTATTGACAATTGTTTTCTCTCAAGACTTTAAGTGTTTCAACCCACTGTCTAATTATCTCCATGGTTTCTGATGAGAAATTGGCAGTTTTTCATTGATGATTTCTGGACTTTCATTCTCTTCCTTTGGGTGGGCCATCAATTCCTGTTTCTTTGTCTGTCTTATAATCTTTTGTTACACACTATACCTTTTAATATTTTAAAATGTTAATTCTGGGATTTAGTCCCTGAGCTGTCTGAGTTTATATCTATCTAGTGATATGACAAATATATTCTTGAGTGCCAGGGGCTAACAAAACCAAAGAAACGAATGCAAAAAAAAGAGAGTTTGACAGGTTTGCAAATTTTCTTTACATTGGCTCTCCTTCAGAATTCAGCCCTCTCATCAGAAAGGTCAGCACAAGTCAAATATAGAGCACAGAGTCCTCCCTATCTTTTCTGGACCTGTGTCTGGTTCTGGGCTTGTCCTTACTGGTGGCCTCAGGAGTTGTGCTCTTTACAGGAATTTGAATGCTTCCTCTACTTCCTTGGAAACAGACCTTGCTCTCCCAGGTTGTTTTCTACAGGGCTTGAGCAGATAAGCATTTGCCCCAGGTTATCCTGCTTAATGTTTCTTACCTGCTTTTTCAGGCTGTTTTTGGCTAGAAGGCATGTTCTAGAGAGGGGGACCAAGCAGTACAGGAATTTCCCAGGTTAGCCTTTCACAGCTAGCACAAGGTTAGGGTCCCATAAAGGGAGTAAGGGAATTTCATGTGACTCCAAACTGCCCTGGTGAGGAGATGTTGGAATGTCCAGCAGGGGTGCTGGGATCTTCTCCTATGACTCTTTGAAGCTGCATTTTCTGGATTTGGCATTTGCCCAGTAAATGCAATCCTTTAACTGTTTTCTGTAGTTTTGAGAAAGGGTACTGTCTTTCAGTTTAGTTTCTTCTGCCACCTTTGCCCAGGATGGCTGGAACAATTGTAGCTCTCAGAGCCAGCCTCCTAGCATTCTGAAGTAGCTGATCTAAAGCAGTGATCAGGAGTAGGTGTAGTTCAGTGGTTGAGTACCTGCTTCCCATGTATGAGTTTGATCCTTAGTAACTCTTAAAAAAAAAAAGCAGTGATCAGTGATTGGATTGTGTACTTCTGGATCTTGAGAAACTAGGTCTTTATATCCCTCCATGGCACTAGCAAGCTGCATCATGGTTGAGTACCTGTCATGATATTGGGGGATGGGTAATAGTATCTGCTGCCCAGAGAGTGCAATGCACTGTTCTTTACCACAATATACCAAATCTCTTCTTCCTGCTGTTCCCTGGATGCTGCACAATATTCCACTACACTGAAGATTTAAAATATTCAGGTCATTCTTTCCTGTATAACAGGTGTTCTGGTGGAGGGATTGATTCCTGGAGCTTCCTAATCTACCAAATCCCCCTCTGCTACTAGATTTTTAATAATAGCTTGTGCCATCTCAGCTCCTTATGGTCTGCTGCATCTCTTATTGTCTCTCCTCTGTGTTTCCTTTTGTTGCATCATCTTGCTGCACCGGTGCTCCACTCTGGCCAGCTCGCCGCATAGGCAGCACTCCACGTGGGCCAGCACTCTACTTGGGCCAGCTCACGACACAGGTGAGCTTGTCTTCACCAGGAGGTCCCAGGAATCAAACCCTGGACCTCCCATATGATAGACAAGAGCCCAATCACTTGAGCCACATCTGCTTCACTAGGTTTATTGTTATATGCCAGGAAAAGCACAAGTATCCTAGAAGACTTGCTTGATTTTATAAAACAACCCAGGCTCTAAAGAAGCTTGAAATTAGCAAGCTTCTGACCAGATCCATAATGCACTCTAGCTAGAAGCATGTTATTATAGCTGCTGTTTAGTCCAATAGTACCAGAGGGTTTGGAGGGGGAGAAAATATATATATATGTGTGTGTGTGTATTTCCACTCCTGCCCACTACCGACCCCCAAATTTACTGAAAATTAATAAAAGACCCAAGCATGGAGAGGCTATCTCATCCACACTAAAATTAGAATAGGAGTCAAATTCATATTACAAACTTCAGAAAATACTGTATATGGTATAATTTGAACCAAGTTAAGAGAAGACATATTAAGGACCTGTCAAACACTTAACTGATTTTGAATACAATAATAAGTGCAAAATCTGTTGATAAATGACTCTTGTATGCCCCAAAGAATATTTTAGATTACACAATTTTCATTCGTGGAACATAAAGAAAACATGAACTCCCCAACAGAATACAACAGAATGATATAAAATGATAAATGATTTACCTAAGGAACAAAATTAAAAGGAAAATTAAATTTCAAAATATACATCAAAACATGAGCAGAATTGACCCCAGAGAAAATAAAATCAATAACATTAAACTGTGAAATAATGACTCATGATATTATAGAAAAGACAAAAGATAAGACAATTAAATGTAAAAAAAAAAAAAATCATAAAAGCCAGAGAAAATTCCTGAGTGAATGATTATGTAAAGTTGAGATAATGAAAGTCTTTTCTAAAATAACATAAAAAGTAGCAGCCAAGTGAAATGATGACTGGTGACTGCCTGTAAATTAAAAATCTCTATTCCTGATTTTCAGTTCGGTTTGGCTTTTCAGGAAGGGAGCTTTTTACTCCATCTTCTGTATATCAACTGTTCCCTTTTCTGGCATCTTCATTTCTGCAATTACACCCATTACTTTGATCCTTATGTAAAAGGCCTGGCCTAGGAGTCGGAATGAAGCTATAAATCTATTTATCTCTGGAACAGAGAGGTGTGTGTGTGTTTGTATATATATACATTTAGTTTCCATATACGACAAAGATAAGCTATCATTACCACAAAGATAAGCTGTTATTTCCAGGAGTTTGAAGTAAGTAAGCCTTATTCTTCAATATGTATATTTATGCTCAAAGTACACAAAAATTCTGTTATCAATTGGTACAACCTAAATATCAGGCAATAAGACTGTAGTTGGGAAAATGGAATGATGCCAGAACCCTGCCCAAAACCCTTGAATAGATCCAAATTGCACTAATTTTAAAATCCTAAATACTTCTAATAACTTACAAGATATTGTATGATTTGTCCCCTGCCTAGCTCTGTATTTGTATATCCCCTCTAGCGCTTAGCCAGCTTCAACTTTCTATCTTGGAATCCACTGAGCACTTTCAGCATCTCTAAGCCTTTGCACATTTCATATCCTCTATTTGAAATACACTTCCCTCACAGATTGCCTGTATTTTTTCCTTCACAGCACTTTGTATGTATGTGTGTATGATTCTTTTGTTAAAATCTGTACCTCCCACCACCCTGTACGGTGATCTAGGGCAGAAGCTCTTCACATTTAGCTCACTGTTGTGTCTCAGTGACCAGCATAGCACTCAAGATAATGTAGGTGCTCATTATTGAGTATGTGAACAAATTAATGAATAAATCAATAAGCAAACTAAATCTCCAATTTCCCAAATAATTATTGGCTTGAAAGCATAGATGTCTAATGTTTGGAGGTTGCATAATAAATTGCAATATATTAAAAATGATATTTAAAATATGATCCCACTTTAAAAGAAAATTACATATGGAGTGGGAAATTCTGCCCCAACATACTAATAATGATTTTTACTGGAATACTAGATAAAAGATATTCTGTTTCTCCATTGCTTGGCCTTTGTCTACATTGGGAAATAAATATGCATTGTTTTTGAAATTAAAAAAAACACTTTTAATGATAAAATATTATAAATTATTAAATTCTATTCTGGACACTTCTCCCTTTTTAACCCAAATGTCTAAAAAATTATTATTTACCATTAAATTAATATTCAAGAATCAATGGCTAAAAATTAGAAAATAATAAAGAAGCAGAAAAATTCTTAAAGCAAGAAAATGAGATTAAAGATTCAATCATATTGCAAACCAAGCCATGGTACCCCAAAGTTTCTATGCATAGTCAAATGCTTATGAGTATGACCTTGGGTTCTGGCCAAATGTTAGCTCAATATTTAACTGTTTGTACTTTTCATGCCTCAGTTTCCTTATCTGAAAAACTTGGGTTATAATCCTACTGATCTCACAGTGGTATTGTGATGAAAAAACGAAATATCATAGGTAACAGGCTTATAATATTGAGACAAAAATAGTTGCTTGATATATATTAGCTATTATTGTAAATATTATTGTTTCTGTTAGTTTTAGTCTTATAGCAGAATTGTCAATTCTTCTATGTGACTAAGGGAATGCAGTAGAGATAAGGAAAGGGAATAAATATAAAAATTTGGGTAAGTAATCCATATAGACCATATAAAATTGATTTATCTTGCATGATATAGAGAACAAAGGGAAATATACTTTATTATAAAGGTAGAGGTGGTGAGGAAGGTATTTTTTTTTTGAGGAAGGGACATTACATTAGTACTTTAGAAAGAAAAGGCAATATTCCTTTTCAAAATTGCAGATTATTACTGTAGTACAGTTTTCTTTTGTAGTCGTGTAACAAATTCCTAGATAGCAAAGAAAATGATTTAAAAATCCCTTGATTGCAAAGAAAAAAATCAATCACTAGGTAGCAAAAAATAAATAAATTAAAAATTATAATGGCATTGTAACACAAAAGCAAAGCAGAGCCTGTGAGGAATCTCTGAATGTTGTAAAATAAACAGAATGGGTCTGGAAATGAAACCACAGCTGAAACTGTGCATGGAACAATAAAGCCGAGTATTGCAGCCAAGACCAAGAGTGTCCCACACCCAGAGGTGGCAGATACCAGAAGGAGACCCAGTAGCAATTTGCCAAGTTCTTACTATAGGAACTACAGCAGAAGTCGTCTGGTGGTTCACACTCTACACATATTCCTCCCTCACAGATTGGGCCAGGCTGCAGTGGCAGAAATGTCCACCTTTCCTGGGACTTGGTGAGTCAGAAAGACGCATGACAGTGACTTGCCTGGTTAATTATATCTGGGAGAAGCTTGGAGAATGTACATAGAATATAGCCACTGTAGTACCTTGTAGGATGGCTCAAAAGAACTTCTCCTCTTATAACTAGATAAAAAGTCTGAATATAAGTTATTGCACCATACTAAGCCTTCCTTGTTAGCAGACTGTAGTAAATAGATACAGCAGCTAATTTAATGGTGTATCTCAACTGCAAACCTCACCAAAAAAGTGAGACAACAAACTCAACAAAACATATAGTAGGGTTAATACAGATTTTAAATAATATGTTTCTGAAATCCAGAAAAAGACATTGATAAAAAGGAAAAAAAGGATATTGAAGGAAAGAGATTTAGTGAGCTGAAGGCTTAAGCTAGAGAAATTTCCTGTAAATGCTGTACAAAGGAACCAAGAGAGAGAAAATACAAAGGAGAAATACAGACTAAAAAAGACTATCCAACATCTTATTAAAAGCAGTTGCACTGGGAGAGAATGAAGAGAATGGAGATGAATAAATATTTAGAGAAGCAATAAAAGAATAGAAGAATAGAAGAGATGAATTTTCAAACATAAGTCATTTGAGACTTTGACTTAAAAGGTAAATTGAGACAATAATATAGTTTACTATAATGTAAACTATAGTTCACGATTAGTAACAATGCTTCTATATGTGTTCATCAATTGTAAGAAATGCACCACATTAAAGAAAGTTGTTAATGTGAGAAAATGTGGGGTGGGAGGGGAGAGGGTGGGGTATATGGGAATCCCCTATTTTTTTATGCAACATTTACATAATCTAAAGCTTCTTTAAAAATAAAAATAAATGAAAAAGTCATTTGAGTGCTGAGTTGCACTTATTATGCAAACCACCCTCACAGGCAAACACAGGAAATTGGTGATAAGAAGAAAAACATAATATTTCCCAGAGGAAAAGAATAGATTATCTGTAAAGCAAGGAGAACAGACAGACATTTAAGCTTGTCCTTGTCACCACTAAGAACCAATAGATAATGAAGTAATATTTTCCATATTCTGAGGGAAAATAACCTTCAAAATAGAAATCTAAACTAAGACATTCAACCAAGCACTCTTACAAGGTAAGAATAAACTGATAAAATATTTGCTAAGGAATCTACTTCAGAAAGAAGAAAATAAATCTTGAGTAAATAGGGTGTAAGTAGTAGAGATGAGCAAATAAAGTGATATATTTATTGTTAAGTCAAAATAGGCAGGTGTGTGTGTGGTGGGGTGCATTTAAGCATTTAAATCTGGTGCTATCATGTATATAATTTTACACCTATATATTTAATTTTTATTGAGCTAAAATGGACATAACATAAACTTAGTCATTTGAATGTGGACAATTACATGGCATTTAGACTGTATCCCATAAGTTTTGCTATCTTTTGCTTTTGTTTTATTCATATCTAAGTATTTCTGATTTCCCTTGTGATTCTTCTTTAACCCATTGATTGCTTAAGAGTATATTGCTTAATTTCCACATAAGTATGACTTTTCCAGTTTTTCATCTGTTATTAATTTCAAGCTATGTTCTATTGTGATCAGACAAGATGGTTCACATTATTTCAATATTTAAAAATTATTGGAGTCTGCTTTGTGATCTAATATATAATCTGTCCTGCAGAATGAATGATGCACAGTACCCACCCTGGGGGATTCTGCTACATTCTCCAATAGGACAGCAAGAATTCCTTGCAAGTACAAGGGCAGTGCCTAATGAAGGAAGACAAATCATTAAGTCAGACCCTTGATATTGATGATTGTACTTATGAACCTTTTCTTGTGAATTGTGGCTTAGAGAGAGGCTCAAATGTGGCCTCTCTGTAAGCCAAACTCAGCATATAAATACACTGCTTTCCCCCAGAATGGGACATGAATCCCAGGGATGAGCCTCCTTGACACTGAAGGATTATTACCATGCATTAATCAGTGATGTATTTGGAGAAAGACCTTGACCAAATGGGTAAATAGGAAATGAAATAGTTTTTTATAGCTAAGAGATTTCAGTGTGAGTCAGGAGGTCATTCCAGAGGTTATGCTTATGCAAGTCTCAGCAGGATCTCATTGATTGCCACAACAAACAGTGTCTCAAATAGTATGGCTCTTGAGGGCTCTAGAGACATCCAGAAACTATAAGCAAGGCAGACAGCTCAGGAATTTGGCATCCAGTCAGCAGGCCTTCCTTTGGAATTTATGCCCCCCAGTGTAACAGTTAGATTCATTTATAGGTTTTCTCTATATGCCTGGCTTTTCTGTCCCTTTTACTTGAACCTATAGTTAGCACTATACTTGATAAATGTATGTCCCAGAGACTTAAACCTTTGATCCATTGGTGTGCCAGTTGAACCCTGAATTTCAGAAGAGTTGCAATACCTGCTTTCAAGTTCATTGGACTCATCCAGGACTACTAACAAGAAGATAGTGATGGACAACACCCATCCCAAGGAACAGAGTGTCTGCGACTACAAGCAAGATAGCTCCATCCATCTGCCCCATGGGATCTAAGCTCCCTCTCAATTAGAAGCAGAGTGGGCATCACCATCCCCAAATCCCCAAGATTGGGGAATAACAATGAACTAAAGTAGACTTGTTATTATTCTACTATAGACTTATTATTGTTCTAGCAATGGAAGAACTCTTATCATTGATATAAAGGCAGTGGCCACCGGAGAATTTGAGG
This sequence comes from Dasypus novemcinctus, assembly GCF_030445035.2. Classification (NCBI taxonomy): domain Eukaryota; kingdom Metazoa; phylum Chordata; class Mammalia; order Cingulata; family Dasypodidae; genus Dasypus; species Dasypus novemcinctus. The sequence continues at coordinate 15,677,356 of NC_080687.1, read as the reverse complement.
GATAGGAAGGGAAGAATAGGTTTATTATGGGGGCATTTTTGGGACACTGAATTTGCCCTGTATGACATTGCAGTGACGGATACAAGCCATTGTATATTTTGTCATAACCTACAAAATTGTGCAGGACTGAGTGTAAACTATAATGTAAACTGTATTCCATAGTTAGTAGCAATGCTTCAATATGTGTTCATCAATTGTAACAAATACACCACACAAATGAAAGTTGTTGATGTGGGTAAGTGTGGGAGGGGAAGGAAGTGAGACATATGGAAATCCCTTCTATTTTTTATGTAACATTTATGCAAACTAAAGCCTCTTTAAAAATAAAAATTTAGTGATAAAAAGATAATATCCACAACATCAAATTGTAAAATTACATGTATCTCTGTTTTTTATTTAGAGACACGTATATAGTAAAAGTCTTCAAGAATGTGAATGTTTTTGGATAAGATGAGAGGGTGAAGAAATGCAACGTGGAGCTTAATGTAAATTTATAGGAAATAGATACGTAAATTAATATCTATGCAGTCTAGATGGCGGAAACACAGATGCCTCACATAGGTTTCTTTAGCATCTGAGTTTCATTACCTAATTTGAAAAATGAGGCAGAAAGGATGGTAGATGAGAATAGAGGAATAACACAGGTGCAAATGGTGGATGGCTCTATTCACCACACACAAAATGGTTTAGCCTTTACTCTCTGGGAAAAGGAAGGCCAATGTTCTCAATACCAAGTGAGCTGACAGGTAGATGTTCCTTTTTGATGAATCATGCTGGCTATCATGGAAAGGATATATTTGAAAAGGAAAGAAGGGAAGTGGGAACTCTCATGAGAAGGCAGCCCAGAACCAGTGCCTGGATGCACAGAAGCACCAGGAATGGACAGCAAGGGCAAATCACCCCCAAGATCCTCACTTCTGTGCTGTATGGCTACAGGGCATAATTCAGCATAGGAAGCATCACTGAAAGGGTGACATCTGTGGCCAGACTGAATGCCAGGGTCTAGCCCAGTGTGCCTTCATTTGGCTGTCAGGTGCTTGTCATCACAGACCAGAACATGATATAGGAAACACTGCATTCCCACTGTATCCAGGGGATATAATAACTCATTAACTGCAAGATTTGGAGGAAAAACTGCTTTCAGTGATTCCTTTTCATTGCTGCTCAATATCCATAAAGTTTAATGGTTGCCATTTTTCCTCAAAATATTGGTAACACATGCATTGTACTTGCTTAAAACTGTACACCCCAGATTGAACCATCTAGGAAAAGAAATCAATATTTACTAACATGAGTTGTATTTTTTAAATCAACAGCCAGTATCATATGGGTGCAACTTCTAAAAATCCCATTTAGAGTAGAATAATAAGGTAACTAAATTATGAATATTTAGGAATACCAAACACACATCCTAATGAATAAAGGGAAAGTGAAATAAATATAGTGTTCCCATAGTTTCAAAAAATAATTTTGCTAACATTAAGTAAATAAATGTCAAATAAATGTCCAAAATAATCTAGTGGTAGAGGTAGGAAGCTCACCAAAGTGAGCTGCAAAGTTCCTTGTTTGCATAACCCATTAAAAATCTCAAGTTCACCATTCTTGGTTTTTATCCATATGGTTTACAAAAATAGAAAATTTATTATGTAGAAAGTATGCATGTTTCTATGTTTTTAAATTATTCAGAGTAATGACACATTCAAGTGGTGGCCTTATAATCTATACATGTATAAAGGCCAAAGATGTTGGTAGAGTATTTTAATTAACCTATAGCACCCCAAGGTTACACAGAAGTCTGGGAGGAAGTGACAGAGACAAATGGAATCCTTTACAGCTCATTATATTCTGCTCCAGAAAATCAAGTGCTCGCGGCTGACATCCTCCCTAGGAACATGTTTTTGTTCTTCATTCTCCAGAAGAACTGAGTCTGTTTTCTCACTGTGCTTTGAAAAATACAGATAATGAAAACTCTGAAACTTAACTTCTACTCTTCTTTATCCCCTTGAGAAGCAGGAAAGAGAAAATAATATTTTTCTAACTGGTCTTTTTTCCCTGAGGATCTCAAAGCACACTTGGGGTTTGAGAATTTGGTAACAACATAGAGTCTGTGTGGGTCTCAATGAATTTCCTGATCTACTTCTACCTGAAGGCAAGGAAGAGCTAAGAGAAGGACAGGGCTAATTCAGATCCACAGGTCGGTCTTCCAAGCACCGTTGCAGAGGCCACCTCCCACAGGAGTGACTGCCGGTTCAAGAAGCTTAGGGCACTTTGCAGGTGGAAAAAGTGATTCTCAAGAGACGTGAGCCTCTCGTTTGGGTTCACAGAACCAGCAGCTGTGTCTACACTGTGGTTGGAAGGTGCAGAGTGTTATGGAGCCATATCCCAAACCTGTCCTTCCCCAAGGGGGAGAGTCCCAGAGTCAATAGTGGCAGAAGTGATGCCTACAATATTCTCTCTCTCTCTCTCTCTGTCTCTCTCTGTCTTTCTCTGTCTCTCTTTCTCTCTCTGTCTCTCTATATATACTTTTTTTTTGGCCATGGAAGCTGCTATTTTTGGTGTGTGAGAGGAGGTGTCGCATTGTCAGAGCAGCACAGCACGGTCTCAGCCATCCCCATATCTGGACAGTCCAACAGGATGGGTGCAAATCCTGGCTTTCTGTTCTTGGCCTTCCCCCATCGGCGGCAGACAAAGGAACGCCCTGGGTGCTGCTTCTCTGCTGAGCAGAGTCCTCTCAAAACCTCCTCTCAAAACCTGCAAAAGCTGTGGGCATGCAGTGGCTAGCTGAAACGCCCTCTAGCCCAAGCATTGTTTTCTCGATTCCTGAATGACTACAACTTGAACCTCACACATGAGGCCAGCATTGGACCAGAGCCATCTCGTGCTCACCACTCCCGGTAAACCAGTAACTGTGGTGGGAGTAGAAGGGCCGTGGGTGGTTACCACTCTCCCCTGCCTTACACCAGCATGTACCACTTCATGCCCTGCATGAGCAGGCGCTCCTGATAACTCCCGGGAACCCGACGAGGCTTCGGTAATCCTCTTTCCTTGGAGAGGGGCCAAACTGGGAGTCTCAGGAAAGGCTAAGGAGGCTTAGTTGAGTCATCCGCCTTTATTCTGGGCCTATTTGCTTATCAATAAATTTGTCCCAGAAATCAAATCCAGGTCATGACATCTTTAAATTGTCTTCATTTTCTGAGAAACAAAGCACAGCAAAATAACACACCACTTTAAAAATTGTTGAAACCTCAGTTAAGCATGAAATTAGCATTGGGCAGGGCATCATGAAGAGTAATAAATATTGCAAATGATCCAGAATTGGCATGTGGACTAAGTTAAAGATATTAGTCTTCACTGTGACATAGTCATATTTCATGCTTTGTCTATATGATCCTTCACCAGGAAAAACTGCAGCTCGAGTTTTCCTCGGCATATACGCAGCAGGGTTGCAAAACGAGTGGAAGGCTTCCTGATGTCCCAGTGCCGCACATTTGGGCTTCAAAGCAGAAATGTGGATGCTCCTCATTCCTGCAGGAAGCAGAGGATCTGCAGGAACAGGAATTGAAAGGCAATTACCTGGCATCAGACTCACACAATCTGTTCAAGGGAGTTGTCCACTGGCACAGGGTCAGTGGAAGAAAGAACTGACCTGGTAACAGATCCTTTCTCCATCCACAGAGGTTCCCATAGATACTGAGGGATTCGTGCCAGTTCTTAGTGCCAGAAGGAGAGCAAAACCTCTTTCAAATTCTTTATCTATGCGGAAGATTTCAGATGCTACAGTTCTAGAAGGCCTACATTTCTATAAAGCTGAATGCTTTTGGGTTACCTACAATTATTCATTTCCCCTTTGCCTTCTCCCTGGTAGATTATATTAGCAATGCCTTATTAATTCAGTAGAGTCAAGGCAAGAGAGAAGGAAAAGCAAAACATACAAAAACAATACCTAAGTTAAAAAGAAAATGAGAGCACAGGTAAATAGTAATACAGATGGAACTTCAATTTTGGAAATCCAACTATCATTTTAAAACAGTACATACATGATTCATGGTACTGTTTTACTATGTTACTCTGGCTAAAGAACTCCAAAGATACTTAAAAAATTATGACTTCAGGAAAGATAATAAGGGATATACTAGCCTTCACAGAAGCATATGTCGTAGATGTTCCAGGAACGCTACAAAGACTTGCACATTGATCTGCTTTTGCCTCCTGTAAGATAGTATCTTTAGACATCTTTCACCAAAGGAAAGCTAATTTCAATTTTGCAACTATTATGAAACAATGTTTATGTACTTCAAATTTTTAAAAAATTTTTATTATCTTTTTTTTGGTAAAGATACATAAATCACACAAAATGTTACATTAAAAAATATAAGAGGTTCCCACTCCCCACTCCCCACCCTCCCCCTACTCCTCCCACATCAACAGCCTCTTCCATTAGTGTGGTACATTCATTGCATTTGATGACTACATTTGGGGACACTGCCACACAGCATGGACCACAGTTTACATTGTAGTTTACACTCTCTCCCAGTCCATTCAGTGGGCCATGACAGGATACATAATGTCCTGCATCTGTCCCTGCAATATCATTCAGGATAACTCAAAGTCCTGAAATGCCCCTATATTACACCTCTTTTTTCCCTCTCCCTGCCTTCAGCAACTACTGTGGCCACTGTCCCCACATCAATGATACAATTTATTCCATTGCTAGAGTCACAATAATTCTATAGTAGAATACCAGTAAGTCCACTCTAGTCCATATTTTATTCCTACATCTTGAGGACCCTGGGATGGTAATGCCCACTCCACCTCTAAATTGAGAGGGGAGTTAGATCACACATGGCTGATAGATGGGATTCTCCGGCACACATAGAACAGGATGAATATGTGATAAGGAAGTGATGACTCAAAGATTGCTCTGAATACAAATCTTTCATGGAGTACAAGCCATACCTATTCTATGAAAAATATATGACAACCTCATAAACAAGGAATGCAAGTTATTGAGATAATTAATAGTGATTGCATCCTGATTGGCCTATTTCCTTTCCTAACAAAAAAGAACATATGTTATCAGCTTACTCTAAGAGCCGACTATGTGCCAGACATAGCTCAGTCAACCATTATTGTGATAAACATGAGTCCCACTTTCTAGAGGAGCAAGTTGAATCTTTATGTCTACTTAATCCAAACAAGCCCATCTGGAAAAATGTCAAAGGTATATTGTTGAATTTAAAGGAGAAATAAAACAACACTTTCTGCAGAAAAGTAGACGTAGTATGATCTTCTTTTATAAAATGCTTGGTATGTTAGGCATGCATTAGAAAATGTGTATTTTTACTCCTGTGGGGGTTTTGTTTATTTGTTTTTTGTATCCTGGAGAGCACAGGTGGTGGTGGAAAAGGCATTTAAAAATTTTTAACTATATTTGTCTTTGTTATGTATTTATTATAACTTTATCAGAAATAAAGGTAGATATAAAAATTTAACAAGCCTAAGGGACAAAGTGTCACAAAGAGGCTGTTAGTGCAATAGGCAAATGCTTGTTTAGTTTTCCTTTGCGCTCATTGATGTTGCACTTTCACTTTGTTTTACTCTTTTTCCAACCATTGTCAGACTTCTTCCCTGAGTCCCTGATGGTTTTGGAATAAAAGGAGAATTTAAAATTTGACATCCTAAGTGAACCTTTCAGGCTTTAGACACTGTCTGGTGAACTTCAGCTCATAAGAAGGGGCCAGTCCAGTTCAGGTCACATGCAGATACAAATAACATGTTTGCTCAAACAGGCTTTAGAGTTTGAAAGGTCATAATCCTTCTGGAGCATTCCCTAAGACGACAGCTTTTATCGAGCATTGTGTTAGTCATGGTTACTTTCTGAGTGAGCAAGCTGCTTTCCAACCCTCAGAGTTTGGACAGAAAACAATCTCCTGTTTTCTCCCCTGATATTCTGAGAGGTTATTACTGGCATAAATGTATTCCCTGTTACCAAAGTAAAGGGCAGAAATAGATGAGATGTGTATGAGGATTCCAAAACTGGGGGGTGGAAATTCTTCATGCAAATGTCTTTGAAAATAACAAGAAATAGAAGCCAAAATTCTACACAACTCAAGAGTCAGACTCCTTTCAGAGATGCCATTGAAAGGTTAGATGGCACCAGCCCCAGCCTCAACCCTGGTGAACTGCAGCCCAGCCACAGGGAGCGCAGAGCTATCTAAAAACAGCAAATTTAAACCTTCTGAGAGAAAGCACATGCCTTTCCCTAATCACTTTCCACTGGTTTCAGATTGGTGGGTTTTTGCTAATGTCCTTTGTTTTCACCATCGATGTACACACCCAGTGCACCAACAAAAGCTAAAAAATAGCAATAAGAAATAGGAGAAAAAATTCCTATAAAGCATCAAGAAGATAGCACTCCCAGCTTTAAGGGATTCCCATTCTCTATTTCCAAAATAAAACAGTGAATGTATAGAAATTGGAATTAACCATGTCTAGTGCCAACTGTGCCCATTATGTGCACTCAACTTAATATGCATTAAGTTGCATGCTGGAGGAAGGGGACCATAAGCAACAGCTAGGAGATCTGAGGCTACTTTTGGCTCAGGAGTTAAGTATATGACTTTCCCTTCTCTGTCACTCACTTTTTTGAACAGTAAAATCAAGGAGATTGGACCAATAGAAATCCTTTTTTAAAAATATATTTTTAATTTATTTTTAAAAGATACTTAGATTACATAAAGTGTCACATAAAAAAAAATAAGAGATTCCCATATGCCCCACTCCTCACACCTCCCACTTTTCCCCACACTAACAACTTCTTTCATTAGTGTGGTAGATTCATTGTAATTGATGAACACATTTTGGAGCATGGATTATAGTTTATAATGTAGTTTATACTCTTTCTCACTCAATTCTGTAGGTGATAGCAGGATGTAGAATGACCTGTATCTGTCATTGCAATGTCATTCAGGTCAATTCCAAGGCCTGAAAATGCCCCTATATTACATGTCTTCTTCCCTCTCCCTAACTTCAGCACCTTCAGTGGCCACTGTCTCCACATCAATGATATAATTTCTTCCATTGCTAGAATTACAATAAGTCTATGGTAGAATACCAGTAAGTCTATTCTTGTCCATATTCTATTCTCCAATCCTGAGGATTCTGGGATGGTGATGCCCGCTCCACCTCTAATTGAGAAGGGGTTTCGAGACCATATGGCTGATGGATGGGACTCTCTTGCTTGCAGTTGTAGACTCTCTTGGTTCCTTGGTGTGGTGGTTGTCCATCCTCACCTCCTTGTTAGTTGTTCTGGGTGAATCCAATGAACTGGAGAGTAGGTGTTGCAACTCCTCTGAGGCTCAGGGCCCAGCGGGTACATGGACAACCCAGAGATTCAAGTGTCTTGGGCTTTACACCTACCAACTGCAGCACCAATGATAGGCTCAAGTAATAGGGAGAGAAGAAGCATATGTAGAGAAGTCATGGTTGAAACTACAATGTTGAGAAAACTCTTTTGGCAGTAAGATAAGGAAGGGTTACTAGTTTAGGGTATTGGATGGGGGGTCATTTGGGACAGGTTGCACCTGGGGCAGTCTTCTAGAGAATGTGTGAGTAATCATTTTGTCAGTGTATTGTCTCAGTTGGGGGAGACCCATATAATGAGTGGGAAGGAGTTGTACTCCCATATTGGTGCAGCCCAATATGGTCTCAAACATTATGAATCTTGTCCTTCAAGGAGTGAAGCCTGGTAGTTGTCGTGGGCCCCAAGGGGAGGGGAAGGGAGGAATAGAATAGATGGAAGAGGGGGTACTTGGGGGCAATGGAAGTGTTCTGCATGATCATGTAAGGATGGATACAGGCCATGTTAGATTTCATCAAAAATTTTAAAAAGCGTATGGTCTAAAATGCAAACCACAATGTAAACCGTTAACCATGGTTAGTAGCTATGTTTCAATATTTGTACATCAGTCGTAACAACTGTACCATCCACATATAAAAAGGTTATTAATAGAGAAGGGGGAAAAGGTAGAGGATGTTGGGTAGATGGGAGTCCTCTATATTCTGTATGTGGCTTTACTGTGACCAAAAACTTCTTTGAAGACAAAATGAAAAAAGTAAGACACTGGGGAAGAAATGGAAGAAAATGCCACTGTACATACAGGACAACAGATACTACAGGGATGGAAGGCAAAATTTCAAAAAAAAATTTAAAATATTTTTCATTTTTTAAATACCCCCATTTTTTTTACTTTATCTTACTTTTAGTTTTTCTAAATTATTATGTATTTTATTTCATATGTTTAAATATTATTATTTCATTTTCCTATTAATCAAATTTGGCAATATTCTTGGTTTCATTTTTGAAGAAGTTTTGGATCACAGAAAGGTTACAATTATGGCGGGGGAGGATTATTGGCATGGGGTGTTAGTGATGGGGAGTACATAGGAAGAAGTTCATCTGAGAATATAAGGTATATAAATATGTTCAAATGTTCATGAGGCATTGCCACAGTGGGTAGAGATTCACACAATTGAAATATTGAATTCCTATCCTGGGGAGCTCTGACACATTCTCTAATGGAATGGCAACAATCCCCCAAGTACAGGGGCAATGACAAGTGAAGACAGATGGTCCATTGACGGACCCTAGATATTGACAACTATGGTTATGAGTCTTTTGCTCTTGAATTTGCAATGTAGCCCAGTATTGTAGGGTGCCTAAATTTACCTTCTGAGAGCCTCCATGTTGCTCAAATGTGGCCTCTCTCTAAGCCAAACTCAGCACATAAATGCATTACATTCCCCACAGCATGGGATATGACTCCTGGGGATGAGCCTCACTGGCACTGAGGAATTACTGCCAAGCACCGATTTGTCATGTAACTGAAAAAAGACCTTGAATAAAAGGGGGAAAAGGTAAAGACAAATGAGTTTATATGACTAAAAGACTTCCAAGTGAGTCAGGAGGACATCAGAGAGGTAACACTTATGCATGTTTCAGCAGGCTTTCATAGATAGCCAAAGTAGATACTACCCGAAATAGTGGGGCTCCTGAGGGCTCTGGAATTACCCACATCCTATGGTCATGGCAGATAGTTCTGGAGTTTGATGCCTTGCCAGTGGGCCCTACTTTGGAGTTTATGCATCCAAGTGTGACAGAGAAAAACTTTATCTTTTTAGTTTAGGAAACCCTTTGTAGGAGGAAATTGTTCCATTTAGACTAATAAAATGGATACACTTGTTAAATCTTGGAGTAAATGCAGGACTCTGGAGTAACAGTTAAACCGTCTGAGCTCTTCCAATGCTCAGAGCTCCTCTATGTTCCTCAAGTCCACTGCTTTGCACCCAAGGCAGTGTTTGAATTTAAAATATTTATTTAGAGTTTTTCTTAATACTTGGGAAAAGATTCCCCATTGATCATTATCTTTACATTGAAAATGTATTTTTCAATTAGTTATTGGAAAATGTAAGTATGCTTGGAACAACTTGAAAGCATGAATCTATATTTCTAACTGTAAATTTTATAAAAATGAAATACTGTTCAGTATTTACAATGAAAATGTGGCATATGGAATGTGATATGCTCTAAGTTTGAAATACATACTTGATTTCAAAGACTTAAAACCAAAGAAAATAATGCAAAATCTATCATCAATAATTATTTATGTTGATTTCATGTTGAAATGGTAATGCTTTGGTTTTATTGAGGTAAGTTAAGTATATAAAATTTCACCTATTTCCTTTTGTTTTTTAAATGTGGCTACTAGAAAACTTAAAATTACAAATGGGACTTACATTATATTTCTATTGGATAGCATTTCAATAGGCCTTTCCTCCTTCACCAGTATGCCCACATGCCCAAACACCAATACAATATGCATACAATTTCAGGACTAATAGACACTCTGAAGCCTAAACATAAGCCTCTGCTCAGACATTCCAAATGAAAAGCTCATGTATTATTATTATCTCCATTTTACAGAAGTGGAATCTGAATCTCTGGAAGGGTTAGTGGCTGTGGGTCATTGCATGAACAACAGCTGACTGGGCCTTTCTGTCTACCTCATCGTTTAGTGCCTCATCAACAGTGGGTGTTCACTGTTTGCTGTCAGCATATAATACAAGGACCATATACTTCTAGCCCTCTCCTGTAGATCCATATACTGGCCTTACCTTCAAAATGCCTTGTCCTCAAGCTTCTAGTCCACTGGCCAAAGAGCCAGGACTTTCAGTGTTGTCCATGAGTCCATCTACGGTCTTACCTTAGGCCATTTTTTCTTTCCACACAAAGCAGATGAACCACTATAGTTTCCAGAACTTGCTCATTTGAGGATTTACCCTCAGCACTGTCTTTCAGAGCCAGACATTAACGTGGTCCTAATGCACTGTTTTTGCCTTGCACCTACTAATTGTGGTAATTCATTCATGAATCAAACTTGATTTTTTCCTCCTTTGTCAAACAAGTTCTAAGAGACTTTCCATGTAGCTACACAGATACAAGATGAGGGAGAGGCACTAGTGTCCTAGGAACTGGATGACCTGTTCATGCAGTTCATTTGTTCCCTCAGGCTTTACTTGTACACAGTCCTGGAAGGTGGATTGCTGTTGGACCTGATTCATTCTGAACTCACAGGTTTCATTGTCACCTGATGCCCTGTGGCAAGACATTCCATTTCTGCCAGTCCAGTAGCACATCAGGAGCTGTTTTTCAAATGGTATTTAGTTCTTTACATTATCTGACATGGCCATACTCCAGTACCTCAGGGATCTACATTGCAAATCTCTTCTTGATTCTTGCCATAAATTCCACAGGTCATATTTCCTACCACAGATTCCTCTAATACCACTGAGTCTATTGGGTGGTATGGCCCAGCAGCAGGGCAGTTAAGACTGCTCTTTACTCTTCTTGCTCCATTCAACACTGGTTGCCTTTCCTAACTTTTGGTATGTTGCATTGGGAAGTATTCCCAATATACCAAGAAAATATAACTGCTAAGCAGAGGAACTGGGATTTCAACTCAGTCAGTCTGGCCAAAGAGACCATATTTAACTGTTGTACACATGGCCTTTACAGCACAAAGAACTAAATAAGATGGGTTCTTTGATGACTTTGAAGACACCAGAATTTAGAACCTTAAATTGCAAGATACACCACAAAAAATTTAAAAAACAAAAAATTTACGAGAAATAATTGTAACAGCAACAAAAACAGGCAACACATTGTTATCCAGATTGTATATAGTATACCTGTAACTCAATAAGAAAAAGATAAACAACCAAAGAGAAGGAGGGCACAATTAGCAAGAGAGAAATAGTTGGTAAGCATCATAAAGATGCCAACCTCATTAGTAATCAGGAAAATGAATGGTAATCAATGATATCATAACTTTTTTACTCATCAGGTTGGCAAATTTATGTTTAATAGTGCCAAATGTTGGAGAGGGTAAATGGAAACTGGTACACTAACACACTGCTTAGGTAGATGTAATTTGACGGTCATTTGTGTAATGTTATTTGGAAGTATTTATTAAACAATTTTAAGACAGATGGCTTCTGAATCAGCAATTACCTTTCCTTTTCTTCATATCTATCTTAGACAATCACTGGCACATGTATACAAGAAAGCAATCACAGATATATTTATCTCAGCTTTGTTCAAAGCAGGATAAAATTAGAAAACAATCTAAATGTCTGATAGAGGAATAAGTCTTTAAAGTATGAGATTGGAAATAATACAATAAAATAATATGTAAAAGAAATTTGTTAGCTCTTTACATATTGACATGAAAAAATGTCAACACAATTTGCTGAGTGGAGAAGATGGATGTTGTATCTCCTTACCTACTATGATATTCTTATAAAATATATCAGAAAAATTATATATTACCGAAGGTTTGTGAAAAACCTATTTAAGCTTATGTACTAAACTGTCAACAATTTTACATCACATATCTATGTGTGACTTTCAAATATACTTTAACATTTAAAAATTAAGAAGGAACTCTGTATTTTCTCCATGATTTTTCTGTAAAATGCAAAAAAGGGATTACAATTAAATTAAAAATTTAAATTAAATGGAAATTGAATAAAATTAAATAGATTAAATTTAAATTAACAACTAAAATTTAAAAATAAACTAAAATTTTAGTTTTGTGTTCATAAAGAATGATGAGATCTAAAATTGATTATTTTTACTATATCATGCATTATTATAAATATCTTTGGAGATATTAAGTTATTTAACCATCCTCATAACAATCCTATGAATCAGGTACTATTGTCATCTCCATTTTAAAGATAAAAGTGAGGCATGGGCAATTTAAGCAAATCTTTAAGGACTAAATGATATAGTTCATGTCCTTGACACATTTAAGAATGAAAGAAGTTAAAAAGTAAGTAGACACTTAAAAAGAACTATTTACATGGGGCTATCCCTTATGAGATTTTAATAAACATTATAGGAAACTAGTTTCTGAGATGATAATATAACTTAACAAAACTTGACCAAGCTCTGGTGGTAAAGGAAAGAATCTTGGGTAGCACCTGCCATAAAATACTATGTCTTCACCTCATTATATAGTCCATCTCACTGTGTTTTACATATTTAGAACAAAGTAAGCATCCTCACGATTAACCTCACTCATGTAAATTGCAATAAATGAAAAGCATATTAACTTGCATCTGTCTACCAATTAGGAAATCAGTTATCTCCAAAAAACCTGGCAATAAATATCGGTGATTGCACTAGAGAGAATATTTCTAGTTTTTACTAAATGCATGTCCACCCTGATCCTGAAGCTTAAGCCAGGTTGAGCCACAAATACATCATGTGTCCAGGGCCAATAGAAACAACCGCAAGCCTTGTCCTATGTGCTGGTTTGAGTTTTTGTGGACCCAGAAAATTCTGTTCTTTAAGGGAACCTATTTCTGTGTCTGTAAACCCTTTGTAGGTGGGAACTTTTGATTAGATGTGGGTCCCAGGGTGGATGTTAATCCTTTTACTGGGGTCCTATATAAATGGAGAGGGGAGAGAAAGGCAACTACAATTTTACCCTGCCATATGAGAGAGCACTCCAGGATTACCTGCAACCTCAGAAGGGCCAGAAAGAGGATGGAGGCTGGAATCAGCAAAACAGACAGAAGCTGAAGCAGTGAGGGGCAGAAGAAAGGGAAGAGACAAACCACGTGCCTGATGGCTCACAGCAAAGCTCAGGGAGAAAGGCAGAGACTGGCTGCCACTGTGCCTTGCCATGTGACAAGAGTCCTGGATCTCTAGTGGCTCACCTTTGGTGAGACAGCATCTGTGATGATGCCTTAACTTGGACATTTTCACAACCTCAGAATTGTAAGCATTTAATATAATGAATTCCCATGATAATAGCCAACTCGTTTCTAGAATTTTGCATTGGCAGTCTTTGGCAAACTAAAACACACTCCAACTCCATAGGAAAACATTTTGTGCTCTCATTACTCTTGCTTTTGCTTTGCATACCTTTCCATTGTCTCTGAGCTTTTATCATTTATTTAACTTATATTATGTCCTCTTTCTAGATCTGGCTCTTCAGGACCCACTCTTAGTAAGCTCCTAGAGTAGATCCTCCCTCCTCCTCTCCACATCCTTTACTATTTCTTCTGTGTCTCTTGAAGGGTATCTCTGGTGATGTAGATTCTATGAAATGCTGGTGAAGTAGAACAATGAATGAAAATTTTGTAAATGTTCTCTTTAGTCCAATCTTACTAATAATAGCAGTTTTGTAACTAGCCACTCTTAGAAATTATAATTATTTGCACTGTACCCTAACTTACAGGCTAAAGAACATATATTAACCTTCTACTTTTGAATGAACAAATAATTGATAAAGAGGTAAGCTAAAATATGTACAAAATCACTATTATACAAGGCATACACAGTTTAGTGCACTAACTGTGCACTAAATGACACTCTTCCTGGAAACTGCAAAGCATTCCAACTTAGCTTACAATATTTTCCATAAAGGCATGCAACTATAATTAAACTTTATTACACATGGTTTCTGAGAATTTTATAAAATTGTAGGACAGAAAATAAACAAGAAAATAATTGAACAAGGACAAATAAGACTGCAGCAGATTTTCCCCTGGAATGTAAATTCATATCATTTTTTGTTTCCAAACCACATCATGCATTTGATTCTTTTAGAAGAGGGACCAAAACAACAGGTTAGACTGGATATGATGTTGCTCTTAGAAGGGATTTATTTGACTTTTAAAAATTCTTTGATTTTAAATCAAGTTCACCAACCCTAAATCCTAGACAAAACTATCATAGCAAGAAAAGTTTCATGGTTGGAATAGATATACATATTCTAAAGATTCTTTTCTTTTCTGATAGAAAGTTTTTTCAAAGACAAAAATAAAAAAAAAAAAACAAGTATCATTAATGAATTATACCAACCTATTAGCAACATGTTTGAAAACTAATTTTAGGAGAAATGATAAAATAGATTAAAATGATTAACATTTAAAAGTGTTATCATAAAAAACTATAGTTAAAGTTTTATTCTAAGTAGTTGAAGGACAAAATATATTTTTAAACTAGAGCTAGCTAAAAAAGAAATCATGATAAGGGATACATTTTGGAATTTGATGTTACCATTATCCAGTTTTCACAGGGTTTTTCTTAACACCTTATCTTTCAATCTGTCAGTCAGTGCCTTTCCCTCTATGAAAAATGTACCCTGGGAAAGAGATTCAGTTAATTAATTTAGTTAACAGATATTGTATTAGTTGGCCAGAGGGGTGCTGATGCAAAGTACCAGAAATCTGTTGGCTTTTATAAAGAGTACTTATTTGGGATAAAAGCTTACAGTTACAAGGCCCTAAAGAGTCCAACGCAAGACTGTCTTCTCACCAAAGTCAGTTGCCACGTGCTGAAGCAAGATGGTGAGTGATCTTTGCCTGATCTCTTCTTCTTTCTTCCTCTGAAGGTTCCATGGCCCAGCTTCTTCCAATCTCAGCTGCAGGCTGGCATAGGGCTCATTTCTTTCGAGGCTTTCTTGGTTGCTCAGCTGCTCTCTTTGGCTGCACGCTTTCAGGTGAACAGCTCATCTCTCTTCCCAGGGCTTTAGCTGTTTGAGCCTTCTCTTTTCTGTCACATGGCACGCAGGATCAAAACAAAGTTCTCTCCTCTTCCGTGTCATCTTGAGTGAGTGTCTATTTATATGAGCCCACCAAGGGGACGGGGACTAAACCTGAGTTACACCTTACTTATGTGGCCAAATCAAAAGCCCTACATTGATTTTATCAAGTAAACTTAAAACCTTTGAATTTAATACAATCACCCAGAGGAACATACCAGTTCACAAACATAATCATTCTCCTTTTTTTGTGATTCATAAATAATATCAAGCTACCACAGATATATAAACCAAGTGTTATGGTAGACACGCCAGGGACAATAACTTGACCAAGATATAGTCCACGTCCTCGTACAATCTCCAATAGTACCTAGAAAAATATCTGTATCCAGCTGGTATGTGACAAGGGCAACATAAACAATGCAAATTGTGTGCTAATGAAGGGGTCATTTCTGCTTAGAATGATCGAGAAATTGCCATAGCTGAAACTACTTTTGAAGAGTCTTAAAAAATTAGAATCAATTGTACTTTGATAAGCAACTTCACCAGAAAGGAAAGAATACGTTCTTAGTGTAAAACTCAGTAGTAAGCACTATTATTCAAGTAGAAAGAATAACAGGGCAACACAACAGGTTTTTATTTTGGGAATATAAAACTGAACATAGGAAATCAGGACACAAATGGAGAGGTACTTGAGTGTTTGAATAAAGGTTTTATATTTGTGGGAGTTTGATTCTGTTTCAGGGATCCACTGAAGGTTCTTCAGATAAAATTAGCACTATGAAATATATGCTTTTGGAAGATTAATCCCGTAGCCCTTGAGAATGGTTTGAAAGAAGAGAAAGGTTCAGAAGGGGGAGCATTTGGAATTCTACTGAGACAGCAGGTGCAGACGTTAAAGAAATCTGAGGAGAGTGTTATGTGTGAGAAAGCAAAAAAAAAAGGATGCCTGTGGAAGAGAAACAGAAAGGAGCTTTGACATATGATCTTGCAATCCTGCTACTAGGAATATATTCAGAAGAACTGAAAGCAAGAATGCAAATAGATATTTGTACACCTATGTTCATAGGAGCATTATTCACAGTTGCTGAAAGGTGGAAACAACCTACAAATGGATAAACAAGATGTGATCTATACTTATAATGGAATACTATTCAGCAGTAAGAAGAAATCAGTTGGGGAATACTCTGATAACATGGAAGAAACTTGAGGATATTTTGTTGAGTGAAATAAGCCAGACACTAAAGGATGACTCTTGTATGGTCTCACTGATATGAATAAAATAGAATGAGTAGACTTACAGAGTTGAACTATGAAGTATAATTTGGTAGGAGACAGAATATGGGTTTAGAAGGGGGACATAATGCTTGATGCATGTAGAATTTTTAATAAAATCAATTGTAAATATGTGGTAATGGATGGATTTGAGGGTAACACATTATTATGAGTGTAACAAACACTGTTGACTTATGGATATGACTGTGGCTGCAACGAGTACTCTAGGGAGGTTGTTGGAGGACAGCTGGAGGATATAATATAGGGAATGTGTAACAGTGGGTCTGATGGTAGACGAATGTGGTTAATGATATAAATACAGGAATGTTCTTCTACAATGTGTTAAGAATGTGGTGATACATGAGTATAGCTAACAACAATAAGGTAATATTTTGTAGCAAGAGCAAAGGAAGTACTATATTCATGCTAAAGATCAAAAAAAGAATATGGGGTTTGGTTTTGTGAGATATGAATATGATAAAGCTTTTATCTTCTTTATTTTTTTTCATTAATAAAGAGAAGACTATGTCATTTAACTAATTTGTATTCATCTGTGCTTCTTTCTGAACACTGGAGGGACAATCGAGTTTGTTGTTGGGATTAGATGAGAGATAAATGCCTGGATAGAACTCTTTAGGAGTAATGCTTCCATAACATGCTCAACTGCCTTTTGTCTGTTATTTTATTTTTTGAATTTGAAATAAAATTTGATTGATTGAGAAAAAGAAAAGTTTTGACAGAATTTAGCACAGCTAGTCCTTTTCTGATTTTTACTTTTTAATGTCCTGATTCATATATTTGTCTTCTTTTATCTTCATCAGTTGTAAATTTGCTCAACACTGCTCTTAAATATTTTTACCATTAGTCCACAGAGGCTACCTGTTTTTTTCTTATCTCTCCTTCTACTCCTAGCTGGGCATCCTATTTTTATTGGCTTTGATTTTTATCATCTCATCTAAATCTCTAAGTCTTCATCTAATATTCCCACTATTCCTACATTCTTTTGCTCTACTAAAAATTCGAGACACTTTTTTTCAAATAACTCTGCCTCCTTCCAATTCTATGGCATGGTTCATCCCCTCTTTTTATATGCTTGTAATCCTATTTGAAGGCATTTATTGATGATGCCTGCATATTTATCCTTTTTTCCTTATACATTTTGTTTTAAAGTTTTATCAAAATAAAAGCTGTTTTAAATGACTGATACATGAACAAGCTATTCCGTACAAGCCTATGTATGGTAAATGCATCTCTAATGCATAAGTAGAAAATTATAAAGGAGGGAGATCAGATCAAAGAATGAAATTATCATATCTTTATATATTTAAATTTGAAAAATAGTATTGTGTTTGTCACCTCAAGCAGTGCTGCACTTTCTTGAATAATACATTCCAAAAGTTAATTTCAAAACCAGATGTGGAAAATTTGAACTATAGGCTTTAAAACTTAAAAGAGGGTTCTATTCCCAGAGCACTAAAATATACTAGAAAAGTTCTTTCTCTTAAACATTTTCTCTTTTAGATAAGATATTCAAATATTCCAAATTTGTAGATTTTCACGTATAGTCTTTATTTTGTTCCTTCAATTGAAGGCTGAACTGCAGCCTTAATTCCAATGAGTATCCAACTCTGAATATGTATTTCCAGCTTTTTACATACCTAAAGATTTCCATATTTACCTCAATTATGTTGCAAACACAATCTATAGTTCCCATTATTATCAGCATTCTTAATGTTTTGCTTTCCATGTTTTTGTGTGATTTTAATGATGTTAAAAGAAAGCAATACACATTTTGATTAATCAGACAATTGTATTTTATATACAAGTATGGTAAGTGTGCTTAAACTGAACTGTGGCCCCTAGACAGCATCATGCTGTTTTTCAAAGGAATAGTCTTCAAAATCGACACAAGTTCCAATTTTCCATAGGGAAAGTGTGCTATGAATATCAATGTATAATAGCCAAAGTTCAGGTTGTTCAAAATTTAGACATTTAAATAATAAGCCACCCCCTAAATATAAAACCCACATTGTCTTGTAAGAATATATTATCTGTGACTCACAGAATAATAAGCAGAGTTACAAGAGATTTTAGCAATCACCTCTCCCTCAAATCTCTGTTTTGAGAATGAAGAAACTGAGGCCCGTGAGGGTAAAGCAATTTATATGACATAATGCACTTTGTATCATTTGTTAAAGTAAATAGGAAGAAAGAAATGTTAGCTATGTCTTTTTCTTCTCCCTCTTTTCCCTCTCCTCTTACCCCCCTTCTCCTCCTCCTCCTCCTTAATTTTTCCAACATTTACACTCTGTACCCAAAGAGCAATACCTCCTCCTTCTCCTCTCCCCTATCCCTTTACAACTTCTAATCTACTTTCTATCTTTATTAATTTGCTTATTCTAGATATTTCATTTAAGTGGAGTCATATATCTGTCCTTTTGTGTCTAGCTTATTTCACCAAGCATACTTTTTTCAAGATTCTTCCTTGTTGTAGCATGTTCCATTCCTCTTTTTTTTTTTTAAGATTTATTTATTTATTTCTCTCCCCTTCCCCCCCAACCCCACCCTGGTTGTTCTCTGTGTCTATTTGCTCTGTCTTCTTCTTTGTCCACTTCTGTTGTTGTCAGCGGCACAGGAATCTGTGTTTCTTTTTTTGTTGCGTATTCTTGTTGTGTCAGCTCTCCGTGTTTGCAGCACCATTCTTGGGCAGGCTGCACTTTCTTTCGTACTGGGCGGCTCTCCTTATGGGGCGCACTCCTCGCGCGTGGGCTCCCCTACGTGGGGGACACTCCTGCATGGCACGGCAATCCTTGCGTGCATCAGCGCTGCGCATGGGCCAGCTCCACATGGGTCAAGGAGGCCCGGGCTTTGAACCACAGACCTCCCATGTGGTAGACGGATGCCCTAACCACTGGGCCAAGTCTGCTCCTCTGTTTCATTCCTTTTAACAGCTGAATAGTATTCCATTGTATTGATATACCACAATTGTTTATCCATTCATCTGCTAGACACTTGGTTGTGTCCAACTTTTCATTACTGTAAAAAATGCTGCTCTGTGTCCTTGTTTTCAATTCTTTTGGGTATATACTTAGCAGTGGAATGGTCAAGTCATGTGACAATTCTATGTTTAGCATTTTGTGGAACAACCAAACTCTTTGCAACAGTGGCTGCACCATTTTACATTTTCACAAGTAATGCACTGGGTTCTGATTTCTCCACATACTTGCCAATAGTTGTAATTTTTCTTTTTAAAGCAATAAACATCTTATTTTTTTAAAATGTGATATCTCCACAAAAGGGTCACAAATGTGGCAGAGGAGAATTACTGGTCAGGGTGTCAGTGATGGGGGATATATGGGGAGATTGTGCCTGGGCCATGCCCCTATGGTGTATGAATATGTTTAAGCGGTCAGGAGACATTGTCTTGGTTGATGGAGACCCACACAGTAAGCAAAGAATATTAAATTCCCATTCTGGGAGTCCTGCTACATTCTCTATTACAGCAGCAAGCATCCCCCCAATACAGGGCAGTCCCTGGTGAAGGAGGACAGACTATTACACTAGGCTCTTGATATTGATGGCTGGACTTATGAAACTTTCCTTGAGAAATTGAAAATTAACCTGGTACTATATACTGCCTAAGAGTTACCTCCTGAAAGCCTCCTTGTTGCTCAAATGTGACCTCTCTCTAAGCCAAACTCAGCATATGAATCCATTACCTTACCCCGGGCATGGGACGTGACTTCCAGGGATGAGTCTCCCTGACATGAGGGATTATCACCAAGTACTAACTAATGATACATTTGGAAAAAGTCCTTGACCAAAAGGGGGACATATTAAATACAAATGAGTTTTTATGGCTAACAGATTTCAAAGTGAGTCGGGTGGTCATTCCAGAGGTTACACTTACGCATGTCTCAGTGGTATTTCATTGACTGCCACAGTAAGCAGTGTCTCAGACAGTGGGGTTCCTGAGACTGTAGAGACCTCTAGACATCATAGGCAGTGCAGAAAATCTCAGGAATTTGGCACCCTGGTCAATGGGCCTCACTTTGGAATATATGTTCCCCATTGTAACAGAGTTAGACTCATTTACAATTTCCCTAGGTATGATTCTTCCACCCCTTTTATTTGAACCTATACTTAGCACTATACTTGTTAAATATATGTCCCAGAGACTTAAATTTTCAGTCTGTTCATATGCTGGTTGAGCCCTAGCAGAGTTGTAACACTTACTCTTCAGTTTACTGGACTTGCCCAGGACAACAAATGAAAGGATGTTGATGGACAACACCCATCCCAAGAAACAGAGAGCATCTAAAATTGCAAGTGAGCAGTTCTATCCATCTACCCCATGGGATCTAAGTCCCCTCTCAATCAGAAACAGAGTGGGCATCACCATTCCAAAATCCTCAAGACTGATGAATGAACAAACATAAGGGGGGAATGCAGCTATGGACTTAAGTAGACTTATGATTATTCTAGCAATGAAAGAACTTGTATCAGTGATATAAAGCAGTAGCCATCAGAGTTTCTGAGGGTATAGAGATGGAAGAATAAGTATAACATAGGGTACTTTGGGGACATTGGAATTGTCCTGCATTACATTGCAATGATGGATACAGACTATCATACATTTTGTCAAAACTGATACAATTGTGCAGTGCAAAGTGTGATCTATTATGTAAACTATATTCCATGGTTAGTAGCAATGCTTCAATGTGTTCATCACTTGTAAAAAATTCACCACACTAATGAAAGATGTTGCTAATGGGATAAAGTGTTGGAGGAGGAGGGGATAGGATATGTGGGAATCCCCTACATTTTTTATGTAACATTTTGTAATCTAAAGCATCTTTAAAAATAAAAAGCAACTTAAAAGTGTGATATCTTATTATAGTTTCATATCATTATAGATGGGAAGTGGTATATCTTGTACTTTTGATTTGCATTTCCCTAATAGCTAATGATGTTGAGCATTTTTTCTATTACATATCAGCCATTTGTATATCTTCTTTGGAGAAATGTCTGTTCAAGTCCTTTGTCCACTTTTGCTACTTCTTTATACTACTCTAAGTATCTAAATTTGATTTTGAACATGCCTGCTTTGGCTCTCTGACACAGTGCTCAAGACACTGAGACAGCAGTGGGCACCATAATTTAATCTGTGTACTATGGTCAAGGGGACTCAATAACTATTTGCCAAAAAATCAAAAAAGTATACCAGATATTTGGGTGGCAGGAATGAAAGGAAGGGTATGGAAAACTACTCTGAATGCTGATGATTTCATAAAATAAGTTGACCACAATAACATAATTTGGTTTTTCAGTAAAACACAATCCTTCAAAATAGACTGTATGTATTATTGGATGTTCTCAGAGCCCTTTTTAAAAACCCTTCTCCCAATTGATTTTAAGGGTTTAGGAACAGTGAAAACTGCCACTTCTCCCACATTCATTGCTGAAATACAGTGCTCAGCTCATTTTCGCTATATGTAACAGAGCTCTAAGTGAAGAACGACAAATGCGTCTGGTCATTCAAGAAAATGAGACATTGCATTTTCTTTAGCAACTTACACGTTTCTGCCTACAATTCCTATATGTACGTAAGAGTTTAAAAGGTGTTAATTATTTTTTCAAATGTATTAAATTTATTTTTTCTGGGTTGCTATAAATAGCAGCACATATATTTTCTAAAGTCCTTTAATTTGCCAATTTTTCCCCAGTGGTTTCTGGCTCCTCATCATTAGAAATACAGCTTCATTTAAGAATGTGCTAAGTCTTTCTATGTCAATTAGGTTTTATTATGGCCAGCTATTCGCAAATGGAATAGTTTTAGTTGAAATTGATTTAAAATAATTAAAATAATATTTTATCTAACTAATAATGTTTACTAAAATGCAAGACAATCTTTTGCTTTCCCCCTTCAAATAAAGTCCTAACATTCAGTAAAACATACACACACAAACAAAAAAACATGTTTGTTCCTAAAGTCATCTACAATGGCAGAGTGACAGTCAAAACAATTTGGTGTACTAAAGTCAAACAAAGTATAAATTTCAAAACTCACTTCAAAGTTTAATTATTTATAGCCATGTAAAGACTAATGCCAAGTTTGAACACTGATGCAACCCAAGAAACACCATAACATCTGTGACACCTGGCCGGTTGGGTCCACTATAAGTTGGTTTTATCAGTTTACCTCCTATTTGGCAATAACAGATAAAGCTGCCTCCAGGTTTCAACTGCACAAAAACTACACAGACCTACTGAGTGTCTCTGTAAAAAATAAATCCGTTTATGAGCTTTATATACTGGCTTGATCCAAAGAACTTGCAATTTATAAATTTTATTCAGTGCATATAAGTGTTTTCTGGTTGTTACATTTTACTGCATTAGATAGCATTTCACAGTCATCTCTTTCCTTCTTCTATAATAAAATATTTTTGCAAACACTGGAACTGTCTAACTCTTGAAGTTTTCTGCTTCCGTTTGGGGAAAGGTTTTACTGGGATCTCTTCATTCTTTTCAGTCAAGTTCAACGAGGTCTTCTTTCTCTCTTTCTATTTTTCCTTTCCTTGTTTATCTATTCCTTTCTTTGTTTTTGCTTTTATTTACATATTTATTTATTAAAGGGCTTGCCGTTTATTGCTTCCTCATTAAATACACTGTATTTTTTAGTACTGTTTTAGATTTATAGAAAAATCAAGAAAATGATATAGAGTTCCCATATACGCTGTACTATTACATTACCATTTCACACTAGTGTGGTACATTTGTTACCAGTAAGGAACCTATATTGATACATTGTTATTAACAAACATCCATAGTTGACTCAAATGTCCTTAGTTTTAGCTAAATATGTTTTCTATTCCAGAATCCTATCCAAGATGCACTTTACATTTAGTTGTCATGTCTCCCTAGGTATGTGAGTTTCTCACATATTCCATATTTTGATGACCTTAACAGTTTTGAGGAGTATTGGTCAATTATTTTGTAGCTGCCCTTCTATTGGAATTTGTACAATGATTTTCTCATGAGTAGTCTAATGACATGGTTATGTGGGAGGAAGTCCACAGAGGCAAAGTGTCCTTTTTATTACATCTTTTCCAGGATATATGCTATCAACATGAGTTTTTAGTGTAGATATAGCCCTTGATCACCTGACTGAAGTAGTGCTTGCCAGGTTTCCCATTGTAAACTTTCTCTTTTGCCCTCTTTCCATACAGTATACTTCCAAAAGAGGAGTTTACGCTCCCCACTCTTGAGAACAGAAAATCTGCATAAATTACTTGGAATTCTTCTGCAAGGAAGGTTTGTCAATTTTCCTTTTTTACTTATTTATTCAAATATTTATATCAGTATGGACTTCTAGATATTTATTTTATACTTTGCATTATAAACCAATACTTTCTTATTTATTTGGTTTTCCAAAATGTCACATAATTGGAATCACCCAGTATGGAAACTTTCAGACAGGAATCTTTACTTAAATAGTGTGCATCTAAGGTTTCTCCAGGTCTTTTCAGGGCTTGAAAGCTCATGTCCTTTTATTGCTGAATAATGGTCCACTGTGTAGATGTACCACAGTTTATTCATCCAGTCATGTATTGAAGAGTATCTTTGTTGCTTCCAGTGTTTTACAATAATGAATAAACATCCCTATTTATTAATGCTAATTAATCATATATTTACATATATTTGCATATAATAGTTATATTGTTAACATTATAATATAACAAACTGTATATAATCAATTATAATGTTAATACTATAAAAATTCATGTGCAGGATTTTCTGTGGACATAAGTTTTCAAATCAGTTGTATAAGTACCTAGGAGTATGACTGCTGGATCGAATGGTAAGACTGTTTCGCTTTGTAAGAAACTGCCAAAATGTCTTCCAAAGTGACTGTACCATTTTGCATTCTCATCAATAATGAATGAAAGTTTGTGCTTTTCTACATCCTAGCCAACATCAGTGTTTCAAATTTTAGATGTGTAATATTATCTCATGTTTAAAATTTACAATTACCTAATGACAAGTGACGTTGAGCATCTCTTCATATGCTTATTTTTCATATACTTATTTTTGTGTATCTTCTTTGATGAGGTGTTCATATCCATTTTTAAATGATGTTTTCTTGTTGTTAAGTTTTAAGCATTCCTTGAATATTTTGGATACAAGTTATTTATCTGTTGCATATGATTTGGAAATATTTTCTCTTAGTTTGTGGTTTGTCTTTTCATTCTCTTAATGTCTTTCACAGAGCAGAATTCTTTAGTTTTAATGTAATCCAATTTATCAACTTTTTAAAAATGGATTGTGCATTTGGTGTTGTATGTAAAAACTCATCACCTAGCCCAAGGCACCTAAATTTACTCCTGTTTTCTTCTAGAAGTTTTATACATTTGCATTTTACATTTGGTCCACAATCCATTTTTAGTTAATTTTTGTGTAAGGTGTAAATCTATATCAAGATTCATTTTTTGCAAATGAATATCCAATTGTACAAACATCATTTGTTCAATAGACTATCCTTTCTCCATTGACTTGTCTTTGCTCTTGAGTAAAGATCAGTTAACTATATTTGAGAAACTATATTTCTGGTCTTTTTATTTTATTTCATTCATTTATTTTTTTGCCAAGATCTCATTATCTTGATTGAATGATGCTCTATATTAAGTTTTAAAGTTGGGTGATGTTGGCCTTTCAACTTTGTTCTTATTTTTGGTTATGTGTTGTTTATTGGAGGTCTTTTGCCTTTCCATAAACTTAGATTCAGCTTTTTAATAGCTACAAAATAGTTTGCAGGGATTTTGATTGTGATTGAAATGAACCTATTGATTGATTTGAAAAAATTGACATCATAACACTATTGTGTCTTCCATTCTGTGAACATGGACTATCCTTCCACTTTTTAGGCTTTACTTTTTCATTCACCAGAGTTTTTGGTATTCTTTATGTTGATCTTATACCTAATTTATTATACTTTACCTAAATATTTCATTCATTGATGCTTTTGTAAATGACACTGTTTTTTTAATTTCATATTGTGATTATTCATTACTAGTATATTGAAAGCAGATGACTTTTGTATATAAATCTTACATTCTGTGATTTTTTGTTATTTCTTTGTGATTCTCTACATAGACAATCATGTCATATGTGTAAAAGACAATTATATTTCTTCTTTCTTAATCTGTACTTTACTTTTCTTGTCTTATTGCATTAGCTAGGGCATCCAATATAATGATGAATAGGAATGATGACAGGGGACAACTTTTCCTAGTTCCTGATCTTAGGAAGAATGTATCCAGTTTTTCCCCATTAAGTATTATATTAGCTATAGGATTTTTATAGATTTTCTTTATCAAATTGAGGAAGTTCTCCTCTATTCCTAGTTTGCTGAGAATTTTTATTATGACTGGGTGCTGAATTTTGTCAGATGCATACTTTGATATTATCATATAATTTTCTTTCTTTAGCCTGTTGATATGGTGGGTTACATTGATCGATTTTTGAATGCTGACTAAGCCTTGAATACCTAGTAAAAAGTTCCACTTGTTTGTAGTGTATAATTTTTTATACATTGTTGGATTTCATTTGCAAACATTCTGTTGAGGATTTTTGCATCTATGTTTCTGAGAGGTAGTGGTCTGTAGTTTTTCTTTCTTATAATATCTTTCTGCTTTTTCATAAATGATAACACTGATCTCATAGAAAGAGTTAGAAAGTATTCCTTCTGCTTCTATTTTCTGGAAAAGTCTGTAGAAAATCGTATAATTTCTTCTTTAAATCTCTGTAGTAGAATATCTGATGAAACCACCTATACCTTGTGCCTGGTACTTTCTCTTTGGAAGGTTACTAATTATTGATTCAATTTCTTTAGTAGAGACAGGCTTATTAATATTATCTTTTGTCCTGTGTGAGTTTGATAGTTTTTTTCTCAAGGAATCCTAATTTTTATCTAGGTCATCAGATTTTGAGGCAAAGAATTGCTCATAATATTCCTTTATTATCCTTTTAATGTCCACGAGGTCCTTCTTTCTTTTTTATATTAGTAAATTACGTGTCCTCTCATTTTTTTCTTGGTTAGCATGACTAGGTTTTATCAATTTTATTAATCTTTCCAAAGAACCATCTTTTGGTTTTGTTGATGTTCTCTGATGTTTTTGCATTTTTTAATTTCATTGATTTCTGCTTTAAGTTTTATTATTTCTTTTCTCCTGATTTTATTTGATTTAACTTGCTTTTCTTTTTGGGTTTACTACAGTGGAAGGTGATATTAATGACTTTTACATATTTCTTCTTTTGTAACCTATGTATTCGATGATATAACTCTAAGAAATGTTTGTGCTGTATGCCATGCATTTTTATAAGTTGTATTTTCATTTTTGTGTAGTTCAAAATATTTAAAAATTTCTCTTGAGACATTATTTTTCTCGTGTAATTTAGAAATGTGTTGCTTATTTTAAAAATATTTAGGGATTTTCCAGCTATCTTTCTCTCATTGATTTCTGATTTAACTCCATTGTCACATGAGAACATATTTTGTATGATATCCATTTTTTTAAATTTGTATTTGTTAAATTAAGTTTTATGTATCTTGTTTTACATCTGCATTGTGTAATCTAGGTGAATGTCCCATGTAAGCTTGAGAATAATGTGCATTCTGCTGTTGTTGGGTGGAGTAGTCTATAAATGTCAAGTAGATCAAATTGATTGATAGTGCTATTCAGGGCAACTCAGTCATTGCAGATTTTCTGCTGGTTTGATATATCAGTTACCAACAGAAGGGTGCTGAAGTCTCCAGCTATAATAATGGATTGATCTATTTTTCCTTTTCACTTATCCCAGATGCTGTAATTCCACAATGTATTGTTATTATTATTTTGTGCAAATATTTATCTATTAGATCCCTTAACAACAGGATAAATAAATTATTTTACTTTACCTTCCATCTATTCCCTTTGTATTAGTCAGCCACAGGGGTGTTGATGCAAAATACCAGAAATTGGTTGGTTTTTATAAATGGTATTTATTTGGGGTAGTAGCTTACAGATACCAGGCTATAAAGCATAAATTACTTCCCTCACCAAAGTCTATTTCCATGTGTTGGAGGAAGATGGCTGCCGACATCTGCAAGGGTTCAGACCTACTGGGTTTCTCCCTTCCAGAGTCTCGCTTCTCTCTTGATTCAAGCTTCCTTTCTTCCTGGGGCTTTCTTCTTTTTCCACTGTGTGCTTACTTCCCAGGGCGCCAGCTTAATACTTCAGCATCAAACTCCAACATCAAAACTCCAACATTAAGAACACTCAACTCTGTCCTTTGCCATGCCTTTTATCTGCGAGTCCCCACCCACCAAGTGGTGGGGACTCAGTGCCCTAATGATGTGGCCCAATCAAAGCCCCAATCATAACTCAATCATGCCCAGGTACAGACCAGATTACAAACATAATCCAATATCTATTTTTGGAATTCATAACCATAACAAACTGCTACAACCTTCCTGATGCTTTTCCCTATTTTATGTAGATCCAAGTTCCTGTCATTTAACCTTTTTCTTCTCTCTGAAGTTTAGCTTTTATTCCTTCTTTCTGAGCAGGTCAACTGGTGACAAATTCTCTGTTTTTGTTTGTCTGAGAAAGTTTTTATTTGTCCTTCGCTTTTTAAGGTAAATTTCATTGCATATAGAATTCTAGGTTAGTGGGTTTTATTTTCTTTCTTTCACTGTTTTACATATTTTACCCTGCATTTTGCTTGCATGGTTTCCGATGACAAATTTTAAGTAATACTTAACTTTTTCTTTTATAGGCAAAATGTTCCCTACCCTTCCATCCCCATCTCCTGGCTTCTTTCTATACAGTCTATTTGTCTATGATGTTTTGCATTTAAAATATGTCATGCCCAGGTATAGATTTTTTTTTGTATTTTTCCTGGTTGGTGTTCTCTGGGTTCCCTGGATCTGTTATCTGTCATTATTTTTGGAAAGTTCTTGGCCATTATTATTTGAAATATTTATCTTGTTCCTTTATTTCTTCCTCTTCAAATATCCCAAATATATGTAAATTACACCTTTTGATAATGTTCCACAGTTCTGGATATATTGTTCCACCCTTTCATTCATTTTCTCTTTACCTTTCAGTTTGCAAAGTCACATTGACCTATCTTCAAGCTCTCTGATTCTTTCCTTGACCATGTCCAGTCTATTGAGGTGTCATTTAAGGCACTCAGCATTTCTGTTAGTGTTTTTGCTTTTTTATTTCTAGCACTTCCTTTTGATTCTTTAAATCTCTGTTTACATTATCAATTTGTTCCTATATGTTGTCTATTTTATCTAATATAACCATTAACATATTAATCATACTTATTTTAAGTTTCTGTATAGTTCTAAATTTGTGTCTTATTTGAGTCTGGTTCTGATGCTTGCTTAGTTTCTCCATCTTCATTTCTTCTTGCCTTTTAGCCTGCCTTGCAATTTTTTGGTTGAAAACTATACATGATACATTTGGTCATTTGAGCTGAGGAAAGTAGGACTTCAGTGTGAGGTTTTATGTTAATCTGGTAGGAACGAAACCATGTTTAATGTTTTCTATAACTGCAAATGGCAAAATGTTCAGTTTTCTCTAGTGTTATTAGTTTTGGCTCCCCTGTTTATTTGGGTTTCCCTAAGAACTCCCTCTTAAATAGAGCCTGAGCCTTACATTCTTTCAGTTGTAATGTGTTGTTATTGCATATAAGCCCTGTTGATTTTGTGATAAGGAGTCAAGTAAGGAAACATACTACAATGCTATGATTAAATATTAGCCTTTGACCCTGGGTGGTGACCTTCATAAGTATTTCTTACTTTTTTCCCCTCCTTAGATGAGACAGTAAGTCTAGAGGGGTCTGAAGTAGGCTAACTCCCCCTTACCCATGTGAGATAAGTCTCTGTTAAGCTCTTTATCTCTGAAGAGTTGGTCTTTGTTATAGAGAACACACAGTACATATATTCAAAATAGCATCTTTTCTCCTCCCCATGACAGAGACATGAGATATTTCTTGGATCTCCCCTTGAGAATCAGATGGAGTATTTGGAGTTTAAATCCATGAATGTGTGGGACCTCCTTAGGACTATGGTCCCAGGAGTTTCCCACTCTCAACCTAGCCAATACTCAGCCTCCACTAATTCATTAAAATTACCATTTAAGTGTTCCAACAAATTTAAAGCTCTGGTGGCTTCTTCTCTAAGTAAGCAGACTTTGGCTGTGATTCTCTGTATTTTCTTGTCTCTCCAGGTTTTGGAGTCACAGATAGCACTGTGACCTCAATTCTCTAATAGGTGCAATAAAGCCATTGGTTTTCAGTTTACTGAGGTTTTTTTCTTGTTTTGAGAATGGGGTTGATGACTTCCAAGATCTCTACATGTTGGAACTGAAACCAGAAGTTTTCTGCATTTCTTTTAAAGTAACATGATGCAAAAGCATTGGTACTGTGCCAGGTAAGCATGTGGAGGGTGGGGGAAGTTATCTCCTTTATCACAAGCAATTTTACTAATTAAGTAGATGAACACTCTATTAAAAAGAAAATATATCATCTATATAAACCATTTCTCCATTAACTGAGTTAAGTGAGACACCTTTTGAGAAACAGGGCCAGAACTAAGTTTAGGTAATTGAGACACTTGGGCTCGATATTAAAGTGGGGCCAAAAAACCCAGTAATCAATATTGATTATATTTTAATGCTTGCTTTTTAAAAATTAAAATGAATGAAAAAAGTTCATGTTGAGCAAAATATCAAAATTTATTTAAATAAACACATGATCAGGTTTTGTGTATATTCTGTCATATTAGAATCTAAGGCAAAAGAAAAAAATCATGATTTTTTTTGGTGGTCCCTCTTCCTAGTCCCAGCCCTTGAGCACTTATAAGCAGTGTCCAATCATATGACATTGCAGAGGACATTTAGATGTATATATTAGAGCTGGGAAAGTTGAGGTATGCCAGGTACATTATTGCTTCCTTCCATGCGTAGTCTCGTATGGCTATCATTGAAATTCTCTATAACTTAGTGAAAAGTAACTGATGATTCTCTTTTCTTCCCAAAATTAAATGCTATTATTCTATTCAATAATTCTTTTTTCTTGTTGGGATTTGAAAAGAACTCTTCGATAGTTCTTGTTTCTTTGTGATTTGAAAATAATTTTGATATGATATTCAATGTTTAAGCATTTGTCCCCCTCTCTCCACACATGTATGCACACACACATACATATTCACCTATAGCCAATCAAATATCAAAGCAGTAATAAAAAATTGAAATACAAACATCTCCATCCAAAGGTGTTTCTCACTGGCTGACTTTCCCCAAAGCTTCTGGTTTACCTATGATGTTGCACTACCTCTTTTCCTCAAGACCTCTCCATGCCTGTCTTTTCTCAGGTTGTTCCCTATCTTAAAATACCTGAAAATTTCTCATCTGGAACACTCAAGCCATATTTTTGCATAACAAAATAGACTTGACAACAGTGTTCAAATACAGTTTTCTTTATAAGAGGAAAGCTAGCTTTTAAATATTTTTCTCCCATAGATATTATATTCATAGGATAAAATAGTGTAAATGTATATTATATAACTTAAATATTTATGCTAGAGAGCATCTATATTACCACTAAAATGTCCTCTTTTCTTTTGATCCCATTATACATGCTCAAAATGCATTTGAGCGTAAGGGTTGCTACTTATGTGTTGTGTTAGAAAGAACAGCTGTTCCGCAGAGTTAGTTGGTGGGCCAGAAAATCACTGAGCAGGTCTGAATAAGTAACAGGGGCTGAGTGGAGAGACTTGTAGAAGCACAGGTGTTGGGAAATAAGACAACTACAAAGAACAGTCTCTCCTAAATGGGCCCTGATGATAATCAAAATAATTTGGAGCTTAATATCTTTCAGAACTTTAATCTCCCTAAATTCTCAACAGTAATAAAAGGAAAAGCCCAGAATTATCTGAGTTTTATAGGTGGATAGAGAACCTTGAGTATTTCAAATGCACACATTGTCATTGATGATATACTTGACTTAAAATATGTATGAAATTTAAATTGCAGTTTTTAAAATCAGGTGATTAAGTGTGCATATGAAACGGGTAAACTACATGCTGCTCTCTGTAATCAACCATGTTGATGCCAATCCTTATTTCACATTTTTTAATCCTTCCTATCATGTTGTGTTAATGTCCTATATAAACACTATTTTTGCTTTCTACTTTAAAAAATGTGTACCTTGAGTGTAATTTTTCCACCAAGAAAAAAAATGAAAGGGAAAATTAGTCTGCATATGTTATATTACTTAGATGCAAAAATAATAGAATATATAAATAGAAATTCATCACCACCCAGTATAGAGGGAAGGAAACAATGATATTTTCTCCAAATATTACATTCCATAGTTAATTGTGTTTTCATTGAAGGCCTTTATTAAGAATGCTGCGGTTAGGATTCCCTCCACAATCTCCAAAATGACCTAAAGATGAAGTGTGAGAAACAAGGAAACGAGGGAAACCTGTTTTCAGCCTGAGACCTGAAACAAAAGCGAACAAATGCAAGGACTCAAGTCCAGAGCACAGGCTTTTTCCCTACATAAATTACAATCTTGATGCACATTCAATACTAGCAAATTCAATACTCAAGTAATGCAAAGAATTTTTGTGGGTGGAAAAGGCTGAAAGAAGAGATCAAGCAACAGTGTCAGAAGCCCTGGGTGGTTTGATAATGGTCCCAGATTTCAGGCAGATACTTAGATGCATTCTTCACATAACTTAGAGTACCCGGGTGTTATATCTCACAGAAATGGTATACTCACCGTGCCGTTTTTATTTCTAAGTGGAATCTTGAAAGATCTTTCTAAGTAAAATGTTGGCAAAGAAACAATCCCAACACTAAATGTCCCTGTCATTTTGTCTTTTGTGGGATCTGTTGCAGATGTTGCTTTGAAAAAACCCATCAGAGCCTCCACCTCTCCACCTACCATCAGCTAACACTCAGCCTCCGACTGGGAGAAATATGGAGCTTACTGACTGCTTGGCTATTGTCATCCCTCTTTTAAAATTACATTTTCTTGCCTGACCTTCCCTGTGCTTGTTTTGTAAAAGAAACTTCCAATTGGTTTCAGATTATAGAAAAGAAAATCATGAATTTCTTGGGTAACTTTATCAGGCATGAGATGAAGTGTTAACACATTTTTATGGAAATAGAAGAAATGTCAAATACATACAAGTCTGAGAGAAAATTCAATTCAAAATAGATTTGAACTAGGAAAGCATGAATATTAATCAGAAAATACACAAAGGTTGTAATAAGTGGACATTTTCATAAGCGAAGGAAAATCTAAGGCTAATTTAAAAAAATTAATAATAAGTATCCTAAAAAGTTAATTTTAAGGTTGGTATATTATCTATGTAATGTGATCAAAAAGATTGCCCTCTGATATTATTTCTAATACAGGACAAACACAATGTTTTTGTCTTTGTTATTAAAATTTTTCACCTTTATCAACTTTCACATGAAACTCCCTGGTCGCCTTCCATGTTTGGCTAAATACAATATATTTTTACCTTGTTGGTATTGTTAGTCTCCCTGACTTAGAGATAAATTATTCGAATTTAGCAGTTAGAGAATTATTCTTTTGTGAACATATCAGAATTCAACTTATTCGTTTTCAACTGCAACTCTGCTCATAAAACCAGTTTTGGAAAATGTCTGGGCCAAACATAAACTAAATTTAGATAGTGGGTGATTACCCACTATCAATAATAGCAAAACTTTAAAGCCCATATTTGTTTCCAGCTATCACATTTCTTCAACATTCACCTCTAATAATAAATTATAATGGTATTAACATATCCAATTCTCAATAAAGCGTGATGAGGGACTTAAAAAACATATTCATACATGCAAATTGTATATAATAAAAAATAATAGTAATCACCTCATATGCATTTCAGGGAGTTATAAGAAGTTGTACTTTACAAAAATTAGGATATGAACCAAAAGAGAGAAAAAAGTGTTCTAGAAAACAGGGAGAAGTGAAAACTCCCAGGAGGATGATAAAGGAAAACCCCAGCAAGACATTTGTATGGCAGATACAGAAAATAAATTGAGCAGATACCAGAAAGCCAGGATTCAGGGGATGCATTTCCCAGAAAAGCAGACAAAGAAGGAAGAAGAAGGAGTGGTGGGGAGGAAGAAAGGAGGAAGGGAAGGGAAGGGAAGGGGAGGGGAGGGAAAGGGAGGGGAGGGGAGGGGAGGCGAGGGGAGAGAGAAGGAAGGGAGAGAGGAAGGAAACCTAATGATTTTGTAACAAAATTTGGTTTTGTTGTCAAGTTTAAGCTGACTTAACAATGATGGAAAATAAATAGAAAACTATGCAAATTGGGATGCAAGATCTAATATTAGCTCCAGGCCAATATAGTTAAACACAAAAGGGAGTGTAGTCATGATGTACTACACTGCTTTACTGTATATAACATTTCCATAGTCAAAGCAATGTATGCACTTACTATTGATTTAACCACAAAATGTGGCAGCACTACAATGAGGTATAGTCTATGTGAGTTTATGGGTAGATGGGATTGTATAAAATAGATTAGTTCTGACCCTGAATATTCAGAAAGTAATAGATAATGTCTAAAAGCGAAAAACCAAGAAACAGCTGTCTAAGCATTTTATTTGGCAATATGGATATAAATGACATTAGAAACAGATAAGAAGTATGGAAGGGAAGGACCAAAATAGGGAGGAGGGTAGGGGACCAGTGTTTCTTATTGTTTTTAATCATCACCTTAATAATAATTTTGAGTATACGTATGTCATAATTGGGATAAAATTAAGGAGCTAAAAAAGAGCTTTGTAAGAAAATAAATCTTCCTGTGGCAGTTTAAAGCTTTTTGTGAATTCCAGAAAAGATCATGTTCTTGGAGTTAATCCATTCTTGGGGTGTGGGACTCTTGGATTGGATTGAATTCAGTTGGGGGCCCTTGATTGGACTACTTCAGTGAATTTTTTTTTTTTTAAGATTTATTTTAGGAGAGGGGGCAAGATGGCGGCTGAGTGAACATCCCTGTTAGAGTCTTCTGCAGGGAATCGGCTGGGCGGCGTTGGAGACTCTTTGGGACCGGATTGTTTCGGGATTTTTGCTGGTCCGGAGGTGTCTGGACATCGATTTGGAGGGAAGGTAACAGAGAGGATTCGTCTGTGAAATATACACGGAGATCCCAGCTACCTGCAGAGGATTCCCTTCTTGGGTAGGCGGAGACGAGGCATCTAGCCCCGCTCGGTGGGGCTGAGCCAGGCCGGGCCGGGCCGCGGTAGCGTTTGGAGCCGGGCGGGGCCGGTGCAGGCCCCGGCTGCGGGCCGCGGTAGCGCTTGGAGCCGGGCGGGGCCGGTGCAGGCCCCGGCTGCGGGCCGCGGTAGCGCTTGGAGCCGGGCGGGGCCGGTTCAGGCCCCGGCTGCGGGCCGCGGTAGCGTTTGGAGCCGGGCGGGCCCGGGTCAGGCCGCGGCGGGTACGGAGCCGGGCAGGGCCGGTCCAGGCCGCGGTGGCGGGAGGTGGATGCCGGAGCCGGCTGGGCCGCTGTAGCGAGCGGAGCTGGGCGGAGCCAGGCCAGGCCAAGGCGGCGTGAGGAGCCGGGCAGAGCCGGTCTAAGCCTCCGCGGCGGGCGGAGCCGGGCCTGCGGAGGGGTTTCTGTTTTTTTTTGGTTTTTTTTGTTTGTTTGTTTTTTTTTTTTTTTTTTTTTAATTTTACTTAAATTTTTTTTTTTTTTTTTTTTTTTTTTTTTTTTGAGCATCTGCAGTACTGGGGAGTTCGTGGGCCCTGGGCGGCCTATTGGGGGTTTGTGGGAAGGGAGGTGCTTGCAGACCCATTTGGGCAGACAGACGGGGGGGTTTTAGGGCAAAGCGGGGGGAAGTTGTTGTTTTAGATAGTGTTGCAATTGTGACACGTGTGTACCTGTATCTCTCTTCTCCCTATCCGTTCCCCACCGTTTGCCCATCCTCTTTTTCTTTCTTCCTTTCTTCTTGCCTTTCTTTTTTCTCTATTATAATTAGTTTGTTTGTTTTTTTTTTTTTTTGTTTTTTTTTCGGTTTTCTCTTTCCCTCTTGTCCCTCATCTTCCACTTATTTTTACTTTAATTCAAGTATACAATAGGTGCTACAGGGAACACCTCACATTTGCTGGGTTTTCCCATCCTCCACTGCCTCATTTCTGTGTGAACTGATTTAGGCTACCTATACTATCCCCCTTCCCCTGCATCTTGATATCCACTATCATCTACTGTCTCTCCTATATTCCACCCCCCACCTCCCGTTCTTTGATCCACAAAGTGTCTAACTCTTAATTTCTAATACCTTTGTTCTGTTTTCTGTCTATTATCCACTCTTGAAACTATTACCTTTCTTTTCTTTTTCCCTCTCTCATGAAAACAATAGCTGTGTAGTTCATACCATATTCCTCCCAAATTCAGTCATCAACTTCATAAAAGGTACTCTACCTACAGCTATAACTCTATACAATCTACATGAATCTAACCTCCATCCTTCCAGATCTCATATTCCTGCTTTATTAACATACATCACCAATACAACTTTACACTTTTCCCTTGCTTACACAATTGCCTTTCCCCAACACTAATACTTTCCTCTAAAGTGAACTTAACCAACAACAAGTAACTAGAATAAGAAGAAAAAAGTGACAAAGAGAAGATATAACACCTGTGCAAAAATAACAACTAATTAACCTCCAAGAGCAGACAAAGAAGCTAAGGAACTGATTAAATTCGTCAAAATAAAGAGATGACCAGAAAGCAACAAAAATCTACGAACCAAACCAATAATCAGGAAAACATGGCTGAATCCAATCAACAAACCAATAATCACGAAGGGGAGCAAAACTTGGCACAAGCAATGAAAGATCTCAGAACATTTATCACCGACAAATTTGATGCAGTAATGAAAGAGGTTAACAACATGAAGACATCACTTGGAGGGGAAATTGCAGACATACGCAAAAACATAACAGATATGATGGGAATGAACACCACAGTTCAAGAAATCAAAAATACACTTGCAGCAAATATCAGCAGACTAGAAGAGACAGAGCAGAGAATTAGTGATGTGGAAGACAGTACATCAGAAATCAAACAGATAGTAGAAGGGGTCAATAAGAAGATAGAAAAAATCCAATTAGGATTTAGGGACCTGAATGACAATGCAAAACGCTCAAACATACGTATTATAGGCATTCCAGAAGGTGAAGAGAAGGGAAAGGGGTCAGAAAGAGTGTTGCAGGAAATAATGACTGAAAACTTCCCAAATCTACTGAAAGAGACAGATGTACATATCCAAGAAGCACAGCGCACTCCACAAGTCATAAACCCCAACAGGCCCACCCCAAGACATATACTTGTCAAATTATCCAATGCTCAAGACAAAGAGAAGATCCTAAAAGCAGCAAGAGAAAAGAAAACCATCACATACAAGGGAAGCTCAATTAGATTAAGTGCTGATTTCTCTTCTGAAACCATGGAGGCAAGAAGACAGTGGTATGATATAGTCAAGGTACTAAAGGAAAAAAATTTCCAACCAAGAATACTCTATCCAGCTAAACTAGCATTCAAACATGATGGAGAGTTCAAAATATTCGCAGACAAACAGAAACTGAAAGAGTATACCAACAAGAAACCTCCCCTTCAAGAAATTCTAAAGGGAGTTCTGCAGGAAGAAAGGAAAAAACAGGAAAGGCAAAGTTGGAGGAGAGTATAAGACCAACAACAACAACAAAAAAGACAAAAAAAAATATACAAACAAAATATGACAAACACAAATCCAATCAAAATATGGCTAACACAAATAATTCCTTGATAGTAATAACACTGAATGTCAATGGATTAAACTCACCTATCAAAAGATTCAGACTGGGACACTGGATAAGGAAATATGACCCATCCATATGCTGTCTACAAGAGACACATCTTAGACCCAGAGACGCATGGAGATTGAAAGTGAAAGGCTGGAAAACAATCATACAAGCTAACAATAACCAAAAAAAGGCAGGAGTAGCTATATTAATATCAGACAAAATAGACTTTAAATGTGAAACAATTGTGAGAGACAAAGAAGGATACTACATTTTAGTCAAAGGGAAAATCTGTCAAGAAGATCGAACAATCATAAATATCTATGCCCCTAACAAGGGTGCCTCTAAATACGTCAGGCAAACGCTGGAAAAACTAAGTGAAAGAATAGATACATCTACAATTATAGTGGGGGATTTTAATACACCACTATCAATTCTGGACAGAACATCTCAAAAGAGAATCACCAAAGACACAAAACATCTGAATAGTATATTAGAGGAGCTCGATCTAATAGACATATATAGATCGCTACACCCAAACACAGCAGGATATACATTTTTCTCAAGCGCACATGGATCATTCTCCAAGATAGATCATATGCTAGGCCACAAAGAAAGGCTGAACGAATTCAGAAAGATTGAAATCATACAAAACATTATCTCTGACCACAGTGGAGTCAAGCTGGAGATTTGCAAGGGAAAGAAGCCCAGATTTCACACCACGATTTGGAAATTAAACAACACACTCTTAGAAAAACAGTGGGTCAAAGAGGAAATCTCAAAAGAAATCAATGACTACCTTGAAACAAATGATAATGATAACACAACATACCAAAATTTATGGGATGCAGCAAAAGCAGTACTGAGAGGGAAGTTTATAGCCATAAATTCATATATCAAAAAAGAAGAAAGAGCAAAAATTGAAGAACTAACTGCACATTTGAAGGAATTAGAAAAACAACAACAAAGTAACCCAACAGGAAGAAGAAGGAAGGAAATAACAAAGATAAGAGCAGAACTAAATGAAATAGAAAATAAGAAAGCACTTGAACAGATAAACAAGACCAAGAGCTGGTTTTTTGAGAAGATTAACAAAATTGACAAACCTTTAGCAACACTAACAAAGAAAAAAAGAGAGAAGATGCAAATACACAAAATAAGAAATGAGAAAGGCGATATCACCACTGACCCCACAGAAATAAAGACTATCATAAGAGGATATTTTGAAAAACTATATTCCAACAAAAATGACAATCTAGAGGAAATGGACAAATTCCTAGAAACACATAAACAGCCCATATTGACAAAAGAAGAAATTGATGATCTTAACAAACCAATCACAAGCAGAGAGATAGAATCAGTTATTAAAAATCTCCCAACTAAGAAGAGCCCAGGGCCAGATGGCTTCACAGGTGAATTCTATAAAACATTCCGGAAAGAACTGACACCAATCCTGCTGAAACTATTCCAAACCATCGAAACAGAAAGAACATTACCCAACTCCTTCTATGATGCCAACATTACCCTAGTACCAAAGCCAAACAAAGACATCACAAGAAAGGAAAATTACAGACCAATTTCTCTAATGAACCTAGACGCAAAAATACTTAACAAAATACTTGCTAATCGTATTCAACAACACATTAAACGAATTATACACCACGACCAAGTGGGATTCATCCCAGGTATGCAAGGATGGTTCAACATAAGAAAATCAATCAACGTAATACACCATATAAACAGATTGAAGGAAAAAAATCACATGATTATATCTATTGATGCAGAAAAAGCATTTGACAAAATACAGCACCCTTTCCTGATAAAAACACTCCAAATGATTGGAATACAAGGAAATTTTTTGAACATGATAAAGAGTATATATGAAAAACCTAAAGCCAATATTGTTTACAATGGAGAAATCCTAGACTCCTTCCCTCTAAACTCAGGAACAAGACAAGGATGCCCACTGTCGCCGCTCCTATTTAACATTGTCTTAGAAGTACTTGCTCGAGCACTGAGGCAAGAACCAGAAATAAAAGGCATTCAAATTGGAAAGGAAGAAGTCAAAATTTCATTATTTGCAGATGACATGATCCTATACATAGAAAACCCTGAGAGATCTACAACGAAGATTCTAGAACTCATAAATGAGTTTAGTAAAGTCGCAGGTTATAAGATCAATGCGCAAAAATCAGTAGCATTTCTGTACACCAATAATGAGCAAGATCAGGAGGAAATCAAGAAACAAATACTATTCACAATAGTAAATAAAAAAATCAAATACTTAGGAATAAATTTAACTAAAGAGGTAAAGAACTTATACACTGAGAACTATACAAGATTGTTCAAGGAAATCAAAGAAGACCTAAATAAATGGAAGACTATTCCTTGTTCATGGATAGGAAGACTGAACATTATTAAGATGTCTATCCTACCAAAATTGATCTACACATTCAATGCAATCCCAATAAAAATCAATGCAGCCTTCTTTAAGGAACTAGAAAAACTAACTATGAAATTTATTTGGAAAGGAAAGAGACCCCGAATAGCCAAAGACATACTGAAAAAGAAAAACGAAATTGGAGGAATCACACTACCTGACTTCAAAACATACTATAAAGCTACGGTGGTGAAAACAGCATGGTATTGGCATAAGGAGAGACATATAGACCAATGGAATCGAATTGAAAGCTCTGATATAGAACCTCACATATACAACCACATAATATTCGATAAAGCCACCAAACCCTCTCAACTGGGAGAGAGTGGCCTATTCAACAAATGGTGTCTGGAGAACTGGATAGCCATATGTAGAAGAATGAAAGAGGATTACCATCTCACACCTTATACAAAGATCAACTCAAGATGGATCAAAGACCTAAATATAAAAGCCAAGACCATAAAAACCTTAGAAAGCAGTGTAGGGAAACATCTACAGGACCTTGTAATAGGTAATGGATTTATGAATATCTCACCAAAAGCACGAGCAGCAAAAGAACTAATAGATAAATGGGACTTCCTCAAAATTAAAGCCTTCTGCACCTCAAAGGAGTTTGTCAAGAAAGTAAAAAGGGAGCCCACACAGTGGGAGAAAATATTTGGCAATCAGATATCTGATAAGAAACTTATAACTTGCATATATAAAGAACTCCTACATCTTGAAAAATAAAAAGATAAACAATCCATTTAAAAAATGGGAAAAAGACTTAAACAGACACTTCTCCGAAGAAGAAATACAAATGGCAAGAAAGCACATGAAAAAATGTTCCAAATCTCTAGCTATCAGGGAAATGCAAATCAAAACCACAATGAGATACCATCTTACACCCATAAGATTGGTAGCTATGAAAAAAACAGAAGAATACAAGTGCTGGAGAGGATGTGAAGGAAGGGGAACACTCATCCACTGCTGGTGGGAATGCAGAAGGATCCAACCATTCTGGAGAACAGTATGGCGGTTTCTCAAAAAACTAGCCATAGATTTGCCATATGACCCAGCAATACCACTGCTGGGAATATACCCAGCAGAACTGAAAACAAGAACACAAACCAATATATGTACACCAATGTTCATAGCAGCATTGTTCACTATTGCCAAAAGTTGGAATCAACCCAAATGCCCATCAACAGACGAGTGGATCAATAAAATGTGGTATATACACACAATGGAATACTACTCGGCTGTAAGAACAAACACACTACAAATACATGTGATAACATGGATGAATCTTGAGAACCTTATGTTGAGTGAAGCAACCCAGACATTGAAGGACAAATACTACATGACCTCAATGATATGAAATAAACAAGCTGCCCTAGATAGCAAGAGACTGAACGATAGGCTTGCAGGAAATCGGAGGGTGGAGGAAGGATATGAGCCGATGTCTGCAGGGGTGGAATTTAAGACGAGATGGTGGTAAGTATGAACACAAAGAAGAGATAAAAGGGGGGCAAGGGGTTGCCTTTGCTTGGGGCTTTGCGGGTTTGAGGGTGGCTGGGGAGGGACGGGTGGGTAACGTTGCCCAAAAGTGGGGGGAGGGAGGGGTAGCATACGAACCAGGAGAGGGTCAGGTGTTGGTGGAGAGTAAAATGCCGAGAAAATCATATCAAAATATAATAAAGAGGGTTACCTGTTTAGAATGCTCGGAGGGGAGGGTCTGATGCAGGACGGGCTCCTGGGGAATGTCTAAATGCTCATTCTGCCAGAGTGGGTGACACCATGGGGTAGAAACCCAAGTAGTGAGAGTGGGGGTGGACCCACATCCTGGGGAGGACTAATGCCATCCAATAGAGGGAACTGTATCCCTCGAGAGAAAGGGTGGCTCCCAGGGCATTGGGGCAGTTGAGCAAGTTAGGCCCTGAACACTATTCCATCTATCTCTGGAAGTGGCTCCTCAGGAAACGGAGGTTGGCTATCACTGAGGGCACCAAGGTGGAAGGGAAAATGGACGTTAAATGTGTGGAACCAAAGTAAATGGGGGGTAAGAGAGGAGTTTCTTGAGAGTACACAAGGATGGATATAAAACATGTAATATTACACCATAACATATAGGAGATGACAGACTGATAATGTAAACCATAATGTAAAACATAGGATAACTAAAAATGTAAAGAACTGTGTATCCTAAAGTATGCACCATAATGTAAATACAGATGTCACCTTGTTAGAAAGCTAATGTCTCAGACTCTGTACATCACTTTAAGTAAATATGATATGAATAGGGCGTAAGAGTATCACTGTGGAAGGGAAAAGGTTTTCTGGTGGATGTGTGGGAGTGCTGTATATTATATATATACATTGCTGTGGTCTAGGACTCCTGTGAAGAAAAGCTGAATAATTAGGGGGGGGGGGGAAAAAAAAAAAAAAATAGGATGTGGAATTTTTTCAAGTCAACATTCTTTATCTAAGTTCTTTATCTAACTTTATCCAAGTTCTTTATCTATCCTTTAAACTCATCGCTATATGCCATTCCCTAGTAAGGGACCATGACATTATATTGGGCTTCAAATTTCGGGGAGTTCTGGATCACAGAGTGTTTCAACAATGGCAATGGAGGGATACTGGTATGGGATACCAATGACAGATGATATATGACTGACAGGGAGCTGTACAGAACATATGTCCAGGGTGCATGGTAATGTTTGGATATACTCATAGTGGCAACAATTAAAAACCACAGTAGGGGGGGTACTGGGTTCCCGGCCAGTGGTGCTCTGTCGTGGTCCCTAGGGGAGCAGCGACAGTCTCCCAGGTACAGTGGTGGGGACCGGGAGGGAGTGAGGGTTCAACAGTGAGCCCCTGATACTAATGACTATGCTTGTGAGCTGATAAACCCAAAATAATAACAAGGCCTAGAGCAACTTTGTGCCTGGGAATTTCCTTCTGTCAGCCTTCATGTTACTCAAATGTGGCCAGTCTCGAAGCCAAACTCAGCATGTAAATGCAATGCCTTCCCCCCAGCGTGGGACATGACACCCGGGGATGAGCCTCCCTGGCAACGAGGGACCACTATCAACTACCAACTGATGATGCAACTGGAAAATGACCTTATACGGAAGGTTCAATGCGGATCAGCAGAATATCCATGTCTACATAAAATACCATGACTTTAAAATGCTGTTTGACCTAAAGTAAGGGGGAAATGGAAAGGAGAAATGAGTTTATATGGCTACGAGTTTCTAAAAAAGAGTCTGGAGGCTGGCAGAAGGTTTGCCCTCATGCACAACTGAGCAGAGTCAGAGAGACAGATAAAGCAGATACAACCCCCAGATATTGGTTCCTTTGAGGGCTAAAGAGACCCATGGGAGTTATGGTCATGGCCGATGGGGTTAACTACCAGGGCAGATGGCCCCTCTTTGGAAATGGTGTTTATGTGTGATGAATCTGGACTCAGATGGGATCTCCCTTCATAAGACTTTCATGCTAATGTGCTGGAGGTGCAGTTAATGTTGGGGTTTAAGATATATTTAGGGGATTTGAATCTCTGGACTGACAATGTGATAGCCAGATCCTGAGCCTCAACAGACTCCAGCACCTACAATCTGATTTATTGGACTTACCACACTCAGCTAAGATGGAGGTGAAGAAGGACAACCACCACACCATGGAGCCTAGAGTGATTACAACTGAAAATGGGAGGATTGCATCCAGCATCCAGGTGGAATCTGAGCCTCCTCTTGACATAAAGGTGCAATGGACACAACCAATCCAGTGTCCACATAGAAGAGGTGGCATTGGATTGGGAAAAGTGGACATAATGGACAAAGGGTATGGGGAAAGGCAGGAAGAGATGAGAGGTGGAGGCGTCTTCGGGACATGGAGCTGCCCTGGATGGTGCTTCAGAGGTAATCACCGGACATTGTAAATCCTCACAGGGCCTACATGATGGAATAGAGGAGAGTATGGGCCATGATGTGAACCAATGTATATGAGGTGCAGAGGTGCCCAAAGATGTACTTACCAAATCCAATGGATGTGTCATGATGATGGGAACGAGTGTTGTTGGGGGGGGGGGGGGGAGAGGGGGGGTGGGGGGGTGGGGTTGAATGGGACCTCACATATATATTTTTAATGTAATATTATTACAAAGTCAATAAAAAATAAAAAAATTAAAAAAAAAAAAAAAAGATTTATTTTATTTATTCCACTGCCACCGTTCCCTGGGTCCATTCACTGTGTGTTCTTCTGTGTCTGCTTGTATTCTCATTAGGCGGCTACAGGAACCAATCCTGGGACCTTCTGGAGGGGTAAAGAGGCAATTACTCTCTTGTACCACCTCAACTTCCTATTCTGCTACGTCCTTCTTATTTTTTCTCCTCTGTGTCTCTTGTTGCATCATCTTGCTGTGCCAGCACTCCACGTCAGCCAGCACTCCTGTACAGGGCGGTTTTCCTGCACTGGGTAACATTCCCACGCAGGGCGGCACTCCTGCATGGGGCAGCATTCCCACAAGGGCCAGCACTCTGTGTGGGCCAACTCAGTGGGTCTCAGGCCTCTTGCTGGAGTCCTTTATAAACGGAAGAAACAAGTAGAGACACACACAAAGAAAGAGAGCCACCATTTTACCCTGCCATGTGAGAGAGGACTTCAGGATCGCCTGCAGCCCAGAGGCTCAGAAAGAGAGAGGGTTGCAAAGGCCAAGAGATGAGCAGGTCCCATTATGCCCTGCTATGTGCCTGATCACCCACAGCTGCAACTTAGTGAGACAGCATCTCTTGATGATGCCTTGATTTGGGTATTTTCACAGCATTGGAATGATAAGATATTACCATAATAAATTCACATTATAAACGTCAACCCATTTCTATTACTTATTTATTTATTTATTTATATTAGAGAAGTTGTGAGCTTACCAAAAAATCATGCATAATGCACAGCATTTCCATACATTACCCCTACACCGACACCTTACATTGTTGTGGAATATTTGTTAGAGATTATAAAAGAACATGATCAATCTGGATCATGGGGCAATTCTATAATTAATTTCCTGAGGGACCACCAAACTGTCTTCCACAGAGGCTCTACCATTTTATTTTCCCAC
This sequence comes from Dasypus novemcinctus, assembly GCF_030445035.2. Lineage (NCBI taxonomy): Eukaryota > Metazoa > Chordata > Mammalia > Cingulata > Dasypodidae > Dasypus > Dasypus novemcinctus. Next base: position 15,632,535 of record NC_080687.1, on the reverse strand, counting down.
CAACAGTGAAGGAGTGTTCCTACTTATCCACATCCTTTCCAGGACTTACTGTTTTTTTAATAATCGCCATTCTATGCAGTGAAAGATATCTCATTGTCATTTTGATTTGCATTTCCCTAATAGCTAGTGACATTGAACATTTTTTCACATGCTTTTTGGCCATTTGTAATTCCCATCTGGAAAAATGTCTATTTAACTCTTGCCTATTTTTAAATTGGTTTGCTTGCTCTTTTATTGTTGAGTTATATGATCTCTTTATATAGAATGGGCATCAAACCCTTATCAGATATGTGGTTTCCAAATATTTTCTCTCATTGAGCGGGCTGCCTTTTCACCTTCTTGATGAGGTTCTTTGAATAACAAAAGTGTTTTAGTTTGAGGAGGTCCCACTTATCCATGTTTTCTTCCATGGTTCATGCTTTCATGGAAGTATAAGCTTTAAGAATCCATCACTGATTACCAGGCGATGATGTTTCCCTACATTTTCCTATAGTTGCTGTGTGGTTGTAGATTTTATAGTTAGGTCTTTGATCCATTCTGAGCTAATTTTTGTATAAGGTGTGAGATAGGGAACCTCTTTCTTTTTTTTTTTTTTTTTTTTTTAAAGATTTTATTTATTTATTTAAATTCCCCCCCTCCCCTGGTTGTCTGTTCTTGGTGTCTATTTGCTGCGTCTTGTTTCTTTGTCCGCTTCTGTTGTCGTCAGCGGCACGGGAAGTGTGGGCGGTGCCATTCCTGGGCAGGCTGCACTCTCTTTTCACGCTGGGCGGCTTTCCTCACGGGCGCACTCCTTGCGCGTGGGGCTCCCCCACGAGGGGGACACCCTTGTGAGGCACGGCACTCCTTGCGTGCATCAGCACTGCGCATGGGCCAGCTCCACACGGGTCAAGGAACCTCTTTCTTTCTTTTGAATGTGGATATACAGTGCTCCCAGGACCATTTGTTGAATAGCTCTACACGAGCTGGGTGGTTTTGACAGCCCTGTCAAAACTCACTTGACCATAGATGTGAGAGGCAAGTTTCTAAACCATGAATTCAGTTCCATTGGTCTATGTGTCTATCTTTACACCAGTATCATGCTGTTTTCATCACTGTAGATAGGTAACATGATTTAAAGACTGGAAGTGAGAATCTTCCAACTTCATTTTTCCTTATTAAGATAATAATATCTTAATAATGTCTATTTGGGGCCTCTTACCCTTCCAAATAAATTTAATAATTTTATTTTCCATTTGTTTAAAAAATACTTGTGGAATTTTTATCAGGATTGCACTGAATCTGTATATCAATTTGGGTAGAATTGACATCTTAAGGATATTTACTCCTCTAACCCATGAGCATGGAATGTTCTTCCACTTATTCTAGTATTTTGTAATGTTTTTTTCTTTTAGTAATGCACAGTAGTTTTCTGAATATAAGTGCTTCATGTCCTTGGTTAGATTTAATCCTATATAGCTGATTCTTTTAATCACTATTATAAATGGAATTTTTTTCCTGACTTTCTCCTCAGATTGCTCTTTAATAGTGTATAGAAACACCATTGATTTTTGTATATTGATCTTGCACTCTGGCATTCTATTGAAATTGTTTATTAGTTCTAAGTTCTTCTTTATAGATTTTTCAGGGCTCTCTATGTATAGGAGCATAACATCTGTGAATAGTGGAAGTTTTACTTCTTTTCTGATTTGAATGCCTTTTATTTCTTTTTCTTGTTGGATTGCTCTAGCTAGAACATCTAGCTCTATATTGAACAACAATGATAACAGTAAGCATCCTTGTCTTTTTCCTGATCTCAATGGGAAAACTTTCAGTCTTTCACCACTGAGTACAACTTTAGCTGTGGGTTTTTCATATATGGCCTTATCTTGTTGAGAAAGTTTCCTTAAATTCTTATCTTTTGCAGTATTTTTATCAAGAAATGAGGCTGTGTTTTGTCAAATGTCTTCTCTGCTTCAATCAATAAGATCATGCGATTTTTCTCCTTTGAAGTATTAATGTGGTGTATTATGCAATTGATTTTCTTATGTTGAACCACCCTTGCATGCCTGATATAAAACCCATTTGATCATGATGAATAATTCTTTCAATGTGTTGTTTGATTCGATTAGCAAGTATTTTGTTGAGAATTTTGCAACCATATTCATTAGAAAAATGGGTCTGTAATTTTCTTTCTTTTTTTTTTTTTTTAATACCTTTATCTGGCTTTGGCTTTATAGAAAGAGTCTGGTAGCATTCCTTGTTCAGTTTTTTTATAAGAGCTTGAGTAAGATTGGTATTAAATCTTCTTTGAATGTTTGATAGATCTTACCTGTGAAACCATGTAGTCTTGGGCTTTTTGTTTTGGAGACTTGTTTGATGACTGTTTCAATCTCTTAAGTTGTGATTGGTTTGTTGAGGCCTTCTATTTCTTCTAGGGTCAGTGTAGTGTGGGTTCATAAATTCCTAGGAATGTTTCCATTTTGTCTACATTGTCTACTTTTTTGGTATATAATTATTCATAGTGTCCTCTTATGACCTCTTTCATTTCTGTGGGGTCAGTAGTTATGTCCCCATTTTCATTTTTTTTTTTTTCATTTATATGTATCTTCTCTCATTTTTTCTTTGTAAATCCAGCTAAGGGTTTGTTGATTTTGTTAATCTTGAAGAGCCAACTTTAAAAAAAATTCTCTCTGTTGTTTTGTGTTTGTTTTTCTTAATTTCATACATTTCTGCTCTGATCTTTGTTATTTCATTCTTTCTACTTGTTTTGGGATTAGTTTGCTTTCTTTTTCTAGTTCCTCCAGCTATGTAGTCAGGTCATTGATTGATTTTAGTTCTTTCTTCTTTTTTAAATATAAGCAGTGAGTGCTATAAATTTTCTCCTCAGCATTGCCTTCATTGCATTCCATAGGTGCTCATACGTTGTGTTCTCATTGTCATTCAGCTTGAGATATTTATTGATTTCTCTTGAAATTTCTACTTTGACCCAGTGATTATTTAAGAGTGTGTTGTTTAATCTCCATATATTTGTGAATTCTCCCCTTTTCTGCCCCTTGTTGATTTCCTATTTTATTCCATTATGATGAGAGAAAGTGCTTTGAATAATTTCAGTCTTGTTAAATTTATTAAGATCTGCTTTGTGGCCCAACATATAGTCTATCCTGGAGAAAGATTCACAAGTAGTTGAAAAGAATGTGTATCCTACTGTTTGGGGTGCAACGCTCTGTATATGACTGTTAGGTTTAGTCCATTTATCATATCATTCAAGCTCTCTATTTCTTTATTGATCTTCTGCCCAGATGGTCTATTCAGTGCTGAGAGTAGCATATTGAAATCTCCAACTATTATAGTAGAGATAGCTATTTCTCCATTCAGTTTTGTCAGTGTTTGCCTGATGTGTCTTGTGGCATCCTGGCTAGGTGCCTATACAGTTATGATTTTTATTTCTTCTTGGTGAATATATTACCCCTTTTATCAATATATAATGTTCTTCTTTATTTTTTTAGCAGTTTAAAGTCTATTTCATCTGATACAAGCATAGCAACTCTGGCTTTTTTTTTTTTTTTTTTTTGGTTACTGCATGTGTGAATGTGTGGAATATACTTTTCAGCCTTTCATTTTCAATCTACTGGTATCCTTGGGTCAAGGTAAGTCTTTTGCAGACAGCATATAGATGACTCATATTTTCTTATCCATTCCACCAGTCTTTGTCTTTTGATTGGGGAGTTCAATCCATTAATATTCAATATTAGTACTGTAAAGGCAGTTTTTATTTCACCTATTTTGATCTTTGGGTTTTATCTATATTTTATTTTCAACATTCTTTTGACACTTTTAGTTATTTTACTGATATAACTTCATTTCTAGGATCTGTTCCAAGCATCTCTCCCCTGTCGTTTCTTTTCAGACTGTAGCATACCCTTTAGTATTTCCTGCAAAGCTGGTCTCTGTTTTATAAATGCTCTCAGTTTCTGTATATTTGTGAACATTCTAAATTTGCCCTCATTTTTGAAAGACAGTGTTGCCAGATATAAAATTCTTAGCCGGAAGTTTTTCTCTTGCAGTATCTTAAGTACCACCTTCTTGCCTCCATTGTTTCTGATGAGAAATAGTCACTTGATCTTATTGGGTTTCCCTTATATATAATGCATTACTTTTCTCTTGCTGCTCTCAAAATTCTCTCTTTGTCTTTGGCATTTGACATTCTGATTACTATGTTTCTCAGGGTTGGTTTATTCAGACTGATTCAAGGAGTACATTCTGCTTCTTGGACATGGATATCTATGTCCTTCAATAGGGTTGGGAATTTTTCTACCATTATTTCTTCAAATATTCCTTCTGCCCCCTTTCCCTCCTCTTTTCCTTCTGGAACTCCCATGACATGTATGTTTTCATGTCTTGCTGTCATTTAGTTCCCTGAGAACTTATTCAATTTTTTCCATTCTTTTCTTCATCTGTTCTTTTGTATGTTCACTTTTGGAGGCCATGTCTTTAAGCTCACCAATCTTTCCCTCTACCTCCTCAAATCTGCTGCCATATGCTTCCAATATATTTTTAATTTCATTTATTGTGCCTTTCATTCCCATAAGAGCTGCTATTTTTCTACATATGTTTCCAAATTCTTCTTTGTGCTCCTCCAGTGTCTTCTTAATATACTTAATCTCTTTAACCATCTCATTGAATTTATTAAGGAGATTTATTTGAACATCTATATTAGTTGTCTCAACTCCTTCATGCCTTCTGAAGGTTTATCTTTTTCCTTTAACTGGGCCATATCTCCCTGTTTCATGGTATGGGTTTTTTTGTTGTTGGTGGTGTCTTGGCATCTGGCTTACTCAATGTCCTTATTCCAGGTATAGTTTCGTCTCTTTAGTTTAGGGCCCTCTTGACCTTTCTCCCTTGCTGGTTGTGTAGCAGGAGCTGAGGATATAGTTGGTGCTGTAAGCTATAAAGGCTCAAGCTGCCCACATTGCCCCAGGGACCAATGAAGCTTCTCCTACCTTTCTCCTTTGCCAGGCATAGGAAAGAGCCACAACTGTGCATAATAATCCAAGTTGTGCAGGCCAAGACCATCTGTAACTGCCTGGGTACACTAATGAAGCTTCACATCCCTTTTTCCCCTGCCTGGGGCAGGGATGGGACTATAGGTGTGGGCAGCCATCTATGCCAAGCAGGTTCAAAATGACTGCAGGTGCCCAGGTAGACTGATGTAGCACTGCTCCCCCCACTTCCTTGCCTGGGATGGGGATGGATACTTTGGACCACCCAAGAATCTAATTCATGTGGGCCAAATGCACCTGCAGTTTCCCTGAGCCTGAGGGAGTACTGTCCCTTCTGCTCCTTAGGGAGTGGGAATGGAACAACTGTCACCCAACAATTCAGTCTGTGCAGGCCAAAAGTGCCTGCCATTTCCCAGAGAAGCTGAGCAAACACCAACCCCCTTCTATCCTATTAGGGTGTGGGCTGGATCCATAGCCACCCGACAGTCCAGTCCCTGGAGTCCAAAAGTACCTACGATTGCTCAGAGGGGCTGAGGAAACACCAGTTCCCTCTCATCCTATTGGGAATGGGAGTGGATTACTGGTACCTTTAAGTCCAGACCATGTAGGTCAAAAGTGCCTGCCACTGCCTGGAAAGCCTGAAGAAACACAGATCTCCTCTTATCTTACTCGGGGGTGGGGATGAAGCTATGGTTTCCAACTATTCTGTCTGTGTTGGCCAAAAGCACCCACAGTTACCTAGAGAGACTGAGGAAACACAGCTCCCCTCTCACATTGGGGGGTCATGATGGAGCTATAGGTGCCTGAATATCCAGTCTGGGCAGACTGAAAACACCTGCAGTTCCCAGAGAGGCTGAAATTACACCAGCCCCCTCCTATCCTGTCAGGTTAGAGGGGTTGAGATGGAATTGAAGGTGCTCAACAAACTAGTTCATGCGGGTTAAAGTGTCTGCAATTGCCCAGAAAAGCTGAAGAAATACAGTTTCTCTCCTATTTTATTGGGATTCAGGGATGGAGCCCCAGATGTCCAACTCTTCAGTCTGTGCAGGCTGAATGTGCCTGCAGTTGCCCAGAGAAGTTGGTGCAGGTTGCACCAGCTTCCTCTCTGCCAGAGGTGGGGCTGGAGCCTAGACTAGGGCTGCAGTTCAATCTGGGTGGAAAGAAGTTGGTCCTTACCATCACTGTCCCAATTCAGTTTCATTTTATCTGGAAGATAATGTCATCACCTTTAATACAGATGTGGAAACTGCCTTAGATTGTATAAGTAACTTGTTCAAGATCACAAAATAAGGAATAATGGGTCCTATTGTCCCTCAAATCCTCATACTTTACCAGTATTCTCCAACCTCTACTTGTCTTGTGATGTCTACTGTTGCATAAAGTTCTGCCACTCAGCTGTAAGCTCTACAAAGTCACATATGACTTATTGACAGTTACATCCTTAGCACCTATCATGTATACTGATATATAAATAATATATATGATCATCTATCAAAGGTAAGGCAAAATATAGAATATAGCTATATATAGTATACATATATACACATGCACACATATACATCTACATATATGTATTAACTTTTATATAAATATGTACTCATACATAGTTACACACATATTTGTACATATATATGCATGATTCTATTACATAATAAGATACATATATATATACTCTATCTCTTATTTCCAGTTGATATCTCCTGTAAGATACATTAATTAATGATAGGAACTTCACCTTCTCTATTCATAATCATGTTCATTCCATATTAAAAAATGCTGTCATGCCACAGAGTATAGTGATATCTACTCAATGACTCCTCAGTATTTACAAGTTGCCTAGTTGTTCATTTGACTGCTGGTTTCAAAGTCATTGTTATAGGTTGAATTGTGTCTTCCAAATAGATATGTTGATGCCTTGACCCCCAGGACCTCTGAATATAAACTTATTTAGAAAGAGGATCTTTGCAGATATAATCAAGTGAAAATGAGGTCCTACTGGGGAAGGGTGGTCCCTGAATCCAATATGCCTGTTGCTATAAGAAGAGAAGACACAGACAAGGACACAGAGGGAAGAGACTGTGTGGCCTGGGAGGCCGAGATTGCAGTGGCTGCTAAAATCCCAGGAGCACCTGGGATTGCTGACAGCACCAGAAGAAAGGACAGACAGGACGAATTCTGCCCAGGAACCTTCAGATTTCAGCCTTCTGGCCTCCAGAACTGCGAGAAAAGACATTTCTCTTGTTCTAGGCCACCCAGTTGGTGGCGCTTTGTTACGGCAGCCCTGGGAAACTGTAGCAAAATGCAGTAAAATCATAGATAGTTCTGCAGGTTTCCCAAAATCATATGTTTAATTCAGAAATGGAACTTGGATGCAAACTCAAAAGCACAGAAACTCTCATTTTTGGTTTGTCACATTGTAGAAAGTTGTCTTTTCTTCTTGTGGGCCGTGGGAAAGCATACTTAGCTTTTAATATCATTTCAGTCTCCTTTTTCCTGGAAATTGTTTATATGCACACATGCATAGGTTCAAGGTGTTTCTTCACTACGGCAAAGTATGTTCCTAAAGAACCGAACATTATAATTTTCCATTTTTTAATCCTATTGAAAACTTTAATATTGAAAACTTTCATATTATTGCTGTAAATGTGATTGTACAAATCTATAAATTCCTCACTTAATCCTTTTTAAAGCCCTCTGATATGTGAGCAGGAGTTGAAAATATATAAATGTTAAATTTTATGCTTTTTTTCCGTGTTACCATAGCCTGCTATTCTATTATAAACTGTCATCTGTTACCCAAATCAAAGAAAAATGGGTATGAAAAGCTTATTGTAGTCCAAGAAACATTCCTTTTTGCATGAGTTTACCAACTTCAATAGGATGTAGGCTGACTGACACAACCTGAAATTTTCAAAAATGGTAGGACTGAGCTGGAAAGGAACATATCTCACCTCCTCTTGCTTGGCTTCTCTCTAACTTCAGTATAAAAATATCTGTCTGGTTTACAATCTATGTTTGGGTGCGTTCTGTCACCAGAAATATTTTCCTTAACTCAAATATATTTCCTTTCATATATTTTATAATTTCCAACTCGAACTCATTTGTCCCCACTTATTGCTTTTTGTTTTTTGTTTTTATCCCAGATGAAGATAGGGTATGTTTTGGTCATAACTGCCAATGTTTTATTTATTTTTTATTTTATTTTTTTACATACCAGAGGACCAACACACACCATTACCTCTCCAGCAAATTGATAATAGGTGTCCCAATATTTTGTTTTGGTTCTGGCAAGGTGGGATCTAGGTTTTAAAGCTTGAAATATTTCTATTGCAATTCCAGCTCCTTCATTTACTGGTGTAAGATCTAGGACAAGTACTTGTTCTTTCTCTTTTTTTTTCTCTTATGATCTCTCTCTCTTTTTTTTTTCTCCAAAGCTCTTTCTCTTACCTCATTTCCTCATCAGCAAACTGGCAATAATCACACTTAATGACATTTTGAAGTTTCAAAGAAATAGGGACTTTAGATTGCTTAGTACATAGAGGACTATTCATTATTTGTAACCAGTTTTTTCAAGTTGCATAGTACCTGTGATTTCCAAACTAAATCTGAATCATTATTTTTAAATAATGTCCATCAGGGCTTCTTCAGATAAGTAGTTGGTTCCAGGATAGGGACAGAGGAAATACAAGATGAACCCAGAGCATCTTGAAGCTGATCTGAAAGAACCCCCAATGGTCAAGCCTGGAGCAATTTGGGCAACTAAATATGCAACTATAGTAATAGAATACAACCCACAGAGTTAGAGAAATGCCCATGACACCAACATACTGATGTAAATAAATGGTTGAGTAAATGAATAAATAGAGAAGAGGGACAGCTTTTCTTTTAAAAACTCCGATGGTAAATGTTGAAGGAATGCCAATCACCATTAGAGCACCACAGTATTGTTGCAAGCAAGGCTCCCTGAGCAATGTGAAAGAAAGTTTCAGAAGAAACAAATTATTTCTTTTGTTTCAGAGTATCTCTCCCAAGATATTTATTAAGTACAAAGGGAAAAATAGCACCTTTATAGTGGAAAAACCCAGCAGACAATCTCTTAACTAAGTGTTCAAGGTTAATATAGTAACAAAACACATTGACATCATCTATAACTGATCATTTCCATGATCTTTTGCCAAAACAATGAAAAAAAAATGTAGGGCGAAACCACATTGGAGGGCATTCTATAAAATAAGTGACCAGTACACATCAAGAGTATCTAAGTCATGAAAGTTAGAAAAGACTGATATTGGAGGGGAAAAGGAAAGTAAGGAAACTAGGTAGAGAGGACAATTAATCCTATTGTGGATGCTGGGACAGAAAAAATCAGGGTGATAGTGGAAAAACTGGTGAAGTACAATGAAGTCCATGGTTGAGCTAATACTATTGTTCCAATGTTAATTTCTTAGTTTTGTCAGTTGTATTATGGTTATGTAAGATGCTAAGAATACGGGAGGCTGGGTGAAGGGAATAGGGCACTTTTCTCGAAGTCTAAATTAATCACAAAACAAAGAGTTAAAATATCTCCTAGGGCCAGGTCATACTTCTCTTTAGGAATATATCTAGAAATATCAATGAAAATGGCTTATTTTTAATTATGTGATCTCTAATTCTGTTAAATTTTGAGGAAAACTCCCTGAATCCATCCTTGTATTATGACTTTTTCAAAGCTAAATTGCCAAGTGCATCTTTATCAACAGTTTAAAAAAAAAAATTTCATTTCTACCTTTCTTCCTTTTTTTCACTTTTTTGTCTGTTTCGTTTTGTTAAGTCGGTGGAACTCAGGGTCACAGGACTAGTTGAAGAGATACATCTCTGTATGAAATCCTGAATTAGCATCTGAACTCAGAGATGATATCAGAGAGCAGTCAGGGGACCACTGTGGCAAAGGCTATTGAGAGCACACTCAGGGTCAGAATGGAATGAGCCACTGGGCTCTGTTTACTTTATCCTTTAAACTCTTGTCTTAGGTTTTTATCAATTTGATAAATGAAAAACATTTGATTACCTTCCAGAATCAGTGTGGTATAAGAAGCATGCTGGATCAGAGCAAACATCAGACAGACTCCCATATAATTTCTAAACATCCCAGAGAGGAAGACAATCTTTGCAACTATCAGGAGCATAATGGACCTGTCAACAATGCATGGAATAAAGTATAGGCACAGATAAATTACATGCCCGTTTGTGGCAAAATTATGCAAAAATCCCATTTGCTTTTATGATAATTAAATACTTTAAAGATATTTTAAATTTACGTGATTTCCCCCAGCATGTCCTAATAGTCACAGAACTTCTGGATTTCAATGCTATGCAAACATTTTAAAAAGAAATGCTGACATTTTGCTGGGAATCTCAAAGAGTTTATTTATGGTTTGTTGGGATAGAATGAAACGAGTCATCCCTCTTAAATGACACTATATTTGCTGTTATTATATAAAGAAGCAGGACATTTCTGGTAAAAATTTAAAAAGGATGTGTGCATGGTTGGTGAAATGCTAACTTCAGTGTTAATGGTATTTGCTATTGCTGGGCTTGGCTGCACATCTCGCCTTCCAGCTCTCCAGGAACTGCTATCTCTGTATTTTCCTCTAGATAATAACAGATAAATTAGTGCTGCAATTGGTGCTTTATTAAGATGTCTCATAAGGAATTTAAGTTTCCTAATTTTTAAAAGATGAAATAGAACAGCTGAAAAATTATTTTTTAATAAAAGATGAATTGTTTGGGAGTTAGAAAATGGCAAACTAAATGTTACCCCAGCCTTGTGTTTCTGCATGATTAAAGACTGCTCGGTGAGATGGAGTCCCTGTTCCAATGCCTTCTCTCTCTTTAGTTCCAAAGATCAGACATGTGTTCTCTCCTTAGTCTTCCGGGAGTCATAGACTCCTCTCCAAATATGATAACATTTATGGATTGTGAAAAATTCCATGTGAAGGGAAACGGACTTTGGCCCAGTGGTTAGGGCGTCCGTCTACCACATGGGAGGTCCGCGGTTCAAACCCCGGGCCTCCTTGACCCGTGTGGAGCTGGCCATGCGCAGTGCTGATGCGCGCAAGGAGTGCCCTGCTACACAGGGGTGTCCCCCGCGTCGGGGAGCCCCACACGCAAGGAGTGCGCCCATGAGGAGAGCTGCCCAGCGTGAAAAGAAAGTGCAGCCTGCCCAGGAATGGCGCCGCCCACACTTCCCGTGCCGCTGACGACAACAGAAGCGGACAAAGAAACACGACGCAGCAAAAAGACACAGAAAACAGACAACCGGGAGAGGGGAGGGGAATTAAATAAATAAAAATAAATCTTAAAAAAAAAAAAAATTCCATGTGAAAACACAATTTTGATAGATAGTTCAGGGTCCCTAGGTCCCATGAATTCTTCCTACAGGTGTTAGTGTAAGAACTCTGACAAAGCAATTCTTCTCTTAAACACCATACATCAGGCAGAGGTTTGGCTGAGACCAATCAGAGCAGGAAATTTAGTTAAGTACTAGAACCTTGGCTACCTAGGAAAGGACAGTAGAGTTGGGGAGACATTATATTTGCTCATGAAAACAAGAATTCCCTTATATTGAGCTTAGCATTTTATTTCATTACATTTTTGCAGTTGTCTTACACAGGTCTGGCATCAACATGTGTGGGCCCAGTGAAAATGAAAATGTGGGGGCCCTTCTCTAGAAAAACAGGAAAAAGTGTCTTCAAAGGTGCTAAAATGTAAAGCTTTCTCCTTGCGGAAGGCCTCCATCTCAACCTTGCCTGGTATTTTCCTTTGCTGTTAGTGCTGCACTCCCTCATGCAAAGGGATACGTGCTGCTGGGGCAGTGCAGACCCTATGGGTGCCTGGGGTCCCCCATAACTTGGCAGGCCAGGGCTTGGCCCACTGCAGTCAGCACATTAGCCTCTTGTCCTTGCTGCACCAGCAGGCTGAAAGCAGTGAAGGGGAGCCGGCGACTCCAACCTATGGTGGAAGCGCAGCCCCAAAAGGGATTACAATTTCCAAAATGCACTAGGTACGTGGATCCTGGTGGATGAGTGGCTGGCTGTCACCTGCCTAAGGAATAATGGCACTGCCAGCAGGGAAGGGATGCTGCGGCCACACCTGCTTCCAAGCGCTGCAGTCCCCAACCCAACCCAACCCAACCCTCCAGTTCTTATACCTGTAGGCCATCACTGGGGACGGGGAGGGTAGAGCAGGGAGGGGGAAACCAGGTGACTTTGGGGTAAGGGGTTAGTGCAGTAGGCAGCTGCAAAACCTGTCCTGGAGAGACAGAAAAGTAGCAGAGGCAGGAATGCATGTGAAGAGAGACCCCTTATGCTCCACTGTCCCATACGACTTCACTTGCAAAACATAAATTCAAAGATAAAGTTACTAGTATTTCAAGATGACAACCACAAAACAGTAAACCCCAAGTATGCCCCACCCCCTTCCAACAAGCTGTATCTGAATTTATGGGATAGCCATTATTTCCATTTTAGGGAGGAAGAGGATCAGAGTGTTTGAGTAACTCTCCTAGGTACACAGAGCTAGGAATTGTGGAGCTGGGACTCAAACCTGTCTGCCAGTAGCAAAGCCGACTCTTAAGCACTAAGCCACAGTGAAACTGATAACCGATAGAAACTAGAATACAAAGCATTCTAATACATTAAAGTCCAACGACTTACATAAGCATGAGGGGATGGTGTGAGTCAGCAAGGAACTTTTGTTAGAGACGAGTCAAAGTAAGGACCTGAAGGAAGTACAGATGAAGGGGGAAGATATCCTTAGGTAGCCTTGTTTGGAGGACACATGAGCAAGGGGCAGGGATCGTTGTTGGAAGATACATGGTAGCAGAGGGATCTGAAACAGGCAAATGAGGAATGGACAGGAAAGAAGAACAGATAGTCCTCTAAGAGGCTTCTCCCGATCTTGGGACTGACAAATGTGGTGAGGAACTGAGATCTGATCAAGAGGCTATAGGAAAAAAAAAAAAAAGAGGCTATAGGAAGCCACTGTAGAATCATAAGCCAAAAGATTTCCCTAAAGAAATCAAAGCAAGCCATGACCAAGGCACCAGATCTAAACAAGATGAGAGGCAGGAGAATGAACTAGAAACCAGGCTGTGAAGAAAAGAGTGTCAGGGGACAGAGGCAAGATGTACTGCGGTGACAGAATCAGCAAGTCTATACCATGGATTCTATTTGGAACCAAAGAGAGAAAAAGTAACATTTGGTAGGATGGACAAGATCTTTGTCCATCAATAATATCCCTTTTCAAAGCACAAAAGTCTTTAAGCTTCACTCAAATGTATCCATTCACATTTAATTTCATACTAACTACAGATATTGATGTGGGTGAAGCACTTTCTTTCATTGCAAGTCTTGTTACTCTTTCTCTGTTGCGCTAAATAAACCTGGATGTTTTCTACAGCAGTGAACTCAGAGCAAGAACCAACATTCCTTTAGAGATAATGAATGAGGAAGAGTGAAGATACAGACCCTGATACCTCATATGAAACTAGATACAAGATTTCCCTTGACCCCCATTGACATCCTCACTTTTTCCATGCCCCATAGCTTTGTCTTTTTTTTTTAAAGAGACATGTATTAAGCTATTTCTGGCACAACGGCTGAGTTGTATATACAATCAGAATGACATGGAGACACACAGCCTCCATCTCTAACCTATGTTCATCCATCTCTGCATAGTAGGATAGTCTCCAAGAGAATATAAAAGAGCTCAGGAGTGGAGGTTGAAACCAGCATTTTTCTATAGGGTATTTGTTTTAAGGTTCTAAATTCTCAGTCAAGCTTGTGCTTGACTGATTTGAGGACATAATGCCTCTAGCAAAGCTTTCTGGAGTATCATAAGTCAGTTCAAAGAGGCTGACATTGCCAAGTCAAATCCATTTTAACTACCTCATGAAACTTAGCTCATTCTTAAGAAAGCCATCTCTCCACTTGGAATATTAGTTTACCTCAAAACAGAACTCTACTTTCTACAAAACATGCTAAATGCCTTCTGTCTCCAAACAATGCCTTTCTTCACTTTCTCCCACACTCTCTGGCCCTCTTTCTCAGATAGGAATGTGGAGCATCACTGTAATGCTCATAGCTGGAGCCTGCAATAAAGGGCTGGAGCTCAAAACATGAGCCTCAGATATCCCTTGCAAGATAGATAAATGAAAGTAGTACTCTTTATGAAGTCGAACTTATTATCCATATGCATATCCATAGTATATAGGTAAGCTAACTGAGGAAAAAAAATAAAGAAATATATGTATTTATGTAGGTTTCAAAATGCTTTTTATACAGGTTTTAAAATAGGAAATAGAATTTAATGTAAGTGTATCAGCTGATAACTTTGCTTTGTGAAACGTAATTCCTAAGTTTAGCAGTCAATTAAGAGTTATCATAGGCAGTTTAATAGTGAGTTTCAAAATCATGGCTGATTTGACTTAACATGCAATCTCACGCTAAAAAAAGATTTTCACATTTCTTTTTTTTCTAACTGTGCTAGGAATAGTAGAAAATTCAAAGATGTCTAAGGCAAGGTCCCCATTCTCAACAGAATTTCAATTGTTAATTGTTAACTGATGAGGGTATATGGTTGGCATATGATATTAAGCTAGCCCTTAGAAATGCACTGGCATTTAGTAGGTGTTCACTAAATATTTTGAGTAAATGTTATATGCATAAGTTGATTTTACAGCATTTATCTTTGATATATGGAGAGGGTAAAAGTGAAGCTGGAACTATAGACCAGAAAATTTTTTATGACAATTTTTATCTGATAACTGAGACTTCAGGACTAAAGATGGAAACATGCCTTCAGTAAATCCAAAGAATAAAAAGAAAATAAAATCAGCTGCTGCCAAACACTTACTTTTGGAGAAATTTTTGAGAATTCCCTATGATTATCAATTATGGAGAAATGATAGGGAAGTTAAGAGGCAAAGCGTTACAAATTTGTATTACATTAAAAAAATAAATCATATGTAGTTTTATTACTTGGTCTTAATTTACAGTCCTTTTTCTCCTCAAGACAAGAATTCTATAACTTCCATCATCTATCTTTTAAAAATAAGTCTCTGCAGAAGACCTTCTGAGTCAAAACAACAATGTATTCCTTTTTTCCCTCTTAAATGTTATGAAAAATATTCCTTCTAGATTGATAGCCAATGTATCACACTTCAATCCTTCAGGACCTTCATTTATGCCAAGTTAGAAACCTTTAAACATAGTTGTTAATAGTGGGCAGGCAGGCTGACTTTGAACTGCTGTCACACACCCAGTGCTATAATTTCTACGAACTTGAAGCTAACACTTAAGCTTGCACAGTGTTGTTAAGATCTTTGGTTGTTAATAATAAAGAAGTCATAAATAACTCCTGTGTGAAGCTCTCTAGTTTTCATCAGTATTTTAGACTTAATACAGAGGAATTTTAGAAGTGAGCTTTATTACTGTCTGCGAAACAATACAAGGCTGTTGTAGGTCTATTTGAGACAAGATTTTACAGCTATGTCATAAAACATATCTGAGTAAAAACATATGGTTTCTTGATCATTAAGATTTTTCCAATTGAATGAGCCAAACTTCACAATACAGCAGAATTTAGTTTTCCCTTTGATATCTGTAATGAATGACCCAATATTCCCAAAAGACCATGAATTTTAACAAAAGATTAACTGTTTCCTAATACCTGGTGCATGTCCATGTTCACTGAAATACATGGATAAACCTCTTAACCTGATTTAGCTCAGACTAAAAATGCTTAGGCATATGGGCACAAATCCATTCAATTTGCTCCCAACAGCTTCTATTGACGGTAGTGCTAATTCCCTACCCCAAAACACTTCTTGATGATTGTGAAAATATTTTCTCCAAAAAGGCAGTGGTAGAATTCCTTGAAATGGAATCAGAGATAGAGGAGTAAATCAAGAAAAACCTCAGCCAAAATTGTTTCCTAAAATTTCTTAGTTAAACCCATCATAGGGAAGTCATTTTTAATTAGGACAGTCAAAAGAATCTGGCAATAGGTAATATACACATGCATTTCAGATTTCTGATTAATGGCCTGAGCTCACTTTTGGTTAAAGAGATCGCAATGCACCCTTCACCCCCCTTGAGAGTTGTACTCCCAATGATTTCATTAAAAAACAGTCCCTGGGACCAACACACCAAGATAAGCGATGTAATTGTTCATTCTCCAAGATAGAGAGTTATTAACATGTCTGAGCTTCCAGCTCATCTCACAACCCAACTATCCCCCACCCCCAGCACTGGAATTGCAGGCCCAAAGCATCACGCTAAAGTAGAGGGAAATCTGCTATCCATGTAATTTTTATTTCCAGCCAGGGCCTAGTGGCATTCGCCCCTCATCCAGCCTTGCCCACATTCTAGTTCTGGCTAGGTTGTTGCAGGTTCAGGGAAACAGCGGGAATAAGCAGTAGGATGGAATCCTTCAGTAAGTCCCTTAAACTAAGTGTTTTTAATGCTGCTTGGCTCATTTCAAATTCTTAAGTTACATACAATCCCAGTGTGCTTTTCTGGCCGTGGGTGGCCTCAGCAAGCCACTGGCAGCCTGAGCTCCACTCGCCGGCCTTTGTAGCAGAGCCGCTCTCGGTTCTCTGGGTGCGGTTGATGGAAACTCCCTCTCGGTCACAAAGAACAAACAAGCCATCCTGTTATTTCACAGCCTTAGAGTGTTAGCCATTTCCTAAATTGGAACGCAGTTTCTGGGCCATACTCCTATTTCACCTGAAAGACCAGTCAAATAGTTCGATAATTTTTCAGACACATAAATATGCCAAGCAAGGAAGAATACTTCGGAAATCACTCTTTAAGCAACCAAACTACTTGTGTACATTATGCCCTTATCACTGATCATTAAACAATAAAATGGATTTTGGATTCCAGCAGAATCTTTTAAATCAGGCTAAAACTCATACTTAAGATGAATATATAAATTGTTAATTACCAAATAACAGCATTTGCAATTGAAATAATAATAGGAATTAATGTATTAATACATTGAGCGAGTATTACATACCAGGCTCTGTTCTAAGTGCTTCCTCTAATACACATAATATTCCAGTGAAGCAGATGAGGACGCAGACTAGAGAGATTATGATGACTGGTCCAAGGTTTCACAGCAAGCAAGTAGTTGACCTTGGATTTGACTGGAAGTCTGATTGTACAACCTGCATTCTATGCACTGAGCCTTAGTTGCCTCATCAGTATGATTCTCTGACAGCTGCTACTCCTCTTTCTAAGTTTGTTCAATATCTTTGTGTGGGATATATTTTTTGCAATTCCAAAGTAATTAAGAATGGACTTACCTTCTTATTGATTTCTATGTCATAGACTTAGGACAGTACATAATGACTAATAGACTGTCATTGAAAGTTTGCTTTATTATTATTAATTAATCTAAAAGGGATGTGTTAGTAGTGGAAAATGCAAGAAATGAAATAAATAGTTTCACTCAAGGACCAAAGGCAGTAATATCTCCCATCTTTGGCTCTCAGCTTTAAAATATGACTTTCCAGGTCCTGGATCTGCAACCTTGTGAGATATAGCAGTTGTTGATTATTAGATACTTATTAATCTGAAATGGTTATGGAAGTGTGGTTAAAAACTAAGAATGGATCAGGCTTTAATAAATTTGGAGTCCACAGAGCCCCAAATTCCAAAATTTGACAATATTCTAGAATACGACCCTTTTCGTTTTCCTCAGTGTATCTGACAACAAGACATAGAATAAGTTTAAGTTTTGCAAGCTTTCTCCTGTTCCATTCAATTTTGTTGCTGAAAGTAAAAAATACAGATGTGCCTACGGGTTTAGAGAGTATGGAAGGGGTATTGATTATGAAGGTAAACTGTAATCAGAATGCTTAGGTTCAATTTTTGGCTTTATGATTTAGGGAAAACTATTTTATTTAAGCTTGACCATTCCCATTCGTAAAATATGGACATAATAATAGTCCCCACAAAATAAGTAAGGGATTAAATGAGACAATACATATAAAATCCATCACAGAGTGTTTGGAAAACAGTGATTGCTCAAAACATTTTTGCTACTATTATTGTTGGTAAAATTGCAGGAAATGAATTACTGTTGTTACATTCAAGCAATGTATTATTTTGGTCAGTTTTATGCAAGGCAACTGAATATCCAACCTATCCCACTTGGAGAAATTAATATTGGGCAAACTATTTTTTTCCTTCTCCCTTCCACAACACAGGAATACATAAATGCACATGCACACATGTGCATTGTGACTTTGTGTGTGTGTGTTCAGAACAACCTTGGGCCTATGGAAAGAACTGTGATGGAGCCATTAGTTCTTACAAATGTATCCTTTCACTATGATCAGTGCAGATGGCTTTGGTTATAGACTCAGAAAGAGCTCAGAAGAGATGAACGAAGGGTTGTAGTAGTTAACAATGTGGATATATGACAAAAAGCACAGAGCACTCTAAAGAATAGAGGCAGTATGTTCTAGAGAAGATCCAGGAGGTGGCAGAGCCCTGGAGGACTGCTCTAAGTCCCTCCAGTTGGACTTGCCAGTCTTCTTTTTCCCTCAACTGTCCATCTCTCTGTAACAACCTGAGAGTCATCTTCCTGTTTTCAGCTCCAACTAAGAAATCTATATCATATGTCTCATACATGTAAGGAACTTTCTCAGCAACAGACAACTGCCTCTCAAATTGCTAATTGATTCACTTTTATTTCTTTAAACAATTTAATAGATATGTAATTGCGTCCCCTATGGCAAGGTAATGTAAAGATTTTGTTGGACATATGAAGATGGATGAGACATTACTCAGAGACAAACAGAGAAATCTAGAGGGCATTGAAGGAGAAATATGCAAAGATTGTTATGAAAGCAGAGAAGAAGGGCTTTGAAGCAGTCTGAGGGAGGTCAGAGGCACATCCTGGAAGAAAGATCCCTGTGCTTTATTTCAAATGAAGGAAAATTTTCCAGGGAGGGATGGGGGTGGGGGTGTGGAAAACAACTTGGAACATTCTTTCCTTTTTTTTTTTTCTTTTCATTTAGTGTGAAGGCATTATAACACACTTGATGGATTTACCAGAAAGAAGGAAAGAAAAGAGAAGACAAACAGAGAAAAGGGGAGAGTAATTTCCAATGCAGCTTTGTCCAAAGTCACATATGGGCATGAGCTTCCCAGATGACAGAAATCCAAAATCTGGTCATAACCACAGGGGCATTGCCCACAATAAAACAGGCCCTACAGAGAATTTCAAACACCCTCTGCTCACCATTCCTTTGCCCAATTAAAAAGTGGCATATATTTGACAGATGTTGTCTTCTAAATACCAGACATTGTGTGCCCTGGTGGTTGGGGCTGGGTGGGTGAAAGGGGCTCTGGAGCTTTCTTTCCCCATGCCAGTGGTTTAATCAGGACCTGAAGTTAGCAGGGGACATGCAAGGCCCTACGAGAAAATTTACTTTTAAGTCCATAATCATTGTCCTAAGTCTGTTCTGTTTCTGTGATTAGGCTACTTTAACACAGTAAAATATCTAGAACCAGAGCCCACTTATTTTCACCTACAGTTTCAGCAATTTTATGTTCCAACACAGGACCTTGAATAATAATGAACACAGGAACACAGGTGGATGACAAAAGATGCTCTACACAAATTATACATTTACCCATGACCTTCTTTCCATCTCCCCCGAATCCTTAACCATATGTGCAAATAAATAACCATAGCCTTTGGGGTGGTTGTATTATATCTAAATGCCATAAATTTAACATTATTTAGACACCCTCTTCCAATAGCGCCTCAACCATATTGGGTAGATGGCTCAAAATACAGAATCAATGACTCTTGCAAATGGCAAAATTAAACTTTATGTTTATGGGTATATTTATTCCCAACCACTAAAATGGAGATGGGGATAGAATTGACGGTTTCATGTTCTGAATTTCATCTGTTTGTCCTCCCAGGATTTTGCCAAATTATAAAAACTAAGGGAAAGAGACTGTCGCTTCCAATGTCATAAGTGTGTTTTCTAATTCCTCTTGAATACTAGCCCAGGTCAATTATGTTCAACATTCCTTCATAATAATGATCACCTTAAGAGTGAACCCTTTTGAAGGCACAGTGCTATTTTTATGAGAATCCATCTTGTGGTTTGTGACATTTTTGTTTCCATTACAAAAACTACAGCTGGTGGCTATGAAAATGGTTGATGAGACATTTTAATAGTGTCGTGTTAGCTCCTGATAATGGTTCCATTAATCTTAACGTCACTCAGGTTGGAGCAGACTCGAGCTGGTCATCTGTGGCATCATGAGTGGATTGATTTAATTATTTTTTAGCCATCCCTGATTAGATGGGTGTCAGTGCAATAACAGATGTCACCCAAGGTGACCCTCCACCATAAATAACAGCTGGCTCCTTCTGTCATACAGATCTTTGGTTTTCTCTCAGCTTCCTGGGTCTTTGCAGCATTAGGGTCTGGTTAAAGCCTGCTGGGGTGTGCCATTCCTTTGATGGGGCTACCAGGAGGAAGAAGAGGGAGCACGAGAAAAAGACATCTACTTTGGTCATGGGTTAAAAAAGAAGAAAGGTATTTGTTCTCTATGTTCTCTCTCAGTCCTTGGAATTTTTCATCAATTTTTTCAGTCAACCTCAATCTGTTCTGGAATCCGAGAGACTTAATGATGCCGTGTAATGGAATTATTGCACTTGTCTGCATGATCCCTTCTAAACAATCCTTCATATTTTTGAAAAATATCTTCCTTTGAAGAAGAGATGCCCATAACAACCTATTGGCTCATACCATCCTTCTGATTTCCTAATCCTTCAAGCCCACTTTTGGTAATCCACCAGAAATTTTGTGTAGGAAACTTCTGATACTCTAATATGATAAATTTTATCTGACAACTCAAGCACTCACTTTCATACCATGTCTCATTTACTGAACATATACACTTTAGAGATTGAGCCCCACCCTCCACCACATGCCAACTGCCCCCAACCTGGGTAATGATATGTGTGCTTTGCCAAACATGATTTTAATGAGTTAAAAATTGTGTGTCTTTCTAATTATTACACATATCACGTAGGAAATTTACTTTTTTTCCAACAAATGCCTATGAATTTATGAGACAAATATCACTAGTAATAACATTTATAAATCTCTCCATACTATTTAAAACTTTCAGTTGTTAATTGTTTTTATAAAGTATAATTAACCATTTCTCGTCTCCCAATGTAAATATAGTTTCTAAGAAAGAGAGGGACCATGGTATTTTACTTTCTTTAGCATTGTGAACTCCCATTACGAATTTGCAAGTATTGGAAACCTTTCTGTATCATATACTTAATGAAAAGAAAAGGGCTACTTAAGAATGCTTTGACCCAGTGGAGAGCACAGCTCAAGTTGCTGTCTACAATTGCCTTTCATTCAGCAAGGCTTCAAGCAAGATGGAAAATTTATATAGTCTGATATCTAATAGTCGTAGATGTGTCTTAAAGAAAATTGAGTTAAAATAGCAAAGTTAAAACAATTGACTGCCTCTCTTAGATGTAAGCTGTAAATTTTTCACCGTCAAATTTCTTCAGGTCTTCAGCAAAATCTCCATGCACCATTTCTCTCTCTTTCTGTGAATCTTTTTAGTTTAGAGTAAGCATGGAGAGGATTCACCACCTATGCACTAGCCATCTCATGTTAATTAATTAATTCATTTCATAAGAAAATACTGATTGACTTTTTACCCTGACCCACACACTATATTTGCCAACAGTGCCACACTGTCCAATGCCACGTCCAAATCCTGGCCTTACAGTCTATTAATTATGAGACATTCGACAACTAATTACTCTGTGCCTCATTTCCCTACCTGTCGAATGGGAGGTTAACCATGTTTACCTCATATAGTTACAATTACTAGATGGGAAAGTGGATCTATCTTCCAGAAAAGCAAAAGCATAATGCCCACACTTTCCTATTAACCTGTATGATACTTTAAGCTTTTCCTGATGGTTTTATCCTCAGGCCAGCTTTGTGAAGTCAGAATTATTATCCCTATTCTAGTCTGGAGCTGGGGAATGTGAGGCCAAATAAGGATCAGAGATTTGTCTAATATTCCCGATAATGTTCCCCAGTACAAGATAGTTCTCAGGGAAAACACACCGTCTCTTGGAGTCCACCTCCCAAAGGATTGTGATATTCACTAGGTGTAACTACATGTTATTCTGTGTAATGGCAAAACTATGTTAAAATTATCAACCATCAGTTTCTATTCTTGGGCTTATATTTTTGTCTATACTAGACAACTAGCAAAGGGTTCTTCAAATTGCCTGGCAAAATAACTATTTGATACAAATCCACTGGTGTCAGAAATTCTAATATTAGCAACCCATTTCATGAAGGTAAGCATTAACTTTCTCCAATAATTGTCAACAATATACCTAGATCTGAAAATGGAACCATATTTAGTCTCTACTGCCTCAAATTGCATCATTTATCAGCTTCCTCTTGAATGAAAAAGCTAGTAGAAGGAGGGATCTGGAATCTAGAAACAGAGAGGTCCAAGGAAAGGAAAAGGGAAAACAGAAGGAAGTTGAGGAAGCCCTGAAGGTTTCTTCAGTGGACTACACTCTCCAGCCTCAGGGAAAGCCAGGCAAGTTGCTGATTGAGTGCATAGAGCCAGAGGGAGAAGTAGAGCACATCAAATTCAGCATACCAGACATGCTTCTCAGGGCTCATTATCTGAGGAACTGGTTCAGTGGAATCTAATTTATACTTCCATTAAGGAAAGCAAAGTTACTGCCCCTTCTGGCTCTGTCTAGAAACATACACTTGCCCCTTGTTTGAAGCAATCCTTTCAGGATAGCACCAAAGGAGGCAGGAAGTCTCCGTTTGTTTGTTTTAAATTTTATTTTAATGAGTTGCTAACTATGGTGTTTAATTGTAAGCGCTTAAATTCCCTTGAAGGCAATGGCTTTGGCTGCCTGCAGAGATGACCATTTCACAGGAACGCATGGGTTCAGCGTACAACAGACCTGTTAAGAGTGGTCGGGGAAAGGCAGGAAGAGATGAGAGGTGGAGGCGTCTTTGGGTCATGGAGCTGCCCTGGATGGTGCCTCAGAGGTAATCACCGGACATTGTAAATCCTCACAGGGCCCACTGGATGGAATGGAGGCGAGTATGGACCATGATGTGGACCATTGTCTATGAGGTGCAGAGGTGCCCAAAGATGTACTTACCAAATCCGATGGATATGTCATGACGATGGGAACGAGTGTTGTTGGGGGGGGAGAGGGGGGTGGGGGGGGTGGGGTTGAATGGGACCTCACATATATATTTTTAATGTAATATTATTACAAAGTCAATAAAAAAATATAAAAAAAAAAAAAAAAAAAAAAAAGAGTGGTCGGGGAAGCCTTTGGGTAATGTCTGGGAATTGATGGCTTCAATTGAACTTTTGTGGAAAGAGCAAAGAAGGGAATAGACCATTCTGGAAAGGTAAGAAGTCATAGTTCAATAGACACAACATAGGTTGTCTGCATATATGAATTCTCTTCTGCTATTTTAAACCAGCTTCATGGAAAAGTTCAACTGACAGACCAGTTATTAATGGATTCAAGACGTTCTTAAGTGCATATGGATATTTTTTCTATGCAATATAAACAAAGTCGGGATTATTTTATTTTTGACACAGAAAGTGTTTTTAAAAAATTGTTTTCCTCAAAAAAGCAGTGCTTGTTTGCTTTAGATAAAAATGTCAAATGATAAAACAAGCATTGCCAAATTATTGGTTTATAGTCATGTATCATATATATTCATATTATACATTTTTATTAATGTTATTTTAAAATTTCCAAAATATATAAATACTCCATACCCACCAAGCAATAATCCCCACCCTTCCCAATGCCCCTCCGCCCCTGCCAGTCCCTGGTAAACTCTAATCTACTTTCTGTCTCTACGAATTTCCCTATCCCTATTGTAGATAGCTCACATAAGGGGAATCATATAATTTTTGTCCTTTACTGTCTGGCTTATTTCACTCAGCATAATGTTTTCAAGGTTTATCCATGTTCATATGCTGCATTTTTAACTAAAAAGATAAAGTGAGCATTTTTGTTATTTATAATATTCCTCGTTTTAATTAATTTTATCATATGCCAATGCATAAGTATACCAAAACTTATTTTTAAAAAATACCCAATTTGAGGATGTTTGTTTTAACAAACTGTTTTTTTAGATTAAACAAAGCTTTTAACAGTGTATTTAAAATTTAATGATGTTTATATGCAAATTCCTAAAAGAAAATTGCGCCATCCAAAATTTGCAAGTTTCTAATGCTCTCAAGGCATTAGTTACACATTGCAAAGTTGCCCATCACAAAGTTTGGAGTGACTAATAATAAATTTTATAAATGAGTACCCACTTTCCCTTGTACCTTGCTAACCCTCTTAATTATCGTATTTTGACATTGGAAATTATGAGGGAAAAACTGATGTATTTAAACATTTGAATAGATTCAGTCACTGTAAATTGCTTATTTATTTACTTTGCCCAGGTTTCAACTGGGTATTCAAGATTTTCTAATTTGCTCATATGAACTCTTTACATACTAAAGGATTATCCCTTTGCCATATATATTTAACTTCATTATTTAACTTCAAATTTTACTTATGGTGAACTTAGATACACCAAAGTTTAAAATACACATAAAACAAATGTATAAATATTTTCCTAGGAAGTTTTATCTTTAGTGACATGCTTACAAAGCACTTTCCAACTCCAAGAATCTAGAGATAATTTCTTATGTATTTTTTATAAATACAAAATCTATATAGGACTTAATACAGTAAGAGATAGAAGCCCTTTTTAAAGTTTTGAATAGGTAATTGTCTCATAATTTATTAAATATGCTGTATTTTCTCCACTGATTTGCTAATCTTTCTCATATATTAAATCTCTACACATATTTTTCCAGCACTTCTTCCAAATGAACTTTGAAATTAGTCAGCTATTTCTAAATCATGTTGAGATTTTGATCAAAATTTTGTTACATTTTTAGATTATTTTTGAAAGGACTTAAATTTTTCTCTAAAGTGTTCTTTTATGTCCCCCAGCATGAACTTTTAAGATGGTATGCACTTTTTAATCTGGACATAAGCTTTTTGCCAGAACTCAGATTGTCCCATGTAAAGGCGAAAATTGGTTGACTCTGGGGTGCTATCTGAACGCAGAAGAAGGCGTCTTTGAGATCTAGGCATGAAAAGTAGACTGCTGATCAGGGTATCAAGCTGAGGACCGCTGTTTGTAGGGTCATTGCTGCTGAGTTGACTGCTCACAAATACTGCACTGGGCAGTAATCCCCACCAGCCTTTTTAACTGGGAAGAGTGGGGTGTTCCATGGAGTCTGGCATGGCTTTAGTATGCCTTCATTCAGCGATCTCTGAATATGTAGCCAGACTTTTTCTTGTCCTTCACGTGGAACTGGATATTGCTTTATGCTCACTGGGCTGGCTGTGGGCTTTATTTCAACAATAATTGGAGGAATGTCATGTGCCATCCCCATTGGGTTACCCTCTGCCCATACTTTGGGTACATCTTTGAAGGGGAGATGTGTGCCCGTAGATTGGCCGGCTTCACTGAGGCAGAACAGTCTCCATCCTTCTTGCAGAGAGAGGATTAGCACTATTTTTGGAGGGTTTGGTGGTCCCATTGTTAATGTGGACTGCCCCATGGCATCAAAGATAATTTGAGCCTTTAGTTTAGACAGCAGGTCCCAACCCAGGATGGGGACTGGGCATTCTGGGAGATACAGGAACTCGTGAGTGACTTCTTTACCCCCAGTGTTACAGGTTCTGGCTTGGAGGAAGGGCCTCTGGGTGCTTTTACCAGTTGCCTCTATGATAGTGGCTTGTCTTTTTGATAATGGCCCAACTGGCCTGGTTATTACAGAGTGTTGAGCCCCAGTGTCGACCATCATATGTATGGTGTGGCCCCCAATTTGGACTTGACCATAGGCTCCGTGGGGCTGAGAGATTAGGAGCCTGGTCTGTCCTAATAATTTTCATTAGAGCCCTCTACTCCCACAAGTCTGATGAGCTGATTTGCAGGTTTTCCTTCTGAATGTTTGTGAACCCAGAGTTGAGTTTGCAATACTCCGCTTGCTCTCCTGGCTAATGCTTTGGCCAATTTCTTGGGGGTGATGGGGTTGAGTGGCCTGTTGGGGTACTCCTGCTTCCAGTCCCCTTTATCCTTCCAGTACGTGCACTGATTTTGCCCTGGGGTGCCCCCCCTCCTTGGGGCACGGGCTTCCCAGTTCATTGTCCTTGACACGAGATTGCTTCTTTTGACTACTGCTGCTGCGAGAAAGTCTGCTTTTTTCATTTTCTTGTTTTCCTTTCTCCTGGTTTCTACATCATGGTTGATGTAAACTTTGGTGGCTACCTCCATGAGCTGGGAAATATTCATACCAGTGAACCCATCTAACTTCTGTAGTCTTTTTCTGATGTCAGCCTATGACTGAGCAATGAATGCTGCATTGACCATTATTTGGCTTTCGGGAGCATCTGGAGTCAAAGGCATGTATACGTGAAACGCCTTGCAGTGTCTTGTAGAATTGAGCTGGACTTTCATCGAGAGTCTGTAGGACTTGGGTGGTCTTTGGTATGTTTACTGTTTTTCAGTTCCCAACTCTGAACCTTTCAACTAAGGCCCTATGGGAAGTTTCTAGTCCGTAGAGCCTAGTCATGTCATTGGGATCCAATTGGGGATCCTCATCTGGGAACTGTGTGCAGGCATATTGGTCACTGTCCAGGGTTCCCTCAGGTGGGTGCTCTTTGAGCCAGGTTAGAGCCCCTTGTGTGACTTGCGTTCTCTCCTCGAAGTTGAGTAAGGTCTTGAGGAGTTGTTTACTGCCAGAGTTGTTCACTGTGGGTTTGTATGATAGACTGGAAGAGGTTCATCATGGCCTGAGTCTTTTCTGAGTATGGTGGGGTGTGACTTTCCCAGTTAAAGAGGTCAGTGGTAGTGAAGGGTTGGTATACAAATGTTTGGTTTCCTCCTTGAATCTGGCTATCGGCATTATAACAAATTGGAGCTCAGGCATCACAGAGATGTAGTTGTAGGGCAGCCCTTCTCCTGCTCCACCTGTCCCTGGAGCTTCCTGTGGTCTGAGTTGTCATTTCTCAGGGACTCCTTCCTAACTACACAGGGGCTGAGAAGGCCCTACTGGGCCCACCTTGGACCTAAAGATGGAAGCTAGCTGTTGAGTACAGTTTAGTCTGCCTCCCTGTATGGAAGTCTGGCTATCTCAAGGAACACAGTCCTCTATCAGTTCAGACTACTCTCCTCCCCTAGACTGTTTTGTGTGATTGCATTTAGTGACTTTCTGTTACAGCAGTTTAATTCACTCCCTAACTAATATACACATTAATCAAGACAATCATATATTTTAATCTCATTGAATATGAAATACTAGTATAATAATAATAATAATCCTTTAATATGATGCTAGATTTGGTTTACAACTAATTAACTCAGGGTTTTTATATCTGTTTCCATAAATGAACTTGCCTGCAGTCTTTGAGTGACTCAGGATGGCATAAGAACATGGCCCCTGAAGCCAGACAGCCTGCGTTTGAAACCTGTTTCTGTTTCTTAATAGCTATAGCCCTGAGATAATTAACATCTCAGTGTTTCAGTTTATTCATCTGTGAAATGGAAAAGTCAATGGTTGATGTGAGTACACAATAAGTAAATATGAGTAAAGCTCTTCAGATAGTAACTGGCACAGAGAAAAAATTCAGTAAGTGCTGTAGTAGTTAGCCAAAGGGATGCTGATGCAAAGTGCCAGAAATCTGTTGGCTTTATAAAGGGTATTTATTTGGAGTAAAAGCTTACAGCTACAAAGCCCTAAAGAGTCCAACTCAAGATTATTTCCTTACCAAAATCAGTGTTAAAGCAAGATAGCAGGGAATGTCTGAGAGAATTCAGCCTTCCTATTCCCTCTTAAGGCTCTGTGGGTCCTGCTTCTTCCAATCTCAGCTGTAGGCTGGTATAGGGTTCATTTCTCTTCCCAGGGCTCGTTTCTTTCGGGGCTCAGCTGCTCTGGTGTCTTCACAAGGTCAGCTGTAAACTCTCGGGTGAATGGCTCATCCCTTTCCCCGAGACCTCTGCTGTGTCTATGGAGCTGTCTCCAGCTTTTTATGTTTTCTGTGTTCTCCTTGAGTGAGTGTCTGTATGTATATAGCCCACAAAGAGGGTGGGGATTCAAACTAAGTCACCCTAATGACATGGTTGAATCAAAGTCCTAACCTTAACATAATTTAATCAAAGTCATCTCAGCTGAATCTAATACAATCAAAGGGTATCACACCTAGAGAAATAGACCAGTTTACAAACATAATCTCTCCTTTTGGAATTCATAAATAATCTCAAACTGCCAAGTGCTCTCTGTTATTACTGTTAGTGTTAATGTGAAAACGTGTGATTCTGTTATTGCTGTTGTCAGATTTTAGCATCTGAGTTATCCTGCTGACTTTATTGAATTAGTAGAAAACTCCTATTTTTTTCTTTGCTGTGGAACAGTTTAACTAGCACAGCCATCATCAGTTTTGTGAAGGTTGTTTCCATATTTCTTTTTCTTTATTCTATGGAAGTTGTTCTACCAAGGATATCTGCCTCTTTTCCATTTACTGTTTTACCTTCTTCTACTGATCTTATTCTAGGATTGAATAAGGAACTCACTTCATAGCAAATGAATTGCAGAAATGGGCCAGTGCTCACAGAATCCAAATGGCCTTACGATGTTCCCATCATCCTTAAGCAGCTGGCTTGCTAGAACAGTGGCATGTTCTTGATCCATTTCCAGCTAGATGGCAACAACTTGCAAGGCTGTTACAATGTTCTTCACAGGTTGGATGTGCTCTAATTCAGCATCCACTATATGGTACTGTTTCTCCCATGGCCAGGATGCACAGGCCCAAGAATCAAGGGGTGCAAATGGGAAATACACCACTCACTACTCCTCTAGGGATCTACTAGGGTGAAAGGACTGAAAGTGTATAATCAATTTTCTCCTGCACATCATCACCGTAGAGCCGAGACTTCTTGAAAGTCAATACTTGCTTGAAAGAAGCAAAATATTAATATCAGACAAAAAAATTATACTAAGTAAGGAGATCAGACATAGAGTACTACATATTGTATGATTCTATTTATATAAAATATAAATATAATCCAATTTATGAAGATGAAATTAGATTAGTGGTTTTGTAGGACTGGAGAAGAAATGATAAAGAGTGTGTAGTCTTTCTTTTGGAGTAATGAAATTGTTCTAAAATACTTGAGATGATGAATTTTCAACATTGTGATTATACTAAAAACCATTGATTATACACTTTGGCATGTAAATATATCTCAAATAAAACTGCTCAATAAACAAATAAGCAATTGTTCCAGAATAGCTAAAAATAGCAGCTATGTGCAGCGGGAAACATACAGAGATTGAGAAGTGAGGAATTTTCTCATTTGTCTCTTTTTTGTTTACTATTATTATTTTTGAAATAATGAAAATGCTCTAATAATGATTGAAGTGATGAACATACAACTCTGTGATTATACCAAATACCATTGATTGTATACTTTGGATGAATTGTATGCTTTATCACTAATTAATGTAATTGATTTGTTTTAAAAAAAGCTTATGAGTTCCTGGATTTTTAACACAATCTCTCTAAGATCTAAGATATTATTTTGTGCCACACTAAAGTGAAACCATGATAACAGTTCAGATTAATTCCTCAAACCATCCACACCTTTCATACTTCCTGATTGTCTTTACCAAAGGCACAGGACAGGAGAACAAAGGTACAATTTCTGGCTATGGAAGGACACAGTGCCTTATCATAGGCCAGGAACTGACAAGATGGAAGTGGGGAACCAGAGACTATAGTTTTCCAGCCATGTGCATTCCTGCAACTTCTTTGCACGCCTTCCATAGTTATTGGAAATTTCCATATGCCATAAACATTATGAAAACATAGTTAGTTTCAGTCCTTTTACCCTACTGCCAAGAAAGCAACCACTGAAATGACTGGGCTCTTTGGAACAACAGTTATGGCTACAAGAGAAAACTGCAGGAAAAACAGGCAATACCACTTTCCGGAATATAAAAAGAAATTAATCCTTATTTGTAAGAGTCCTACCAAGAGAAAATTGCTACTTTCATCTATTAACAGATGGCATACTATTTCAATAGTATATGTCTAATTCAGTCAGGACTTCTACTGACCACTATTGCTAGATTTTGCAGATGTAAGCAACTACTTCCAAACGAGACACCATTCAATGGTAATATTGGCTCATGATTTCATTCCTAAATTTGTACCTCCTTCACTCTTCCATAGATGATAGGTTTTGCATAGTGATTCTATTGGCATTCCATGCAGCACTGTTTGTGATCAAGGAACTCACTTCATAGCAAATGAATTGCAGAGGTGGGCCAGTGCTCACAGAATCCAAATGGCCTTACGATGTTTCCCATCATCCTTAAGCGGCTGGCTTGCTAGAACAGTGGCATGTTCTTGATCCATTTCTAGCTAGATGGCAACAACTTGCAAGGCTGTTGCAATGTTCTTCACAGGTTGGATGTGCTCTAATTCAGCATCCGCTATATGGTACTCTTTCTCCCATGGCCAGGATGCACAGGCCCAAGAATCAAGGGGTAGAAATGGGAAAGACACCACTTACTACTCCTCTAGGGATCTACTAGCAAAACCATTGCTTATTATACTCAAGACCATATGTTCTGCTGGTCTAGAGTTCTTAATTGCAAAGGAAGGAATGCTTCATCAGTAGACACAACGATGCTAATGAACTGCAAGTTCAGACTGTCACTCAGCCACGTTGAGCTCCTCGTAAGTCCTCATACGTCTGAATCAACAGGCAAAGAAGGGGATTGTTAGAGTGGCTAGAGTGACTGATTCCAATTACCAAGGGGAAATCAGGCTGCCACTGTACAATAGATGTATGAAAGAGTATGTCTGGAGTAAAGGGAATTCTTTAGGGCAGAGGTTCTTAACCTTTTTTGTTCCATGGACCTCTTTGCCAGTCAGGTGAAAACCACGGACTCCTTACTAAGTCCATACTATACTGTGTTTTTTCAATAAATATATCACACCCACACCAACATATCCCCACAAAAATAACGTTTTTTTGAATCTTCATTTCAAGCTCATGACCCCTTGTTAAGAACCCCTGCTTTAGGGTGTCTCTTACTACACCATGCCCTGTGACTAAAATCAATGGGAAACTGTAACAACCCAATCCAGGCAGGACTCCTAATGACCCAGACCCTTCATGAATGAAGAGCCATGACCAGTTGAGGGGCTTTCTGAGGACAAAGGGAATATGGAATGGGTAGCAGAAGAAGGTAGCTATAAATACAAGTGATGACCATCTTAACAAGTCGCAGAAATGAAGAATGCAACATGAGTGTTTATACTCCATCTTATTATAGATAGTTTGTATGAGTGCTTGTGTGTATATGTATGCATATATATACATAGATATGTATACAATATCTTTGTTTCCTTCCCTCTCTTATCCCTTTCTCATATAATATAAGATGTATTAATAATAGTTAATTTACATCATAGTGTTTAAGGTATAGGATATAGAGAAGAATGAGCATGACCCAAAGATTTTGCACCCTCTCCTAAAGAAAAGGTCAGTTATATGAAGGATAGTTGCATCTTGTTAGGTGAAAATATGGTTGTTTTTGTATTCATTTGGAGATGAGGTTTGGTTTGAGGACATGTATATGGGTGATGGGTGCCAAGTTGTTAAGGAGCAGACTGTAATGGTTAGTTTTATGTATCAACTTGACTAGCTATGGTGCCCGGTTGTTTAGTCCAATAGAGATATAGGTGTTACTATGAATGTATTTTGTAGATGTGATTAACATCCACAATCAGTTGATTCTAAGATAATGTGGGGACCTCATCCAATCAGCTGAATACTTTAATAGAGATTCCCTCTGGGTTGAACTAGGAAACGGTGTGAGGCCTCTTTTCAAGTGATAGAAATGCTCAATATCTTGTTTTAGGCAGTGGTTACATGGGTAAATAACTGTTCATTCTCATTGAAATGAACACTTAAGATCTTGATATATATTTTATTGAAATTCCACCTCAATTATAACATACACATGCACACACCCAGAACAAGAACAATACTGTGAGGAAAAACAATCTGAATACTTGCATAAGAGTTCCAATCTATTGCTATTGAATAAAATCTGAAAGAAAGAAGCAAATATTTATTTATTTCAATCTTGAATGGCTTTTCTAAGCCATCTAATCCTCAGATGTTATATGAACAGGGAAAAATGGAAATATTTTATTTAAATCATGACAATGTATAAAACTTTCTTCAAAGCCTTCTTTTACGAGAATTCACCTTTAATTTCATTTATGTGATTTCTTCCAGATAGTGGACTGTTAAAAAGCTCCTTTACAGCTTCTGGGCTCATACCATATCAGAAAAAGCAAGCTGAACAAACTTCAAGATACTAAGAGTTTCCTTAGGGACAAACACCTACCTTCCTTCCATTCCATGTTTCCAGGCAAAATGTAAGACACGGAAACTTCCCAAGAAAACCAAGAGTTATAATTCTTATAATCCTACTCCACAATTCTTCATTAACTACGCTCATGCAGACCAGAAGACTGAAATATTCTTTTTTCACGTCTGAGTTATGCTCTGCTTTCACCCCAAGTGAGTGTTAATTGAAAACTTACTTTAGATAATAAGGATTTTTATACCTACTAAATTAATGTTCTGCATCAAATTTACTTATTTTGGAGCTATTTTTAAATGTGTTTAAGCTTGGTTGATACCTGAGTTAGACCTGAGTAGTTGTAGAAGTTTAAATCCAAGTGATAACAGGTTAATATATCTCATTTTATTACAGAAATTGGAATAACATATATAAGATTCCAAATTAAATTGAGTCTGAAGCTTCAAAATTGTCCTCAAAATGTTGTTTGAAATAGATTTATTTATTTGCCTCACCATGACCATTATTTCCCATGAAACCTTAGCAACACTTGCATTTTTCCCAGTATTCCAAATTACAGGGGTGTGATTTTTTTCCAAATCAACTAATTACCCAGGAGAAGTTTGCCCTTTCTGATGTGTCTGCAGGTGAAAGGAGTAAATTGTAATGAACACCGGTTAGTCAAAGGAAAGAATCTTAATAAGCTTTATTCCATTATTAGGTAAAGCAGCTGATCTCATGGATGGGAGATTATAATTTTGAATATTCTGACCTCGGTCCAGCACTAACCAGTTCTTTCCTCCTTTGTATTATATACTCTGACTCAACTGTGTCTCCAGTGGCACAAAAGACTGCGCCTCTGGGGAAGTTTTAAAGAACCAGAGTCATTTCAATGCCATGAAGTAGTTTGTACCTTAAAATATCCTATAAATGAAACGAATTAATATTGGGCCTCAACAGTTCATTCCTGGTACCTTGGTGAGAATGTAATGATGAAAGTTTGCTTCCAGACAGTCCAAATGCTGTAGCTTTCCTGTCCCAAAAGTAAACAAATGTTTGCCAGAGAATAAATTGATTCATGATTGTGGTGGCAGAATATTTACATAGAAATGTGTTCCAACCTTTGTTTCCACCTTTGTTCAACATGTTTGTTTCAGTTTTCATTAGAAAAGTTTTCCAAAATGAAAATAAAAGTTGCTTGCTTTGATACCAACTGCCCCTCTGACTTACAGCCTTAAGTCCCCTTAAAACTTCATGTTAATCACAGTGGGAAAATGCAAGGGGAAAAAGCCATAAATTGAGGTATATTTTGGAAAATTTGTCCTTTTTTTTTTTTTTTTGTAAGACTAGAAGTTTTGTAGTAGTTGCGGTGGGAGCAGTGTGTGGGAGTGAAAGGTGGCGTATATTGTGGGGTCTCTATAAAGTGAGAGCAGGACTAATAGAACTTCAAGAAACAAGTACCTAATTTCACTAATGACCCTCTTTCATAAGCATCCCCTGGACTTTTAGAAATAGGCTTTTAAATCATGTTTTTCCTTATAAATGAAAGGTTAGGAAATGTATGGAGAAAATAAGCTGGATATGATTTTTTAAAAATATTTTTATTGAAGTATATCATTCATACATGAATAAACATAAAGTGTATAGTAAAAGTTGTGAACTTACAAAATAAACATGCATAACATCTTACAAGAGTCCCATACAAGTTGGTAGTGGGATGATGTAATAAGCTGGATTTATATTGCAAAGCCATCCAGGATTCTGCAGCTGTATAACTGTATAACGGTTTCCATCGATCATGTGCCACCAAATTCAAAACCTAGAATTCAAAGTATCTAAAAACACTTTCCATATCCATATTTCAAAAACTCTTTTTATTTTCAAAGGTTTCTTTCAAGAAGTAAACCACAAAGCCATATTTGTATGTACAAGGTGATTTTATCCGTATCTGAGGGTACTGGGAAACAGATATGTTTGTCTGTAGAGAATGGCTATGCATACATATTGATATATTTAGCTTACTGTCAGTGTATACATTCAAAGAATTCACCAGGCATGTACTATCTGCTTTCAAGCAATAGTCCTACACATCAGTAAAAATAAACATTGGGGAGATTTTTCTTGCAAGGTTAATTTAGCAAGTTTAGAATTATTTTTTAGTAGGAAAATGTCATGGTAATATCACAGCCATTGTGTTGCAAATTCTATTTATTATCTAAGGGAAATAGCCTAAATTTTAACCTAGTGATAATAATTTGTATATGTGCATGCACTTTGAGTTTATAACCTTGATATTACTGCCCTGAAGAAAGCACAAGGGCCTTTAGGTTTTCAGAGAACACTAATGATATTCAAGTTGAGTTTACAAGAAAAGTCCTGAAAATTTCTGGAACTTGATTACATAATTTTTGAGGTGGTACGCTTGATTGATTAATTCACTGAAATATTAAGTGCCCCGAATTCCTTTTCAAGGCCAGGACAATGCTAGTTTTCATTTTGTTTCAATAAGGTAGGAGAGGAAATAAAAACAAAACCTTGGTTTGTGATTCACTTCCAGTGAATTATACGGTGGAAACATTTTTAGAAACCACATTATAGGAGACTGGAGACTGGAAGGCAAAAGGAAAACTGAATGTAAAACATCCTGAGCGTGTCCTACCCCTGCTTTCATTGCAGGGACTCATCGTGGAGAGCTAATACAGCTGGTCTGTCCCTAAGAGGGTCCCAATTGTTTCAAGTATTTCTTGAGCAAGGGAAACTTTCTCTGCTTCATGGAGATAAGGAAGAACTGAGCCATGTTTCTTGTTCTTCAACACAATTTGTTGTAATTTATTTCATTATGGCCTGTCACACTGCATTCACCCAAATAGAGAATTCCAATTAGCAACATATGTGAAAGTAAAATGAAATGTTTGTATAACTCTTTGATTTACCATCCTTATTTTGAGCAGAGTTTGAATCTAGAAAAAAAGAGGTAGATGGTATTTGAATAAAGAATTCTTATATTTAGGGATAAGAGCCACGTGATTTCAGACGCCTATAAACTTAAATAAATGGACTTTTTTTTTCAGAGATATTTTGGGTCCATAACTCTCTTCCTAGGAAACCCCTAAAAGTAACAGGGAATAAGCTTTTCAATCAACACTTTCATATAAAGTCAATGTGGTGCACAGGGCAAGGATTTCATTACCTAGATCTTCGCTGACAGACTCGTTAACTTTTCTCTGGGAAGAGTAGCAAGATTTATTTCCCGTAGTTCTGGGTCAGTAGAAATACAATATAATTTGCTTCTTTCTTAGTTTCTGTAAGATTCCTCTTTATGCCTGACCTCAGTGTTTCCCAACAGGACATAGGACTGTTGGTGGATAACCTTTTACCCTTTTCACCTAACCCTACTCTCAACAGGCCTTGATCAAGATAAAAAAAGCAACTTGGGACAATCCATGAGTTTCCTTTTCAGAGCTTCCATTCCAAAACTTTCATAAGGAATAGAAAGTCAAATTCAACTGTGCTTATTAATTGAAATGAGCCTATCACATTGGAAAGAAAAACAATTAAGAATTAGCATTTCCTTAAGTTGATTTCACAGGAAAAAGAATAGATATTTAAAAGATAATCACATTGCCTTGGAGTCTTCCATGATCTTTCAGATTAAAAATAATTGACCTAAGAAAGGAAATCAACCTCTTTAAATATGCATTTTCTTGATATTTTTTTAATTTAAAAAAATTAAAATATAGTATAAAATTATTAAAAAGATGAAAATATATGTCTGTGCTTTGGAAACCCATTGTACATATCAACATATACTTTTCATCTCACAAAATAGGGCTTGTTAGAATTTAGATATCTAGGGCTACCCAGGCTCTAAATGTTTCCTTAGAGACCTTTCAAAAGCAGAACTCTAATTAAAAAACAAAAAAACAAAAGTCATAATGGCAACTCTTAAGTTCCAGATGTTAAATCAAGTAATGTAGGAGCATCAACAATATTTTTAGTCTTTCAGCTTTCAGCCTCATCACTGCAAGTCTTGGGGTGCACAATGCATTCAAGGCATGCATTTAAACAAATATTTATTCATTAATATACAATTAATACTCATAGCTATAAATGAAGTGCTACACATGATCTCATGTAAGTAAGAAAACTAATCTACTTTGATTTTTGCATGTTTAATGATACTTACATACAGATGGTTTTTGGCATTTTTTCCAGATAAACAAATGAAAACATGGCCTTTCTGGTTCTACTTGAGTGCTTCAGAATAAACATCCAGCTATTTGATATTTGCCCTAAGTCTCTCTTGCGACCACTGAAGCATCAATTGGAGAACGTATCAGTAGGTCTCACTTGAAAAGCAGTAAAACTTTAAAAGAATTATGGGATTCTCCTATACCCCACCCCCTCTCCTTTTCCCACTTGCCCTATTAATACCATTTTACATGTATATGGTACATTCATTACAATTGATGTACAAATATTGAAGCATTGTTATTAACCGTGATCAATGGTTTACATTATGGTTTGCATTTTGCATGGAACACTTCTTAGGTTTTGAAAAAATTTAAAATGGCCTGTACTCATCATTGCAAGATCATGCAGAATAATTCCAATACCATAAAAATGACTTACATTCTGTTGGGAGCGGTCAATACAAGTATACACTGAGTTCAGCAATGCCAGTAACATGGCCTCCAGAGCGGAGCCCACTTCCTTATTCTTCCTCCCCACTCCTTTGTTCTCCGTTTCCCGCCACTGCCCGGGCTGATAAGGCAGTAGCAGGAGCAAGGTGCGAAACTAAAGTCTGCCCTCCACCCTAGCAACAGCAGCTACCAATCCCTATCCCCTACCCCTCACCCACCACCCCTCCCCTCCCCAAGAGTATAAATGCTTTGTTCTCGCAATAAAATTTTACAGCTTGATCCTCACCCTGTCTCGCTGTCATTCCTCGCGTCTCCTGTTCTCACCATTCTCCTCCACGCAACCACGAGCCCCCGTGCCAAGCCCCGCTGGCCGGGGCAATTACACTAATGACAACATTCCATCTATTCTATTCTTCTCTCTCCCTCCCCTAGGAACGTATGTTAACTACTATTTCCATTTTTTTAAGAAAAAGGATCATAGTTACATGCAATAATATTGAGGGCTTGACACACTGGCCTTTTTTCTTTTATTAGACACTGCCTTTACTCTCAAGAGATTTTTGCCTCTCTGATTGAGAATATAGCAGGACTCCCCAGGATGGGAGTTTTAAATTTCTTGTTTATTGTGTGGGCCTCCACCCACTGAGATAACATCCTATGATAAGATGAACGCTTTCATATTCCATGGAAGCATGCCCAAAAAGCACCCTATCCCACATGTCCCCCCCACCCTGCGCAAGTAACCTTACCCTGCCATATTTGTCAAAAGAACACCCCACCATTGGAGTTTTAACCACAGACCTGCAAATCTCCAGAGTTCACATGCTGTGACCTCTAGTTCTCCCCACAATTCCAGGATAGTCCAACCCAGCTCCTCCCATCCTACTCCCCCTCACATTCCTGCACCATTGAACCCAATCATATCACGACACCACCATCACCCCCATCCACGGCCCAACCACCCACTTCCACTTATAATAGATTTTACCCATACTGAGCATCAGCTGGCCACACTGTACTTCCTTTGCATCTCTTGTTAACCTATCTTCCAGACCCTCGCTCTGTGAGTCTTCTCAATTTGCTTAAGTCCTATCAGTAAGATCTTGTAAGATTTATTCTTCAGTGACTGGCTTACTTCACTCGACATAAGGCCTTCAACATTCATCCACATTCTCCTGTGTGTCAGTATTGCATTCCTTCTTATCACTGGAGTGATATTCCATTGTATGTATATACCACAATTTACTTTTCCATTCCTCTGTTGGTGAACACTTGGATTGCTTCCAACTTATGGCAATAATGAATAATGCCTCTATGAGCATTGGTGTGCATATATCTGCTTGTGTCCCTACTTTCAATTCTTTGGGGTCTAATCCAGAATTAGAATTGGTGGGTCATATTGTAGTTTTATAGTTAGCTTCCTGAGGAATGACCAAATGCTTCCCGAGGAATGACCAAATGGCCCTCCACAATGGCCACACCATTCTCCATTCCCACCAGCAGTGAACAAGGGTTCCTTTTCCTCCATATCCTTTCCAACACTTGTAGTTCTGTTTTTCTAATAGGTATCAATCTAATAGGTGTAAGATGATATCTCATTGTAGTTTGATTTGCATTTCCCTAATAGCTAGTGATGTTGAGCATCTTTTCATGTGTTTTTAGTCATTTGTATTTCTTCTTTGAAGAAGTGTCTATTTCTATGTGACTTTTCTGTAAACTAAAGCTTTTTTGAAGATGAAGTGAAAAAAATAAGACACTGGGGGGAATATACGGAAGAAATTGTTAGTGTACATAAAAGAGAGAACTGTGTGGGCAAATAAGAAAATGAATCTAGTTCTGTCATCTTGGGTGGAAAATGTCTGCTTCTGGTGGTGGTTTCTGAAAATCCTCTAAAAACTCTTGATTGAGACTCTTCCAAAGAAATGGATATCTAATAGTCAGAAGGAAGTTATGTTTAGCTTCTAAGTGATTCTAAAGATCAACAACTTAATCACTGGTATATTAAATTCAAGGACAGCTTTCCTCTGTGGCCTGTGCCGGAAGTCCAGCTCTCCAGATTTCAGATCATAGAGGCTGTTTAGGTAGGTGTTTTGGAAACATATCTTGTGCCTGTTAGTGAGAAAGCCGGAGGTCTCATATGAGTCTGTTGTTGTATTCAGTCACTTTTACATGTTATAGGTTGGAACATAGGATTGGAAGTGAACTTCCCCAAAACATAAGGCAGTCCGTTATCAGAAGCTATCATTAGGAGATAACGTGTAATCAGTCATCTATGCAGTCAACTCACTGATGATTAAAATCCAGGCATGTCCTTTTCTTAAAATTAGCCCAGTGCTTGCTTGACCAGACAACTGGGCACATTACCTGGCTGAGTTGACACATTAGCCTAATTAGCCTAACCATCATAGTGCACTTCTTATCAACTTGGTAGCCATGCACTTCACCTTAAACCATACTTAGTCTCTAAATAAAAAGCAATAACAGACATACATATGTGTGTGTGTGTGTGTGTGTGTGTGTGTATATATATATATAATTTCTGCCTAACAATAGTGAACTGTACTGCATACAACCAGAAATGCACTAATTCCTTCCAGAATAGGGTGAAAGTCCTTGGATAATATCCACTCTTAAACTTAACATTCTTAAATATTATGACATGAAACTAATATATCTTATGTCATATGATAAGGGAAAAAGTTAGTGAAGAAAACAAAGATATTCACTTTATGTACATAAGCAATCATACTCATAAAATACTAGGAAGACATATTCATGACCATT
The DNA here is from genome assembly GCF_030445035.2 of Dasypus novemcinctus. Taxonomy (NCBI): domain Eukaryota; kingdom Metazoa; phylum Chordata; class Mammalia; order Cingulata; family Dasypodidae; genus Dasypus; species Dasypus novemcinctus. The sequence goes on along the minus strand of NC_080687.1, from coordinate 15,592,551 downwards.
ATCGTTTTCATTTCTATAACTGGTCATGTGGTCAAAGTTCATATTTATCATTACCTTCTTCCACTACCCATTCCATGTTCCCTTTACTCTTAGCAAGCACTTCAGCTGGCCATGGCTCTTTGCCTGCTGGGGTGACCCAAACTTTCATTCCTGAAGATTCTCGGCCGTTGTTAGTCCTGCTTGGATTGGGTTGTTACAATTTTCCATTGACTTTAATCAAAGGCCATAGCAGCATTAAGAGACACCCTAGATGGGAAAAGTGGACATGGTGGCTGATGGGTATGGGGAATGGCAGGAAGAGACGAGATGTGGAGGCGTCTTTGGGACTTGGAGCTGCCCTGGAAGGTGCTTCAGGGGCAATCACAGGACATTGTAAATCCTCACAGGGCCCACTAGATGGAATGAGGGAGAATATGGGCCATGATGTGGACCATTGACCATGAGGTGCAGAGGTGCCCAGAGATGTACTTACCAAATGCAATGGATGTGTCATAATGATGGGAATGAGTGTTGCTGGGGGGGAGTGGTGGGGTGGGGGTGGTGGGGTTGAATGGGACCTCATATATTTTTTTTAATGTAATATTTTTACAAAATCAATTAAAAAAAAAAGTCAAAAAAAAAAAAAAAAAAGAGACACCCTAGAGAATCTCCTGTATTCTAGAGAAACTTTTCTTTACCTCCATTATGTAGGTGCAGTTCTATTTTCCCTTGATAGTCAGGATCAATCACCTCAGCCAGTGAAGTAATTCCCTTCTTTGCCTGTTGATTCAGAGGCTTGAGGAACCCAAAGTGGCCAAATGGTAGTCTTAACTTCCAGTTCAATGGAGTCATTGTTCCCTGGTGGAAGCACTCCTTCTTTGGAACTAGACCTGTAGACCAGCAGAGCTTAAAATTTCAGGGAAAAGAAAAAAAATTTTCCTCATAGATCACTAGGGGTAATAGTGAGCTGTGCCTCTTCTGTTTCCAACCCTAGATACCTCGACCCATGAATCTTGGCTATGGGTAAAAGAGCACCATAGAATGAATGCTGATTTATAGCATACACAGTCTCTTGAAGAACATTGCCCTAGCCCTGCAAGGTATTGCCACCTAGTTGGCACTGTAATTGGGTCTTCAAAAGGCCATTACACCATTCTATCAACCCAGCTGCTTCAGGATGATGGGGAACATGGTGAGACCAGTGAATTCAGTAAGCATGTGCCCATTCCCATTCATCTTTTGCTGTGAAGTGGGTTCCTTGATCAGAAGCAATGCTGTGTGGAATGCCATGGTGGTGGATAAGATGTTTGCTAAGTCCACAAATGGTAGTTTTGGAAGAAGTATTGTGTGTAGGGAAAGCAAACCTGTGTCAAGGGCATGTGTTTATTCCATTTAGAACAAATTGCTGCCCCTTCCATGATGGAAGAGGTCCAATGTAATCTACCTGCCACCAGGTAGCAGGCTGATCACCTCACGGAACATTGCCATATCAGGGGATGAGTGTGTCTCTACTACTGGCAGATTGGACACTCAGCAGTGGCTGTAGCTTAAGTCAGCCTAGGTGAGGGGAAGTCAATGTTGGTGAGCCCATGCATAACCTCCATCCCTACCAACAAGACCAATTTGTTCACGAGTCCCTTGGACACTGACAGGAGTGGCTGCAGAAAGAGGCTGGTGCTAGCCACTGAGCAGAATATCTATTCCCTTGATTATTAAAAATTTCCTCTGCTGAAATCACCCTCTGGTGAGCATTCACATGGGACACAAATATTTTCATGTATTTTTCCCACTGAGAGAGGTCTATCCACATACCTCTTTTCCAGACCTCTTTGTCACCAATTTTATGATCGTGTTCCTTCCAAGTTCCTGACCATCTAGCCAAACCATTGACAACAGCCCATGAATCAGTGTACCTCCAGCCATTTCTATCCCAAGCAAAATGAACAACTAGGTGCTCTGCTTGAAGTTCTGCCTGTTGTGAGAAACTGGCTTACCTATTTGTTGCTTCCTGTTATTGTAGAAGATGTTGCAAATCACTTCCTGTAGCAAACAGCTGCTTGATAGCTTCCAAATAAAAACCATGTGGAAACTAGGGTTGAGGCTCTCAGTTTCAAAAGCTGTGAAGTTCCCTGGTCCCATCTTTGTTTCCTCTCATGTGTCTTTCTGTTCTTTATTTCTTCAGTTCTGTGTCACCTTCCCTTCTTGCAGACCTATTGCTGAGCCTGACTCAGCATCTGCTCACTGGGAGAATATGCCCTCATCATTGTCCTTCAGGAACATCCCAGAAAGGGGCTGCAGTGCTCCAGTTGTCTACCTGTGGGTGGTACCTGCATGTCATGCAGAACCATCTGTAAACTGAGTTTTTTCTTCCTCAGTCAACTGATTGTAAGGAACTCTTCAAGAGGCCATAGCTATGGGCTGGATAAGATAAGGTAATGTGGCAAGAATGGTGAGCATGGGCATTTGGACTACTTCCTCATGTAACTTACTTGTGCCTTCTGGACCCACTCAAGCCCTATCCTATATATCACTTCCACTTTTTGATGGAGTGCTGCTGTGCATGCCCAACTTTATGGTTTGGTGAATCAGACAATACCCAGCTCATGATAGGCAACTCAGGTCTCATGGTAACTTAATGGGCCATGGTTAAGCATTCAGTTTCTACTAAAACCCACTAGGAGGCCAAAAACTGTTTCTCAAAAGGAGAGTAGTTATTTGCAGAGGATGGCAGGGTTTTGCTCCAAATTCCTAAAGGTCTACATTGTGATTCTCCTGTAGGGGCCTGCCAAAGACTCCAGACAGCATTTCTATTTGCCACTGACACTTCCAGCACCATTGGATCTGATGGATCATACGGCCCAAGTGGCAGTGCAGTTTGTACAAGCAGCCTGGACCTGTTACAGAGCCTCCTCTTATTCTGGTCCCCATTCAAAACTGGTCACTTGGTAAATGGGCTGGAATAGGACACCCAAATGAGGAATGTGTTGTCTTCAAAATCCAAAGAAACAAACTAAGCAATGTGCCTCTTTTTTGTTGTTGTTGTTATAGGAGTGGCCAGATATAACAGCTTATCCTTCACTCTAGAAGGTATATCTTAACATGTCCCACACTACTGTACACCTAGAAATTTCACTGAGGCAGAAAGTCACTATATTTTTGTTGAATTTATCTCCCATCCTCTCTCATGCAAATACCTTACCAATAAGTTCAGAGTCATTGCTTCTTCTTGCATACTATGTCCAATTAACATGATATCATCAATATAATAGACCAATGTGATTTCGTGTGGGAAGGAGAGATGATCAAGTTTCCTGAGAACAATATTATGACATAGAGTTGACACATTCCAGAGGTAGGATAGTGAAGGTATATTGCTGGCCTTGCTGGCTGAAAGCAAACTGTTCCTGGTGGTCCTTACTAACAGTAATTGAGAAAGAAAAAAAAAAGTGTTTTCCAGGTCAACAGCTCTATACCAGGTACTAGGGGATGTGTTGATTTGCTCAAGAGATGATACAACATCTGGGACAGCAGCTGTGATTGGAGTCACTGCTTGGTAAGTTTATGATCATCTACTGGCATCCTCCAAGATAAACCTGTTTTCTGCACAGGCCAAATAGAAGAGTTGAATGGGGATGTGGTGGGAATCACCACCCCTGAATCCAAATTCCTGATGGTGGCACTGATCTCTGCAATCCCTCCAGGAACCCAGTATTGATTTTTATTTATTCTTTTTCTAGGTAGGGGCAGTTCTAGGGGCTTCCACTTGGCCTTTCCTACCATAATAGGTCTCGTTCCACAAGTCAGGGATCCAGTGTGGGGATTCTGCCAGTTACTGAATATGTCTATTCCAATTATACATTCTGGAACGGGAGAAATAACCACCAAATGAGTCCAGGGTCTCATTGGACCCACTGTGAGAAGACCTGACTTAAAACCCCCTCAATCACCTAGCTTCCATAAGCTCCTACTCTGACTGGTGAGCTACAGTGACATTTTGGGTCTCCCGGAATTAATGTCAGTTCTAAAAATCCCCAAAATATCTGATCATTTCCTTTTCCCCAGTGCACAGTTATTCTGGTAAAACTTTTCTTTGAATAAAGCTGGGAGGAAGATTAACAGTATAAATTTTTGGCACTATAACAGGATCCTTCCCCAAGGGGACCTGGCCTTCTCATTCAAGGAGCTCTGGGTCAGTAAACTATCTCAAGTCTGGGAATTGATTAAGGGTCCATGATTCTCTGTGTGTGTAGTTCAAGTTAAGGTTTTGGTCACTTGACCTACAACTCTTCTGCTTATACAGATCAAGTAGGAATTCAGTAGACTGCCCATCTATTTCACTTCTAGTTACCCCTTGATCTATTAGCCAATGCCATAGATCTATGCAACTCATATTCTTGATTGCTTCTTTGAGTCTATCTTTCATTGTGGTACCCATAACTGCCTTGCCTTTGGTGATTAACTGCTGATATGTGATTTCTACCAGCCCATGATCTGATCATCCCATGTTTAGGGATTCTAGTTTCATAACAGCAGTTCCTACGATAATGCCTCGACTATAGAGAAGAGGAACCATAGAGCTTTTTAGAGAAGATGTAGTTAGTTTTACAAATTTATTCCTTACAGTCCTGGTTAAAGGTGTGTCCCAGGGACATTCCTGGGAGGGGTGGACAGGTCTTAAATGGCAAATCCATTCTAGAATTCTAGTCTCTCTAAGTCTTTGAATTCCCTCTTCTACAGTACACCAGGATAAATCAGGCATCTCAAAGGCAGATACTCTGAGCCATCTTTTGGTCCATGATTCAACCAACCATCCAAACAAATGTTAGGGCCCTTTCTAAGCTCTTGAGCTATAGCACTGAATCCAGAATTTCTGCTTAGTGGGCCCATATCGATAAATCCGGTCTGATCCAATTTTATAATTCTTCCATCATTATCCTATACCCTTAACATCTATTCCCACACATATTCCCCTGATTTCTGTCTATATCAATTGGAAAACTCATGCAGTTCTTGTAGTGTATAAGGGACTTCATTATGGGTCACACTTTGTACTTTGCCTTTGGGGTCCTGTTGTGATTTGAGTCTAGTAATAGGTCTCAAAGAGAGGAGGGTTGGTGGGGGTGGAAAAGAAGAAGGAGTAGAAGTGTCTTGCAAACTATTGGCCTCAGGGCTTTCCTTTGAATTTTAGTCTGGTGAGACATGTTTAATCTCTTCAGCCAGGGGTTAGATGGCAGACTCCTCAGGACAGGGTGGAAGTTGGGCAGTGCAGGCCCGGACATGGAGGTCTGGGCTTCCTGAGGCAGGCTGGAGACTAGTTGATACAAGCTTGAAATTGTGTTGTCTCCACAGTGTAGACCATCACAGGTTTATCTTGAAAGTCTCAGCATAATTTAGGATTTCACTGTTTCCATTGATAACATCATCATCCCATATGTCTCCATCCCAATCCTCAGGGTTCCACTCCTTTCCAATCAATGCCATCACTTTAACAGCAGACACCATGCAAGGCAAATATTTTAGTTTCCATTCTAACACTGCTACTTGTACAATAAGACTCCGAGTCTGGTTTTCAGGGATCTCAAAGTCTGTGGCTGCATGACACAAGATTTTTCTTTCAGAGCATACATAGAAACTTTATTATCAATCATGTGGCATTTAAGTTGCAAATTTGAAGACTTTAGGTCATCCTTTTCTTTTGTAACTGTATCCAGAGTATTTAGGAACAACCAGCCAACATCACTGTACCTTTTGACTCCACGAAATTCTGTTAAGGTGTTAAAAACACTCTCACCCAGATCCTTGTCTCTTATAAGCATGGACATAGTCAAATCCAGAGGTGATATATTCCATATCTCCACTGCCAACTCATGCCATAAACTGTCTGTGGCCTCTTGATTATTGGAAAGGGAGTCATTAGTGCACTTGAAGCCAATCAGATTAGAGAGCCAATTGCAAAAATGCCAGAACCACTTCAATAATCCCATTTTTAAGATTCTGTTTCTCAAGAACCTCTCCTGGTACCAAGCTATATTAGTCAAGTTTATCTAGGGAAACAGAATTGACAGGAGATACCTGTAAATAGTATGAGATTTTATAAAATAATTTCATGTGACTGTGGGGATGATGCACAAGTCCAAATTCCATTGGGCAGGCTGCAAACTAGGGATTCCAATGAAAGTCCCTGATGAGTTCCCTGGAAATGTTGGCTATCTGAAGTAGAGCTGAGAATTCTCTCTCTGAATGCTAAAATCACCTCCCCTTTTAAGGTATTCAACTGATTGGATAAGACATCAGTCACTATTGGCAGCAATTTCCTTGGTTGATTGCAGATGTAATCAGTCATATATGCAATCAACTCACTGATGATTAAAGTCCATGAAATGTCATTGTATTACACTTAGCCCATTGCTGGCTTGACTAAACACCTAAGCACCATTACCAGGCCAAATTGACACATTACCTTAACCATCACAGGGCTTTAGAAGTTTGAAGTGTTTTAAGTGTGTTGGTAGAGTTTTAGAATTCCATTCATTTTTTTATTTTCCTGACAAAGGCAGTGAAGTTTCTGAATGAAAGGTACAGCTTTATAGGATGTTATAGGTCTAATTATGCTCTCAAAAAGATATGTTGAAGTTCTAATTCCCAGTACCTTAGAATATCACCTTATTTGGAAACAGGGTCATTCAGATGGAATTCGGCAAGTTAAAATGAGGTCACACTGGATTCTGGTGGGCCTTATTCAGTATGTCTGGTATCCTGCTTAAAAGGGGAGAGGAGACACAGAGAGCCACACAAAGAGAAGGCAGCCATGTCATGATGGAGGCAGAGACTGAGTGATGCCACAAGTCAAGGAACACCAAGGATTATCAGCCACCTCCAGCAGCCAAGAGAGGCCCAGAACAGAGACTTCCTCAGAGCCTTCAGAGTGAGCATGGCCATTCCCTCAGCTTGACTCGGGTGTCTAGTCTCTAGACCTATGAGAAATATTTTTCTCTGCTTTAAACCACCTACTTTTTGGTACTTTGTTCTGGCATCCCTAGGAAAATATGACATAGAGTTTTTGAATAATGATACCAGAAAAATGCATACCCTATTACTGGCTATATAACTGGGAATTTCCAAGAAGGAAATACTAAATCAAGCAATTTTTTTAAAAAAAGTGTTACAGCTATAGCTCTCCAGCAAGGAAAATCTCCAACCCACCCTAGGAATAAGCAATGGTAACCAGAATGTACAAATAGCTCATTTGGAGATATTTAAAGGAACCTGGAGGCTTTGAGTCTTTTCCATCTCCTCCCTTTACACACTTGCTAAGATTGTGCCCTTAGCAGGTAAAACACTGTTGGGGATTGAATTATGTGCCTTCACAAAATACATGTTCTTAATCTTTTTTTTTCTTCAGATTCCCTTTTTCTTCTCAGATGTATCTGGTGAAGTTGATTATGAGATAAGATGTGGAGGGAGAAATGGGACAGGGAGATGGATAATTTTCGTGCTGGTATTATATTTTTCCAATTCCCCCCAGCAGGGTGAGTGTCAATCAAAATGCATATTACTAGAAACATTATCAAGAGAAGAAATTTGGACACAGTCAAAGAAGCCAGAAGATATAGAAGCCAGAAGTCAGAGAAAGTCTCAAAAGGAAACAGAGGACATCACGATGTGATGCAGGACTGCCATCACCAGAATGTACTGAATCGTACAACCTTGCTGACCTCTTGATTTTTTACTTCTAGCTACCAGATTGTGAGACAATTAAATTCTTACTGTTTCAGGCAATTCATTATACGGTATTTGTCATAACAACTCTATGACAGTAAATTATGACAGACATGAATTGCAAAGAGCATCAAGAACGCTTCTGTCCTGTTTTGTCTTTTGTGAACCCCAGAAACTTATGATCTGAAGTTAAACCATTCCAGTGCCTGTAGATGCAGTGTAGATGGGACTTTTTGATTAGTTCAGTTAAGGGACCTTTAATTAAATAATGTTTGATTAAAATACTTTAGGATTTTTTTTTTGGACTATGTCATTGAAGCATGACCCAGATTAAATCTCCACTCTTTTGTATGTCGTGTATAAATTGAGAACACATAGAGAGATACAAAGAAAAGGGAGCTCTGCCATTTTGACCCAACTGTGAGAGAGACGGGACTCGAGCGAGGTTCACCTACAGCTGCAGAAAGACAGAGAAGCCTGGAGAGGCTCACGGAGATGAGGCCCTGGGAGAGATACCTGATCACCCACTGCTGACCTCCAGGAGAAAGGAGAGAGAGAATGACAGACCTGCCCTCACGCCTCACCACATGGCAAGACTCTAGGATCTGCGTTCATCCGAACTTTGTGAGAAAGCATCTCTGATAGTGCCTTGATATGGACATTTTTGCAGCCTCAGAATTTTAAGCTTTTACCCCACTAAATCCCCTTTATAAAAACCAATCCATTTCTAGTATTTTTGCATTGGCAGCCTTTGGCATACTAAGACAGCCTCTTAAAGTTAGCTCACCAATATTAGGCCAATCTATATCTGCTTGTGTGGATAATATTGTGAGACATTTTGCCAAATTCTATTTTTATTGTAGCTCTCTTTATAATTATAGAGCATTTCAAGGGTTTTTAATTTGCCATTTATTTTAGGGGTGCTTGTAGACATCAGGACACCTCTTTGTTTCTAAAACATTTAAAAATAATTGACAAACCTAATTGATATCCTTATTATCAATGTAAATGTTTTTCTTTTATATTTTTTCAGGGGAATTAACTTAGTCATCTGAATTTAATTTAAATTGTTAAAGCTTTTATTTTAGGGGTAAATTTAAATCTGGCATTACATACGCTGTTTGTAAATTTTGGTTTTCCTTTTTACTTTAATAATTAAATTATGGTTATCCAAGGGAGTCTGGATGGACATGATAGATACTTTTCTAATAAAAATAAGCAACCATGGGTGTGGCAGTTTAAGATTATTTATGAATCTCAAAAAGAGAAAGATTATGTTTGTAAACTAATCTATTCTGGGTATGATACATTTTGATGATTTCGGATTCAGTTGAGGGGACTTTGATTAAATTATCTGCTAAGATTAGGGTTTTGATTAGACCATGTCAGTAAGGCATGACTCAGGTTGAGTTCCTGCCCCTTTGGTGGGCTATATAAATGGGCACTCACTCAAGAAGACATCCAAGAAGAGAGAGTTCTGTCATATTTGAGCCTGGGACTGTGGGGAAAGATGAGCTATTCACCTGATAGTTACAGCTGAAGAGAACAGAGTAGTTGAGCAGCTGAGAAGGCCCAGAAAGAAGTGAGCCCTATTCCAGAGACTGATACAGGAAGCCCTGAGCGACCAGGCAGAGATCGCATGACATCTTGCTTCAACACGTGGCAGTTGACTTTGGTGAGAAAGTACCTTTTAAGGTACCTTGAGGGGTATTTTCCACAGTCTTGGAACTGTAAGCTTTTATCCCAAATAAATCCACATCATAAAGGCCAGTAGATTTCTGGTACTTTGCATCAGCACTTCTTTGACAGACTAATACAATGGGTTTTCTTTTTCACATAAAGGAAGGAGGGTGGCTAGGTTTGGACAGTGATGTGTGAAGGAGATAGCAATGATGTTTTATAGGAGATTAGTGACCATACGAAGAGTGATGGACATATTATTTTTTCATCAATGGAAGAGACTATAGACAGGGGTTCTTCACTAGTGGGTCTGTGAGCTTGAATTGAAAAGAAATCAACTCAATTAGATATCCAACATAATATTCATGTTGACTTGTCAAATACTACACCACAGTTTAATGTTCTTATTCAAGAAAAACAACAGTCTAGCCATTGATATGTCTTTAAAAATGAAAATTTAACTTTAATTTTCCTATATTTTTTATATATTGTATAATTATTTAGTATGTTAAGAAAGAAGCACATAATACAGTATTATGTCATCTGTTTTTTATTTTAGTAGCTATATTTCTACATATGTAACTAATTTCCTTTGTAATTTTACTTTATGCATTTAAAAACGTTATTCTTGTGGGCACGTGTTGGTGCAGGTGTGATATATTTACTAAATAATACACAGTATAGAATGGACTTAGTATAATTTTTATTTTGATGTAGTGTGCTCTGAGTGCAGTGGATAACTGCCTGCAAAAAGGTTGGTAAGGTTCGTGTAGATAGCTTTATGAAGCCATGGGAAAACTTGATTTTCCAAATGTGTGCCAAAAATGACTATTTGAACAGATGTTGAACTATGTTAGGTTATCAGGTATTGAAATTATGGGAAAGTTGTAAAATGTAATTTTGAATAATCCTAAAGTTTAATTTAAAGGCATGCTGATGTTGAGTATCATAAAACTATCTACTGCTACATTCTGAGAAGTGTTCTGCAGTTTTCACATGACTGGCAAAGGGATCCATGGAACAAAAAAGGTTAAGAACCCCAGCTATAGAAGAATCCTACTTCATGTGTGTGTGTGTGTGTGTGTGTCTTCAGTGGCTTAAATCTCATCCATGAATGCTTGTCTTTCTTGCAAGACAAGAATTAGACTCTGGAAGGATATCAAGGATTTCCTAGGATATAGCCTTACCTTGTAAAGAAGGATAGACCCAGGAAGACCAGACAGGAATTTTAAGAAGATAGCAAATGGTGAGGGTGCAAGCTTCATAGTAAGGGTACAGAATTTAATATAGCATGTGGAGGAAAAAAAACTACTTAAGACAAGCTTTATTACCATAGTAATAAATATGATTGACATGATTTAATGTCAGAGTTCTAAGATGTCAAAACTTGATAACTCATCTTTTCTGGTATGTTTATTTTTGTTGTGTGTGTGTGTGTTAAAATATCTCAGTGGAGTCTCTATTTTCACGATGTCCAACACCTCAGCATATGGTCAGAGACCTGCAGGTTTGTTCTTTGAATGACAGGAAGATAGGAGTGAAGATATAGCCGATGAGAAGGAGAAGCTCTCGCGCAGAAGTAGGTCCATTCCTGAGGCTCAAAAAAGAAAATGAGGGATTCTAGGTAGAGTATCTGTGCTTCCTTTTTTCCTCACTGCTTCTACAGAGCTCCTTCCCTGCTTTCTCACAACCATCTACTCCCAACTGGACAAGAGATGCAGCCACCATTAGCATAGTTTTTTGTGATAGCCTGAAAACGTTTACCAGTGGGCCCATGGAAAACCTTTGATTTCCAAATGTTGGACCCCTGAGGTACACTCATAAGTCAGCAACTCTTTGTCCTCTTCAGTTTAGCTGAGAAGTCATGAGCAGCAGTGTTTTTTACTTACATAGTCTGAGGCAAAGAGGAAGCAACCACCAAAGTGAATAGTTTTCAGTCTAAGTTGCAAAGATTTATGATTTTTAGAGCTAGTATTTTGTTACAGGAGAAAGGTGTCCAAACTGGAGTTTGTGGGGTGGTGGGTGGTGGCGGGGGATGAGGGGTCTGCATTGGTCATCCTGTGAATTGTCCAGTGTTCAGAGACTATATGTCTCATAAAAGCTGTTTAACAATCATTGCATTTCAACAGAAGTTGTCAAGAAATATTCTATTTTTCCCTGTCTGTTTTTAAAACATCACAATATGCTATTGTGATTTATGGTTTCACTTGTCATACTGGCCCCAGCAATGGATAAAATCATTAAAACATTTTAAGTTTTTATTTATCAGAGCCATGGGAAAAATACATTCCTATTAGCCTTAGTTGGAAAAGTTGGAAAAGCATGTAGTAACTAATTCCAGGTAATATCTTTCTTTTTCTATGTAACTATTACTCAGACCTACAGAGAAAAATAGTGGAGTGCGAATTATCCCAAAATCAAAATAATCTCTTTAAAATTTGAAATGCATTCTGCACCTGAGGTGCTGACAGCAAATTCCGTGGCCAAGCATTTGATCCACTAATACCCACTTTCCAAGGACTGCAGATCCTTAGATCTGCATCTCTTCCATTTTTTTGCTGTGGCCAATTTTGAAATAACAGATCGGGAAACAGTTTAGTGATCATAAATCACAAATGATGGAAGAAAAAAATGTGTTCCTCTGCTTCTTCAGATGTGTTGCCACACAATTTTATATATCTTTCATTAAAATCAGAAATCCAGATGCAAGATTATGATACTTACATATACCTTGTCTATTTGGGACATTCCATGGATGAAAATGGGCCAGATGACATGACTAGACTATTCTCTCACAATTGGAGAGTGCTTAAAAGTGAAAATTGTTTCCACATCTGTGTGTGCATCTAATTATATAATGACTCATCTAAAATATAGCATGCACTACAGTGGGTCATATTAAGGAAATATTTGTGTATGTGGGGGATCCAGAAGGTGAACTGTTGGGGAATGAATCATGTTCCCCACAAAAGGTATGCTCAGTTCACAACCCCTGATCACAGGAGTGTGAACCCACTTATAAATAAGACCTTTGAAGATGTTGTCACTTAAGGTATGCCCAGACTGAATGAGAGTGGGCCTTAACTCAATATAGTTGAAATTCTTATAAGCAAAGGAATTTGGACACAGAGAGAGAAGCCACGACGACCTGCCAAAAGCTGGAATTCAACAGAACCTGGAGGATAAAGGAGAGAATAATCCCATGTGTATTGCCTTGTTACAGAAAAGACAAGGAACCCCAAAGATGACTGGCCAACCAGAAGATACTAAACTTGACCCAGAAGGAAGCTCTGAAACTGTGAGCCAATACATTCCTGCTCTTAAGCCAACCCATTGTGTGGTATTTGTTTTAGCTGCCAGGAAATGAAAACATACTCCAAGTTTAACATATATCACCACAGAAACATACACACTCATGACAACATGAGTACATAAGAGGGAAAGAATTGAAACTGCTAGAATGTAAGAAAACAAGAAACATTAATACACAAACCCATCAGTGTACGTGGTACAATATGGTACAACTCATGGTTATATTTGCTCTGGGTCGAAGTAAATAGTTTAACAGTTTTATTAGGACAAACACTAAAATGCTGGTGAGAAGCAATAGACTGTGTTGGATTCTTGCTCTGAAGTCAGATTCTGCCTTCAATTGGAAGGCCTTTGCTCATGATGTTGTTCAGTGTCATGTGATGTTATAACATGGCCTGTAAAAAGAAAATTACTGCAGGGGTTATTAAATAAAACAATTTTTAAAATACAAAGTAACATTGGATATGTACCACATAGTTGGCAGAGATTGCAGCTGGGACAGAAGCTCGTGGGAAGCATGAACTCTGAAAGATAGAGCCAAGAAAACCTTGTAGAAACTTGAACTAGGTTTTGAAGAAAAATTGAATTTATATGAGCTGAGAGGAGAGAGCATTATGAAAGAAATATATATATGTTTTAAAATCAGTTTGGAACCTGTTATTTAGGGAGCCCAAGGCAAGAGTTCATATGGAGATCCATATAGCAGATGTCTAAATATTGTAAAGTTACAAACCAAACTGACAAATTATTTAAAAACATTTGATCCATCCTACTACCTTGATAAATAGTTTTGCAATAACAACATGAAAGGCTAGATTTAAATTCAGCCTTATCAAAAGAACCCTCAAAGATTAGAGCTGGAACATGGAAGCAACCACTATTCCTTCTCTACCTACCCCTACACCACCCACCTGCAAGGGACCATGTAGGTACACTGTTGGACATCCCAACCTCAGTACACTTCCCCAACAAAATTTACCTTTGGGCTATCCATCAGGCCTTAGGATGTGTGTGCCAGCTGTGCATACTGCCCTAGAGGGAATGGATGTAAGGAAGAAGCCACACAGATGCTGGAAGTGACTCTAGGCTCTTTGGGCTCAGAGCTCTGCAATCTCAGCCACCCTTGACCTAAAAGGTGCTGGCATGTCCATGGCCTTCCTGCCTTGTGGGGAGGTGCTCAGCCAAAGTGGAGCCAAAGCAGGAAACCTCCTAACACTCAGGGCCCAGGACTTTGGGCCCAGACAATCTCTCTTATCTGGGTCTATGATGTGAGGGTGTACGGGTCATAGCTTAATCCCAGGCAGAGCAATTTCAGAATAAAGAATAGGGTAAACATTTCCTGAACTTTTTACTTCTTATAAATATTAAAGAGCAGTGGGTCCTTACTTACACATGGCCAGATAAGAATAATTTTCCTTTAATTAGTACAACCCAGAAAGAGAAGCTCTCGACGGCATTAAATTCAAACAAAAGATCTGAAGGTAGCATATTAGGCTATGTGCAATTCCTGTTTGTGATTTTTTTAAAGGAGGTACTGGGTATTGAACCCTGGAACTCATATGGGGGAAACAGGTGCTCAACCCTGAGCTACAAATGCTCCCCAAGCCAAGATGTAATTTTTATGGAGGCAAAATTTTCTTCCCATATTCAACAATGAACAATGAATAAAACAAATAAACCTTTTGCTAGATTTATAACTACATAAAAACAATAGAATGAAGGTGAACTCTTACCTTTCTCAGTTTATAGCAATAGCTTTCAGACTCCATGATGTAAGGGGAAAATATAAAATAAATATCTGTATGATTTAAAGTTATTTATCAGACATTTCCAACTATACCCAATTTCAGACAGAACAGCATATAGCAGTTGAGTTCTAAAATTTTATTGATTTAAATTATCTCACTGAAAGAAGAGAAATAAAGACCAGTGAAGGGGGACTTTTGAATGGGACCTTTCCATGAAGGTATGTTCCAGTCAAGAAATCATGTGCTTGCAAACTGTTTTTAATAGGATAGTATACCAACTGGTTCAAGTTTGTTTGGGTAAGTAAGGACCTTTCATCCATTTCCCTTGTATTTTGTTTTTGTTATTTCAGTGTCTGGAGGCATTGCCTGAACTAGTCCTCAGACTTGAAGAATAGATGGACAGTATTTCATTTAAGAAGAAAAAGCATCTACTTGGGGACAGAGTTTGCTTTTCCCATTAATTTTCACACAGGACACTGGCTTGTTATTACAGGATGACTGCTGATTAGATGTAGAATTTATCTTCGAACACATCATTATTATCTCTTGAAGATTTCTGAAGCATAGGTTATACTACCTGGCAAATGGTTATAATTATTTTCCCATTCATTTAATCATAAAAGGAAATACAAGGGGGTAATTCCAAAGGATTTGTTCTTTACATTATGTGAGCTTTTGGCTGCATTTCCTTCTCAAAAGCAGACCTTGCAAATTGAAGACTTGTGGATGATGAGTAGATTTGTGTTTCCTGCAGCTCAGCTAATTAGAAAGTTAATGCAGATCAACTGTCAAGATTTTATTTTATTCATTTCTTCATTCCAAAAGATTTATTTTGATATACTTTGTAATTTTTCTCCACTGGAAAATTTAAAAGTCCATCTACTTTTTAGCATACGTTAACTATGTTCTAGCAGAAAAAATATAGTTTCTTCAATGAAGAGTACTTACTGTTATATTTTTTTATAACCTGAGATACAGTGACCTGTTCAGTTTGTTCCATAATATGAGTGAGACGCTTGTTGAATAAGATACTTTATTTTCGTATTTCCACAATTTTAGTTTACTTTAATAAAGAAAACAGTAAACTATAAAAAACAAACAAGGATTTATTTTTCAGACAATTTAGGTGATGATACCAATAGAAGAACATTACAGTGAAAAGGAATGCTTGTTTTTTTCCCTATTTAAGGGACATAAAGATGTGAAATAAAGGAAGAGGAGGAAGAAGAAAGGGTAGGAGGAGAAAATTTGCAAAAATGCTTATTAAACAGTAGATATGAGATTTAATTAATTGGTTTTTGTACTGGGAACTGAATGACTCAATCAAAAAACTTTTCCTGAACACTTCAAACTGTATGGTTTCTATAGATGTAGAAGCAATTACCAATGACTTATTAAAGGACCCGTAAAATATTGAGTTCCAAAAGTCCCTTTAGATAACATAAACATCATTTACCCCTTATGATTGGGAAAGAACCTTAAAATATCAGAGGTAACTCATGCTGTTTCATTTCTACATATAAGATGAGATAGCAGGGGGTTAATGTGAGGATCCAAAGGGAAAATGAATAGAGAGAATGGTAGAGGCAATATTTTAGTATATAGTCATGGCTAAAGTTTTATATTTCATCACAGAATAGGCGCCTCAGATTCAGGAAGTACAAAGAAATAGCAAGTTGGAGAAATACAATGAAATTCAGTCTTAAAAATAGTAAAATGCATCTTCGTAATTCTGAAGACAAAAAAAGATTAAAATAAATCAGAAAGAGGGACAGTCAGCATGACGGTGGCAGAGTAAGGAGTTCCTAGAGTCAGCTCGTGCTACAAGGCAGTTGGTAATCACCCAGAGCTATCTAAAGCACCTGTTAGGGGCCTCCAGGACACCAGAAGAGCATCCTGCAATGTCCTTGAAATAATGGAAGAGGGAGACTGCCCCTATGCAAAGAAGATTTATAAGTAGAGTGCTCCACGCTCAGGAGGCCGGTGTCCATTCTCCACTGGAGGCACAAGCCACCTTGGGAACTATTCTGTGCCTGGAATTGGAAGCTCCACTTCCCAAAAACGGGATGGAAGAGAAAATTGGGCACCAACTTCAACTACTGATTAGTAAATTTGGTGAGCTAAAGTATAATCCTAAAAATAGCTAAAGTTTGAACCTGTCCAAGTCAGAAAGAGGCCAGTAGCTGCCATTTTAACTCTATCCCTGGCATGAGGGAAAGCAGGATGAACTGAAAAATTACAGTGCTGGTAGGGACCGACTTCTTTCCATCCAGATCAGATTGCAGCTCTAGTCTAAGCCCTAGTCCCACCTCCAGCAGGGAGAAACCTGGAGGGACCTGTAACAGCTTCTCCAGAAAAGTACAGGTCATGCCGTGGAGGCTAGTGATTATTCTACTCTGTTGGCACAAGCCTCCTCAGGAGCTATTCTGTGGCTGGAGTTGGAAGCTCCATTTCCCAAAAATGGGGGAGGGAGAGACAGTTGGCCACCAACTTCAGTTACTGATTAGTAAATTCAGTTGGCTTTAGCCTAAGAATTGTTAAAGTTTGAAATTGTCCATGTCAGAAAGAGGCCAGTAGCAGTCATTTTGACACTGACCCTGACATGAGGGGAAGCCAAGCTGACTAGAAATCACAGTGATGGTTGGGACCGGCTACTTCCACCCAGACTGGACTGCAGCCTTTGCCAAGGCTTCAGCCCCACCTCTAGCAGAGAGGAAGCTGGTGAGACCTGCACCAGCCTCTCCAGGAGCTGCAGGTACATTTGGCTGGCATAGACTGAATAGTCAGAAGTCTACCAGGGAAACTGGTAATTTTGGACTGCATAGCATAGATTGCTGTCCACACTTGCAGCTCCATCCCTGCCCCAGGCAGGGGAGAAAAGGGCATGAAGCTTCATCAGTCTCTCTGAGCTACTGGAGACTAGGCCTGTACAACTTGGATTATTACACACAGCTGTGTCTCTGTTCCTACCCCTTGTAAAAGAGAAAGTTGGGAGAAGCTTCATTGGTCCCTCGGGCAAAGTGGGCCCTTGAGCCTCTGCAGCTTATAGCACCAACTACATCCTTGGTTCCTACTATACAACCAGCAAGGGAGAAAGGGTAAGAAATCTCTAAACTAGAGAGAAACTGCTCTGAGAATAAATACTCTAATAAGCCAGATGCCAAGTCACCAACAAAAAATTACAATCCTCACCAAGAAAGAGGAAGATATGGTCCAGTAAAAGAAACAGAATAAGTCTCCAGATGGCATAAAGGAGTTGAGACAACTAATCATAGATGTTCAAACAAATCTCCATAATAAATTCAATGAGACTGTGTAGCAGTTTGATATTATGTGATGAATTCCAAAAAGAAATATTGAGTTATGTTTGTAGACTGGTCTTTCCTCTGGGCATAATAGAGTGTATTGGATTCAGAGGTTTCACTTTTACTTGATTAAATAATGATTAAGGCTTTAATTAGGCCATATCAGTAGAACATTGAGTCCCCACCCCTTGGTGGGTGGAGCTCACAGAGAAACTGCACCACAGAGAAGGGAGGTTAGAGTCTTGAGCTGAAGCCCTGGGTAGTAAGCACACAGAAGAGCTTGGTCATGAGGAAAGAGAGAAGGCCCCAGGAAGAAAAACAAGTTGTTTGCCTAATAGTCTACAGCTGGCTTTATGGTGATAACAGAACAGTTGAGCCGGGAGAGAAGCAAGCCCTGGGAAGAGAGGAATCCAGGAAGCCTGAACCCTTACAGACATCACATGCCATCTTGCTCCAACATGTGGCCTGAACCCTTACAGACATCACATGCCATCTTGCTCCAACTTGGTGAGGGAGGTAAATTATGCTTTATGACCTGATAACTGTAAGCCTCTAACACAAATAAATATCCTTTATAGAAACCAAAATGATTTCTGGTATTTTGCATCAGCACCACTTTGACTAATTGATGATTAACAAGATTAAGGATATTAAGAAGACATTCAGAAAACCACAACTGAGTCCAACTCTGTCACACAGGGGGGTATAAATTCCAAAGTAGGGCCCAATGGCAAGGCACCAAACTCCTGAGCTACCTGCCCTGACTATAGTGTATGGATGGCTCCAGAGCCCTCAGAAGTCCCACTATTTGGGGTAGTATCTACTTTGGCTGTCAGTGAGATCCTGCTGAAACATGCATAAGCGTAACATCTGAAATTACCTCCTGACTCACTTTGAAGACTCTTAACCATATAAACTCATTTGTCTTTACCTTTTGGTCAAGGTCTTTTTCCAGTTGCTTTGCTAGTTGGTGCTAGTTGGTGCTTTTTCCAGTTGCTTTGCTAGCTGGTGCCAGGGAGGCTTATCCCTAGAAGTAATGTCCCACTCTGGGTGGAAGTTATTGCATTTATTTGATGGCTTAGAAAGAAGTCACATTGGAGCAACAAGGAGGCTCTCAAGGGGTAACTCTTAGGCACCTTATAATACTATGACATTGGATGAGCATAAAGAAGAATTTAAAAGCATAGGTAAAAAATAACAGATTTATGGGAATGAAAGTCACAATGAATGAAATTTAAAATACACTGGAATCATATAATAACAGATTTGAGGAGGTAGAAGAAAGGATTGGTGAGCTTGAAGAAATGGCCTCCAAAAGTGAACATACAAAAGAACAGATGAAGAAAAGAATGGAAAAAATTGAACAAGTTCTCAGGAAACTAAATGACAGCAAGAGACATGAAAATATATGCATCATGTGTGTCCCAGAAGAAGAGAAGGGAAAGAGGGCAGAAGGAATATTTAAAGAAATATTGGTAGAAAATTTCCCAACCCTATTGAAGGACATGTATATGCATGTCCAAGAGGAAAAATATACTCCCATCTGAATAAATCTGAATAGACCAACACTGAGACACATACTAATCAGAATATCAAATACCAAAGACAAAGAGAGAATTCAGAGTAGCACGACAAAAGCAATGTAAAACATATATAGGATGCCCAATAAGATTAAGTGCTCACTTCTTGTCAGAAACCATGGAAGCAAGAAGACAGTGGTATGATCTATTTAAGATACTTCAAGAGAGAAACTTCCAACCAAGGATCTTATATCCAGCAAGATTGTCTTTCAAAAAATGAGGGCAGGTTTAGAATATTCACAGATAAACAGAAACTTAGAGAGTTTGTATCCAAAAGACTGGCTTTGAAGGAAATACTAAAGGGTGGTTACAGCCTGAAAAGAAAAGACAGGAGAGAGAACCTTGGAGGAGAGTCTAGAAATGAAGTTTATACCAGTAGAAGCAATTAAAAGCCTCAAAAGAGTGATGAAAATAAAATATGGCAGATAAAACCCAAATGTCAAAATGGGAGAAATAAGAACTGCCTTTACAGTAATAACCTTGAATGTTAATGGATTAAACTCCCCAATCAAAAGACACAGACTGGCAGAATGGGTAAGAAAATATGAGCCACCTATATCCTGTCTGCAAGAGACTCCCCTTAGACCGAATAATACCAATAGATTGAAAGTGAAAGGCTAGAAAAAGACAGTCCATGCATGCAGAAACCAAAAATAAAAAATAAAAAAGCCAGAGTAGCTATACTTATATTAGATGAAATGGAATTTTTAAAACACTAGTAATGCACAATCTAATGAGAAAGCCAGAAAAATTAATTCCATTTACAATAGCAACTAAAAGAATCAAATATTTAGGAATAAACTTAACCAAAAATGTAAAGAACTTGTATTCAGAAAACTACAACTCATTGTTAAAAGACGTCAAAAAAGACCTCAATAATTGGAAGAATAAATAATTCCATGCTCATGTATTAGAAGACTAAATACCATTAAGATTTCAATTCTACCCAAACTGATGTACAGATTCAATGCAATCCCAATAAAAATTCCACCAGCATTTTAAAAATAAATGGAAAGCATGATAATCAAATTTGTTTGGAAGGGTAAGGGATTCCAAATATCCACAAACATCTTAAAAATTCCATTCAACTAATGGTGCTGAGAAAACTGGATATCCATAGCCAAAAGAAGGAAAGAGGACCCCTATTTCAAATCTTATACAAAATTTAACTCAAAAAGCATAAAAAAATCTAAGTATAAAAGTAAGAACCATAAAGCTCCTAGAAGAAAATGTAGGAAAATATCTTTAAGACCTGGTGGTAAATGGTGGATTCTTAGAGAAAACAAGAGGAGGACTGAGATGGACTACTGATGTTTAATGTATGTAGAAGTTTTAATTAACTTTATTTGAAAGTGTGGAAATGTATAGAGTGGATGCTAACTGTATTAAAGTGAGTAACAGCTGGGTTATAAATCAGAATGTGGTGGAAAAACGTAGTCTAAGGAGGTAAATGCCAAATGAAGGAAAGCTAAAGAATAATCTAGGGACTGAATAACACAGTAAACCCAGAGGTGGTTGAGAATTGTGGTTGATGGTTTAAATGCAAGAATGTCCTTTGTGAGCTAGAGCAGATGTACATCACTATTGTAGAAAGTGGTAATGTGGAGAAGCATGGGAAAAATACAACTGGAGTGACCTATGGATTGTGGTTAACAGTAATAAAATATTCATGTATCTATGCCAAAGATGTACTGTGTTGATAAGGCAGGAGTATGGAAAAGTGTGCCAAATGTACACCATGGACCTGATAAGAGTCTGATGATGATATTTCATTTGTAACAAATGTTCCATCATGGTGTGGTGTGTTGACAGAAGGGTGCTATTTGGGAATTCTGTACAGGTGCATGATTGTTTAGTAAGTTTACAACTTCTGTCATGAAAATATATTTTAAAAATAATAATACTGTGTGTTGGGGGGAAAATACACCAAATGTAAGATAAGGACTATAGTTAGTAGTAAGATTTTGATGATAGTTTTTCATCATTGGGTTACAAATGTCTCACAACTGTGCAAAGTGTTGGTAGTGGGTTAATGTATGGGACCCCTATATGATGTTATGCATGTTTGCTTTGTAAATCCACAAATTTAGTATACAATTATTGTTTATGTATGTTTATATATAAATGATATAATAATAATAATAGGGTGGGTTAAGGGAAAAATACACCAAATGTATGATAGTTTGGTTAGTAGTAATATTTTGAGGATGCTCTTTAATCATTAGTTAAAAATGTTTCACACTACTGCAAGGTATTATTGGTAGGGAGAGGTATGAGAGCCATGTATGATGTTATGTATGTTTGTTTTGTAAGTTCACAATTATTATTATACACTTATTGTTTATGTATGAATATATACTTCAATAAATTTAAAAAATATGTAAATAAAACAGAAAGAAAAAAAACTAAACCAAAATGACAATTGCACTACCATCAAATATGGCAACCGCATCAGAGATGTCAACAGACTAAAAGCTAAGGGATGAATTGTCAATGAGAAATTATGTACCTGGATGAATAATGCCAGTTTTTAAACAAGTCAAACCAGAGAGTGTTCACTACTTAAGGAGCTTCGTAAGAGAATTCCTAAAATTATATTTTAGGGGAAAAATAAATGCAAAAAGATTGATATACAACAAAGAATTGTGAGCATAGAAATTATAAGTGGCCTGGTAATTGGAAATAAATATTGACCAAATTGAATAAAAGTAATGAATATGTGGGGGAAGGGGAAGCAAGGTAGAAAAAAAATTAAGCAATAGCATTAAATATTTAAGAAGGTAATTGTAATTAAAGCCTTCTTATGGTCTTATATTATTTGGGGGGAGTGTAGAAATAATTTACTTTATTGTGGGAAAGTTTAAAACTATATATTCAATTTTTTAAATAGATACAAAACTATTCATGTTTAATGACTCATGTATTCAATAAATATTTATATTTCATCCAAGTTATTGAATGTATTGGCATGAAATTTTTCATAATATTCCATTACTGTATTTTTGGCATCTGTACAATCTGTAGTGATGTCACCTCCCTCATGCCTAATGTTGTTGATTTATGTCATTTCTCTTTTTCCCTAATCAGAGTGGCTGGAGTTGAATCAATTTTATTGGTCTTTTCAAAGAACAAAGTTTTGGTTTTATTGATTTTCTCTTTTGGTTTTCTGTTTTGTTGTTTTGTTGTTGTTTGATTCACTGATTTTCACTCTGATCTTTATCATTTCTATTTTCTATTCCTTACTTTGAAATTAATTTGCTCATCATTTTCTAATTTCTTAAGGCATAAGTTAAGGTGACTGGTTTGAGACCTTTCTTCTTTTCTAATATGTAGCTTCAGTTTTAGAAAATATTCCCTAAGTACATGCTGTTTTAGGAACATGACATAACTTTTGTTATGTTGTGTTTTCATTTGCATTCTGTTCAAATTACTTTTCTAATTCCCTTTGGATTTCTTCCTTGACCCATTGTTACTTAAAAAAGCTTTTCCAGAGGCAATTTGTTTATTTATTTCTAATTTACTTCTATTGTTGTCACAGCATATATTTTATATGACTTGAATCTTTTTTTTTATTATTACTAGACAAGTTTGGGTTTACAGAACAATCATACATAAAACACAAGATTCCTGTGCACTACCCCACCACCAATACCTTGCACTGATTTGGAACATTTATTACAACTGATAATAACACTTATAAAATAATTGTACTTTTTTAATAACAGTAGTTATCTTTGTTACAATTGGGTTGCTTCAATTTTTGGCAAATTGTAAATAATGCTGCTATGAACATTGTTGTGCAAATATCTGTTGAGTCCCTTCTTTGAATTCTTCTGTGCATATACCTAGTAGCAGAATTGCTGGGTCATATGGTACCTTCACAGTGGCTACACTATGTTACGTTCTCCCCAGCAATGGATGAGCGTTCCTATTTCTCTGAATCCTATCCAACACTTGTAGTTTTCTAATAGTTTTAAATTTATTGAGACTTGTTTTATGCTGCAGAACACTGTCAATCTTGGTAAATGTTTCATGCATACTTGAAAGGAATGCATATCTGCTGTTGGTAGAAATGTTTTATAAACATTGATTAGATCAAAGTAGTTAATATTGTTCAAGTTTTCTACAAACTTTCTAAATTTTATGTGTACTTTTTGACTTGATTATTGAGAAAGAGGCATTGAAATCTTTGACTATGTGAATTGGATTTGTCTATTTACTCTCTCAGTTATATCAGTTTTTTCTTCATGTATGTTGAAGCTCTATTATTAGGTGGATTAGGTCCCATCTTTATAACTTTGGCATTTTTGATAATAGTGATATTATCTGCTTTAACAAGGACCACAAAAAGAAAATCATGCTTTGGGATAAGATGACAAGTTAAATTCTGACATGTCAAATTTGAGTGGGGCATTAAATATTGCACTCTGTAGGCAGATGGGTATATAGGCCTAGGTCACAGTAGATGAAGTTTTGTGAATTACCAGTATGTTAACAGTAGCTTAAGCCGTGAGAGAGATGGAAAACTCTCTTTCAAGGTGCAGAATAGGAAAAAGAAAAGATAAAAGAGTTACAAGTAGGAAATATTTAGAAAAGGAGGATCCTGCTAAGGATGAAGAAGAAGGTTGGTCCAAAAAATAGAATTAGTACTCAAAGCACGTGTTTTTGCAGTATTCAAGAAGAAATGTGCAATACTGCTGAGACAGCAAATAAGATAAAGATAGATGAGATTCACTAACAAGAAAAATCAAGAATGACAAAATTAGTTCTTAGAAAAAATGATAAGATTGACCAACCTTAATTAGACTGATCAAGAGAAAAACTTAAAAGAAAAAACACAAATTACAGTAACAGAAATGAAAAAAAAAGGACATGATTTTAGGTATGGAATGCGTATGTTTATATGCCTATGTTCCTGGAAGCATTATTCACAATAATCTAAAGATACAAACAACTCTAGTTACCATACATAGATGAATGGAAAAAACAAAAAGTGGTATGTATGCACAATGGAATATTATTTTGCCATAAAAAGGAAATAAGTTCTGATACATGCTGCAAGATATATGAACCTAAAAAAACATCAGGCAAAGTAAAATAAACTGACTATAAAAGGACAAATTTTGTAAAATTCCACTTATGTGAAATACCTAAGCAAATTCATGGAGATAGAAAGCAGACTAGAGGTTACCATGGGTTGCTGTGGAGAGAAAAATGGTGCGTTATTGTTTAATGGGTACAGTTGCTGTTTGTGGTTGATGAAAATGTTTTGGTGATAGATGGTGGTGGTGGTAGTGCAACACTGTGAATATAATGAATGCTCCTGAAGTATACACTTAAAACTTCTTAAAAAGACAAATGTTATTATATGTTGCCATAATCATTTTTAAAAGGAATAAGGGAATATTATTGGCAACTTGATGCCATACACGTGTGTGTGATTTGCGTAGAATTTGTAAAGGATGCTGAATCTCCATCTAAGGTGGACTTGCACCTCCTACAGCCTTTCATTCCACTTTGTCAAATTACAAAATAAAAGCTTTGCAAACATTTTTATGGGAAATTTATTTTGTTAAATATTTTAAAAGGGGAGAGGTGAATTATCTTTTTATGTGAAAATGTAAATATGCTTGCAATTAAGAGAAGGACAAATGAGATTCTAATAAGGATCTATGCTAAGACTCCAGCATAGGAGAAAACATCAATCCCTTGTAAAGTTTTAGTATAAAGCTCCGTAAGCCATAACATCACTGGGCATCCAGTATCAAGCACCAATCTCCATGTATCTCTCTAGAAAATACTTAATAACATTTCCTGTAGATGAGTACTTATAGGTAGTGCTTTAACCTCCTTTAGACTACAGAAAGAAAACCTTGGTAGGAGAGATCACTAACAGACTGGCTGGATATTAGAGGCAACTGAAGCAGAGAGATGCCACTAATTCCAATGAGCTTGGGCATGACTTTGCTCCATCACTGCCCTTGTAACTCACTTACTACTTAACTTGAGTGAAATAACTACATATGTTGCACTAATTCAATATGCATGTGCTATTAATAATTTCTTTTAGTATTGCCTATTCTTGAAGCCTAGAGTGTTTACATTTAACCTTGAGGTATTACTTACAATGAAATAAAATAAATTAAAATAAATTCTACTCTTTATTTGAAATGCACAAAATTCTTGAAAGACACAATCTACCAAAGTGACACAGAAATAAATAGAAAATCTGAATAGCCCTATAACTATTAACAAATCTGAATTTGTAATTTTAAAAAATCCAAGTCAAGTTAGTTTTGCTATTGAATACTACCAAATTATACACAAACTATTTTAGAAAAGACAAGAAATAAGAATATTTTGTAACTCATTTTACAAGGCTAGCATGACCCTGATACTAATTTCACAGACATTTTAGAAAAAAAATGAAACTACTTGTCAAAATATTCCATAAAGATACTGTAGCAGTTTGATATGGTTATGAATTCCAAAAATAGATATTGGATTATGTTTGTAAACTGGTCTGAACCTAGGCATGATTAAGTTATGATTAGGGCTTTGATTGGGCCATGTCATTAGGGCATTGAGTCCCTACCTCTTGGTGGGTGGGGACTCACAGATAAAAGTCATGGAAAAAGACAGTGTGGAAGGGTCCTTAATGTTGGAGTTTTGATGTTGGAGCTTGATGCTGAACTCTTAAGCTAGAGCCTTGGGAAAAGAGACAGAGCCATTTGCCTGATTGTCTACAACTGACCTTGTAGAGAGAGGCAAAGCCTAGAGGGCCTCATTAGGGCATTGAGTCCCCACCCACCAAGGGGTGGCAGATAAAAGGTATGGCAAAGGACAGAGTAGGAGAGTTTTATATAGTTTTGATGTTGGAGTTTGATGCTGAAGTCTTAAGTTGGAGCCCCAGGAAGTAAGTGTGCAGAGGAAAGAGAAGGAAGACCTGGGAAGAGAGGACCTGAGCCAGGAGAATAACACAGAGGAATAAAGATAGCTCCTTAGACATGGCAGAAATCACAGGGAGAGAGACAGAGCCATTCACCTGACAGTCTACAGATGACCTTGTGGAGAAAACAGAGTAGCTGAACCCAGAGCAACCCAGGAAGCCTGAACCCTCATAGACATCAGCAGCCATCTTGCTCCAACATGTGAAAATAGACTTTGGTGAGGGAAGTAACTTACACTTTATGGCCTGGTATCTGTAAGCTACTATCCCAAATAAATACACTTTATTAAAAACAACCAATTTCTGGTATTTTACATTAGCACCCCTTTGGCTAACTAATACAGATACATATATCCATAAGAAAATATTAGCAAATGAACTCCAGTGAGAATAATTATCTTAGGAAAGCAAATTTGCTCAGCATTTAAAACTCAATTGAGGGAGGGGCAAGATGACACTCCAAGAGTCAGCTTGTCTTACAGAGCAGTTAGTAATCACCCAGAGCTATATAAATCACCTGTTTGGGGTGCCCAGTAGACCAGAAGAGCATCCTGCAACATCCTTGGAAGAACCTAAGGAGGAGACTTCCACATCTGCAGTGAAGACTCATGAGTAGAACACTCCATGCTGCAGAGGTTGGTGCCCATCCCCTGCTGGTGAGATAAGAAGCCTCAAGAGCTATTTCATCACTTGAGTTAGAAGCTTCATTTCCTAAAGATGGGAGAGGAATAGACAATTGAGCACTGATTTCAACTATTGGTTAATAAATACAGCTGGCTAGAGTACAATCCTAAATACAGCTAAAGTTTGAACCTGTCCAAGTCAGCCTCCATTTTAACTCTGCCCCTGGCATAAGGGGAGGCGGGACTGATTGAAAATCACAATGATGGTAGGGATCAACTTCTTTCCAACCAAATCAGATTGGAGCCCTAGCCTGGGCATCAGTCCTGTCTCCAGCAGGGAGTAAGCTGGGGGGAACTGTACTGGCACTCTGGACAACTGTACTCACTTTCAGTCCACATGAATTAGATTGTTGGGCACTCATGTGGCTACATTCTCACCCCAACATGACAGAAGGGGGTGGTAGTGTTTTCTCAGCCTCACTTTCACCCTGCATGGATTGGACTGCTGGGTAAACCCATGAGTATGTTGCACCCCCCAACAGGGCAGGGAGAGATATGGTGCTCCCTCACCTCTCCAAACAACTGCAGTCACTTTCAGCCTGCACAGAAAAGAGTGCTGTGCATACCTGCAGCTCCATCCTTGCCCCTGGCAGGGGAGAAAGAGGTCCAGTGCTTCTTCAGTAACTGTGGTCAGTTTTGGCCTATGCAGCTAAATTTACTGCTCACACCTGCAGGTCCAGCCCCACCCCAGGCAGAGGAGGAAGGGATGTGGGGCTTCACCAGTCTCTATGGGCAACTACAATCTCTTGGTCTGCATGGTTTAGAATATTGCAAACAACTGTGTCTCTGTCCCCACCCCTGGGAAGGAAAAAGGTAGGAGAAGCTTCATCAGTTCCTGGGGCAACACAAGCAGGTTCAGCCTCCACAGCTTACAGTACCAATTGCATCCCCAGCTCCTACTCCACTAGCAGCAAAGGAGAAAGGGCAAGAAACAGATTTTTTAAAAGACTGAAATTTTTCAGATTGGCTAAACATGAGCCATTATAAAGTTCCAAAGTAAATTGAACTAAGTCAAAGAGGGGATGGAGCACAAAGCCAATCAAACAGAATAAAGAGAGAAGTGAGCCAAGAATAAATATATCAAGTAAATCAGATGCTGAGACACCAAAAAAAATTTACAAGACATACAAAAAACAGCAAGATATGGTCCAGTCAAAAGAAAATACTAAACCGCCAGATGACATAAAGGAATTGAAACAACTAATCATAAATGTTCAAACGACTCTCCTTTATAAATCCAATGAGATGTCTAAAGAAATAAAGGCATCATGAAGACACTCGGTGAGCACAAAGAATATGAAGGCATACATAGAAAAATATTAGATATTATGGGAATGAAAGGTACAATAAGTGAAATTAAAAATACACTGGAGGCATATAACAGCATGTTTAAGGAGGCAGAAGAAATGATCAGTGAGCTTGAAGACAGGGCCTCTAAAAACAAGCACACCAAAGAACTGATAAAAAAAAAATAGAAAAAATTGAACAAGGTCTCAGGGAAATAAATAATAGCCAAAAAATGGGCAAACATACATATTATGAGTGTCCCAGAAGGAGAAGAGAAAGGAAAAGGAGAAGAAGGAATACTTGAGGAAATAATGGTAGAAAATTTCCCAACCCTATTGAAGGACATAAATATCCACATCCAAGAAGCACAACATACACCCATCCAAGTAAATCCAAACAGACCAACCCCAAGACACATACTAACCAGAATGTCAAATGGCAAAGTAAAAGAGAGAATTCTGAAAGCAGCAAGAGAAAAGTAATTCATCACATATAAGAGATATCCAATAAGATTAAGTGCCAATTTCTCATCAGAAACCATGGAGGCAAGATGGCAATGATATGATATATTTAAGATACTGAAAGAGAAAAACTGCCAGCCATGAATTTTATATCCAACAAGACTGTCTTTTAAAAATGAGGGTGAGTTTAGAATATTCACAGATAAACAGAAACTGAGAGAGTTTGTAACCAAGGGATCAGCCTTTGCAAGCAATACTACAGGGAATGTTAGAGCTTGAAAAGAAAAGACAGGAGAGAGAGGCCTTGGAATGAGTCCAGAAATGAAATTTATATCAGTAAAAATACCTAAAAGTGTAAAAAGAGTGGTGAAATAATACATGACAAATAAAACCCAAAAGGCCAAAAGTAAGAAATGCTTTTATAATATTAACTTTGAATATTAATGGATTAAAATCCCTGATCAACATATGCAGACTGGCAGAATGGATAAGAAAATATGAACCATCTATATACTGTCAACAAGGGACTCACCTTAGACCCAAGGATAACAAATAAATTGATAATGAAAGGCTGGAAAAGACATTCCACACATGCAGTAGCAAAAACAAACAAACAAACAAAAACTTGAATAGCTATACTTACAACAGTTGAAATAGACTTTAAGAGCAATACTGTTATTAGAGAAAAGGAAGTTCATTATATACTTATAAAAGGGGCAATTCACCAGGAAAAACAACCATCAATGTATATGCGCCTAACCAGAGTGCCCCAGAAAATCAGTAAGACCGAAGGGAGAAAGAGCTATCTTTAAAACAATAGTTACAAACTTCAATATACCCCTCTCAATATTGGATAAAACATCTGGGCAGAGTATTATTAAAGAAATAGAGAACAGAAATAATATGATAAATGAACTAAACCTAATAACATATACAGAGTATTGTGCCCCCAAACATCAGGATATACATTCTTCTCAAGTGTTCATGGATCCTTCTTCAGGATAAACCTTATGTTGGGTCACAAAATAGATCTCTGATCATACTGGAATGGATCTTGAACTCAACAACAAGCAGAAAAGGGGAAAATTCACAAATATATGGAGATTAAACAACACTCTTAAATAACCAATGGCTTAAAGAAGTAATTGCAAGAGTAATCAGTAAATATCTCAAGCTGAATGAAAATGAGAACACAACATATCAGAACATATGGGATGCAGTGGAGGCAGTGGTAAGAGGGAAATTTGTAGCTCTCAATGCTGCCATTAAAAAAGAAGAAAGAGCTAAAATCAATGACCTATCTACACTGTTGGAGTAACTAGAAAAAGAACAGCAAACTATTTCCAAAGCAAACAGATGGTTCAAAATAAAAAAGATGAAAGCAGAAATGAATGGTATTAAGAGCCAAAAAACAATAGAATAAAAAACCAAAAAGTTGGTTCTTCAAGAAGAGCAACAAAACTGACAAACCCTTAGCTAGACTGAAAAAGAAAAAAAGAAAATGCAAATAAATAAAATCATAAATGAAAATGGGGACATTACTACTGATTCCGTGGAAATAAAAAAAGATCATAAGAGGATAATATGAACAATTGTATGCAAACAAACTCAACAATGTAGAGGAAAAGTACATAAGGTAGGAACATAAAAACAATCTACCCTGACCCTAGAAGAAATAGAAGACCTCAACAAACAAATCATTTTAAAGAGATTGAAACAGTCACCAAACTCCCCAAAATGGAAAAGCCCTGGAACAGGGCTTCAAAGGTATTTTCTACCAAGCATTCAAAGAAGATTTAATACCTATCTTACTCAAACTCTTCCAAAAAATTGAACAGGAAGGAATACTACCAAACCCATTCTATGAAGCCAACATTACCCTAATACAAAAACCAGATAAAGGTGTGATGGAAAAAGAATATTACAAACATATTTCCATAATGAATATAGATGCAAAAATCCTCAACAAAATACTCACTAATCAAATTCAACAACACATTAAAAGAACTATTATTCATGATGAACTGGGTTTTATACCAGGAAAGCAAGAATGGTTCAACACAAGAAAATCAATTAGTGTAATACAGCACATTAATAAATCAAAGACAAAAAATCACATGATCATCTCAATTGATGCAGAAGTCATTTGACAAAATACAGCAATCTTTCTTGATAAAAACACTCCAAAAGACAGAAATTGAAGGAAATTTTCTCAACATGATAAAGTGCATATATGAAAAAACCACAGCTAACACTCTACTCAGTGGTTAAAGACTGACAACCTTCCCATTGGTATCATGAACAAGATAAGGATGCCCAATATTGACACTGTTGTTCGATATAGTGCTAGAGGATCTAACTAGAGCAATCAGACAAGAAAAAGAAAAGACATCCAAATTGGAAAAGAAGAAGTAAAACTTTCACTATTCACGGATGATATGATCATATACCTAGAATATCCTGAAAAATTTACAACAAAGCTACTATAGCTAATAAATGAATTCAGCAGTGTGGCAGTAAGCAAGATTAATACACAAAAATCAATAGTGTTTCTATACATGAGTAATGAGCAATTTGATGAGGAAATCAGGAAAAAAAATTCTACTTACAATAGCAACTAAAAGAATCAAATATTTAGGAAAAAAAATAATCAAGGATGTAAAGGACCTGTATTCAGTAAATTAAAAGGCATTGTTAAAAGAAATCAGAGAAGATGAAATAAATGGAATAGCATTCCATATTTATGGATTAGAAGACTAAATATTGTTAGGATGTCAATTCTCCCAAATTGATATGCAGATTCAATACAATCCCTAATAAATTCCAGGAGCCTTTTTTAAAGAAATGGAAAACCCAATTATCAAATTTATTGGAAGGGTAAGGGGCCCTGAATAGCCAGAAACATCTTAAAAAGGAAGAACAAATTTGGAAGATTCTTACTTCCAGACTTTAAATCATATTACCTATGATTTTACAATGGTAAAAACAGCATGGTTCTAGCATTAAGATAGACATATAGACCAATGCAACTAAAATGATTGTTCAGAAACAGATCCTCACATCTATGATCATGTGATTTTTGACAAGGCTGTCAAGGCCATCCAGCTTGGGGCCGAGCAGTGTATTCAAAAAACGGTGATGGTAGAACAGGTTATAGATATGAAAAAGGAAGAAGATCTCTACCTCACACCTTGTATGAAAATTAGCTCAATATGGATCAAAAACCTAAATATAAATGTGATAACCATAAAACTTTTAAAAGAAAATGTAGGGATCTTCAAGACCTGGTGGTATACAGTTTTAAACCTTGCATCCCAAATACAAGCAACGAAAGAAAGAAGGATAAACGGGACCTCCTTGAACTTAAATATTTTGGTGCTTCAAAGAAACCGGTCTCAAAAGTATGCATATTATATGATTCCATTTATATGGAATTGAAGAATTGGCAAAAATAACTGATGAAGATTAAAAATAAAACAGTGATTGACTTAAAAGGGGCACCAGGAAATTTTCTGAGATGACAAAATGTATCTGGATTGGGATATGTTCATTTGTAAAAATTCATTTAACTGTAAACTTAAGATTTTGATTTTCATTTATGTCAACCATATCTTAAGTATTATTTTTAAAAAGAATACTGTGTTCTTAGTAATTAATGCTCCTGGTTTCAGCACAACAGTGAAAGCAGAAGGTTTCTTGGGTCTTAGTGAAAAATTTCTAAAAGACCTGCATAATGGAATTAAGAATGAAAGAACAATACTTTTGCAAGATCATTAATTAATATAGACTTTAAAATTAGACAAAAACACACACTGAAAATCTAAAAGGAATAAAAATCAAATTACATGGATGTACAGTAAGAGAATTGATCTTGTTAAGGAACTGAAAGTAGGGTTTAATGAGTACTCAAATGCTACAGAAATCTAATTTGGGGAAGAGGGGTATCAAGAAAATTACTAATGTCCTTGCAATACACTTGCTCCTATATCCCAATCTAGCTATATCTATATACCTTATATCTTTTAATAGTGATCTTTAAAGGTTTGCCAAGTCCTGAAACGCCCTAGTTAGAAATGCTCCCTTAAATTTTGTGGCTTCAAGGATCCACATAGGTAGTGTGCAACTATATATGTATTTTTAATTTAAAAGCATGTGTAAAAGGGAAGCAGACCTGGCCCAGTGGTTAGGGCATCTGTCTACCACATGGGAGGTCCACAGTTCAAACCCCGGGCCTCCTTGACCCGTGTGGAGCTGGCCCACATGCAGTGCTGATGCTTGCAAGGAGTGCCCTGACACACAGGGGTGTCCCCGCATAGGGGAGCCCTGCGCTCAAGGAGTGTGCCCTGTAAGGAGAGTTGCCCAGCGTGAAAGAAAGTTCAGCCTGCCCAGGAATGGCGCTGCACACACGAGAGCTGACACAATCAGATGATGCAACAAAAAGAAACAGAGATTCCCATGCCGCTGACAACAACAGAAGTGGACAAAGAAGAACACGCAGCAAATAGACACAGAGAACAGACAACTGGGGCAAGAGGTGGGGGGAAGGGGAGAGAAATAAATAAATAAATCTTTAAAAAATAAATAAATAAAAGCATGTGTAAAAGAACATAAAGGTAGTATATCACATAGCATATAAGAACCAGAGCAGACTGCTTCCGCCATTCTTTGTCTAGCATGTGGTAGCTGATCTTGTTTTGTCATCTGCAATTTGAGAACATCACTGGAACATTAATAAAAGAACAGAGAAGATAATTGAAAGAGTAGGAAATAGAACCTCTCTGAGAATAAATTAGGAAATTTTAGGTTATTTCTCTGAAGACAGAGAAATCATAAAAGCTGTTTTCAGTTGGAAAACAAAAAGAAAATCTATCCTGCCTAAGACATCTGAGTTCCCAGAGAAACTAATCTCTTTGGAATTCAGTTTCCCATGGAGTTCTGAGTAAGAGATGTATCTTAGAGAATTAGAGAGGAAACAAAACACACTCACTATAAAAGAAAGGGGAGGAGGTGTAAAAAAAGAAATGAGACCTTTGCTTTGTACATTTGTCCACTGGTAAGAGACAAATCAGGATCATTGTACAAATGTCCTTTCAGAATATTTATATTAAGTCTAGAACTATAAACAAGAGCTCAGAACTGGGAGTTTGAGGCACAGATATATTTAAGCCTCCATCAAATCAAAACCATTTGGTGGGGCAAGTATTTCATTATTAAAGAGCCAGCTCATAAAGTTCTAAATTAAGTGGAGAGACTTCTAAGATAGAAATGCAGAAAATTACATATTCCAGTGAAAACAAAGAACATGGATTTTAATTTCATCAACTTTAATTAAATCCTCCTTCCAGTACTTCTAGTTTTTAGGCAAACACTCTTCCTGCAATTATTTATTGAGGACAGATTTTGTCCTGGGCCCTTGGTTTTCAGAGATGAACAAACAAAATTCCTGCTGTCAAATAACTCACTGTTGGCATTTTTCTGTATTTTTTTGTTTGGTCTTGTTTTTTGGTTTTTTTTTTTTTTTTGAATAGTGTTATTTCAAGACTGGGAAATGGATAAGATATCCTCTAAGAATTCCTTCTAATCACATAATTGTATTAAATATCATGTTATCAATTCAAGAGATCAGCATCACTAACTCATCTTAAATAAATATATAGTTATTGTTGGGCTTTGAGAAAAGATATTAGATTACATACCAAGGGAGCTAAACCAACATAAAGGAATATTTATGTCTGTTTTCCTATGTCTTGGGATTTTGATTCCAAAGAACTCCTGAGTTTAAGCTATTTATTTAAAACATTT
Source organism: Dasypus novemcinctus (assembly GCF_030445035.2). NCBI lineage: Eukaryota > Metazoa > Chordata > Mammalia > Cingulata > Dasypodidae > Dasypus > Dasypus novemcinctus. Next base: position 15,558,046 of record NC_080687.1, on the reverse strand, counting down.
CTCCAATATCACAGTATCAACTAGTTATTATATTCCATGTATGTGATTCTTCCACTACTTAATACATAGTGGAAATACATACATTTTAAGTTGTTTTAAGATAAACCTTATGTATTTAGATAGCTGAGAATTTACTCAGCCCAGGTTTGGGTCTTTATATCTATCTATGTCAAATGGATGGATGGATAGATAGATAGATAGATAGATAGATAGATAGATAGATAGATAGATAGATAGATAGATAGATAGATTTCCTACCAAGAAAGGATTAACAGTGCCTTATCAGTCCATGAAATTAGGAATTTTTTTTAGAGATACCAGAGATTGAACCCAGGACTTGTACATGTGAAGGCACGCTCGATGACTGAGCTATACCCGCTCCACTAGAAAATAATTTTTACTGTAGAATCATATTAACTTTAACTATGGATACTATCTCTAGATAGAAGTTCTAAATGGGGACTAGTGGGTTGCTGAATCAAATGTTTCCATGAGACTCAACGATTGAATTTTGTCTTGATTCTTTCTGAATCTGCCATTCTTATTTTAGCTAAAATTGTTTTGCCCTGAGTGTAACTGAGGCGGGGAAGCTTAACACATCATCTTGTATCATCATTTGGGACTCGTTAAAATTCTTTATTTTGTTTTCTTAAATTGTTTTCAAAAATAACTTTAGAGACTATTAAGTAAAATCATCAAGAATATTCAGCAAGGAAATAATTGCCAGAGTTAGCTCCAATTCATGTACCACTGGAGTGGTAGGAGTTGGGGGCAGGGGAGGAGTGCATTTTATACACACACATATATTTTAAATACTTCAGTGATTAGTCAGTTATCAAATAACACAAAACAGCTGCCTTTAGTAAAGGAACAACTGGACTGCAATTGTAACCTTAGCTTTTCATCTGATACTTGGGGTGGGAGGGGGAATAGGTCTTCTTTTACATGTGATGCAGAAATACGATCAGCACTATAATCGGTAAACCAGTGAAGCACCAAAACCAAATAAACACTTAACTTGTATTTTTCTCAGTATCTTCCTTCCGCCCCTGTCAGTTTTCTGAAGTAGATATTGCCTCTCTCTGCTCAGCAAGCTTATAGTTTCTTGTTTTCCACAGGCTACTATGGTCCTCCAAAACCATGGGTTAGATCAAAATTATGCAACAGCACCAGCAAGTTACAAGCAAGCAGGGAAGTACAGCAATGGCTACCAGTGAATTCCTTAGGGAATATTCACTACTGCTTGGCGATGGTACACATATCCTTACCACCATGCCACCTTTGTTATGAGATGGTAGGGAACAAACTTTTGCAGTGAACTTGTGTTACCACTGATGTAATGAAATGTATATGATAGCATATATTAAAATCTCTTCTTTGAGAGAAAATACTTGGTCAAATATAACAAAGATAAATCATTTTGACATTGTTTTTGCATTTTTGGGTTAGTTTGGACTTAATTAATGAGTGAAGAATCAGAATGCAATTATAGTGAAGAATAAAGTGAACTTGTGTAGTTCTCCCAGTAGAAAACAGCTTTTCCTTACCTGCCTTATTTTAAGCTTAACATAAGCCTCTTGCAGATATTGAAAGGCATCTTAAAAGATTATTTGGTTTTTTTAAAGATATGAGTGTCTACTATAATAGGCCCTTTTAAACACTTTTAGGTATAACTATGATTATTATTCCCAGTTTACAAATAGCAGGTTCAAATGAATTGTCCTTAACTGGTATAGCTAGAGAGAAGTGGACCTGAGACTTAAACCAGGTCTTCTCTCTTCCAGACCAGTGTTTATTTCAATGATAACAGTTAGCTCATTAGTCTTAATGTCACTGACTCATGCACAATATATTGACTGCAACTTGAATAACATTTTCCAAGTTTAAAATAAGGACTAAGAAGCTGAATTTTTTTTTTTTACTTCTAAAGAATAACAAATTATATTAATTCCTCTTGTAATCTTGTTTTTCTCATTCGTAAGATAAGAATAATTGTGTTTACTTTCAGTGTTGTGGCATTAGGTGGGTATCTGTTGGTTATGAATGTTTTAAACTCAACATAATTCAAGTCAAAAGATCCTAGCATAATGGGGGTTGACTTGGCTGAGTAAGTCCAGTTGCTCAAGTGATGTTCTCAGGGCTATGTCCATCTTCCCTTCTCTCTTGCCTCACATTTTTATTCTCTGGCTCTACTTCATTCTCTACCAGTTCACCCAGCCTTAGATGGTTCTTTTATCAATTAGTACTAAAAAATTTTTTAAATAAATTTTTAAAAACCAGCACCTATCCTAATGACTTGAGCAAAATTTCCAGTGAAGGTTCTTACTGGTCAATCATATGTAATATAGCAGTTCCTGGACTGAGCAAGATTGCTGTGGAATGGGTGGAAAAAACCACCCCACTAATGTTAGTAGAACAGTCATTGTGTCACCTAGGATTCTTTCCATTGCATATGTCAGAACCCATTTTAAACCAATTTTAGCAGATAAGAGAGTTGATTAGATAACAGCTCTAAGGAAGGATTGAAGGACTAACCCTCAGGAAAAGCAGGGGTATATCTGGGTGACAATAATTCTAGATACAAGAACTTAACTGCTGCCAAGACACTTTTCATCTTTTGCTAAATTTCTCTTTTCATAGCAGCTTAATGCTCTCTGATGGCAAATTGTTTTTCCCTTGTAGTGGGAAACATGGAAACACAGGGAGACTCCCAATCATTACAGTCTTCCACAAAGGGAAACACTACTGAAATTTTTAACACCTCCCAGAGGGAACACACTATCTCTGCTTCTAACACCATAGATTAATTTTTCTTATTTTTAACTGTGTAAAATCATACAGCATGTATACTTTCGTGTTCAGCTTCTTTCAGGAAGTAATATGCTTTTGTAATCCATCTGTACTATTGCTTTTATTCTAGTATTCTTATCACTATTGCCATATAGCATTCCATTGTATGAATATACCAGTTTCTCAGTTTTAATGTTGTTGAACATTTGGGGTTGTTTCTCATTTAGGACTATTGCAATAGTCACTTTGGTGTACCTCCCTCTCATTTTTTGTTTTGTGTGTGTGCGTGTGTGTGTGTGTAAGTACACATTTCATTGGATTCACATCTTTGAGTTGAATTATAGGTCACAGGGTTTGTGAATATTTAGATTTAGTAGATATTACTAACCCTTTGTATACTGGTTATATCAATTTACTTATTCAGCAATGAATAAAAATTTCAATTTTTCAATTCTTTGTCCATTTTTTTGGGTTATTTTCAGATTGCATGTGTGTGTTTTTGTTTTTTTTCATTCTGGTAAGTATATACTATTATCTTGTTGTTTGAATTTGCACTTGCCCAGTGATTGATGAGGTGAACATCTTTTAATCTGCTTATTGGCTGATAGAATATTCTTATTTTGTTAAGTTTCTACTAAAGAATAAACAGTCCTCACATTATTGATTCTGATTGTCAGTCTTTTCCTTAGTGATTTGTAATAGTTATTTATATATTTTGGATACAAGTCTTTATTCCTTTATATGCATTGCTAAATATCATGCCATATAACTTATATTTTTCTCAATAAATTGATTATATCTTTTTGTGATCAACTTTTAGTTTCATGAAGTGCAGTTAATCAGTTTTTTCCATTACGGTGACTGCTTTTACAATTTTTGGTTAGGGAATTTTTGCTTACCTCATGGTTACAAAAATGTTTCCCTATGTTGTCTCAATATTTTGTTGTTTTCCTTTCTTCATGTGGTTTTATAAACTACCTAGAAATGACTTTTGTATATAATGTGGTATGTAGTGTACTTATTTTACATATGTTATGATAGGATCAAGAATAATTTTTTTCTCTAGAGATGTCTAAATCACCTAAAGACATTTATTGAAAATACTACAGTTTCCTTATATTGAAAAACATATCATAAATCAATTGACCTTCAACCTTTTATAAATGGGTATATATCTGAACTATGTATTGTCCTATTGGACTATTATCTATTCTTTCATCAATATCACACTGTCTTAAATGGTATCATTTTATATTAAGTCTGTATTTTTTGGTGTAAGTCTTCAAATTTTGTTTTTCTTCAAGATTTTGGGACCCTTATTCAGTACAACATAAGTTTTGGAAAGCTCTTTCTTTCACAAAAGAAATAAAGAAAAAACAGCTGATATATAGATTGGAATTTCACTGAATATAGAGATGATTTACAGAGAATTGCTATCTTCACAATATGGACACTTTTAATCCATGAAGACTGTATAACAGTCCATTTATTCTTCATTAAATTGACTTTTATGCTATTACAAATTGTACTTTTAAAATTTCATTTCTACATGTTTTCTACTGGTATATAAAATACAATTATTTTTATACGGATGATGTGTAAGGAGACTGTAGTAATTTATTTATTAATTATAATCATTTATCCATAGATTGTTTAGAAATTTTTACCAACACAGTCATGCCATCTGTGGTTCATTATAGATTTATGTATCCTTTCCAATACTTATACTTCTTCTTTTGTTATTGGCCTTCTATAAAATCTTAAATAGAAGTAGTGATAATAGGCATCCTTGTTTTGTTCCAGTCTCAGGTGAAATTTTAATATTTCCAGATTAAATATGATCTTTGACATAAAGTTTTGCTTTCTTCTTTCTTTAGTAAATATGCTTAATCCGATTTAGAAAGTTCTCCTGTTTTTCTAGTTTGCTAAAATATTTTTTCATAAATGAATCTTGAATATTATGAAATGAATTTTCTGTATCTATTTCCATGATCATATGGGTTTTTTCCTTTAATCTGTTGTTAGTGTAGTCAATTACATTGAGTGAATTTTAAATGCTAAAACAATCTTATATTCCTAGAAATAGTCCAATTTTACTGTGTTGTGTTATCCTTTCTAAATAATGGTAAATTTGATTTGTTAATATTTTGTTTCAGATTTTTGCATTTATGTTCATGAAAAGAATTTGGCATGTAATTTTTCTTTTTAATAATCATCTTGTCAGATTTCAGTATCAAATTATGCTGACCACATAAAGAATTTGGAAGTATCCTTCTTTTCTATGCTCTAGAAATGTTTGTATAAAATTGATATTATTTAGTCCTTAAGTAATTTTGAGGAAGTTACCAAAGAAGCATGCTGATCTTGGAGTTTCATTTGACAGACAGTTTTTAAAAAGAATTAAATTTCTTTGAAAGGTTTTGTTCCAGACATTCTATTTCTTCTGAGTCTGTTCTGTGTTACAAAAATTGCAATACTTTTTATTGTATTACCTATTTTGTCTGATATTAGTTTAGCTACACCACCATTTTTTTTCAGTAGTATTTGCATGTTATGTTTTTGCCCATTGTCTTATTTTCCGGTTTTTATCTTTATACATAGGATGTATATCTTTAAACTTGAAAGCTTTTGTTAGCAGTACATATATTGTTTTGTTTTTTTTAAATCAAGACTGGCAATCTTTATTTCTTAATTAGAAAATTTAGGCCATTTACATATAATATATATGGGTTTGTATCTTCCATTTTACTATTTAATTCCAATTTTCTCACTTTCCTTTGCTTTTATTATTTCTCATTGTCTTCTTTTGGATTAATTGATTATTTTTAAATTGTTTAATTGCTGAATATTTTTATACTTTATTTTTACTTTTTTATCATTGAATACCCCAGAGATTTAAGCATGAGTTTATTTCTTACAAACTAAGGTATACTGTTTTACTAATAACTAATGTTTACTTAGTTAGTTATTTTATGGTTATAATTAATAATATATATTTGTTATAATATGAATTATTTTACTTCCCAGACAAATCTATAGACCCTATAACCATTTTACTACATTTATCCTTCTTTTGCTTATGGTGTTAATGCATTTTAGTTTTTCAGGCATCATAGTTTTTCACAAATTTTAAATCATCATAGAACATATTTTCATTGTTTTATAGTCAATATTTGTTTGTGTTTTCTCATATCTTTATACTTTTTGTTGATCTTCCCTCATACTTTCATATTCTTTTTTCTATATTTCTAAATAACTTCTATTATTACTTTTTTTAAAGCAGCTCTGGAGGAGAAGAATTATTTTGATTTTTTATCATAATGTCCCTATATTTTTCTCTTTTTTTTTTTCCTTCATGTTTTCCCCCCATTTTTTAGTCTGGAAATTTTCTTCTGGTCTATTTTTCAGTTTACCAATTCTTTTGCTATGATGTGACTGCTAATCAGCCATCTTTTTAGTTCTTAATTTCAATTATTGCCTTTTTCGATTCTGGTATTTCCATTATTCCTTTATGAATTCTGCATCTTGTAATCTACATTCTTGAACACAATAATCTTGGTTATTTTAAAAAATACATTTCCCATAACTCTAGCACTCTCTTCTACTTCGTTCTGCTTTGTTCTGTTGTTTTTGGTGTGATAGATTTTTGCAATATATTGAGTATTGCATAATATATTCTTATTGCACAAGAAAAATGATAGAGACTAAGGATTTCTATCCTGTCCAGGTAGGTCACAATATATCATCTGGTGGAGGTATTCAGTCAGAGAAATCAGCTCAATCAAATTGGGACTAAGCTAACTGGAAACTTGGTCACAATGTATTTAAGGCTCCATCTCCCTCTGGCTAAGCCACACTTCTAAGATATTGCCCTCCATTTGGCCCACCCAAATACCTGCAGTACTTAACAGGACACTTGAGTTTTGTGCTGGAATTGCATTTTTCTTTTTTTGTCTCCAAACCATTCTTCTTAAGAATTCAGCGAATGCCTCTAGGGAAAAAACTTAAAATATCAGACTTACTTCATTATAATTCTCTTCTTTCTAGGAACTTGACTTCTCACAATCCAGTTTTTTATGTCTGCAGTTTCATTAGGCAGGAATAAGTGGCAATTGTTTTCTCTGTAAATTACCCTAAGGAGTTTGTTGATGTGTCAACCAGGAGCAGAAAATCCCCATCTTTTACATATGCTCTTACATTTTGAGGTTAGACACTTTTAGTAGAGGATAAAGTTATATCAAAAGCAATACCTTCCTATGAGTACCTCATTAACAGTCACCAGAATGACTAAGAAAATTAAGGTTCAGCTTTTTTATTTATTTGTTTTCCATGTGGTAAATATTTGGCCATCTATGAAAGTCAGATGTAGTAATACAATCCTTGCACATCCAAAATACATTTTATGCCATATTTATCAGCATGAAGTATAAAATTTTCAATTAAAAATACAAATTGCAAACTGCTTCCCAATTTAACTTCATTATCGTTAAAAACTTTGTATTTTTTTCATATACATATGGAAGAAATTTCTTGTCCTTTATATCATGTGCCAAAAGATTTTTGAGTATAAAGATATTTTATTCCATCAGAAATTGGCACTTAAACTTCATAAATAGGAAATATTTTCCCATATAATATTTTACCTGACATTCAAAACCAAATAATATTAAGTACTTTTCATTGGTACAATTGGTTTTATCATTTCAAGGCTTTACATTAATATCCTTGTATGAGTTCAGGTTCTAACAGCTTTTATATGATGCAACTGCGTGATATGATGGCTTAGTAAAATGTGATTTGTTATGAATTAATAGAAGTTGAGTGCCAGAGTGAGGTAAGTACTGGTCTTACTTTATTCTATTGTAGTCAGGACCCACTTTGGTTTTCGTATTCTATTTTAGACATCATACTTTAAGAGATATAATTTATACAAAAACATACAAAGAAGTTTCACTAACATAGTGGAGGATTCAAACTCCATTTGGGGGGAGTTAATTAACAGTATTGAAAAGAAGAGAGGACATGTCAAGGGAAAAGTTTTCTAATATTTAGAAGTCTTAACAGTGAAACTTAAGAGACATTCTGGGTCCTTATGGAGAATAGCAGCCCAATAGGTGAAAGTGTGAGTGGTCTTGACTTGGGGTCTTCACGAAGTAGAACTTTTTGAATAATTGGAGCTGTATTGCCATGTGTACCTTAACAAAGAAAATAAAAAGATATGGAACACTGAAGATGGTCAATGATTTTTTGGGGATTATATAAAGTGGATAAATGTATAATCTAGGTAATTTCTAATATTTCTTCCAACTCTAAATCTCTAAAATTCAGTAATATTGTTTAAAGTCAGATCTTTACTTTACTTTCTAATTTTATAACTCACAAGTTATTTATGTGGAACATCAAACACTGTCTTTTCCCTCTATTGTGATTTGTGAAAAGGAGTAAATATGTGGAAAAGAATAAATTCCATATAAAATGTTATCATGTTAGAGTACTTGGCTCAAACTTTCTGCTGTACAAACATTTCTAAAATTATCAATAAGAAAGTAAATAGGACCTATGACTGAAAATTTTATCTTAATTAGATATCATCAACTTTCCCTTAAATACTGCATTATTGAATTGCTATAGGTGTTATTAAGAGCAAACCAACCCCTTTAATAATAAGGTCCACTTTTTAAAGTGTTTGTTTCAGTAAAATAATATTATCCTGATACCAAAACCAGAGAAGACTGAAAAAAGAAGAAGACTATAGTCCAATATCTCTCATGAAATTATATGCAAAAATCCTCAACCAGATATTAGCAAATCAAATTCAGCAATATATAAAAAGAATTATATGAGAATACCAAATATAATTTACTTCAGCCATGCAAGACTGGGGTTGCATTTTCTGTATTTGAAAATCAGTCAATGTAATTAATCTACCCTATCAATAGGGTAAGGAGAGGAGGAGGGGCAAGATGCATCTGAGTGAGTGCACCTCATAATCTCTCCTGCAAAGAAACAGCTGAGTAGGGTTAGAGTCCTGCTGGAGCAGGCTGTTTCAGGGACTTGCAGGGCAGGAGGTGTCTGGACGTCAATTTGGTGAGACAGTGGCAGAAGAGATTCTTGCAAGAGGTAGAATTTTGGGTTTCTGACACGGAGGTCAGAAGTTGTGGGTGGGACCCTACCCCTAGGGCTGGCACCTGGCCACTGCGATCCCTGAAAACTTTGTTGTGCTGTGGTGTTCCCAAACCCCATGTTTACCAGATGCATGGTTCCCGGATCCATATCCCCTAAACCCTGGTAGCCCACGCTCCAGAGACTCACATACCTTGAGTCTGCAATATCACAGACTTCCCATTCCTGAATCCACTGCAATCTGAGGTCTGTCTGAGGTCCATGATTACCCTAGCCCTCTGCGTTTTTTTGGTTTTTTTTTCTTCTTGAGCTTGGAGGAGTGTACCAGCTGACTTGGGGAGAGGCTGGGAAGAAAGGAGAGGCGAATCTGCTAAGAAAGCCCAATTTACCTAAACGTCCTGGGATAGGAAACTTGGTCTGGGAGAAGGTGGAGTCAGAAAATCAATTAGACCTCCCCTAGCACACCTATGGGGGAGGGACTGTAGGACGTGCTATCCAAGCTTCCAGTAGCATATTTGGGGTTTCTGGCGAGGTGTAGGTACTCTCACACTGGAAATTAAGAGTCATTGTCTTCTGTGTTGAGTTGGTTCAAAAAGGACCCACTTGAATCTCCTACTGAACCCCTCATGCAGCTTTCATGCTGCCCTGAGAGAGAGAGAAGTGAGGAAGGGAGAATGGGGCAATGTCAGATTCCTAAGCATTTTATTTCACTGCAAAGAGGATTCCTAGCTTGAAATTTTGGTTTTTGTTTTTTTTGTCATGGGCACTATAGTTGCATTGTTTCCTGTTTTTTTCCCCCCATTTTATCCCCCAAGGCCCTTTTTCTTTTCTTTAGTTTTTTTCTCTTTCTTTTCTTTGCTTGCTCACTGCCCCCCCCCTTTTGCCCCCCTTTCACTCTCTCTTTTTTTCTCTTTTTCTTCTATTTTCTTTTCTTTTCTTTATATAATAGGTACTGCAGGGAGCACTTCACATTTGCTGTGTTTCCTCATCCTCCATTTCCTCTTTTCTGTGTGTATTGATTTTGGTCACCTACGCTATCCCCTTTCCTCTACATCTTTCTATCCTCCATCATCTACTGTTTCTCTTACATTACACCTCCCTTTGTTTGGCCCCAAATTGTCTGACTTTTTCTTTCTTATACCCTTGTTCTGTTTTCTGTCTTTTATTCATTGTCTTTCTTTTCTCTGTCCCTCTCTTATGAAAACACTGGCCTTTTAATTCATACTATATTCCTCCCCATATTCAGTTGACTCTCTCATTATAGGTACTCTACTTACTGCTATAACTCTACACAACTTACATGAGTCTAATATCCATGTTCCTATATCTCACATTGTTGCTCTGTTAACATTTACTATCAATACTACTTTATACATTTTCTTTTCCTACTCATTTTTCTTTCCCTGGCCCTAATATTTTCCTTCAAAGTGAATTTAGCCAGCAACAAGAAAATAAAATAAGAAGAACAAAGTGAAAAAGAGAAGACATAACATTTATGCACAAACAACAACTAATTAAACCCCAAGACTAGACAAAGAAGCTAAGGAACTGATTAAACCTGTCAAGATAAAATGATGACCAGACAGCAACAAAAAACTACAAACCAAACCAATAATCAGGAAAACATGCCCAAATCCAATGAACAAACTAAAAACGAGGAAGAGGAGCAGAACATCAGACAAGTTATTAAAGCTCTCAAAACATATATTAGTGACCAAATTAATGAAGTAAAGGAAGAGATTAACAATATGAAGAAAACCCTTGGAGAGAATACATAAGAAATTGCAGTCATACAGAAAAACATAATGGATATGATGGGGATTAACAAAACAATACAAGAAATCAAAAATACACTCTCAGCAAATAACAGCAGATTAGAAGAGGCAGAGGAGAGAATTAGTGATGTGGAAGACAGTACATCTGAAATCAAACAGATAGTAGAACTGATGGATAAAAAGATAGAAAAAATCCAGCTGGGACTTAGGGACCTGAATGACAATGCAAAATGCACAAACATACGCATTATAGGCATCCCAGAAGGAGAAGAGAAGGGAAAGGGGACAGAAAGGGTGTTGGAGGAAATAATGGCTGAAAACTTCCCACATCTACTGAGGGAGATGGATGTACATGTCCAGGAAGCACAGCACACCCCAAACAGCATAAATCCCATCAGGCCTCCCCCAAGACATATACTTGTCAAATTACCCAATGCTCAAGACAAAGAGAAAATTCTAAAAGCAGGACGAGAAAAGAGAACCATCACATACAAAGGTGGTTCCATAAGATAAAGTGCTGATTTCTCATCTGAAACCATGGAGGCAAGAAGGTAGTGGTATGATATAGTCAAGGTACTAAAAGAAAAAAAAATATTTCTAACCAAGAATACCCTATCAGCTAAGCTAGCATTAAAAAATGATGGAGAGTTCAAAATATTCACAGATAAACAGAAACTAAAAGAGTATGCCAACAAGAACCCTGCCCTTCAAGAAATACTAAAGGTAGTTCTGCAGGAAGAAAGAAAAAAACAAGAGAGGCAGAGTTGGAGGAGAGTGTAAGAGGAACAAAAAAGACAAAAAGAGAAGTAAATAAAACAAACAAAATATTACAAACACAAGTCCAAACAAAATATGGCTAACATAAATAATTCCTTGAAAGTAATAACACTGAATGTCAATGGATTAAACTCACCTGTCAAAAGATTCAGACTGGAAGATTGGATATGGAAATATGACCCATCTATATGCTGTCCACCAGAAACACATCTTTCACCCAAGGATTCAAGGGAGGTTGAAAGTGAAAGGCTGGAAAACAATCTTACAAGCAAACAATAACCAAAAAAAAAGCAGGAGTAGCTATATTAATATCAGACAAGATAGACTTTAAATGCAAAACAATTGTGGGAGACAAAGATGGATACTACATATTAGTGAAAGGGATAATCTTTCAAGAAGAACGAACAATTATAAATATTTATGCTCCTAACAAGGGTGCCTCCAAATATGTGAGGCAAACACTGGAAAAACTAAGTGAAAGAATAGATGCCTCTACAATTATAGTGGGGGACTTTAATACACCACTATCAACTTTGGACAGAACATCTCAAAAGAGAATCAATAAAGAAACAAAAACTTTGAACAGTATATTAGAGGAGCTGGACCTAATAGACATATACAGATCATTACACTCAAATACAGCAGGATATACATTTTTTTCAAGTGCACATGGATCATTCTCCAAGATAGACCATATGCTAGATCACAAACAAAGGCTCAATGAATTCAGAAAGATTGAAATCATAGAAAATAATTTTTCTGACCACAGTGGAGTGAAACTGGAAATCTGCAAAGGCCAGAGGCCCAGATTTCACACCAAGATATGGAAATTAAACAACACACTCTTAGAAAAACAGTGGGTCAAGGAGGAACTCTCAAAAGAAACCTTGAAACTAATGAAACTAATGAAAATAATAACACAACATACCAAAACTTATGGGATGCAGCAAAAGCAGTACTGAGAGGGAAATTTATAGTCATAAATTCATACATCAATAAAGAAGAAAGAGCAAAAATTGAAGAACTAACTGCACATTTGGAGGAATTAGTAAAAAAACAACAAAGTAATCCCACAGGAAGAAGAAATAACAAAGATAAGAGCAGGACTAAATGAAATAGAAAATAAGAAAGCACTTGAAACCAAGAGCTGGTTCTTTGAGAAGATCAATAAAATTGACAAACTCTTAGCTAGACTAACAAAAAAAAAAAAAAGAGAGAAGATGCAAATACACAAAATAAGAAATGAGAAAGGAGATATCACCACTGACCCCACAGAAATAAAGACTATCATAAGAGGATACTTTGAAAAACTATATTCCAACAAAAATGACAATTCAGAGAAAATGGACAAATTCCTAGAAACACATAAGCAGCCTATATTGATAAAAGAAGAAACTGACAATCTCAACAAACCAATCACAATTAAAGAGATAGAATCCGTCATTAAAAACCTCCCAACTAAGAAGAGCCTTGGGCCTGACGGCTTCGCAGGTGAATTTTATGAAACATTCCAGAAAGAACTAACGCCAATCTTGCTGAAACTCTTCCAAAAAATCATAACAGAAGGAACATTGCCTAACTCATTCTATGATGCCAACATTACCCTAGTACCAAAGCCAAACAAAAACACCACAAGAAAGGAAAATTACAGACCATTCTCTAATGAACCTAGATGCAAAAATCCTCAACAAAATACTTGCTAACTGTATTCAACAACACATTAAACAAATTATACACCATGACCAAGTGGGATTCATTCCAGGTATGCAAGGATGGTTCAGCATAAGAAAATCAATCAATGTAATAGACCATATAAACAGATTGATGGGGAAAAAATCACGTGATTATATCTATAGATGCAGAAAAAGCATTTGACAAAATACAGCACGCTTTCTTGATAAAAACACTGCAAAAGATCAGAATACAAGGAAATTTTCTGAACGTGATAAAGAGTATATATGAAAAACCCACTGCCAACTTCATTTACAATGATGAAATCCTAAAATCTTTCCCTCTAAGATCAGGAACAAGACAAGGATGCCCACCATCACCTCTATTTAACATTGTCTTAGAAGTACTTGCTCGAGCACTGAGGCAAGAACCAGATATAAAAGGCATTCAAATTGGAAAGGAAGAAGTCAAAATTTCATTATTTGCAGATGACATGATCCTATACATAGAAAACCCTGAGAAGTCTACAACAAAGCTTCTAGAACTCACAAATGAGTTTAGTAAAGTCACAGGTTATAAGATCAATGTGCAAAAATCAGTAGCATTTCTGTACACCAATGAGCAAGCTCAAGAGGAAATCAAGAAACAAATACCATTTACAATAGTAAATAACAAAATCAAATACCTAGGAATAAATTTAATTAAAGATATAAAAGTCTTATACACAGAGAACTACACAACACTGTTCAAAGAAATAAAAGAAGATCTAAATAAACGGAAGAATATTCCCTGTTCATGGATAGGAAAACTAAATATTATTAAGATGTCTATCCTACCAAAACTGATATACACATTCAATGCAATCCCAATAAAAATCAACACAGCATTCTTTAATGAACTAGAAAAACTAGCTATGAAACTTATTTGGAAAGGAAAGAGGCCCCGAAGAGACAAAGACATATTGAAAAAGAAAAATGAAATTGGAGGAATCACACTACCTGACTTCAAAACATACTACAAAACTACAGTAATGAAAAAAGCACAAGGAGACACACTGACCAATGGAACCGAATTGAGAGTTCTGATATAGATCCCCATATATACAGTCATATAATATTCGATAAAGCCACCAAACAGTCTCAACTGGGAGAGAATAGCCTCTTCAATAAATGGTGCCTGGAGAACTGGATATCCATATGTGAAAAAATGAAAGAGGATTACCAGCTCACACCTTATACAAAAATCAACTCAAGATGGATCAAATACCTAAATATAAGAGCCAAGACCATAAAGACTTTGGAAAGCAGTGTAGGGCAGCATCTACAGGACCTTGTAATAGGAAAAGGCTTCATGAACTTCACACCAAAAGCATGAGCAGCAAAAGAACAAATAGATAAATGGGATTTCCTCAAAATTAAAGAATTCTTAACCTCAAAGGAATTTGTCAAGAAAGTGAAAAGAGAGCCTGTACAATGGGAGAAAATATTTGGTAATCATATATCTGATAGGGGACTTATATCCTGCATATATAAAGAACTCCTATATCTTGAAAATAAAAAGACAAACAACCCATTTAAAAAATGGGAAAAAGATTTAAACAGATACTTCTCCAAAGAAGAAATACAAATGGCCAAAAAGCATATGAAAAAATGCTCCAAATCTCTAGCTATTAGGGAAATGCAAATCAAAACTGATTTGCATGTTGCATGAGATACCATCTTACTCCCATAAGATTGGCAGCAATGAAAAAAACAGAAGACTACAAATGGTGGAGAGGATGTGGAGGAATGGGAACACTCATCCACTGCTGGTGGGAATGAAGAAGGATCCAGCCATTCTGGAGGACAGTTTGGCGGTTTCTCAAAAAACTAGCCATAGATTTGCCATATGACCCAGCAATTCCACTGCTGGGTATATACCCAGTATAACTGAAAACAAGGACACAAACCAACATATGCACACCAATGTTCATAGCAGCATTGTTCACTATTGCCAAAATTTGGAAGCAACCCAAATGCCCATCAACAGATGAATGGATAAATAAAATGTGGTATATACATACGAAGGAATACTACTCAGCTTTAAGAATAAATACACTACAAACACATGTGATAACATGGATGAATCTTGAGAACCTTATGTTGAGTGAAGCAACCCAGGCATTGAAGGCCAAATACTACATGACCTCAATGATATGAAATAAGTAAACCAAGCTACCTCAGAGAGCTAGAGACCAGATGATAGGCTTAAAGGAATTTGGGGGGTAGAGGAAGGATGTAAGCTGACAACTACATGGGTGAAATCCATGATAAGCTGGAGGTAAGTATTTGTACAAGGAAGGGATAAAATGGGGGGATAGAGATACCTTTGGGTGGGGCTTTGTGGGCTTCAGGGAGGCTAGGGATGGGAGGATGGGTAATATTGCCCAAGAAATTGGGGGGAAGAGGGGGGAACATATGAACAAAGGAGATTGTCAGGTTGACAATATAATGTTGAGAAAACTTTTTCAAAAATATAATAAGGAAGGTAACCTGTTTAAGATGCTTCAAGTGGAGAATCTGATGCAGGAAAGGCTTCCAGGGAGTGTATGAGTGCTCATATTGTCATAGTGGGTTATATCATTGCATGGAGACCCATATAATGAGAGTGAAGGTATACCCATATCCTGGGGAGGACTGATGTTTTCAAATAGAGGGAATTGTATCTCTGGAGAGAAATGGTGGCTCCCAGTGCATTTGGGCAGTCGAGCATGTCAAGCCCTCAACATTGTTGCAAGTATCTCTGAACATGGCCCTACAAGCAATGAAGATTGATTGTCACTGTGGGCCCTGAGGGGAGGGGGAAAGAGGTGTTGAATAGATGGGATCAATGTAATTGTGGGGCAATGGAAGTGTTCCACAAGATTATGTATGGATGTATATAGGACATGTTAAATTACACTGAAAATATATAGGGGCCTATAGGCTAAAATGTAAATCATAATGTAAAACATAAGATAACTACAATTTTAGAAAATTGTGTAGTCTAAAATATAAACCACAATGTAAACCCAAATGTTACCTTGTTCGAAAGCTATTGTCTCAATATCTGTACATCAGTTTCAGTAAATATAGTATGAACATGTAAAAAGATTATTGCTGTGGAAGGAAAAAGGGTTTTATATTGGATATGTGGGAGTACCGCATATTGTATATATGAATTACTGTGATCTAAAACTTTTGTGAAGACAAGCTTAATAATTAGGAAAAAAGAAAAAGAAAAGAAAGGACATAGACACTGAGGGAAAGATGGAAGAAATTACCTTGCCAATTTGTATACAGGGCAACACTTACTGCAGTGACGGAAGGCAAAATATTAAAAACAAAACTTTTGGATTTTTAAATTTTTTGATACCCCAATTTATTTTTACCTTAATTTTTCTAAATTAATATGTATTCTATATCTAACCTTTAAACTCATCACTATATTCCATTTTACAATTAATGGAACCTGGCAATATATTGGGCTTTATTTATATATATATTTTGTAAAGTTTAATTTATTTATTTCTCTTCGTTTCCCCCTCCCCCCAGGTGTCTGTTCTCTGTGTCCATTTGCTGCGTGTTCTTATTTGTCCGTTTCTGTTGTTGTCAGCAGCATGGGAATCTGTGTTTCTTTTTGTTGTATCATCTTGTTGTGTCAGCTCTCTGTGTGTGCAGTGCCATTCCTGGGCAGGCTGAACTTTCTTTCATGCTGGGCAGCTCTCCTTACGGGGCACACTCCTTACACATGGGGCTCCCCTACACGGGGGACATCCCTGAATGGCACAGCACTTTTTGCGCGCATCAGCACTGCACGTGGACCAGCTGCACATGGGTCAAGGAGGCCTGGGGTTTGAACTGTGGACCTCCCATGTGATAGACGGACTCCCTAACCACTGGGCCAAATCTGCGTTCCTGGGCTTCATTTTTGAAGAAGTTTTGGATCACAAGAGAGATTCAACAATGGCAGGGGAAGAATACTGGTGTGGGATATTATTGGCAGGGGACACATGGTTGGCAGGGAGTTCTCCAGGGCATATATCCAGGGTACATAAAAATGTTTGGATATTTTCATAGTGGTTACAGTTAAAAACAACAACTGAGGGAGTGCTGAGTTCCTAGCCAGGGAAGCTCTATCACATTCCCTAATGGAGCAGCAACAATCCCCCAAGTGCAATGGTAAAGACCAAAAAAGAAGGATGGTCCAATAATGAGCCCTGGATTCTAATGACTATGCTTGTGAGCCTGTGCACCTGAAATAAGAACAAGGCCTAGAGCTACAGGGTGCCTTTAAGAGTTACCTCCTGAGAGCCTCCATGTGCTCAAATGTGACCAGTCTCGAAGCCAAACTCAGCATGTAAATGCATTGCCTTTCCCCCAGCATGGGACATGACTCCCAGGGATGAGACTCCCTGGTGCCGAGGGATCACTACCAAGTAGCAGCTGATGATGTAACTAGAAAATGACCTTGAATAAAAGGGTCAACTCAGACCAGCAGAATATCTCAACCTACATATAATGTCAGGAGTTAAAAATGCTTTTTGACCTGAATCAAAGGGAGAAATGGAAAGGACAAACAAGTTTATATGGATATGAGTTTCCAAAAAAGAGCTGGGAGGTTATCAGAGGGGTCACCCTTACGCACACCTCAGCTGAGTCCCAGAGACAGATTAAGTAGATACAACCCCAGGTATTGGTTCTTCTGAGCGCTACAGAGACCCACACATTCTATGGTCATGGCAGATGGAGTTCAGTGCCATGTCAGTTGGCTGTGCTTTGGAGTTTGTGTTTCTGTGTGATGGAGCTGGACTCATTCAAAGCCTCTCCTGTTACTTTTACCAGACATGTGGTTGGTGCTGGGGTTTAGTGTATACCCAGGGGACCTGAATCTCTGGACTGTCCATGTGATAGCCAGGCCCTGAGCCTCAACAGACTAGCAACTCCTACACTCTGGTTTATTGGACTTACCCACTCAGCTAACAAGGAGGTGAAGGTCAGCCACCACACCAGAGAACCAAGAGTGCCTACACCTGAAAGCAGGAGAATTGTATCCATCATCCATGTGGAATCTAAGCCCCCTCTTGATATAGATGTGGAGTGGACAGAACCATTCCAGGGTCCACAGGATGGAGGAATAGAGTATGGATTAGAGTAGACTTACTCTATTCATGAACTATTGTGATTAGTAATCAAAGAAAATGTAGCATTGATTTGGAGAAAGTGGCCATGGTAGCTGCTGAGGGTAGGGAGTGGGAAGAAGAGATGTGATATGAAGAGATTTTCAGGACTTGGAGCTGTCCTGGGTGGTACTGCAGGGACAGTTACCGGATATTGTATGTCCTCCCATGACCCACTGGGTGGACTGGGGGAGAGTGTAAACTATAATGTGGACCATTGACCATGTGATGCAGCAGTGTTCAGAGATGTATTCACCAAGTGCAATGAATGTCCCATGATGATGTAGGAGTTTGTTGTTATGGGAGGAGTGGAGTGAGGGGTGCAGGGGGTATATGGGGACCTCATATTTTTTTAATGTAACATTAAAAAAACAAAGACAAAAAAATTTTTCTACTAAAAAAATAAATAAAGCAATAGGTGATTCTCAAGCCAGAAAAAGTTTTCCACTTTAAAACAGGCAAACCATCTTGAATGTTAAGTCTATATATTTTATCAAAATGTAGCTTTTTGGAAGAGTCACAGGTTTGTTTCTAGTTATAATTTTACTGTATTTAATAAAAATATCTTTAACACTTAAAAAAAATAGGGTAAGGAAGAAAAATCACATGATCATACCAATTAATGCAGAAAAAGCATCTGAAAAATTCAGCACCCATTCATCAAACTTGTGCACTTGTTATGTTTGCTATACCTCAATAAAATATCAAAATTGAGTTTTCATAAAGTACTGAATTATATATAATTAATGTCATGAATAGGAGAAATTTTAGGTTGTATATATTACTACAATTTTTTAGAAAGAACTGTACAACACAAACAGTGAATCTTACTGTAGTCACAGATTTTATTTATTATACAATTGTAACAAATGTACCACATTAGTGTAAGGTGTTAAGAATAGGATAGATATGGGAACTCTGTATTTTATGTTTGATTTTTCTGAAAACCCTACAACTTCTCTAACAAAACATATTTTTAAAGATATTTGGAAGCCTTGTTTCTCATAGACTTTATTATTGCAACAATTAAATTAAAACTTAATATCCAAGATCTGGTATAAACTCTTGGCATGTCTAGTACTTACATCCCTAGACTGATATTTTTTCAGGGCATCAACTTTGGAAGATGATAAAGATGATGCTTTTTAATGGCTAAAATTTATAAAAAATTTTAAGATGAGCCAGGTGCATCATCTTATAACAGCCTTCTGATGTTAGTGCTCTAATCATACCCATTTTATTGATGAAAAGACAAAGCACTTTACCCGAACTAAGACAGCTAGTATAGGTGGACGGTTTCAATTGGAACTGTCTGACTCCAGAACTAATGTAATAAAGATGCCTGCACTGAATCTCAATCCCATGAAATAACGAACCCTACATTTACCCTATAAAGACCTGCTTTTAGCTAAGATGCTTTATTGTCTTCTGGGGAAGGAATCTTTATCACCTCCAAATAATCAAACAAACAAAATCATCCCTCAAGCCTCAGCTGAAATGTCAACTCTTCAAGACACTTTTCCTGACTATCCTCTCTAATTCAGCTAGAATTAGAGCTTCACTTTTTTGTTATCATTGTACTTATACGTCTCTCTGTTAGTATTTGTCACTCTGCATTTATATTTGTTAACCTTCTAATACGTTCTGTATTCTTTGAGGGCTATGGTGTGGCTGATTCATCTTTGTAGTTACAGAAGTTAACACAGTGCTTGGCACTTAAAATGAGTGATTGAATGAATATACTTATTCACTGACTCTGTCAAATAGGACCAGTTTAAGTCTCAAAGCTTAGATAAATATATTAATAGAGCCCACTTTATGTGAGGCAGATATAAGAGTCAGCATTGATTTTCAAGCCTTCTGTTTAGTTCACATAAGTGTTGCCCATCTACCTGGCATCTTTTAGTCACACTTTTTCAATTTTTCCCAAATTAGCTTGCTTGAAGGTACTCTTTCACTCCAAACATGAGACGTAAGGTTGTCATTTGTGGTTGAACTGCTATTCCAGCAGGAGTCTCACCACATCCTTTAGTCTAGTCCCTCCTACCAATGACAGGTTTCCTAGGTCATCAACATTTCTGTATATAAAGAATGTAGCTGTGTGACATTGTTAAGTCACTTATCCTTTCTGTGCCTCTGTTTCTTTATTCATAAAATTGATAATGAAAGTTCCTAGACTATAAGCTTGCTGGAAGCATTCTCTGTAAATGAATTAATAGAGAGCTATTAAGTGCCTCAAAGATGCTGTGTCTTTCTTGTAATTTTCTTAGAGACATAGCAACTTAGAATTGTTTTCATCAAGGTAGTTACTAAATTCAGCAACATGAAGGAAAATTTTCTGAGATGCATTTTTCCTGGCTAAGTTTAGAGTTCTGCCTCACAAACACTTCTGTTTTGGAGATATGGCATTTTATAGCATGAATGGAAAAAAAATTGCCTGGAAGCTATAGTGATGATTTTTTTTAACATAGCACTCGTTCTTTGTACCTTACATTTTATAATTTATAAAATGTTTGTTTTAAACCATCAATAGAGTTGCAGAAAGCATGCCCAGTGTGCATCGTGATTTGCAAATCACATATAACCTGAGGAGATCCAAAGTCCTGTTGATGCCCTTTTCTTGGCTCATGCTTTGCATACTCACTTGAAGGGCTGTCAAACCTGGCATGACTTAAATGTCATTTTTTTAATAACCGAGGACTTAAAGTTAAACTGAGGTTTGTGTGTGTGTGCTTGTTGGCGGTAGGGGGATACCGCGCCAGCACATGTGAATGCATTGAAGATGAGAAAGGGTTTAGCAAATCTTACACTTTTATTGACTGTAAAGTTTAAGTCAGCCCTCACTTAAATAAGCCACTTTTCTTACTATTTCAACTGAGTTCACGGAAGGTGACATTAAGGAGCGGAGAATCTGCAAGGTAAAAGCCACTCACATCAGAAACAATACCAAGATCAGTAACCTCTCTTACCTGTATCCCCACCCCCACCTTCGGTCCTTTGCCAGCACCTGAAATCTGTTATTATTTCTCTTGGGAGGTCGGTTTATGTTGGATGCACATCTGGTTTAATTAGGTTGACAGCTGCTCCAGGTACTGTTGGATATAACCCAGGCATCACAGCGCATTAGCGATCACTTAACAGTTTAACCTTTCATCATCTCATTTGCAGAGTGCAAATGAACTTGAGAGATGGGTTTTTATTATTCGTTAATACATGTTCATTTTCTACCTCGCCACCAAAATCATAATCAGAGGAGAAGACATTTAAAAGGCAAAGGGCATTTTCCTAATGCCAATTGGGGACGTGCAAAGACCAAGCTACCAAAACCTGTAAAATCAAGGCAGAGAAGCATAATTATAACTGGTGCAGGGAGGCTGAAGAAAAGGCTGAGAAAGCAATCCTACTTTCAAGGCTCAGTGCTTGGGTTTGCTTATAAAAATGTTTTAGGCAGTAAAAAGTGATTATAGTTCTTACTGCTTCAGCCACAGCCAACCAAGAAGGTGGTCTGCAGGTTCCCTCCGTGCACTGGTGTTTTTCATCTACATCGTTGTTCTCCTAGCAGTGGGCTGACCAAAAGCTTTGTCTGTGCCTATGGGACGCATCAATTTGTTGCAAAATCACTCAGTCTGTATTTTTATATCACCCGCATTAAGCGCCTTCTGCAGTTGTTGCAATTACTTGGTGCATAGTTTTATTTCACTGGAGATCAGTGTAGAAAAAGCATTGAAATTAACAACTACTTTTAGCCACCTAAACCCTAGTCTAAGTCTAAATTAATAAAAGTTTAAGCTGGTTCCAAAAGGTCTTTCCAAGGAAAAGTGGTTAGATTTTCCCTAGCATATTTACTTAAAAAAGGAAAGGGTTTTATTTAAGAAATCACTGTTTGCTTTCCTGGAGGTTCAGCTAAAAGAATATTTGGTTCTACATGGAGATTCTGTTTTCCTAAAAGTCAGTGCCTTTAGGAGGCTTGGGAACAAAGGAAATCTATTGAAACTCAGGGTTGTTTAGCTTGCCAGGAGCATGATTTTCTTTTTTTCTTTTTAAAAAAAAATTTTTTTAATTTTCTATTTTTTTTAAAGATACATAGATGACAAAAAATGTAACATTAAAAAATATATGGGCGGCGAACTTGGCCCAGTGGTTAGGGCGTCCGTCTACCACTTGGGAGGTCCACAGTTCAAACCCCGGGCCTCCTTGACCCATGTGGAGCTGGCCCATGCGCAGTGCTGATGCGCACAAGGAGTGCCCTGCCACGCAGGGGTGTCCCCCGCGTAGGGGAGCCCCATGCACAAGGAGTGTCCCCCCCGTAAGGAGAGCCGCCCAGCGCAAAAGAAAGCGCAGCCTGCCCAGGAATGGAGCCGCACACGGAGAACTGACACAAGATGACGCAACAAAAAGAAACACAGATTCCCGTGCCGCTGACAACAACAGAAGTGGACAAAGAAGATGCAGCAAATAGACACAGAGAACAGACAACTGGGGTGGGGGTGGAGGTGAGAGAAATAAATAAATAAATCTTTAAAAAAAAAAAAAAAATATATATATATATATATATGATATTCCTATATACCCCACACCCCACCCCAACCCCCAAGTCCTCCCACATCATCAACCTCTTTCAACATTGTGGCACATTCACTGCATTTGGTGAATACATTTTGAAGCACTGCTACACAGCCTGGATTATAATTTATATTGTAGTTTACACTCTCCACCAGTCCATTCAGTGGGCTATGGCAGGATATATAATGTCCAGCACCCATCCCCTCCAAGTCCCAAAAATGGTCCCACATCACATCTTTTCTTCCCTCTCCCTGCCCTCAGCAACTACCGTGGCCACTGTCTCCAATATCTTCCATTGCTAGAGGCACAATAGTTCCATAGTAGAATACCAGTAAATCCACTCTAATCCATATTTTATTCCTCCTTCCTGTGGGCCCCACGATGGTGATGTCCACTTCACCTCTAAATTGAGAGGGCACTTAGATTCCACATGGCTGATGGATTCTCCTGCTTGTAGCTGTAGGCACTCTCAGTTCCCTAGTGTGGTGGTTGACCATCTTTCCCTCCCTGTTAGCTGACCTGGGTAAGTCCAACAAACCAGAGAGCAGGTGTTGTAACTCTGCTAAGGCTCCAGGGCCCACCTGGCACATGGCCATCCCAGATATGCAGTCTCCTCAGTATATACCAACCCCAGTGCCAACCACAGGTTCAGTAAAAGTAACAGAAGAGGCACATGTAGAAAAGCCACATATGAATCAAACTCCATCACACTCAGGAGCACAAATTCCAAAGTAAGGCCCACTGACAAGGCACTGAACTCCAGACCCATGTGCCATGACCGTGGAACCTGTGTGTCTCTGTAGTCCTCAGGAGCACTAGTACCTGGGGTTGTATCTATTTTGGCTGTCTCTGGGATCCTGCTGAGACTTGCATAAGCACAACAGCTCTGATGACCTCCCAACTCATTTTGAAGTCTCAGCCATATATTGAAGTTTGATATGGTTATGAATTCCAAAAACAGATATTGGATTATGTTTGTCATCTGGTCTGTACCTGGGCATGACTGAGTTATGATTAGGGCTTTGATTGGGATACATCATTAGGGTGTTAATGGCATGACAGATAAGAGGCAAGGCAAAGGACAGAGTTTAGGGTTCTTAATTTTGGAGTTTTGATGTTGGAGTTTGATGCTGCAGTCTTAAGCTGGAGTCCCCAGGAAAGAGACAGAGCCATTTGCCTCATAGTCTACAGCTGACCTTGTGGAGAAAACAGAGGCACTGAGCCCAGAGGAACCCAGGAAGCCTGAACCCTCGCAGACATCAGCAGCTATCTTGCTCCTACACGTGAAAATAGACTTTGATGAGGGAAGTAACTTATGCTTAATGGCCTGGTATCTGTAAGCTCCTACCCCAAATAAATACCCTTCATAAAAACCAAGCAATTTCTGGTATTTTGCATCAGCATCCCTTTGGCTGACTAATACACCATATAGACTCATTAGTCTTTACCATTTTCCCCTTTTATTTAAGGTATTTTTCTTTCTTTATTTTTAAGATTTATTCTATTTATTTCTCTCCCCTTCTCCCCCATTGTATGCTCTCTTTGTCCATTCGCTGTGTGTTCTGTGTCCACTTGCATTCTTGTCATGCGGCACTGGGAAACTGTGTTGCTTTATTGTTGCATCATCTTGCTGCATCAGCTCTCCGTGTGTGTGGCACCACTCCTGGAAAGGCTGCGCTTTTTTTCACGCAGGGTGGCTCTCTTTGTGGGGCACACTCCTTGCGCATGGGGCACCCCTACGTGGGGGACACCCCTGCATGGCATGGCACTCCTTGCACATGGCAGCACTGCATGTGGTCCAGCTCACCACACAGGTAAGGAGACCCTGGGTACCAAACCCTCAATACAGTAGGCAGATGCTCTATCAGTTGAGCGACAATTGCTTCCCTCAAGGTCTTTTTTTAGTTGCATCACCAGCTGGTGATTGGTAAAAATCCCTCGATGCCATGGAGACTCATCCCTGGGAGTCATGTATCATGCTGGGGGGAAGGTAGTACATTTACATGGAGTTTGGCTTAGAGAGTGCCCACGTTTGACCAACATGGAGGCTCTCAGGAGGTAACTCTTAGGCACCCTGCATCTCTAAGCCTCGTTGAAATTTCAGGCACACAGTCTCATAAGCATAGTCATCATTATCAAGGGCTCATCATTGGACCATCCTTCTTCACTGGTCTTTGCCCTTGCACTTGGGGGGTTGTTGCTGTTCCATTGGGTAACATGACAGAGCTTCCTTGGCTAGGAACTCAGCACTCCCTCAATTGTCATTTGTAACTCTATCTACTATGAAAATGCCCAATGAATATCAGAACATTTTTATATCCCCTATATACATGTCCTGGAGAACTCCCTCCCAACCATGTGTCTCCCATCAAAAACACCCCACACCAGTGTTCCTCCCCTGCCATACTTGAACCCCTCTGTGATCCAAAACTTCTTAAAAAATGAAGCCTAATGTATTGCCAAATTCAATTAGTAGGAAAATGAAATAGTAATGATAGGTTTAAAGATTAGAAATAGAATACATATTAATTTAGAAGAACTAAAATAAAGTAAAAAAATAAATTGGAGTATTAAAAATGAAAAATATCATAAAACTTTGTTTTTGACATTTTGCCTTTCATCACTGTAATAGGTGTTGCCCTGTATGTACAGTGGCAAGGCAATCTCTTCTATTCCTTCAATCATTATAGTTAAATTGTTTTTTTTCTCCCTTATAACTCATCTTTACTTCAGTTGGTCTCTAGACATGCATAAAACACTAAATTTATTATAGCACAACTCCTCTGAAAATTTTTCATGCCGAAATGCATTTTGTCTTATAAAATCAGCCAAACCATACATATTTTCACATGCACATTTTTGGTAACTTTTCTTCATCTTCAGATTAAAAATGTTTCATCTTGCTGTGGTCCTTTTGTTTGAAACTGATGAAATCTATAATCTATAGCACTCAAATTTAATCTCAAATGTAAATTCCTAGGATTTGAGTTAAATATGAGTCAGTGACAGAAAAATAAGTCTATGAAAACAAAATGACGTCCAAGTCAAATTCAGAAGCTAATCTCTGCTCTGGCCCCAAACATAGTCAATCAAATATCACTCAGGGATGGGAAGGAGACACATCTTTTATTTGGAAAGGGCAGGCATATCCTTTCTTCCACACCTGCTCTTACATTCTTGCACCTGAGGAAATAGGCTTCCCACATCCCTAGGAAATTGTGATCAGTTACTTTCTCTGCCTACGTAGGGAAAATTAATACCAGAATCCTTCTTCTTCAACCCCAAGTTGCCAGTCAAAATGGAACTTCTTGCTGTAACACATAACATTATTATCCACAATAGTTATTAATATTCTATAATAACAATGAAATATCATTTGACCTTAAGAAAGAATGCAGTTCTGAGACACTCTGCAACATGGAAGAAACTTGAAAACATCATGCTCAGTGACACAAGCAGGTCAGATAAGGATAAAAATTGTATGACATCACTTACAAGAGATGACCAGAATTAGAAGATTCAAAGAGCAAGAAAACAGATTAGAGGCTAGGGAAATGGATGGGGGGCAGGGAAAAGGGATAGTGTAAATATTCATTTAAAAATGTTTTATTTAAAAAGTAAAGAAAGACTTTCTTGCATTTATACCCTTAACCACAATTCTCAACCACCTCTGGGTTCACTGTGTTATTCAGTCACTAGATTATTCTTTAGCTTTCTTTCTATTGACATTTATTTCCCCAGACTACCTTTTTCAGCTAGAGCAGATATATATCACTATTGCAGGGTGATAGGAGTATGGAGAAACATGGGAAAACTACAATTGGTGTGACCTATAGACTGTGATTAACAGCAATACGATAATATTCTTGCATCAATGCCAAAGCTGTACTGTGTTGATAATGGAGGTGGAGGGAAAAAGTGTGCCAAATGTATGCTATGGACCTTGATTAGTGGTAACAGTCTGATGATATTGTCTCACAATCTGTAACAAATGTTCCACCGGGGTGTGGAGTTGTATGGGAAATCAACACATCTGTATGATTGTTCTGCAAGTTCACAATATCTGTAACAAAAATATATTTTTTTAAAAAATAGTATGGGTTGGGGGGAAAATATACCAAATGTAAGATAAGGACTATAGTTGGTAGTAATATTTTGATGATGCTCTTGCATAGTTTGTATCAAATGTTTCACAACAATGCAAAGAGTTGATGGAGGGGTGATATATGAGACCCCTGTGTGATGTTATGTATGTTTATTTTGTAAGTTCACAAAATTCTTTACTATACATGTTTTGTTTATGTGTGTTCATGTATGAATGATATACTTCAATAAAAAATAAAAAACAAAAATCAAACAAAAAAGTAAAGAAAGGATGGAGGCAAGTGTTAAACTCTCCCAAGTGTTCCTAGGTATTTGGCAGCACATCAGATTTTAGGATGACTGCCTAAGTTCAGGTCAGAATTGGTGCCAGAATGGTTTTCTCTTTCAGGCATTGTTAGGTTACCCTTAAGCTAACTCGGGGCTAAATTGTCTCCCTCTTTGCTCTCAGGTGACCGATGAGAAGGATTTATGCCTATTGGCTCCCAGATGTCCATCTCATGCCTAAGTGCCCTGAATAAGCTCTACTGGCCTACTGAGGCTTGCCAGGGAAGCTTTTTCCTAGGATGCCAATAAAATCCCAACAACAAAATGATCAAATGATTCATTTTGGTGTGTATCATATATAAAGAATAACATTTCCTAGAGATGCTTATCTACCAAAAAAAGCCTTTTTCATAAAAATATTTTGCCTTCCACTGTGATGTTGATCATGATGTGTTGGTAGATGTAAAACAATAAAGTATCACATTTAGAAAAAATGTTCATCACACATTTTCTTACAACCTACTAGCCAGTTAAGCAAATGAGAACATTTGCCATATTATCTTAGAAAATTGTATTAGCCATAAGGTAGTGTGGATGCTTCTATCCATTTCTTAAATCAGACAAGCAAAAAGTAAAATACGTACTTTAGGAAGCTGAAAATAAATTCATGCTTCTTCAAATTTCAATTTGATGACATTAAAATATGTGCCTCTTGATCAAAATTATCAGCATGTTTTATTTTACTTTTTCAAAACTGTATGGGAGTCAAGTGAGACGTCTGCTTTGGTTTATGTAGATATAAATAACAATATATAACATCTTATGATCTAATCCCATACCATGCACTAAATGGCCATGCACAGTACATTCCTACTAGCTGTAAATCAGTCAAGAGAGTCATGGGTTTGTTTATAATAAACTGTTTTGGCAAATAGGGTGCTGCCTTTTTCCCCTTTGAATTAATTAATAAAAGTAACAAAGGCTAATGCTATCCCACTGACAACAGCATCCATTTGTTGCCTCCAGCCTGCTGGCATCCACTTAGACTCCCTTTGTAGGTGCTTTCTCCTTGCTGATTAGCTGAGATAAAGCCAGGCTAGTTTGTGAGTTCCAATAAATGAACTGTGAAGAGCAATCCTGCACCTGCCTGAGGCTTATGAAACTGGTGAGTAAACCTCTCAAACCTTCCTCCCTTGTGCAGTTTCCCAGGCTCTAGAGCTGACGGAAGCTTCTCAACACTGCAAAGATGATTCTCTTGGCTTTCCTCACATCATTTAAAAGCCACTCCTGCTGGATTTTTGATAGTCATATTTTAATTTTCACATATTCATTATTTTTTTAAAAAGGCTCTGACAGTTGGATCTAACAAATAAGTACGAAGCATCCAATTTTAAAATCGGAAAAATATGGCCCCAAAATGGTTATTTGATTTACTTCGAATCAAACATCCAGCTATTTTGAAATTCCTGGTTTTGCCTGAATTTTTATTCTTATCCAGATGTTTGGCATTTTGTAGACAGGGATTAAGTGCCTATATTAGTATATGAAGACCCATTTCAAAAGGAAAAGTGATGTAATATCCCTGCGAATGTGGGCAAACCAAAAATGGTTGGCTTCTCTCTTAGCACAAATCAAAACAAAATTTCCTCACCTCACTTACAACCTCATGTCCCAAAGAAGGGAGAAAAGTTCTGCGAAATAGCTGTTTTCATCCAGTTGCTAATTGTTTATAGTAGGAAAAGGATTACCAGCTAATGAAAAACACAACTGAACTAAGAAGCAGGTGGGCCTTCTCCAACACTGCTAATCCAACAGGAGCTACCACACTGGCCCACCGAGCTCTGCAAGCAGCACACAAAGGCTTTGTCCCTTGATAGGAGGCAGTTTGCAGGGAACCCACAGCACGATATGTGGAGGATGCAGATCAAATCATGACACTACATGGTTTCTTACTTTAGGGCTGAGGGTGTCAGAGGAGAGAGCTCAGATCCCCTAGCAATGTCCAGGGGGGCTCCTGGGTCTTTGGGCTCTTTGAGTATTTTAAGTATGTTCAGTGTAGGAAGCCCCATTATAGAGTAGCTAAACATACCGTGTATTTATTTCAGATGCTAAATATAAACCAGTTCATATGCTAAAAATAAACCAGATTTGAGACTTAAAAAAATGACATTTGCTTGCTTTCTGCCCTTGAATGTTCTTGGTTTTATTTTGTAGAAATTTATGGATACAGAGGAACTCTGAGCAAATTTGCCGCATATGAGTTTGTAATTTCCTTAGTAAATTCCTCCAGTGAAGTGAATAGGATCATAATATGGGTGATGATGAAAGAGGATAGAGAAGTTATTGACAGATTTGCAAAGAGTCAGCAGGATATTTTATTTAAAAGGAAAGTTTTCTGCAACCAGTAGTTAATGCCAAATCTCTTCTCAAGCTTCTTTGCTTCTGTGGATGTTGCAATTGACTCCTGATAGAAATAGAGAGACAATGAAGTCCTTTTCCATGAGATCATAATGTTGGAGGTAAATGTGAGCAAACCAGATTTGTTCTCAGTGTCCTAAGCTGTAGTAAATGAACATGAGTTTGCAGGTATGTAAAACTGTATTCTCATCAAATCTTAAATCAATATGACTGTTGTGGAATTTAAGAGAAGTTCAATTATTTGAGTATAGAGAGGCCAGGACTCAGGAATGATTTTGAGAAGGAAAAATGGTTTATTGACAGCCGGCCGGACTCGGGAGCTTTCAGTTTGAATCCCGAGCCCCGAACAAGATTTTCAAACGTCTTTTATACAGAGAGGAAAGGCCAAATGGTCCCTTTGTTTCAGTTCTCAATAGGCTTCAATTAGCATATATCTTCCACATCTTAGGTAAGCTTTTAGCATGGACTCCAGACATTCTAGATAAGCCTTTAGCATATTTGGTTTTTGCATTTCCCCTAAATACTTAAAGTTTATAGCCCCCGCATTGTTAAACATTTCCTGGGACTGGAGCTGCTGCTAGTCCCCAAGGGCAGGACTGCAGCCCCCCACCGTTCCACACCCACAAGTCAAACAACTTAGTTATCTCTGAAGAGACAAAGAGCCTTCCACCCATAGCCCACATCATTCCCCCCTTTTGTCAAAGTTTACTTGCTAAGCTTTGGCATAATTATTGTTGGAGCTATGAGGTGGATGGCTGTTTGTTGTCTTGATCCAGGATCGTTTTTAGAAGTTTAGAACTTTTCATTCTGGACAGCAGAATCTTGGGCAGGGGCCTCCCGCAGTTATTCTGCTGCCACTGGCACTCACGTGGATTTCCAGTCAGGTTCCAGATCCATCTATTACTTTTATTTTACTTTTAAAGAGTTTACACCTTTAATTTAAAAGGGGTGCTGAAGGGAGACGATCTCTTTTCTGTAACTGCTTCCTGCTGGCCATGGGCTGTAGTCATTGCCTAATAAGGTGTAAAACTCTTTAATTTAGTCTAACTGGAGGAAGATGGATCTGGCATTCTGTACGAAGTTGGATGAAGTTTTCATATGGTTAATAAGATGTTCACTCTGAAAGAAACAAACTTAATTAAAATTTTGGAATACCTGTTTTTAAAAGAGGACACATTGGATTACAGAGGTAGACAAGGTTAGGTGCCTATAAAGATGGCATTCCTTAAAAGCTGGTGGGAACAGCATATATATTCTTTTTTAAGTTATCCATCTTTAGAGAGAAATTGCAACAGACACTTAGCTTTGTCTGAAGACACATTCCAAGCTGTTCAATGATTGACACTCATTCGCTCTGTCAGATGCTCCTGGTGAACTGGTACTCCTTGGGCAACTGGCTTCACTCAGGATTAGAACACTAATTTGGAAATACTCTTAGTTTTCACCTGTGGGAGTGATCAGAACTACAGAATAAAGATTTTTACACCTTGGTTTTCATTGTACAATTTCTAGCAATTTTGACTTGTTCAATAGGTGACTCACCATCAGCAAGCAAGCCTCACTTTTGCTAACTGAGACTGGCTGAGACTGCCACCTTATTCTATAGACATGTTATTAACTGTTTAGAAAATGATTTTACCAGGAATTTAACATGTCTAATAATATACTTCTGCACTTGATCCAAAATAGAAAAGATAACATTACAATTATTAGGCATATATTTAGTACAGGATAAAAGTACAGCACTTAATATTAACTAATGTATTACTTAATGCATAAGGATTCAGAGTTGCCATTATTAGTTTTGAGTTTCAGGTTTGTAATACTTTACATGTTATCTCTCCATGAGAGCAGGCCATAATGCCAATTGTGTTTAAGTTTTACTTACAGTCTCCTGGTATCATGGCTCCACTTAGCATGTTCTTCAACGCAGTGAGCAAGTTGCAGCATCCTTCCAGTATTCCAGAGATTTTCCAGTATTCTACTAGCCTGGTGCATAGTGCTCTCTGGCACCATGGAACAGTGCCAGTCTGGAGGCGATGTCCATTATACACTTGGCTGTACCGAGTCATTATTGGCTGCAGGAGCTTGAAACTGCAATATAGTTTCCATCGACTTCAGGAGCAGAACCAGAGACTGATATAGCACATATTTTTAATTGAGGGGTCAGTGACCAGCCTAGCCAATAACTCACATGGAGAGGCCACCTGTAATGTATACAAGGCCTGGTTCGAATGCACAAGAGTTTGACAATGTTAAAGTTTATTCCTTGTTTTATATATATTTTAAACAACTTAACGCAATACATATATCAAATGACTATTTACTTACACAATTTTACTATGAAGATAACAGTAGGTACTTTACTTTAGTAATAGAGGAAAAATATTATTTTTCATTGTTAGAATGAAAACAGAATATTTCCAATAGAATCAAGACAACTTTTTATTACCATTTACTTAAATGTGTATTTTGCAGTGGCCTTCAGACAGGCTTATTATCATGAAGTTATTTCTGCTACCAATACCAATCTAAGTTTCTTTAGTTAACAATGACTTCTACAATTAGAACTATTTAAACATTTTCAGTTTGGAAGATGTTTTACAAACTCCTTATAATTGACTATAACCGCATTGACTAGACACCTCATGTTTAAATAAACTTACTAAATTACAATTACCAATGAAAGAAATTTACTCTTTATTTAAGAGAGCATATCTACAATCTTTTTCCTTTAGCCTAATTTCACCAATGTGAACTTACAATTTTCATTACTGTAAAGATTTTGTACATATGTTAATTTAGTTTATAAATTAACTATGGGAGATTACACTCAAGTTAAATAAAATTGAAACCATAATAGTTTATGCAAGGAATGTTCTCTTTTTCCCTTACAGGAAGCTAAAAACTTCTTTTCTTTAAGTTATGAAAATTATTAATTTAAAAGCATAACTGACTACCAGGTTTTAAAACACATGCATACTGACTACCAGGTTTTAAAACACATTACACAATTACTTAATTTTTTAAAAATCATAACCCAGGAAAGATCTCTCCATAATTTTTATGGACTTTCCTTTACTTACTGAAATTTGTTAATAGAGCCACTAATTACCTTATTTTGTTGGAAAGAAATCTTCTGGAAGAAAATAAGGCTCACCAGATTGTGGAGAAGAAAATAATTTATTCTCAATCTTGCAAGAAGGGGCGCAGAGCCAGATATGGCTGGTGCCCCGAACAAAGAAAAATGACACAATTTATACCCCTAAGCCTAGCATGCAAGCTCTTCCTCTGTTTTTCCATAGATTGGATACTTCAGAAGTTACAGCTTATCTGAGATTTAACTTTCCCACGCAAAAGTTTGATTTAACTGCTTCCTCTATCACATTCCAACCATTTTAGTTTTTACCTGCTCCCCCCTTTTTCAAATAAGGAATAGAATTTAGTGCTGAAATGGCACCGACTTAGTTAGCTCCTTCTTGGGCATCCTTCCACTGCCCATAGGACTGGCCTAAACTGGTCTCCACTGCTGTCCAACCCGGGAGTGGGAGACTGAGGCAGCAGGCCACCAGGTTACATCAACATTTTTCTTATGTGAAAATTAACCTAATCTTTGTGTGTTTTTTTTTTTTTTTTTTTTTGCAATTTATGGCTGACAAAGGTTTAAACTGGGAGATTACCAGGCAAACTGATTCTTAATTCCCTAGCCTAGTAGATAGGTTTAATCTGCCACACCTAGTCTTGCCTTAAAAGCTCTTGCAAAGAGGAGGCCCTTTCCCAATTGTTTCCATAATTAGATTTCTATGACTTTTTCATCCTGCTTAGTTCAATTTGGGCTTTAAGAATATTTATAAATATAACTGCATATTTAATTTTTAACAATTTGAATAGACCTCTTTTAAGAATTTTTATTTGTTAATTTGATATTATCCTGATGTATGAAGACATACATTGAGCATTTTTTTTAAAAAATGGGCAGACACAAAGAGTTAGACACAAACACAACTCATTGATATTACTTGTAATTTGCATTATTTTATATACTGTTTAGCTTAATTAATTAGGGGTCCAGAAATACATATTACTTATATAACTGCATATTTAACCTCAACAATTTGAGCAAATAGGCAGACATGAATAGTTTGACACAACAACATGACTTTAGTTACTTTAAACTTTTCAAAGACTTTTGAAACTCTTCTTAATTTGCACTATGACCATGCAGTTTACCACAAGAATTTTCTTTCTTACTTAATGGATTGTAATAACCAAAATGTTCTCAATGCCTTAGCACCATTTTGTTTTAGAACTTTATATTTTACCTTGAAATTAGCAGAATTTTGGATAAGCAACAAGATTAATTTTATATATATTTACTGAGGCTATTTGAAGCCTCAGGGAGACAGACTGCTTTCTCTCATGAATTGCCACTCTTAGGAACACTGACCGTCAAGGCAGGAGACTTCTCCCCCTCCACCCCCCTTTTGGTTTTGGAGATAATAAAACTCCAGTGGTCATTTAACCTTATTCTATCAGGCAGCAATTTATTTAGTTTACACTTGAATTCATGAGAGAAAGGGTTACTAATACCAGAAGAGGAGACAGTGATGTCCCAGCTCTTCTCAATTATGAAATAACCATAGGCAAAGGCAAAGGGTGAGGTTAGGCTTGAAGTAACCATAAACAAAGGAAAGGTTAGTGTAGAATTTACACTTAAATAATAGTTTCAGGCTAAATTCACCCAGCTATAATCTCAGTTATTGTCTTTCCACTGTTTTATAATATAAATGCATTTATAAATGATTTTAACTCTTAGTTACAGTTTTTATTAATTTTTTAAAACCTATTAATTTTATAACACCTTTAAATACCTTTCATTCAACTTATAACATATTAAATGAACTTAACCATTACTTTAATTTTTCCTTTAAAGTAAAAGAATAAATCTCTTGCAGTTAGTTTGAAATTAAAGGCTACTTTTCAGGATTTGATTTCTAGAACATAAAATGTTCTTTTAAAAGAGGTAAGACTCTTCTTCAAACATTGAGGATATGATGAGGTTAAAGCACAAGAAGCTATTGATAAAATATTTTCTTTGTATATTGA
Source organism: Dasypus novemcinctus (assembly GCF_030445035.2). Lineage (NCBI taxonomy): Eukaryota > Metazoa > Chordata > Mammalia > Cingulata > Dasypodidae > Dasypus > Dasypus novemcinctus. Next base: position 15,523,258 of record NC_080687.1, on the reverse strand, counting down.
TCTTACTCAATTTAATCATAAAAATTTCCCTTCCACAAACCTTCTACACTTTCAGTATTCATTCAGGTTCTGTCCCACACTCTACTCTTTCCAATAATCAATCATTTTATCTTAGGACAAAATCATCTTCTGTTGCCTTAACAATAAAAACACACTCCATATATTCCACATGCTAAGTTACCAGGCAAACTTCTTACAACATATAATTGCCATTAATACTAAACAAGTTTGTTAAAATAATGAACTTTTCTTCTCTTTAAATACTTAGTAGCATGTAATACCAGAAACAGTTTTTTTGGAAGCAAGTTGGCAGGGGAGATTGGCTGCCAAAAAAGTTTGTTATAAAATTGCCTTTTATTATTATTATTATCAATTCAGTTTTGTTAAACAATGACTTTCTGCAATTAGCCACTTAAATACCTTAAACAATGCTTTGTAAAACTTTTATAATTATTTATACCCTTAAGACAGATTTTACCTTCACAGAACACATTCTCTCACTTAAGGTTACTACAATACCTTCTAAGAACCTGAGCAGAATGCAAATGTATTTTGGCTTTGACACCCTAAGGAGGGAAATTTACTGCATTTATTCTGATTCTGCTTTTCACCTCCTTCAATTCCCCCCCCTTTCAGGCAGTCGGGTGCACAACAAACAGGAATGCGGCTTATGAATAGAAGGGTGGACTCACTGGAAAGGGGCAAGCCGCTCCCCGATTTCCAGCTTTCAGCCAAAATGGGCAGACAGAACCTACTCAAATTTGGCAACTCTCCCAGGAACCCAGCCGCCCCGACTGGGACATTCCCAACAAACTTGGGTGCTTGGCGCGGACACAGATGGCCTCCAAGCCCCGGCAAAGGGCCAGACCAGAGACAAGATAGCAGAACATGCACAAACATCTAGACTCCTCAGCTTTTGCCCCAGAATCATTTCACCCCCTTGCCAATGGCAAGGGAGGGCTCCAGCTCAGCTGTAATTCTACTTTATGTAAGGACACAACTCCAACACTAACATTGAGCTGACACAGACAGAAGCACAAAGGTCACTAATCTGACTCACAAGTTTATATATTTATTTTCACCACGGCTGCCCCCACAGCCATCACAAACCTCAGAACACTTAACATTTGGTATAAAGCGAATTCATTCACAAATTAGCACCATAACAAAAGATTTCAGCTAGACTTTTCCACTGTTTAAACTTTACATCCAGACCAAGCTCCACCAGAAAAGCCGATCCATTTTCCTGTAACCAAGTTTTGTTTTCCTTAATCTAGACCAATTTCCAGGATATTAGGACTTGAACCTATAAATACCCTTCCTATTAAAATCGAGACTCCACTCCTTTAGTGGATATAAGACCAGTACCAGATTCTAACATGCAGTTAGACAAACCCAAAACACCAGGGCTTTTCCCCGGTTTTCCTCCTTTTCCCAAGCCTAGAGAGAACGGCTTCCCCCCAGCCTTCTGGGGCTACTAGGGTTCTCTCGGGAGGTGATCAGCCTCCCCTTCCTAGCAATTAAACTAGGGCCTTCCAGACTGTGCTCACCCGGGGAGTCTTACCTTCTTCCATGTTCGGAGTTCTTTTTCGTTCCCAGAATCTTTCTCTTCAGACCTTCCATTGCCCTCGATTTTTGTCGGGAAGATTCTGGTGGAGCCCACATCTTTTCTGGATTAAATTTAATCCAGGGGCGCCCAGATTTGGGGTTCACCCGAGTCCTCCCGGCTTCCTCGGGGATTTGGAAGGGGCAGCAAAATGCTACCGTCTCTGGCCTTCATTTATTGTCCCACCAGAGTCGCCAAAAATGTTGTGGAATTTAAGAGAAGTTCAATTATTTGAGTATAGAGAGGCCAGGACTCAGGAATGATTTTGAGAAGGAAAAATGGTTTATTGACGGCCGGCCGGACTCGGGAGCTTTCATTTGAATCCCGAGCCCCGAACAAGATTTTCAAACGTCTTTTATACAGAGAGGAAAGGCCAAATGGTCCCTTTGTTTCAGTTCTCAATAGGCTTCAATTAGCATATATCTTCCACATCTTAGGTAAGCTTTTAGCATGGACTCCAGACATTCTAGATAAGCCTTTAGCATATTTGGTTTTTGCATTTCCCCTAAATACTTAAAGTTTATAGCCCCCGCATTGTTAAACATTTCCTGGGACTGGAGCTGCTGCTAGTCCCCAAGGGCAGGACTGCAGCCCCCCACCGTTCCACACCCACAAGTCAAACAACTTAGTTATCTCTGAAGAGACAAAGAGCCTTCCACCCATAGCCCACATCATGACTACTCTTAATAGTTTTTTTAAGGTCAGGAGTTTGTATAGCTTTTTGTTTGTGTTCATTGTGGCACATCAAAAAGAGCTCTGGCTGGAAGTCCAAATACCCAGACCTCATTATAAATTGATATCCAAACTTTGCTGGTTACCTGACCTTGGGAAAATCACTTAACTTTTCTGAGTCTTTCTTCGGGTTCTCTAAAGTAAGCTACAACACCTATAATCAAGAGTTGTTGGATGAACAAATGAGAATATACACTTAAGTTTTTAAAACTCTGAAGTGCAAAGTATCAGGTTGCAGATTTCATGTTGTAGACCATGGTAAAGCATTTGGATTTTAAGTTGAATGTGTGCTTTTGGAAGGTTTTGTGCAGGGAGATGATATCATTTGAATGCATTTTAAAAAGTCATTCCAGTTCACCTACAGAGAAATAAATCTAAGGTGCATGAGTAGAAATAGGAAGACCATTTAAGAGGCTACCTTTACATTTTATGCAAGAGCTGGTTGTGGTTTGGTTTAGGCTGGTGCTAATGGACTTAGTGGGAAGTAGTTCATTAAAGAATTGGAGTGTCAGGTTGATGGGATTTACTGAAGAATGGATGGGAGGAGTGAGAGAATGAAAAGTGTCAAGGTTTCGGCTTTGAACAATAGTGTAAATGGTGTGATCTTGGGAATACAGGTGAGGAAAAAGTTTGAGAGCAAAAACAAACAAAAACCAAGGCTCAGTTTGGAACCTGCTCAATTTGAGTTTCCTTAACACATTTGAAAGAAGTTGTAAACAATTGAAAATCTGAGTCTGTATACAATGGAGACACAGGGCCATGGATACAAGTTCAGAATGTGGACAAAATTTAAAATGGTAGTTCTTGGATATCATTTAGGTGATATAAAAGGGAAGATGGCCAATGAAGGGTGCTAGGGTGCTCCAAAGTTTTGAGGTCAGGAAAAAGAGTCGGAGTCAGCAAAGGGAGTGAGTCAGCCACAGTCTTCTCTGGGAAGGCTCCCTTCCTTCAACTCCCTGCAAATACTGTGTTAGGTTGTGATTCTTTGGAAGGCTGTGCTTTTCATTCAGAGTGTAGTACATACACCAACAAACATGTTCTTAATCTTAATCCACATCCCTGTGGCTATGAAGCCACTGTAAATAGGACCTCTTGAGGTTGTTTTTAGGTAAGGTGTGGCCTAACTGAACAGGGTGATTCTTAATTCATATTATTAGAGGTCTTAAAAAGAGAAGAAGTGGGAGGCCAGATGTTAGCGATGGCCACAGAGAGAAGCCAGAAGTCAGCAGAAACAGGAAGCACTGACATAGGCAGAGATGCCAGCCAAGGCTCCCCAAGGATTGCAGCAAGACCGCCCGGAATGCCAGATCTGGGGGAGAAACATGGCATTGCCAGCCCCTTGGTTTTGAACTTCTAGCCTCTACAACTGTGAGACAATAAATGCTTATTGTTTAAGACAATCCGTTGTGTGGTCTTTGCAGCCTGACAAACTAAGACACAGAGCATGTATTCAATCATATTGTAGCTGCTATTCTGCAGATTTAGGCTCAGGTAGTAAGGGTAGATATAAAAGGCAAGATTTTATATTTTGTGAAGGTGGAGACTATGTCTTACTCATTGCTGTATATGCTGAAAAAAACCCAGGCAAATTGTAGATTTTTAGACAAACATTTGTGGAATAAGGGCAGAAAACAATCTAGAAGTGCTATATGGATACCCCTAAATTTTATTCTATTTCATAAGCAACCTGTGTCAGTAGCAGCCTCCATCCCATAATAGGTGGGGGGTGAGTAAATTCTGTGCGATCAGTAATCCTGGATCCTCAGTTTGTCCGGGAGGTGACATTTTGTCCACAGAGTTATGAGAAATGTATGCCGCAGAAAGAAAAGATCTCGCTCTCTCTCTCTGCCCCTTCCTTTTGATCTGGAGAACTGTGGCTAGATGTCTTCTAAAGACGAAGACTACAAATTCTAAAATTTCACATTTTGGGTTATTCTCGTTTATATTTTTGTTTGTTTTAAGCTCTTTGTTTTTTTTTATTATACTAGCATAATCAACATCCATTACCCAAAACTTTTCATCATGTCAAACAAAAACCCTGCACCTATTAAGCAAAAATTCTCCCCTCACTCTCTCCCCCACCTCCTTTATTTTTAAAAACATTACTGAAGCCTCTACCTTCACACCTTCACTCCCAACCATATTTCACGGCCTACTGTTACCAGCACTACCTTAACCAAAGTCACCATGTCAAAGGATGATATATATAGATACATGCATACATACATACACATACACATACATATTCATCGTTTGCCCCTTGTTTCATGTTGGTGATTTATTTCTTGCATCTCCTCATTGAATTAATAAGTTGTATAATAACTCATTCTCTTTGTCAGTTTCCTGCTTCTCATTTTTCAAATGTAACACCACATAAACATTTCTATTAATTTGGCCCCTGGAACTAATAGATTTACTGTGTAGTATTATATCTTCAGTTAAATAACAGTAAAATATGGGGCCTACAGCTCTTTCCAGTGACAATGTTCTGCCATTGTTGCTATTATTTTCTGTATTAAACTTAATTTTTTGTATTTGGGGTTTTTTTAAAAGATGAATTATTATTATTATTTTTTCATCTCTCCCCTTCCCTCCCCCCTCCCCCAGTTGTCTGCTCTCTGTGTCCATTCGCTGTGTGTTCTGTGTCAGCTTATATTCTTGTCAGCGGCACCGGGAATCTGTGTTTCTTTTTGTTGCATCATCTTGCTGCTGTGTCAGCTCTCTATGTATGTGGCACCACTCCTGGGCAGGCTATGCTTTTTTCGCACTGGGCCGTTCTTTTTATGGGGTACACTCCTTGAATGTGGGGCTCCCCTATGCAAGGGACACCCTTGCGTGACACGGCACTCCTTGCGCACATCAGCACTGCGCATGGGCCAACTCATCACATAGGTCAGGAGGCCCTGGGTTTGAACCCTGGACCTCCCATGTGATAGGCAGACACTCTATCCGTTGAGCCAATCCATTTCCCCTAAACTTAGTTTTGTCCTTTAAACACAAGCCTCTGTTTCATTTATCAGTGAAATGGGCATAACACTGGCAGTCTTTCCATTTCCTAAAGATCTTCTTAATATAAATATTCATAAAATAAAATCAGGAACATTCTTTGACTTCAGTGACTGAAAGGCATATTGTTAAAGACAATCTTGTGAAAGTCAATTGCAGATGTTATCTAGGGAGACAATTAGTTCTGCAAAATTAGAAGAGAATTAATTGCCTATGAATTAAAATAACACCTGCCATTCTTCCAGAGATGGTAAAATTACCTGGGTGGTCAATCCTTTTCCTTCAGGATGTAAACTGAACAACAAGCCAGGTTTGAGAAGAAAGTTACACACCTATGATCAAGTTCATCAGTGATTAGGGGCAGGATGAGTGCTTGCCCAGTGCTGAACCTCTTCCTCAGGTCTTTGTTGTAAACCAACATTGGCTATAGATGAGCAAGCTTTCCTTGTGGCTCAGGCAAACCCTGAGATTTATTAGGACAAGATACCTTGTCTCTGCTGCCAAGTTTCAAAATAGGTGGATGTTTTTTAACATGGTTGCTCTCTGCCTCATTTGCAATCTCCTCCACCCTCAAATCTGTAGCTGGAAAGAGATCTATTTGGTAATTTAAGCTCCCATCCTAAGAAATTTAAAAGTCAGTCTGGAGTAAATGTTGTGAGAAGGAAACCTGAACCAAGAGTTACTGTAACAAGCCCAAGTCCCAGACATATCACAAAATTTCCCAATGCCAGAAATAAACACAGCTACGCATAAATCAACAGAGAATGGGGATGGAAATTTCAATTCGGGTATCACTGGGAGCAGGAATAAAACAAGCAGATGGTAATATTGGAAGGAAGAAAGAAAACATAAAAAGAGAAACTATTTTTCAAAGGTTAAAAGAAATTTTTAAATATTTTCTACTCAGTAAGCTAAGATTGAGAAATAAGAACCATGATGAAAACAAATAACACACTGTTGAAAAGGATGATATGAAACAGAGATGAACTTTAGGATTAAGTGTGTTTCGAACAATTCTAGAAACAAAGTACATGTATATTTGCCTAGATCCAATCAATGTTGCTTAAAATTAGTGGCAAAATGGATGTATCAAAACCTAACTTAGATGTGAGGGATAGAAAAACATTCCATGGACAGATTTAGTGTAAACAAATCCAACAATCCAGAAACGAAGTGCCAAAAATCACCTTCTCTAATCAGATTTTTAACATTAGATTTACTTATCAATATCTCATTCAATTTTTTGAAAACTTTCTTGATAATTGAAAACATTAGGTTATCTAAATTGGCATGTTTTGTAAAAGGAATAGGTAGGCCTTGTTTTTGTTGACTCATGAATTCTTTCTATAGCCTATACCGGCTGTTCACCAATCTCTAGTAGAATCCCGGGCCCTGTAGAGACATGTACACCATAGCTCTGCCCTCGTGTGGTTTGGGCTAGCAGTTGTTTAAATGACTGTTCACATAAATACCTTCAGATTTACACAGACACAAATTTTACATGAATATGTATAAGTGCTCCAATTTCAAAAGCTAAGCAACCCCATCCATTTGTACTCAAACATCATTTCCTCTGAGATCCCCCTTCCTTGATATTTGAAATTGGGTCAAGCCCATCTATTAGTTCTTATGAAGTACTTCCCTACATTTCCCCTAGGAAAATACGCAGCACACTCTTTCACAGTTTTGCTTACTCACTGCATGCTACTGTCTTGTTTTCATGCTCTCCCAGGGGGCTCAATAAGTACCTGGCAAATTAATGATTATATGACCAAAGGATTGAATAAATAAACAAAATGATAATTAAACTGAATATTCCCAGGACAATAATGAAATCTAGCCAAAATAAACAAGTCCATTTACCTATGCCCTAAATCTGTTTTTTTTTTTTCTCAGACATTACACACTGCAAATTTGTCCTAATTCCTCAGATTCCCGTTTTGCATTTTGCTAGAAAATCCAAGGGTCATAGTTCTTCAGGTTAATTTAATCTCTGAACACCCTTTTTACATAAAGACATATAAGCTTTAACAATGAACTCTCAATGAAAGCTGTTATTTTAAAAATAGAGTCTAAGCACAGAACAGGTATTTTATATGTGTAATAATGCTTCCGCAGCTACTGATTAAAGATAACTTTGTTCTGGTATATGTGAACAAGTTTCTACATCTTGAATACTTCTTGCAGGTTTTATTCTGAAAATATTTTCTATTTCAAACAACGGATTAGTTGTCAGAAATCTGATATATTCAGAAACAGAAAGAATCTTGATTTTCTGATGGAGGTGGATTTTTCTGAGCAAGATTAGTCATAACTTGTTCTTGTAAAAACACACAAGAAAGGGATGAGACACATTCTTCCATAATATTGCAGGGAAGTGAGTTTGGAATCTAAAATTAATTACCTCATTGTTTTACTAATGCTCTGTAATTAACCGAGCTCCTCAGTTTAAATTACTAATTGGGGGATTCCTATCACAGACTTGAGTTACTTTTCCTCTCAAGAATGTTCATTTCTGAACCTCTGCTGTTAGACAGCGGTCCCATTACGTTACCACTGCATTTGCTGTGGCTGCTGCTTCACCATCTCCCACTTCAAAAGATCCCCATCAAGTAGGCATTTTCTGTGTTTTGTAATTACCAGCTCCTTCAAATAAGACCCAAGAGCATAATGACCTCCCTACTTAGAATTGATGTAGACGACATAGAGGAAAATGTAGCAAAATGTGGGTTGTATTTCAGAAACGGGAAAAAAAAAAAAAAACCTACCCAGCAAAATCAATCACGGTTTCTCTCTTAAAGTCAACTACAGAAAAAAATCTCTTTGAATGTTCTTAAACTCATCTTATACATCCATTCTTTTTGTTTCTCACCCTAGTGAGTCTTATGGTAAATTGGGTGGCTTTTTAATCTTTACTTCTTGGCTTATTTTGGTTTTCAAGAAGTCTTCTAAATAAGCACAGCCGTGTTGAAAAATGAAAACAAAATACAAAATATTTTCTTTACTGAATCAGAATTTAACCATGTGTTTATTGGTCCATGACACTAAAACGTATTTCTCTGTTAGCAATTGTCACAAGAATAGAAGCAGAATCTTAAGCTAAGCAGCAGGGTCTTTGTGATATAATCAGGGAAAGTGCTTTAGAGATCAATTTATGAAGGCTCCACACTGGTAAAGAATGAAATGTGAATGTGATTTTCATACCGAAAAAAAAAAAGCAAGGCCATTTTTCCCCTCAGGGGATTTTGGAGTTATGTTAAATTTTGAGAAATCTTGATTTTAGACAGCCAAGCTTTTTTCCCCATAAAACTGCCAAATACGCTTCAACTTTAAAGAATAGTAAAAGGTATGAAAAATAATGGAAGGTAAAAAAGGGACAATACTGTTCTTAATAGCATGTTTTTAGGAGTTCAGTCCTAAAGAGACCAAGAATACTCATGCGTTTTGCAGCATAATAACAGTAAAACTCAGTGAGAAAACACAAGGCACAATGTGTAGTTCACAGTTGGACACCTGGCCACTGGGAAAGGGCTACCAAATGGGAGGCACCTCTTCTGGGAATAGCCGTCTCTCGCTGGGGCTCCTAAAGGGAGAACGAGGGTAAGATGTCTGCGTTCCCTCAACTCTTAGCAGGTGCCCTAATTAACTTAGCAGTTGTGCCCCTCACACTGGATTTCATTGTATCCTTCCAGATTTTTCCTCCAAAGCGGTCTCCCTGCAGGTGTCCCATGTTACCCAATTTATGATACATTAAGTGGGTGGGGCTAAAAGCTTCCCCAGTCTTGGTGTACTTAAATGAGGTGGATAGCAACCCCTGCCAGCTCTGGGACGACATCTATTTCTTTGAGAAAGAATCTAAAAATAAGGGGCCTTAAAAGAACAACAAAAGTAAGGGATCGTGCCTTGCAGCTGGATTTGTAAAGCATTCCACACTCCTCAGAATTTAGCCTTATCATATTCAATGTCAAGAGAGAGGTTAACGCCTCTCTTTACAACAACAGTTTCAAAAAGTCGTAACTACCTCTCCAAAAAAGCAGGGGTTAAAGTCTCATCTCTGGTATATAGATCAGTCTATAGTGCAGATTTTTTTTTTTTTTTTTTTTAATCTGTACCAGGGCCTATGTATAAGGAGTACAAGGTCTGGGGCATAAATAACAAATGAAAGAAACACAATTTCATTTTTGTAGATAATGGAATTTAATTTCTCTCTCATGACATGCCCAATACCACTGTATTGACAGAAAGTTGATTTTGCTCAATGCCCAGCAACCTCAGTCAGCTTAGGTTTCCTCGGTTCATTCTTTCAGGGCATAGGTGTCTTGACCTTCGGTGTCTGGTGACATCAGACCTTCTGGGATGGCTGGGACCCATCGGCAAAAGCAACCAGATTTTGCCTGGACCATCTCATTGCCGTTTCTTCAGGTCTCTTGGCTCCCTTTCTCAGGAACTTCTGATTTCTTTCAGGGGTGAGGAGATGCAGAAGCATTGGGCTGCTTTCTCACATCCTTCTGTAGCTTCAAGAAACCTTGTAGGGTCTTAGGTCTACTTTCTTCCCAGCATCAGACAAAACAATTTTTAACCTGGCTCCTAAGTGTCGTCCAGGCACAGGGACCTCTCTACGATGTTTGCTGATGTCATAGACTCCACGGCACAGTAAGGTAAGCTGTCAGCTTTTGAATCCTCGAATTATCTGGAAACTGGAAGTGTTTAGTTTATGCCCACTCATAAGCATTCTTTAAAAGAATCTACATTACCCCTTTTCAGAAAAACATTAATGCTTAATGGATAGGGCATAGCAGGTGTCCTAAGAATTCTAAGGAAAAGTTAACCCTTCTGGGGTAGAGAAAACTGTCTTTATTAATTACTCCAATTTTTTTATTTTTTATTATTCTAAAAGCTTTATGCTACAAGCCCTTTAAGGTTAGACTTTTTTAAAGTTTAAACCCTTTATTTCAAAATAATTGTAGCTTCACATGCAGTTGTAAGAAATAATACAGAGATATTGTGTACCCTTTACCCAGTTTTCTCTGATAACATCTTGCAAAATATAGTACATTATCACAGTCAGCATATTAACATTGATACACTCAAAATACCAAGCATTTCCATTGCCACATGAATCCCTCTTGTTGCCCTTTTGTAGTCTCACCCACCTTTCTCTTATCTCTCTCAACTGGTCTTTAACAGCAAGCAACCACTAACTTTTTATCCATTTCTATAATTTTGTCATTTCAAGTATGTAATATAAATGGAATATATATGTTTAACCTTTTGTGATTGGCTTTTTTCTTTCAACATGATTCTCTGGAAATTCATCAGGCTATTGTGTGTATCATTGTTTATACCTTTTTGTTACTGAATAGTTTTCCATGATATGAACGTACCACAAGTTTTTAAATATTCACCCTTTGAATGTCATCTGGGTTATTTCCAGGTTAGGTCTATTATGAATAAAGCTGCTATAAATATTTATATACAGATTTTAGCATGAACATAAATCTTCATTTCTCTGGGATGACTGCCCAGTAGTGCCATTACTATGTTGAACAGTAGTTGCATGCTTAGATTCTTAAGAAACTGTCAAAATATTTTCAGAGTCTTACCATTTTACAGTCCCACCAGCAACACGAGTCATCCATGCATCCTTACCATCATTTGTGTTGCCTCTATTTTTTTAATTATAGTCATTCTAATAGTAATATATCACTGTGACTTTAATTTGCATTTTCTTATGGCTTATAATGTAGAGCATCTCTTCATGTGCTTATTTGCTGTCTGTATATCCTTTATGGTAAAATATATTTTCATGCCTTTTGCCCATTTTCTAATTAGATTGTTTGCTTTTGTTTGTTTGTTTGTTTAATGTCGAGTTTTGAGAATTCTTTATATATTGTAGATATTTGGCATTATCAGATATGTGGTTTAGAAATTTTCCTCTCCATCTGTTGCTTGTCTTTTCATCCTTCTAATAAGGTCTTTTCAGAACAAAAGCTTTTAAATTTTCATGAAGTCCAATTTATCCATTTTTCCTTTTATTGATTGTGTTGTGTTTATCAAGTCTAAGAACATTTTATCTAGTCTTAGATCCCAAAGATTTTCTCCTGTGTTTTTTTCTAAAGGTCTTACCTTTTTAAGTTTTACAGTTTGGCCCATGGTCCACTTTGAGTTAATTTTTGGATAAGGTATAAAGCTTAGATTATGGTTCATTTTTATTTGTTTGTTTGTTTTGGTCTATGGATACTCAATTGCTGAAGCACCATTTGTTTCAAAGGCTATCTTTTCTCCACTGAATTCCTTCCTCCCTGTATTAGTCAGCCGAAGGGATTCTGATGAAAGGTACCAGAAATCTGTTGCTTTTTATATAGGGCATTTATTTGGGGTAGAAGCTTATGGTCACAAGGCCATAAAGAGTAAGTTACTTCCCTCACCAAAGTCCGTTGTCCATGTGCTGGAGCAAGATGGCTGCCAGTCTCTGTGAGGGTTCAGTCTTCCTCTTCCTCTTAAGGCTCATGGTCCCAGCTTCTTCTGATTGCAGCTGTAGGCTGACATAAGTCTCTGCTCTCCCTCCTGGGCTTGTTTCTTTCTGGGCTCAGCTGCTCTGTTCTCTTCACAAGGTCAGCTATAGACTATCAGGCTCATCTCTCTTCCCAGGGCCTCTGCCATGTCTAGTGAGCTGTCTCTTTTCCTCTGTTCTTCTCCTGTGTGTCTCCTTCAGTGTGAGAGTCTATTTTATCAGCCCAAGGGGGCTGGGACTCAATGCTGATTTGTACTCTAATGATGTGGTTGAATCAAAGTCTTAATCTTAACATAATTTTATCAAAGTCATCTTAGCTGAATATAATACAATCAAAGGGTATCAAGTCCAGAGGAACAGACCGGTTTACAAACATAATCTATATCTTTTTGTAATTCATAAATAGTATCAAACTGCTACACCACTCTTGCTTTCTTTTGGGTAGTGTTCATACAATATACCTTTTTCTATCCTTTTTATTTCAATCTGCTGCAGGATCTTTATGTTGAATCTGAGTTTCTTGTACAGAGCACATAGTACTGTCATGATTTTTAATCCTCTGCCAATCTTTGTCATTTAATTGGTATATTTAGATCATTTATATTTAAGGTAATTAATGTTAAGACTTATGTTTGCCATTTTATTTTGTTGTTGTTGTCTGTTTGTTAGCTCTGTTTTCTTTTTCCTTCCTTCTTGTGGTGTACTTGAACCATTTTTAGAATTCCATTTCTATTTTTCTATTGTGTTTTTCATATATATATGGATATACACCTCAGTTTATTGGTATCATTTTACCAGTTTGAGGGAAGTATTGAACCCTTACTTCCCTTTATGTCTCTTTCCCTTCCCATGTTTATAATATAATGTCTCAACTATTTTGTCCACACACATTTAGAACCACATCAGGCAGTTTAAATTTTTGCTTCAACCATCAAAATAATTTTGAAAACTCAAGAGGGACAGTAAAGCCTTTTATGTTTACTCATATTATTTTGCTTAGCATATTCTTTCTTCCTTCTTCCTTCTCCCTTCCTTATGTTCCTTTTTTATATTATCTTTTTTGTCTAGAGAGAATTGCCTTTAGAGATTTTTTTAGGGTAGTTCTGTTGGCAACAAAGTTTCTTAATTTTTCTTCATCTGAGAATATCTTGATTTAATCTTATTACTATAGAATAGTTCTGCTGATTATAGGGTACTGGATAGACATTTCTTTTCTTTCAGAACTTGGAAAATATTGTGACAGTTCCTTCTGGCTTCCCTGGTTTCTCATGAGAAATCTGCTGCCATTTGAATTGTTTTTCCCTTATAGGTAAGATATTACCCATATTCTCTCAGACTGATTTCAAGAATTTTTATTTCTCTATGGTGTTTTCTCATAACTTTGATTATGATGTGACTTGGCATGTATTTCTTTAGACTTATCTTGTTAGAGGTTTGCTCATTGTCTTTAATCTGTAGATTAATATCTCTTGCCAAATTTAGGACGTTTTGGCCATAATTTTATAAAAGTTCAAGTATTTTTCAATAATACCCTCATTTTCCTCTCCTTCCAGATCCCTGGTAATGCAAATGTTAATCTTTTTTTTTTTTTCATAGCCTTACAGGTCTCTGAGACTCTTTGTTTATGTCATATCTTTTTTCCTCTCTGTTGTTCATATTGGTTAATTCCTATTTTTCTATCTGCCAGTCCACTGATGCTTTCAGGTCATCTCACTTATGATCTTAAACCCTTAAACTCATTTTGATTATGTATTTTCAATACAAAAATTTCCATTTGGTTCATCTTGTATCTTCATATTTGCTCAATGAAATATTTTTATCATGAATACTTTAAAACATTTTAAAGATAATTCTAACATCTCTGTCATTTGAGTCTTAGCATCTGTTTATTGTCTTTTTTCATTTAGTTTGAGTTTATTCTGTTTCTTTCTATGATGAATCGTTTTCTATTGGATCCTAGATACTTTGGTATTGTAAGACTCCAGATCTTATTTAAATCTTCTGGTTTAACTGTCATTCTCTCACCCTGTTTAAGCAGGGGGAGTGGAGTATCCTGCCTCCTTGTTTCCCAGTGAAGGTAGAAGCCCATGTTCCCTGCTTGGCTTCCACTGATGCCCAAAGCATGTGGGCATCTCATTACTGCCGGGCGGAGGTGGTAGTTTTGGCTTCTCCTGGTTTTCCCTGGAATCATCACTGCAGGATGGTGAAAGTCTTGGCTTTCCAGTAGGTCTCTTCTGATCCTGCCCTAGCCAGGAAGTGATGACTAGAGGGTAGAAGTGCAGACTGTTCATGTGGTCTCCAATAACACAATGAGTGAGAGGCTTATTACTTGCCAACATGGATGAAAGTCCTAAATGTCTACTTGACTTCTCTGACAACCAGCAGGGTTTGGGATTTGCCTTGTAAAACTTGGTGATAATGGAAGTCTAGCTAGGCTCCCCACTTAGCCTATACTGGCTTGGATGGGATGGAGACTGCAGTTTTATATGTGGCAATTGACTGGAGTCTTTACTTTAGGTATTGTCTACAAGTTTTTAGATAACTAGATGCCCCTTTCTTGGTCCTTTGACCAGAGAAAACAGGTTTAGGAAGATGTTTTTTTTGTCTAAGTTGTTCATTTCCAGGTTGCAGCATTTTCAGCTCCAACTGTCAGATATTTTAGGCCAAAATAAAACCTGGGAAATTTACTGTCATGTTCTTCCTTGGGTCCTGAGCCTCCTAGGCAGCCTGACTTCTCTCCATCTTTGTGAGTTTTTTTGAATGCGCTCAAGGTTTTTAGATGTTCTTAACTGGAGATAGAGGCAAAAGTACACCTACTTACATCTTGTCTGTATTCCTAGAAATAGATTCAAAGGCTTGACTTCAAAAATTCATATAACACTGCTCTTAGAAATTGAAAAAGTCTTACTTTAAAAACTACTGTTACTGCCACAGATTTCACAAGCTTAGTTGGAAACCTAAAACCCAACAATTTTCTCATTTATTTGTTATTCTACTTTAGAATCACTTCCATGAAATAGTAAAACACACTGCCTTGACAGAGTATTCAGGAAGATTTCAGAAGGCTTAGAGGGGCAGGCATATTAGAATGCATTTTCATTTTTCCTCCTAGGATTCTAGACTTCTTGCATTGTTTAATGAGGTCATGTCCATCAGAAGTCACATATATATTTCCTAGTATTTTCTATTTTGCACACATATACTTATTTATAAATATACATACATTTGTAATCTATTTGAAGTTTATGGAATATATTGGAAGACAGGATCTAGTGATGTTTTCATCCAGCTGACTGATCATTTATTTAATATATTAAATATAATTTTCCTTAACTCCAGAATTGATAGAATTTTATTTATTTTATTATAATTTTCTTTATGCTCAGAATTAAATACTACCACTCTCACATATTACATTCCCATTTAGACTTGATATTTGTTATGTTATTGATTACTTTATTACTTTTGTGCCAAAATCAAACTGAATTCCTATTTTCTGGTGTCCTCTTCTACCTACCTGGTATGCAATGAGATTCATCAAGCAGATGTTACACATTTGTGTCATCATGAAGTCATGCCATCATCCTCATCTTGCCTCCCAAAAATCCCACTGCATTTCCCTAAGAAGCTCATCCATTCTCCATACTAGACACATTTCAGGGTGAGAAGACAGTAGCACCTTTTATTCCACCATTCTCTTCTACAAATTGTTTCTCCTTTGATGTTTATATTGCTCAACTGTACTACTCACCTTGTTTCTGTGATTGACTAATCTCCTGGTTATTTTCCTCATTCATTAAAAAGTTAAATACTTTGTACATGGTTTTCCTTTCCAAAGACCCATTGCATGGTCTTTCTCTCTCCCCATACCTTTCATGTTTGCCATGGACATTTAAAAATTCTTAATAAGTTTTGAACAAGGGGCCCCACATTTTCATTTTGTATTGAGCCCTGCAAGTTACATATCCAGGCCTGCAGTCTCCGTATCCAAAATCTTGCTGTTTCTACTTTCTAAATGTCACTTGAACCTTTCCATTCTCTCTAGCCCTGCTGCCCCTCAGATTGCTTATCTTCATTTCTTGTCTGTACTGCTGCAACAATATTTAACCTGGATCCCTGTTTCTAATCTTGTACCCTCAAATTTGATTCTAAGACATAAAATAAGAGCAGGAAAAATTGAAGCTCTGTGTGAGGTTGGTACCCAAAATGCAAACCATAGAATCTTTTAACACTTAATTCAGCTAGGTCAGATTTTTGACTCTGAGCTTTCTTGTAGTCAATGGAAAATAAATAACTCTTTATCACTCTTTTTGGCTGCTATGTTTTGATATCCCATCACATAAATACACTAAAACGTATTCTCTTAATGATGGACACTTCGGTGTTTTCCAATATTGTCAATTATAAATAATGTTATAATAAACATCTTTATACATAGCTCCCTGTGTATTGCATACACGAGTATCTTCAAGTAAAATTGTTGGGTAAAAGGATTTGCTCAGCTTTTCTACAGAGTGAAATTACTTTCCACAATGGTTGGACATTCCCATCAAGAATGTATGAGAAACAATGTAGTTCCATTTCCTCACTATGCTTGGTATTTTCAGGGCAAATCTGATGGAAGTGCATGGTCTGCCATTTTGGCTTAATTTTATGTCTCTCTGACTACTAGTATGGTTAACTTTTCAGACATTTATGGGAATATTAGTTTTTCACTTCATGTATACAGTTTTTCTATTGTTTCCTACATATAAAATTGCAGGAGTTCTTTATCTCTTAGATACTAGTGCTTTTTCAACTCTATCTATGGCAAATGCCTTCTTCCAGTTCTTTATCTTTTCATTTGGTTAATGTCATCTTTTCCTTTTTATATCTTATCAAAAAAAGAAAACAAAAAACAAACGATTCTAATCCAAGGTCATAGAGAAGTCCACCTAAATATTTAAAATTTTTCTTTTTATGTATGGGCTTTAGCCATACAAGAATAAATTTTTAGTAAGTTGTGGTATGAAAATCTCATTTATTGAATAATCCATTATTTTCCCCACTGATTTATAATGCCACCAATAAAATATATCCAGCTTGCATATGCACACAGGTTCTGATCTTACCTTCCGTTAGGTTCCTTATCAACTTTCTGTCCCTGGACAATGCCATTTAATTACTCTCTATAATTACAGTGTTATAGAAATTTTATACATGTTTTCTTCATCCTACTTGTCTTTATTTTGTCCTTTTCCTCTTTGTTAATCTTCATGTTTAGAATTGCCTTGAATACTCCTAATTTTTCCATGTGAACCAAGGTTTAGCTGGTCACGTTTCATTTAAATTGCCCATTAATAATTTGATTGGAATTACCCTAAATGTGTAAATTAATCTGAGTACAATTGGCATCTTTATAATATTTACTCTTTCCATTTAGCAACATACTATGTTTCTCCATTTATTTGGGTATTCTATGCTCAGTAACTTTTAAAAAATGTTTTAAAAAGTTTTATTCTCATAACATATATACAAACTAAAGCTTCCTCTTTTAACTGCATTCAAATATATAACATTTTCACAGTTTTGTTTTTTCTACAAAGGTCTTGATCGAATTTTGTTAGATACCCAAATGCTACCTAGTTTTGCTAATAATGTGAATGATATCTATTATCTTATTATATTAATTTTCTTGGTCTTACAAAAACCCTATAATATTTTCCAATACTAAGAGTTTTGCAACTCCTTTTCCAATTTGCACATTTTAGCTTGGGTTAAAATGCTGGTGCATATTGAATGTTAAATATATAAATTTTACATTTATAAATACTAAATAATAGACATAATTCCTGACTTGAATGAAAATGCATCTAGATCTTTTCCATGAAAGAGCTACTTTAAATAGATATTATTCTTTGTGCACTGAATTTTTTAAACATTTTTTCTGCCTTTATTGTGTTGAAATAGTGTTTGTTTCTTTTAATCTATTAACGTGAAATGTCACAGTAAGTTTCCTGCTGTTAAACTAACTTGCATTGTTGTGACAAATTCCACCCTTCACGCTGCATTTTCTTTAAGTATTGTTACATTTGCTGTTTTTTCTTCTTTTGGTAAGACTTTTGCATATGAGTAAAATTGGTCTAAATTTTTATTGCATTTTTCCCTGTCTAGATTTATTTTTAAGGTTACATTTGCCTCATAAAATAGGTTAGGTAATATTCTTTCCTTTATATTCTCTGTATAGTTTGCCTTGATGTTTTATGAGAATTCATATGTAAAAATGTCTAGTCTGGTTGCCATTTTTAAGAGGAATTAGAGAGAGGCTGGACTATCTATTGATTTCCTTTAAAAGTTATTGGCTTAAGTTGTTTTAAATTTTTCTTGAGACAATCATGGTAAGGTATATTTTTCTAGAGAGGTGTCTATTTCATCCACTTTTTCAGCTTTTGATATAATGTTGCATGTAGCATCTCCTTCTTTTAAAATACCTTCCTGCTAGCCATTATGCTGAAATTGTAATTCTTGATATTATTCGTATATTGCCTGGTCCTGATTTTCTTCCTACTCATTCTGTTCAGTCATCTATTTAATAATCCTTTCAGTGGAATATTTGACCATATGTATTTACTATGAATTTTCTAGCAAATATGACAATATTCAGTATTGCTAACCTTCTCCCAAAACTACAAGGACCCTGGCATATATAACTCTTCTCCTTCTCCTCACATTTTCTATTTATTATCTATATATTATATAGAACTTCACTATTTTTATGATCATTTATTAAATACTTTTGGCAAGATATTTTAAATCATTTTTTCCTCACACCCTTGTTTCTGGAATCACAGACACATTCCATTCCTTCTCTCTGTGTTTACTTTGCTTCTTAGTAAAGTATAACACTTTTAGTCATTTTAGTAAGTAGTTTGTAAAGTCTTTTAGTCTTAAATATATGACTATATCTTTATTTTGTTCTCAACAAGGTTTTCCGTTAGTAATTTGAAAGCTGTTATTCCATTGTCCACTGTCCTAAATTGCTGATGGTAAGAAGACTTCCATTAGAATAACTGTCAACTTCTTATAGGCAATTGATTTTATTAATTAACTTTTTCCTCTCTTAACCTTATATGGAATTCAGAGTGGATAATCAATCAACTATTCCATACCTTCTTCATTCTGGAAAGTTCTCAGTCACTGTCTTCTTAAACACTGCTTTTGTTCTGCTCCCTCTGTTCTTTGTGTTCCTTAACTAGAATTTGATTTATGTTAGAGCATCATCATATGTCTTCTGCCTTTCTCAACTCTCTGTTCATATTTTCTAAACATCTCTTTGTCTTTTTAGGTCACATTGTAGTCAACACCACCAAACTCATCCTCTTTGGCATTAGAATGTTTGGGAATTCTGACTGACTGGCAGCAGAATACTGCTAGGAGGATCTCTGTTCCCTTTCTCCCCCCGACCCCCTCTACACTTTCCTTTCTAGGAACTGAGTCTGTATCCACCTGCCCCAACAGCCCTCCTCCTGAATTATATACTATGAAGGTTCAGAACTCTTGCTTCAAAGTTATATGAAAATGTAGTTGATCCAGTCACCCTGTGTTATAGGAGAGAGACGGGGGCAGTGTTTTCATGATTTCCAAGACACAGAGGGTAGTGTAAGTCATAGGCTCAGGTGGCAATCTAAATTAGGTTCCTTGATTCATTTACTCATTAATTTAAACAACAGTGAAGTGCCGCTATTTAGGGGCAGGCCGTGCCAGCATGATCCTCTAATCCTTGGCCATGCAACACTTTCCATCATATTTCTGGAACTTCAACATCATCCCTCTTTTTTAATTGGGAGGGGGTGACTTTAAAAAGTCACAATGACTGAGGAAAAAAGACAACTGACAGCTATGATACAAATGGGAAAATGCAGTGTTAGAGCTATGCACTGAGGGCTAGATCTAACCCAGATTGGGGGGTTTGGAGGGCTTAAAGGAATAGCTCAATAGAGTACTAAATAAGAAATAAATTATTTTATTAAAGGTGGTGAGTCAATTGTCCATAAGGCTCTGAACTTGGGAAGCAAAGAATCATCCTGAACTTCTTTCTCTGACTCACTTTCCAAAAACAGTCAAGAATTGACATTTTTTACTTCCATTATATTTTTAGAATCGTATTTCTTTCTACCCCTTCTAATGACTTTGCTCTTATCCTCTTTACCTTTGCTATCATGGGAGTCCCCTCTCTGATCATCTTCATCTGCTATTTAGGTAAGAATTAAATCCTACTTTTAAATGCTGTTAAAGCTCTCACTCTTATTTCCGATAAAACGAACTAACCCCCATCAGAGATGATTGTCACTATTAGGTTCTTAATTTTTAAAAATATCATTAAATAGCACTTCGTATAGGTCAGACACTGCTCTAGGCACTTTAAAATAGTAATTTGTTGTGACAATAAACTTATGATGAAGGTGACATAACAGTGCTTATTGTAGAGCTCAGCAAACTGAAGCTCAAAAGAAGTTAAGTGTCCTTCCTGAGGTCATGCAGTTAACGAGTGGCCCTCTGGTTCCAGAGACTGTGGTTTTAACCACTATCTCCATGTCATTATAAGTTTGCCTCTTAGGGATGGAGCAAACCAAAATGTTGCCTATTTGTAGGTCTGCAAAGTTTTCTTGGAACACAGCCATGCTCATTCATTTGGATATTTTCCATGGATATTTCCAGCTACTCCAGAAAAGTCAAATCGTTTTAACAGACATCTTATGCCCATCGGCTAAAATATTTACTATCTGGCCCTTTACGGACAAAATTCCCTTCTCTGATCTAGCGGCATAGCCTCTTCAAAGCAGTCCTCTTCCATGAGAATGTTTTCCAAACATTTGCATGTACATTTGCATGTGCAAATGTGTGCACCATGAGTTTTTAACCTTGGAAAGAAACTGCTGAGATGGAGAGAGGCAGACTACATATTTGTGCTGTGGCAGTTTGATATTATGAATTCCAAATAGAGGTATAGGTTATGTTTGTAAACTGGTCTGTTCCTCTGGGCGTGATAACCCTTTGTTTGTATTACATTCAGCTGAGATGCCTGATTAAATTATGTTAAGGTTAGGGCTTGATTCAATGCTGTCAATAGAGTGCAACTCAGCATTGAGTCCCAGCCCCCTTGGTGAGCTGATAAAACGGATTCTCAGACGGAAGTATATACACAGAGAAGAAGAACATGGAGGAAGAAGGCAGCTCATTAGACACAGCAGAGGCTCCAGGAAGAGAGATGAGCCTGATCGTCTACAGCTTGTAGACTGAACTTGTGAAGAGAACAGAGCGACTGAGCCCAGAAAGAAACAAGCCCCAGGGAGGAGTCGACCCTTATGCTGGCCTACAGCCAAGATTGGAAGAAGCTGGGACCACAGAACTTTAAAAGGAAGGAAGGAAGGCTGAACCCTCACAGACATTGCCCACCATCTTGCTTCAACATGTGGCTAATGACTTTGGGTGAGAATGTTCCTCTTATGATACCTCAAGTTGGACTCTTTAGGGCTTTGTGACTTAAGTTTCTACCTCAAATAAACACCCTTTATAAAAGCCAACAGAGTTCTGGTACTTTGCATCAGCACCCCTTTTGGCTGACTAATATATACACTTAAATCTCAGTCTGGTTTTACAGAATCCTCATCATAGAATATGAGATTTGTAAAGGACCTTAGTGTTAGCCTTCCTCTGTGGGTGGGATACCAAGAACCAAGGGGCAAAATCCCAAATTTCCAAGTTGGTTGAGCCAATGCTAGAAACTTTTGACCCTTTTAAACTTTGACTCAGTAGATTGAACATAAGAATTTCTAAATCAATCTAAAATGGACATTAAATAACTTATTTTGAAGTTAAATAATATATTCAAAGAATTAAGCACAGAGCTTGGAACTAGCTAGAGTTCACATGTGAAATGTGGAAACAGAACAAGATGACCATTCAGAATCACTGTGCTGCTCCTTTTATTTGGTGCCTGCAGCCTGCCTGATGCTGTACATTGTAAAGATCAGAAGGCAGGAGGGTTTTACCTGCAGATCACTGGGGCTAGTTTATAGCTTTCCTGAAGGGCCCCAGGGAACTATCATCTTTACCTCAGGTAATATTTGAAGCTGCGTGACTACAGTTGCAAAAATGCGTAAGTGAAAGAAATATCCATGTTTTCCCTTTCTCAATTTTTTAGTAGAAGACATTAAATTAGATGAGTACAAAAAAAAAAATCAACAATGAAATATATCTGCTAGGCTGATGCAGGTTATTAGAAGTGGCATACATGGACCATGCATTACCAATACAAAACTACAATTGCCACTTCCATTAGCTCAGTACAGGTCCATCCTTCTCACAGGTGGACCAGATAAAAGAAACCATCCCTAAGCCAACAGCACAAAGAACCAAGTTCAAAGTTAGTTTCAATAAACTTCCCAGAGGCACCTTGTTGCATTTCATTTGAACTCCTATATCCTTTTAATGCCAGGGTCATTCCACCTTATATTTCTATAGCTAAAATTTCATTTCAGTCTCTTGTCACATGTTTTATATTCATTACTTTAATAGTTTCTGTCATCATTGATTTTTTCGTAAGTCATTGTAACAGCTGTTTTCTCATCTTATTTCCTATTTATAGCCAAAGAGGCTTATCCTGGATATGTTAATATTTGCTTCTGAAAATGTCCTTTAAAGTTACATTTGATAATTCAATACACCAAGCAACTTTTAAAGATCTATGATGGGCAAAGATAAGTAATACTTTGGTTAATAACTGTGTTACTTTTGTTTCCCATTCTAAGAGCGAAGACAATGTTTTCTACACACCTGTGCACCTACACACCTAACTTACCATAAGGTACACTGAACACTGTGGTTTCTGTGCTCTGCTCTATCATACTCAGTTCTGCAGATTCCATGGGGAGGATGGAAAGGCTGCCTCTAGTGGCATTTTATTTTCCTCTGGGTACACAGTAGGCAGGTGTCAGGATTAGACT
The DNA here is from genome assembly GCF_030445035.2 of Dasypus novemcinctus. Classification (NCBI taxonomy): domain Eukaryota; kingdom Metazoa; phylum Chordata; class Mammalia; order Cingulata; family Dasypodidae; genus Dasypus; species Dasypus novemcinctus. Next base: position 15,500,415 of record NC_080687.1, on the reverse strand, counting down.
TGACAGCTCAAGCTTTCATCTCAAAAGGGAAAAATCACAGGACAAGGAGTCATTGAAGTGGAAAAGAGAAATTGAGCTACAGGAGTATGGGAAGAAGCAGGGCCTGCATGGGATAACCAAGGCTGGAGCCAGCAACTACCATCGCGGCTCGGATCCAGGGAAATCTGGCAACATTCTCTCAGGACTTCTATGGAATTGGAAGAGAACCGTGAAGATGGTGTGCACAGTGGTATACTGATCTCTGAGCGGTTTGTATGTTTGCTTTTTAAAGACCATGTTCAGCATTACTTAGAGTGTAATTTTGTGAGCCCTGGGATGCAAGATTTATAACAGGGAGACTCTGAAATTCAGGAGCTAAATGCAACATTGTCCTTTGGCCCTTATAGGAAGTGTATACATCTCTGATGGAATTGAGATAAAGTAAAAAGTCATTCATCCCAGAATATAAAGGCTATAATATTTTCTGAAATGAAGACACTTCCAGGGATTGAAAAATTAAGCTTCCAAACTTACAAATGTTCAAACAAAATTCCCTGGGAAGATAAGGAATAAACCAGGTAAAGTAAGGTTTTATAAGAAAAATAAGGTTATTCTATTACATTTTTTGAAAGACCTATTATTCAACCTAAATATATCATGGAATTGGATGTTTTAAGAATTTGTCATTTGTAGTCATTTGAAGGAATCTGGGGTTATCTAAAGAGAAAAAACACATTAAGGTCATAATTATGCACAATTTATATATTTCCATTGCCAATTTTTGCACTGGAAACCAGAATTTATAATAGACAATCATTTCTGTAAAAATGATCATGCAAAATTTCAAAATTAGGAATTTATTGACAAGCAGAATTTCGTTTTCAATTAAGTGTGGCCTGTGGCAAAATCACATACCATAGAGATTAAAATTAGAAAACAGTAGAGTAAAACAACCTCTTTTTAGAGAAGATTTATGCCTGTCATCAGCTTCCAATTGCTAGGTCTCTTCTTTCCACATATATATATAGAAAATCACCTGCTTGATGGTAAATGATCACTGTTTAATGAAATCAGTTCAAATTTTTTTAGAATGAACTCTGATTCCTGCATGCAGCATGGGCCAGTGAGTCATTTGTAGTTCCATGGGTCATGTGATCAGCACCCTATGAACACGTTACACACCCTAACAGCAACTCATCCTCAGGCAACTCATCACACACTCAGGTGCCATCACCCACCTCACAGCTTCACACACCGTCACAGTATCATACACCCTCACAGCACCTCATACGTCCATAGCATAACATGCCTTATGGCATGACACACCCTCCCAGCATTACACTCCCTCATGGCTTCACCCACCCTCACAGCTGCACACACCCTCATGGAATCACACACTCTCAAGGAATCACACACCCTCACAGCATCATACACCCTCACAACACCTCATACTCCTGCAGCATAGCATACCTTATGGCATGGCACACCCTCACAAGGTCACACTCCCTCATGGCTTTGCACACCCTCACAGCTGCACACACCCTCATGGAATCACACACCCTCACAGCTGCACACACCTTCACAGCATCATACACCCTCACAGCACCTCATACCCCCACAGCCTAACATACCTCAGGCATGACACACCCTCACAGCATCATACAACCTCACAGCTTCACACACCCTGACAGTATAAAACACCATCAGAACATGTCACACCCTCAGCCTCACATACCCTCCTGGCATCACATATTCTCACAGCAACAGTGTCACACTCCTTCTCAGCATCACATAATCTCAATCACACACCATCAAAACAATTTTAATCTTTTCTGTGATATTATTTTATGAATATCAGAAAATATGTGTGGAACCATTATTCATGATTTCTGAGAGTTTAGGCTCTTGTCCAAGTTATCTTCTGTCCTCTGAAACCTTCTCATAAAGAAAGTATGAGCTGATATTTTAGTGTCAGTGAATACTTTAGCAGTAATCAGTCAGTAGAATACAGCACTAGCACACAACAAGGGAAATGCGGATTGTTAGAAAATCTCACTGCAAGGAAGAAAACAGACAGGTAGGGAAGATGGAGTCCTATCAACAATAAAAGTTGTTCAATCTGGTTTATTATTCCTACACCCAAGCAAGCCTCTCTGAATAATCTGGACTGATGACGCTACGTTCAGTCTATAAGACCACTGCAGCATGTGTTTGTTTTTTTTAATGTATTTTTTATTTTTTTAAAAAGATACTTAGATTACATAAACGTTACATAAAAAATAGAAGGGATTCCCATATGCTCTGCTCCCTACACCTCCCACATTTTCCCACATTAACAACATCCTTCATTAGTGTAGTACATTCGTTACAATGATGAACACATTTTGGAGCACTGCCACTAAGCATGGATTATAGTTTACATTGAAGTTTGCACTCTCTCCCACACAATTTTGTAGGTTACGGCAAGGTATATAATGGCTTGTATCTTTTTCCCTCTCCCTGCCCTCAAAACCTCCAGTGGCCACAGCCTCCATATCCATGATATAAGAGAACATATTCTTACATTGCTAGAATCACAATAAGTCTGTAGTAGACTTATAGTACCAATAGTCTACTTTAGTCCATAGTTCATACCCCAATCCTGAGGATTCTGGGATGTTGATGCCCACTCCACGTCTATGGGGCTTTGATCTTGTAGGGCAGATGGATGGGACTCTCTTGCTTGCAGTTATAAACTCTCTCCACTCCTTGGGATCGTGATTGTCCATCATCCTCTCCTTGTTAGTTGTCCTGGGTGATTCCAATGAACTGAAGAGTAGATGTTGTAACTCTGTTGAGATTCAGGGCCCAACTGGCACATGGATGGACCAAAGATTTAAGTCTCTTGGAGCCATGCCAAACATATAACCAACACTTGTTAAAGTCAGGGATTTGGTGGATGAGTTAACAGAAATACTGGTACAACCCCCATCCTTCATCCATTTCCCCCCACTGTAAAATTCCTATGAACACCCAAAGCATTAGTGATGAAGAAAATGAAAATCAAAACTACAATGAGATATCATTTCACACCTATTATAATGGCACTATTAAAAAGTTGGAAAATTGTAAATGTTAGAGAGGATATGAAGAGATAGGAACACTTATTCACTATTGGTGGAAATATAGAAGGGTATAGCCACCATAGAGGATTGTTTGGCAGTTCCTAAGGAAGTTGAATATAGACTTGCTATGAGACCTGGCAATACCATTACTAGGTATATACCCAGAAGACCTGAGAGCAGAGACACGAACAGACATCTGCACGCTGATGTTAATAACGGCATTATTCACGATTGTCCAAAGATTGGAACAACCCAGGGGTTCATCAACTGATGAATGGATAAACAAATTATGGTATATACACATGATGGAATATTATGCATTGGTAAGAAGAAATGAAGTTGCAAAGCATGTAACAACATGAATGAACCTGGAGGATATTATGTTGAGTGAAGCAAGCCAGGCACAAAAGGACAAATATGGTATGATTGTACTATTATGAACTATATATATTGTGTAAACTCATGGAATAATAATTAAAATATAGGTCACCAGAAAATAGAAGGAGGGTAGAGAATGGAAAGCTGAGGTTAATCTCTACAGAACTGGTAAAAAAGTTTGTTTATAAATCTTTGGAAATGAACAGAAATTATTAAAGCATACCATGTGTTTGTAACTAACAGTGCTATTATACGGGTATGACAGTGGTTGAAAAGGAAAGTCTAAGGTCATATATGTTACTAGAAGGAACACTAAAAACAGTAACATGAGACTGTATACGATAGTAAACCCTCATGTGAAACATGAATTTGGGTGATATTGTATATATAAGACTGTGTTTACAAAATAAAAATACAAATATACTAGAGAGAAGGAAAAAGAATAGCAACTATGTACAGCAGGGGAAGCATAGAGAGACTGAGAGGTGATGAGTTTTGCTGTTTTTTTAAAATTATTATTATTATTATTATTAGAATAATGAAAGTGCTCTAAGAATGAGTAAAGTGATGAATGCACAAATATGTCATTACATCAAATAACATTGATTATAAACTTTGGATGTATTAATGCTTTATTAATATAAATCAATAAAATAGATTTGTTAAAAAAACCCCAATAAAAACCAAAAGGAATTTTCCCATTTCAGGAATAACAAGGCCCTAAAAGCCATGATTTTGTATAACTTAAAGATAAGATCATTTAGAGTATAAATTTCCCTGGAGTAAAATTAAGGGAGTGCCCAAATGTTTTTGATAGTAGTATAATTGCTTATATTATATTGTTTATAAATATGAATCATCTACAGAAAAAAGATTCTAACTCAGAAAATAGTCAGACTTACTTGGCACTTTCTAGATTAAATACAAAGTTATAAATACTATGAGAAGCTACTTGATCTTTGGTGCTCAGTTGTTCTCCTTTAGTGGAAAATTATAGGTATTTAATATTTGACATGCTAGCACTTAATCTTAATTGAAGAAGTAAGATTTATATAAGAGGCTGATTTTTTTTTATCATTTCAAACAATTAAAACAGTACACATGAATGGCACAGGGTAAACAGAAATAAAATAAACCATTTTAATGAGTACCATTTCTCTAACAGCTGCTACTTCAGAAGATAACATCATTTTACTTTACTTGGGAATGATAACCCATCGATTAAGTAAAAAGAAAATATTACTTTAGATGACTCAGAATCACCTTGGCACTTAAATAAATGCTTTGGGGTTATACATTCCCTTAGGACATTTGTTTCTCCAATATCTAAAACTACTCTGTTTAAATAGAAAATGGTCACAAACTGTTTCCTTTTATCTCGTAAGGCAGAAAAATGATATGTAAGACACTACCTTGGAAATATATCAATGCATAAGTAAATAAACACTCTTATCTCCATTTCTGTAATGGAGAATAAAACCAGTACTGAGGTGCAAGGTGATACTCTCTTTGACATTTGAAAATAATCATCAAGTGTACTCTCAGATTTAATATTGTTTCCTGATACAGGTTTTTTAAAAAGTTTTTCAGATGGCAGTAGAGAGGACACACCTTTTAAAAGGTTAGCTAAGCCATCCCAGCACTTGACTTGATGAAGACAGGGGTATTAATTACTTCTCCTCCATATCTGCCCCCAATCAAATCTCCTTCTGCAAGCAAAAGTGTCTAAATGTATGCTGGTTAACAAAAACAAAAGGAAAAGCTAAAACTAAACATTTAAAGATGCTTTCTCATGTCAGGAAATCATCTAGCCCAGAGGAGCCTGAGGAGACTTGATGATTAAATATAATGTGGGATCCCAGAGAAGGAAAAAAAGGACATGAGGGAAAATTTAAGGAAATTTGAAAAAACTGTGGACTTTGGTTAATAACAATGCATCAATATTGTTTCCTTAATTGGGACAAATGTACTGCACTGATGGAAGATTGTTAAGACTAGGAGAAATTGGGTGGATGTATACTATTAAGGAACGCTCTGGACTATCTTCACAACTTTTCTGTGAGTCTCAATCTATTCTAAAATAAAAAGTATATTAAAATGCTTTCTCCTGCCATCTGAATTATTTTGATCCAGTTGAAATATTACTATATTTAATGCTAGAGTCAGAATTAATCTGAAGATTTTTTAGTAAGAGATAGAGCTGAACTTGTGAATCAAAATATGTCCAACGTTTGATTTTATAAAATATTGTTTTTCCCTGCATTGATATTCATATGATTAATAAGACATTCTGGTGAATATAAGCTGACATAATTCACCAAAAATGTAAAAGTAACAACCAAATTTAGGAATTATCTTCTGACAGATAAATGCACTGTGGAAATATCACATTTATAATTAATAATATCCTATTGTATTAAATACTTGACAAAAGGGAAGAGGGGCAAATAACCAGATTACAACTAAGGGAAGGGAATTGCAAGGGTGAAAAGTATCTGTTTTTACCAGGACATAAGAGGCCAGGAACTTCTTTTTAGAACATAAAACCTTCCTAACTGAAGAAGCGCAGGAATAAAAATCGAGAGCATTTCTGAGTCTTTTATCAAAGATTTTGCAAAATAATGCATTTACAAAATCTTTCCTTCTTTTACTATTAAATGTTTACCATAAGTATAGATGAAGAAGAAGAATCAGATGGATGAAGAATCCATGCTATAGAATTGTAACATTTAACCCTCATAAAGTCCAAAGAAGTGAAGAGTACACATTTTTCTTTTATTCAAGAACTATGTTTTCTATATAATCTAATGGAATGATGGGTGTTTATGTCCTTGCACGTGTGTGTATCTATAAGAGCAAATCACAAAGAATGCGGAGTCATCAGGTATGTTGAGAAAGCTCTCAGCAAATGAATAAACCAACAGTGAGTGCTGAGGATCTTACTCTACAGAGCTAGGTTATCATTTATGAATTGTTTGGATTTTTATGCCCTGCAGTAGGGAGTAGCAGTGTGTTAAAATAGCTTTGAACATTATTTGAAAATCAAAATTTGCACTTGATTCAATGCATGAGCTCATATTATTAATCCTGAAATGGATTTTTCCCCCTTGTGATAAAATTGTGATAACGGTAGTTTCATGTCAGCATTCTCCAGTGTGGCTGGCTCCTTGGAAAGATTTATAACAAGCAGCCTGGGATAAAGGAAAGAATTACCTTTCAAAAATCCAACTGGGATAAAAGTGACCTCCACAAGGCGAGTTTGCAAGGGTGGTTTGCAAACGGAGAAATCCCTGAGGCCGATTTCATCACACATTGTGACTCCCAGAATGGGCAGGACGTTTGGGAAAGATGCATAAGGGTGAAATGTTCCCTTCTGGACTTATGTGGAGGCTGGAGAGGGGAACTAAATATTCCGAACTCGTTGCCTGAATAGGACTCCCACTGATGGAAAGGAGAATTTCGAAAACAAGAAATGCAAGTTGTTCATGTGCAGGGCATGTGGGGCCAAGATTCCGCAGCTGGCAAACAACCCAAAGCACGGTCCCACCAGGGAAAAGGAACCCTGGGCAGGAGGGAGCGAATTCTAATCTCCTCCATTTTTAAAGAGAAAATGTTTCTGATTTTTCTTCATTTTAAAGAATGTATGGTGAATTCCGGCACCCCCACCACACACACACGTGCGCACACACCCCCCCTATTTATAGCATTCGCAGGTCACTCTAAAGCCCAGGAGAGGAGTTATTTCTGTCGAGCAGAGACTGCCTTCAAACGCCTGGTTACGTGTCTCAAACCCGTGCCAATGTGTGACACAGAGTGCTCCTGGAGAGGCCAAAATGTTAAAAGACTATTGGAAAGCACACATGGTTTTTAAAAGAAAGGGCTAGAAAGAAGCAGGATATTTCCATATCCCAGTCGAAAAGACTGTAGCAGAAAGTTCTTCATTTCAAGCAAACCCCTCAGGCTAGGCTGACACCTTGAAGCTTGGATCCTTTGCTGAACCATACTGCAGTGGGCTGGCATGACTGGTTTCCAGGTCGCCCCAGAGCCGGGAGATTCGAACTGGCTGCTGGGCAAATGAGCTCCAGTTTACCTTCCTGCAAAGCAAGAAGAGGCACCCAAGTTCTTGCTTTCGTGAATACCCTGCCCACTGCTACCCCCTCGCCTCCCGAGGGCATTTTTGTATCTTTTAAGTCATAATGGGACATAACAAATGAACCCACCCTCCGGGGCTATGCAGCCCATGCTTACACTGGTAATGATTTTAAAATGTGTGGCTGCATCTTGAAAAAGAACAGACCTTGACTTAATATCCGTTATCAAATGCTGGTAATTGACACGGAGACAGGCAGCCCTTTACACTGGGTTATAATTAATCTGCTCGGGTGACCCCAAAGGCTGCACTTCTGAGAAACCCACGACTTAAGTTTTGATTCTTTGTCAACTACTTCAGGAGAAATGACTTACGAATGAGGTACTAATGAAGTATTTCATCACCTGTTTACCTTCAGTGATCAGCTGCCCTCCTTCAATTTACCAGAAACACATTTTTGGGGGAAGCTACTGTCAATGGAATAGCCTCTACTTTGAAGTGTGTTCTAAAGCAACACATAGCAGGGGAAACTTGGCTCTTTGGACATACTTCTGGGACAGGTAGGAAAGTTATACAGGAAGGAGATATAAAAACCAGGGTTTTCTAAACAGAGAGGAGAGAAAAGTTTAAATACATGTGATTTCTTTTCTTAGTATGTCCTACTTCTCTAATAAGGACCACTGATAGAGTTAATCCATTAGAGATAAATCCACATAGTTGAGAATCTATTGCTGGAGCAAAAAATGATAGTATGACATGCAATGTATTCCATTTCATAAGCCAAGCCTAAATAGTGTTATAATTAGAGGCAGCGTCATACAACAGAATGGTCTTTGTGTAGACTTGGAACCAACAAACTGGTTTAACATCCCAACTCTGTGTGACTTCCACAATAGCCTACCTACCTGTCTTTAATTTCCTTATCTGTAAACTGGCGGTACAAAGGCCTTTTCCATTGGATTGTTGCTGAAATAATGAGACAAAATTAGAAATGGTTTTCCATTGTTTGGCACAGAGTAAGTAGCCATACCATTTTCCTTTCTCTCTCATTTAAATAGTTGTTTACATTCAATCCAGTTTAGTTCAAGTCCATGGATATTTAGGCTATAGGGAATAGAAAACATCAAATAACTGTAACCAAAAAATAGCTAAAGTATATGGTATAAAAACAAGTAATTTCTTCTAAGAATTTTATTTCCTGTTCATTTAAGCTTTAGCGATGTTTTTCCCATTCTCCATTTGATTTCATATAGAAAAATTATATTAAAGTCCACAAAATCTAGTATAATAAATCCTAATTTCTAATGGACCACAAAATTTATGACTTGCTATTATCTAACACTTAGAATCTAAACTCCACCTGGTTCATGTAAATCCTGTATTTTGTGACTATATTTGCAGACAGTAAAGTTAACATGTGACAGAAACTCAACTCAATCCAGCTTAAACACAGTGGAGAATATATTGGTTCCCTTACCTAAGGAGTCAAGGGAACAAATCTGCCCTGGGTGTGGTGGGATTCAGATGCAAATGGTTCCATCTCTAGGCTCTGTTTTCCTTTGTCTTGGTTCATATTGAGGTGGGCTGTCTTCACAGGTTGGCAATGTTTTCTCATAGGCAGATCTAGGTTAACAACATCCCTTAAAACTAGCAAGTCCAGGTAGAATAAATCATCTTTTCTTTCCCCAAGGAAATTCTAGCAAAAGTCTTAGAGAGGTTCTGACCCAGCTGGGGTCAAGAATCCATGAACCAATCACTTTGGCCAGGATGACCTAGGATTCTGACCAGCCAACCTAACGTTACAGGGCCACACTCCAGGCTAAAAGGGAAAGAGGTCAAGCACATCAAACATATGAAATGGGTTTCATCCTAAAAAGATGTGTTCTGTTACACAGATAATTATGGAAGGGAAAACCAAAGGTGCAATGACTATAGGTAGAACAGTTCAGCATACCTATCTGTCAATTCTGCTGACGTCCTTAGGCCGACCTGGTTCATGAGCTCATTCATACCTGAGTAGGACTTCTTTGTGTTAATGTGGGATGGTCCTTGGCTACCTTAATTCTACATGCCCAGACTCTGCTTCCTTGATGTTGTCTAGTAACTTCCATTTTTACAGTCTGTCAGATCCCCAGTCCTCTTCCTGGTTTCTAAAACCCTGTGCCTTTTTACACTGTTGCTCTTGCACCTCTCTGATCAATGGCTTCTGTGAACTTTTAGGCTGGTTCCTGAAATGGCAGACCTTACTAGGCTAACTGACCTCTGCCACCCTGGTCACCTGAGCTATCTAATTTCTAAGGTTCCTGTCAGGTCTGATCTCTAAGGGACTCACGTACTTTTCCCAAACTATTCTCCATCTTTTTCTTTACTTCTGTCCTACATGAACCTAGCACTCAAGACAGTATGAATTATTCTCTAAAACAGTCTTTTCCTTTTCTAACTGGTTTTTAGTTTATTTTCTGTCAATGAATAATATACTCTTCCATTGCTAGCCCCTTTAATTTATTCATGTCTTTCCAAAAAGCCCCGATACTTCCTGACTACTGGATGCTTCCAATACTTACATGCCACAGTACACTGATAAAATGGAAAAGGTTATGGATTTAGATTTAAAAGGTCCAAGTTCAAGGACTAGCCCCATCACTTCTAACCAGGTGACCACCTGCAAGTTGCTTTGCCTTAGAAAGCCTATGTGCCATTAAAATGGAAAGTCACCCTGCATGGGTTGTTGTGAGACTCAGATAAGATGTCACATGTCTGCCAATTATGAATGTTTTTCAAATGTATGTTTGAATTCCTATATTACTGTTTATGTCACATGTTTGACTTCTAATGATGGTTAAGTTTGCTTCTTCAATCAAATTAAATATTAGTTAAGAAAACAGATCATGATTTATACATTGTATACATCTCTCATAGCTTTAGGCATATAGATGTTGAAAGAACATTTATTTAATGCTTGTCTGTGAAATATAATTTAAGGAGAAATATTTCACAATTTGTTCCTTTAAATTTGAATGTTGATGCTATTATCAATAAGATAACTCCAAAATCAAATTGTATCAGCTAAGCAAACTGGAATAGATGGAATGAATTCATGCAGTAATTGTTCAACATTTTGCTTATGGCTGCATAGAACTGGCCAAAAGGGCTTAATTCCTTTTTCTGAAGAAGAAGAAGGAGAAAGAGAGGAAGGAGAAGAAGGAGACAAAGAAAAAGAGGCAATTGCAGTATAGAAATAGTTACACTAGTTACACTAGTATGTTATTATATAGCTGTAAATTCCTCAAGAATCTGTGATGTATTTTGGTAATGAAGAGACTATATTTACCCAATCTTCTATCCTTCTAATATGTGAAGCAGAGAAAACCAATGTGTAGAGTAAGAAGAGAGAGAGATACAGACAGACAGACAGACTTTTTAGTGTCAGACACAAGGAAGACACATAAAAAGAGACATTAATGGGGTTTGATGACATCGTCAAATGAGTGAGAGTCCTATTCCAGATGTCCTTGAACTTGAGCTACTTCCCTGTCTTGAGTTCCTACCTCAGCATCTTTATAAAGAATTCCCATACTGACTTAAGATAGTTTGAGTTGGCGATCTTATTTTCAACAACAATCAAATAACCAATAAAAATGAGTACGAAGTCTGATGATCACACAAGTTACCAATAAAAAAGGAGCCTAAAAAAATAGTCCACTAATATCACTTCCAACATGACACCAATAGAAACCGCACCATTTTTCACCCCATATAGAAAAATAAAATATGAGGTTCATGAAGTTTCAAAGGATGAAAAAGAAAAGGGAGATTTTCTTTCTGTGAGAGTGGGAAATTACCAAAGGAAAGAATAGGTATTTCCATGCACTAGACAACTAGTTTCTTTACTAATAGATCATAACAGCTGAGTCCAGATTCTCAAACTGGTTCTCAGGCCCAAATCAATTCCAGTTCTGTGACATGACATATTAGGTATGTCACCACACCTGGACCACTTAACCTCTCTGTGCCTCTTACTCTTCATTGGTAAAATGCCAATAATAATAGAATCTATTGCATTGTTGTGATGATTACATGCTCAAAAGCACCTGACCTGCTTACAGTAGTGCCCTGCATATAGTAATATTCAATAAATATTAGCTAGAATTAGATGTATAACTGTTGTAGGGATTTTTGCACAGTTGAGGTTAGAATTCTGCTCTTGATCAATAACTCAGTTTGGTGTTTCGGCTTCCTCCTCTCTGTCCCTTAGCCCTGAAAAGTGACATGAAAGTTTCAAACCTAACATGCTGTATTGTCATCTATCACTGAGCAAATTAAAATATTATATAAAAGTGGTATATATTTTTAATTAAAATATAATTAAATTAGGCTAATTAAATATAATATGCATGTATTAATTGTATATTGTGACTTACTAAGAGATAAACCTGAATAGGTATTTGTTAGGAAGATTCATTAAAGCAAATTAAAACAAAGTGAAAAACTAGTTTCTTAATTTTTCATATAAGACCTCAAATTTCAATTAATGGAAGGTCCCATTCTATAATCAGTCCATGTTTACTTATTAATCCATCTTCGTATCTACCAAGAATTCAATGTAGTTATCATTTCTTGTCATTGCTAGCCTATCTAATATTATATCCAACTCTGACTTCTTTAAATTATTATCTATAATGAGGCTTCAGTTTACCTTTACCCAACTGCTGATCAAGCCCAACAAGGGTTTGGGAAATATCGTGATGATTCAGTTAGATCACTCCACTCTATGAGTTGTAAACTAGCAAATGACATTTAAGTAAGAGTAAAATAACATTTCTGGTAAAAGACTTGGGTGTGATGGAATGCTGTAGTTAGGGTGAAAATAAATTTTAGGGCCTGTCTGTAGAGTTCATTTAATTATACTACTGTTTCATTAGGAACATGGGAATTAGGTGTTAACTGGAGAGTCTGAATCACAAAGAAGGACCTCTAAGCAAAAGAGCTTTTCAAAATTCTAATTTGATGTCTTGGTTGAAAGATTCTAAAAATTGAATACAATAAAACTAGTCTCTTTCAGGGGAAATATTAAAATATCATCAACTGACCGGCAAAAGAACTTTTAAAAATATCATGCCAATTACACAACTTTTAAATTCATCTAAAAATAGTAGTAAAAGTTTATTTCCTCTAAAAGTGAACAGCTAATGTGATCTTTTAAAAAATAATTATCTGTATCAAGCGAACTTGTAGTTCCTTTCCTATATTCTTATGCTTAACAGTGATTTAGAAACTTCACTGTACTAACCATTTTTCACTTCTCTTTAGATTCTACGGGGGAAATACTCTCTAAAGAAATAAATATGGACTATGGTTTGGAAATGAAATGGTGACTTTTTAAACCTAGATTTTAAAAACGAATTTATTTCTTACTTTAATGTAGTGGCATGCTAATATAATACTCTTTCCATAATTTCTGTGAAGTAGAAACATTACCTTGGTTTTCATTATGCACACATGTCTCCTGCATCCATAGGTAGGGCTGTCAATTGCAAAAGGGAAAAGACAGATTTTCTTTTCTCCCTTTTAAACTTCTGTTCAATAACCTATATTGTGGTACAGAATTCCATTCTTAAACTTTCAAAAAGTCTTTTCAAATCTTTATCTGATAATGATGATAATGATGCTCATTTATTTGTAATGCTCATTTATCACTGATATGATGAATCTAACTTCTTAAGCGTTAAGTCCATAATTCAGAATGAATTTCAGCCCTGTGAACTATATGATGGATATCCTTGGAGGCAATGAAAATCAAGAGACTTTATGGAACAGAATTGCATGTTGGTTCATGGTTACCCTTTAGAAGTTAAATGAGATGGAAAGACTGAATTTTTCTAATTGACCATTTCCTGAAATTCATCACTCTTTTTTCATTAAGAAATCTACCCTCACCGACAAACACCACTGCCTCAATATGTGAACAAAAAAAAAATCACGTCTGTGGTGTTTTCTCCCGAACCATTTCCATGCAGGTTTTAAAAGTATTCTTCTTCTACAGAATAAGGAAAAATTTACTGTGACAAATGCCATAATATGCTGAGACATAGTTTGGCATGAATCATACTTTAAACTCTTTAAACTCCTGGATATAGTTTATCCTTGGTGATTTTCTTTCAATGGAACTACTTTTATACTGTTCTTAAACAATTTTAGCCCCTAAAGGGATAGTACATCTGTCTCTCACCCCTACTGGTTAAATAACTCATCCCTAAATTATATATATATTTGTTGTAAAAAGTACTGGATTTGTTGTTATGAGTTGTGGGTGCTGCCAGTTTCACCTCTGTGCCCTTGGGTATCAGATTTTTTATCCCTTCCGCACCAAGTGGGGTTGGACTAGTTGCAAGATTGACAAATTCTTTCAACATCTAGAATTTTTTGTTATATTTTCTTCCAAAATAAAAACTATAATTTCAAGAATGTGTTTAAGGATTTGCATTTATTAATAACACATTTACTATTTTATTAATCAATAATAGGGATGTGTCTACTACCTAGTCACCTAATCAGAGTTTCTTATTAGGATAAAATATGCAGTTAGCATCCTGAATTGATAAAATTTTAGTCAAAGAAAAAAGTCTTGATATTTTAAGTAGTCTGACCTGCTTCAGCACTGAGAGCTTAGAAACCTTCCATTTTTGTCTTGGGAACCCATCACCAGGTGAGCTCTAATCTTTCTTGCTTAAATATGGATGACTTTGAAAATGAAACATAATTTATCAGCTGTAGGAAGGATCACTTACAACTTTTCAAGTGCTCACTTACAAATTTTCAAGTGCTCTCTTCCTTCCTGTAGCACTATACTATTGGATTTCAAGAGGAAGCAGCAATCCACACTGGAGGATGTGCCTTTCAACTGGGCACAACATATCAGAAACAATCACATTTACTGAATGCCATCGGGCTAGGCACCAAGGAACACACGAAGTTATATGCAGGGCAGCATCCATCTCTTTCCGGAGTTTTTGGGAAAACAAGATATATCTGTATTTTTTTAAATGCAATAATACAGGGCAACAAATTGTCAGGCAATTAACGAATACAATGATTTCTATGGGTTCTGAAGGGCCAGAGTTTGCTGAGAGTTGGAGTGAAACTAGAATCTAATGTGACCAAAGATGTTAATGATGCAACTAGGCTGAGAGAAGGAACTGGCCATTCCAGAGTGGATATCTATTTTCAAAGGGCAGAATCAAGGCATATTTTAAGGGACAGAAAATATTTTTTTGTATATTTTTAAAGTTTTATTGTAGAATATCTAAATATACTACATAACAATCCCTATTTTAACCACTCCTAAGCATACAATGCAGTGGTTGTAATCACATTCATAATTATGTGCTATCATCACTATCATACATTACCAAAACTTTTCCATCATCCCAAACAGAAACCCTGTACCCACTCTCTACCCCTGATAACCTGTAATCTTATTTCTGTCTCTATGAATTTGCATATTCTTGTTATTTCATATAAGTGAGATGATTCATCTGTTCTTTTGTGCCTGGCTCATTTCACCCTATGGGATATAGTCAAGGTTTATAACGGTTGTTCCATGTATCAGAACTTCATTCCCTTTTATGGCTGAAAAAATATTTCATTATATGTATGTACCTCATTTTGTTTATCTAGTCATCTGCAGATGGACCTTAGGTTGTTTCCACCTTTTGGCTCTTGTGAATAAAGCTGCTATGAAATACCGGTATATGGATACCTGCCCCGAGTCCCTCCTTTCTAATCTATTGGGTATATACCTAGAAGAAAGTTTGCCAGGTCATATGGTAATTATATACCTAACCTTCTGAGGAACCATCAGAATGTTTTCCACAGCAGTGTCACCACTTTACATTCCCACCAACCAACAATACTTGACAGTTTCTATTTCTCCCCATCATCCCCGACAATTATTTTCCATTTTTAAAATAATAGGCATTCTAGTGGGTGTAAAGAGAAAACAAGTTTTCTTCATTGAAGGAGCTAGAGCTAAAGATATTTATATAACAAAGTGATAGCCAATTAGTGAAGATGCTTATACTCAGAAGATTATATACAAAAGTTCATTGAGCAAAGGAAAACAAGTGCATAGATTATTAGTTTGAGAAAAAAAAGATGATTCTTTCCCTTTTGTATTCATTTAGAAGGTAGCAGAAAAAAGAAGCTGATGAGCACAGAAAGAAAACAGTCTGTGTTTCCAAGGATTTTTATCAGAGGGACCAGAAGTCAAATAATTTCCTCTGAGTGGCCTTGGAGAAGCATGGAAGGAAAGTTACATGTTAATACTGGTCTATTTCCCAGATGTTTCCCATGTCTAGACAGTTAGTGGACAGAGATGAATATCTTTAATCTTACTTAATGTAGCAAAAATCTCCTTTAAAATGTCTACCTTGACATCCAGAGTGGGTGTGACCTAGGACTAATATTCAAAGTATGACTCAAACATTAAGAAGCTCAAAGGCATCTACATTTTGTGTTCTGTTTTTATAAGTTCACTTGATAGTTCCCTTGGTATCCAGACTTTTTAAAAAGGAAAAATTTAGAGGAAGAAAAATGCATCTATTTCTGTCACCAGCGCAGAAAGTTTGGTGCTGACTCCTTTTTGACAATTCATCTTTGGTCTTTGAATTTTCCTGGGACATGGGGATAATACTATTTCCCACTTCCTAATTCTCATTTGTAGTTTAATGGACAGAGAACTGATGACTTCTCGGACAAAAGGGAATTCAAGACATCCGCTAGACCAACCTTCAATGTTCAAATTGTGATGGAGCCCATTGAGGGTTTTTCAACCTCATTCTAATGCCAAAAAGCTCTTCATAGTTATCTTGACAATGCTAGTTTGGCATGACCCAGTCAGGGCAAGAGCGTGTAGGTACAGCACCCAGATCCATCTCTATTTGTAGAAATCAATGCAAGCTCTTCAGAATGGATAGGACTTTTCACCTCATTTAGGAATGCAACACTTTTCTTTGATTTAATGTAGCTAAGAAATAAAATTTTACTAAAAAGGAAAATTTCTTTCTAGGGGTTCACTGCAACAATATATTACTGAATTTCAAAAGAACCAGCAGCAATTCACAGTGAAGGATGTTCCTTAAGTTAGTTCCAGACTAACTTAAGTCTGGGGAAAGAAACAGGATCACTGTTGCATCCTTGAAAAACTAGCAGAGAATTCTGGTAACTGTTTGCCTTTAAATGTCCAACTAGGAGTGTATAGCACAGATGCTTCCTGTGATTTTGCTTAAGGAGATAGCAATACATCTGATGATGTGTACTCAGAGATGTTCACATCTTGAAACGTTTCCTTCCTATAGAGAGCCTGTTACTCTATTCTTAAAGATATCCGGGTTTAACCCTTGCATGCTCATTAACTTTTACATTTTACAAAATGGCTTTCTAGTGTTTAAGATGCTAAATGAGCATGACTCCAAACTTCAGCTTAAAATGAAAAATTATTTTGGATAAATCTGGATCAATTGATTATTAAGTTAAGGCCCATCAATGATTGTCCATTCATGTACCATTTGAGCTATCTTTTTAAAAAATTTGATGTTATCATAGAATTTGTCAATAGGAATAAATCGACAAAGACAAAATTAATGTAACAATTGTAACCTTAAGTATAAGGTCTTATAGGATTGTGACATTATGGGAATAACAAAGACCCCTATTTTGTATAGGCCAGTTATTATCCAAAGTTCCTTCCAAATATAAGTGACTTCATGATTCTGTGAATTCTGCACTAAATCAGGGTTACTCAGTCTCTGCACTATGAACATTGTGGGTTTTCACTGGGGTTGGGGAAGGCTCTCCAGTTCATTTCAGAATATTTAGCAGCATCTCAGGCTGAAGAAAGACAATGAGAATTGTCTCCAGATATTGCCAAATGTACCCTGGGTGCCAAAATTGCAACCAGTTGAGAACCACAGTACTAGAGAAAGGGGTTTTTTGATATCTATTTTTTCTCTCTTTTATTCCCTACTAGAGAAGTTATGGGTTTACAGAAAAATCATGCATAAAATACGGAATTCCCCCACACCACGCTATTATTAACAACTTACATTGGTATGGAAGACTTGTTATAACTGATGAAAGCACATCTTTATAATTGTACTATAATTATAGCCCATGGTTTAATTTAAGGTTCACTGTTTGTATAGTGTAGTTCCATGGCCTTTTTCATTCTGTTACCATACATACAATCAAATATTTCCCCTTTTAATCACATTCAGATATATATTTCAATGCTATTATTTACATTCACAGTGTTGTACTACAATCATTACCACTATCCATTCCCAAAACATTACCATCAAAATATGGAATGTTTCACAAATTTGTGCTAATCTTCTCTGGAGCCTTCCAATTTTAGTATATGTGCTATCACACTGAGCACTAAATGTACATTTTTAGATTATACATTCTACTTTCCCCTTCATCATTTAGATTTCAGTGAAAATTGTAGGGTGCTATTTAAGCTTGGAGTGAAAACATCCTGGACTTTATGTCTGATAAAACTTCAAAAGAATTAAGAACAAGCTTTCTTTTTCATTTATTTATTTACATTTTAAAGACAATGATATTGTAATGCTTTCTAAAGTCTATTTTGGTATTTACTAATACTAACATTTTTATATATGACCCGTAAAAGAACTAAAACCACATAAATCCCCTAGGTTTTATAAGTTATGTTCTGCATCACTCTTTAAAAAGTTTTCATATTGAAAGAATGATTTATAGCATGTGAATTATATTCTGTTTCCCAAACCAGTATATATGCTTCTCTTTGGCTGTTTTGAGATAGGTAATTAAGTTGTCAAAATTACTTAGCAGTCATTACCTCCATTTCCAGAAACAATTTAAGATCACCAAAAAAGAATGAGGAAATCTTTTTCAGAGGTATTTCGGGGGGCCGGAGGAGGAATGGGGGACAATCACTGTCCTTTGTAACCATCCTCTGACATTGCTTTATTTACCTCAATCTTAAACCCTGGAACAGAGCAAGCATTTCACTTTGGCGATCAATAAAAA
This sequence comes from Dasypus novemcinctus, assembly GCF_030445035.2. NCBI lineage: Eukaryota > Metazoa > Chordata > Mammalia > Cingulata > Dasypodidae > Dasypus > Dasypus novemcinctus. The sequence continues at coordinate 15,481,791 of NC_080687.1, read as the reverse complement.
GGAAGAAGGTCTATGTGTGATCAAGTCAGCTGCAACTCTAGTTCAAAATAAGGCAGAATTGAGTCATTAGCACAGACTCCGGTAGATTTTAAACAAATTTTGCTTTCTACTGTTTAAACAATAAGAAAGGGAAAGAATAGGACTGCTGTTGCATGTACCTGAGATATACTTGAACCCTAAACATCACTGCCTGAATTCTCACACTGAACTCCAGCATCCAGTCTCAGGAGGCAGTTCTTAGAATTCAGACCGTTGCCTCCTGACATCCCCCCTGAAGTAGCTTCACCCAAATTCTCCCCCAAATACTTCTTAGTCATTTGAAAAATGCATGTGAATATAAAGAAGCTCCTGAAACTACACACAAAAAAGCATATGGTCTTATTTTCACTTTCTGAATGTATGATGTTAAGGAATTCTTAAATAGAAATACAATATGAAAATACAACCACAGTCCTTTATTCTAACCCCTGTAGTTTTAAAATATTGTTAGAACACAAGAAAGTGTATGTAAACCCAGGGTAAAATCACCATTGGGGAAATTCTTTAAATAATTAAGTAAAAATAGATTGTTATGGATGGGCATTTTGTCCCCAACACATTGATTATAATAGGCCCTTGGTAACTGTTGAATTAGAAATTCATAAATTTGTTATTGGTTGTTTTTATTCTGAAGCCTTGGCTTTTCTGTGATTCTGCCCCAGACTTTTTTGTTACCTTTTCCAAGATAATTCCCTTTACTTCTGTTCTGATTTGGATCCTGTTTCCTCAATCCCGTGACTTTCTCTCTCTAGGATTATTTTTCAGTTAGGGGAAGACATTTTCCAGAGCTCCCTGAGAAGTGGTACTTGGCAGGTTAATTTTTTGAGAACTCACATGTCTGCAAATGTCTTCATTATACTCATTCTTGATTTATGGTTGGGTAGGTATAAAATTCCCTCCTCACTGTGAAGGTTTTGTTCCATTGTGTTCTAGCTTGCTGCACAGTTGTTGGGAAGTCCAATGTCATTCTAGTAGCTCATTCTTATTGTGTGATCTGTTTTTTATCTGTGGAAACTTTTAGACATTTAAGACTGCCTAACTCTTAGCTCATTCCTAAGAGCTCCCCTCCCCTTTTTTACTCATTATCAATCATATGCAAACTAACTTCTGGCAGTTTTTCATTTGTGAAATTTGTAACACAAAGTAGTGAAAATCGCCATTTAAAGAGCAAACCTTGGAATTTTGTGCCATGATAAGATTATCACTATTTTTCAGTTGAGCAAAATGTTGCCAGTATGTGTGACTTTATCACGATTAACTAGAGAATTTTTAGTGACTTGCTAATCCCAAATCTAATAGTCTTTAATTAGTTCTTGTTCCTTTCAACTTTTCTTTAGCTTTAGAGTCACTATTCCTGCAGCCTCAAAATTTTCTCCTATTTGGTTTCCCATAGTAGACTAGTTTTCCCTTTCTCCCTCGGTTTACTTAGTAGCCTTCTCCTCTTGTCCCTGGTTCCTAAAGGTGGCTATGTCATTGGTTTCTCTGCTGGTTGTTCTCCTGTATTTTGTTATATTTATGTGATGTTTTAATTTGCTAAAAGGTGCTGAAAGCAATAAACCAGAATGGGTTGGCTTTTACAATGGGGTTTATTGGCTTGTAAGCCTAAAACTCCAAAGGCAAGAAAAAATGTCCAAAGCAAGCCATCAGGCAATACTTTCTCCTCAAAAACTGACTGAGGGCAATCCTGGACTTCTCTGACACATGGAAAGGCATGTGGTGGAGTCTGCCAGTCTCTGCCTTCTCTTCCAGGTTCTGTTACTTTCAGTTTCTGGCTATTTCATCTGGGGCTTTCTCTCTTAGCTTCTGTGGGTTCCTCTATGAGCTCCTATGAGTTCTCCTATGCACTCCTGTGTCTTTTTTCTTTGTGTGTCTTTCTATAACCATTCCATTTATAAAGGACTTCAGTAAGAGGATTAAGACCCACTGTGGATCATAACTTACTAACCTAATCAAAGGTATTTAACTGAAGTAATCTAATCAAAAGTCTCATCTACAATAGGTTCACAACCACAGGAATGAATTGCCTCTAAGAATATGCTCTACTACCTAAGGTAAGAGGTCTCATTTAATTTTAGAACAAATGTCACTGTTATGAATGTTACTTCCAAGAGATGTTTTTGACCCTTTATTTCTATCCCTATTGTCCTCAGTGTGGTACACTGGGAGAAAAAGCTGAATCAAAATCCTAGAACAGAGGCTGGCAAACTTTTTCTGTTGTAAGTCAGATGGTAAGTATTTTAGACTCTGTGGGATATACAGTCTCTCTCACAAATAAGCTACTCTGCTATTGTATTGCAGAGTCATTCACAGTCAATACATTAAAAAAAAGAGTGGCTGTGTTTCAATAAAACTTTATTTACAAAACAAGCAGTAAGCCCTATTTTGTTACCCCTTGTCTAGAGACTTGAGCTGTGTCTTGAATTTTCTAATAAATACCTTTTGACCTTAAGAGAATTATTTAACTTTTTTGGCCCTCAGTGTCATAAAAAATCTTGCATTAAAAATGATCTCTTTTGCCAAGAATTTTCTTCTTTTCATTCCCTACCTTATAGGTTTCCTGAACGCCTATTCAGTTTTACACCCAGCTCAAATATCACCTATTCTTAATTTTTTAATAAATTCAAAATTGTCTTTCATATGAATTATATACCAGCTATTTGAATTCCCTCCCTAGACAGAAATGACCATCCCTTCTTTTATTCCCATGTACTATAACTCTTAGTTTGACCTTATAATTGTGGTTTACGTGGATTTCCTCATCTCTCATCTTTGAGCTTATTCTTTAAGGCCTCTGCATCTACTGCAGTACCTGCAATGTATTTGTGCTGAGGAGTTATCTGTTAAATATCTGTTTATTCTAACTGCCTATATGTTCTTTAGGTTGTCTTTCAGCTAAAAAATTAATTTGATTACTGTAAGTATCCATGTTTTAAACCAAACTCATCCTTTTTCTTCCTAAATCCATTTCTCCCTGTGTTTAAACACCCTCAGTTTTAGGTACCCAGGTTTCAAAATTAAATCCATCTGCACCGTGATCAGGAGATTAGAATTTGAGTCAGACAGATGTGAATTGGAGGCCTCACTCTTCTGCTTGACGTAACGTGGGATCTTGGATGAGTTATTAATCTCTCTAGGCCTCAATTTCAGCATCTGCACAAGGGGGATGGAAACAGTATGTGCAACATGTGTTTATGTAAACATTAGAGAAATCTTGTATTTTAAATGTACAGCTGGCACTTTACAAATGGCTCTTATTAATAAATTACATTCATTCTACCATCCCTAGTAGAATGATCTTTAATAAACCTATTAGTAAAACTCATTTTTCCTTCAACTTTTATAATGGTCATTCTACCCGATGTCTTTTATCCTTAACACATGACATACTTGGGCAAATTCAATGTGAACTAATTCCTTTTGGAGACATATAGTTTCTATTTAATACTCAGGTAAAATATGTTAAACTAAATCATATAGCCTACAATTTAGTTTTTAATCAATTGATAATATTTGTTTGGATGTAACACTTCTTTAACAATCATGTGTTTTGTCTACAGAAGGGAAATATTATCTGGTTTTTATTTTTAAATGTGTTGAGAAAATCCCCAATATGCTTTGGACTACTCTTTCTTAAATGCACCTGAACATTTTGTAGCCTTTGGCTTTCAGTAAATCGGCCTATTACTATTACTGAATAAATCGAACATTTTTTAAAGAATAAGGTTTTTTGCCTTTTCATTTGTAACTCTGAACATAGCCATTAATTTAGTGTCTGTACCATGTCAATCTTTCTGCAGAACACAAAGCCCTATGCAGACTCCAAGATATATTCCTAAAGTTTAATTCAGTCCTAAATATCTATTTTCTTGTGATGGTTCTTCAATTCTGCTCTGGAATAATATTTTAATTTTTAGTTTTATTGAACTTTGTATAAACTTGTGCTATTTTTATTACTAGATTATAAGCTGTGTGTCTGAAATAAAATTATTTTACTAATGTTTCTATTCTTGTACCACCTGGTATAGATTTCTAGAGACACATTTCATTCCTTTCCCCTCACTCTGCGTTAATGTAATATAAATTAGAATTAGCAAAACTGAACAACTCTGTCTTAGTCTCTTTCCATAGATTAACTGAACAAATAGTTCTTGATTTCACATTATGGACATGTTGGCATTAGAGTAATATTATTTCTTTTCTTTGAGGAAAAAATCAGTGAATGAAATTATGTCTCGTAAATATTCTAAGTGTCTGAACCAGAGGTATTCGTATTTTCTTAAAGCATGTGATATTATGCCTTACAAACCCCATTCTTCTTTTACAAATACCTGTACAATGATTGAGGTTGCAATATGAACACAATGTCCCACACCTCATCTTTGTTATCTCTGATTAAAAAACTCATTATGGCTATTATTTATTTTTGTTACTCTCTAAGAACTAAGTTATTAAGACCAGTATAAAAATTTTAAACAGAAATACAAAAGCAAACAGTAAGTTTCATAGGAAATTCATCAAACTTAACATAGTAATAAGTGCTGTAATAAACTCTCAAACATAATGAATAACAAACAACTAAAACTGTGTGAATTAACCTTTGTCCACCAGCTCCACCATATGGCATTGTGAGAATTTACAGTTTATATTCAAGGGAAAAATCATTTAGCAAATATTTAAAACAACTCCATAGTGAATTAACGTTCCATGGCTAAAATTAAAGTTATCTGAAATTTTCTATCAATAATGAATGTGAATCCCTTAAATGCAATCTAAGTCTAGTATTGTGGTAAGAATGTAGTATTTTTCCCCTGGGAAAACGTGTTAGGGTAAACTGAATTTTAAACCTAAACTTTTACAGAATGTTTTACAATGTTATTTTTCAGTTTACAATGTTGGATTACAGTCCAAGTTTTGTCTCATTTTATCCAATATCTATTTTATGCAGCAATCTTGTATCACCATATAAATTGCATTATTTCAAAAATATAGGAAGATATGAAAACCATCCCTTTATAAATGTTAGAAGCCTTTAAAAATAAAATTATTTCCTCAATTTAACTTTTTGCCACGCTCCCCTCTTGGTCTGCTTCCTTGAATTGGAGCATGCAAGAATAATTTAAAGAAATAAATCCCACGGAAGTATTGTTGTGAGTAGCATAATCCAAAGTTAGCTAGCTTAAGCAAAAGGAGAGGGTTTGGGAGGAATTTAAAGTTTCCTACACAGGTGGAGAAGGAGTTGAATAAGAAAGTTAGGAAGAGAGGGAGTTACTGTGTTGCCGTAGTAACAGACCTTGTCTCCAGGTGCTCTGTGTCTGGGTTGCAGCACAGAGCTGAGTTCTAGTGCCTTCTGGCTCTCTCAGGTCTAACTGTAAGAATTGGGATTGGGCCTGCTTAACTCAGGTACCTGCCCTCAGCTAATCAGCTGTCCCAGGGCAGGCTTAGAGTTGCTAACAGACAACAAAAAAGCAGTTGTTGTGCACCCTGCTGAATGTCTTTAACACCTGGGTGGTGCAGATGTAGATGGAACAAAAGAAGCATTTTAAGGCAGTGGAAATATTAAAAGTAGGATGTACCTTTTTATCTAGATTAGATGTTAAATTAACCAAGTAGAAATTAATTAACCAGGTAATTGACCATTTCCAGCCCAGTAGATTTAAGTAAAAAATTCCTTTTTATAGATTTTAAACCAGAAGAATAATGCATGGTGGGAGAATTACGAACTTGGTGCAAATTTGGTCTACTTTGTTTGGACAGACTGTAGGAATAGCCAGTTAATAAAAAGAAAGGGTAGATCATAAAGCATTTGATCACATATGACCAAAGAAGGTGATACGAAATGTGGCAACACTCTTGACCAAAAAACGTTTTCCCAGCAGCACGTCTGAGAAGTATTAATATTACCAGATGCCATGAGTAACAGCAGCTTACTGTGGACACAACACAAAGTGGAGTCTGCAGGTGGGAGCCACTCCATCCTGTCGGGAGTGGTGAATCTCAAGGATTCACAACAAATACGTGAGCATGATGCCCTTCTCAAATATCTTTTAATCCTGAGGGGAAGCTCTTGATAACAGAATAATTGTCCCCAGTATTCATTGAGTATTTGCTCCCTGTCAGTCTCTTGTCTGTTTTACAAGCACTTATGTATTTAAGCATTACAACACTCAAATGACGAAAGTGCATTCAGTCCTCAATATTCACAGCGTGAATTCATCTACTTGCCAAAATGTATCTGTAACCCTAATATCAATACTCACAGTGCATCTTGTGGTCACTCATATTCATGTGCAGAGCAGCTAAATTTTGAGTCTTACAACATGCCTGTTCCCAGCTGAGGTTGAACAAGTCAACATTCTGCCTCCTTGTTTTAGCTCTCATACTTTAAACAAGTGTCCTTTTCATGGTTTCTTTAGTGCTACATTTTATCCCCACAATTTAGTGCTTTTTTTTTTTTTTAATTTCTGGTGACTTTGTTTGAGCGTGGCCCCAAAATGTAGTGCTGAAGTGCTATCTAGTGTTTCTAAGTGCAAGAATGTTGTGATGTGCCTTATGTATTAGATAAGTTTTGGTCAGGCATGACTTTTAGTTCTACTGGCTCTGACTTTTATTGAATCAACAGTATATATTGCATAAGGTGTCTTTAAACAGAAACACACATAAAACAAGGTTATATCTTGGTGGGTTTATTAAAATATTGTGATCAGTGGCTTGCTCACTGAATTTCCTCAAGGACCAGTGGTTCAGTATTTGCTAATAAATTGTTTGCAGAGACTTTATAGAATATAACTGCCATGAATAATGAGAATCAGTTATATTATTATTATTATTATTATCCTCTTCTTAAACACTGGGAAACTGAGAAATATAGTAAGTAACTGTGATGGTTAATTTCATGGGTCGACTTGGCTAGGTTACAGTGTCCAGTAAATTTTTTTCTTTTTTTTTAAAGTTTTTTAAATTTATTTCTCTCCCCTTCTCCCCCTCCCCCCCCCCCCCAGTTGTCTGCACTCTTGTCCATTTGCTGTGTGTTAGTCTGTGTCCACTTGTATTCTTGTCAGCGGTGTCCAGTAATTTTATAAAGCATGCACCGGCCTGACTGCTACAGTGAGGGTATTTCATAATCACTTGATTTACAATCACTTGATTACATTGATGGCTGACTGCATCTATAACCAACAAAGCAGATTTCTCTCATCAATGAAGGGGGATATCCTTATCCAATTAGTTGGAGGTCTTAAAGCCCTAACTGAGGATTTCAGAAGTTAGAAAGTTAGAAAGAATTTCTGCCTCTACTTTAGCCAGCCAGCTTCTCCTAGAGAATTCAGCTTCACCTTCATGGGAATTTCCAACTTGCAGCCTGCTCTGTGCCCTATGGAATTCAGATTTACCAATTCCCACAGTTGCTGAGTCAGTTCCTCTAATACCTTTCTTAATGTTTATAAACAAACATTATATATATACCCTGTCAGTTCTGTTTCTCTTACTAATACAGTAACTTTACCCAAGATCACACATCAAAAAATGATTTAAATGCAGTAAAATAGTTCTGGAGACTATGTAAGGACAAATTTCTGTACAAAAGCAAATTTAAGGTTTATACAGAGAAATAAATTATGCTTTCCCCAAACTCACTGAAAATATAGTGTATAAATTCAATTGTAATATAATTCAAATCGAAGGAGAAGATTCCAAATATCTATTATATGCCTTGTTCTGTGTTAAATGTCAGATACATGGTGATAAATATTTCTTGCAGTCCAGAATTTCAGTCTCCCAAGCAGTTGATAGTACTAGACATGCTTCCAAGCATGGAGAATCTAGCCCAAAGAATTTCATAGAAGCAGTTACTAATTATTATTTGCATTATTTATTTGATAACAGAAATAAAAATCCTACACTGAGAACCTATTTTTAAGTCAGTTGTTTTTCCTCCATTATCTTACGTAGCTTTCACAACAATATTGTCAGATTGGTGTTATTATTCCACTTTACAGAGAGGAAAGTAGAACTATGAGAGCTTAATCATCAAGTCCCAGGTTGCAAAGTAAGTGGTGGTAAAGTTGGCTTTCAACCCCTTTTTTTGTTTTGTTTTGTTTCAGTTTTAAAACTTGTGCTTTTTCCATTACACTGAATGATACCACTCACAAATTAATTAGCCTTCATGTGTTTAGTCTTGTCTCCTCAGATATTTGGTAAGCTGTAAGACACTGCCATGTGCCAATGAATTCTCTCTGAGAGGACAATTATCAGGGAGTGAGTAAGCAAGACTTGTGATTATATCACTCAAATCACAACTCATAGATGGTTATGTTGCTCTCCAAATGCAGAGCTATCCTGCTGAAGACTTTTTTAAGCAATCAGTAATACTCTCTACAGAATTATAAAGTTATTTTTTCTAACTTTTCCCTCAGAGATTTCTCTCAGTCAGCATTCTACATGACCAAACAATGAGCAAGGATATCACCCCAGAATTCACTTTGGTTGAAAAATAGCACAGTAAATGGCCACTCTGCATCAGGGGTTGATTCGATCAGTTGGAAACTATGTATACAGATGTGTATATGCTTGTCATAGGCTTATAAGCCTCTGAGTGGCTATTTAGATATCTTTGAGTATATTTCTGCTTTGGAAAGCATTCTGGGCACTACTTGCCAAGACTCTATCATTTTATCTTGAACGAAAGTAACAATTCACTCACACACCCAGGTTTGCAGGAGGTCTGGGCACTTAATACAGTCTATTATCTGCTTTCATTATCTTTCTTCCTGCCTGAATTAGCTCAACAATTTCCAGACATTGCTACTTTCATACAATTTTTCATTTTCTCTGATGTCATCATTTTATCACTAAATTTTTGATCTTCATAGCTCATCTAAGTTTTATACTTTTGGAGAAAGAATTGATTTATAAGTGCCTTCATTTTTCCCAACTTAAAATTTAACTCTTGCTTTACCTTATATTTCTATTTCATGAAACTATTTGATACCTTTTAAAAATTTATTCAGATATCAGTCCTTGAAACTAATTTGAAATGTCTCCTTAATCCTAACTTACATATTCTAGAAATGTGAACACTGGACTAACATTTTTCCTTCTGGGGGATAATAACAACTATTCCATAGCAGAAGACACTGTATGGAATGTCATACAAATATTATTAAATACTCTTTGCAAATATTAAAATTGATTCCTATTTATAAATATTCATTTTAAACTTGTTTGAAGTCATCCAACTATACTAATATGCATTCCTTCCAGAGTACCACTAATCTGTTATAAAAATGTCCTATTAAATTATTCTTTTTGCAGGTTTCCTCAACATACCAGATTCTTCATATCTACCAGGGATGTTATCTTATCTAAGAATCCTATCAAGCTTAAGGTCAGACTTCCAGGGGAGATGGATGAGTAGGGAGCTCCAAGACTCAGTCTTTCCGCCAAAACAACTATTCAAAACAAGCAGGAATTTTCTGAAACAATTATTTTGAAACTTCAGAGGCCAGAAGAATGCTATACAGCATCCAGGGAAGAGTAGGAAGAAGAGGCTGATAAATTATGGTAAAGGACCATAAATTGCTCTCTTCACATGGTGCCTACTGTCACCCATTACCCAATTTGGCAACAGGCCACCGTAGGGTCCAGCCTCTGGCTAGTGGCTGCTGATGACAAAAAGGGATATAAAAATCCTCTTGCCCAAAAATGGAAGTGTACACAGCTGATTACAGATCACAGCTTTTGATTAGCAAATTCAGATTTCTGGGCTCTGGGTCTGAGGGCAGCTATTGTTTCAACCCTCCTAGACAAAAGCAGAGGCAGTCATTGTTACAACCCTCCCTAGAAAGGGGTGGAAGTGGTAGAGATTTAAAGATTCTGGGCAGCCTACGTTTGCTGGGCAGGTCAGGAACACTCAGCTTTGGGGACCCATTATAGAAGTTTTTGGTGCTCTTCCTACCTCTCCACAGAGAACTTTGGAGCCAATTTGTGTGCCCATCATGCGCTCCTTGCCCTGTTTTTGCTGGGAAAGACTAAATTGGAAAGTCCTCCCCCTCTAGGCAAGAGCAGCATGAGACAATGAAAGTAGTCTAAAAACTATAGGGGTGGACACTCTGGGACAAAGGGCTGCCTGCTTCAGATACCCAGTAGAGGGAGGTTTGTCCCATGGGAAACAAAGGGGACAACCAAACTTCTGGAAAACAGGGAACTCCAAAACAACTAACAAGCAAAATTCCGACACAAGACACAGGCCCAATAAGACAGGGAAAACCCTGCACAGTGCATTCACCTTAGGCAAACCTTCCTGATAGAAGGGCTAAAGCTCAAAAAAATCTGTCTTATCAGCAGTTAGTTACAAAACCAGGAAACATACATTCTAAGGAGTAAATCCCAGTGTTAACATTTTAAAATATTGAAATGTACAATGGGCAACAAAAGAGTACAAGACAAAGAAACAGGAAATGATGGCCCATTCAAAGGAAGAGGATAAAAATACAGGAAATGCCGAAGTAGGCAAGAATATGGGCATACTAAAGAAAGTCATTAAAAAATACTTAAATAGATGAAGGAAAATAGAGAGAAAGAACTAAAGGAGATCAGGAAAACAATAAATGAACAATATGAGAGTCTAAGTAAAGAGATAGACATTTTAAAAAGGAACCAAACAGAACTAGTGGAGTTTAAGACCATAATGACAGGAATGAAAAATGCCCAGGAAGGTTTCAAGAGCATATTGGAGCTGGCAGAAGAAAGAACCAGTGAACTAGAAGACAAGACACTTGAAATGAGTCAGGGTGAGGAGCAGAAAGAAAAAATAAATAATAAAAGTGAAAATAGCCTAAGATAGCTATGGAACACCATCAAGCATGCCAATATACATATACACATTATGGGAGTCCCAGAAGTAGAAGAAAGAGAGAAAGGGGCAGGAGGAATAGTCAAAGAAATAATAACAGAGAATTTCACAAACATAACAATAGATGTGAATTGAGGAAGCTCAGAGAACACCAAATAGGATAAACATGAAGAAAAATACACCCTGCCATGTACTGATTGCACTATCAAATGCAAAAAGTAAAGACAGAGTTCTGAAAACTGCAAGAGAAAAGTATCATATTACATAGAAGGGAATCCCAAGAAGGTTGAGTGCCGATTTCTCATCAGAAACCATGAAGGCAAGAAGGCAGTGAGTTGAAAAACTTGAAGAACTGAAGGAAAATAACTGCCATTCAGGATTTTTACATCCAATAAGACTGTCTTTTAAAAATGAGGAAGGAATTAAGACATTCTCAGATAAACTGGAGCTGAGAGAGTACATCGCTACTAGACCTGCCTTACAAGTAATATAAAGGGAGGTCTTCAGACTGAAATGAAAGGACACTAGAGAGAGGTTCAAAGCAGCACAAAGAAATAAAGACCTTTGGTAAAGGCATCCATTTGGGTAGTTATAAATGGCAAGATTATTATATTGTATTGTTTGGTATGTACTCCATTTTTTAATTTAATTTTTATTGTATTGTATTGTGTCACATCAGAAATATAGGGGGTTCCCATAAACCTCAACCTAACCCATTCCCACACTTGTCCCCATTAACAGCCTCTTTGATTAGTGTGGTACATTTGTTGCAATTGATAAACACATATTGAAGCATTGCTAACAGCCATGGTCAATAGTTTACATTATAATTTACACTTTGCTCTGCACAATTTTATAGGTTTTGACAAAATTTATAATGGCCTGTATCTGTCATTGCAATATCATTCAGAACAATTTCAATGTACCAAAAATACCCAAAGTTACAGCTCTTCCCTCTCCTTCCCCTCAGAATCTCTTGTGACTACTGCCTTTATATCAATGTTACAAGTTCTTCCATTGCTAGAATAATAAGTCTACTTTAGTTCATAGTTGCATTCCCCCCTTATGTTTATTCATTCCTCAGTCTTGAGGATTTGGGGATGGTGATGCCTATTCTCTTTCTCAGTGAAAGGGGGCTTAAATTCCATGGGACAGATGGATAGAACTGTCTTGCTTTCAGTTTTAGATACTCCTGTTTTTTGGGATGGGCACTGTCCATCATCATCCTTCTGTTAGTTGTCCTGGGTGAGTCCAGTGAACTGGAGAGCATATTTTGCAACTCTGCTGAAATTTGGGATCAACCAGCATATGAAGAGCATGAAGAATTAAGTTTTGGGGACATATATTTAACAAGTATAGTGCTAATTATAGGTTCAAATAGAAGGAACAGAAGAGCCATGTGTTGGGAATTATATATGAATCTAACTCTGTTACACTGATGAACATATATTCCAAGGTAAGGTCCACTGACAAGGTGCTTATTCCTGAAATTATTTGCCCTGTTTATAGTGTCTAGATGTCTCTAGACTCTTTAGAAACCCCATTGCTTGAAGCACTGTTTACCGTGACAGTCAATGAGATACTGCTGAGACATGCTTAAGCATAACCTGCCAACTCATTTTGAAATCTCAGCCATAAAAACTCCTTTGTATTTAATATTTCCCCCTTTTGGTCAAGGTCTTTTTCCAAATGCATCACTAGTTGGTGCTTGGTAATAATCCCTCAGTGCCAGGGAGGCTCATCCCCAGGAGTCATATCCCATGTCTTGGGTAAAGTAGTACATTTATATGCTGAATTTGGCTTAAAGAGAGGACACATTTGAGCAGCAAGGAAGCTCTAAGGAAATAACTCTTAGGCAATATATAATACTAGCTAAGTTTCAATTTCACAAGAAAAGGTTCATAAGTACAACCATCAATATCAAGGGCCTGGTGTATTGTTCTCCTTTGTTAGGCTCTGCCTGTTTAACCTAAGGATTCTTGATGTTCTATTAGAGAATGTAGCAGGGCTTCCTAGGATGGTAATTCAATATTCTTTTAGTTATTATGTAGGACTCCACCCACCAAGACAATTCTCCACGACCACTTGAACATATTCCATAAAGGCATGCCCCAAGTTCACCCCTCCCCACATATCCCTATCACTGATACTCTGCACCAGTGAACCTCCCCTGCTATAGTTGTGAGACTTCTGCAATCCTAAACCTTCCCAAAAGCAAAGCCAAAAAAATAAATAAATAAAAAGAATTTTAAGATAATAATAATATAACAAATAAAATGCAAAAAAAATTTAAATCAATTTTTTAACTTTATCTTTCATCACTGTATGATATAGTGACTTTTATGTACTGTGACAATTTATTCCATTTGTTCCCCCCGTGTCTTATTTTTTTCACTTTATTTTTAAAGAAGCTTTAGGTTACAGAAAAGCCACATAGAAAATATAAGGGATTGCCATATACATTACACCCCCCCTTCTCACATTTTCCTCTATTAATTACATCTTATATGAGAATGGTACATTTGTTACAATTGATGAGCAAATATTGAAACATTGCTGCTAACTGTGGTGTATTAGTCAGCCAAAGAGGTGCTGATGCAAAGTACCAGAAATCTGTTGACTTTTATAAAGGATATTTATTTGGGGTAGAAGCTTATTGTCACAAGGTCATAAAGAGTAAGTTACTTCCCTCACCAAAGCCTGTTGCAACGTGTTAGAGCAAGATGGTTGCTGGTCCCTGTGAGGGTTCAGCCTTCCTCTTCCTATTAAGGCTACATGGTTCCACTTCTGGTCTCAGCTGTAGGCTGGCATCTCTTTCCCTGCTACACTGCTCTGCTCTCTCCACAAGGCCAGCTGTAAACTATCAGGCAATGTATAGGATCACTCCCCGGGCCTTCAATGTCAAAACTAAGCTCTCTCCTCTGTAATTTCCTGCGTGGGTGTCCACATATCAAAGGGGCGGGAACTCAATGTCCAACTGACTGATGTTGCCAAATCAAGTCCTAATCTTAATTTAACCAAGTAAGAGTGAAACCTCTCAATTTCATATAATCGAAGGCTATTATACCCATAGGAACAGACCAGTTTACAAACATAATCAATATTTCTTTTTGTAATTCATCAATAATATCAAAGTGCCACATGTGGTCAATCATTTACATTAGGTTTACATTTTCCACCCTACATTTTTTAGGTCTTGACAAAATTTATAACAGTCTGTATCATTGCAAGATCATGCAGAACATTCCAATGCCCTAAAATGCCTTATATTCCGTCCATTCTATTGTTCCCCTGTCTTGGAAACTATGGTAATTACTAAATTTCAATTTTGAAGAAAAGATTCTTAGATACTTGCAATAATATTGAGGGCTTGACATATTGGTCTGTTTTCTTTTATTAGGCACCACCTATATTCTCAAGGAATTCTTGCCTCTCTAATTGAGAACATAGCAGGACTTCCCAGAATGGAAGCTTAATATTTTCTTGTTTATTGTGTGGGTCTCTGCCCACTGAGATAATATACTATGACCAGATGAACACTTTTCATATTCCATAGAAGCACACCCAAGATGTGCCTTATCCCCATATCTCCCCACCCCCACTGCCCTGCACCAGTAACCCTCCCTGCCATATTTGCCAAAAGAACATTCCACCATTGTAGGTTTACCACAGACCTACAAATCTCCAGAGTTCACCTGTTCCTTCCTCCAACATTCCCTCCAGTTCCATGGATAGTCCAACACAACCCCAACCCTACCCCCCCTCACATTTCACACAGTTGACCCCAGTCACATCACTGCGCCACTATCAACCCCATTTACTGCCCAACCACCCCTTCCACCTTATCATAGGTTTTGTCCATATTGGCATCAGCTCACCACACTCTATTCCCTTTCTGTCTGCTCTTAACCGATATTCCAAACTCTAGCTCTCTGAGTCTGGCTCAATTTGTTTAAATCATATCAGTGAGGCCATGTAATATTTGGCCTTCAGTTACTGGCTTACTTCACTCAATATAAGTTCTTCAAGATTCATCCATATTGCCCCATACTACATTCCATCTTACAGCTGAGTAATATTCCATTGTATGTATACACCACAATTTGCTTATCCATTCATCTGTTGATGGACACCTGGGTTGTTTCCAAGTTTTGGCAACAGTGAATAATGCCTCTATGAACATTGGTGTGCATATATCTGTTCACATCCCTGCTTTCAGTTTGGGTATATACACAGCAGTAGGATTGCTGAATCATATGACAGTTCTATATTTCAAGCTTCCTGAGGGACTTCCAAACTGTCCTCCACAATGGCTGCATCATTCAACATCCCCACCAGCAGTGGATGAGTGGTCTCTTTCCTCCACATTCTCTCCAACACTTGTTCTCTGTTTTTTTCCTAATAGCTGCCAGCCTAATAGGAGTAAGATTTCTCATTGTTAACTCCACTTCTTATTTCCTACAGGTGCTAAAATGCAGTGCATTAAAAGTAATGATAAATATACATATTTTGACATATAATGCACAGAGATATAAGTGATAACAAGGACAAAAAAAATGGTGGGGGGACAGAGTAGTATAGGAAAGGTGTACATGCATTCTCTTGAAGTTAAGCTGAATATCAATGGAAATTCTGACAGTACCTCATTGCTCATAAATACAGTTTTCTGGGATAGACTTAACATTGAGACAATTTTCATTTTGCGGTATTTTTTGCTATATAATTATTTTGAAATCAGTAATGGGTATTGTATGCTTTCTTTGCATTCCTATGACATTGCCTATTTAGTCAAAGTGGATGATTCCTCTACTTTTTTGTTGTATACAATTTGCTGGTATTTTACTTAATTTTTTATATCACTTATGAGAAGGCAGTATAGTAGACTCGTTTATGCCTATAGCTTTGTACTCAAAATAGATGTATATTCCAGTTCTGCAGCTAATTAGCTATGAGAGCATGAGAAACATTACTTAAACTTTATGACCCTCAGGCTCTTCATCTATAAAATGAGAACAGTATTATCTAGTTCACTGAATTGTTTAGTGTCAATTGCTTGACACTAACCATGAATAAGTGAAAAAGGTATTGTTAGTGATGGGAATGTAGTACTCAAATAATATTTGGCAAATAGAAAAGTGAGATTTATTTATACTTTTCTGTGATATTATCATTTGGTGTTTTTCTTTGTAATAGCATATGTTATAAAATGCTTCTGGTATCAGATTTTTAAATTTTTAAAAATTAATCATTCTCTAAAATAAATCATGAATCTCAGAATGATCTGTTTCTTAATATTTGGGGAAATGTATTGCTAGATCCTAATGCTAGAAACTTTAACAGAGGTAAATCTTTGCAAACTCTCTTCAGGTTTTCATTGATTAAAAATAATGCCCATTTTTAGTGTACAGTAACAATCTGTATATTCATAAAATCATTTGTATCTGCGGAATTCTCTCTATTGTCATTGAATTTGCTATTGTCTATAGCGAATTTTCTAACAGCGTGTCTGCTTTATTTTGGGAGTAATTTCTTCATGAAAAGGAAAGTGATCCTGCATTTGCTAACATGTTTATTAAGATTGTTTCATATTCTTTTATAATTTGCTTATTTCTCGTTGTTGTGTTTATTATAACCTTACTTCTAATTTTTCTGGTTTTATTTCATTTATTATCTGACTTTCTTAGTGAATTGTCAAGTCATACTTCCTTTTAATATATGAAGTGAGGCATTTAATACAAGTCTTCCTGTATGTGTGACTGTTTCTAACTTCCATACATTATTATAAGTAAACATGTCTTCTAGCATTTTCAAATAGTCTATAATTTTATTATTCCCTTTTTACCCAACATATGTTTAAATGTGTTTTCTTAAATTTTCAAATAATTGAGTATAACTTTTCTTATTCATTTTTGTAAATTTTATGAGAATAGTGATCAGAAACCATAATATTTTGCATTGTAAGATTTGGAGGGTTTGGGATTTATTTTCAGGTTTTGAATCCTAGCATGTGATCACTATTTGTAATTGTTTTATGATCTTGTGAAGTGAATATGTATTCTTTATATAATATGAAGCTTAGTAATTTAAGCCAAGCATAGTATTTGCCTTATTGCTTATGTTTTTATATACAATTAAAGAATAAAGAGATCAATGTTTCTTTCAAATTTTCCATATTTTAGTTATACTAAGGATATTACTTTGATCTTTTTGCATGAAATTTCTAACTCATTTTTATTTTGATTTGCTCTTTTAATTAACATAAAATATTCTCATTTTCTCATTTATAAAATTGTCTTGAATTGATATCAAAATTGAATTGAAATCAATTTTTAAATCCACTTTTCCTTATTTCTTTATATTTTATACTATATAAAATATATGAAATGTCTTCTTGGTTTTCATTTTATCAGTGATTTTGATAGTACTCAAATTGTCTTTAATTTTGATTGTGGGGAGTGGATGTGGCTCAAGCAACTGAGTGCCTGCTTCCCCCATGGGAGGTCCCAGGTTTGGTTCCTAGTGCCACCTTTAAAAAACAACAACAAACAACAAGCAAACAAACAAAAAATTCAACTCAAGCAGTTGTGGTTCAGTGGTTGAGTGCCAGCCTCTCACATATGAGGTCCAAGTACAATCCCCCACCCCATTGATTGTAAAATTGTATTTAAAATAATTTTTCTCCATTTATTAAATTCAATAGTAAAATCTAAGTCTTAATCCTGCCCTCCCCAAGGAGATAAGGAATTTAGCACACTTTAATTTTTTAATCATTTCCTTAATCATAATTTTTGGAAATAAGCACTGAGATTTTTATATTCAGGTTACCCTTTCCAAATTATCTCTTTTCTAAATTATATACCATTTCTGTGATGAATGGTTAATAATTATGTTTTCTATCCTATATTTGTTTACCTTTCATTCATAAGTATTTCATTGTGTATCTTTAAAACAAGACTTTTTATCATAAACACTGATCATACACAAATGCAAAAACCACTTCAATGTAATATAATTAACAATGCAGTCAGTGTACAAGTTTCCAATTATGTCATAAATTATAGTTACAAAAATTTTAAGTTTGTTGGAATAAGGTTG
Source organism: Dasypus novemcinctus (assembly GCF_030445035.2). Lineage (NCBI taxonomy): Eukaryota > Metazoa > Chordata > Mammalia > Cingulata > Dasypodidae > Dasypus > Dasypus novemcinctus. The sequence goes on along the minus strand of NC_080687.1, from coordinate 15,463,808 downwards.
AATAAGGATAAAAATAGGACTCACAAATTGTGAGCATTTGCTATGTCTTTTGATCTCTTTTAATCAATAGTGTCACCAATTATCTCTTTTCTTACTTGGTAATTTTAAGAAAGTTATTTGTCCTGTAGAGTTCCCCAAAATTTGAATTTTGCTCTATTGCATGTGCTTGGTGCAATAACAGTTCCTTTGCCCTCTGTCTCCCTATAAAAGGAAATTTGGATGGAGAGGCTTGATCAGATTTCAGTTTGAAAAAAAAAATTGTGTTTTTGAGGTGGGGGCAATATTCAAGACTAATTTGAACCCGTGTTCTTCCATCAAGAGGAACAAAACTTGGACGTGTGTCTTTTTGAGAATGCTAATTTACTCTTCATACAGTTATTTTTCCATTTGTAAGCTTCCGTTTATAAGAATAGCTCTAAAATTATATTTATCAGGAAGAATACATCATTTTAATGTCTTCTGAGCCCTTGAAGGCCTCAAAGGGCCTTCTTACTGCCTTCCTAATGGGATAGACTGTGTCAGTTGGCTGCTTGCTAAGAGTCAAAGTTCTGTATATTCTTGTCACAGTTTCTGCTTCGTGAAGTGTCCAACCCTCCCTTGAATTCTGAACTTGGGAAGGCAAGAAACCTGAGTTCTAGTCTTTTTCCATATATATTTGGGCCAGTAAGTTACTGAACCATTCTGGGCCTCAGAATAGCCATGAACTTGGGTGTATTAATTGACCTGTTTGGGCTTTAGTTTTCTAATCAAAACAGAGGAATCTTAATTCTACCTCATAAAGCCTCTTTAATGTATCATCAATTTAGGGAAATGTGGGTCTCTTTTATGCAGTGATTAAGGCGTTGCCTTATTCTTCATGTTCAGAGGATTCTGGCAGTGGCTTGCTGACAATCCATGACTCAGTCTAACTTTGTGGCATGGCCATCTCTCTCTGCTTCTACATAAGGCATCTGTGTCTGTCAAAATTTTCTCTTCTTATGAGGACTCTAGTCATATTGGATTAGGGTCCACCCTAACCCAGCTTGCCTCACCTTAGCTAATATCATCATCAAAGAGCCTATTTACAGATGGCTTCCCATCCCAAGGCCTGGAATTTGGCCTTGAACAAGTCTTTTCAGAGTACATGATTCAATCCCTCATATACCATTACTCCAGACAAGACAGAGAAATTTCCTCCAGTCCAGAATGATCTCTAGTATCCATAACCAATAAATCCATTTTTTTTTAAGCCAGCAACCACTTTTCCAACTTGTGTTCCATCAGTAGAAAAGGCAAACAGAAGAGCTATCACCAAATGATGAATCAGCAAACCATGGAGTATGATAAGCTGATGGAGAGGGTCAGTAGAGCTAGCATGGTCGAGAAATTTAAATCTAACTTTCTGTAGTGAAGAAGTAAATATCAAACAAAACAAACAAAAGGAAAAACCTGGTTTGCGCTGGAGAACTCTGGAACGGCTCAGGAATAGGAAGCATCAGGCATCTCTCCAGGCATAGAGGAAAAGGAGGAAGAGGCTGCTGGAAGGGAGAGAATAGAGTTAGTATGCATGAGAAGCAGTTAGACTCGCAGGTTCTCCCCCAAGTGTGGCCAGTGGCTGCCCTCTCCTCACTGGCAGCAGAAGACAGGAGGTTGGCTCTTTTTGGAAGTTGCATCAGAACGCTGCAGATGGAACCACAGGCACAGAGAAGGCCTGGGACTGAGCCAGGTGGGCAAAAGGCCAGCCCCACCGCCTTCCCTGCAGCCCTTTCCCTTGGTCAGTTCTCACAATGTGGGTTACGAGACTTCCCTACCAGAGCTTGAAGGAATCCATTTTGAAGGGAGAGGGACCAGAGAACCCCTGAATTAGGATGAAAGGAAGGCCAAGAATGAAAGCTGAGCTGCAAACCTCAAAAGCAACGAGCCCAGTTACAGCAGGAGGCCCCCAGGGTACAGGAGGGATGTCGCCAAGATCAAAACTAGACAATAGGTTGACTGGTGCTTCAGACTAAATTGACAGGGATTTCATCTAAGGGGGAAATTTAGCAATAGGTACTTAGAAAGCCAAGCACATTTTAAAAAGGCATAATTAGCTCTAAGAAAATAAAAAAGACATATTTCCAAAACATACTATGTGTCTTCCATGAGCAAAACTCACCCAATCATAAATTGTACATGCTAAAGACCAACTTAGCCAAAAATTATCATGAATTCAATAGGGAGATTGGAGTTAAGACTGTGCCTCAGTATGTATGTGCATAGGTGTGTGTGTTTGGAGTTGTAGCTGAGAGGGTGTAGAATAGGGGAGAACTTAAAAATCCATAACTGAGAAATTAAGAAAGTCATTTAAGCCCTTTATTTAAAACATGAAAACAAATCTGGTAAAAAGCTGAAAGCGACTGCTGCATCAGGGGAGTAGAACTTGGGAATTGAGAAGTGAAGGGTGGCACTGCTGTTGTGTTTAAAGTTTGTTTTTATTTGTACGTGTACAGCTTCAATTAAAAACTTTAAAAATAATTTAATTAAATAGAAAAAAAAATTAGTGCATGGTAATGAACCTTTACCACCTGTATTTAACTAAACCTGTAATTATGTTCTGGTGTCTCTCCTATTTATACCTGCAGAGTCTATCTAGCTTCTAGGCTTTCAATAAATTCTTTGAATTGAAAATGTAAGTCTAATTAATTTAAAATGAGCCTTGTTTTTTACAGAAAGTAAAAGGGCATGAATTGCAGAACACTAAAGTATTCAAATTAGCATGAATTGCTGTACTGGCAGAGAGTTAGTCTTAATATCAGACCTTGTTTAAAATACATCTCTTCCACTTACCATCTGTGTGATATTGTGGAAGATTCTTAAATCTCTAACATCATCATTTTCTCCTTCTTAAATGGTAATTATTATAGTTCACTCATGGGTTGCTTTGACATTTAAAGGAAATTATATGTATTACAGTTTGTGGCACCTATTGAGTATGCATCAAATAAATGCCAGTTTTCCTTTTTGGAACCTCGATAAATTGTTTAATGACTTCAGTGAAAAAATATGCATGGACTTACATTTCCTTGATGAATTAATTTATAGAAAGGAAGTAGAGAATTGATTGGGTGATGTAATATAGCAAATAACACTGTGCAGAGTCAAGGCTAAGACTATAAGGTGATATGTTTCAGTCCATGGAAACAGATTCATAAATACTTCCACTAATTCTGTATGATTTCTGGTTCTGGGCCCAACAAAATCTCAGACGTTAAGAGTTTAACACAAGAACAATATCTCTCTTGACACATTTATCAAAACCAGAGCTTCTCTCAGATCCCCTCAGAGAGTCACAATCAGCCTCATCAAATAAAAAAGGGAACAAAGAATCAGAACTGGAACTCAGATTTTCTAAAACCAGGATTTATTGAGTTTCCCTGCCTCTGAGGTTTGATTGTGTTCATTGCACCTCCAGGTTGGCCCCTCCAATCTAAGCCATTACAGGATTCAAAGACATACAAGAAGGAAACACAGAGTTCTGCTGTTGGAATAAAAAACCATTCCTTAAAGATGTCTCCTATCAATTACAATTCAAGTGTTGATTACAAAGAGAAACAATCTCCCATTCAAGACTACTTAAATCTGGGTTAGTTTAATATATTCATCTAATCTAGGTTAACTCACCAAAGGTCTTTACATGGCATGCTGACATCCCCTCTACCAACCCCCATCCCAAACTCTGAAAGGAACATATATGATATTGGACAATACACAATGGAATGAGTAGAAAGACAGAAACAAATGCCTGTTGTGATGGAAAAGTAGAGAGATTCTTGATCCAGGCTAAGGGTCTAGGAAGAATGCAGTCAACAGTAGGTTACAACAAGAGAGTATTGTATCCTCAAAAAAATGTACTTTGTTTATTGGGGAGAAAAATCAAAAGCATTGTAGAAATTGCTCTTATTTCCTATAAGACAAATGTTATAAAACTAAGAATAGCTGAATGAAATGGCAGTGGATACAGCAGACAATTCTAGATTGATGAAGTCTGATCACGGTGAACAGTTATTTAATTACATTCAACACGTAGTTTTTAATCACCCTCATGCTTTGGCATTCTGACATTTGCCTTTCCCATACTTTTTAAAGGAGTTTCTACTTGTCTGGAACCTCTGAATAATAATGATCTTCCATTTAGTTGAAAGTAGCAATGAAGTGGAGCAGTTTGATCATTTTTACCTAAGACAATATAGAAAGCATCAGAAAGCCCTCTTGGGTTTTTTTTTTCCCCCAGTGTGATTGCATTAGCAGTCTGCCCAAGCAATTACTAGCTGTGATAAGAACCTCTAGCTGTTCATTAGAGGAGTGGGTCTTTTTATATGTGTGTGGGGGTGCAGAGGGACTAAGGGAGGGTGGGCAAAGGAGGTAAAAGGGAAGGTGGGAAGAGGCAGCAAGCTCCAGTTGCATTCTTGACCTACATACATTTCTTTTTTTGAGATTGAATGAGGACACATAACTACCTGTTCTGGGGGTTGCACAAAAAGAGCATCTGTTCTGTTCTAAAGGTGAGAAAATCTTTGTATAGACTAAATATAGGAAGACACATGCAGCAGTAAGATAGCATTTATTTGCTCCTCTTTCTGTTAAAGGAAAAGAACCTTTAAGAAGTCAATGAAAATATTTTCTATATATGACTTTCCTATACCTAAAAAGAATTTTACTATCATATGAGCAGTTACTTTATTCTTTGAAGTAGGTGTTTTCGTTTCCTAGGTTGCTGAAAGTAGATGTCATGAACTGGGTTAGCTTAAATAAGGGGAACTTACTAGCTTACAGTTTGAGATCAGAAAAATGTTCAAATCAAGCATCATGAAGGTGATGCTTTCTTCCCAAAGATTGGCTCTCAGTGCTCCTTAGCTCCTGTGCCACAAGGCAAGGCACACGGTGGTGTCTGGGGTCTCTCCCTTCTCTTCTGGTTTCATTGCTTTCAGCTTCTTGCTTCCATGGCTTTCTCTCTCTCTCTGCACTCATTTTATTTATAAAGGACCCCAGAAACAGGAGTAAGATCAATCCTGAACAAGCTAGGTCACACCTTAACTGAATTAGCCTCATCAAAAAGACCTACTTACAATGGGTTCACACCCATAGGAATGGATCAGATTTAAGAACATTATTTTCAGGGGTACATAGAACTTCAAACCACCACAGCAGGTATGAGAATAATTCATTTTTCCCAGCTCTGTATCGTGACTAATTTGGACATAACATGAACCTAAAGAATCTCCAAAATAAAAGTGACTCTCTAGAAAAATGCAAAGGCAGTACTTTGTATCAGCTCTATAATTCTTTTCTGCAAGATCCAATAAAAGTAGTTATTTTATTCTAGAAGTTAAGGATGTGACCATAGCATTCCCTAATTAGCACAAAATGGAGGTTTTAAACTAGTTCAAGATGATCATGTAGGGCTTGAAAATTGCAGCCCCCATCCTGACCGGTTGTAGGAAGAGCACTTGACCACATTTGCATAAAGATAGTAGGGGATTCGATTCTGCCACAACCCCCCCCCACCACCATACACACACACAAACACACACACATGAGCCTCCCATGAGTGGGTACACACACATTGTCACATAGCAATTTCAGCACTGTAATGAATTAAAAGCTATCTCTACTCCTCACAAACACAAAGAAACCTGACCACCTTGAAGAATTACCAGTCAATTCATTTGTGAAGTTACCTGTTTTCAATGTCATATTATTTTCCCATTTTTAGAATTTCCAGTTCATTCAATGAATACTTATTGAGTACTACTATAGCTAGGTGAGTTTCTGTATTTTGGGAACATTGCCGTGAACAAAATACACAAAATCTCTGCACAATAAAGTTTACATTCTTATGGACAATATCAAATAAGCAAATAAATATATAAAATATTAGGTGAATATAAGTGATAAAATAGTAAATTAGATTAAGGAGGAGAGGATATGTAGTGGACTGAGTTGATATTTAGCATATGATGGTCAGCAAAGTCTCTCTGGAAAGGTAGCATTGAGCCTAGATCTGAAGGAGGTATGGGTACAAACCATGTGGGTATTTGGAAGGAAAACTTTCCACTCCAGTACAAAACTCTGAGCTAGAGCACAGTGAGGAAGTAAATGGGAAAATAGGAGTGATGATGCCAGAGGAGTAGCCAGGGCCCAAGGGGCTCCACACTTACTCTGGGTGATGTGAAAGGCTATCAGTTGTTGGTGGCTTTTGAGTGGAGGAGTGGCAGCATTTGGTCACTTTGGCAGGACGGAAACAAGGAGACCAGGTAGAAGGCTCTTCCATCCATCCAACTAAGGGCTGTAGACTACTGTAGAAGTTGTGGAAGTGATGAGAAGTGGTCAAAATTTTTATGTTTTGAAGGAAGAGGCCAACCAAGGAATTTTCTGGTGGATTAGAGTGTGGTGTGAGAAAAGAAGTATCAGGGGTAAGTTGTGGCCTGAGCAAATGAAGGGACCATTGTCATTTGCAAAAATGGAATGAATTGTGGGAGAAACAGAATTATTTAGGGGGACTTAACTTATGCTAATTTTGAGATGCCTTTTGTAAACAGAAATGCTGAGATACCAGTTGGATAAGCAAGTCTAGAGTTGAAGGGAGGAGACAGAGCTGAAGATGTAGATTTGGGCATCATCAGCTTATGGGAAAGATTAAAAGTCATAGGATAAAATGAAATCACCTACTGAGGCAGTTTGAAGCTTTTGTGAATGCCAGAAAATTCTGTTCTCAAGGCTAATCCATCCTGTGCTTGCATGTAATCCTAATATAGATGGGATCTGTTGATTAAATTACTTCTGTTAAGGGCCCTTGATTAGATTGTGTGAGTCAGGGTGCGTCTTAATCTTCTTAGTGTAGTCCTTTGTAAACAGAGTGATAAAAAGCCACAGATACAGAAACAGAGAAGAGAAAAGGCTTCAGAAATTCAAATCAATGAACTCAGGAGAGCAAAAAATCACAGATGGAGAAGCCCAAAGCTAACAGCAAGAGTTTCAGAGGAGAGGAGAGAGACAAGTAGATGCCTTAACATCCACAGCTGCAGCTCATGGACAAACGATGTCCTGATAAAGCTTTGATTTGGACACTCACAGCCTCAGAAATTAAAGCTTTTAACCTAATATTTCCCATTGTGAAAACCAACCCATTTCTGGTATATCGTTCCCAGCAGCTTTCAGGAATCTGAAACACCTAGGGAGTAAGTGTAGATGAATAAGAAAAGAGATTAAATAATTCTGATGTTGGGAAGATACAGAGGAACCAGAGAAGGAGACAAAAGAAGAGCCAGTGAGGTAGAAGGGACACAAGTGGATGATGTCCCAGAAGACAATGGAGCAAAGGGTTGAAAGGAAGAGTGAGGAATTATCTTTGCCAAATGCTGCTGATAGAATAAAATGTAAAGTAAAATAAAGACTGAAATTGACTATTGGATTTAGTAATCTATTAACCATTAAATTAAATAAAAAGTTTGTGACTATTTCCATTCTCTCTATATGTAAAAAATGAAAAAAGATTATTTTGAGAAAAGACAAATAAAAAGAATCTCTTAGTGTAGCTGAACCAGTGCCCTTACCCAGCTACCTGATGGACTCCAACATAAGTATGGCAAAGAAACCTTAGTTCTACAGGCCTTAAGTTTTAGATTTCTAGGCTGATTAGGCAAATACCATGAAATGGGTTCAGCTTAAAAAATTGGAATTTATTCACTCATGGTTTTGAGGCCAGGAAAATGTCCAAAATCAAGATATCATCAAGGTAATGCTTTCTTCTGGAAGACTGGCTGCCAACAATCCTTGTCTCCTGTTCTACATTGCAAAACATATGACAGTGTCTGCTGGTCTCTCCTCTTTTGGATTTCTTTGCTTTCAACTTCTTGCTTCCATGGCTTTTTCTCTCTTGGACTGAATTTCATTCTCTTATAAAAGATTCCAGTAATAGGAGTAAGACCCCCCTGATTTTGGTGGGTCACACCTCAACTGAAGAAGTCCCATTAAAAGGTCTTATTTACAAAAGCATCACACCACAGGAATGGATCAAATGTAAGAACATGTTTTTCTGGGGTATGTATAGCTTTAAATCCCATACCACCATGCTTCCCTGTCACAAGTGCTATTGGCAATGTGAAATGATCACTTTCTTTATGTGAAGACAAAGTTTTATGGTACTTCCCCAAGGCCATTAGCTTATTTCCCATGAGTCACTCAACAGATCCAAATAGGAAAGGACTCAATTCAGCAAGTTTGCCTCATTACAGTTCTCATGAGGCACCCACCCCCTCATGCCCCCATTGTCTGCCAGGCACTGGGATGCTGAACTCCAGAAAAACCACTTCCATGTGAAGTCATCCTGAAGTAAGGAAATAGTAGAGAGCATGGGTTTGTATAAGGCAAACCAAACCAACCAAATAAACAAATAAGGCAAACACACACAAGGCTGGGTTTACCCATTATTAAATTATTGACAGCTCTGTCATTAATTTTCCACATTTAGGGTACCGTAATTGTGTGCTTTCAGATCTGTGACATAAACTTAGGGAACAAAAGAGAAAGGAAAGAAAGATATTGTAAAGATGTTGAATTAGTTCTGGTCCTGTGAGTAGTTTTCTAATTGTGTGGCTTCCGTTTATGTGTTATAACACACCAGAACCACTGATAGAGTTTCTACTTCACCGCTTCAGGGGAACCTGCAAAGAATGAGATCTAAAACGCATACAAATTCACTGATGTTCCTTTAAGTGTACAGAAACTACCATTATATAGTTTAACTTAAATCCAAAGAAGTTCTGGCAAAGGTTTTCTGCTAAATTTGTTGAATTGAAAACCAGCCCCAGGTCAGCACAATTTTCCTACTGTCTTCTGCACATTTCATTTTATATTCCACCCATGAGCATAACCAATAAAACAAGTACAGTGTGACATAGAGAAATCCATTTTTCCCCAAAGCATTTAATCAAGATCAACAGTTGTGTGAGCTCAGATTTGGCAGAAAACTATGCAGGTGCAAAATTCTATTGTGTTCCCTTAGCTGGCAAACAGAGGCTCTCATTTGGCCCCAAACTGAATAACCTGGTCCCTCTAAAATTTTAACAAAGGAGCCCCAGGCCCAATATCCATTGGTAGGTTTCCCCCTTCCCTTCAATATTAATACTATTTCAAACAATTGACTGTTGAAAATAATGACTAGAACTAATGTTATACTCTTTTAATATCAAGCACATCTAACAGGAGAGATGAAATGGCAGAGGGAAATACCTTAAAAGGAATTTCATCTGACAAAGACTGTGCTCCTGGGTCTTTTTGATGGTCTTAAAATCCATGCACTTGTCTGCCTCAGAGTTGCTTTCTTTCTTGAACCCATCCATATCAGCGACTGTGGGCTAAGACCTTAAATTGAAGGGACTCAAATCCCCTCCTTTGCCTTTTGACCAGAATTGATGCCCAGTTACTTCACAGGACCTAGAAAGCCCAATAAGCTTATATACATTCCTCATAGAAATCACTTACACTGAACTTGTAGACAGAGTCCCTGTTTAGAGCTAACATAAATTAAGACCTAAGATGACTGTAAGCCCTCGAACCTATTAGTGCTTATTGCTACTTTAAAATTAGTGCTTTAAGTGAAGAAATAAAGACCTTAAATTAGACTCCTGATATCAACATTGTGTGTGTGTATGTGTGTGTGTAAAAGAGGGAATGTGCTCATGACTAGATAGGAAGGAGAAATAAAAGTTGCTTTTATTTCTCTTTAAATAAACGAAACCCCTAACAAAGGGCCCTTAGTAACATTCTATGGAGAACAGATTCATTATATATGTGCCATTTCCTTGAGCAAATCCTTATATGTAGGCTACATATACATTTTAAGATATTTGCTACAGAACTAAAATTCACAATTATTTTTCAGAATTGCGTCATGTCAACGATGTCTGCAGTCCATGCAAGAAAGATAGATCCTATGAAATAACAGGTGCATTGTATATAATCAGTTACTATTATTCTGAGAGTAGATTCCTGCATACTCCTACCCTATTACTCATACATTCATTCTTTCATTCACCAACCACTAACTGAGGTGTAAGGACTCTGTCAGATAGAGTAGGGGAAAAAAGGAGGATAAAAAATTCAAAGAAACCTAGCTCCTGACCTCATTGTGCCTGTCGTTTGGTATGGAAGATAAGCTAGAATTGGAATTTTTATGAAAACATCAACATAGTATAAGTGCTACGAATAAGAAAAAAAAGTGATATCAAGTAAATAGAGGAAAAAATGCTCTACTATTTACATTTCTTTTGCAGACTATAACTGCGATGAGGTTAAAGATCATGATTATCTTGCCCACATTTTGTGCTCAGTGCTTAGCAGGAGGATCTGAGACAGGCCAGGGAGATCCTCAGAAAGAAAGTGGTATTTCTGGCATTCTTTTAAAAGGATGGGTAGGATTTTGGTAGATGAGTATGACCAAGATGAGTTTAGCAGAGCAGCAAATCGACTCACAACCCTACTCAAATGTACAAAGAATGTGTGACTTCATTTTCTAGAACTAAGCTTCACTTACGTGCCCCATACAAGCACTAGGGAAGGCAGAGGAGGACTTAAATTTAGGAATTAATGTTATGAAGCTGCTTCTTCTTTAAACAGTATATTGAGAGTTTATATTTAGTCCATCAAAGTGCAACTTCAGTCCTGTTGCTTCCTTCTATGCCCAGTTCCTCTCTCTCCTATCCTTTTTATTAATATGGTATCAGAGTTAAAGAAAATAGTTTAAGAGTCCTAGCCATGGGCACTGTCTTTCTGTGTTGGCCTTGACTGAAGCAATAATAATAATGATCATCATAATTATGATGATGATGATTAACATATTTTGAGTGATTTAATGTTCCGGGATTACACAAAGCATTTTACATGTATTACGTCATTCAACTGCCACAACAATCCCATGAGAAAAATCTAAGTATAATCAACGTACGATGTACAGAGAGTTTAAATAAATTTGCTAATATGTGTTTGATCTGGGATTCCAATGCAGGCAGAATAGCTCCAATGCCCCCTTGATAATATCGCCTCATCCAACTTGCCCATTTGAATCTGGTGGTGATATCACTTGTCCCACCTATTGGATATATGCTAGCACCCACAGCTGCTTCCCAATGACCCTGACAGTGTGTTCTGTAAGCAAAAACACTGGTCTTGACCTCCTGTTTTAGCTTCTCATTTGCTAAAATAAATACCATGCAATAGGTTGGCTTAACAACAAAAATTTTCTCATGCATAGTTTCAGAAGCTAGAAGTCTTGCTTCCTCGTGGGGTCAGTAACATCTGGCTGGCTGGCAATCTTTGGGGTTTCCTGGCTTTTCCTGCATAAGGCAATGCGCCTGGATGTACCTTCTTTCTCTTCCAGGTCCTGTTGACTTCTAGTTTTTAGTTTTTCACTGTAGCTTTTTCCTTTGACTAATCTCTTTTGCTTATGAGGACATCAGCCATATTGAGTTAAAGCCCACCCTCATTAAATTTGGGGACACCTTAATTAATAACACTTTCAAAGGTTCTATTTACAAATGGGTTCACACCCACAGGACAAGAGGTTAGGACCTGAACATGCCTTTTGTAGGAGACACAATTCAATCCCCCATACCCTTTTTTCATGAATCATGTGGGCATGTCTATATGTAGAGTGGAGTGCAAAAAGAAAAATGAGGGACTTCTTGCTCAAAACTCATTAAGAATGTCCAGACAGCAAGAGAAGAACATTGACAAAGCATGGGACCTGTCTAAGCCCAGGCTCTGTGGAACTACTCAGGTCATATATCCATAAAGCTGACCCCTGGGCCCTGCAGATCCAGCATTTACTTTACTCTGCCCTTGCCAAACATGAACTTCTATCCACCTGAACACAAGCCATGAAGTGCAAGTCCATTACATATAAAAGGTATTGTAGCAGTTTGATATGGTTATGAATTCCAAAAATAGATATTGGGTTGTTTGTAATCTGGTCTGTACCTGGGCATGATTAAGTTATGATTAGGGCTTTGATTGGGCCACGTCATTAGGGCATTGAGTTTCCACCCCTTGGTGGGTGGGGACTCACAGATACAAGGAATAGCAAAGGACAGAGTTGAAGTGTTCTTAATGTTGGAGTTTTGATGTTAGAGTTTGATGCTAAAGACTTAAGCTGAAGCCCTGGGGAAAGAGACAGAGCCATTTGCCTGATAGTCTACAACTGAACTTGTAGAGATAGACAAAGCCTAGAGGGCCTCATAGTCTACAGCTGACCTTGTGGAGAAAACAGAGGAACTGAGCCCAGAGGAAACCAGCAAGCCTGAATTCTCACAGATGTCAGCAGGCATCTTGCTCCAATACGTGAAAATAGACTTTGTTGAGGGAAGTAACTTATGCTTTAGGCCTGGTATCTGTAAGCTCCTACCCTAAATAAATACCCTTTATAAAAACCAACCAATTTCTGGTATTTTGCATCAGCACCCCTTTGGCTGACTAATTTGGTACTGAGAGTGGAGTAGTGCTTTTGCAATTCCCAAAATGCTGGAACAGTTTTATAAATGGGTAAGGGATATTTTCAGGAGGAATTGTGATGCTTGGAAGAAAAGACCTACATTGCTTTGAAGAGACTGTTGATAGCAATACAGATGCTAAACAGACATTTTATGACACCTTAGAAGTAAATGATGAAACTACTATTGGAAACTGGAGGAAAGGTGATCTGTGTTTTAAAGTTACAGAGAACTTAGCAAGATTAACTTCTGGTTTTTTATGGGAGGCAGAATTTGAAAATGGCAAGCCTGGGCATTTAGCTGAAGAAATTTCTGAAGTAAAAATGGAGAATGCAGCTTGGCTTCTGCTTGCAGTTTATAGCTAAATGCTAGACAAGAGAGTATGAGAATGACTGAACTGTCAGGCACAGAGAAAACAGAAACTGATTCTGGAAATTCCAAACCTCTGAAAATCGAGCTCCCAGATGAAAGTGCTCCATTGGAGGACTTAACTAAACTTGGAACTGGTAACTCAAGATTGAAGATGCAGTTTTGTAGGAAAGACTTGTGGAAAGTCTTACTGTCTGATGGCTTGGATCCCTTTCTGCATGCTAAACCAACAAGGTTTTTGAGAGAACCGTATGAACAAAACCACTGTCAGCTTGGACTAAAAGGGACATGGAAAGGAGAGATTGAAGGAGAAACAGCTTTAAGAGGAAAACCATGGAAGCTGAGATCTGGAATTAAGACATCACCTTGGGCCAAGAGAGGAACCCCACCCATGTGTACAGAGAGGGTAAGTTTGCCCCAGCAGTTGAAGAGGGTGGATGTTCCTGTCCAATGTTCTGGGAGAGTTTTGCTGCCCAAGAGTACAGAGAGGGTAGAGCACATTCCCCAAGGATTTTGGCAGTTAAGGTCAGCAACCCACAGGTCCAAAAGAGGTGGACCTGTCTCCCATGGATTAGGGAAGGCCAGGTGGTCAAACCGTTGCTCTGAGAGGGTTGAGCCTGTATGCCAAAGGTTAGGGGGAATGTTGTCTTCATGTCACTGTACTAGGGTGATTAAGGCTCTAACCCAAAGATTAGGTAAGTTGTGGCAACCACTCTAACACTCTTGGAGGGTGATGTCTGGAGTTGGTTGACACCCAGATGCTTGATGAGGGTGGAACCTGGAAAATGACCATTGGGCAAGCACGTGGAAAGGGTGGGTTCCCATAAGGCACCAAGGAGAAGAAACCATCATCTTAAGAATGACTCTCAGACTGAATTCAAATGAGGATGCCCTGCAGATTTACTGAACTATAGAGGACCCATGACTCATGTTTCCCTCCCAATCTCTCCATATTGTAGTGAAAATGTTTATCCTTTGTCTTTCCATTTGTGTATTGGAAGTAGATGAATTGTTTTGTAAATTTCAGAAGTCTATAGCAGACAGGACTTTGCCCCAGGACAAACTGTATTTCTTTAAATTGATTTTGATATGATTTAGTACTTACATTGTTATTGATTTAAGTTTTCTCAAATATTGTAATGTCTTTTTGGAATTCAGAGGGTGGAGCATAGTGGTTTGATATTGTTATAAATTCCAAATATAGATATTGGATTATGTTTGTAATCTGGTCTGTACCTAGGCATGATTAAGTTATGATTAGGGCATTGAGTCCCTACCTCTTGGTGATAAAAGGCATGGAAAAGGACAGTGCTGAAGTGTTCTTAATGTTGGAGTTTTGATGTTGGAGTTTGATGCTGAAGTCTTAAGCTGGAGCCTCGGGAAAGAGACAGAGCCATTTGCCTGATAATCTACAGCTGACCTTGTAGAGACAGGCAAAGCCTAGAGGTCCTCATAGTCTACAGCTGACCTTGTGGAGAAAACAGAGGAACCCAGGAAACCTGAACCTTCCTAGATGTTGGCAGCCATCTTGCGCCAATACATGAAAATAGATTTTGGTGAGGGAAATAATTTATGCTTTATGGTCTGGTATCTGTAAGCCCCTACCCTAAATAAATACCCTTTATAAAAACCAACCAATTTCTGGTATTTTGCATCAGCCCCCCTTTGGCTGACTAATACAGGTATCATCCCAGGGAATCTATCTAGGCAACTGACATTGTTAATGACATACTATTGCAGCATATTGTGATGTCAGACAGAGTAGGAATTTGCTCCTGAAGTCTTAAAGCTTGGCTGACAAAAAGTGATTGCACTCTTCCAAGATTAATTAGGTTCTCTGTACTTAACAGGATGTTTCCACAGTAATCATCACTAGAGAGCTGTCTTGGTGAATTGGGAAAGATCAAGGAAAAGGCCTCTTAATTTCTTATCCTCTCTCCATCCATCTCTTCTTATACCCAATTAGAGAGGGAGGAATAAATCTTCCACTTCCATTTTCCAGAAGGTACTGACTCTCCATCATCCTATCTTTTCCAAGGTGACGTTCAACCTAATATTTTCCCTGGAACCATAATGGCAGCCAGGAAAATTTGTGATTTAAGAAAGTTAAACAACTTACAATTCAACAGTAATAGATGGATGCTTCTATATCCTTATTTTAATAGTAGATAGATAACTAGGAAGAATATAAAAATGATACAGAAAAATTGAACAGCACTATAAACTAATTAGACCTAACATACATCCTTAGAACCCAATAAGAGCAGAATACACCTCTTTCTCAAGTGCACCGAAAACTATCTCCTGGAAAATACCACATATATATATATCATAAAAATGATAAATTTAAAAGGATTTAAGTCATACAAAGTATGTTCTTCAACCACAGTGGAATTAAGTTAAAAGCCCGTTAACAGAAAGAATTTTGGGAAAATCACAAATAAATGGAAATTAAACAATGCATTTATAATCAAGGGTGAAAGAAGACATCACAAGGGATATTAAGAACTACTTTGAGGTGAATGAAAATTAAAAGAAAACAAAGACACAAGTAAAGCAGTGCTTAGAGGTGCAACTAACTATATAAAGAAGAAGCTCGTAAATCATTAGCCTAATCTCTACCTTAAGAAATGAAAAAACAAAGAGTAAACTAAACCCAAAGCAAGTGAAAGGAAAGAAATAATAGTAATTAGAGTGGAAGTAAATGAAATAGATATCAAAAACCAAGAGAGAAAATCAACAAAATCAAAAGTTGGTTCTTTGAGGAGACTGACAAATTTACAAACCTTTAGCTAGCCTTACAGAAGGTTCTAGGCAAAGCTATAAGGCAAGAAAAGGAAATAAATGGAAGCCAGATTAGAAAGGAAAAAGTAAAACTATCTCTATTTGCAGATGATAATATATCATATCTAAAAAATCCTTAGGAATGATATCAGTGAAATTGATACAGTAGGCAAATCCAAGAGCCCCTCCTTCCAGAGAAATATTGAAAATCAAGCAGAAACTGTCAGAATCAACTTTGTCAGGATTCTGGAAAATAGTTAATGATTTGTAGCAACCAAGAAAATGCTGAATCAGGAAGAAGGCAACATAAAAACATCTCTGTGGCATTGTTTCTTACCCTTACACAAGTACCCTGTGGTCTTGCAGATGACAATCATGAAGATGACATGTTCCCGGTGTGGAACTCTTTTTCCTGATTCTATGGGGAACATAGCAGATCAGATCTATATTTGTCTGTTCTAACAAACTTTCTGAAAGACCGAAGTTTGACTTTGTTTCACTTAACTCATAAATCTCTCAGGGATGAAAAACAGTGGGCATTTCCTGGAAACATTATAAGGTGATAAAACCACCTACAGATATCTACAGATAACAATAATAACAAATTATTATTGTTGAGGCAAATAAGATAGTGCCAAAAGTCTGGGAGGAAAAGCAGGGAAGAAATCTTCTTTGAGAAATTAGGGAATTCAAAGTGTCCATATATATACATGATATCAGAGAATTTATAAAACCACACACTGAGAGCAAAACATGCTCAGAAAATACCTGAGATGATCCTAAACTTTCACTTCTGGCTTATCTCTAGTCTCATTGCATGCAAGACATGAAGGTTTAGGTAGAGTTATCAACAGAGTGTCTAAGCATTGAAGGATTACCCCAACACAGTGTAGATTTGAAATTGGGAAAGGTTTATTTTTTCTTTCTTCTTTTTTTCTTTCTCTTTTTTCCTGTTTTTAATTTTTTTCCTTTTTAACTCTGTTGGTATTTTTTTTTATTCCAACCATATGAAAAATAGAAGACAATCTCTGTCCAATAACTAGCTGAACATAAGCTAAAGGAAAGAGATACCAGTTACCATACATGACAAGGAATGCAGATTTTAAAAAAAAACAGTTTAGAAAAGTCACTAAACAAACATGAAGAATGCAGAACAAGCAACAGAAACAAACCCTGAGGATGGAAAGGAATCTAATTTCCAAGATCAGTACATTATTACATTCAAAACATCTTTTCAACAAAAATGTAAAAGCATGCAAAGAAACAAGAAAGTAGGACAAATTTACAGAAGCAATTAATAGAAGCTGTCCCTGAGGAAGCACAGACATTAGACTTCCTAGAAAAAGACTTTCTACTAACTGTCTAAAATATGTTAAAAGAGGCAAAGGAAAACCATGGACAAAGAAATAAAATATACAAGAGAAGGAAATATGAAAAAAGTAGAGAATATCAATAAAAAGACAGGAATTATAACCAGGAACCCAAACAAAATACTGAAGTTGTAAAAGACAATAATAGAAATGCAAACACACAAAAGGGTTTCAATAGCAGATTTGAGCAAGCAGGAAAAAGACTTAGTGAACTTGAAGATAGGTCCATTGAAAGTATCCAGTCTGAGCAAAAAAAAGAAAAAAGAAAAGAAAAGTGAACAGAGCCTAAGAAACCTAGTATACCATCAAGGACACTAACATACTAACATATGCATAATGGGAATCACACAACAAAAAAGAAAAGAAAAGAAAAAGAGAAGGAAATATTCAAAGAAATAATGCCTTCAAATTTTCCATATGTCATAAAAAACATAAATCTATATACTCAAAGAGATCAAATAACTACAAGAAGGATAAACACAGCTACACCATGAGACATATTATAATCAAATTGTCAAATCCTTGGACAAAGTGAACATCTGGAAAGTGGCAAGAGAGAAATGACTTGTGACATACATGTTATCCTTAATAATAGGATTAATAATAGATATGATCACACAATATGGAGGCCACAAGGGAATGAGTTGGCATTTTAAACTGCTGAAAGGAAAATCTGTCAGCCAAGAATTATATATCTTGAAAATAAACCTTCAGAAAGGAAAGATAGAAATTATATATTGATAAAAGGGCAATTCATGTACATACCAACAACAGAGCCTTCTATTCTACCAATGGTTGCTTCATATACATTGGGACTCTGGTAAAGATTTCATATCCTACTTTTAATAATGGATAGAACATCTAGACAGAAGATCAATAAGCAAGTAGAGAACTTACAGACCAACTAAACCTAACAGACACATAAATAGACTCCACCCAATAAAAGAAAACACATGTTCCTCTTAAGCGTACATGGAACATGAAACATTCTCCAGGCTAGGGTATATGTTAGGTCACAAGTCGCAATAAA
Organism: Dasypus novemcinctus; assembly: GCF_030445035.2. Taxonomy (NCBI): domain Eukaryota; kingdom Metazoa; phylum Chordata; class Mammalia; order Cingulata; family Dasypodidae; genus Dasypus; species Dasypus novemcinctus. The sequence continues at coordinate 15,445,752 of NC_080687.1, read as the reverse complement.
TTTAGAGAGGATGAAGTATCTTTTCTGACCACAATGAAATGAACGTATATATAAGTAACAAAAGGAAAACTGGAAAATTCCACAAATATGTGAATTAAATAACATACCCTTAAATAACCAAAGGGTAAAATAAGAAGTTATAAGGGAGATTAGAAAAAACACAGAGGTGAATGAAAATGAAAGCACAACATACCAAAGCTTATGGGATGCTAAAAAACAGTTTTTGAGGGAAACCCAGAGCAGACAAACTGATGGAAATAATGAAGATTAGAGCAGAGATAAATGAAATAAAGAACCAAAAATTAATAAAGATAATAAATGAAAATAAATGTTCGTTCTTTGCAAAGATCAACAATATTAACAAACCTTAGTCAAGGCTAAGAATGAAAGAGAAGAGATGTGAATAACCAAAACAAAAAAATACAAGCTATTATTACTGAGCTTGAAATATGAAAATGATTCTAAGAGAATAACTGTGAACAGTTTTACACCAACAAATTAGATAACCCAGATGAAATGGAAAATTTTGGAGCAAGACACAAATTAACAAAACTGATTCGAAGAGAAGTAGAAAATCGTAACAGATTCTGTAAGAAGTAAAGTGGTTTAATTAGTAACCAAAAACCTCCTGACAGAGAAAAGTCCATACCAAATGTCTCCACTGATGAATTCTTCAAAACATTTAAAGAATTACCCACAATCCATCTCAAACTCATCCAAAAAATAAGAGGAGGCAACACTTCCTAATTCATTCTATCAGACCAGCATTACTATAATACTGAACTTGCTATAAAGCTACAGTACTGAAGTCACTGTGGCAGTGGAATTAATATAAATATATAGATCAATAGAATATAAATTAAAGTCCAGAAACAAACTCTTACATTTATGATTAATTGATTATGAACAGGCTGACAAGACAATTCAATTAGGGAATGTATAGTCTTTTCAATAAATGGTGCTGGGACAACTAGAAATCCACATGTAAAAGAATGAAGATGAACCCTTCCCTCATATCATACACAAGAATTTTAACTCAAAATGGATTACAGTCTTAAATAAAGGCTATAAAACTCTTAGAAGAATACAAACGGAAACATTCATATTATGTATTATTTATGTATTACATAAAATGGTTTCTTAGATACAACATAAAAAACCCAAATGCAGAAAGAAAAATAGATATTAGTCTCCATCAAACTTTAAACATTTGGGGCTGTAAAAACTTTTGTGACTAGGTTAAGGTATTTGCAAATCAAATATTTGATAGTAACTTGTTTCCAAAATATAAAAAGAATGCTTATAAATCAGTAATAGAAAGGTAAACAATCCCATTTTAAAAACAAGCAAAGGATTTGAATAGACATTTCTCCAAGAAAGATTTCTAAATGATTGATAAGGCCATGAAAAGATGCCCAACATCATTAAGCATTAGAGAAATGCAAATCAAAATCAAGAGATACCACTTCAGATCCAAAGAGATGGCTATAATCAAAAAGACAATGACAAGTGATGGTAAGATTTGATGACAGGATATGGTGAGACTATATAATGGTGGAAAGGCTGTCATATATTACAGGTAGGGATTTAAAATAGTGCTGCTATTTTGGAAAGCAGTTTGGAAGTTCCTCAAAATATTCAAGTTGGAGTTACCATATAACCCAGCAATTCCTAGGAATGTGGCCAAGAGAAATGAAAACATACGCCCACAGAGAAACTTGTACAGAAATGCTCCTGCAGCAATATTCATAACAGCCAAATGTCCATCAACTGATGACTTGAATAACAAGATGTGGTATAACCATACAATGGAATATTATTCAGCAATACAAAGGAATTAAGTACTGGCACAAGTTACGACATGGAAAACCCTTGAAAATATATTAACTGAAAGAAGCCAGACAAAAAAGGTCCCGTATGATTCCATTTATTTGAAATGCTCAAAATAGACAAAACCATAAAGACAAAATATAGTGGTTGCCTAAGGGTAGGCTGGGGGAATGGAGATGGCAAGTGTAACTGCTAATGGCTATGGAGTTACTTTTTGAGGTGATAAAAAATATTCTAATATTAGATTGTAACGCTGGTTGATCAGCTCTGTGCTAAAAACCATTGAAATATACACATTGGAAAATCAAGTGTTTGCTTTTATACAGCGCTATATATATTATTTGCATTGTCCCATTTGAGTCTTCCAATATTTTTTATTATTAATTATCTCATTTTATACTGACAGGGCATGTGACTTCAATTGATTAGGCCAGTTAGTGAGACAGTTAGTGTGAAAACATATGAACCCTTGCTTCTAGGTTTTCAGTACCTCCTCTTGCTGCCTCCCCACAGCTCTAGAGAATGTAGTGGCATAAAGGGGCTCTTAAATGGAATAATTTTGCCATTACCTTACTTCTGGTTCCTTGTAGATACTATGTAACTGTTCAATCTGGTTGAGATGAATTTTAATCCCATATATTAGTGAACTTGAAGGGTACCTGTTAATAGTTTACTGTGATCTTATTTGCAAGTGCTCAAGAAACTACCAAGGTAGGCCAAAGGTTCAATCCTTTAAGAAATGTTATGAACCTCTGAAGCATATTCCAACATTTTTGGAACATTTTGGATGCAATTTCCAAATGCATCATTTTAATATTAATTTGAGTGCCTTGACTAAGAGCATGGACTTGGGAACCAGAGAGATCTAGGCCACAAAGATAACTCTTTTATACCTAGCTGGACAATCTTAGGCATGAATTAAAGTTTCTGAAGGTAAATTTTCTTATGAGTAAAATAGGATGATAAAGGTACTTCCTTATTAGATTAAGGTGATGAATAAATGAAATAAAGTATGCAAAAAATTATCAGAGCACCGTTCCTACCACATAATATCTTGTTTTAAAAAGTTTGGTTCTACTATTATTACAATAAAGAAAAGAAGAAAGGAAAGATAATCTGGCAGCTGTTAGTAAGGTGAGTTAGAAGCACGAGAGAGTGGAGCAGGGACTCCAATTAGGAGCCCATTGTAGTTCAGGACAGACAAGTGAGTTTCTGAACTAGAGTAATGGCAGAGGAAATGGAAATTGGGGAAGAAATAAGAAAAAAAGATTCAAGTTTCAAAGAACTTGCTAACATTTAGGAAAGGTGCACAAGGGAAAAAGAGGAGTCCTAAGGTACCCCAAGATTTTTTGAACCAGAATAAGCAGCACTTTGATGCTTCCATTAAATGGAAATTAAAGTTTGGTAAGTTTTCTATCATGAAATTTAGTTGAATATGATTGGAAAACTGAAACAAATGCAGGGCGAATCTGTAATCAAACAGTCTTTCCTTCAAAATAAAAAGATTCACTGAGTATTTGTTAAACGAGTGAATAAATCCTCTACCATCACTATTACCTCTTGGAACTTGTTGGTTACTTTGCTGACATTTTTTTCTTCTCAGTCCCTGCACGCAGGCTTAGTGCTGAAGCTGCTGAGCTCCCTCACAGCTGCGTGAGGAAGGCAAGCAATTTTTGCTTGCTGAGACTTAGCCTCAGAAAATTTGAATATGGACTTGATATTAGATGATACAAAAGAATTATTGTTAGTTTTTAGATGTGAAAATGTCATGCTTATGTCAGAAAAGACTCATAATTTTTAGCAGTATGTATTGAGGTATGAGATTTTTTAAAAATAATTCATCAAAAGAGAAAGGGAAAGAAGGAAAAGAATATACAAAGCAAAATTTTGTTAATTGTTGACACTGGGTGGTGGGTTTACACTGGTTCTTTCTTTATTCTTATGTATAACTGAAATTTGTTATAATAAAAAGAAAATGTGTGACAAGCACAAAGACCAAAAATCAATATTGAATAGTGGAAAAAAGTTATAAAGAACCTTAATAACATCATTGAGCAGCTGAAAACCTTAAACCCGCCCAAGTCCAGGATTCTTGATAAATAAATACAAATGTCATTGTGGTTGATTAAGCCAGTTGGTCTGGTTCTTTGTTACTTCAGTTGAACTTCTATATGCTATTGTGAATGCAATATTGAATTCATATTTAAACACATTAATATTAGTAAAATAATACTTTGCTTTATGGTTTTAAATGCTGGTTATAATTTGACTACTTAAGATGAAAAGAGCAGCTTCCTTTTTTAAAACCACAATGCTCCCAGTGCTCCTTAAAAAGCTTACTTGATTTTTTTTACAGCTGGCTCATTCACAAGAGTAATTGAAGGGTTTGTATATGTTGTTTATATATACACAAAATAATGTAAGATTTGGAAAAATGAGTAAATAGACAAAGAAATCTGTATAGAAGGGGTAAAAGTTTAGGGAGTTGACTAAGCACATACAGTACATAAACATTTTTTATTTCATGTGGGCTTTGGCTGAGGGTCAGCAACTCACATATGATAGCCAATAAACAGCTTTTCACGGGAAGTGGAAAAATCAAAACAAAAAGCAAAATGGCAGCGAAGTGGCTGTGGCTCAATCAGTTGGGCTCCCATCTACCATATGGGAGGTCCTGGGTTCGTGTCTCCGGGCCTCCTTGTGAAGGCAGGCTCGCCCACATGCTGCAGAGAGCCGCTGGCCCGGGCACCACGGAAAACTACTCAGCTACGTTGACATAACAAAACAAGGGAGACAAGCAAAAATGCAGAAGAGTGTGCAGTGAAGGGACACAGAGCAGACAACAAAAAACAAGCCACAAGGGGCGGGGGAATAAATGAAAAAATAAATACAGACACAGAAGAATGCACAGTGAATGGACACAGAGAGCAGACAGCACATAAAAAGCCACGGGGGGGTGGGGTGGAGCGGAATTAATAAAAAGCAATGGCACTATCTGTTAACGCAAAAGAAGTCCTGTCCTATCTCTCATTAGCTTTTTACACTATAAGTTACAGAGGAAAACCATTGCTAAATATGACTCTACTAAACTTACACTTTAATGTAGATCTAAGATCAGTCTTCACTTCTTATTAACCTTAAATGAATATAAATATGGCCCATAATAAAACTTTTTGCCTTCAATATTAAGTGAAAACAGTGTCACTGGCAAGTTTGATCATAATGTTCCATGTATAAAAATCACTAAATATTTAACTAAATTTAGTGGCAAAACTGGTTTCCTATCCCAGCAGGTTTAGTTTCTCTCCAGGAGTTTTTATTTGATTTTTTTATCTTAAATCACGGGCATTGCAATGAAATGGCATGTGGCCTATCCTGTAGTTCAGTTTTTTTCTATTTCATTAACCACCTCCCAGTCCATAAAAATGTGAAGTACCTTACCTTTGAATTCTATCTCAGGCATTTTAAACACATTGACACTATTTTTGCCCACAAAAAGACAATTTAAAGAAAATCTACAGTTGTTTTTGGGTTTTGATTTTTAAAAAAAAAACAAGTAAATAAATCAGAAATAAATGCACTTCTCTTTTAGATTATTTTTAAATTAGCTGTAAATAAACCCAAGGAAATTTAATTTTGATAAAAACAGATCTCCAAGACAATCTGCATCATGGCTTTTCTGAATGAAGAAAATTGAAATAGAATAAAATAAAATTTCAACATGAATTTGGAGAAGAGGGTTTTAATTCAGTGTAGACCACTAATTAGTTATAACTCCCAGAGTTGCCTCTACCAACAGAGGTATTGAAGAGATAGCCTCTGTGGTTAGTCTAAATAGTCGAATTGTAGCATCCTGTGAGCATTTAAGAAAAAAAGATCTCATGAATTGTAATGCCTTGAAATGTTTTCTTTATTGCAACTCATAAAACTAGATAAGGAATAGGATGAAACTACACTGACATGACCCTAAATACTTAAGATATTTTGGGCAAGGTGGGAGAACAAAGGATTTATTTCTCTAACTAAAGAATGATTAGATTAACTAACCCCCACCCCAGTTTTCCCATTAGTAGCTCTATATCTTTCTCCATCCTCTCTCACTTCTTACTCAACCATTTAAGCTTCTCTATCACGAAACTTGTAATATACTCCTTGCGCAGCCTTCAAAGCAGCATTCACATTCACAGATAAAAAGCTTCAGGCAGGCTACGCGCTAGGACTGCCACAGTAAACTCTGAAAAGATGACATGTGCAAATGATAAATACCCTGACACAAAAAAGCTATTTTTCAGAGGAGGCCACTGCACCATAAGCAAACCTTTGTTGCTCTATCTGCGAACTGAGGGATCTGTCCTCCCATTGATAGGCCCCTGAGTCGGCAGACTGGCTACTGCAAGTTGCTGACCCCACAGGACAGAACAAAGAATCTGTCCAAGTTTTGATCCCTTAGCTCAGAGCGAGCCAAGTTCAGCTCAGTCATCTATCAAGGCACTGGAATGTGCGGCAAGTAAATACCCACATTCTGCCAAGGAAGGAGAAAAGCTGGGTCATTGACTCTTCTCTTCGTGGAAGGAGGGGATTTCACCCCCCATCAGAAAGCTGGAGCAGCCTCCGTGCAGGCCTGCACTGTATAATGGGTAGATTTTCAGCCCCGGCTCAAAAGACAAATGACACTTTTATCTTGCCTTCTCCTTCCTGGCAAAAAGAGTTTATGTTAAAGCCACTTAACTGCCTGGGTACAGCCTTGTGGATTACCTGTTTGTATGTATCAAATGCATTACCTGATCTTGTGACTGGGGGAGGGGAAGAGTTCTATAAGGTTGGTTTTGCTTTGAAGGGATCTTCAGCAATTTCTGAAACCTCACAAAGACCTCTATACATGCTCGACCCCGTAAATGAGGAAGGATTAAAAGTGAACAATGCAACCGGTTGAGAAGCGCAGCTTGTATTTCTAGTTATTTTATTAGTTTAGTCTTATTAAATTGCAAGCTTTAAAAGCCAGCCACTCATAACTGAAAAGAGCCATGAAGGAAGGAATCAAAAACACGTCTCCAAGCTAGTCTTCGCAAGCTTTGGAGCTGAGCATCCAATGGAATTAAGATAAGGCTTCATCAGGTAAAGTGAAACAATCCTCTTTTGAACTAAAATTGAAAGGCCCTAAAAGTCACTTCTTGAAGGTCAGCACAGAGGACAGGAATCTAAATGTTAACAAAGTTGGACTGAAATTCCTCAAATGATTAATCAGTCAAATCAGAACAGGGTAAAGCTTTTTTTGTTCTTAAAATGCATTAGGACTCCAAGAAGGAATTCTTTTTCCACTTACCATCCTGAGTGAATGATCAGTTTCAGCAGTTTGCTTTTTTATATCTATATAGTCTCAGTCTTGACTCACACACAAGGGCTGGTGGTGAGGCATGATGAAAATGACAGGATGTCAGAATTTAGCTTCCATTCTCAGTGCCACGACCCAATAATAAAGAAGTACTAAGCTTTGTTATTAAAACTTTCTAGTGTCAAAGTTGATGGTAAATACCTTCAGTGCCTACCACACAAACTCAGTTGAGACCCAACAAGATAAATGCATGTGAAACTGGTTTGGCAAAGAAGTCTGAAATATTATAATGAGCTCATCTTTGCACCAGTTCTAGAGTATATATCATTGCAATTGCTGTAAATTTAATCTAACATTTTGGTCTCCATTTGATTTCCAATTTTCATCCCTTTAGCAAACACAGAACTCACTGGACTATTAACTCTATAACTAAAAGTGAAAAGAGGATTCCCTGTCCTGGATAAAAATTATTTGATATTCAAGCTCTTAATTTGGAGCAATTTCTGATTGAGATCAAAAACCCATATTCAGCAAAGATAGTAACACAAATAATTGAAAGTTAAAATTCAGATCTTAATTCCAAGCTGACAAAGACAGGTGAAATAGTCACTCTCATGAAATAAGTGTTTCTTAAGCTTGATAAATGCACTAATTTAAGAAAACTGGGAATTTTTCATACTTTTTAAAAAATAATGGAGTTTTAGTGTATTTACAGAGTTGTGCAACCATGACCATAATCTAATTTTAGAACATTTTCATCACCCCTAAAAGAAGCCCCATAGCTATTAACACCCACTTCCCATCTCCCCACCCCAGACCTAGTCAATAACTAATCTTTCTGCCTCTATAGATTTGCCTATTCTGGAATTTCATATAAATGGGCTCATACAACATGTAGCTGTCTATGCCTGGCTTCATTCACTTAGCACAACATTTTCAAGGCCCATGTTACAGCACTTTTCAGTACTTCCTTCTTGATCACTGCCAAACAGTGTTCCACTGTATGGATATATCATATTTGTTTATTCATCCATGAGTTGGTTGGCATTTTATCCACCAGAGAAATACAACTCAAAACCACAATGTGCTCCCACTTCACACACACAAGGATGGCCATAACAAAAAAGACAGACAATTGATGGGAGGGTCTGGAAAAGCTGGAACCTTCAAATTTTGCTAGTGGGAATGAAAAATGGTGCAAGCCCTTTGGAAAATAGTTTGGCAGTTCCTGAAAATGTTAAATATAGCATTTGCACAGAACCCAGCAATTTTACTCCTAGATCTATACCAAAGAGAAATGAAAATATCCGTTCACACCAAAACATGTACATGAATTTTCCCAGCAGCATTATTCATAATGGCCAAAAATTTTCACGAACACATTTCTCAAAACGAAGTTGATGTGTCTGAATTCTATGCAATTTATGAAACACACAGGATGGCAGAATATGTTTAGAAGGAGCTTTGGCAAGAGAGAAGAGGGGATACGGTGATGACATTACCTGGCCTAGGCTATTTCTTGAGGACCAGTGGGTTTTCCTCTTGCTTGTTTTTGCTTTGTTTTTTGTTTATTTATTTATTTATTTTTATTTTTTATTTTTTTAAAAGATACTTAGATTACACAACATGCTGCACAAAAAAATATAAGGACTTTCCATATGCCCCACTCCCCACACTTCCCACCCTTCCCCACATCAACAACTTCTTTCATTAGTGTGGTACATTCATTGCAATTGATGAACACATTTGGAGCACTGCCACACAACATGGATTACAGTTTACATTGTAGATTACACTCTCCCACTCAGTTCTGTAGGCTATGGCAGGATATATAATGGCCTGTATCAGTCATTAAGCATCAACTAGGAAGCATCTTTAAAGTAGAATTTCTAGGAAATGCCTGAAAAAGTCTTCATCACCCATTAAGTAGGCTGCCCTTATTACATATCAGCAGATAAAAATGATGACTTGGTTATTTTATTTTTAATTTATTTTTTTGATGATAACCTATTTTGTCTTTGATATATTAATTATAATAAAAATCTTCATCTTCAGAGAGGGTTTGCACTCCTTTCCTGTAGCACCCTAGTAGGTCGCCAAGTCAGCAAACTTTGAAGATATCTTAAGTTGTCTAAATAGTATTTCATCTCTCTGCTTATTCTTGCTTATTTTCTCACAGCCACGATTCCCTATCTTCTATGGGTATGTGTTACCTGTGCCAGGTTTCATGCTTTATAAAGATTGCAATTTTAATGATTCTGTTTTCTTCATATTTCTATGAAGGGTCAGAGTGTTCTAGGCTCAGAAAAAGGATTAGAGGGAAAAGGGAAGATTAATTGTATATCAGAAAACAGAAACAGACCTGTTTTGCTAGAGTGGCCTGAGAAATAAACACAGAGGCGGTTGTAAAAGGGTAGTTTTATTAGTCCTTTACTTCTAAAGTTTAAGCGGTTCCTAATCAGATAGGCCAATCCCCCACTGCTTTTAATTTTTAGTGAACATTTTTTTACAAGACTAACTTAGGAACTCAGGTTATAAAACTTAGTAAGCACTCATGGATGGCAAAAATTACGTACAATTTTAGAATGTGTCATTCACTCTTTCCTTATAGCTTATGAGCCTAGCATTGTGCCAGGCACTCAGAAGTTTTTCAGTAAACATTTTTGAAAACGAATGAACTGTAAGGGTGAGAAGGAGAACTGAAGCTGGAGAGGTATGCAGGGACAAATGCTGAATGTCTTCAGATTGAAACAGGCGAGTAAAATGACTAGATTTGAGTTTGAGAAAGATTTCTCTGGTCTCAGTATTGAGGATGGATTGGAGCCAAGCAAGGGTAAGACTAGAAACAGCAAGTCTATTTAAATAGAGAATACGAGTAACAAGATCAAACCACAAGAGTGAAGCGAGAGGTGGTGTTTAAGAGATGTGGAGGAGACTGAATCCGCGAAGCCTGCTGACTCATTGGATGGAAAGGGAGAGGCGACACCAGGGTCGCCCAAAGGTGGTGGTTTCAGCAGGGATAGGGACTTCCTTAAGTCAAGGATGGGGAAGGAGAACTTGTGTTTGGGGCACATGAATTGGTGCTTAGGTGCAATCCAGCTGGAATGCCAGCAGGTGGTGGACTGAGTGAGTATGAATTTCAGCAGTGAGGTGGGGTAGACTGACTCATGTGCCCTTCATCCATTCCTGTGGGTGTGAACCCCTTGTAAATAGGACCTTTTGAAGATGTTATTTAGTTAAGTTGGGATCACCCGAATCAGCATTGGTCTTAAACCTATTACTGAGGGCCTTATAAAGAAAAATCCATGGGGAGGAGACAGAAGTCAGCATGAACCAGACAGGAAAGGAAAGTATATGACCAGAAATTCAAGGAGTCCCAGGACAGCCAGAATGCTACCGACCCCAGAAAGAAGCAAGCCTCCCAGCCTCCAAAACCATGAGGTAAAAATTCCTATAGTAAAGCCACACCAAGTGTGTGGTATTTGTCATAGCAGCTCTGGCAAACTAAGATAAGAGAAATGATCTGGCCACATGGATTGGGGAGTCACCAACATCGAGGTGGCAGTTGAAGCCTTGGGCATAGATAAGCTTTTCAGGAAAGGCTTTCTGATGACATTAACAAAAGGATTCAGAATGGAGCCCAAGGGATTAATGAAAGGGAAGATATAATTGAGGGACTGACTTATTCAGAAAATCAGTCCTTTTTAATAAAGCTTTTACCATCTCCTTCTCCAGCAAAGACAGTAAGTTTCTTTTTGTCACATTCTAACTTTCAGTAACACCCTCTCCTCACTCCTGGCATTCTTTCTGGCCTTTTCTCTCACATTCTCAAGCATTTCTGAATAGGCAGTTTACCCTGATGTGGGCTTAGCCCCACCCCCTCAAAGGCCCTAAGAACAAAATTGTCCCTTTCTAGTCCTTCTCAACCACTTCAAAGAAGCTAGTTATTCAACTCCAAGGTTTTTAGGTTTCAGCCCTTCTTGAAAGAAGTAACCTCAATTTCCTCATTATAAAATAAGGAGGTTCAATTGAAAGATCATTTTCAGCTCAAAGTTTCTACAAATAATTGGATTGAAAATAATTTGCAGAAAGGTGAGAATGAGGGTTCCCCCACCCCACCCCCACCCCCACTTCCTTCCCACTCAATAAATTTCCTGGGAATTTTTTTTCTCTAAGCACAGGTAAAAAGTCTCATTGTTACATTAAAGGAAAATTCCTCATGATGTACTTGCCATACTGCTAAGCCTGGTCTCAGATCTCAAATAAGAAAGTTCCACAACCATAATACAATACTATATTAACATCATTTTTCTCTTAGTCCTGAAACTGTCACCGTAAAGCTTCAAACTTTACTAAGCCGTGTTATTTAATTTGATGTTAAATTTGATGATTTATAAAATCCCATTTATGAAACTGCAATTCAAAGCATTCTCGTATTTCATCCCTTTAGACTGTAGCTTTATGTTGTTTTTCTAATTTCCCCACCCAGAAAACCTGATTTTTACTTCTCCTTCTTTTCCTCTTTCTCTGCTATCAAGATTAAAGTATTCATCAATTGCTGTTTGTATTGCCTCCTTCTCTGGGTTTACTACTCTATTTATAATTTCAAATTTAATTTCTTTCACAAAACCAGCCACCTAACCAAACAAATGGAACTCCCCAATTCCATTCCAGCTTCAGTGCCTGTGCTTCGCTGAGGTAATACAATAGCAATGGGCCAGGCCAATGGTGTTAACAGAATATCTTAAATACTGTTATCTAAATGTTATTGGAACTTTATCACATGCCAACTTGGGAAAAACTGTTGTGCATATTTTTGAGATAAGACAGCAATCCAGAGGCAATCCAAACAATATATCTGGGAGGAACATTTTCACTGTTTTTGTACTGTCATAATTATAGCTGTGAAATGCAAAGTTCATAAAATAGTAATACTGTGCCATGAACTATTTTGACATTTCATACTTACTGGTATAATTGAAGAGGGGAAAAAAAGTGTGTTCTTCCCAATCTTAGCTTTGGTAAGAGTTTTACATATTTTATTTTAAAATCTATTTTGGCTTTTTCATCCACCATGCACAATGCTGGTCCTTAAAGAAAGTAAGGTCAAATACTTATAATAGATTATCCAAAAGGCCAGTTTATATCATAGAATCTTGTTTCTATCTACGCATTTTCATATCCAAATATATATTTTATGGGAATCTCAGAATTAATAGGAAGTGGCCCTTCAATAAATAGTTGGCAAATAGCCTAGTATTGATTGGTGTAATAGATTGAATTGTGTGCCACAATTTAGACATGTTCTTAATTTTAATCCACATATCTATGGGTATGGCCTATTGTAAATAGGCCTTTTGAAGACATTAGTTTTAGGTAAGGTGTGGCCAACTGAAGCAGGTAGGCCTTGATCCAGATTACTGGAGACCTTATAAATGAAGAAGTTTATAAATGAAGAAAACACCTTGATTTGGACTTCTGGCCTCTGAAACTATAAGCCAAATACATGTTTGTTGTTTAAGCCAAATCAGGTTGTGGTCTTTGTGAAAGCACTCTAGGAAACTACGACAAATGGGATGGGATTCTTAAAGGATATGGCAAGAGTTTATTGCCTCAAATAGAGAGGTGGCAGAAGTTGATAAACTCAGTGTTAAACTAAGTCCATTATGAGTGAGAATGCAATGAAATATTCATTTCAAAACAGCTCTCTGTAGGTAAATGTTGTTTTGCCCATTTTCGAAATAAAGGAATTGAGAGCCATATCCCAAAGCTAACAACAGGCAAAGGTAGTTTCATCCACATCCAAGTGAGTGTCCTTCCAAGTATACCATCATATTTCTGCTGTCTACAAAAGAAGACTTAGCAAGTCATCCTTATTAATACAGAGGACAGCTTCCTTCCTAAATAATCTGAAGTTGAATTTAATAGCTTCCAAATTAATAAGGTTTTATTTCACTATTTCTGAGATCTTATCTTATTACAGGCAGGGTTTCTTTCCAATTATGAGTTCCAAGGAGATCTATTCTAAGAAAAGCTCATTCTCTCTCTCTCTCTCTCTCTCTCTCTCTCTCACACACACACACACACACACACACACTATTATCCATGTTTGGGCAACTGTAGATGTTTATTGTTTTCCATATATATCACTAGCATAGATTTTTTTCTCCCTGATTTCTGGACATTATAGATTTCTGGACATTATATATTAGTGGGCTTATGGTGCCATCCTGTGGTTAACATACAGAAACAGCTTATCGTATAAATCATTTTTTATGTAGGAAATATTTCAAATGTATTAAAAACTAACATAATAATAATAAAACAAGCACTCATGTATCCAACATTTCATGACATTTACTTCAAATCCTGTGCATAATTAAAGAAATTGTTTTCACAGAGACTGCAAGGTATCCTTCTCCCCATCTCTTCCTCATCCATCCCTTCTCAGAGGAACTACTTACCTCTGAAGATTTTGTTTTGTTCTATTACAAAATATGTATGTATTCACGATGACTGAAAACTGTAACTCTGTGCTTTGAAATGTCCATGCATGTTTATGAATATACCCATATACGCAAATATTTGGTATCATGCCATATATATTCTCTTAAAACTTGTTTTTTCACACAATGTTAGATTTTGCAGTTTTATCTACATTTATATATTTAGAACTACTACAGAATTAATTACTTTCCCTTCAAAAGGATAGTGAGGTTGATTCTATATTGTTTAGGTACATACATTGTTTACTTCCACTCCTTTTTGAGCAAATAGGAGCTTCTTATGCCCACTGCCCTGTATCTTGCAGTAATCTCTAGTGTGTCTTGGGCCCCATAGCCCATGTGCCACCACTCTAAGCACTTTGTATTTATTAACAGATTTAATCCCCACAATATTAATGTCCTCATAACCTTGTTTTTTATAGAAAGGAAACTGAACTTTAAGGAGTGACATGACTAGCTAAGGTCACACATCTAGCCATGAGTGGAACCAGGCCAGGCACTCAATTGCTGGCTCCAAATTTACTTTCTTTTTTTTTTTTTTAATATTCCTTTTTTTTTTTTTTTTTTGGTTTAACTTTTTCCTTTAATTGTGGTAAAATATATACAACATAAAATATGACATTTTAACCATTCTAAGCTATACAATTCAGTGGGATTCATTACATACACAATTATGTGTGACTATTACCACCACCTAGTTCCTACATTTTCTACCACCCGTACATAACCTCTGTGCCTATTAGCCATTAACTCCCTATTCTTCCCCATCCACCCCTCAGCCCCTGGTATCCTCCAATATAACAAAATGTCCAAGCCCTAATCCTTCCAACCCATGAAGGCATTGCCATGCGTGGCAGAAAGGACTTAGCTGTTGTGATTAAGTTAAGGGCCTTGAGATGAAGAGATTAACCTGTTGGAATCAACGTGATCACAAGGGTCCTTATAAGACAGATTCAAGGGGGTCAGAGTGAGAGAAGGGGATATAATAACCAAAACGGAGCTGAAGTGATGTGGGACCATAGCTGAGGAAAATTGGCAGCCCCTAGAAGGTGCAAAGAGCAAGCAATGGCTTCTTCCCTGGAGTCTGCAGACGGAGCACAGCCCTGTGGCCACCTTGATTTTAGCCCCATGAGACCCATGTCATCCTTCTGAACGCAGAATATAAGATAACACATTTGTGTTGTTTTAAACCACTAAGTTTGTGCTATTTTGTTATATCAGCAATAGGAAATTACTACAGAGAATATAGCATCAAGGCCAGGTATGGTAAAATATAGAATTAAAATAGATTAAAAATATATAAACCATACCAAAGCAAAAGAGGCTAAGAAAGCAGGATAAAAGAAGGATAAAATAACAGGGAAAGTTAGAGACATAGAAAATAACCACATGCAAAATTCCACATTGCTAGTAATCAGGAAAATTAAATCAAAACCATTGTGGATTAAAACAGTTTAATATTATTGTTGGGGATTGACTCATTTCCCCCACAAAAGAAATGTTCAGGTCCAAACTTCTTGTTTGTAAATGGGAACTTTTGAATATATTATTAAAGTGTGCCCAAACTGAATGAGGGTAGCTCTTAATCCAACTTAACTGACATCCTTATAAGCAAAGGAAATTGGATAAAGAAAGGAAGTAACAGTGAGCAGCCAAAGCTGGAAGTCAATGGAACTTGGAAGATTAAGGAGAAAACACCTCCATGTGCATTGTCATGTGCCAGAAAAGTCAAGAAACCCCAAAGATTGCCAGCCAACCAGAAGATACCAATCAAGGGAAGAAGCAAGCTTTTTAGCTTCTAAAATCATGAGCCAAGAAATTCCTGTTGTTGAGCTGACTCATTGTGTAGTATTTGTTTTAGCAGGTGGGAAAATTAGAGTTACCAAGTGTTGGCAAGGAAGTGGAGACATAGGAAATCTCAAGCACTACTGGTTAGAATAGAAATCAGTAAATACGTCAGCAATTAGCTGGTGATATAAAGGTGTACATATCCTACAATGCAACTATACCACTCCTTATATGTTCCCTAAGAAATTCTTCTAATAGAAGCTGTATAAGATAAATTCTTGGAATATTACTATTTCTAATACAACTGCAAGGAGCCTAATGCGTTCCTACTTTGTAAGGTCAGCTTTCATGAGTCTTTACAGAATTCAGAATAAAATTTTAGTAATGTAAAATGTGTTTCCAAGTATCAGTCAACCAAAGGAAGGCCAGTTTAGTTGGACTGCAGAGAATAAGGGGAGAAGGCACTAAATAAAACTAGAGAGGTAAGCTGAGTCAGCATGCAGTTCCTTATGGGCTGGACTGTTTGGTAAGGCTGGGTCCAGTCTCTTCAGGTCACCGCTGTATTTTCAGCAGTGAGCATGGTTCCTGACACACTGTGGGCCTCAATTAATTAGTTAGAACTGAATTAAAATAAGAAGCATGTGGAAAGTGGAGCTTTGTTAAAAGTAGAAGTGTAATTAAACAGCAGCTAGTAGAGGAATATAGATTTTATGGGGCAGGGTGTTTGTTTGCCTTATTTTAGAATAGGAGAAACTTGAGCTTGTTTATGGACTATAGGAAAGCAGCCAGAGAAAAGAAATAGTTCACAATCTATGATAAGATGAGGATACTTGACAGAAGAAGGACTTTTACAACACAAATGGTAGGCAAGAGCACAGGAGGCTTGAAAGACAAAGAGACTCTTCTTCAGTAAAGAAGAGAAAGTAGGGACGATGAGTACAGCTACAATTTTCAGGATGACATGTAAAACAATAGTGAATGAGGTCTCAGACACTTTTGATGATAGAGTTGAAGAGATGCACTGAAATAGGGAGGACAGGAAGATTTAATTGGCACACTTGAATTGGAGATATCAGAGATGGGACAGTTTCATGTTTAGTCAAGGCAATGGGTTGCTCAAGTGAACAGAAGTAGAGATTATAAGATTCATTGAGTCAGGACTGTGGGTGTGCTTTTGATGAAGTTGAAAGTACCAACGACCATTGCAGTTGTGTGGAAAATTAAAATATGAGTTAGATCCCTCAGATTTCAATCTGATTTTAACACCACCTCTTCTGTCATCATTCTGTCTCTCTCAAAAACCACCTGTGGTCACTGAGGCAGAAGTTTGCTCTGACCTGATGGTTGGTGCAAAGGAGACTTTCAGAAACTGCCATGGCATCTCACTTCATGTAACTTCATCAAGTTACAGCAGACTATGTGATATGTTTTTTGTCTCCCAGATAGGATATCTCCCAGATAGGATATCTATCTGGGATGTTGGGGACTTCTCCATGCTGGACCAATTTCCCAGTTTCACTTGGAATGTGTGCTTGAGAGAGCTAATATGTGCAATAAAAGTCAAGTCCAAATATTTGTGAACTGGCTAAAGGCAAAAAATAACCATCAGGAATAGTTAGTGACGGGTTTTTCTCTAGATGTATCAGTTATTCAGCAAGAATCAACTGAGTAAACTACCAGTACAAAATATTCTGCTAAGAATTTTGGAAGCTCACCAAAACAGTTTCATAGACATATAGGTTATATATGAAAGATGATAGATAGATAGATAGATAGATAGATAGATAGATAGATAGATAGATAGATAGATAGATAGACTGCTATAGAGATATATCGATATGAAACCAGACCTCATCTTTGAGCAATTTATAACATAGCTTGAAAAACAAAACATAATTCTATGCCTAGGGAAGGCTAGGATGGTTAACTTCACATGTGGACTTGGCTAGATTATGGTGTACAGTTGTTTGGTAAAGCAAGTACTACCCTGATCATTACTGTGAGGATATTTTGTGGATTTAAATCATTAGTCAGTTGATTACATCTATGCCTGATTACATCTGCAGTCAACAAAGGAGACTGCCCTCAGCAATAAGAAAAGTCTCATCCAATTATTGGAAGGCCTTAAAGGGGGAGCTGATGATTTCAGCAGCCAGACAGAAGAATTTCTATCTCCATTTCAGCCAGCCAGCCCCTCCTAAGGAATCCAAGGAACTCACCAAAACCTTCATCAGAGTTCCCAGCTTGGAGCCTACCCTGTGGAATTTGGACTCACCCTTCCCCACAGTCATGTGAGCCAATTTCATAACATTTACACATATCTGCTGTCAGTTCTATTACCCTAGAGAACCCCGATTAATACAAAGGTCATCTAACAAAGCAGCAATTACAAATGGTTCCTGCCCTCAGGAGATTTGCAGTTTAACATAGAATGGCAAGGTCTTTGTTGTTTATCTTAAATAATACATGGTTCTATGTCTGTGCTTATAAAATACTATATTTGTGTCCTATATAATATTTTAAAAGGCACTTTAGAATGACGGCCAAAACTATGGACTCTCAAGCCAGACTTCCTGAGTTCAAAGCCTAGCCCAGCAACTTGTAATCTAGATATATTTAAAGAAATATTTACTCCTTTCTGCCTCAATTTCTTCATTTGTAAAATGAAGATCATATCTAACTTAAAGGATTTATTTTAAAGGACTGAATAGCCAATAGAAGCAAAGCCCTTTTCATAAGTAATGCAATTTAAACATTATCTAGCACATAAGTACTCAATAAATGTTAGCCTTTACCAGATAATGCAATTACTATTACAAATTATTGTTACAGATGTTTTACATTATACCATATATGTGGCATTGTCTTCTTGCAGTTGTAGATGCTCTGTTTTTTGGGATGGGGTGAGTCCCATGAATTGGAGGGTAAGTGTTGGCTGCAGCTCTGCTGAGATTCAGGGCGCAACAGGCATATGAACAGACGGAAGATTTAAGTCTCTGGGACAAATATTTAATGGGTATAATGCTAATTATAGGTTCAAATATAAATGGCATAAGAACCATGTGTAGGAAAATTAATGAGTCCAACTCTGATATTTTGGGGAGATAGGTTATCATCTATTTCAAGGTAAGGCCCACTGATAGGGTGCTGAATTCCTGGGCTTGTCTGCCCTGCCTATAGTGTCCAGATGTCTCTAGAGCCCCCAGGAGCCACCCCTGCTTGAAGCACTGTTTACTGCAGCAGTTTGTGAGATCCTCCTGCGATGCGAGTAAATTTAACCTCTGGAATGAACTTCCAACTCACTTTGAAATCTCTTAGCCATAAAAACTCATTTGTGTTTAATATTTCCTCCTTTCGGTCAAGGTCTTTTTCCAAATGCATCACTAGTTGAAGCTTGGTAATAATCCTTCCCTTGGTGTTAATTCCACCCATCTGTTCCAGGGGATCTAAGCCCCCTCTCAATCAGAAGTAGAGTGGGTATCACCATCCCCAAATCCTCAAGACTGAGGAATGAACAAACATAAGGGGGAACGCAACTGTGGACTAAAATAAGCTTATTAATATTCTAGCAATGGAAGAACTTCTAACATTGACATAAAGGCAGTGGTCACCAGAGGTTCTTAGGGGAGGGAAAGGGAAGAATAGGTGTAACATGGGGCATTTTGGGGGCATTGGAACTGTACTGCGTGACATTGCAATGACGGATACAGGCCATTACACATTCTGTCAAAACCTATAAAGTTGTGCAGTGCAAAGTGGAAACCATAATATAAACTATAGACCATGTGTGGTAGCAATGCTTCAATATGTGTTCATCAATTTTAACGAATGTACCAGACTAATGAAAGATGTTGTTAATGAGAAAAAATGTGGGAAGGGGAAGGGTTGAGGTATATGGGAATCCCCTATATTTTTGATGTAACATTTATCTAATCTAAAGCTTCTTTAAAAATAATAATAATAAATTATACCATATAAAGAAACATGGCCATCCACATTAAAGTACAGATCTTCAAGACAATTTACTGCAGTGGTAAATATTTATATTTGACAAGATTAGTCTCTAAGCCCCATAAAATAGAAATAATACAAGTAGACATTGTCTATATCACCTTTAAGTCTTTATCTGCCTTAGACTTACAGCTTTCTCTAAAAAGAACATTTAGGGAAGTGCAGTTAAGTCTCAGAGATGACAGTGATCTCGTTTCCTTTCTCCCGGTGAGAGTGCTGAGATTCACATACAGCTGCTGAATTATAAAGCCAGGTCTTAACCAAAAAGAATGTGAGACTACCTTTTCACCCTTCACCAGTAGGTGATACCATTTACTATAATATAGCAGTCCCTTTTTCAGGTTTTGATGAAATACTGTATTTAATTCAATCAAAAATGCTCTATGATACACATTATTTTGTGTTTCATTAAGAAAGAAAAAAGATGCAGACAAATAAGCTGTTGTGCCTTTTATTGTAAGATGTATCCCAATTTCTGGGATATTAGAATCTGAAAAAAATTTACTATTTAGAATTGACAAATAAAGACTCTAATTGTCTATCTCAACAACTTCAGTAGTTTTGTTGGTGTTTAGAATATACTCAGAGTGAAAAGCACTTGTGTCTTTGCAAACCAATGGGGTCATTATACATAATGAAGTAACGGTCTGGGAGTGACCAGGTGCTCCTTCATAAATTCATTCAGCACACACTGAATGACCACCATATTTGAGGCACTGTTCTAAGAGCAGGACACAGCAGTTATCTACATAGAAAAGACCTCTGCCTCCATAAAACCCATTTTCTCCTGGAGGAATCACATAATAAACAAATAAAAAATATATAATTTCAGGCGAGTTGTACAAAGAAAACCAAATAGTAACTGGTAAAGAGTGATTGGGATGGGAGAAGAGGCAAGAGCCATATTTGACAGAGTGATCAGGGAACACTTCTCTGAAGATGAGATATTTGAGTTAGAGCCTAAATGACCAAAAGAAATCAGGCAGGAGAAAGTCAAGAGGAAAGTGGTCAAGACCTGGGTCAAGTGCACATGTCTCCACTGTGGAATAAAATTGGTATATTCAAGGAATTGAAGGAAAGGAGTAAGTCTGGAGTACAGAGAACAAGGAGAAAAGTCATTCTTAAAAAATGAAATCAGAGAAGTAGACAAGGACCATAGTATAGTTGTAGACTTAATTTCCTCCTGCCTCCCCTGGGTGGTAAAGCTCAGCCACCACATGCACTGGTTAGACCATTTGTTTCCTGCCATTGTCCAGGGCCATGAAAACCAGTTTGTCTTCGTCCCTTTCTTTACTGTTAGAGTGAGCAATGACAACCTGACCAGTAAGCTAGTCACTGAGTAAAAGTAATCCTTTTTGAATAGAAGAATTAGAAATTGTTCTAGGACTCATAGCTTGGCAAAGAGAGCATGGGCAGAATTTCAAGCCCCACTCATTCTCTTTGCTGGCATAAACTTCACAACTGCAAGCCATGGCCCTGCTGCTAAGAATGAAAGAGATGGAGGGAAGGAAGAAGGGAAGTGGTATCTTTCATTCATTAGAACAACTGCCCATTGATGTAAGGTTATCAAATGCAATTTTTTTTCTTTAAACAATTAAAAGCATCTAAATTTACTAGAGTACAACCTGTGCATCTTTCTCATGCAGTGGTGAATTAATAATAAGCGCACAAAGTGGTACTGAAAGAATGGGATATCCATAGCAGAAAGAAGGAAAGAGGACCTCTATCAAACACCTTATCCAAAAATTAACTCTAAAGGGATCAAAAACCTAAAAAATATCTTCAAGACCTGTGGTAGGTGTTGGATTCTTAATTGAGATAAGACAAGGAGGACTGAGATGAACTACTGATATTTAATGTACGTAGAAGTTTTAACTAGCTTTACTGTGAAAGTGTGGAAATATATAGAGTGGATGGTAAAAATAGCAATAGCTACTTTATAAATAGGGATGTGGCTAAAAATGGTAGTCAAGGAATGTAAATGCCAATTGACAGAATGCTAAAGAACAATCTAGGAACCGAATAGCACAGTAAACCAAGAGGTGAATGAAAACTGTGGTTGCTGGTACAGATGCAAGAGTGTCCTTTGTGAGCTAGAGCAAATGTATATCACTACTGCAGGGTGTTGGGAACACATGGGATAAATACAACTGGAATGACCTATGGACTGCGGTTAGCAGTGATAATATAATATTCTTGCATCTATGCCAAAGATGTATTGTGTTGATAATGGGGCAGTATGAAAAATGTGAGCCAAATGTATACAATGAACATGGTAACAAATGATATTATCTTATCTGTAACAAATGTTCCACCACTGTTTGGTGCGTTGATAGAGCAGTATTGTTTGGGAATTCTGCCCATGTGCATGACTGTTTTATAAGTTTACAACTGTCATAAAAACATATTTCAAAAATAATAATAGAGTGAGTTGGGGGACAATCACACCAAATGTAAGATAAGGACTATGATTAGTAATACGATTTTGACAATATTCTTTCATAATTTGTAACATCTCATGACAATGCAAGGTGTTGGTGGAGGGTTAATATGGAACCCCTATATGATGTTATGCATGTATGCTTTGTAAGTTCACAACTTTTACTATACACTTAATTGTATATGTATGTTTATATATAAATGATATAATGATAATAATAATAGGGTGGGTTGGGGGAAAATACTTTGGTTAGTAGTAATATTTCAACCATGCTCTTTAATCATTAGTTTAAAAGGTCTAACAACAATATAAAGTGTTGGTGGTAGGGTGAGTTATGAGAGTCCTGTATGAGGTTATATATGTTTGTTTTTTAAGTTCACAACTATTACCATACACTTATGTTTATGTATCTTTGTATGTGGGTTCTATATTTCAGTAAATTGAAAAAAATAAAAAATAATAATAAGTGCACAAAAATAAGTGCAATGTTTAGATCTTTGAAAATTAAAATTTTAAATTTCAAGTTTTATAAATTTAAAATACCTTAAAATTAACTTGCAAACATCAGTATGCTGATAAATTGAGTCAGAGAATTTAAGCAGCTACATGGCTCAAGCTTCTCCTCTTTTTACGTGTATCAGACACTGTATACACTAATAGCAGTGACTCAACAGAGCAAATTTGTCTTAGATGGCATTTTTTGAAAGTTTCTTAGTTGTCACAGTCATGTGGCATTCCACTAGAATTTGGAAGGCAGAGGACAGAGGCTAGAACATCTGTAGCACACAGGATGAATAAGTCCCATACTGTTTTAGTTTGCTAAAGATTGTCAATCCAAAATACCAGAAATGGGTTGGCTTTTATAATGGGAATTTATTATGGTAAAATCTCAAACAGTTTTGAGGCTGTGAAAATGCCCAGGGGATCCAGTCCTCTCACATGGCAGGGTAAAATGGCAACTCTCTTTCTCTGTGAGACTCAGCAAGTTTCTCCAATTTATAAAGGGCTCCAGCAAGAGGGCTAAGACCCACCTTGGGTCACGCCTCACTGAAGAACTACAATGAAAGACCCACAACGCATTCAATCTAATAAAAAGGACCCACACCCACAAGAATGGCTTAGCCTAAGAACATAATATTTTGGGATCCACAAAAGCCTCAAACCAGCACAAACATGTATCTTAAAAGCCTCATGAGACATGCATATAGATAAAAATCTGTTTATAATTATCTGATTTTAAATTCTACCTCCATTTTATATGTATGCACAGTATGTTTTTGCAGGGTTTCAATTAAAATATACTAAAATTTCCAGAAACATAACTACCAAGAAAATTTCAAAACATAACCACCAAGCAATTTATATAGGTTTTTAGGAAGGTTTGTTCACTACAGCAAAATTCTCAGGTTGTACATAATTTCGGACTTGAATACTAAACCTGTGTTCAACAAATTAAAACTGAATTACAGGCATTAAAAATCATGCTTTACAGTAGCCAGCCTAGGGATGTAAATGTCAGTTGAAAGAAAGCTAGAGAAGAAATGAAGGGAGGGAGGGAGGGAGGAAGGGAGGAAGGAAGGGAGGAAGGAAGGGAGGGAGGAAGGAAGGAAGGAAGGGAGGGAGGGAGGGAGGGAGGAAGGAAGGAAGGAAGGAAGGAAGGAAGGAAGGAAGGAAGGAAGGAAGGAAGGAAGGAAGGAAGGAAGGAAGGAAGGAAGGAAGGAAGGAAGGAAGGAAGGAAGGAAGGAAGGCGAGAGAATAATCTAGGGACTGAATAATGAAGTGAACCCAGAGGGGGATGAGGATTGTGGTTGATGGTACAGATGCAAGAGTGTCCTTCTGTGAGCTAGAGAAGATATATGACACTATTGCAGGGTAGTGGGAATGTGAAGAAACATTGGAAAAATACATGATGTATGGACTGGTTAACAGCAATATTGTGGGAAACGGACTTGGCCCAGTGGTTAGGGCGTCCGTCTACCACATGGGAGGTCCGCAGTTCAAACCCCGGGCCTCCCTGACCTGTGTGGAGCTGGCCCATGCGCAGTGCTGATGCGCGCAAGGAGTGCCCTGCCATGCAGGGGTGTCCCCTGCGTAGGGGAGCCCCACGCGCAAAGAGTGCACCCATAAGGAGAGCCGCCCAGTGTGAAAGAAAGTGCAGCCTAACCAGGAATGGCGTCGCCCATACTTCCCGTGCTGCTGACTTGACAACACAAGCGTACAAAGAAACAAGACGCAGCAAAATAGACACAGAGAACAGACAACCGGGGAGGGGGGGAATTAAAATTAATAAAAAATAAATCTTTTAAAAAAAAAAAACAGCAATATTGTGATCTTCTTGCACAGATGCCAGAGATTTACTATGTCAATAATGGCGGAGTATGGAAAAAGTGTGTCATATATACACTATGGACCACAGCTGGTGGTTAATAGTCTGATGATATTATCTCATAATCTTCAACAAATATTCTACCATGGTGTGGTGTGTTTTTGAAGGGGAATTCTACACATGTGCATGATTGTTTTGTAAGTTCACCACTTTTGTAATAAAAATATATTTTAAAATAATAGGGTGGGTTAGGGAAAAAGTACACCAAATGTAAGATATGGACCATAATTAGTTGTAATATTTTGATGCTCTTGCACAGTTTGTAATAAAATGTTTCACAACAAAGCAAGGTGTTGGTGGAGAGATGATGTATGGGACCCCTGTATGACACGTGCTTCTTTCATAAATTCACAACTTTTACTATAAACTTATTGTTTATGTATGTTCATGTATGAATGATACTTCAATAATATATATATACACATAAATATATATATATATATATATTTTTTTTAAGTAAAAAAACAACAACACATTCCTTACTGCATGTTTAACTTCTGGAACTTAGCTCATTTTATTTTTTTCAAGCAGATACAAAGATGTTACCACAAGAGAGCGCCATTGTACTTTCTTAATCTTTATATAGCCCTATTTCCTTGATCCTTAATTTTAAGGCTCACGTTAAACAATAGCAATGATAATTTAAGCTGAATTTAGAAAATCTTTTCATTCTATTTCTAATCTTTTTCTGTTAAAAATATCCGAAGACATTGCAATTTGGTTTATTAAAATGAGATGTGAAAACCTTTTAAGTGTTTTTAAACACCATCATAACATAAAATATTTTAAAACAGTTTTGCCTAAGATTGATTCTCTCTGATTTAATGTTGATTATATCATTTCCTTAAGGAGGTTCATATAATATCTATTTCCTGATTTTCAAGAAACATTTGTGCTCATGCTTCTCAGCTTTTGTTAATTGAACATCTATGTCCATCCTATTTATGAATCTTGAGAATTACTGCTACGACTTTGAATATAATTTCAAAGTTGCTTCATTCTCCTATTGAATAAACATTTAGACTTATCCTCCTTTTTTTATCTGCAAACTCTCCAAACTTACCTAAGGCCATTTACATCTCTAACATTCGATGACTTTATATCCTCATATTCAGTATGTACTAGCAATAAAATTCTATAGAGAAAGCCTTGGGAACAGCTGAGAGCCAAAACGAAACAAATAAAAAATCAACAACAAAAATGTGCCATACTTACTGCTAGAACTCTTTGAATTTCCTTTTGAAATCTTTGAAATTTGAAATCTTAATCAAGATGGCTGATAGCTAATCAAACCTCTAACTAGTTAACTTTTACCCAATACACAATAAAGCCCACCTGCCCTAAGCCTGCCCTTCTAAAGTGGATAAACCCCCATCCAATCAACAGGATTCAAGCTAACTTCGTTTTTATGTCTATAAAAATCTATGGCCATCCCTGGGAGCTCTTTGCAGCTTTCATTTTTGCAGGTGATACAGCTTCCTTGCTGCAGCAAAACTTGTGGTATTCCAAATGAAATGTGTCATCTGCAAATTCAACTCTGGTTTGCCTTTTGACAACAGTCAGAGAACATTGCTTCATTAACACAAAAGATGAGCAATTTCTATAATGAGTCAAATTTGACCATATAATTATGTGCTCTTTCCTAATCTTGATGATGTTTTTAGAATAAAGGATGCATGGTCAATTTTCTATAAAGAGGAACTGGCTTTTTCTCTGGTTGAGTTCAGACACTGACAATTGGGAATCCTGCAGTTTTGGTTTCTAGGGTTATGGTTTCAATTATCTTTGCAGTGGACTTATTTGCTTTAGGGAATTCTCTAGGATGGCAATTAGTTGCACAAATGTTAGGTAAATATCCATTCTTTTATCTAGAGTCCATGTCTGGGCAGCTTAGTTTGCCAGAGCTGCTGTGACAAATACCATAAACTGGTTGGCTTAAACAGCAGAAATGTATTGTCTCATAAGTTTGGGGGCTGGAAGTCCAACATCAAGATATTGGCAAGGTTTGCTTTCTCTTGGAATCTGTAGTATTCTGGCAATCCTCTATCACATGGTGATCTCTCTCTCTTATGACTGCTCTTCTAATTTTCATGTGGCTTCTACTTTCATATCCAATTTTCTTTGCTTATAAGACTCTAGTCCTATTGGATTAGGGCCTGCCCTCATTCAAGTTACTAATAAGAGCATCTTAAGGTCCTATTTACAAATGGGTTCACACCCACAGGAACACAGGCTAAGACTTGAACATGTCTTTTATTGGGGACTCAATTCAATCCCCAACACTGGTGAAAGCTGCTTGTGAGAATTTTTATTCTTTTAGAACTGATCAACAAACCTCCAGCTTCTGTTATGAGATGTCCCTGCCAGAACCCAGTGCCTTGGTGAATGAGCCAGGGGACAATGATCCCACGGAAAACCACTGACCCTCTATACTGTGTTTAAAACCAGGGCTGATCTTTTTGTCAGAACAATAGTCCTAGTGAAGGGAAAACATGCAAAAAATAAAATAAAATTCCCTCAATATTAGAGATGGGAATTCAAAATAATACTAATTTGAACTTTAAAAAGAATATGACTGTAGCAGTTTGATATTATTGATGAATTCCAAAAAGAAATATTGGATTATGTTTGTAAACTAGTCTGTACCTGGGCATGATTAAATTATGATTAGGGCTTTGATTGGGCCACATCAGTACGGTGTTCAGTCCCTGCCCCTTGGAGGGTGGGAACTCACTGATAAGAGACTTGGCAAAGGATAGAGTTGGAGTTTTGATGCTTGAGTCTTGAGCTGGAGCCCCAGGAAGTAAGAACACAGAGGAGCTTGGTCATGAAGAACGAGAAAGGCTCTGGGAAGAGAAACAAGCTGTTTGCTTAATAGACTACAGCTGGCCTTGTGGAGATAACAGAGCAGCTAAGCCTGGAGAGAGGCAAGCCCCAGGAAGAGCAGAGCCCAGGAAGCCTGAACCCCTATAGATGTCAGCATGCCATCTTGCTCCAACACATGGAAATAGACTTAGGTGAGGGAGATAACTTGTGCTTTATGGCTTGGTAACTGTAAGCTTTTACCCCAAATAAATACCCTTTATAAAAGACAACAGATTTCTGGTATTTTACAGCAACACTCCTTTGGCCAACTAATACAGAATTTTGTACTGGAGAGTGAGGTCATGCTTTTGCAATTACCAAAATGCTGGAACAGTGTGATAAATGGGAAAGGGGTATTTTCTGGAGGAATTGTGAGCTGTTTGATAGAAAAGGCCAAGATTGCTTTGAAGAGACTGTTGTTAGGGATATGGATGCTAAAGAAACTTTTTATGATGGCTTAGAAGTAAATGATGAAACTGTTATTGGAAACTGAAGGAAAGGCAATCCATGTTTTCAAGTTTCAGAGAACAGAGCAAAATCAACTCCTGGTGTTTTATGGAAGGCAGAAATCAAAAATGGTGAACCTAGGCATTTAGCTGCAGAACTTTTGAAAGTAAGTTTGGAGAAAGCAGCTTGGCTTCTCCTTGCAGATTATAGCAAAATGCTAGATGAGCAAGATAAGCTGAGGACTGAATTGTTGGGCACAAAGAAACCAGAAACTGATTCCAGAAATTCCAAGCCTCTGGAGATCAAGTCCCCAGAAGACAGTGCCCATTTGAGGACTTAACTAAACTAAGAACTTGTAAATCAAGATTGAAGATATAGTTATCTAGGAAAGATTTGTGGCAAGTCTTACTGTCTGATGGCTTGGACCCCTGCTTCTTGCATGCTAAACCAACAAGCTTTTTGAAAGAGCTGTACAAACAAAGCCACTGCCAGCTTGGACTAAAAGGGACGTGGAAAGGAGAGATTGAAGGAGAAACAGCTTTAAGAGGAAAACCATGGAGAGGTGGGGCAAGATGGCATGTGAGTGAGTGCATCCTGGTCATCTCTCCTGCAAAAACTGGCTGAGTGGGGACAGAATCCTGCCCCAGTGGGTTGTTTTGGGTACCCACAAAACAGGAGGTTTCTGGACATCGATCCAGAGAGAGTGTGACAAAAGGAGTGCTTGTTCAAGGTAAAATCTGGGGTTTCTGGCTAAACCCTTCCTCTAGGGCTAATAGCTACAACATTCCTGGAACACCACTGGTTGCATGGCAGCATTCCTGAGCCCCTTGTTCTGTTGTAGAAGTTGAGAGAAGTTCAATTATTTGAGTATAGAAAGGCCAGGACTCAGGAATTATTTTGAGAAGGAAAAATTATTTATTGACGCTGGCTGGACTCAGGAGCTTTCTGTTGCAAACCCGAGTCTCGGACAAGATTTTCAAGTTCCTTTTATACAGGGTGGGGAGTCAAATGGTGTTTTATTAAAGAAAACTACTTTCTTTGTTAGTTAAGTGTTTGCCTGAGTACCAGGTAGGTTTTGAATTAACATATCGCCCACATTTCAGGTGAGCTTGAATTAGCATCTTGCCCACATTCCTTCTGGATGCAACTTTAAATACACAATCAGTCTTACATCCTTTCTGAACATTCAAACCCCTATCACTAAACTGGATTTCTAGAGACTAGGCACACTTGGATACAGAATTAGATGATTTTGAATTTATGCACAGGGTATATTATATTTCCCATTTGAGGACAAGTCCAAGTTCCCTTAGGCTTCGGCATCACCACCATCAGAGTTTCCCGGGACAAACTGGTATGTATATAGAGTTTGCATTGCTAAATTGCCTCCCAGGACTGGAGTCATTGCCATGGTCCCCAAGGGCAGTACTGTAGTCTTTTAATGTCCCACACCCACAAGTCAGGACACAAAGGGATGAACAGTCTCGCTCCCATAGCCCACATCAGTTCCCCAAACCCACAATCCCCAAACTGCATTCCCCAAACCCCACTTTCCCCAAACCCAGCATTCCCCATGCCCCATGTTCCCCGGAACCACATTCCCTGAGCCCATGTTCCCTGAACCCCAGTGCTCCCCAAGCCATGGCATTCTTGAGCCCACTGGTCTCAGACAAACTCCAAGAGTGGGAGGGTTCTGGTGAGGGGTGCAGAGGGGCCCAAGGAGTGTAGGCAATTGTCAGGTCCCCCCTTTATTGAACTTGGAGGAGAATACCAGCTGGCTTAGGGAGAGATTAAGAGAGGAGAGGTGAATCTGCCGAGGCAACCTGATTTATCTAAAGTCGCTGGGATAGGGAAAATTGGTCCAGGAAAAGGCGGGGTCAGACAATTAACTAGTCCTGTGCAATACCCCTAAAGGAGGGGGACAGTAGGGCATGCTTGGTAGGCTTCCAATAGCATATTTAGGGTTCCCAGCAAGGTGTGGGTGCTAGCTCTCAAAAAGACTGAGAGTCATTATTTTCTGTGGTGAGTTGGTTCACCAGAGTCCCATTTTAATCTCAGAGGGGAGCTCTCACATGGGCTTCCTGCTGCCCTGGGAGAGACAGAAGTGAGAAATGAAGAAAGGGGGAAGGACAGATTCTTAAGCAGTTTATTCAATTGCAAAGAGGACTCCTTTCTTGAGGGCTTGTCTAGGTTTTTGTTTTGTTTTCTTGTCTTTCCTTCCTCTTTATACCCCCACCACCCTTTTCTTCTTTTCTTTTTTTCTATTAGGTGCTGCAGGCAGTGTCTCTTTTTTGCTGTGCTTCCTCCTCCTTGATTTCCTCTTTTCTGTGTGTACTGATTTTGGCTGCCAATGCTATCCCCTTTCCTTTACATGTTTCTATCTTCCATCTTCTGTTCTTGCTCTTACATTCCACCTCTCTTTGTTTAGCCCCTAATTTTCCTGGCTTTTTATTTCTAACACTTCTATTCTGTTTTCTATATTTTACTCACTCTTTATGCTTTCCCCCTCTCCTGATCACACTGGCCTTTAAATTCATACTATATTCTTCTCCATATTCCAGTTCCCATATCATTGTAGGTACTCCACTTTTTTACTCTTATAACTCTACACAGCTTAGATGAGTTTAATATTCATTCTCTTAGGTCTTACATGGTTCTTCTGCTAAAATTTATTATCAAGACTATTATTATACTTTTTTCTTTTCTTACCTCTTTTGCTTTCTCTGGCCCTAATCTTTTTTTCTTCAAGGGAACTTGGACAGCAGCAAGGAGATAGAATAAGAACAAAGTGTCAAAGTGAAGACTTAACACACACAAAAAAACAGCACCTAAATAAACCCTGAGACCAGATGGAGAAGCTAATCAACTAAACAAGCTAATCAAAATAAAATGATGACAAGACAGCAACAAATTACAACCCATATCAATAATCAGGAAGACATGGCCCAATCCAATGAACAAACTGAAAACCAGGAAGAGGAGCAGAACATCAAACATCTAATTGAAACTCTCCAAATATCATGGACCAACTTAATGACATGAAGGATGAGATTAAGAGTATTAAGAAAACACTTGGAGATCATACAGGAGAAATTGTAAACATACACAAAACCATAACAGATATGATGGTGGTAAATGGCACAATACAAGAAATCAAAAATACACTCTTAACAAATAACAGCAGATTTGAAGAGGCAGAAGAAAGAATTAGTGATGTGGAAGACAGTACATCTGAAATCAAACAGGTAGTAGAATTGATTGATAAAAGATAGAAAAATCCAGCAGGCACTTGGGATCTGAATGACAACACAAAACACACAACCATATGCATTATATGCTCCCAGAATGAGAAAAGAACGGAATAGGGACAGAAGGGGTGCTGAAGGAAATAATGTCTGAAAGCTTCCCAAACCTATTCAGGAGATGTACATGCCCAGGAAGTGCAACATGCCCCAAACAACATTAATCCCAACAGGCTTACCCCGAGACATACATTTGTCATATTATCCAATGCTCAAGACAAAGAGAAAATATTGAAGGAAGCAAGAGAAAAGAGAACCATTATATACAAGGGAAGCGCAGTCAGATTAAGTGCTGTATTCTCATCTGAAACCATGGAGGCAAGAAGGCAGCAGTATGATATAGTCAAGATACTAAAAGAAAAATTTCCAGCCAAGAATACTCTATCCAGCAAAGCTGGCATTCAAAAATGATGGAGAGTTCAAAATATTCACAGATAAACAGAAACTAAGAGAGTATGCCAACAAGAAACCTACCGTTAAAGAAACACTAAAGGGAATTCTGCAAGAGGAAAGAAAAAAAACAAGAGCGAAAGAGTTAGAGGAGAGTGTAAGAACAACTAAAAAGACAAAAAGAGAAATAAAAACAACATATGACATACACAAATCCAAAGAAAATATGGCTAACGTATGTAATTCCTTGAGAGTAATAACATTGAATGTCATGTCAGTGGATTAAACTCACCTGTCAAGAGACACAAATTGGCAGAATGGATAAGGAAATATGACCTATCTATATACTGTCGACAAGAAACCCACCTTAGACCCAGGGATTCAAGGAGGTTGAAAGTGAATGGCTGGAAAACAATCTTATAAGCAAACAATAACCAAAAAATGGCAGGAGTAGTCATATTAATATCAGACAAAATAGACTTTTAAAAGCAAAACTATTGTGAGAGACAAAGATGGGCACTACATATTAGTAAAAGGAGTACCTTTCAAGAAGAAACAACAATCATAAACGTTTATGCTTCTAACCAAGGCGCCTCCAAATATGTGAGGCAAACAGTGGAAAAACTAAGTGAAGGAATATGTGCCTCTACAATTATAGTGGGGGACTTTAATACATCATTATCACAATTAGCCAGAACATCTCAACAGAGAATTGATAAAGAAACAAAGACTTTGAACAATATTTTAGAGGATCTGGACCTAATAGACAAATACAGAACATTACACCCAAAAACAGCAGGATAGACATTCTTCTCAAGTGCACATGGATCATTCTCCAAGACAGACTACATGCTAAGCCACAGAGAAAGTCTCAATAAATTCAGAAAGATTGAGATCATACAAAATAATTTCTCTGACCACAGTGGAATGAAGCTGGAAATCTGAAAGGACCGGAGAAACATATTAGGCACAAAGATATGGAAGTTGAACAACACCCTCTTAGACAAACAGTGGGTGAAGGAGAAAATCTCAAAAAAAATCAGGAATTAGTTAAAAAAAAAAAAAAAATGACAAACTAATTCCAAAGGAAGAAGAAAGAAAGAAAGAACAAAGATCAGAGCAGAACTAAACAAAATAGAAAATAAGAAAGCACTAGAAAAAATAAACAAAACCAAGAGCTGGTTCTTTGAGAAGATCAATAAAATTGACAAACCCATAGCTAGACCAACAAAGAAAAAAAGAGAGAAGATGCAAATACACAAAATAAGAAATGAGAAAGGGTATATCACCACTGATCCCATAGAAATAAAGACTATCATAAGAGGGTACTTTGAAAAACTATATGCCAACTAGAAGGATAATTTAGAGGAAATGGACAAATTCCTAGAAACACATAAGCAACCTACATTGACAAAAGAAGAAATTGATGATCTCAACAAACCAATCACAAGTAAAGAGATAGAATCAGTCATTAATAATTTTAATGACTGATAGAATCAGTCATTAAAAACCTCCCAACTAAGAACCCTGGGCCAGATGGCTTTACAGGTGAATTCTACCAAAAATTCCAGAAAGAACTAATACCAGTGTTGCCTAAACTCTTCCAAAAAATCAAAATAGAAGGAACATTACCTCACTCATTCTATGATGCCAACAATACCCTAATACCAAAGCCAAATGAAGACACCACAAGAAAGGAAAATTACAGACCAATCTCTCTAATGAACCTAGATGCTAAAATCCTCAAAAATACTTGCTAAACGTATTCAACAATACATCAAATGAATTACATACCATGACCAAGTAGTTTTCATCCCTGGTATGCAAGGATGGTTCAACATAAGAAAATCAATCAATGTAATACATAAACAGATCGAAGGAAAAAAATCACATGATCATATCTGTGGAAGCAGAAAAAGCATTTGACAAAATATAGCACAATCTCTTGAAAAAAACACTGCAAAAGATAGGAATAGAAGGCAACTTTCTAAACATGATAAAGGGTATATATGAAAAATCCACAGCTAACATCATTTACAATGATGAAATCCTAAAATCTTTCCCTCTAAGATCAGGAACAAGACAAGGATGACCACTATCACCCCTTCTATTTAACATTATGTTAGAAGTACTTGCTGGAACACTGAGGCAAGAACCAGATATAAAAGGTAGGCAAACTGGTAAGGAAGAAGTCAAAATTTCACTATTTGCAGACAACATGATGCTATATATAGAAAGCCTGGAAAAAATCTACAACAAATCTTCTAGAATTTATAAATGAGTTCATAAAGTCACAGGTTGTAAGATCAATGCACAAAAATCAGTAGCACTTCAGTGCACCAATGATGAGTAATCTGAGGAGGAAATCAATAAACAAATACCATTTGCAATACTAAATAAGAAAACCAAATACCTAGGGATAAATTTAGCTAAAGATGTAAAAGACTTATACAAAGAAAACTACACAACTCTGTTAAAGGAAATCAAAGAAGACCTAAATAAATGGAAGAATATTCCCTGTACATGGATAG
This sequence comes from Dasypus novemcinctus, assembly GCF_030445035.2. Classification (NCBI taxonomy): domain Eukaryota; kingdom Metazoa; phylum Chordata; class Mammalia; order Cingulata; family Dasypodidae; genus Dasypus; species Dasypus novemcinctus. Next base: position 15,411,924 of record NC_080687.1, on the reverse strand, counting down.
GAAGACTAAATATCATTAAGATCACTATCCTATCCAAACTGATCTACAGATTTAATGTAATCCCAATAAAAATCAATGCAGCATTTTTTAATGAACTAGAAAAACTATGAAATTTATTTGGACAAGAAAGAGGCCCTAAATAGCCAAAGACATATTGAAAAAGAAAAATGAAATAGGAGGAATCACACTGCCTGACTTTTTTTTAAAGATTTATTTTTTATCTTTCTCTCCCCTTCCCTACTCCACCCCCAGTTGTCTGTTCTCTGTGTCCATTCTCCATGTGTGTTCTTCTGTGTCCAATTATATTCTTGTCAGTGGCACCAGGAATCCGCGTCTCTTTTTATTGTGTCATTTTGCTGAGTCAACTCTCCATGTTTGCAGTGCCACTCCTGGGCAAGCTGCACTTTTTTCATGCTGGGTGGCTCTCTTTATGGGGCACATTCCTTGGGCATGGGGCTCCCCTACACAGGGGAAACCCCTGCATGGCACAGCACTCCTTGCATGCATCAGCACTGTGCGTGGGCCAACTCATTACATGGAGTCCTAGGTTTGAACCCTGGACCTCCCATGTGGTAGGTGAATGCTCTATCCATTGAGACAAATCCACTTCCCTACCTGACTTTAAAACATGCTACAAAGCTAGTGTGGTCAAAACAGCATGTTATTGGCACAAGGATAAACACATTGACCAATGGAACCAAATTGAGAGTTCCGATATAAATCCTCACATATACAGTCATCTGATATTTGACAAGACCACCAAGCCCACTCAACTGGGAGAGAATGGCCTCTTCAGCAAAGGGTGCTAGAAGAACGGGATATTCATATGCAAAAGAATGAAAGAGAATTACCACCTCATATCTTATACAAAAATCAACTCAAGATGGATCAAATACCTAAATATAACAGCCAAGACGATAAAGACCTTGGAAAATAATGTAGGGAAGCATCTATAGGACTTTGTAATAGCAAATGGCTTCATTAACTTCACACCCAAAGCAAAAGCAGCAAAAGAACAAATAGATAAATGGGACTTCCTCAAAATTAAAGCCTTCTGCACCTCAAAGGAATTTATCAAGAAAGTGAAAAGACAGCCTACCCAATGGGAGAAAATATTTGGGAACCATATATCTGAGAAGAGACTAATATCAAGCATGTATAAAGAAATACTATTTCTCAAAAATAAAAAGACAACCCATTTAAAAAATGGGCAAGTAATTGGAACAGATACTTCTCCAAAGAAGATATACAAATGGCTAAAAAGCACATGAAAAGATGCTCCACATCACTAGCTATTAGGGAAATGCAAATCAAAACTACAATTAGATACCATGTTACACCCATTAGGCTGGCAGCTATTAAAAAAAACAGAAGACTACAAGTGTTGCCTAGGATGTGGAGGAATGGGAACACTTATCCTCTGCTGGTGGGAATGTAGAAAGATCCAGCCATTCTGGAGGGCAGTTTGGCAGTTCCTCAAAAAACTAGCTATAGATTTGCCATATGACCCAGCAATTTCACTGCTGGGTATATACCCAGAAGAATTGAAAACAAGGACACAAACTGATATATGCACACCAATGTTCATAGTGGCATTATTCACTATTGCCAAAAGTTGGAATCAGCCCAAAAGCTTATATACAGAGGAATGGATAAACAAAATGTGGTATATATGTACAATGGAATACTACTCAGCTGTAAGAAGGAATACAGTATTAACACACAGGACAACATGGATGAATCTTGAGGACCTTATGTTGAGTGAAGCAAACCAGGCATTGAAGTACAAATACTATATGACCTCTCTGATATGAATTAAGCAAATCAAGCTGTCTCAGAGAGCTGGAGACTGGATGACAGGCTTATAGGAAATTGGGGGCACTGGAAGGTTGTAAACTGATGCCTACGTGGGCAAAATCTGATAAAGTGGAGGTAAGTAGCTGTTCAGGGAAGGGATAAGAAGGGGGCATAAGGATACTATTGGGTGGGGCTTTGCAGGCTTGAGGGGGCTAGGGTTGGGAGGATGGGTCAGATGGTCCATGGAACTGGGGGGAGGTTTTGGGGAGCAGGTGAACGAACATGGGAGATTGCCAGGTACGTAGTTGAAATATAATATTGAGAAAACTCTTTAGAAAATATAATAAGGAACGGTTACTTGTTTAAGATGTTCGATGGGGAGCATCTGGCACAGGGTGTACCTGGGGCTGTCTTCTAGGGAGTGTGCAAGTGCTCATCTTGTCATGGAGGGTTATATCATTAGGTGGAGACCCATACAATGAATGGGAAAGTGTTGTACCCCCATCCTGGGGAGGCCTGATGTTCTCAAACAGAGGGAAGGGTGTCTCTCGAGAGCATTGGTGGCTCCAAATTGGGTAGGATAGTCTAGCGTGTCAAGCCCTCAGCATTGCTGCAAGTATCTATGAATTTGGTCCTTCAGGCAGTGAAACTTAGTTGTCACTGTGGGCCCTTAGGGGAGGGGGAGAGAAAAATAGAATAGTTGGAAGGGGGGTAACTGGGGGGCAATGGAATTATTCTATAAGATTGTGCAATAATGGATATAGGCCATGTTAAATTTCACCAAGAATTTATAAAAGTGTATAGTCTAAAATGTAAACCATAATGTTAACTAAAAATCTAGAAAATCGTACAGTCTAAAACATAAACCATAATGTAAACCAAAATGGTTTATGTTACATAAATCATTTTATAACATACATAACGTTACAAAATGGTTGGTAGCTGTTTCAATATCTTTACATCAGTTGTAGCAAATACAGCACACACATGTAAAAAGATCATTGCTGGGAAAGGGCAAAAAGGGTTTGATGTTGGCTATATGGGAGTCCCCTATATTGCATATGTGACTTTACTGAGATCTAAAACTTTTTTGAAGACAAAATTAAAAAAGAAAAAAAGATGTAGACACTGAGGAAGGAATGGAAGAGATTGCCTTGCCACAGTACATTCAGGGCAACACCTATTACAGTGATGAAAGGCAAAACGTGAAAAACAAAGTTTTATGATATTTTTTTATTTTTAATACCTCAATTTATTCTTTATTTTAGTTTTTTTTAAATTCATATCTATTCTATTACTAACCTTTAAACCTATCATTACTATTTCATTTTCTTATTTATTGAACTTGGCAATATATTAGGCTTCATTTTTTAAGAAGTTTTGGATCACAGATGGGTTCAACTATGGCAGGAGAGGAGCACTGGTGTGGGGTGTCATTGATGGGGGACACATGGTTGGGAGGGAGTTCTCCAGGGCATGTATATAGGGTATATAAAAATGTTCAGATAATCATTGGGTATTGTCATAGTAGGTAGAGTTACACACCACAACTGAGGGATGCTGAGTTTCTAGCTGCGAGAACTGTGTCACTTTCCCCAATGGAACAGCAACAATCCCCCAAGTGCAAGGGCAAAGACCAGTGAAGAAGGATGGTCCAATGATGGACCCTTGATACTGAAGACTCTGCTTGTGAGCCTGTGTGCTTGAAATTCCAACTAGGCCTAGAGCTGCAGGGTGCCTAAGAGTTCCCTGCTGAGAGTCTCCATGTTGCTCTAAGCCAAACTCATCATGTAAATGCATTACCTTCCCCCACAGCATGGGACATGACTCCCGGGAATGAGACTCCCTGGCACCAAGGGATTACTACCAATCCCCAGCTGGTGATGCAACTAGAAAAAGATCTTGAATATAAAGGTGACATTTTTAAAACAAATGAATTTATATAGCTAAGAGACTTCAAAATGAGTCAGGAGGTCATCAGAGGGGTCACGCTTATGCACATCTCAGGAGGGTCCCAGAGACAGCAAAAGTAGATACAACCCTAGCTACTGGTGCTCCTGAGGGCTATGGCACAGGTTCTATAGCTATGGCAGATGGATCTGGAGTTCAGTGCTTTGCCAGTGGGCCCTACTTTGGAATTTGTGCTCCTGAGTGTGATGGAGTTGGGTTCAGATGTGACCTTTTTATACATGCCTCTTCTGTCACTTTTTCTGAACCTGTGGCTGGTGCTGGTGTTGGTGTATACTCAGGAGACTTGAATCTCTGGACTGTCCATGTGCCAGCTGGGCCCTCAGCCTCAGCAGAGTTGCAACACCTATTCTCCAGTTTGTTGGACTTACTCAGGTCAGCTAACAGGGAAGTGAAGATGGTCAACTACCACACCAGAGAACTGAGAGTGTCTACAACTGCAAGCAGAAGAATCACATACATCAGCCATGGGGGATCTAAGCCCCTCTCAATTTAGAGGTGGAGTGGACATCACCATCCCAAGGTCCACAGGATGGAGAAATAAAATATGGATTAGAGTGGACTTATTGGTATTCTACTATAGAAATATAGTGCCTCTAGCAATGGAAGATATTGTATCATTGATCTGGAGACAGTGGCCATGGGAGTTGAGGGCAGGGAGAAGGAAAAAAAGGTGTGAGGTGGGGGCATTTTCAGGACTTGAAATTGTCCTGAATGTTATTGCAGGAAGAGATGCAGGACATTATATATGCTGCCATAACCCACTGAATGGACTGGGGAAGAATGTAAACTACAATGTAAACTATAATCCATGTGGTATAGCAGTGCTCCAAAATGTATTCACCAAATGCAATCAATGTGCCACAATGATGAAAGAGGTTGTTGATATGAGAGGAGTGGGATGGAGTGGGGTTTGGGGTATATGGGGACTTCATATTTTTTAATGTAACATTTTTTTGTGATCTATCTACCTTTACAAAAAGACAATTAAATAAAAATGGAAGGAAAAAAAAGAGGAAAACCATGGAAGCTGAGATCTGGAATTAAGATATCACCTAGGGCCAAGAGAAGAACCCCACCCATGTGTACATAGAAGGTGAGTTTCCACCAGCAATTGAAGAGGGTGGATGTTCCCACCTGATGTTCATGGAGAAATTTGCTGCCCCAGGGTACAGAGAAGGTAGAGCTCATTCCTCAAGGATTAGGGTGGTTAAGGTCAGCAAACCATAGGTCTGAAAGTGGTACACCTGTCCCCCATGGATTAGGGAAGGCCAGGTGGTCAACTTGTTGCTCTGAGAGGGTTGAGTCTGTATGCCAAAGGCTAGGGAGAATGTTGCCCTTGCCTCACTGAAATTGGGGGGTTAAATCTCTAACCCAAAGACTGGGTAAGGTGTGGCAATCACCCCAATGCTCTTGGAGGGTGAGGTCTAGATCTCGGTCCACACCCAGATGCTTGATGAGGTTGGAACCAAGAAAATGGCCATGGGGCAAGCCTATAGAAATGGTGGGTCCTCATGAGGCACCAAGGAGAAGAAACCATCATCTTAAGAATGATTCTCAGACTTTGAAATCAAATGGAGGATACCCTGCCGGTTTACTGAACTGTTCTGGACCCGTAACTCATGTTTCCCTCCCAATTTCCCCTTATTGTAATGAAAATATGTATCCTTTGTCTGTCCATTTGTGTATTAGAAGCAGATAAATTGTTTTGTAAGTTTCGGAGGTCTATAGCAGATGGGCTCTTGCCCCAAGACAAACTGTATTTCTTTAAACTGATTGTGATGTTATTCGATACTTAGCATTGCTACTGATGTAAGGGTTTTTGAATATAGTAATGTCTTTTTGGAATTCAAAGGATGGAGTGAAGGAGTTTGATATGGTTTATAAATTCCAAAAATAGATATTGGATTATGTTTATAAAATGGTCTGTACCTGGGTGTGATTAAATTATGATTCAGGCTTTGATTGTGTCACATCAGTAGATGTTGAGTCCCTGCCCTTTGATGGGTGGGGACTCACAGATAAAAGACATGGTAAAGGACAGAGTTAGAGTTTTGATGCTGGAATCTTGAGTTAGAGCCCCAGGAAGTAAGCACACAGAGGAACTTGGTCATGAGTAAAAAGATGACCCCAGGGAGAGAAAGAAGCCATTTGCCTAATAGTCTACAGCTGGCCTTGCGGAGAAAACAGAGGTGCTGAGCCCAGAGAGATATGAACCCTCGGAAGAGAGAAACCCAGGAAGCCTGAACCCTGGCAGAATTAGGCAGCCATCTTCCTCCAACATGTAGCAAAAGACTTTGATGAGGGAAGTAACATATACGTTATGGCCTGGTAACTGCAAGCTTCTACCCTAAATAAATGACCTTTATAAAAACCAACTGATTTCTGGTATTTTGCATCAGCACCCCTTTTGGCTGACTAATACAATGACCTTTTTATATCCTAATCTTGTTTACCCATTACTAACCAAAGTTTTAAAAAAAGTCATGAGACCACATTTTTAGTAAACATACTAGAGTTTATTCATCCAAATGAATGATCATAAATGTGAAAAAATATGCTTGAGTCAATTTTTCCACTGATAAATAGATGCTTTGTACTCTATTTTCTGGAATAGCTAATAATTCACAATTTTATATTTTTATAAACAAACATTGTCAGGCCAATAATGGCATTCCCAGTGTGCTTACCTACTTTATTCAAAAGTCATTGCACAAATAACATTTCATTATGTCCAAAACAAAAATGCATCCTCATATGATGAATATAAACCATCCCTGATTATGTACAAAACAACCCATCACAAGTTTTAAAAATTATGACTTGGTATGAAAAGTGTTTTGAAAATATCTCTTATCAGACTTCATTTAGAGCCAGTCTTGGAAAAGTAATCCCAATCATCTACTGATTGTTTTTCCTCTTAAAAATTCCTTTAAAATTTCAAATCCTTTCTCCTTTGGGCATTGTTTTTGAAGGGGGAAGCAACATTGTGAAGGGGCACAAAAAATGTAGTTATTTTATATAATAAAAAACACAAGTAAGTGGCGAAGAGATATAATAATGAAGCATCCCATTATTGCTATAGTCCTGAAATTATGTCTGTGATTTTCACTTGCATGTGATATTAGGTTATGGAAGTCTTTAACTCAAGTTAAAACTGTGAGCATATAATGAACATATATAAGGCTCAAATTCCTTATCAGATTCTCCTAACAGTTAAATGAGAAAGGGGGAAGACAGTTCTCCTGACACATGTAAATTCCTGTTCCACAAACTTTCTTGAGACCACTACTCCTGGTAAATATTAGTGGTCTTTCTACAGCAAAGACCACTTTCTATAGAAAGAAAGATTCCATGTTCAGGACCTATCTCATCTTACAGATTCACAATAAACATAAATATTTAAAAGCTCTGAATTTCTGAAGAAGAACTGCTAGAAATTTTTTAATATAATTTCCTAAAATTCTATGACCACACCTTTTAAAGGTTAAGCATTCCGTATACTACAATTGGAATATGCTACTCTATGAACAAGAGTAGGATGGAATAATTATCACCCAACACCACCAAGAAACATTTTAATGGAGTTAAAGAAATAAGAGTGGGAACCAGCAAGATGGTGGCGGAGTAAGGAGCACCTAGAGTCAGCTCCTGCTACAAGGCAGTTAGTAACCACCCAGAGCTCTCTGGAGCTAGCTGAAGCACCTGTTTGGGGGCTCCAGGAGACCAGAAGAGCATCCTGCAACATCCTTGAAGGGGTGGAAGGAGGAGACTGCCCATCTGCAGAGAAGACTTCATGACCCAGAGGACGGTGCCCATCCTCCACCGGAGGCACAAGCTGCCTTGGGAGTTGTTATATGGCAGGAATTGAAAGCTCTGCTTCCCTGAAATGGGGGAGGAAGAGACAGTTGGGCATCAGTCAGCTGTTGATGAGTAAATTCAGTGAGCTAAAGTATAATCCTGTGAACAGCTAAAGTTTGAGCCTGCCCAAGTAAGAAAGAGGCCAGGAGCCACCATCTTAACTCCACACCTAGCATGAGGGGAAGCAGGGCAGAATGAGAATCCCAGTGTTGGTGGGACCGGTTTTTTTCCATACAGATCATATTGCAGCTCTAGCCTAGGCCCCAGTGCCACCTCCAGCAGGGAGGAAGCTGCAGGTACCTGCGCCAAACTCTTCAGGAAATTACCAGTCAAGCAACAGAGGCCAGTGAATATCCTATTCTGGCAGCACGAGCCGTCCCAGGAGCTGTTCTGTGGCTGGAATTTGTAAGCTCCATTTCCCAGAAACAGGGGAGCAGAAGATAGTTGATTGCCAATTTCGGCTACCAATTGGTGGGACTTGGCTGGTTAAGAGATAACCCTGGGAACAGGGGGGTGTGAACCAGCCCAAGTCAGAGAGAGTCCAGTAGCCACCATTCTGCCTCCCCCCCAGCCAGAGGGGAAGCCAGGCTGACTGAAACTCTGTGTCAGCAGGAACCAGTTTCTTCATGTAGATCAGCCTGCAGCCCTAGCCTAGGCTTCAGCCCCGCCTCTGGCATGGAGTAGGCTAAGGAGCCCTGCACCGGCCTATACAGGTGACTGAAGGTAACTTTGGCTGGCATAGGATGAAGATCAGAAGTCTACCAGGGCAACTGTGGTCATCTTGGACCCGCACTGCAGAGATTGCTGCCCACACCTGCAGCTCCATCCCCACCCCAGGCAGGAGAGAAAGGGATGTGAAGATTCATCAGTCTTTCTGGACAACTATAGTATAGGTCTGCACTTGGATTATTCCACATAGCTGTGACTCTGACCCTACCCCTGGTAAAGGAGAAAGTTGAAAGAAGCTTCATTGGTCCCTGGAGCAATAAGGGCAGCTTGAGCCTCCACAGCTTACAGCACCAGCTACATGCTTGGCTCCTACTGTACAACCAGCAAGAGAAAAAGGATAGGAAACCCGAAACTAAAGAGAAAAACTGCACCCAGAATGAATACTCTAATAAGCCAGATGTGAAGACACCAACAAAAAATTACAATCCACACCAAGAAACAGGAAGCTATGGTCCAGTTAAAGGAAAAAGATAAGCCTCCAGATGACATAAAGGAGTTGAGACAACTAATTATAGATGTTCAAACAAATCTCCTTAATAAAATTCCATGACATGGTTTAAGAGATTAAGGATATTAAAAAGACACTGGATGAACACAAAGAAGAATTTGAAATCATACATAGAAAAATAGCATGTCTTATGGGAATGAAAGGTGCAATCAATGAAATTTAAAAAAACTTCTGAGTCATCTAATAGCAGATTTGAGGAGACAGAAGAAAAATTGGTGAGCTTGAAGAAATGGTCTCTGAAAGTGAACATACAAAAGAACAGATGAAGAAAAGAATGGAAAAAATTGAACAAGGTCTCAGGGAACTAAATGACAGCAAAAGGTGTGTAAATATACATGTCATGGGTACCCAGAAGGAGAAGAAAGGGGAAAAAAAGGGACAGAAGGAATATTTGAAGAAATAATGGTAGAAAATTTCCCAACCCTACTGAAGGACATAGATATCCCTGTCCAAGAAGCACAACATACTCCCATCTGAAAAAATCCAAATAGACCAACTCCAAGAAACATGCTCATCAGAATGTCAAAGGCCAAAGACAAAGAGAGAATTCTGAGAGCAGCAAGAGAAAAACAATGTATAACATATAAGGGATATACAATAAGATTAAGTGCTGATTTCTTACCAGAAACCATGGAGGCAAGAAGACAGTGGTCTGACGTATTTAAGATACTAAAAGAGAAAAGCTTCCAGCCAAGAATCTTATATCCAGCAAGACTGCCTTTCAAAAATAAGAGTGAGATTAGAATATTCACAGATAAACAGAAACTGAGAGAATTTCTAAGCAAGAGACCAGATTTTCAGGAAATACTAAGGAGTGTGCTAGAGCCTGAAAAGAAAAGACAAGAGAGAAGGGCCTGGAAGAGAGTCTAGAAATGAAGATTGTATCAATCAAAGTAACTAAAAGTGTCAAGAGAGTAGTGAAAAGAAAATATGACAGATAAAACTCAAATAGTCAGGAATAAACTTAACCAATTATGTAAAGCACTTTTATTCTGAAAACTGCAACTCAATGTTAAATCAAAAAAAGCTCTAAATAACTGGAAGAACATTCCATGCTCATGGAATAGAAGACCAAATATCATCAAGATGTCATTTCTACTCAAATTGTTATACAGATTTAATGCAATCCCAATAAAAATTCCACCAGCATTAAAGAAAAAAATGAAAACACAATCATTAAATTTGTTTGGAAGGGTAAGCAGTCCTGAAAAGCCAGAAACATCATAAAAAGGAAAAGTGAACCTTTATCTCCAGACTTTAAATCATAATTCCTACTAATAGTGGTAAAAAAACAGCATGGCACTGGCCTAAAGACAGGCACAATAGACCAATGGAACGAAATTTATGGTTCAGAAACAGACCCTCACAGGTAAGGTCAAGTGCCTGTCAAAATCGCACAGCTCAGGCAGAACAATCCATTCAACAAAAGGTGATGAAAGAATTGGACATCCATAGCTGAAAGAAGGAAAGAGGACCCCTATCTCACACCATATCCAAAAATTAACTCAGAACGGATCAAAAAACTAAAAATAAAAGCAAGAACCATAAAACTTCTAGAAGAAATTGTAGGAAAATATCTTCAAGACCTGGTGGTAGGTGGTAGATTCCTAAAGGAGATAAGAGAAGGACTGAGTGGACTATTGATGTTTAATGTATGTAGAAGTTTTCATTAGCTTTACTGTAAAAGTGTGGAAATGTATAGAGTGGATGGTAACACACAGTGAGTAACAGCTAGTTTATAAATGGGGATATGACTGAAAATGGTAGTCTAGTTATGTAAATGCCAATTGACAGAATGGTTGAGAATAATCTAGGAACTGGATAGCACGGTAAACTAAGAAGTGGAGGAGAAATGTGGTCGATGGTACAGATGCAAGAGTGTCCTTTGTTAGCTAGAACAAATGTATATCACTACTGCGGTATGTTGGGAATGTGAAGAAGCATGGGGGAAAATACAGCTGGAGTGACCTATGGACTGTGGTTAATAGTAACAATATAATATTCCTGTTTCTATGCAAAAGATGTACTGTGTTGATACTGAGGCAGTATGGAAAATGTGAGCCAAATGTATACTGCAGACATGGTAACAATCAGATGATATATTTTATCTGTAGCAAATGGCACACTACATTGTGGTGTGTTGAAGGAGGGGTGTTGTTTGGGAATTCTGCACATGTGCATGATTGTTTTATAAGTTTACAACTCTGTCATAAAGAAATATATTTAAAAAATAATAACAGGGTGGGTTGGGGAAAAACACACCAAATGTAAGATAAGGACAATGATTAGTAGTAAAAAAACACACCAAATGTAAGATAAGGACTATGATTAGTAGTAAGATTTTTTTTTCTCTCCCCTCCCCCCGCCAGTTGTCTGCTCTCTCTGTCCATTCGCTGTGTGTTCTTCTGTGACCACTTCTATCCTTATCGTGGCACCAGGAATCTGTGTTTCTTTTTGTTGTGTCATCTTGTTTTGTCAGCTCTCCGTGTGTGCGGTGCCATTCTTGGGCAGGCTGCAATTTCTTTCTTGCTGGGCAGCTCTCCTTACGGGGCGCACTCCTTACGCATGGGCTCCCCTATGTGGGGGACACCCCTGCATGGCATGGCACTCCTTGCCTGCATCAGCACTGTGCATGGGCCAGCTCCACACGGGTCAAGGAGGCCCAGGGTTTGAACCGCTGACCTCCCGTGTGGTAGGCAGATACCCTATCTATTGGGCCAAGTCCGCTTCCCAGTAGTAAGATTTTGACAGTGTTCTTTCATAGTTTTAACAAACATCTCATGACAATGCAAGGTGTTGTTGGAGGGTTGGTGTATGGGACCCCTATATGATGTTATGCATGTTTGCTTTGTAAGTTCACAACTTTTACTATACACTTAATTGTTTATATATGTTCATATATAAATGATATAAAGATAATAATAGGATTGGTTAGGAAAAAATACTTTGTTTAGCAGTAATGTTTTCACAATGCCTTTAATTATTGAAAAGGTTTAAAAGCAATGCAAGTTATTGGAGGTAGGGCGAGATGTTATATATGTTTGTTTTGTAAGTTCACAACTATTATATTCTATTGTTTATGTATGAGTGATATATTTCAATAAATTTTAAAAAAGAAAAAAGTTGTAGGCAAACACACACATAAAAATAATAAGAGTGGATTTCTCTGTAACTACTGAAAGTTAAATGGAGTCTCAATTATATTTGCATAATCACCATGAACTTATATTTAAACTTTTGTACAATAAGAAATTAGAACTTTTCCTCTCTCGAGTAATGAAGAATTTTTGAAAGATTGTTAAGAACTTCTTAACTGGAAGTTAGGAGAAATATTAACAAGGTCTAGAAATTTTACATTATAAAAAACAAATTGTGAAAGGATTGCCACTTACCAGCTAAGTTATCTTGGGTAAGTTATTGAAATCTGCCAGATTGTATGAATATTAAATTATATTATGCACACAGTGCTAAAGATTCATAGAAGACATTGAGTAAATATTAGTTCTTTTTTCCATTCCTCAGGAACATATAAACTAGATTAAAATCAATGTTCCTTTTCATTAAAACATTTGCTCTCATACATTGAGTTCTATGGCAGATACTGCCTAGCATCCATTCCCCAACTATTTCTAAAAGTATCTTGATTTATTACTTAAGTATTCACTTTTCTGCAATATAGCCTGTACACATCCAGGGAAGTTTATCCCACTCCAGCTAAGAGGTTGGCCTTAGAGGTGGGTTTAGGAAAAGTTAATGATCCAAACGAGATCAATGAGACACAGGGAAATGTTCATATAGGCAAGCCCCAGAAAGTGGTTGTAAGAGATGTTCTCCTGTGCTGGACATTTGCCATTTATAACCACTTTGAACCCTTATTCCCCCCACTCTATGTCCTGAGAAGCTGTCTTCTGTGGATTGCCTCACCTAGACTCCCTTGCTCTCATATTTGATTGATTTCAACTAATGGGAGGCACCAAGAAAGGACTGCAGTGCAAGGGGAAATTTTAAAAGCAGAGTACTTATTACCTCACCCCTGGCCCTCTGCTTGGTGGTGGCTGCCTTTCATCTTTCTCTTCCCTTGCACAGTATTACATACATCTACACAGCTTCTTTCCTACTTAGCCTCAAGAATTTTCGAAGAGCAAGGGAAAAATTGGCATAATAGATTCAAAATTCTCTTTGGAATTCTGGGATCAAGGCAAAGTCTGAGAACACCCTCGTGTTAGTAATTCTGATTCCATCACATGAATAAATAAATAAGAACAGCAGAGAATTAAAGGTACTATGATTTTGTTACATTCCAGTTGTTATGGGAGGATGCACACAAACAGTAAGTGGACAGTTTTACCAGTATGGGTAGAGAGCTATCAAGAAAAGCAGCTTCCTAAAGGAGGTTACAGTTGAGCTGAAGCTTTTAGACATAAACAGATATTTTTAGTGAAGGCAAGGAGGAAAAGAAAATTATAGGCAAATGGTAGTCTAATCACATAATAAAAATAATAGCGTTCTGAAACTCAGCCGTGTACAAGAAACTTCGAGCAGTTCGTTAGGTTTGAAGTACTGAGTATGAGATGTTGACAACACAATAAGAGGTGAGTCTGATAGGAGATGAGATATACCGGGATGGGCCTTTTTGCCCCATGAGAGAATTGGGGCTTCCTCCTTCTGTCAAAGTGAATTTTAAGTAAAGGAGTAATAGGATCACTGTTGCACTTTAGAAAGCATGCAGCCCATGAATTAAATGAGGGAAAGGGAAGAATTGGAAGCATGAAGATACAGTGAGTATTATTATCATCTAGGTGACTGATTATAAATTAGGATTCTGGCAGTGGGCTGAAAGAATCAGTATTTAGACAAGAAAACTGTAAGGGAGTAGAGTAACAATGATTTCTGCATGGAATAAATGAGGATGAGAAAAAGAAAAGAGAAGGGTGAATCCCATATTTCTAGCCATAATATAAGGAAGAATGTCCTACCATAGAGAAGCTTAATTTTTTCTTTATGTGTTTATTTAGCAGTACCACATTCTTACTCAACTTGTCCATGCTGTTGCTCTCTAGCAGGCAGATATAATGTATCTTTCTGGTTTATGTGGAATCATTTTATAAAGCCACAGTGGCTCCTGAATGGAAAAGAAGAGTCTCTTGGAATTAATATCCTATATCCAAGCTATTGATGCAGCCACATGTTTCTGGAGCCTGAGGGAGTCACAATTAACAAAACATTTTCCATCTGAATCAGTATATTTAACACCCATTCAAGTCTGAGATGAAGACATACAACATCACTTGAATTTTACCAATCTTCAGGGTTTTTGTGAATCAGACTCCAAAGGGAAGCCAGATAGCATAGTCTTTGAGTAGCTGATGAGTAGAGACTCTACCCTCTATAGGCAGACACAGAGCAGCAAAACCGATAAATGGACTGTTGGTCCCATTCAGCTACCACACCAAAAAAAAAAAAGGTAGGTAGGTACCCTTAAATAGGTGGGTAGATGATAGATAGATGGAGGATACATATATACATACATGCCTACATATATGTCATTAGATTTGATAGAAATACATGATCCATAGAGATTAGGTATGGAGACAGAAAAAGAGAAAGATAGGATAGATAGGTGATAGATTAATGAAAGAAAGAAGAGAAATACAGAGAGAGAGAGAGAAAACCAAAATGTAGAAGCCACTTTGCCAGGTACTAGGAAACAGAGACACCACACTGAAGAAGATTCATACATTTATTCAACCAACATTTGTTGACCATCTGTTCACAGGCAACTGCTGGATTTAGGGAAATGAATATTCAGGAACAATATTTACTTTCATAGGTCATATATTATAGAAGATGCAACGGGAATGAAATAATTAAGAAAAATTCTAAAATTCCACTTTGATAGGTCCTATCAAGGAAAATTGCATCCACATAGTGATCTTTTTTTAACCACATAGTGATGTTGACACTAATTTAAAGCACTTCTAATATGCCAACTATTTAATTCATATTTTATAAAACAGGCTAACCCTCCATATATAGAGAACTAAAGAAACAAAGGGATAAATAAACCACACGTTGAAATGCTTGGACAAGAGCGATACCCTTTCAATGCATTATAATGTATCTTATAGTGTGGACTTGAACATGAACTTATTTTTTTATTTTTTTTTTAAAGATTTATTTTTTATTTATTTCTCTTTCCCCACCCCTAGTTGTCTGCCCTCTGTGTCCATTCGCTGTGAGTTCTTCTGGGTCCGCTTGTATTCTTATCAGCAGCACCAGGAATCTGTGTCTCTTTTTGTTGCGTCATCTTGCTGCGTCAGCTCTCGTGTGTATGGCACCACTACTGGGCAGGCAGCACTTTTTTCACATGGGGTGGCTCTCCTTACAAGGCACCCTCCTTGTATAGTATGGCACTCCTTGCGTGCATCAGTACTGTGTATGGGCCAGCTTCACCACATGGGTCAGGAGGCCCTGGGTTTGAACCTTGGACCTCCTGTGTGGTAGGCAGATGTTCTATCCATTGAGCCAAATCTGTTTCCCTGAACATGAATTTAATGCTGCACACAATCAAGAAACTAAAAGACTCATACATGAACTACATAACTTTGATAGTTCTGTGGCTACAAAATAGACTAAAACTCTTTTCACTTTGAAATGGTCATATTTCATTAATCACCAAATTCCTGTGCAGACTATTGCTTGGTGATTTCTTTGCAACTTTCAAACCATAGTTTCTAGCAGTATCCATAAACAAATTCATGTTGTTGTCATTGACAGATTGAAATGAATGCATGCTTTCAAGCAGGAAGATTTTACCTTATTTATATTACTGTAAGATTTGAATTGATCTGTTTGATCAGGCTATAGATTCTTAACTCATCAGCACAAAATCTCACCTTTGTCTCTGCATCCTCATCTAATGAACTGCCTAAAAATAAAATGAATGGAAGTGGTCATGGTTTGCTCATTTTTGTTCCTTCCACAGCAGTTGGCTTTATAGTTGTGTTTATTACCATTTTGGGCTTATTTGTTTAATTCTAATTGCTGGTTATAAATGGCAGCAAGGATAAGCAATACTTACTGATGATATGATAATTTATTTAGAACCTATTACAAAGTAGAAAACAGTAGACATTTCTATATACATCTTCGCTTTTAGTTATCACAACATCCTTTGGAGATATGTATTGTTGTCATTTTACCAGAGAGGAAATTCAGTCTTGGAAAGATGAAGTATCTGTCTGAAGACCTAACAGCTGGTAAGAAGCAACTGAGATTAACAAAAGTACTATTCGACTCCAATACCTAAGACCATCTTGACTAAGCAGAAAACTAGTAGTTCAAATGCTTTAACCACCCTCTATTTTTCATTTATGCAGGGAATTATCTTCCTCATTTGTAAAAGGAGAATTTGAATCAGATAATGCCTAAAGCCCATTCATTCATTCAGTGAATTAACTAAGTATGACATGCCTATTAGGCACCAAACACTCTTCAAGGGGCAAGGATACACAGGGAACAATAGAATAAAAATTCCTCCCTTTGCAAAGCTTATATTCAAGCCGGAAGAGACTGGCAATTAATAAGATAGAGGATAGATAAATGATAGAAGATAGATAGGTAAATAGAGAGAGAGAGATAGAAAACATAGATGATAGAGAATAATCAAGATATTATTTATTAAAATATATGTGTGTGTATCTTGTCTGAAATTATTAAAGCTAAAGTAAACAAAGTTTGTTAATAAGAGACAATAATATATTAACATGTATGAGTAAAACTTTCCCTTTTTGGGGGGATTCAATATCAGAACATCCTGTCCAATCACTCCCAAATCTGAATACTATCCCCATACTCTCATTTATTAGAAAATGTCATTAGAGTCAGCCACAGAAAAATGAGTTGATTTTGATTCTGGTTTTCACACCATTGTACTTTTACTAATATTATAGCTGGGGACTAATGGAACTATAATTCAGGTCTTCTACTCCAACAGAAGTTCATTTTTCAATAAATAAACTTCAGGTTAGATTCCATTAAGTGCATCAGGAGTAGACGTTTCCTTGGTGGAGATCACATAATTCCTCCATGTGACACACTCAAGGGTAGAGCTTTGGAATGACATTATCCACAGTGAAATCT
Organism: Dasypus novemcinctus; assembly: GCF_030445035.2. Taxonomy (NCBI): domain Eukaryota; kingdom Metazoa; phylum Chordata; class Mammalia; order Cingulata; family Dasypodidae; genus Dasypus; species Dasypus novemcinctus. The sequence continues at coordinate 15,394,919 of NC_080687.1, read as the reverse complement.
GCTCATGGGTCAGGATAGATATACTGTCCATCATGTATGGCATCTCAATAACTCACTGCTCAGATATAGAACTCTCAGACTTCATTGAGAACCCATTTGGATTTAGGTCCATTTTTCATATCTCCATGTCAATTAATTCTATGTGATATAAAATTGACTCTACTAAGATAGATAATTTGGATAAATTTTAACAGGGGAAATCTACTTTATCTGTCTATTATTGTTTCTGTAGAATTAACTAAATAGGGTTAATGTCCTGAAATGCCAAAAAAATTTTTTCTTTAAAGGACTGGGGATGTCCCTGTCCAAATTAGGCTTCTGAGAAGTGGTTGCAATAACTTGTTTAACCACTGAAATCTTGACATCAGTTTGTCAACATCTTCATTCAGCCTGATCTCTATCTGGATCAAATACACTTCCTAGAAGAACTAGCTGGCTTAAGATTTAAAAGTCTTGAATTGTAGCCCCAGCTGTATTATTGGCTAAGTGTATAATCTCAGACACTGTCTGAACCTCCTTGCCCTTCACCTGTCTCCTATAGAAAATGACCACAATACCTAAACCTGACAAATATATGGAGTTTTGAGACCCTGGGAAAGTACTTAAGAGCAAAAGATGCTGCAGTTGTGATATATTTTTATCATTCTAGTTATTTTATCTGATTTTCCAGATTATAAATCAAGTATCTGAGTATTCCATGCCATATCTTGCAATTAGAAATAACCTTGTTAACTGTGGCACTTTGGGTAAAACAATAGGCAGCTAGAAGTTGAATGGTGGTGTCTTATTTTGCAGAAGGTGCTATTACAAGTACATGCAGGGGTTGTCTTAAACAACAAGCATTTATTTTTTCATGGTTTTGAAGGGGAGAAGGCCAATTTTAAGGTCCTGACAGTCATTGTAGTGTTCTGGTGAGGCCAGTCCTCCATTACATGGTCATGTCCATGGTCTCCTGTGGCTTTCTCTGGCTTCTGGCTTCTCTCTATAAGGCCCCCAGGAATAAAGATTAGGGTTCCCTCTGATCCAGTTTGATAGGATTTTAGAAGATCCTATTCATAAATGAGTCCAACTTCAACGAATGCTACATCTTCAAAGGGTGTTATTTACAAATGGGTCCATACCCCCAGGAATGTGGACTAAGATGAAGAACATATCTTGTGTTGGGGTACATGGTTCAATCTACCACAGGAGGTATCCTAAACGGTTGTTCAGGTGTCAACAGATCACCAATTTAAAAATTTGTGAATACTTCTGTCTGCTGATAATCCCTCCAAGCTCTGGGGGTAGAAGGATGAAGAAGAGACAGCATCAGGTCTTAAGGAACTCATACTCAGACACAAAGAAAAGAGAAAAAACAGTCATAGTCCATGGTGATAAGTCTAACATGGAGTTATCCCTAGGGTATTCCAGTAAGTAGTGAACTCTATCCCTGAGCAGGAAAAAAAGATACAGGTTCTGGTGGTACATAGAAAATGAAATAGAGCACGATCAGTAAGTAAAGGCAATTATAATGCATGATGTTCTAGACAATTTTCACTAGACACTGGAACTCCTATGGTTCATTATATTGCTGCTGGCTTCTTGGAGCATGTTTTAGTTTCCCAGCTGGTAAAACAAATAGCATTCAATGGGTCAGCTTAGCAACAAGAACTTATTGTCTCATAGTTTCAAAGGCTAGAAAGCTTGCTTCCTCTCAGGGTCAGTATCTTCTAGCTGGCTGGAAATCTTTGGGGTTCCTTGGCTTTTCTGTCCCATAGTAATACACATGTGCACATCTTCTCTTTTTTCACCCAGATTCTATTTTTCCAGCTTCTGGCTGTCCCTGTGGCTTTCTCTCTGTGTCCAAATACCTTTGCTTAAAGTCTTGGACCATACTGGATTGAGGCCTGCTCTCATTCAAATTGTGCACACCTTAACTATTAATACCTTCAAAAGTCCTGTTTACAAATGGGTTCATAATCATAGGATTAAAGTTTGAGACCCAATGCTTTTTGTGGTGGAAATGATGCAATCTCCAACAGAGCAAGAGTGGGTTGTCCTGGGTTGCTACTGGGTCAGGGCAGTGAATATACTGCAGAGTTTCATCTTAAACTCCTATCTTAAGTTCTATAAAAGGCTGCCCTTGGGAGCACAATTTTATTGCCTCATGTCAGCATGCTTTTCTCTGGTCTAGCACAGGAACAGTGTGGATCAGTACCAGGCCCTTCAGCAATCTGATTCTATTGCTTGTCTTAATAAAAAAAGTGTCAACATAAATGTTAATACTTTAATCCACAATCCATTATTTATGGAAAAACAAAGTTCAAAGGTACGTGTTTCCTTAGCTTTGACAGTCTGCTACATTTCAAAGATTGACCTATTCTAACCTATGTTCTAGAATTTGTTTTCAGGCTGGCCACCCTTACTATAGACCAGGGGCTGGCAAATGTGTGGTCCTATTCCATGCCTATGGCAAACATCATTAATCAATGTATGATGATCTTTTATCTTCAGCCTAAAGGAAGCCTATGGATCCTTTTAGGACTAGGTTACAGGATACAGGCGTTACAGATAAGAGTTGGCACATGAATGAAATGTGTTTGCTATTTCAGCTTTAGAACTTTAGTCTCTGACCAGTCATACTGTAGACTTAGCAATTTCAAATCAATAAAATTTATCAATCAAATATTAAATTGCTTCAAGTATCATGAATACAGTAAAGAATAAGACACAGGATCTATTCTTAAAACTTATAGTCAAATGGGTGGGAAGAGAACAAAAGTGATTTCTATGCTCTAACTTGTCTATATTAGATTTTTTTATCTGTGGCCCAGGCTTAAATCAGTCATGCCTTTCCTTGTACAAGATAAATTAGCACTGTTTAATTCTACCAGAATGCTTAGGGAAGAAATAAATCCCAGTACTGCTCAAACTTCTAGAAAACTGAAGAGAAGGTAATATTTCCCAACTTATGTGAGACCAGCATTACAATGATACCACCACAATAAAAGACATTACCAGAGAAGAAAATTAAGATGTGTGACTTTGGGCAAATTATTTAAGCTCTCTGCAATTCAATTTACTCACCTGTAAAATAGGGATAAGAATAGTGCCTATAAGACTGGTTGAAAGGACAAATTATATATGTAAGAGCACTGTACTGGTTTTCTATTAGCTATATAACAAATTACTACAAATTTCGGGGATTAAAACAACACAAATTTCTTACCTTATAGTTTTGTAGGTTAAAAGTCCAACATGGGTTTCACTGGACTAATATCAAGTTATCAATAGGGCTGCATTCCTTGTTGAGGCTGGGGAAGAATATGTTTCCTTGCCTTTTCCTGCTTCTAGAAGTTGCCCATATTCCACAGCTCATGGCCCCTTCTTCCATCTTCAAAGCCAGCAGTGATGTATTGAATCTTTCTCTTGTTCCATCTTTCTGACTTTCTCCTCTTCCTCCTTCTTCTACTTTTAAAGACTCTTGTGACTATCTTGGGCCCACCTATGTAATCCCGGAGAGTTGACCTATTTTAAAAACCTTAATCCTATCAACAAACGTAATTTCCCTTTGACATGGAATCTAACATAGTCACAGGGTCCAGGATTAGCACATGGACATCTTTAGGGGGTATAGGGAGCTGGCATTCTAATTCCAACAGTGCCTACCAGTGGGCACTGAGCAGGGCATTTGAGGTTAGCAAGTCAATGAAAGGTGCTATATTAAGCCAGCTACCTAGTTGGCAAGCCCTTAGTATGCTTCTCCCACCTTACAAGAGAAAGGCATCCTGCCTCCATCCCTGGATCCAATCAATATGACAATTTGAAATATTAGTGCGGGTATTAGGAAAGTAAATGACTCTAATGAGTGGGCAATACATCTTTTCCTTGGCAGAAAGCTTTAAATTCTTTGCTTTCACCAAATTTGAAAAAAGACCTATGGAACTTTTAGCTCATAAGTCATTAAAAATAAATTTTAGTGATAGATCATTACGTGATTTTTGGTTTATAATTAAAAAATCATTCAAAGAACTTGTATTATCACCATAACAAAATTCATTTACTCACATCTATTTGAACAAGGTTTTTCTATTTGAAAAGTGAAAAATAAGAACAGATTCATTGCTGTACCCTGTTTCATTCTAGCAATGATTATTCAATTATGTATAACATGCTGATAATTGCTTATTAGTAATAAGTATAATAACTCAATCCTCAAAAAATGATATTTAGAATCGCAGTCATTTGAAATAAAATAAAATTTATTTTTAATTCATATGCAGATTTTTCATGCAGAGTAGTATGATGAGCTGCATAAATAAAAGACTCTCAAGCAAAAATTAGTTGCCTTAATATACAATTTTGTGGAGAAAGTGGCATGAAAATAAGTTTAAGAAGAAAATTGAACAATGGAAAATTCTATATTGCTATAGAACAGTTGTTTTTAAGTGTTTTTTAAAAGGATAATGGTAAATTTAGAATTGTAGTTTGCTATTTTGTATGAGATTTAGACTAAATATGCTACGTTTAAAAAGTGATGTAATGGTTGTATTTTTAATTGTAAATAATTACAGTATAATAGAAAGTACACTTTTTGCAACAACTAAAACATGATGACAATTTTATAAGATAAAAATATCTGGTAGTATTCAAGGAAAATAGAAACAAAATGTTTACGCCATTTCACTCATTCTCATATGACAATAATTTAGTCTTTCTATTAAACACAGCAAAAAGTATCAATAAATCTTTTGTTGACCATCTACAACATGCCAAGCTCTTTGCTAAGTTTTCAAGAATGTTTTCTCATCAAACCTCGCCACCATCATGTAAGGTCTTTCCTATTAAAGCCCTTGTTTTCTCTTTAATCTATCCCACTCATATTTCAGAGGCCTCTGTTTCCTTAGGAATGTGTCGCTTTCCTATTTCCTTTGCCCTTTGGTGTATTACCAGGAAGGAAATATCCCCTGCCGGGGGCTAACTAAAAATGATTTAAAAGGTTATGCCCCCAAAGACATTTACACTTCAATAGAGAATCAAAAGAGCTCCCAGAGCTTCCCAGAAGTGATGTCTCGAAGATAAAGGCAGTGCTGGTAAGAAATAACAGACACGGCCTGTGATTTCATCCAGAAGGATCAATAATTTTAGATTTAAAATACATTGTAAGCATCCATGAATATTTCTCACTTTAGGATTGAATTCATCTTAACTGAGATAATTTGGGACAAGGGCCCTCCTATAGCCCTTCAAATTCTCTTTAAGTTGTGTTCTGTCAAGGCAACTGTGCCAACATCCCTCTATTCTCTAGGTTTTAAAGTCTAGGGCAGACAGTAACATCACTGGCAGTAACAATAAGGACACACATGTAGACACACGTTTCTATTAGGGTCTCATAATTAATAACATTTTATAAACCAAAAGTTAATATAATTGGTGCCCCAAAATGAGGAAGAATCACGAAGGGTTACCTAAAATGGAGACGTTGTCCGACCAAAAGACCATCAGAGCTACTGACAAGGGGATGGAAAGGAACATTCAAAAGACAAAACTATTTTCAAAAACTATTATTGGCAAGAACTTATTTTTAGCTAAATATAGACTTAAAATGTGGAGAGAATCAGGGCAATATTCTATTCTTGTTACATCCAAATCCTTTCTCACTTGAAGGTCTGTTCAACTGCTATACCTATGACTGGACAATTTTTCCAGTAATGTGTTTCTTCTCATATTTCAAGGATCACTTAAAATATAACCTCCTTTGAAAACCTACCTTGATTATACTGTCTAATATAGTAGTCCCACCCCCCACACACTAAATGTCATATCACTCCATTTTCTTCACAGATGCTATCACTCTATTTGTCATAACCATTTTTTTACTTGTTTATTTTCTATATCTGCAAAGAGTAAGTTCGGAATGTAGCAGTGCCTGGCATAAAGGAAAAATGCATTTAATTAATGAAAATTCAAAGGATACACTTTGAGCCTTCTGCTTCTAGCCGTAAGAAAGTATGGTCCTGGATCTGGACTCTTGCTGAAGAGTCCAATCTTTAAAGCAAGTAATAATTCCTTTAAAACTGTGGGTAAAATAAAGACATTCTCAGATAAATAAATCTGAGAGAATTAAAAGGCATACAATTTGTGATGGATAGGCTAATGTGTCAACTCAGTCAGGTAATTGTGTCCAGTTGTTTGGTCAAGGAAACACTAGGCTAATTGTAATACAAGGACATTTATGGGTTTTAGTTATCAGTGGGTTTATTGCATAGATAGCTGATTATATCTATGTCAACCAGGGATATTGCCATCAGCAGTGAGTGATGTTTTATCCAAACAATTGAATGCCTTAAAAGGGGAAGTGACTTGAGCATACAGAGAGAATTTCCCAGCTCTTCTTTGGACAGCCAGCGTCTCCTGTGTCCTGAAAACTCAAGGATCATCACTACTTTCATCGAGTCCCTGGTTTGCTGTCTGCCTGTGGAACCTGGACTTGTGCATCCCCGTGGTCATATGAGAGAATCTCATAAAATCTCATACTATTAACATTTGCAGATATTGCCTGTTGACCCTGTTCCCTAGAGAACACTGACTAATACAGCTGGGTACCAAGAATGGAGTGTATTAGTCAGGGTTCACCTCAGTGAAATTTCTAGGTGTCCAGTGGTGTGGGCATGTTGAGATATCCTTCCTAAAATGAAGGATAAGCTGTTGCATCTGGCCCCTCCTATGACCAAAAAAGAGGCACAATGCTTTGTTGGTCTCTCCAGATTTTGGAGACAACACATCCCTCATTTGGGTGTGTTACTCTGGCCCATTTATGGAGTGTCCAGAAAAGCTGCTAGATTTGATTAGGGACTGGAACGAGAGGAGGCTCTGCTACAGGTCCAGGCTGCTTGTGAGAGCTACATTACCACTTGGGCCATATGATCCAGCAGATCCAATGGTGCTGGAAATTTCAGGGGCAAATAGAGATGCTTTGGCAGGCCCCTATAGAAGAATCTCATTGCAGACCCTTAGGATTTTGGAACAAAGCCCTACCATCCTCTGCAGGTAACTACTCTCCTTTTTAAAAATAGCTTTTGGCCTGCTACTGGGCCTTAGTAGAGACTGAACACTTAACCATGGGCCATCGAGTTACCATGAGAACTGAGTTGACTATCATGAGCTGGATATAGTCTGACCCAATCCATAAAGTTGAGCATACAAAGCTGCACTCTATAATGAAGAGGAAGTTGTACATAAAGAGATAGGGCTCGAGAGGGTCCCAAAAGCACAAGTAAGTTACATGAGGAAGTAGCCTAAATGCCCATGTCATCACCCCTGCCATGTTACCTTCTCTTTCCCAGTCCACAGCTTTGGCCTCTTGTGGAGTCCCTTACAGTCAGTTGACTGAGGAAGAGGTAACTTAGGCCTGGTTTATAGATGTTTCTACATGATATTCATGTGCCTCCCAAAAACAGATCACTGCAGCCATTTTCTGGGACATCCCTGAAGGACAGTGTTGAGGGCAAATCCTCCCAGTGGGCAGAACTTCTAGCAGTGTACCTGATTGTTCATTTTGCTTGAAAGAAGAAATGGCAGAGGTGCATTTGTACAGTGATTCATGGGCTGTTGCCAATGGTTTGGCTGGATGGTCAGGGACTTGGAAGGAACATGTCTGGAAAATTGGTGACAACAAGTTCTGGGGAAGAGGTATGTGGATAGACCTTTCTGAGTGGGCAAAAACCATGAAAATAGTTGTGTTCCATGCGAATGAATGCTCACCAAACAGTGACTTCAGCAGAGGAAGATTTTAATAATCAAGTGGATAAGATGACCCGCTCCATGGCTAACACTCAGCCTCTTTCCCCAGTCACTCCTGACATTGCCCAATGGGCTCATGAACAAAGCGACCATGGAGGTAGGGATGGAGGTTATATATGGGCTCAGCAACATGGACTTCCCCTCACCAAGGATGACCTGGCTATAGCCCCTGTTGATTGCCCAATCTACCAGCAGCAGAGACTCACACTCAGCCCTTGATATGGCAACATTCCCCAATGTGATCAGTCTGCTACCTGGTGACAGGTTCATTACATTGAACCACTTCTACCATGGAAGGGACAGTGATTTCTTCTAACTGGAATAGGCATATACTCCAGGTAAGAGTTTGCATTTCCTACGTGCAATGCTTCTTCCAAAACTACCATCCATGGACTTACTGAGTGTCTTATCTACCACCATGGCATTCCACATAGCATTGCCTCTGATCAAGGAACCCATTTCACAGCAAATAATGTGTAGGAATAGGCACATGCCAGTGGAATTCACTGGTCTTACCATGTTCCCCACCATCCCGAAATAGCTGGATCAATATAACAGTGGAATGGCCTTCTGAAGACTCAATTACAGCACCAACTAGGTGGCAATACTTTGCAGGGCTGGGGCAATGTTCTCCAGAAGGTTGTGTATGCTCTAAATCAGCATGCACTCTATGATGCTGTTTCTTCCATAGCCAGGATTCATGTGTCCAGGAATCAAGGGGTGATCCACTGGGGATAATTTTGTTTCCTGTCCCTGCAAACTTACGCTCTGCTGGTCTACATGTCTTAGTTCCAAAAGGAGGAGTGCTGCCACCTGGGAACAAAACAATGATTCCATTGAACTGGAAGTTAAGACTGCCACCTGGACACTTGGGTTCTGCTTACCTCTGAATCAACAGACAAAGAAGGGAATTACTGTACTGGCTGGGGTGATTTCTCTAGCAAAGGGAAATAGGACCACATCTACACCATGAGGGTAAAGAAGAGTTTGCCTGGAATATAGGAGATCCTCTAGGGCATCTCTTAGTACTGCCATGTCCTGTGATTAAAGTCAATGGAAAATTGCAACAACCCAATCCAAACAGGACTAACAACGGCCCAGAATTTTCAGGGATGAAAGTTCGGGTCACCCTACCAGGTGAGCATAACAGGAACATGGAATGGGTAGTGGAAGAAGGTAGTGATAAATACAAACTTCAACCACATGACCAGTTACATAGACAAGGACTGTAATAGTCATGGATCTTTCTTCCTTGTTTCCTTATGAATAGGATTGCATATGTTTAAGACAAATTTCTTTTTCTTCCTCAACCTTTTCCCTTATCATATGGCAAGTTGTAATAGTTTCAAATCTTAATATTTAAGGATGTCAAATTTAAGCATGAATATTACCCAAGGATTTGCACCCTATTATATAGGAAATTAATGTAATCCTGGTTGTACACAGGAAAGGTGAACATTGTTAGGTGGAAATATATATGTGCATGTCTGTTACTGTTTTTACTTAGAGACTAAGTGTGATTTAAGGTAATGTGTATGTATGCCAAGTTGAAAAGTGGTAGACTGTGATGGTTAGGCTAATGTGTCAACTCAGCCAGGTAATTGTGCCCAGTTGTTTGGTCAAGCAAGCACTGGGCTAATTTTAATACAAGGACATTTATGGGTTTTAGTCATCAGTGAGTTTACTGCATAGGTGGCTGATTACATCTATGATCAACCAGGGAGATTGCCATCAGCAATGAGCAATGTTTTATCCAATCAGTTGAATGCCTTCAAAGACCAAATGATTTCAGTATTCAAAGAGAACTTCCCAGCTCATCTTTGGACAGCCAACATCCCCCAGAAATTCATCAAGGACCTTATCAGAGCCGCTGGTTGCAGTCTGCCTGAGGAAACTTGACTCGTGCATCTTATTGGTCACATGAGAGAATCTTATAAAATCTCATAGTATTTACAGATATCTCCCATTGTTTCTTTTCCCTAGAAATTCCTGACTAATACACAACTATTTAAAGCAAAATAACTTGTGTTTAAACATAGGTAGAATAAAATATACTGTTGAAAAAGTCTTACTTTTTCCATGATGTCATAGAAAAATAAACCAAAGTAGACATAATTAAGATGACATTAAGATTATATTTTGTAATCCCTAGAGAAATCATTAGTTAACACAAAGAGCTTTTAAAAACCAATAAAGTTATTGAAGGGAATATTGAACAAATTGTTAACCCCAAAGAAGGCAGAAAAGGAAGAGCAATCAAATAAAAATGGCTGGGAAGCCTAGGAAAAAACCAAACCAGTAGACCAGAATCCAAAGAAATCCAACCAACAATTACAGTAAGTATACACACTTGACTAAAAGACAGAGATTTCAGGAAAGGGTAAAAAGATTCAATTATGTAATGTCTACAGAAGAAATAGTTAAAAATAAATACAGTTATGTTGAAAGTAGAAACGGAGAAAAATATTCCATGCCATCAATAAAATTATTGAAAAAAACAATTGAAAATAATATAGCATACAAAACAGTAAGCAAAAGGAAGTCAAAGGGACAAAATTAGTATCAGACAAAATATATAAAAATAAGTAGTACCAGAGAAAAAGACAGACATCTTAACATGACAGGAAAATAAATTCATTAGAAAGATGTAACATTCTCTCTTTGTGCATAGTAACAGAGTCTCAAAATGCTTAAAGAAAATCTTTCATAAGTAAAGGGAGATTGATATATCCATAGTCATAGTTGGGGAAATTTTTCTGAATTATGCAGGTCTGCTAAGTGTAGCAGGTAAAAGTCTGACATAGAAAAAGATATTTGCATAGTAGTTGTGACAGTTTGAATTTTGTGACTCCCAAAAAAAGCAAAAGATTATGTTTTAACTAATCTATTCCTTTGGGTGTGTGGCCCATTTGACTGGATTACATCAGTGGGGTGTGATTCACGTTGAGTCCGCACCCCCTTGCTGGGTCTGATGTAAACCAACACACTCAGACAGAGGAAAAAGGGAGCAGGCATAGTTGATTCTGCAGTGTGAGAGAGAGGATTATTTAAGTACAGAGACCCTGAGAGGCTGGGCCCACAAAACAACTCAAAAGGAGAGCAGCTCAATCACATCAGCAGTGCTGGTCTATGACAGGGAGTAGGATGGGGGAGTTGAGTTGGACTATCCATGGAACTGGGAAGAGGGTTGGGAGAAGGAGCATGTGAGCTCTGGGGATTTGCTGGTCTGTGATTAAAACTACAATGTTGGAAATGTTCTTTCGGCAAATATGGTAGGGGAGGGTTACTGATGTAGGGTATCAGGCGTGTTGGGATACGCAGGATAGGGCAAGCCTGGGACATGCTTTTATGGAATATATAAGTGTTCATCTTGTCATAGTGTGCTATCTCAATGGGTGGGACCCATATAATAAACAAGAAAATATTAAACTCCCATCCTGGGGGGTCCTGCTATATTCTCAATTAGAGGGCAAGAATCCCTCGAGAACACAGGTAGTGCCTAATAAAACAGATCAATATGTCAAGCCCTCAATATTATTGCAAGTGTCTAAGAATCTTGTTCTTCAAAAATTGAAACTTAATGGTTACCATAGGTTCTGAGGGGAGAGGGAGGGAAGAATAGAATTAATGGAACATAGGACATTATATTAGTCAGCCAAAGGTGTACTGATACAAAGTACCAGAAATCAGTTGGTTTTTATAAAAGGTATTTATTTGTGGTAGAAGCTTACAGTCACAAGGCCATTCAGAGTAAATTACTTTCCTCACCAAAGTCTGTTACCACATGTTGGAGCAAGATGGCTGCTAACATCTACGAGGGTTCAGCCTCCCTCTTTCTTTTAAGGGTCCGTGGTCCCAGCTTCTGCCAATATCAGAGACAAGTCTCAAGACAAGTCTCATCTCTCTCCCTGGGCTTGATCATCTCTAGGTTCAGCTGCTCTGTTCTCTCCACTAGGTCAGCTGTTGACTATCAGGCTCTCTCTCTTCCTGGGGCCTCTGTTGTGTCTATGGAGCCATCTCTATTCCTCTTAGTTCTTCTCCTGTGTTTTTAGTTCCCAGGGCTCCAACATCAAAACACCGTAACCCTGCTGCCATATTGTTTTCTCTGTGTGTCCCCACTCACCAAGGGGGTGGGGACTTGACGTCCTACTGATGTGGCCCAGTCAAAGCCTTAGTCATAATTTAATGAAGTAAAAGTGAAACCTGTGAATCCAATAAAATGTAATGCACCCAGAGAAGAGACCAGATTACAAACATAATCCAATGTCTATTTTTGGAATTCATAAACAATGCCAAACTGCCACAGGCATTTTTAGGGCATTAGAATTGTTCTGCATGATTTTGCAATAATGAATACAAGCCATATTAAACTTTGTCAACACCTATAAAAGTGTGTGGTCCAAAATGTAAGCCATAATGTAAACCATTGATCATGGTTAGTAGCAATGCTTCAACATTTACACATCAATTGTAACAAATGTACCACTGGCATGTAAAATGTTATTAATAGGGAAGTGTTGAAAAGGGGAGGATGTTGAGTATATGGGAAGCCCTTATATTTTCAATGTGCCTTCTCTGTATCCTAAAGCTTCTTGGAAGATAAAATGAAAAAAATAAGACACTGGGGAATTAGAGAGAAGAAAATGTCACTATACATACAAGACAACAGATCTTACAGTGATGAAAGACACATGTCTAAAAAATTTTTATATTATTTCATTTTTTAAATATTTTTTGTATTTTATTTGTTATTTTTAAAACTATTATTCTCATTTCAATTTCTTATTAATTTTATTTGGTTATTTTGTTGCCTTCATTTTTGGAGAAGTTTTGGATCACAGAAGGTTCACAATGGTGTCAGGGGTGGATCAATACTGTGGGGTGTCAGTGATGGGAGATGTGTGGGGAGTGATGCACCTGGGGTATGCCTCTAAGGTATATGAATATGTTCAAGTGTTCATGGGGCATTATCTCTGTGAGTAGAGACCCACACAATAACCAAAGTAATATTGAATTCTCATCCTGGGAATTCTGCTGCATTCTCTAATAGAATGGCAAGAATTTCCCAAGTACAAGGCCAGTGCCTAGTGAAAGAAGACAGACTATTACATCACACCCTTGATATTGATGATTGTACTATGAACCTTTGCTTGTGAAATTGAAACTTAGCCTACTCTTATATATTACCTAAGAGTTACCTCTTGAAAGCCTCTTTGTTGCTCAAATGTGGCCTTTCTCTAAGCCAAACTCAGCATCTAAATACACTACCTTCCCCAGGCACAGGACAAGGCTCCTGGGGATGGGCCTCCCTGGTCCCAGTAATGGGACATGAATCCTGGGGATGGGCCCTGGCACAAAAGGATTATTACCAAGTGCCAACTAGCAATGCATCTGGAAAAAGATCTTGACCAAAAGGGGGAAATATTAAATACTGTTATGGGAAACTGGCTTACCTGTTTGTTATTGTAAATGTTAACACCTGTTAAATGTAGCGGTTGTTAGATGTTTCAGTTGTTCCTTGTTATTGTAAATGATGTTGCAATTCAGATAGTAAACAGCTGCTTGGTAGTTTCCCAATAAATGCGATGGGAAAACTAGGATTGAGGCTCTCAGTTCCAGAAGCTGTGAGTCCCCTGGTCCCAGGTTTGTCTCCTCTCTTGTGTCTCTACTTTTATTTCTGCATTGCCTTCCCTTCCAGCCAACATATTGTGAGCTGAATGCAGGAAAATACAAATGAGTTTTTATGGCTAAGAGATTTGAAAGTGAGTAGGGAGGTCATTCCAGAGGTAACACTTAAGCACATCTCAGCATGATCTCATTGATTGCCACAGTAAACACCGCCTCAAACAGCAGGGCTCCTGAGGACCCTAGAGGCATCCAGATAGCATAAGCAGCGCAGACAATCTCAGGAATTCCGCACCCTGTCAGTGAACCTTACTTTAGAATTTATGTTCCCCAGTGTAACAGAGTTAGAATCATTTATAGTTTCCCTACACATGGCTCTTCTGCTCCTTTTACTTGAACCTATAATAAGGACTGTACTTGTTAAATATATGTCCCAGAGTCTTAAATCTTGGGTCCATTCATGTGCCATTTGAGCCCTAAATCGCAGCAGAGTTGTGACATCTACTCTTCAATTCATTGGACTCACTCAAAACAATGAACAAGGAGATGATGATAGACATTGTATTAGTCAGCCAAAGGGGTGCTGATGCAAAATACCAGAAATCTGCTGGACATTATAAAAGGGTATTTATTTGGGGTAGGAGTTTACAGTTAACCAGGTCATAAAGCATAAGTTACTTCCCTCACAAAAGTCTATTTCTGCATATTGGAGCAAGATGGCTCCTGATATCTGTGAGGGTTCAGCTTCTCTGTTTCCTCCACAAGGTCAACTGTAGACTATGCAGCTCTCTAGGCTTTGCCTCTCTCCACAAGGTCAACTGTAGACTATCAGGTGAATGACTCTGTCTCTTTCCCCCGGGTTCCAGCTTAAGACTTCAGCATCAAATTCTGACATCAAAACTCCAACAACAGAAACCCCCAACTCTGTTCTTCACCATGTCTTTTATCTGTGAGTCCCCACCCACCAAGGGGTGGAGACTCAACACTGTAATCATAAATCAATCATGCCCAGCTACAGATCAGATTATAAGCATAATCAAATATTTCTTTTTGGAATTCATCAATTATATCAAACTGCTACACCCATCCCAAGGAACAGAGAGTATCTGCAACTGCAAGCAAGATAGTTCCATCCATCTGCCCCATGGAATCCAAACCCCTCTCAATTAGAAACGAGTGGGCATCATCATCCCCAAATCCTCATAATTGGGGAATGACCAATGGACTAAAGTAGATTTATTATTATTATAAATTTTTTTTCTCGCAATGGAAAAACTTTTAGCATTGATAAAGTGGCCACCAGACATTCTGAGGCGAGGGAGAGGGAAGAATAGGCATATTATGGGGGCATTTTGGGGGCATTGGCATTGTCCTGCATGACATTGCAATGATGGATACAGGTCATTATGTATTTTGTCATAGCCAACAAAATTGTGAGAGACAGAGTGTAAACTACAACGTAAACTGTAGTCCAGTTACTAGCAATGCTTCCATACGTGTTCATCAATTGTAACAAACATACCACCCTAATGAAGGATGTTAATGTGGGAAAGTGTGGGAGGGGTAGGAGGTGGGTCATACAGGAATCCCCTATATTTTTAATGTAACATTTATATTATCTAAAATTTCTTTTAAAAAAAATTTTTTTTTTGAAAAGAGGAAAACAACCCTGCTATCAGCATGATAGCTTAAACCTGAATTGGGCAGAGAGCAAAACAGTAGAGGTTGACATAGGAAGCCCACAAAGAGACAAGCCCTATGCCTTGTTGCTAAAATCTGAGCTCCAAGCGACAGTAGATTCTGGAATGCAAGGCAGAGACCTCCGCAGAGATTGCTGGTCATTGTGCTTCACCATGTGGCAACAACACCAGGATCAACAGCAGCTGTCTCAGGGAGAAAGCACTTCTTATGGTGCTTTGAGTTGGACTTTTCATGGCCTTGGAACTGTAAGTTTTCACCCTACATAAAAATCCCTTTATAATAGCAAACACATTTCTAATATTTTGCAGTGGAAACCCTTTGGTAAACAAACAGAAATCTCAAAATATCTCCCCATGAATTACATATTAGTTGCAAAAGGAAAAAACTCCACTTGCAGAGGGCTAACTGAAAACACTGTAACTAAAGGATCAAAGTTGACATCAACATTTGTACAAATAGATAATATGTGTTTCCTGGAATGATGCACTAAGAACACAAATTTCTGTGGAATGGAAATGGCTATCTTGAGTCAAAATAACGGGCCCTGCGTTCTTCAAAAACTGTGAAGGTCAAGAAAGAAAAAATACCTGAAGAATTATTCCCAGTAAAGGAAACTAAAATGATGTGATGCCTCAACACAATGCTTCATCCAGGATAGGATTCTGGAGCAGAAACAAAAAGTAGCTAAAAAGGACATTATTTGGACAATTGATGGAATTTGATCAGATAATAATATTATATCAATATTAAATGTCCTGAATTTTATGATTGAAATTTGGTTAATATTAAGTGATATCCTTATTCTCATGGACTGTACACTAAACAATTTAGTAATGAAAGGGGCAAAATGTCTTCAACTTACTCTAAAATTGTTCAGGAAAAAGAAGTATGCATGCCTAGATTATATCTCTTTATGTTATATTTATGGAAATAGTGATAAAACAAATAGGACACTATGTATACATATATTCCTTGTACTATTTTTGAAAGTTTTCCTAAGTATAAAATTATATTAAAATAAATTTACCAATAAAAAGAATGCACATTGACAGATCAAAAATGGAAATTGCATCAAAAATTTTATCTTCCCTATTATGACAAATTCTCGAATTTGTTTAGATGAGAAAGATGTCAATTACTGAGTCATAGTCGGACGGCAGCACTGGTTAAGAGATAGTAGGAAAGAAAGTTCACTCTTAGCAAATGAGTGGATATTCATTAAGAGGGAACATAATTTTTACATTCTGGCTGACTGTGAAAGAACAAAGTTTTCTCATTTAAAAATGACAAGCATTATATTGCACAAAACTTTCTGCACAATAAAATGGATTTTAAATGTCCTAATATTACATGTTTTTAGAAGAAGCACTCTGGCCCATAGAACTGCTATATGGATGTTAGAGATATGGAAGAATTTACTTCTTATTGTACTTGATAAAATGACTGGAAATAACAACTTGAAAATAAAATTGCCATTTTGTTTCAATTTTCAATCCAAGAAAGCCCTTTATTTTCACCCCATGGCTATAAATGCCTTTGCAGGCTTACAAGAAAATGAGTCAAGAATTCACAATAATACAGTTAGAATACAACCTTTTGACTTATATGTTTGCTCTTATTATACAAAATTAGTGTCATAGGTCATTCACTCGAGTTCTGCTCTGAGTGATAGGATGCCCTTGGCAGCCAGAAAAGGGTGAGATGACGGACCATAAAATATCGACTCTGGGAAGGACATTGTTGGGTAAAGAGTGCTGCTAAGATTTCATGCCTTGGAGGTGAGCCAGGAGGAAAGCAAGTACACAGCTCAATCAATAGTAGTTACGTTCAACAAGACAGGAATAGAGATATTAGGTGAGCATCAGAGTGGCAGCAAGTATAATGGAAGGTAAGGCACAGTCTTTAGTTTAACTTGTAATACATATTATTACATATATAATAATGATGGAGAATTAACATCGCATGGGTCCTATGTCACAGAGATTTCATTTATTTTTCATAACCATCTGGAAAAATATAAATTATACTGTCACTTCCTTTATAAATATGACAACAGATTCAGTGAGATTAAATACATCACAGAAGCTACAAGGTCAGTCATTGTGGATGGAGTTGAGATTCAAAATTAGTTACTGTTCCCAAACATCATTTCCAATCACTATGACCCACTGCATACTCCAAGACACAGAGAGATGGTGTTTCCTTTGAGAAAAAAGTGTTTAAAAAGAAGTAGCTGCCCTACTTCTTTTTTTCTAGAATCTTCTCTCTATCGACCTGCCATCACTCTGGGTTGAAGAGAAGTGGGGTTCCCGAGGAACCAGAAGAACTCACAAGGCAGTGAGGATGACTAAGATCCCTGGAAGTGGGACCCTAACTAACCACAGGTTCAGCTCACAGCAACCCAGTGCATGCATAGTTCAGCCTGATGAATTTCTAACTGGAATGCTCTGGCCTAAACCTGGAGGGCTAGACAAAATGCTGATTTCTAGCTTTCCACACAAAGAGATTTTCCCACCTCTGAACAGAACATTTGGGATTACAGGATCAAGGCGGAAAACAGAGAGATTCTCACTGAGACTTAGAAATAAGGAAAAATCAGGTTGTTCAGTGAGAACCAAACTATTAATAATAAATTCTACACAGAATAGATGGGAAAAGCAATTTTAGGTATAAATTAAAATAGTAATAGTAACACTAGTTACCATTTGCTAACCACCTATTACATACCAGTCATAGAATGTGATATTATACACATTATTCAATTCTCATAACAATTTTATTAGGTAAATTTTATTAATTAATTTTCACAGAGGAATATGAGGTGTAAAAAAATTAAAACTTGGCTAAATTCCACAGCTGATAAGCTGCCAAAATTCCAACCTAGCTTGTCCAACACCAAAATTTTTGCTCTCACAGCTAGGTTGCTGGCTATAAATTACTTCAAATTGTTGGGGAGAATCTGGAATTCTAAATAGGGGGCAGCCCTGGCATGTGACTATAATGTACACAGTGGAAACTAAATCAAGTATATCACTTACATATGCATTCCTGGAGTCTTTCTTCTCTCTGTGTTTTGTCTGCCTGTCTAATTTAGATCTCAGTTACAAGGAGCTACTTCCATCCATGCAGGGATGGCACTAACAGCCCTTTGGGAAATTGTTGTCACTTACTATAAATACCTGAATCAATCTCAGAAAATTCTCCCATTTTCTCCTGGTGGCTTAGTTCCTATTTTTACTTGAATAGAGTCCAAGTTAACTTAATTTTGGAAAGAAGGGTAGTAGTGGCCTTATCTAAAATTTGAGGAAGATTACTGTGAAGTGAACATTCAAAAACCTCCAGGCTGGAATCATTGGCTCAGCTTCCAATTAACCTCATGAAGGTTCTAATCTTGTACCCAAGTTTCCATAACTGGATCACCTCCTTGCTTCCTAGTTACAATAAATGACTCTGCGTTTTATCTTCTCTGCCAACACAGTAGAGTAGGTTTTGACCCAAAATGGGTATACTGGTTTCCTATTGTTGTATAACAAATGATCACAACTTTAGCAATTTAAAACAACGCAGGATTATTGTCTTGTTGTTTAGGTGGCATTCACAGAACATTCAGGAGTTCAGGGAAGGGTTAGCTGGATTCTCTGCTCAGGGTCTCACCAGGCTGAAATCAAAGGGTCACCTGGGTCTGCAATTTCATTTGAAGCTTGAGATCCTTTTCCAAGCTCACTGGTTGTTGGAAGGACTCATTACCTTACTGTGGTATGACATCTTCTTGCAAGCTGCCAGCTTGGGAACTCTCTCTACAACTAGACACTGCCCTCAGACCCATGCAACATCCTCTCACAATATGAAAGTTTACTTCTCCAGACCATCAGGAGAGTGTCTGCTGCTACTTATCGTGTCTTTTGAGGACTCACCTGATGAAGCCAAGCCCACCCACAATAATCTGATTAACTCAGACACAATTGATTAAAGGCCTTAATTACATCAACAAAATCCTTTTTGCCATGTCACATAACACAATCATGGGAGTGGTATCTTATCCTATTCACTGGGCCTGCCCACGCTCAAGGGGAGGGAAGTATACAGGGTATGTATACCTGGAGGCAGAATGTTGGGAGCCATCTTAGAATTCTGCCTACCACATTGGAGAATAAGATCATCTTCAGTGGGTCAGGGTAAGAATCTGAGAGACTGAATGTACGGTGCCTGAAGGAGTCTTGGAGTACACTTGATCTCAGTTGATGTTAATTATTACTCTGTGGTGGTTTGAAACTCTGTGTAACCCAGAAAAATATGTTCTTAAAGCTTATTCATTCCTGGGGGTATAAACCAATTGTAAGTAGGTTCTTTTCAATAGGTTACTTCAGATAAGGCATGGCCCAGGGAGGGTCTCAATCTTCTCACTAGAGTACTTTATAAATGGATGAATACTGGGGAAGAGGGGGAGGAGGGAGAGAGAGAGATGGCCCACACAATCAAGAAGCTGAAAGCAACAAAGAAGGGAGAGACCAGTAGATGCTGTCATATGTGTTGCCATGTGGCAGAAGAGTCCAGGATCGCTGACAGTCAGTTTCAGGGAGAAAATATCACCTGATGATGTCTTGATTTGGACATTCTTCTAAGCCTTGAAACTAAGCTTATAAAGTAATAAATTCCCACTGTTAAAAGCCAACCTATTTTATGGTTTCTGCTTTTGGCAGTCTCACAAATTAAAATATATCATCTGGGCCTCTGCTATAATTGCCTGTTTTGTATCCCTCAAGTCTTAAAGAACCAGAAAGATCCCTAAACATTAGAATACTACACCAGTATCAAAGTATTATTTTGTTACCCATGTTCCTGATGGGAGAGACTTCTAACTCTATTTTTATCTCTCTCCATAATGTTGTATGCTGGGAGATAGATATTAGGAATTCAGGACAAACTCTCTTTCCATGGACTTCTTCATATTATTCATTCTTTAGGTCTAGGAACTTGGAGAGAGAATAGACTCAGAAGCCCAGGATAGGTATTGACAAACTGTGTTCAGTGTCATGACTTCTTCTGAGACCAACTCAGAATATATGAATATATGCAATAGTCTCCTAAAGCCTCCTTCTAGCTCTCAGAGAACTAGACTTCTTCCATCTCATGGTTTTGGCATTTCAACATGTATGGCTTCCAAGGTTTCCAAGGCAGAGGAAGAGAAAGCTAGTGGAGTCACAACAGTCCTTAAGTGCTTCAAGTCAAAGAGAGATGCCCCACTTCTGTTCTTAGTTCATTAACCAAAACTAGTCAAACAGGCCTCAGCATGGGAAGCTGGGAATCGAGACTCATAGGGATATTTGGTAAGCACTGTCTTTCCAAACTCCTTTATGTCTAGCAAAATTGAAATTAAAGGTAAATTTGGTTGATTGCCTAGTGGATGTGATAGTCCACTATTTTATATGATGGGGTTAGACCGAAGTGGACTTACTTGTTAGGCTCAGATTGCTATGAGCAATCTGGACTAGCCCAGTAGCTGAATCTGATGAACCTTCCAAATAGGAAAGTTTGGGTTAAAATCAATAATAAATGGAAAGGAAAGATAACAATAACTGAAGATAAAGGAATGAATGTATGAATAATATCTAGGAAAATCTAGTAATAGATTGGTGTCTGAGAATAATAGTCTTTCTTAACTTAAATTCCATACTTGAAAGAGTGAAGCAATATGTTTACCAAATCAGTCTCTACTTCTGGAACATTACAAAGTAGAAAGACAACCAACGAAGTTGAGTGGCATCTCTCCAGTGAACTCATAAAGAACAGGAACAATTGCTTGTGACTAATCAATACTATCTCTAATGTGCCTACATCTTTTGGTTTTTCTTTTAAAGGATATGTATATTCTAAGGGATGGTAATGGGGAAAGTGTTTCCCTTTTGAGCAGCCATGGCAAACAGTATATAATATCAGGCAGATCAATTATTGTGTCAGTATTACTTTTGAGGACAAAATGCTTAGGCAATTTCTGGATATAGTGAGAAACATTGTGACTTCATGCCTGCCATGTCATAGTGTGAAGTGTAAAACTATTTTCAACACTTGTTTCATGAAAGGAAATCTATTAAGCAAGAAAAAAAAGGGTAGGTTTCAGATCTGGTAAAAGCATTTAGCATCACATGGTGGGCTCAAATCCTTGCTGAAGTTGCCCCTACTGAGATGAGGAATGTTGTGGGAAACTTTGTGACACACTAAAACAAAATTACATTTGGAAGAGACCACTATACATTCTACCTTAGTATGGACCCAACATTTTTGTATACAAAATGTGCATTTTTTATTGTTCTCAGGCAGTTGGCCCTCAATAGCAACAGTAACTGCGGTGGCTTGAACAACACTGGTGAGCAAGACAAAGGAGAGCTCTTGGGAAAACCAATGCTGTTCTAGCATAGTGAGATCATCTAATTCACTTTTTAAAAAATAGAAATAGCAGCATTTATCGGGATACCATCTGCATTAAGTACCTATGATGGCATTGCCTTTATTTTATTTTTTATTTTTTTAGTTCATGATAATTATTTTCATTTTCATTTTTAAATCTTTAGATTAAATAAGTGTTACATCAAAAGTATAGGAGATTCCCATATACCCTCCACTTTCCTGTCCCACACTTTATCCATTAACATCTTTCATTAGTCTGGTACATTTGTTATAAATGATGAACACATGTCAAGCATTGCTACTAACTATGGTCTATTGCATACATTATAGTTTACACTTTGCACCACACAACTTTATATAGGTTTAGACAAAATGTATAATAGCCTGTATCCATCATTGCAATGTCATGCAAGACAATCCCAATGTCCCAAAAATGCCCCATGTTACACAAATTCTTCCCTCTTCCTTCCCTCAGTACCTCTGGTGACCACTGCCTTTTTATCAGTGATATAAGTTTTTTGATTGCTAGAAAAATCAAAAACCTTCTTTAGTCCATAGTTGCATTCCTCCCTTATGTTTGCTCATTCCTCAGTCTTGAGGATTTGGGGGTGGTGATGCCCACTCTGCTTCCATCTAAGAGGGGTCTTAGATCCCATGGGGTGGATGGATGGAACTGTCTTGCTTGCAGTTGTAGATACTCTAGGCTTTTGGGGATGGGTACAGTCCATCATCATCCTTTTATTTGTTATCCTGGGCAAGTCCAATGAACTGGAGAGCAGGCATGGCAACACTGCTGAGATTCAGAGCTCAATGGACATATGAACAGACCAAAGACGTAAGTCTCTGGGACATATATTTAATGAGTATAATGCTAATTATAGGTTCAAACATAAAGGGCTATGTGTAAGGGAACTATAAATGAGTCTAACTCTGTGACATTGGGGAGCATACAGTCCGAAGTAATGCCCACTGACAGGGTACTGAATTCCTGAGATTGTCTGTGCTCCCTGTAATGTCTAGATATCTCTAGCGTCCTCAGGAGCCCCACTGTTTGAGGCCTTGTTTACTGTGGCAGACAATGAGATTCTGCTGAGACGTGCATAAGAACGACCTTCCAACTCATTTTGAAATCTCTTAGCCAAAATAATTCATTTGTATTTAATATTTCCCCCTTTTGGACAAGGTCTTTTACCAGACGCATCTCTAGTGGGTACTTGATAATTATCCCTCGGTGGCTCATACCCTGTAGTCATGTCCCATGCCAGAGGGAATGTAGTGCATTTATATGCTGAGTTTGGCTTAGAGAGAGGCCACATTTGAGCAACAAGGAGGCTTTCAGGAGGTAAATCTTAGTCAATATATAATACCAGGCTTAGATTCAATTTCACAAGAAAAGGTTCATACGTATGCTCATCAATATCAAGGGCCTGGTGTAATGATCTGTCCTCCTTCACTAGGCACTGCTCATACACTCAGGGGATTCTTGTTGCTCTATTAGAGAATGTGGCAGGACTTCCCAGGGTGGCAATTCAATATTCTTTTGGTTATTGTGTGGTCTCCACTCACTGATAGCACCCATGACCACTGGAACATATTCGTATGCCATAGAAGCCTGCCCAAAGTATACCCTTCCCCACACATCCCCCCATCACTGACACCCCCACATACACCAGTGATCCTGCCCTGCCACAGTCTTAATCCTTCTGGAATCCAAAACCTCCCCAAAAACAAAGCCAAAAATATAAACAAATAAAAGTAATAGAATGGTAATCTAACAAATAAAATATGAAAATGAAAAATAAAAAGAATTTAAAAATAACAATTTTAAAAGCACAATAAAATTTTTTATCAATGTGTTTTTCATCCCCATAAAATCTGTTATCTTTTACGTACAGTGATAATTTCTTCTATAAGTTCCCCCAATGTCTTCTTTTTCACAGGTTATTTTCAAAGAATCCTTAGGTTACAGAAAAGTCATATTGAAAATATAGGGGATTCCTATATAACCAACCTCCTCCCCCTCTCCCACTCTCACCTATTAATATCATTTTACATGTATATGGTACATTTGTTACAATCAATGTACAAAATCTTGAAGCATTGTTATTAACGGTGGTCAGTGGTTTACATTATGGTTTACATTTCGCACTGCACACTTTCATAGGTTTTCACAAAGTTTAAAACGGCCTGTATCCATCATTGCAAGATCATCCAGAACAATTTTAATGCCCTAAAAATGCCCTATTTTCCATCTATTCTATTCTTTCCTTCCCCTCCCCTCAGAACCTATGGTAACCATTAAGTTTCAATTTTTGAAAAATAAGGTTCATAGCTACCTGCAATAAAAATGAAGACTTGACAATTGGTCAGTTTTCTTTTGTTAGACACTGCTTATGCACTTGAGAGATTCTTGCCCTTCTAATTGAGAGCATAGCAGGACTCCCCAGGATGGGAATTTAGTATTTTCTTGTTTATTGTGTGGGTCTCCACCCACTAAAATAACACACTATGACAAGATGAACACTTACATATTCCATAGACGCATTCCCAAGGTGTGCTCTATCCTGCAAATGGCTCCACCCACGTTGCCCTGCAACCTCTTCTACCTCTTCTACCATATTTGCCAGAAGAACATTTCCACCATTGTAGTTTTAACCACAAACTTACAAATCCCAGAGTTCACCTATTTCTTCCTCCAGCTCTCCCCCAGTTCCATGCATTGTCCAACCAAACTCCCCCACCCTGCTCCCCATCACATTTCAGCACCACTGATCCCCATCACATCACTGCACCACTATCACTTCCATCCATTGCCTAACCAACCCCTTCCAACTTATCACAGATTTTGCCCATATTGAGCATGAGCTCACCACCCTCTACTCCCTCTGTGTCTACTGATAACGTATCTTCCAGATATTAGCTCTGTGAGTCTGCTCAATTTTCTTAAGTCGTATCAGCAAGGTCATGTAGTAATTGTCCTTCAGTGACTGGCTTACTTTACTCAACGTAAGGTCCTCAAGATTCATATATATTGTCCTGTCTATTAAAACTGCCTTCCTTCTTACAGCTGAGTAATATTCCATTGCATGCAAATACCACAATTTGCTAATGCATTTTTCTCAACTTGGGTAGCTTCCAACTTTTCCATAGTGAATAACGATGTTATGAACATAGGTGTGCATATATCTGTTCATGTCCCTGCTTTCAGTTCTTTTGGGTATATACCCAGAAGTGGGATTGCTGGATCAAATGGCAGTTCTACAGTAAGCTTTCTGAGGACTTGACAAACGATCCTCCACAATGGCTGCACTGTTCTACATTCTACATTCCCACCAGCAGTGAACGAGGCTTTCCTTTCTCAACATCCTCTCAACACTTGTGGTTCTCTGTTTTTTTAATAACCACCAGTCTAAGAGGTAAAAGTTGATATCTAATTGTAGTTTTGACTTTCAATTCCCTAATAGTTAGTGATGTCGAGCATCTTTTCATGCGCTTTTTAGCCATTTATATTTCTTCATTAGAGAAGTGTCTATTCAAATCTTCTGCCAAATTTTTAAATGGGTTGTTTGTCTTTTATTTTTGAGATGTAGGAATTATTTATATATGCTGGATATTAGGCCCTTATCAGATAAGTGGTTACCAAATATTTTCTCCCACTGAGTAGGCTGCCTTTTAACGTTCTTGACAAAGTCCTTTGATGTGCAAAAGTTTTAATTTTGAGGAGGTCCCATTTTTCAATTTTATCTTTCTTTACTTGTGTCTTGGATGTAAAGTTTATGAAACCATTTCCTACCACAAGATCTCATAGATGTTTCTACATTATCTGCTAGGAACTTTATGGTCTTGGCCCTTACATTTTGTCTTTGATCCATCTTGAGTTAACTTTTGTGTAGGGCATGAGATGGTGATCTTTTGAATATGGATATCCAGTTCTCCAAGCACCTACTGTTGAAGAGACCATTCTTTCCCTGTTGAGTGGACTTGATGCTCTTGTCAAATATCAGTTGACCATATATGTAAGGATCCATATCAGAACTCTCAGTTGGTCAGTATGTCTATCCTTGTGCCAATACCATGCAGTTTTGACCACTGTAGCTTTGTATGTGTTAAAATCAGGCAGCAAGATTCCTCAATTTTGCTTTTCCTTTTTTTTCAATATGTTTTTGGCTATTTGGGCCCCCTTTCCCTTCCAAATAAATTTCATAATTAACTTCTCCAATTCAGTAAAAAATGCTGTTGTAATTTTTATTGGGATTATAATAAATCTGTCAATCAATTTAGGAAGGATAGATATCTTAATGGGGTTAGTCTTCCAGTCCATGAACATGTAATATTTTTCCAATTATTTAGGCCTTCTTTGATTTCCTTTAACAATGCTGTGTAATTTTCTGTATACAAGTCCTTTATATCTTTGGTGAAGTTTACTCCTAGATATTTGATTATATAGTTGCTACTGTAAGTGGAGCTTTTTTCTCAAGTTTCTCTTCATATTGCTCATTATTAGTATACAGAAATGCTATGAATTTTTGCATGTTGATCTTATATCCTGCCATATTGCTGAACTCATTTATCAGCTCTAAAAACTTTGTTGTAAATTTCTCAAGGTTCTGTGTATAGGATCATGTCATCTGTAAATAGTGAAATTTTTACTTCTTCCTTTCCAATTTAGATTCCTTTTATATATTTTTCTTGCCTAAGTGCTCAAGCAAGTACTTCTAAAACAATCCTAAATAGGAGTGGTGACAGTGGGAATCCTTGTCTTGTTCCAGATCTTAGAGGGAAGCCTTTAGCATTTCACATGAATATGATGTTAGCTCTGGGTTTTTCATATATACCCTTAATCATGTTGAGGAAGTTTCCTTCTGTTCCTATCTTCTGAAGTGTTTTTGTCAAGAAAGGATGGTGTATCTTGTCAAATGCTTTTCTGCATCAATAATCATGATCATGTGATTTTTCTTCTTTTGATTTGTTAATTTGGTGTATTGCATTGATTGATTTTCTTATGTTGAAGCATCCTTGCATACCAGGGATGAAATCCACATGGTCATGATGTATAATTCATTGGCTGTGTTACTGAATATTATTAGCAAGGATTTTTGCTGAAGATTTTAGCATCCAGCTTTGTTAGAGAAATTGGTTTACAGTTTTCTTTTCTTTTGACATATTTATGTGGCTTTGGTATTAGGGTGATGTTGGCATCATAAAATAAGTTAGACAATGTTCCCTCCACTTTTTTTTTTTTTTTTTTTGAAGACTTTAAGCAGGATTGGTGCTACTTCTCTCCAGAATGATTGGAAGAATTCACCTGTGAAGTCATCTGGTCCTGGGCCCTTCTTATTTGGGAGGTTTTTGACTACTATCTCAATCTTGTTACTTGTGATTTGTCTGTTGAGATCATCAATTTCTTCTTTTGTCAATGTAGGCTGCTTGTGTGTTTCTAGAAATTAGTCCATTTCATCTAAGTTATTCATGTTTTTGGCATACAATTTTTCAAATTATACTCTTATGATTCTTTATTTCTGTGGATTGGGGATGATAGTCCCTCTCTCATCTTTTCTTTTCATATTTGCATCTTCCATCTTTTTTCTTTGTTAGTCTAGCTAAGGATTTGTCAATTTTATTCATCTTTTCAAAGAACCAGGTTTTGGTTTTATTAATTTTTTTCTAGTATTTTTTAATCCTCAATTTCATTTAGCTCTGCTCTGATTTTTCTTATTTCCTTTTTTCTGCTTGCTTTGAGATTAGTTTTTTGTTCTTTTTCTAGTTCCTCCAAGTATTCCGTTAGGTCTTTGACTTTAGCTCTTTCTTCTTTTCTAATACAGGCATTTATTGCTATAAATTTCCCTCTCAGAAGTGCTTTTTTTGCATACCATAGTTTTTGATATATTGTGTTCTTATTTTCATTTGTTTTGAGGTAGTAACATTTCTTTCACAATTTCCTCCTTGACCACTGATTGTCTAAGAGTGTGCTATTTAACTCTCATATCTTTGAGCCTATTATGGTTCTCTGCCCCTTATTTATTTCCAGCATCATTCCATTGTGGTCAGAGAAATTATCCTGGAGAATGATTCATATGCACTTGAGAATAGTATATATCTCACTGCATTTGTGTGTAATGTTCTGTATATGTCTCTAACAGAACATATTTTTCAAGTCCTCTGTTTCTTTATTGATGCTCTGTTAAGATGTTCTTTCTAATGGTGATAATGGTATATTAAAGTCCCCACTATAATTGTAGAGGCATCTCTTTCTCCACTTAGTCTGTCCATTGTTGCCTCATGTATTTTGATAAAAGGTGAAAGTGTTCTTCTTTGCCTCTTACAATGCTTTTGCATTTAAAGTCTATTCTGTCCAAAATTAGTACAGCTACTAATTTATTTTTGGTTATTGTTTGCATATAAAATCATTTTCTAACCATTCACTTGCAACCTCCTTGCATCCCTGGGTCTAAGGCGAATTACTTGTAGACAGCATATAGACGGGTCATATTTCCTTATCCATTCTGCCAATCTGTCTCTTGATCAGAGCATTTAATCCATTAATAATCAATGTTATTAATGTCAAGGCCTTACTTACATTAGCTATATTTTCTTTAGTTTTATATATGTTATTGTATTAGTCAGCCAAGGGGGTACCTATGCAAAGTACCAGCAATCTGCTGGCTTTTATAAAGGATATTTATTTTGGAATAAAACTTATAATTACAAGGCCCTAGAGAGTCCAACTCAAGGTTGCTTTCTCGCCAAGTCAGTTGCTATATGTTTAAGCAGGATGGCAGGCAATCTCTGCCTGGTCTCTCCTTCCTTCTTCCTCTTAGGCTCCATGGCCCCAGTTTCTTCTGATCTCAGCTTTAGGCCGGCACATGGCTCATTTCTCTGTGCGTCCTATATGAATCTGGCATAGGGCTCATTTCTTTCCAACTGCTCAAATGCTCTGTTCTCTTCTGCTGCTAACTATCAGGTGAATGGCTCAGGTCTCTCCAGGGCCCCAGGACCAAACATGACTCTCCTCTTCTGTGTCTTCTTCTGTGTGTCTTCTTGAGGAAGTGTATATTTATATAGGTCAAAGGGGACAGGGACTCAACCCAAGCTACACCTTACCCTAATCAGAAGCCTTAAATTGATTTTATCAAGTAAACTTAATCAGAGGCCCCTCGTGGAATCTAATATAATCAAAAGGTGTCAGACCCAGAGGAACAGACCAGTTTACAAATACAATCCTTCTCTTTTGGGAGTTCATAAATAATATCAAACTGCCACTGTCATAATTTGTTTCTTTCTCTTTTTATCTATTTCTACTAATAATCTTTTCTACACTCTCCTCCAACCCTCTCTCTCTCCTGTTTTTGCCTTTCAACATGCAGAACTTCCTTTAATATTTCATGAAGGACAGGTTTCTTATTGACAAATTCTCCTAATTTTGGTTTATCTGAGAATATTTTGAACTCTCCCTCATTTCTGAATGCCAGCTTTGCTGAATACAGAATCCTTGCCTAACAATTTTTTAAGTTTCATTTTAACATTTTAACTATGTCATACCACTGCTTTCTCACCTCCATGGTTTCAAATGAGAAATCAGCACTTAATCTTACTGAGCTTCCCTTGTATGTAATGGATCTCTTTTCTCTGGCTGCTTTCAGTATTCTCTCTTTGTCTTGAGTGTTTGACAGTTTGATAAGTGTATGTCTCATGTTAGGCCTGCTAGAATTTATACTGTTTGGAGTGTGTTGTGTCTCCTGGACATGTGTGCCCATGCCCCTCAGAAGATTTGGGAAATGTTTAGCCATTATTTCCTCCAACACTCCTCCTACCCTGTTTCCCTTCTCTTCTCCCTCCGGGATGCTTACAATGTGTATGTTTGTGTATTTTGTATTGTCTCTCAATTCCCTGAGCCCCTGCTAAATTTTTTCTTTTTATCTATCTTTTCTATCTGTCATCAAGTACAGATAGTTGTAGATCTGGAGTAAAACATATAATTTAGTTCGTGTCATAGTAAATTAAATATGAAGTGGATTTTTGCAGTTGTATAGATTGTTTCTCCACTAATCACTGACTTCTAGAAATGTGGGCATATTTGCATTATTTATTATGTTTTACTTTACAAATTAATGTTATACTATGTATATATAATCATCCGGCAGGTGGCTTCAACTTTGACCAAGGACCAGGGGATAAGCTGAGTAATGAGCTAATGCAGGTCTGCTTACCCAGTGCTTGCTTATCTCTATAGTCAAAGAGACCTAAACTTCTGGAATGGTCATCTGTTCACTGGTTAATGAAGTTATCTTATATGCTCAAGGAGTGCACCAGGCTGTCAGCACTGTTGAAAGTAAACATGAAGCTGTGTATCCCTGAGGACTGCTTTGGGTGCTCAGAAAACTCTGTGTCCAGCCTTCTTTAAGAACTTCAGATGCCAAGACTCAAGCAGGCATTCCTGGGTGGAAACATCTTGCATATGTCTTTTCTGTTTGCAAGTGGACAGAAAAGCACACTCAAGTGAAGTGAGCCTTATATAGGGGAGAACTTGAAAGCTGCCCTTGACCACTCCAGCATTTACATATATGCATCTTTGTCCTGCTATTCTGGCACTGAATCATTTGCTGTAATAAATCTTAGCCATGAATGTAAATGTGTTGAGACATGTGCATCGTTCTAGAAAGCCACCAGAATAATGACTGATTGTGGGATTCCCAGAAAAACAATAAAAAGATCGACATTAATCTACTGGTTTTGTTTGTTTGTTTGTTTTGCATATTCCCTGGAACTCCGCACCATCACTGTGGATGTCTCATCGTGTTCAGATATGGCCCAACTACGTTCCTAAAAGAGAGTGGCAATTTAAATATTCCTCAGTCTGCTTTGGTTCAGAGAGTCTACCTCACTTCACCTTTGCTAATGCAGAAATTTCATAATTTAAAGAAAGATTTGTTTTTTTAGTCCAAAATAAAATTTGATTAATAAGATTCAAATGTGGTTCAAATAATCAAGCAGTTTTGTTCAAACTTAGGTAATTTTCTATTAATCTTTGTTTATCTCAGCAGTTTTGAGCTTTTTATAGTGAAAGAAATGGAATATTTTCTTTGTCATCTTTTTTGCAAATAATGTATCAGTTTCCTAGGATGGGAATTTTCTTACTCCAATAGTGTTCAACCTGGTTATTACTTGCTTTACAGTTTAAAGTATTGTTATCATACATTGGTTCAGAAATTGTTAAATTTATTACACTTTCCTACAGATTCTAATGGATTTTCAATGGGTTATAATAGATAGTCCTCAAATCACCTTTAAAAGTAATCATTGCACCCTTTTTTATGTCCATGTTAAATATTTGTTATCCTCAAAATAGCACTCTAGTGTTTTATATCTAAGAATGTTGTTACTTTAAAATTGAGATATTCTTTATCATCTTATGATATATCTTCAAGATCAGGGATTCCCCCCCCCCCCATAATTTATCAAGAATGTATGGTAAATTAAATATAATGACTTTTCAGCAACTACTTAGATAATGTTGTAATATTTCTTATTTGACCTATCAATGTGAGATACAGGCAGTTCTTATTAAGTACAGGACCACAAAAAATACTGTATACTGAAACCATGTAAAGCAATCATAATAAGCAATGAGAAAAGTTACAAATGTTTTATGACCTTAAAATTTTTTGTCAACATATAGAAAACTCTTACTGCCAATTAAAAACGTACAGAGAAGTGAAAAAAGAGTAAAACCAATAGTTACTTAGTACAATGTGATTTTAAAATGAGAAACATTGAAAATTAATGTTTTATTTCTTTGTGAAAAACTTATGAAGAAAATTTGAAAGCATACCCCCTTAAAAAATTATGTACTTCCTTGTACATTTTTAAGTTGATATCTAAAAATCTCACATCATCAATTTAAAAGTTGTAAGGAATGTGATTTCCAGTACATTGTAAATTGTGACATTTTAAAATGTGTTCCATCACTCTTCCAAATGTATCCAGTGGGCTCTAAATACCATAGTGATTTAAATCTACTATCACCCATTTAAAACATAAGCAAGCTTTTCTTTAACATTAAAAAGAAAATTAATGAAGAGAAGTTTCAACATCACCTGCCTTGTTCTACTCATCATATAACTTAGGGAGAGAGCACTTCTTCTATGCCTGGTCAATTGTCATACTCCTTTCTAAGTTTGAATTAGCTTCGCAGTTATATCCATTGCATTTTTCTGTGTTGTGAAATAGTTTTGAGTCCTTTAATGTGGTATTTTCTGCCAACGTCACTTCTTGGGCATCTTCATCCCTTCTGTTACAACCACTTTCCTAGCTTATGTGCATAAATTCACCTTCATGAGTCCTGCGGCTGCCATCTAAAGTCTCTCCAGCACTGGCAATAACATTGACACAGCCAGTGGTTTCTTCTATGTACACTTGATTTAAATTTCACTCCAAGTCTCCAAGTGTTACTGCTTTTGTTTCTTTGCTTCACTTTCATCTTTATTGGACGATTCCCTCTTCCAACCAGCCATTTATGTAAAATGCCACAGGAATTTATCATTGAAAGACAAAGAGGCAACACTACTACATACTTTACTGTCTGTGCTCACAGCCAAGTTTGTACAATATGCAGTTACCAGAGTTAATAGATCATGGACCTTCATTCAAATCATGTTGTTTATATCTTGGTATTATTCAATTAAACCATGGAAACAATTTCATACACATCAAAACCGTGCAAAATGAGGACTTTCTATATGATATTAAAGGCTTTCTACTCTTAGGATATACTCTTTTGGCTCTTGTAAATTATGAATTGTGTATGTTATTGAATTCTCTCTGATCATTGTTAATGAAATTCTATATTGATATTATAAGTAATGTTGGTCACTAATTTTTTTTTTCTGTAGTTTCTTTTTCCAACTTTCTTGTATAGTCCTGAACAGGCTACACATCTGAGAAATTATTTTTCCTGAAATATTTTAAATATTTAAAATTTCTTTGCATTTGTTACATTATCACTCCCTGATTTCTTTGAGTCAGTATTTGCTTGACCACTGTAATTAATTATATTCAGCATTATTATGTTTTGTGTTTGTTGGAAAGAGCAAATACTTGAATTCTGTATGCAAGTGTACATATTGGTGTGTGTTTTAGTGTGAATTTAATCCCTAGTCTTTTCATAATAACTCTCTTTCAGTATGACCATGCCTCTGTCATTTTCTTTTATAGTTTCTAAATTTATAGTTTCTTTCTAGTCTATTTTATTTTCTGCCAGACTATGTTGTTTGCTATTATTTCCTTTAATGAAGTGGATGATAGATCTTGCTATAAATCTTGTAATAGCTATCTCACAGTTTACAAAGACATTCGTAAATTATTTTTCTTTAACTCTGTTAGCTTAATTTTTCTCATCATTCATTCTGGTATTAAAAATCAACAAAGCATTAAATAAAATTTAAACAAATGAATAAGGACAAATAATCTCAAAATAAAGGAGCTATAGTCTGGAAGCCGCATAAAAGTGGCTGTCAGATTTAGATAAGATCATGTAATTATTTTCCAGCTGAATGCTTTCTGTAGTTGGGTGTCTCATTTTCCTGTATTACTAAAAACAAGGGGGAAATAAAGCAACAATAGCATTGATCATAAAGAAGCATGGTCTTTTCAAACATATAGACATACTATAAAACAGAAAGAAAAGAGTCTAAATAGGCTATCTTTGCAGGCAATCATCTTCATTTCTGCACTTAGAAATGCTTCTTTCCATCATTAGTCTCAAATACATTAAAAGGAAGTTGTCGTTCCAGAATCTTCTTCCCTCCCTCCCTTCCTTCCTTCATTCTTTCTATCCTTTCTTTTCCCTCCTGATTTCTTTTTCTTTTCCTTTCTTTTTCTTGGCATGGAATATTGGAGTTAGAAAGTATCTCAGAGAATACCCAGTTTAACCCCTCAAAAGTTTATGTGACTTGTCAAAGTTACTGACATTCAACCACAGAAGTAGCATTAGAATCCAGGTTTCCTGCAGCTCAGTGCTATCACCTTCCCATCATTACCCTCTAGCTCCCTTGTTTTTGCTGCTTTGTTTCATTTATTTCTTCCCAGAATAAATAACACATCATTTTGTCACTTAGTTGTCTGTAAATGCACATCAAAAATTAAAACGACCCCTGATCATAATTCACAGATTCTGAACTAAATTAAATGCTCACACACACACACAAGGATGCACAAAGTAACATCATCCCTAATGTCAGAGACTTGAAGAGTGATGTATTAGAGTAACACTGAAGATATGTCTCTTTCTGATGTTTCCAGCCACAAGATGGAAATTATCAGTTGTCATAATAATTAAAACCAATGGAAATGAGATGTTAAACAGTACCCTAGAATCTAAAAATATGAATTAAAGAATAGAAAAACACTCTTTCCAGTTGCCAGTAAGGGTCAGATATTTTTACGAAACATAGGAGCTTCACTCATAGGCCTTCTTTAGAAATTCCTTGAGGCTGATATTGTTTTATGTAAAACACCACTGATATATAATCAGATAAGGCAAAAAAGAAAAGAAACCATTTCCACTCTGTGGTTTTCCTGCTCTCCATTTGCTTCTGTGCTTCACCACTCTGATAGTTTGCTGGGTGGCTGTGCCCATCCACAACCCAGTTCTGGAGTCTGAGCTACAATCCACTGATGTAAAAAAAAAAAGGGTCGTCCAGGGAGGGAACAACAGGGCCAGTCTCTGGCTGCTCGTGAGGAACTGGCCTGGAGCTTGCAGTGCCGTGGGCCCCGACCCTCGGCAGCACCACCAGGGCTGTGAACTCCACAAAGGCAGATACTTCGTCTATTGTATTTCGTGCAACTGTCTCAGCACCTAGACTAAGGCATGGTGTGTAGTAGATGCCCAATAAGTATTTGTTTCATAGGAAAATAAAAAGGCCCAGATGAAGTCAAAATGAAAATATATAATGAAGATGTAAAGTGGATTATTAAGCAGTGGCACAGTCTTTGAAGAGTTCTTTGTGCCAATTCTTTGACTTATTTTTTAATTTTGAAGAAATTGTAAGTTAACAAGTCATGTTTATCCATGAAATGAATTAAACTGAACCCTGTTGACTTTTGTCTAGTATAACTGTCCTTTAATTCTTTTTAAATTAAGCTCTCAATGAAGAACACATACCAGCTCAAACCTTAATTTCCCAAATGTGGAACCTGACACGTTGCTTTATTCTTTGAGATGTCAAATAATGTTGGTTAACAGAAAAAAGAATCAGGCTTTAATCTATCTTGTATGCCAGGAAGATTTTTATTATAAGATGTCTGCATATGCAGCGAAGATGGTCCTTTCTCACCGCCAGGAGGACAGAGGAACAGCTCTAATCTGTTCTGATAAAACACAGATGGTCTCTGCACAGCACCCATTCATCTTTCTCCTTGAGTATTACAATCAATCAGCTGCATTCCCCTGCCACCTTCTTTGGGAAAGATCGTCCACTCACGTTTCTTCTCTCTCCCACTGACATTCATAAAACCCATGTGACAGTTTAGGCATGCACACCCCTGAGAGGGGAGAATTCTGACGGAAGGTGGTAATAGTTAAATCTTCTACTCGAAATTTTTTAAAAATTCGATTTACTTTTAATTTTGAAAATAAAATTATGTACTTGCAATTTTAAGAAATGAGTAATATAGAAGAGTTATTCACTTATAATCTTATTGGTGAGGACTGAATACTATTATCTTTTACACATTTCCTTTCCAGGTTCTCTTTGCCCATGCATATTGTATATACAAAAAAGTATAGTAGTCTCTGTTTATGTTCAATATCTTGATTAATTTACCATACTTTTACAAATCTTTCTAAAAGATCACCTTTGATGGCTAACAACATTTCACCATATGAATCAAATGAAATGTCAATCCTCAGGTTAGTTTATTCATTTCCAACCTTTAAAAGTAGCATTGTAATTAACAAATTTGTACATAATGTATTATAATCACAGGAGTCCTGATAAGGAGGCTGGAGAGTCAGAGTCAGAAAGCCAATGTAATAATGGAAACAGGGCTCTCAATCAGAGAAAGAGGTATGAGATGCTACCATGATGGCTTGAAATGGAGGAAGGGGCCATGAGCCAAGGAATACAGGTGGCCACTAGAAGCTGGAAAAGCCAGGGAAATGTATTCTACCTTAGAGCCTCTGGAAGGAGCGTAGGCTTGCAAAAATCTTTACTTTAGCTCAGTGAAACTGACTCCATAACTGTAGAATATTAAATTCACATAGTTTGAGTCACAACATTTATGGCATTTTGTTACAGAAGTCATAGGTCAAGAAAACATTCTCTTATTTAACAATCCCCAATTTTACATCTTCAGCAAGACTAGACTTCTGAGTTCCAGAACTTATACCCTACTTCCCATTTGCCAATTGAGTTTCAGAGGGTCTTAAACTAAGTGTAATCCAAAGGAAACTGTTTATCTTCTTCCCCAAATACACTCCTTCTCTAGTTTCCATATGTCACTAAGTGGTAAACAAGCCACTCAGTTATCAATTCAGCAATCTGGATAGAATCCAAAATGAATAGACATGACCTCCCCTCTTCCTCATTCCCCAAATTCAGTTCATTCTTAGCCATTTTAACAATTCTGCCAACATATTATTTTACATCTCATGGATGGTTGTCATTCTCTGCTTCCATTATACTTATCTAGGCCATAGTGAACCAAGCCACTCATCATTTATGTGGATTTCCTGCTTCCATTTGCCCGCACTTCAATTTGCACATCTCCAAAGTTGTTATACCATATCAATATTCTGCTCAGTACCCTTTGATGAATTCATAATTTCTTTCCTACGGTCTACAAATGCTCAAATAACCTAATCCCTGTTTACCTTCCCAGTCCTGTCCTGTGCTACTTTCCCACCCTCCTTATTAAAGATCTGGCAATCTGCTCTTCATTTCACGATAGCATGCTCTCTTACATGAAATGACCTTTCTTATGGTTTTTCAATTGCATAAACTCTTTTACTCATTGATAACTCCCAAACTCTTACTTCAGTTCCTAGCTTAACAATTGTCAACCCAATGTTGACCCCTGATCCTCCACTGTAAATTAAATTCCCCCACATTTCTTCCTCAAAGAACCTTGCATTTTTCTTCATAGCTATTATCATAGTCTGTAACTATATTTTGTGAATATTTTTACTTAAGGCCTTTTCCCCATATTAGAGGTTAAGTAATACGAGATGTTAAGTAATTTGCTCACCATGGTATCCTTTAACCTGGGACAGTGGCTACAACACAGAAGATGCTCAATAAATAGTTGATAAATGAATTAATGAATAAATAAATAAATAGAAACTAGTATCTGATCCTAAATCGTTAGCTTTTTCTTTCATTCTAATTTGCCTCTTGAATAATTATTTCCATTTAGGTAAAGTGGAGTACTTACACTGTAAGATCATTACAAAGATGAAATGAAATATATGTAGAAGGATGACACATCTACTTGACGATTGAGGCTCCAACCTTGCCTTATTTCTCTCACCACCATATCCCAAGACCCATTGTTTGTGAATGTCAAATGACACTTGCATAGCATATTCTTTGATTCAAATAGTTCAGCCTTAAAATACTGAGTGGAAGATATGTTACATACTACAATGAAATATTAGGAGAATCATTTCTCATAATTAAAGATAAAGAATATTGTGAATTTAGAAAGGAAGTCAGTGGAGCAGGTGTAGCTCAGTGGTTGAGCACCTGCCGCCCGTATTTGAAGTCCTGGGTTCAATTCCCACTACCTCCTTAAAAAAAAAAGAAAGGAAGCCAGATTTCATTCTTTAATCATATTCTTACCACTGATAGAACTGGCTTGAAGCACTGATATCAGTATTCTGAGTCAAATATTAATTTTGGTACAAATCAGAGAAAAGAAGCTCAATACTAGATAAAGAATTTGAGGCTGACCTTTAAATGTTGATCAGTATTTCCTTTCTGCATTTTGAATCAGTATGTTTCTGACAGTATCTACAGATTCCTTTCAACCAGACATTATAAAATTATCTGCATTACTACCTCAACCTTGATATTACTCATTGTATAAAACTGACCAAAATAAGACTTCTTCTCCTTTGCTCCCTGGGTAGATCACATTCCAAACTTGAGTTCAATAAAAAGCCTCAACTGAAAGAAAATTTTAATGTGATTTGAATTTGTCAAATCTTGTCTGAAAAATGAGGGTGGCTAACACATGCAACTGGAGTGTTGTGGATGACATTCAACTGCTAGGATAGAAAATTTAGCCCTGAGACCCTCTAGAAAGCCGCACTGTCCTATGCATTAGAGCCCACAAATACTTAGGATTAATCCTTGCTGGAAACACCCTCTCTACTAGTGACTCTCGGGAGTTGGTACATACATATGCAAGGCCTTGCCCCTTACATGGGCTGATAATAAAACAAGTAGTTCATACCATTTCCAAGTGGGGTTACTCTCCTATTAGGCACTGAGGCCACTCATTAATAGTAAACCCATTACTGCTGGCCTTCGTGTGCTTGGATCCCGCGGCAGCCAGGGTGAGCAGGGTGGGGTAAACCGTGGCACTGCTGTAGTATCCCAGTTGTTAAAATACTCCCCCGTGGTACACTGGAATAGGTAGAGGGAGAAGGGGCAAGACTCGAGCATTTGAGAAACATGGTGATGACGCGTGAGTTGGCAGTTGTTAAGTTTAATTACAAGGTTAATCTAGCTAGCCACCAAATCATACAACAGTGTGAGAGATCTTTTGGCTGTCAAAAGATCCTTATCCCACACAGTTCGGGGGCAAATCTTTAAAAACCAAGTCAATACCTTAATTGTGAGAATGTATGAATTATAGAGGAATAGAGAGGAGGCTTGACTTACAGGCCTGGTAACATCAGGGCACAGATAAGGAAATTCTGGGACCTTGCGACTTGGGGTGGGTGATGTCCTTGAGAAACTGGAGGCCTTGTGTTACCTAAACCCCAGCCTTAGGTATGGTCAGCTACTTTGTCTAAGAGGATGGTGGTCTCCTCTTGCCGGGAAAGCAGGCAGAACCCTCACCTGAGGCAAATGTCGTTAAGATGGTTCTTGTCTTCCTCAGTGCTGCTCCATTTCACTCATGCTTCTATTCCAAGAACTTGGATTGGACCTCAGCACGGCCTGCCCTGGCAGGGGAAGAGCCGGTTTGGCGGTAAGACTAAGGGACTGTCCACCAAAAGAGCAGGAGGACATGCCTAATATAGCAAAGAAAAATATAGTCAAAGATACTCATTTCATTTTTTTAAATACATTTTATAAATTATCTGGGAAGGCGCCCTGGTTCAGGAACCCTCCACTCAAATTTAACCCTGAGTTCCCTAGAAACCAAAGCAAAGAGAGAATCATGACTCATTCCATAGCCCACCTTGTTTTTATCATCATACCCAAAGGAATTTAAGTTCCATGAGAAAACAAACGAGATCTGAAGTGTTCAATGTTATATAACAGGTGTCTAGAACAGTACTTGGCAAACGTAAACATTCAGTAAAGATCTGCTGCTCACCTAAGAGGCTGGTGATTTACCAAGTAGGTCTCTATATTAGAGACACTACATAACAAAAATAATGCCTTTAAAGGAATTTTATTTTTAAATGTAACTATTTTTAAATAGTTTACATTTGTCTGCTTCTTAGATCAACCTCTGTAAAAGTCATGGACACTGCACTAATCTTAACTGTGTAATAGAAATTTAAAAGCAAGACCACATCAGTGGGTTCTGGTGCATAGTATATGGTCCAGGACAGGTTTAGTTCCAACTTTCCAAAAGGCAGTGGATGACATGAAGTATTAAGAAATATTGTCTCCAAGAGAATTATCAGAAAAAGCATCATTTGCTTAAAAATTTTAAACATCATACCTTCTTCTATGTATAATTATAATGTTTCTAGAAAGACTGTAGGACTTTAATTATTTGAAGAGTATATACAAAGGCTGTATTAGGGGAAGCTTTTTATAGCATGTTTCCTTTTCACTTCCAGGAAGGGAGAGGAAGTCAAAATAATAATAATAATAATTAAAACAATAAAGGTATAAGGGATTATTATCTCTTAAGTATCCAAAAATTAAATAAAATGAAACAAAACAAAGAACAAATCAGAATGATACTAAAAAATAATTAAAACCTTGCTAGACTCTTTTAGGTTCAATGGCTTCCGCGAAAAATCATACTAAAGACTGGTTAATTAAGCCAGTGCTTTCACTTTAGATAATGTTAATTATCTGAAGAGGCAGGTGGAAAAAAATTTCGTACAGGTCAGTCACAAAAAAGGAAAACAGGGCCAATGGAATGTGAATAAACAGAAGGGAAAGGATTAATAGACAGAAATACCAGTTCTTTCAGAATCTTTATTTGACTGGATTTTGCCACTGTAATAGCTCCTATATTCTTCAAATTTCACTAAACAAGTGCTCAAAATTAACCATATATAGCTTAATGGCCCACCAAAGAAAATGCCCTTCTGATAACATGGTACTCTTTGTACACTGCTGGCTTTTCCAGTGTAATCTCCTTGTCAATAATTTATCTTGTTCATTGCCAAGTTTGACAAATTTCACTCCATGTCTGTAAGTTCAAAGCTCAAATTTCTCACCAATATACCAGATAAATTTCAGAGTAATACCCAAAGAATGTCTAGTATAGGCATATATATCTATCACTACAGTTGTGCATTTTCTAAGATTGCAGTAAAAATAACAGCTGCAAGGACTACTAAACAAGCAATTTCAAAATGTAGACTCTATTTTGCAGAAATGCATCAACACCTTGCATCAATAACGCTACTGTCTTGCAAATCTCTTGCAGGTAATCAAAAATCAGGCCAAGAATTCTACCACAGTCCTCCTATTGATAACTTCAAAAAGGAACTGTGGCAAGCAGCTTAGGCACTTGAACATTTTAATTAAATTAAAATTGCTGAAATAAACCAAATACCAACTTGATTACTACTATAAAATTATAATGAACAATGAAGGATGCCATCAGCAGCAAGTGGATCCTCAGAAAAATGTAGTGGAGCACAATTCTAGAAAAACAACCAGAAGCAGGCCACATACTCAGCAAATACTTATGTGGTGAGTGACAAAGATCGGCACTGTGTGAGGTGTCTTACATGCATTACCTCATTTAATCAAAAGCTGCCTTTTGAAAGAAATATGATTAATTTCAAATTCCTTTTACAAATGAGGACACTGAGGCAAGACAGATTAAGCACCTTGCCAAGAAAACACAGATTCTGTCTAACCCCAGCATGTATCCTTGAACAAAATGTTATTAATATGTTAGAAAGAAATAACTCGTATCTAATTATAGATAATTTTCAAAAATGAATGCATAATAACAGATTTCCTCACGACCATATGAAATTGTAAGAACACAAATTTGTAAGGTCTATGTAGGCAAATGGAATAAATGAACACATACATGTGTACAAAAGCACATTATATAAATCCCATTATGCTGGTAAAACTGACTATCTGGAAGAAAATGTTGACCACTTACTGCATGTCATATTCAAAGGTAAACTCGAGATATCTGAAGTTTTAAATTAAAAAGTAGCAAAAAGTATAGAAACATTTAAAAAGTGTTAGCAAAAACTGAAGCATTAGGAGAACATTTTAAAAGGATAGGATACTCAAACCTATTGTTTCATTCATTTAGTAATACATATCAAGTGCTTGCTATGTACTAGTTCTAAGTTTCCCTGTTCTAAACTCTAGAGATACAGTACAAAACAGGAAAGAAAATATCCACCTATGAAATTTATATTCTTTTGGGGGAAAAACAGATGATGAATGAAATTACTAAGAAAAAAAAATATTATATGGCAATTTGTGCTAAAAAGGAAAAAAAAAAAGGCAAGAAAATGGATCAGAATGTGCTGAGGCAGGATGGAATGAATTTTAATGAAGGTGGGCAGGAAAAGCAGCCCTCCAATTGGACATGTAAACAGAGACTTCGAAGGGGAGGCACGTGCCATACAGATGGCTGAGGAAAGAGAAGAAAAGGCAGCAAATGCTATTGCCTGGAGGCAGGGACATGAATGGCTCATTGGCAGCCAGTGTGACTAGAGCAGAATTGGCAGGGTATAAAAAGGGGCTGGTGTCCAGTACCTTGGGACCTGGCCCAATATTTGTAATGGCTACATAGCTGCAGACTCTTCCACGTGTACATCTTTTTCTTAATATCTAAGATCACTATAAAAAAACAAGTTTCAATAGAATTGCTATCCAGGTGGAGACTTGAGGACTGGCCACATGGTGGTCACAAATCCATCTTGGAACTGCACCCTGAGGGAACCGAGGGAGAAGCTGCTCACTCTCGCCCTGGGACTGTAGTCCAGAATTGGTGAGGATCATTAGTGCTCTGAAGGCTTTAGAGGGCACCTTTCCAGGTTTTTCTCAAAGAACCTAGGTACCCAAGACTTTTCCGGAGATGAAGTCTCTAACTGAGAGAAATCCAAAGTCAAGTGCAGTCAGGAACTGAGGGAGCGAGGCTAAGCCATTCTCTAACCCAAAAGTCTGGCTTTACTCAGGCAGAAGTGAAGTTTCCTTTCCCTCATCCTATTGCCCCAAACACAAAGACCCACTTTTCTACTGAGCAGCTATTGGTGTGACAGAAAAGCGGGGCAGTCCTGAGCCAGGAGAAGGTATTGCCGCAGAGACCTGGGAGTTCCAGGGTGCCGCAAAGATGGTCTGGGGGGTGTACGAGGAAGGATGGAAAGTTTGGGGGGTGTCCAAGATGGAGGCTGATGTGTGGAGGTGTTGTGAGGCCCTCCCGGGAGGCCTGCACACTGGTCCCCTCTGGGGTCTGCATGTCCCCGACTCTTGGTCTGGGTGAAGGATGACATAGAGGGACCAGATGGAGGAGCAAGTGGGTCTTCAGAGTAATATAGTGGAGCATGGACTTCTCGAAGCAATGGGAAGACAGACACCACGTCTTCATCCTGGATATTCTTAGGTGATAATGAGTAGCAGAGGCCATGGACAAGAACAAAAGGCAAGTCCCAGTGACCATTCAGAGGAGGGGAAAGTAACCCCAGGACCCTTCACTATCTAGGTCAACCTAATCTGCAAGGCTCCATCCACCCCTTCTTGGCTATGGGCAAGACTAGAGGGGTTGTAACTGCTAAGAGTTGGGCTAGAGCTTACACAAGAATCGTGTGCAGGGGAACAGATGGGGCCTTTCTCAAAAAGTTCTCCAAGAAAACCCTTTACCTCAAACTTTTCCTTGCTCTGGCTCAGGGACAGGAAACTAGGGTTCATGCTCCAGGCTGCCCCTGGCTTCAGAAAATGGGTCCCAGAGTCAGCAAAAGATGGAGACAAGGAGAGAAAGTGAAAAAGATATTCATAGATTGCCATTTCATAGCAAAGTCCACTACTGGGAGAGAATCCTAGGCTTTGCTGCCTGCGCTGTGCTTCTCCATTGACCCTGAGTTTGGTGGGTCCTACGGTGTGTGGTGGTTTCCATTCAGAATCTCTCTGGAGTCTTTCACTCTTCAAATGGAGAAAAGAAATTGCCTGCACCATTCTTTGACAGGATAATGATAAAAGTTGAGGCATTTTATGAACTTTATGGATTTACTCTCAATAGAATTATAAATCCTTTGGTTATATTAATTCAAAACATGTTTCGGCAGACCATTCAACTTTGTTTACAAATATAATTCTCTTCACAAATGTTTTTGTGATCTTTTTAACATCTCTCTTAAATATATGCATCAAAACAGCTCCTCTTGGCCCTTTAAGAAAACTTACACACTGTTTCAAAAATCAATATGATCTCTTCATTGT
Organism: Dasypus novemcinctus; assembly: GCF_030445035.2. Classification (NCBI taxonomy): domain Eukaryota; kingdom Metazoa; phylum Chordata; class Mammalia; order Cingulata; family Dasypodidae; genus Dasypus; species Dasypus novemcinctus. The sequence continues at coordinate 15,351,576 of NC_080687.1, read as the reverse complement.
TTACTCCCTAAAAGGCCAAGAATCAATCATGCATACAGAGAAAGTATATTAGTTATAGCATTCCACCTGTGTAATATTTTTTTCCTACACACCACATATCTTCTGACTCAGTTTCGATGTGCTTGGATGAATTTCAGTGTAAATCTGATGTATGCTTTACAACCAAGGCCATACCCTGGCCCACTCTCAGGAGCTGAAAGAAAATTTGAGGACCTTAGTATAGTTTCTCTTATCTTCTTCAGCAGTGTCACCACCATGATCCTCCACATTAGGAAGGGGACCAAAAAAAAAAAAAAAAAAAGAATTCTGAGGCTTTATTGTCCAGGGTCCAGGGGCCTATCCCATCCTTTCTAGTCTACGATTCACACGGACACCACAGAGCACCATCACTGTGCTTTGACAATCCCCGATCACCTAAATCTACACCTTCTATGGGAAGCAGATTTGGCCCAAAGGATAGGGCATCCACCTACCACATGGGAGGTCCACGGTTCAAACCCAGGGCCTCCTGACCCATGTGATGAGCCAGCCCACACCCAGTGCTGATGCACCCAAGGAGTGCTGTGTCACGCAGGGGTGTCCCCACGTAGGGAAGCCCCACGTGCAAGGAGTGCGCCCCATAAGGAGAGCTGCCCAGTGTGAAAAAAAGTGCAGCCTGCCCAGGAATGGCACTGTACACACGGAGAGCTGACACAGCAAGATGACGCAACAGTAATGAGACACAGATTCCGGGTGCCACTGACAAGAATACAAGCAGACACAGAAGAACACACAGCGAATGGACACAGAGAACAGAAAACAGGGGGGCAGGGGAAGAAAAATAAATAAAAAATAAATCTTTAAAAAATAAATAAATCTACACCTTCCAGAAAAATAAAAACAGCAGTTATTTTCAAAATTTTCTTTAGTATTTTGTTTAAAATAGGGGCAAGAATATAAAGGACAAAAGAGAATCTTCTATGCACATTTTCCCCTAGTTCGAGCCAATGATAACTTTTCTACTGCATCAATCATCTATGGGCACAAGAATACTGCCTTCCAAATAACTAAACCTTGGGGTTCTCATGGCAGTCACAGGGAAGCAAGAGCAGAAATGGAAATGCACAAAAGCTCTCTTTTTCAAGGCTCTGCTTTCATCACATATGCTAGCATTCTTCTGCTGAACCTCATGGCTAAGCCCAGAGTGAAACTGAGAGGACACTGCACCATTCCATGGCCAGGCGCATGGGGCAGGGATGAGTGAAGGATACAGGGGGTTAATGTGTTATATATTCCGGTTCTCAAATAAGCATTTGGTTATTTTTTATAGATTCAATCTCTTGATGGTATTTTCCATCTTGATAACTAACTACTTGAACATATTAATCACCGTTATTTTAAAGCCTGCTTCTGTTAACTCCAGTTTCCAGAGCAACTCTGCCTCTGTTTCGATTACCTGTTGTTGTTGTTTCTTGTCTTGTGTCTGAAATGCCTGATCGTTTTTTATTTAATGTCTGACATTGTGTTTGAAGAAATGAAAAGCTTTCAGAAAATGTTATCTTCTTCGAAAAATGATTGTTTAAGCATCTGGCAATAATTCTATGAAGGGAAGCTCAGCTTAATCAGACATGAAGCTGTCTTGAGACTGGGTTTCAGTCTTTCTAAGTGCTGATATAATTCCTGTGTCCCCTTATTCCTAGGGCGTTGTCCTTCCAGCAAGGCAACCAAATGTCTTGGGTGATTACCAGGCTTTCTATAAAGTTAGAAACAACTGAAATATGAAGCTAATTTGGGGGAAGACATATAGAAACAACAAAACAATATTTGAAAAACAGGAAACCATGGACATAGGAGTCAGGATGATAGTTACTTTTGATGAGAGGAAAAAGGCTTTGGATTGTGAGCAGGGTATATAAGGCTAGATGTGGATCACCACCAGGTCATGACTTTGTTTGGTAGGCCCACAGGTGCATCTCGCCTTAACAAGTAATCAAGAAATCAGACAAAATTTGAGTAAATCAACACCCTCAGTTGTGTAGTCACAAACCTGAAGTCCATTCAAAAATAGAGTAAGAAAGGAAGAAACGGCAGATAAAATATGATATTAATTCTACAGGTGATTTCTTCATTACAAGTTAGGTGGA